>NC_092392.1:54420913-55718413 GCF_030028105.1 Mobula birostris | reverse complement strand
AACTTAAAGCACACGGTATTGGGGGTAAGGTATTGATGTGGATAGACAATTGGTTGGCAGACAGGAAGCAAAGAGTGGGAATAAACGGGACGTTTTCAGAATGGCAGGCAGTGACTAGTGGGGTACCGCAAGGCTCAGTGCTGGGACCCCAGTTGTTTACAATATATATTAATGACTTAGACGAGGGAATTAAATGCAGCATCTCCAAGTTTGCGGATGACACGAAGCTGGGCGGCAGTGTTAGCTGTAAGGAGGATGCTAACAGGATGCAGTGTGACTTGGATAGGTTAGGTGAGTGGGCAAATTCATGGCAGATGCAATTTAATGTGGATAAATGTGAGGTTATCCACTTTGGTGGCAAGGACAGGAGAACAGATTATTATCTGAATGGTGGCCAATTAGGAAAAGGGGAGGTGCAACGAGACCTGGGTGTCATTGTACACCAGTCATTGAAAGTGGGCATGCAGGTACAGCAGGCGGTGAAAAAGGCGAATGGTATGCTGGCATTCATAGCAAGAGGATTCGAGTACAGGAGCAGGGAGGTACTACTGCAGTTGTACAAGGCCTTGGTGAGACCACACCTGGAGTATTGTGTGCAGTTTTGGTCCCCTAATCTGAGGAAAGACATCCTTGCCATAGAGGGAGTACAAAGGAGGTTCACCAGATTGATTCCTGGGATGGCAGGACTTTCATATGATGAAAGACTGGATCGACTAGGCTTATGCTCTCTGGAATTTAGGAGATTGAGGGGGGATCTGATTGAAACGTATAAAATTCTAAAGGGATTGGACAGGCTAGATGCAGGAAGATTGTTCCCGATGTTGGGGAAGTCCAGAACGAGGGGTCACAGTCTGAGGATAATGGGGAAGCCTTTCAGGACCGAGATGAGGAAAAACTTCTTCACACAGAGAGTGGTGAATCTGTGGAATTCTCTGCCACAGGAAACAGTTGAGGCCAGTTCATTGGCTATATTTAAGAGGGAGTTAGATATGGCCCTTGTGGCTAAAGGGGTCAGGGGGTATGGAGAGAAGGCAGGTACAGTGTTCTGAGCTGGATGATCAGCCATGATCATACTGAATGGCGGTGCAGGCTCGAAGGGCTGAATGGCCTACTCCTGCACCTATTTTCTATGTTTCTATGTTTCTATGTTTAGCCCAAATGAGTGGTTAGTGTTTGACACAGGCTCAGGCTGTAGGACCTGCTCCAGAACTGTATGTGAAGAACGTGCTGGGATATATTTTTCATTCAAGGCTTCATAAATTCAAATATTTTTCTTAAAGAGGATATTTATTATTCACTGCACAACCTAACAACATTAAAAATATCCATTACTAATACTTTGTTTACATTTTGAACAACTAAAAGCAAGTTACAGATTTTGATATTTTTTTAGAAGTAGAAATATATATATATTTTAATTTTTTGGGCTCTGCAGTTCACAAACAGACCACAAATTTATATTTGCTTTTCCAATTCTAGTGACTTTAATACAAGATTGCTTTTTCAACTGGAAGTCCCAAGGAAATGCAAAGCTGATTAGGGAGTAGGTTCGGGAAAATTGATGATGCTTCCTCCTTCGAATGTGACTAAGTGTACAAAGTGCTGCTTCCTTTACGTAGGCATCTTTATTATTTAGAAGAGTCAATGCTCACATCGGTGCACTCCTGACTTCCTGACTGCTGAAGCATCTCCTAGTTCTCAGAGTACGTAAAGAATTGTAGATTCATAGAGTTGCTGTGTACAGGCCCTTCTGACCAACAAGGCCCAGCAGGCCCATTTTCACTAATCCTTTACGAGTCTCATATTTTTCAGGGAACCCTACACACATCTTTCCCCATTCTCACAGCATCGCTGGGTTCAGAGCTGTCAGAAAACTTGGGAATGTGAAATTTTGCCCTCTCAGCCAAGTCATTGATACAGATTGTGGATACCCATTCCAGTGACACCCTACGAGGCCTGGCCCGCCAACCTGAATGGGACCCACTTATTCCTGCACTTTACTTTCTGTCTGATAACCAGTCCTCTGTGCATATCTGTACGTTATTCCAGCTCCATATGTTCTAACCTCTCTGATCAACCTAGTACTGGGAGCTTCAAGCTAGCGGTTGCAGATGAGGTGAGGAGGGTTGGTGAGTTCAGGAGAGGAAGCACAGGAGTGCACATGTTATAACGTACGTTAAGTATAGATAGGAGTGTGCAAAATTAGAAGGAGTGTAAATCGGGTAAGTGAACTTGATCCTTTCCCCAGGGTTCAGGATCAAGATCTAGAAGGCATAGGTTTAAGGGATTTGATAGGAATCAGAAATGCAACATTTTTACATGAAGGGTGGTCATTATGTGGGAGGAGCTGCCAGAGGAGTGGGTGAAGGAGGTACAGCAAAATCGTTTAGAAGACATTTGTCAGGTACATGACGTTTACAGTGTATAGAGGTGTATAAAATTATAAGGGGTAAAGGCTGAATGAACTTAGTCTAAACACAGGAAAGTTTAGAGGGATATGGGCTGAATCAAGTCAAGTCAAGTCACTCTTTATTGTCATTTCGACCATAACTGCTGGTACAGTACACAGTGAAAACGAGACATCGTTTTTCAGGACCATGGTGCTACGTGAAACATTACAAAAACTATACTGACCTACGTAAAAACAACACAAAAACTACACTAGACTAAAGACCTACCCAGGACTGCATAAAGTGCACAAAACAGTGCAGGCATTACAATAAATAATAAACAAGACAATAGGCACAGTAGAGGGCAGTAGGTTGGTGTCAGTCCAGGCTCTGGGTATTGAGGAGTCTGATGACTTGGGGGAAGAAACTGTTACATAGTCTGGTCGTGAGAGCCCGAATGCTTCGGTGCCTTTTGCTAGATGGCAGGAGGGAGAAGAGTTTGTATGAGGGGTGTGTGAGGTCCTTCATAACGCTGTTTGCTTTACGGATGCAGCGTGTGGTGTAAATGTCTGTAATGGTGGGAAGAGAGACCCCGATGATCTTCTCAGCTGACCTCACTATCCGCTGCAGGGTCTTGCGACCCGAGACGGTGCAATTCCCAAACCAGGCAGTGATGCAGCTGCTCAGGATGCTCTCAATACAACCTCTGTAGAATGTGGTGAGAATGGGGGGCGGGGGGGGATACGGACTTTTCTCAGCCTTCGCAGAAAGTAGAGACGCTGCTGGGCTTTCTTTGCTATGGAGCTGGTGTTGAGGGACCAGGTGAGATTCTCCGCCAGGTGAAAACCAAGAAATTTGGTGCTCTTAATGATCTCTATGGAGGAGTCGTCAATGTTCAGCGGAGAATGCTGGCAAATGGGATGAGCCTGGATAGGCATCTTAATTAGCAAGGACCAGTGGTGCTGAAAGAACTGTTTCTGTGCTGTCTGACTCTCTGACTTCATGACATGTGTAGCTACTCTCCACAGAGAGTTTTCAGCAACATCAGGTCCTATCTGTGTCAGCTCAACTGCGTCATCACTGAGGAACGAAAGTTCTGTGGCAGAATCTTCCGCTGTGTACTTAGGCCTCTGTTCTCTGTGGAGGCCAAGATCATTTTAGGTAGCCGTATGAGAGACACAAGCCAAGTCAAGTTTATTGTTGTTATCTGTTGGTATAATGAGGTATAGGTACAATGAAAAGCTTGCTTGCAGCAGCATCATAGGCACAGACAGTAGGTTCCACCCACAAAAGTATATAAATTATATTTAAACTATAAAAGCCAATGAAGGGAGAGTGAAAAACAAGACCTTAGTACAAAAAAAAGACACGATCAGAGAGAAGACCTTGGTAGTGCAAGAGGTGGTCCATAGTGTTCTGTTGCTGAGGGAAGGTCAGGGTTGTGCCTGTCAAAGTTGAAATTAAATTTATTAACAAAGTATGTATATGTCACTATATACTAGCATGAGATTCATTTTCTTGTAGGCATTCACATTAGAACAAAGGTAAACAATAGAATCAATGGAAAACTACACGCACAGTCTGACAAATGACTAACGTGCAAAAGACAAACTGTGCAAATACTAACTAAATAAATACATTCATAAATAAATATGGTGCATACAAACTGAGAACATGAGTTGTAGAGTCCTTGGAAGTAGGTTGTAGAATCAGTTCAGTGTTGAAGTGAGTGAAGTTATCCACATTGGTTCAGCGGTGATGATGCGGGCAGTGGGAAAATCATCCCTCTTGAGCTTCTTGATCTTGTCACTCAAGATTCAGTGTCACGCAACCCCGCCACCTTGATCTGACCCATACCTTCATTGATCAGGTCCATCACTTGCCTTTAATGGGACCTTCCACCTCCTTACGCAAGTCAGCTCGCCTGTAGGGTGGGGTGGCCAGGGTTGTCGGTGTGTGATCCAAGTTAGTTGGGGTGTGTGGGCCCCTGGATGTTAGGTTGAATGGCGATAACTTCCTCAACCTGGTGGTGTGGGACCTACTGCCTCTGTACCTCCTTCCCAATGGTAGTAGCGAGAAGAGAACATGGGCTGGTTAGTGGGGGTACTTGATGATGGATAGTGCTTTCTTGTAGCAGCACTCCTTGCAGATATGCTCAATGGGGAGGATGGCTTATCCTGTGATGGACTGGGCTGTATCCACTAATCTTGTAGGCTTTTCCACTCTTGGGTATTGGTGTTTCTATAGGTCTGTTCAAGAACCTGTTCCTGAACCTGGTGACATGGGAGTCCTTAATGATGGATGCGACTTTTTTCAGGCATTGCCTTTTGAAGTTGTCCTGGATGCTGAGAAAGTTAGCGTCCATGATAGAGCTGGCTGAGTTTGCAACTTTCTACAGCTTTTTCCAATCCTGTGCAGCAGCCCCTCAATACCAGATGGTGAAGCAACCAGCTAGAATGATCTCCATGGTAAATCTGTAGAAATTTTGCAAGAATCTTTGGTGACATACCAAGCTTCCTCAAGCTCCTAATGAAATATAGCCACTGTTGTCCCTCCTTTGTAATTGCATTGTTATGTTGGGCCCAGGATAGATCTTCAGAGATGCTGCCACCCAGGAACATGAAACTGCTCACCCTTACAATGCTGATCCCTCAGTGAGGACTGGTTTGTGTTCCAAAGCTGAGCCAAAGACCCTGCTTCTGTTCTGTAATGCTCTATGCATCTGTGGGTCCATCTCATGCACTGGGATTTAGAATCATGCTGGTTCACATTCATTCAATTGATGCTTTCACGAAGGCCCCCTTGAAAAATCAGAGCTCTTCTATTCTGCCTGGTGGGCTGTGACCAGTGGTGTTCTGCAGGGATCTGCTCTGGAACTTCTGCTCTTGTGGTTTTTCTAAATGACTTGGATGAGGAAACAGAATGATAGATTGATAAGTCTGCAAATGACACCAAGGTTGGTGGAATTGTAGATAGTGTAAAAGGCTGCCACAGGTTACAATGGGACATTAATAAGATGCAGAGCTGGACTATGCAGGAGGAAAGGGTTAGATTGATCTTTGAGAAGGTTAAAGATTGACACAAATCATAGGCCAAAGGGCCTTTTACTGTACTGTAATGTTCTATGTGTAATTTGTTAAGGTCCATGAGAAACAAATCAATGCTGTTAATGAAAATGAAGTATCAGGTGATTACTTTGTCTCAGTGTTTGTAATAAAGCAAAAGGAGTGTCCATAACATAACAACTGTTGTACATTAGTGATAATACATTTGGAACTCTTTTAATGCAGACATTCTTGGTCCTGCCATGTGAGAAATGGAAGGGAGAGGATGGCTATGCATTGGCTTCACCTTTATTGGCACACCAAAACACCACTGCATGTGGGGTTAGTACCACACTGGCAGCCCAGCAAGAAAACCTTGTTAAATTGGGCACAGGTAAGTGTGAGGAAGGGCTTGCCAGCTGGTGAATTCCGGGTCTGGGGTATTTGAGCACCAGTGAGCCACTGAACCATTGCCTACCCTGTACCTGCGCGGGAAGTTAGCGTAAAGGGAATGGGACATAGACACCCCCTCAAGTCAAATCAATTCAAGTCAAATTTATTGTCATGTGCACATTTATGACGAGGTACAACTAAAACGAAAAGCTTGCTTGCAAGCACGTAGATTCAGACAATGCACAGAATATGAATTATACGTAGATAGGTCACACAAGATAGTAGAGAGGGAGGAAAAAAGACCATGCAGAAACAATCCTTCGTGCCAAAACAAAACAGAACTGACAACAAGTCTGTGGCAGTGGTCCATAGTGTTCCATTGCTGAGGTAGGGTTAGGGTTAGGAATGTTGGTTCAGTAATGGGATAAGTGCTGCAGGGATAAATCAATGGGCTTTCAATTCTCACGTGCAAGGAGGAAAAGGGAGAATGATGCTAGGGTGTTTCGTGTCCCTTCTATTGACTCCCTCCACACTTCCTACTGCCTCAGAAAAATAGCTAACATAATCAAAGACAGACCCACCCCATCATTTTACCTTCTCACTCCTTACACTGGGCAGAAAATACAAATGCTTGAGACCACATACCACCAAGAACAGCTTCTATCCTGTTGTTGTAAGACTCTGGAATGGACCTCTCATATGATAGAGGTGTGTGACAATAACACACGAACTACCAGTTGTACCAGAACTACAACTACAAAGGTGTGATATCTGCCAACTTCCTCATCCTGTTGGTGGGCAAGGGTGTCTTGGACTGATTTTTCATACTCCTAGCCAATACATTCAGGGAGACGTCAGCAGGATAGGGAAGATCTTTTGCATCCTAAGCGCTTATTCAGGCTGTTCATTCTTTTGTGTTTCCAATTCCAGGTGCACCCTAATTGAATGCTGTTTCAACACTGGAGTTGAGGTGCGTATCAGAGACCGCTGTCACACATACCACTGCTATGGATGAACAGGCCAAGTCCAGCAGATGCACTGAACTTATGCCTATCTCTCACTTCATAACCGAAGGAGATTTATTACCCAAGTACATATACAGTTCATACGTCACCATATACTATTTCAAGATTCATTTTCTTGCAGGCATTTACAGGAAAATAAAGAAATACAATAGAATATATGAAAAATATATGAATAATGCTGAGAAAATGTGTTGTGGTGTCCTTGGACATGAGAGTGTAAGTTGTGGCATTAGTTCAGAGTTGAGGTGAGTTCAGGAGCCTGATGGTTGTAGGTTAATTGTCAGTTTGTTCAGATATGGCCCAAGTGCGGAGAGAAAGTCACTAAAGCAAGTTGATGGTTCACCGACCAGTGCGAACAGGGTTTTAAGGGAAAGAAAAACAATAAACACTAGGCTAAACAGGGGTGTTAACTAAAACTCAAATGGAAAATGAAGCCAACACTGCAGCTAAAAGGAATAACTAAACATAAAATGAATATTTGCTAGTCTTCAGCGTCAGTCAACTCAACAGTCCACTTTCTCAGGCAAGGATGAATGCAATCAGGCAGCATAATGTTGCTGTGCTTTGCTTAGGTCCTGACAAGCGCTACAACGAAAAGAAGGGAGTTAGGTACAGCCATAATGAAATAATAATTAGCTGGCGCGCATATTCACGAGCACACTTGCCGAATCTGCTGCGCTGCCAAGTCCGTGGTTATGACAGTAATAACTGTTTCGGAACCTGGTGGCGTGGGAGCTAAGGCTCCTCTCCAATGAAGGAGAGAGCATGGCCTGGATGACTGGGGGTCCTTGAAGATAGACCCTGCTTTCTTGTGGCAACAGTCCTTGTAGGTGTGCTCAATGATGGGTAGGGCTTTGCCTGTGATGGACTGGGCTCTATCGTGATCCCAGCTAGTCTGCACCCCGCCATTCCTCCTCTCTACCTCTTTTTCCCAGCACAGTAAAACCACAGCTGGGAATTTGCTTCTCTATCTATAGATGATCTTTCCAACGTGCTCTGCTGTCATATATAGAGAGTTAATTTATTTTCTTTAGAACCTCTTCTTTCAGAACATGAAAGTATTTTCAGACAGTTTATACTACCCACATGCCTGACCTCTCAGAGACCTCCTGCCCCATCTATGGAAGAGTCTGTGGTTCCAGCTTTGGCCTCCCAGTCACCTCAGAGCCCACAGAACCGGAAAGGAAGAAGTCATCCTCTTCCCAAGGGACCACCTATGAAGAGGACCATAGATGACTCCACCATAAGCCCTCTCGCCACCATTACATTCCATGGAATGTATCCAGTTCTGATATCTCCTCTGTAGTGAAAACATCCCAGTTATTTACTTTACCTCTGCATTCAAGTGAGTAAATTAGGTTTTGAGTAAATCATGATAACCGTTAACAAAGATGATTTATTGCAGAAAACGAATAAGAATGCAACGCAATGGAATCCTGTAGGAAAGAAATACTCCTATTGCACACTGATACAAATTCCTGAAGCGTGTACTTTAAAATATAACTGTACAGTCTTAAACATCAGTGACACTGCGTCACGCTGTTAGAGGCACATCCTTTCTGTCAGAGGGACAATGGTGTTAATTAGATTCAAGGCAACAAACTCCTTTTAACAATTAATCAAAGACACAATCTGCACTACAAACCTGACAGCCCAACACAAAGCCCTTTTCTTATTTAACCCTTGGCTAACTGCTGCCGTCTGTTCTCAAGCAACAATTGGAGCGGCACAATACTCTCATTGTCTCTGAAGCTTTATCACGTTCTGTGTAACATGATTCGGCTTCATTATTACTGAGTTGGGTCTGACCCAGGAGGGCATAGTGGAGACTCTTTACATGGAGGTATGGTCAAAGGGGATGCTGTGCGCGGCCCATTCTGCTTTCATGTCTGCGTTTCAGATAGAAGGAGGAACATACTGCTCAGTGAGCAGCACAAGATGAATTGCATTCCCACCAACAGCAATGCCCCCCCCCAACTTCACCACCCCCGCCTCCCCTCCCCACCCCTCCCTACCCCAGTGCTCTCAGTTTGTGCCTTGTTCTGGCACCCATGCTCTCTTTTATCCCGTGAGCTCTCACTTCCTTAACATATGCGCATCGAGAGTCACCTTTCTCTGTGCCAAATAAGTCGTGACAAAAAGTTGCATAATGTGAAATGTCAAATTATGGTAATGTTGTTAGTGTTCCTTTAAATCATGTTTTTTTTAAATGCACCTGGATTATTTCTTTTTCATCGAGCCACTATTTCCAGTATTTTAATACACTAGTTTTTTTTTCACATTTAGTAATTAAAGTCAACACAGTGCTTTTGTGGCTCTCATTGAATCATATTGCCCTTGATCTTGATCTTGGAGGTCTTGCTTGCTTATCGCCTCCTGACCAGGGTGAGCAGTTTCACAAGCACCCACAAAAAAATCATAGGGAGATACATCGCATGAGTTGACCCTGCAGCTCAACTCATCCGCGCTGACCATGGTACCCACCAAGTTCGTCCCATATGACTGTGTTTGGCGCATAGCCGTCTAAACCCCAGTGAGCCACGCGCTTACCCAAATGTCTTTTAAAGGCCTCTAGTTGTCCAGTATCTGAACCCACTTCTTGCATTATCCCAGATAGTATTTTCCAGCTGGCTTTTTGACCATGTTGAGCATCAGAGATGGGCTGGAACGTCAAGGGTAAAAGAATGGATACGCTTCTTCCAGGATGAGTCCTCCCGGTGCCTGTTTTCCATGGTAATCCGTGGCTGTTTTGTGCTTGTAAAGTTTATCTGATATAAGGATGCTGCTGGGACTTATGTTATAGGGAAAGGTTGACTCTAGTCCCTGCAGCACGGGAGAATGAGGAAAGATCTTATAGATTTATACAAGATTATGACGGGTGTAGATAGAGTTAATGAATGTAGGTGTTTTCCCCTCAGGTTGGGTGAACTAGAACTAGAGGTTTCGGGTAAATGGTGAAATATTTAAGGGAAAACTGACGGGAAGCTTCTTCACGCAGAGGTTGGGGCAAGTGTGGAACAAGCTGCCAGAAGAATTGACAGAGGCAAGTTTGGATAGGCACATAGATGGGAGAGGTTTGGAGGGATTTGGTCCAGGTGCAAGTAGATGGGACTAGACTGAAAATCAGGTTGACATGGACTAGATGGGACAAAGGGCCTGTTTCTTTGCTGCAGTACTTAATAAAGACACATTTCACCTTCGCAAATTAAATACATTGGCTTTCAAGAGTCAGATTTTAGGGGTCAAAGCCTCACTATGTGCAAGACAGGGCAGATATTAAGTTAGTCCAAGCCATCCATTCTATTGTAAATGTAAAGGATCCCTGCTGTACATCGAGAACCACCTGCAGGCTTTAACTTGCTGTGGCCAAATGAGATGAATCTCATGTTCAGTTTCATTCCTTCCAAGTCCCGCTAATGAGTCACATCAGCGACGCAAATGTCAGCAGCCACCTCGAAAGCAGCAGACTTGCCTGTTGCAGATATTGGATGATCACGCTGCTGCCACACGGCTTGACTTACTTCCTTACTGCCCATTATGCTGCAGGCGTTTATGAAGGTCCTCAGTCTTTGGTAGTGCTCAGGGTCTTCTCCATCACGCCAGTAGCTTCCCCTTGGTTTTCACCACTGTGAGTCATACAAGTCCCGGGTGAAGACCCAGGAATACCATCACACTCAGATGTAGAAGGATTCTTCATTGCTTATTTCACCAGTCAGGATTGCTAGCCCTGAGATGACACCTGGAGGACTGGTGGACCACTCTCAATCTGGCCTCTACCCTTTGACCTGTTTGGCACAAGTGACCCCTACCAAGTGTCAAAGCATACAGCCCTGATTCCAGCCAGCATAGCTCTCTGGGCCATTGAGGCACGCAAGCCTCCAAACCTTGACAAGGTTGTGGACCTCCTGGAGGAACATAGTGCTTGAGAAAGGGGATTATCATACTCTTGTGTGGCTGTTTGGTTGTCCATCATTTTGTTTTACAGGATTGGCTCAGGTGATTGCAGACATATGGGATTTCAGCAGCAAGATTGAACCAGAGAACCAGGCGTTATTCTTCCTGGAGCAAGGACAGTTGAGAGAAGAGATAGTAGTGTGGTCACTCAAGTTGAGTATGATGTTCTAACAAGTTGTCTATTGGTGGGTCCTCAGATGGCTGTAGAGGCTGACCTATAATCCACATGTACTGGTGCAGTCTGGGCAAGAGTAAGTTGTGGTTGTGGTTAGTGTCTGGGTCTTTTGGATTTTCAGAGAAGATGTAATGACAGCATAAAAAATCATGAGGGATTTAAACAAAGTATATAGAAGGATGGTGTTCGTGTTCGAGGATGGTTCAAGAACTGGGCCACTGATTTTAAATTCTCCACAAAAGACACAAGGTAGATAAAAGGCAAAACCTTTAGTCCCAGATAATGGTTTGGACTTGGATGGAAAGTGGCCTTCAATAGTGAAAGCTGGACTGAGGTGGATAGAGGGAGAGCCATCTGTAAGGTTAATGTTGAGAAAATGGAGGCAGGGGAATTTGAGTGCTAGGATAATTCTACCAGGAACTGGAATGGACATGATGGGCCAATTGGTCTACTTGGGTCCTGTAACAGCTCAGTAGTTCTTTCAGTTTATTTCTGCCATGCTGTTGCAGGATTACAGAGGCTTGCTGTGATCTGTCCTTTGTTGGCACCAGTTACATGGCTGCTTATGTTGCTGAGTGAATGGATAGTCCAGTGTACTCTCTTCATAGTACACGACCCACTTTAGTACAAACCTTCCCACATTTGCCATTAAACTTGGTAGGCTTTGGTGGTGGTTATTGATTGGGGGAGATTGTGGACGTTATGGTTACAGGTTTTGGTAGGGTACATTTTTGGTTCATGGATATCAGTTTTGGGCTGGTGGTTTTGGTACTAGTATAAGCCACTAATTTATTTATGCACATTTTATTCCACATCTGTTCGTTAACCTCTAACTTTATTAGCATTTTTTCTTTTGTATATAATTCTTTATTTTTGATTATTTATTATTTATAATTGTTGAATGTTGCTTTTTGACGAAGACACCAAATTCCTAATACATGTAAATCTACTCAGTGGCCACTTTATAAAGTACAGTACAGGAGTGGAACACGGTGTGGTCCTCTGCTGCTGTAGCCCGTCGGCTACAAGGTTCGCTGTTGTAATGCATGGTTTTACGATTGCCATCCTGTCAGCTTGAACCAGATGGCCATTCGCCTCTGACCTCTCATTAACAAGGCATTTTCACCCACAGAACTGCCACTCACTGAATATTTTTTTTTGTTTTTTGATTTTTGTGCCAAACTCTAGAGACTGTGTGAAAATCCCAGGAGATCAGCAGTCTCCAACTACCCCGTTTGGCACCAACAATCATTCCACTATCAAAGTCACCTAGATCACATTTCTTCCCCTTTCTGATGGTTGACTGATTAGATATTTGAGCAGGTATACAGACGTATCTAATAACGTGGCCTCTGAGTTGCATATGGTGAATAAAGCTGATCCTGGATTCTTTTCCTCTCAGTGTACTCCTCTATGGAATGATCTGTCTGGAAGCTACACAATCAAAAGCTTTTCACTAAAGCTTTGTACCTGCGGCAATAATAAGCCAATGCTAGTATTTAGGCGGAACAGTGCATACTCATCACCTGAAAGTCCAGGGAGGTTTTGATGAGTACCTGTTTCCTAGGCCTCAGTTGACCTGAAGTCATGTGACTCTGTTAGTTGGAAGTCAAAGCTTGCACTGCCAAGGCCACTCCAATCTGACTAAGCCTCAGTGACACTCACAGATGATTGTGGATGAGCCTGAAACAATGGCTGTGTGAGTCCATCTGTTTGCTTATGGTACAAGCTGAGCAGCTGTTCTTGAGATAGTTATGTGGAATCTACTAGACTGAGACTATCTAGTGTTATCCTGGGTTCTTACTCATAGTTGTGTCAAACTATGTTTTCAGAGGCATAGTAGAATTGAGCCAAGTGGCATTTGAGGAAAATCTTGTTATTTTACAGATTCTAGAATGCACGTGGCCAGATTTACGCAATTCAGACCAAACTGAGACTATTTATATTTCGCAAGGATAAGAAAAACTATTTGAAACCCGAACTATAAAAGAGTTACTCTGGAGACTGAAATTCACAGTAATTCTAAAATAGGAAAGTGTGTGCTTTGTTTGAATTGTTTAGCAAAATAGCCATAGACTGGAGGTGAATTCATGTTTTATAGCAATAATCACAAGTTAACTAAGATTGAGCTAATATCCTCCTTGCGGCCTTGGGAGTTTCTTTCTGGTCCTCCAGCTCTTTCCCACAATTTGTGGTTTAGTTGGCCATTGCAAATTGCTCAGAGTGTGTAGGTTTGTGGCAGAATCTGGGGGGAGCTGATGGGAATGTGGAGAGATCTTGTGGTGGATCTGCCAATAGGATATTCTCAGCACCTTTAGAGAACTAGTCACTGCTCAATGTTATGAAGGCGTATTTTCTGTGTATGTTACAATGGGAGGTCTGGAGGATCACATGGATATCTGTCCCCTCAAACTTGGCCCAAGAATAAAACAACAATATGACATGTCCATTGATCAGAGTGCATTGGGCAAAGGGTGGTAGATAAGACACCCAAATTTTCATCAGAAGTTAATGGGGCACACAGCATGCTAACCCTAAAGCCTAGGTAAAACCACATAGAACTGGATCAGACAAGACCTATAATACGCTGACTCCAACTGACCACCAACCACCCACATACTCTGGTCCTACACTAATCCCATTTTATTCTTCCCACAGCCCAATCAACTCCTCCTAGATTCTATCACTCACCCACGCACTGAGCAATTTGTAGTGGCCAATTAACCTACAAATTGTGGGAAGAAACTGGAGCACCCAGAAGAAACCCAAGTGGCCACAGGGAAAGTATGCAAGCTCCACACACATATAACTCTGGAGAACAGGATAGGAGCTGGGATACTGGAACTCTGAGGCATCACTGTACTGCCCCAAACCTGTTTCACTGACGACATCATCACTTGTTCATCTCAGTCCCACTTATCCATCTTTCCTTCCATATTCCTAGAATCCTTAGACAGCAAAGATTTATTAAACTCTGTTTTGAAAAATCCAGATGGCCCTCAGCATGCAGCTGGGTGGGTTCCTGATTCCTACTGTTCTCTCAGTGATAAAGGACTCTATGATTTTAGTTCTGCATAGTCCAGCCATTGTTCTGGGTTCCTCTTTCAGATTGAATGGTTTCTCTGTAATGACTGTCTCTGTATCCCTCATATACACTCTATAAGGTTGCTGGAAAATAATCAGAATTCCAACAATCAACACATGTACTTTATTAATAAGAGAGTTTAGGCCTCAGGCAGAAACCTTACTGTAAAACTTCAGTAGATGCTGGAAATCCAGGGTAATTCAAACAAAATGCAGGAGGAATGCAACAAGTCAAGCAGCATCAGGAGAGAATGAGCAATTTCAAGTTCCTGGGTGTCAAGGTCTCTAAGGATTTAACATGGTCCCATCATATCAATGCAGCTATAAAGAAGGCAAGACAATGGCTCTATTTCATTCAGAGTTTGAAGAGATTTGGCTTGTCACCTGAAACACTCAAATACTTCTATAGATGTACCATGGCGAGCATTCTGACAGGCTGCATCACTGTCTAGTATGGGGGGGTTTCTGCAAGGGACTGAAAAAAGCTACAAAAAGTTGTAAAATTAGTCTGCTCCATCTTGGGCACTAGCCTCAGTAGTATCCAAGACATCTTCAAGGAGCGGTGCCTGAGAAGGATGGCATCCATATTAAGGACTCTCACCACCAAGAACATGCCCTCTTCTCCTTGTTACAATCAGGAAAGGAGAAGCCTGAAGATACACAGTCAGCGATTCAGGAACAGTTTCTTCCCCTCTGTCATCTGATTCCTAAATGGACATTGAACCCATGAACACTACCTCACTTTTTTATATTATTGTTTTCCACTATCTTTAATCCAACTATTTAATATACTTATATATATACTGTAATAGATTTACTTTTCTCCTTTTATGCATTGCATGATACCTCTGCTGCTAATTTAACAAATTTCACAACACATGCCAGGGATCATAAACCTGATTCTGATTCTGATCTATGGAATGGAATAAACAGTCGACATCTCAGGCCAAGACCTTCAGCGGGGCTGGCTATAACTTTCTTTCAAACCAACTGTTTATGGAACAGTCTATGTACAGTACGTTATTGCTGTCCAGACAGAAGTTAACCATCTGACTCAATCTTTAAAGGGGAGTCAGCATTAAAACAGTTATTGTCCACAAATAGATACTATATTTGATGACTATGTTGTATTTATTCTTGACTTCGATTTTATATAAAGCAACTTAAAGTAAATCTTCTGTAGTTACGGGAACATAATCTAAGTTTAGCAACTTGGCATCATGACATAGCCCTCTGAGCCCTGGTAACATTCTGGTGAAACATTATATCCCATCTGAGCCAATATACAGTTCCTGAGGTGCAATGTCTTCAACTGAACTCCAGATGGGGTCTGTCAAGTGTTCTGCATAACTGAAGGACCACCTCCTACACTTTGTGTTCCAGCTCCAACATACTACAACATTATTGCTATGTGAGTACCTATACATTTTCTATAGTGCCCCAATTCCTTTCCTTCATATGGAAACAAATCATGAAGAAAATACTCCCATTTACTCCACAGTGAACAACCCTAGGCTTCTTCAAGTGAACACCACTTCAGGGCTCTCGACAACTTCTGTGCCTTGAGTAGCAAAACAAACCATTGTAATTTCATCAACTTATCTTCAAAAACTGTGCCCAAATACCGAAGTGGTCCTTTCTTCCTCAGGAGGTTTTGGAAATGTCCTCTATGACCCTCACAATTTTTTACATATGCACTCTATACTAGGGAACCATTTAATAGTCTTATAGCAGTGGGCAGAAACGGTCCTTGAACTTGGTGGTGTTATGTGCTTTCATACTTTTGTATCTTCTGCCCAATGGAAGAGGGGAGAAGAGAGAATGCATGGGGATAGTGGGGTCTTTAATTATGCTGGCTGCTTTACTGAGGCAGCAAGAAGTTTAGATAAAATTCATAGAGAGAGATCAATAAGAAAACACTAATAAGAAAATACTTCAATATCTCTGTGTACACTTGCTTCTGCCTAACAACATGCTACCATTCAGTTTTGTTGATATATTGGTAGCTGTCATGTCCTTAGGCAGAGTACAGTGTCTCCATATCTGTCAAAGTCAAATTTATTATCATATGCACAAGTACAGGTAAATAATTAAAAAGTTACTTGCAGCAGCATCACAACCATATTGTATTCACAAGAAAAAGATTAATTGAACAGCGTTTATAAGAAAAAACACAAGTAGAACAAAAAAGTGTCTACTTTAATGTCAAATAATCATAGTGGTACTGGTGTTGCTATACTGCGGCAAAGATTAGGGCTGTGCAGGTTGGTTCAAGAACTGAATGATTGAAAGGAAGTAGCTGTTCAAGTATTTGGGATACTTGCTAGACTTAGGCTCCCATTCACAACAACAACTGCTGATGCCTGTGTACTATTCCACACCACGCTGATAAATCCCTCTTTGCGTTGGCTGTGAGTGCAGGTTTGGAATTTTCAGGGGATCTCTGAGCTGCCAGGAACCATTTGGCTGGGGCTGCTGATGACAAGGGTGGCCCCTTACACAACCGGCCTGAGCACATTGCCACACCCTGAGGAGAGCAGCCAGGCTCATTCTGAATATCTCACCTGTCACTCCACAATGGTCCCATCTGTAGCCTCCCACTTCCTACAACACAGATGCCATAATTACATTTCACAGTGGATGTATATGCATGTGGGTCTCATTTATGCCACCACATCGAAACACGCTCCAAATGTTCCTAAATACCATGCCTGCGCTCACATCAACTCTAAAACCAGAACATGAATCAAAGCCCATGCAATGTGGAAGCAAACTGTTTCCTTTCATCCTGTTCTGGCTTAGTGTGAGGATGCATCACACAGTTTCTTAAATCCAGCCTTATGTTGTTTTGACGAACTTCTATAGATGCAGGGTGGAGAGTATCCTGTCTGCTTGCATCGCGGCCTGCTATGGGTACACCATGCCCAGCAACAGAAAAGTCAACAATACGTACTGGATGCAGCTCAGTTCCGCACAGGAGAAGCTCGTCCCACCATTGAGCACATCCACAAAGGGCACTGCCCAATAAACCAGCATTCATTATCAGGGACTCTCCCCTTCCGGGCAGAATCAGAATCGGCTTTAATATCACTCGCATGTGTCGTGAATTTTGTTGTTTTGCAGCCACAACACATTGCAATACATAATAATAAAATCTATAAATTACAATAAACAGGATACATATAATTAAATAAGAGGTGCAAAAAGAAAGGGAAAAAATAGAAAGGTAGTGTTCATGGGTTCATAGTGCATTAAAAAATATGGTGGTGGAGGGAAGAAGCTGTTCCTAAAAAGTTGAGTGTATATCTTCTGGTTCCTGTACCTCCTCCTTGATGGTAACAATAACAAGAGGGCATGTCCTGGGCAAAGGGGGATCGTTTATGATGGATGCTGTCTTTTTGAGGCATCTCGCCTTTTGCAGGAGTCCTCGAAGGTTGTGCCCAGGATAGAGCTGGCTGAGCTCACAACATTTATGCAACTTTTTCCAATCCTGTGCCGTGACCCCTAGATGGTGGTGCAACCAGTAACAATGCTCTGTACTGTACATCTGTAGAAATCTGTGAATGTTTTTGGAGACTTACCAAATCTCCTCAAACTTCTAATGAAATACACTGTATGGTGTGCTGTCTTCTCACTGCTGCCAAAGTACAGGAGTACAGGAGCCTTAGGTCCCACACCACCAAATTCAGAGAGAGTTATTACACCTCAACCATCAGGCTCCTGAACCAGTGTGAATAACTCACCTCACCTTAACATTGAACCACTGTCAAGGATCCTATAACTCATGCTGTCAATATTGCTTGTTTATTATTCTTATTATTTGTTTTTTTATTGCATAGTTTGTCTTCTTTTGCTCATTGGTTGCTTGGCCTTAGTTTGTGTGGACTTTTTCATTGACTCCATTGTATTTCTTTGTATCTTCTGAGAATACCCACAAGAAAATGAATCTCGGGGTAGTATATGGAAACATATACATACTTTGATAATAAATTTACTGTGAACTTTACATGCTATCCAGTGCTTGAAGTGGTGACTGGACGGCCATGGACGTCTCATTTATCCAGGATTTGGTGAGAAGTTGTGACCATTCTGCATGTGTCAGTCTCCAACATATTTTGTAATTCCAGTGAAGAATCAAGAATGGCTTAACTTTGAAACTGTTCTTTTTCCAGGGGGTACAACTGATCCAGATTTCAGGGCACAAGAATTGTTTTTCTCCTTGTGTCCTAACCAAAATTTCTCCCTAAATGAGCCTCACAAATGTCTTTGTATGTGAAATGTAGATAAAGCGCTGGAGGACCTCAATGATTCAGGCAGCATCTATTAAGGAAAATGGGCAGATGACATTTCAGCCCAAAGCCCTTCAGCAGGAATGGAGAGAAAGTGGGGAGATAGTCAATATAAAGAGGTGGAGGGAAGGGGTAGAGTGAGAGCTGGTGAGGGATCACAGTCAATCCAGATTGGCAATAACATCGCCTCTTTTTTGAGAACAACATAGGTGCTTAGCCTTCCCACCATCAAGGACATCTTCAGAAAGGCAGGTCCCACCATCTAGGACATGCTCTCTGCTGAAGGCTAGACCTGTGGCATTCAAGCCTATACCAGAACACCAGGTATGATTTGCAGAGGGCTAATTCAAGGGCAAAGAGACAATTTTGAACAAGGTTGGAGGCGATATCAGATGCAAGACAACTCTGGCAGGGACTGCAAGACATTGCTTCCTACAAAGCAAAACCCAGTAGCATGAATGGCAGCGATGCTTCACTACCAGATGAACTCAATGCCTTCTATGCTCACTTTGAAAGGGAGATCACAACTACAGCTGTGATGATCCCTGCTGCACCTGATGACCCTGTGATCTCCGTCTCAGAGGCCGATGTTAGACTGTCTTTAAAGAGAGTGAACCCTCGCAAGGTGGAAGGTCCCGACGGAGTACCTGGTAAGGCTCTGAAAACCTGTGCCATCCAACTAGCGGGAGTATTCAAGGACATTTTCAACCTCTCACTGCTACGGGCAGAAGTTCCCACTTGCTTCAAAAAGGCAACAATTATACCAGGGCCTAAAAAGAATAATGTGGGCTGCCTTAATGACTTTTGCCCGGTAGCACTCACATCTACAGTGATGAAATGCTTTGAGAGGTATGTTATGACTAGACTGAACTCCTGCCTCAGCAAGGAGCTGGACCCATTGCAATTTGCCTATCGCCACAATAGGTCAACGGCAGATGCAATCTCAATGGCTCTCCACACGGCTTTAGACCACCTAGACAACACAAACACCTACATCAGGATGTTGTTCATCGACTATAGCTCAGCATTTAATACCATCATTCCCACAATCCTGATTGAGAAGTTGCAGAACCTGGGCCTCTGTACCTCCCTCTGCAATTGGATCGTTGATTTCCTAATTGGAAGACCACAGTCTGTGTGGATTGGTAATGACATGTCTTCCTCGCTGACGATCAGCACTGTTGCACCTCAGGGGTGTGTGCTTAGCCCACTGCTCTACTCTTTGTATACACATAACTGTGAGGCTAGGCATAGCTCAAATGCCATCTACAAATTTGCTGACAATACAACCATTGTTGGTAGAATCTCAGGTGGTGACGAGAGGGTGTACATGAGTGAGATATACCAACTAGTGGAATGGTGCCACAGCAACAACCTGGCACTCAACGTCAGTAAGACGAAAGAGCTGATTGTAGACTTCAGGAAGGGTAAGATGGAGGAACACAGACCAATCCTCATAGAGGGATCAGAACTGGAGAGATTGAGCAGTTTCAAGTTCCTGGGTGTCAAGATCTCTGAGGATCTAACCTGGTCCCAACAATATCAATGCAATTATAAAGAAGGCAAGACAGTGGCTATACTTCATTCGGAGTTTGAAGAGATTTGGCATGTCAACAAATATACTCAAAAACTTCTATAGTTGTACCATGGAGAGCATTCTGACAGGCTGCATCACTGTCTGGTATGGAGGGGCTACTGCACAGAACCAAAAGAAGCTGCGGAAGGTTGTAAATCTAGTCAGCTCCATCTTGGGTACTAGCCTACAAAGTACCCAGGACATCTTCAGGGTGCGGTGTCTCAGAAGGGCAGTGTCCATTATTAAGGACCTCCAGCACCCAGGGCATGCCCTTTTCTCACTACTACCATCAGGTAGGAGGTACAGAAGCCTGAAGGCACACACTCAGTGACTCAGGAACAGCTTCTTCCCCTCTGCCATCTGATTCCCAAATGGACATTGAAGCATTGGACACTACTTCATTGTTTTTAATACGCAGTTTTTCTGTTTTTGCACATTTTTGAAAAATCTATTCAATATAAGTAATTGTTTATTTATTATGTTTTATTTTATTTTTTCTCTCTCTCTGCTAGATTATGCATTGCATTGACTGCTGCTGCTAAATTAACAAATTTCACATCACATGCCGGTGATAATAAACCAGATTCTCATTCTGAATCTTCTCATTGCCGTCATCAGGGAGGAAGTTCGGGATCCAGAAGACACACTCTCCATAGGAACAGATTCTTCCCTTCCACAAACAGATTTTGGAATGGTCCACGAACGCAGGAACATGACCTCACTATTTTCCTCCCTTTGTGCATTATTTATTTTTATATGTATATTTCTTATTTCTTATTGTAACTTTATGTACCGCAGTGTACTGCTGCCACAAAACAACAACTTCACAACATATGCCAGTGATAATAAACGTGATTCTGATTCTGGTTCTAAAAGCATGACTGGAGGGATCAAGGTGAAGGGGATGGGAAGCAGATGAGCAAGGGGAGAATTGAAATGACGTCAGAAGCTGGGAACTGATAGGTGGAAGTGACAACCACGACAGGCAACTGCAAAGCACGAGGGCCTTGTCCGTGTGACAAAAGATGCAACGCAGCTCCCCCATCTTTGGCCTTGCCAACGAAAGGATGAATCAAACTAGCAGTGTTCCACATTACCAGTGTCCAACAGGATCTTGCAATCATAAGAAAAATATCAAAGCCAATTATTTCCACTGTGTATTAGATCGCATACTGCCTGGGCCGCTGAAGCAGGATGCAACATGGCGTGCAATTCATTGCTATCAAGCAACTCACTAGTGGAGAAGACCTGACTCACCTGATGTTCTTAATATCCAGCAGTGTCTTGTAATTGTAAAGAAAACAAAAAGGATGAACAATTATATCTTTTTGTTCAAATGGTTCAATTTAATATCAGAGAATGTATACAGTATACAACCTGAAATTCTTACTCTTCTCAGACATCCATGAAACAAAAAACCCGAAGAATGAATAACAGAAACATCAGAATCCTACCCTCCTCGCCCTCCCCTGCCCATGTAACAGAGAAGCATTGACCTTCCACCATCCCTTCCCCCCACTTGCTCCAGCAAAACCAAACCCCACCATGCAAACAATAGCAAAGACTCCCAAAAAAAACCTTAATCTGGAGCCCATCCAAAACTACAGTCCATAACCTAACACTTCAGTATCTCAAACAACCTCTCTTTCTCTCTCTGGTGAGGGAGAGAGAGATCGCTCCTGCAACCACAAGAGCGGGAGACCAGCAATTCGCTGTTTCGATGTTACAATCTCCTCCGAGCTCCCTAACTCGAGGACTGACAGGCTCTCACTCACCATCAAAAGGGAGGGAGAGAGGATTGTTTGAGTACAGGGGCCTTCTTCCGAAAGCAGCGCACACCACCTGCTGTCTGGATGTTTCAGTCTCCCATGACGCTTCAGTTATCGACATTGTCGAGGAACTGGGTCATCGATGGGGCCGCACCCTGAAAGTGCATGTCTTCAAAGCTGCACCTGGAGATATCGAAATGCCAGGCCGCACAGCCGGTGTGAAAACCCACTGTTCGTGAAGAGCTGTAGCTTCAGCTGAAGCTGTAAATCTCAGACTCTGACAGGACCCCAGCCACCTAGAAAAGAAAAGAAAGACATGAGAAAAGAAGAACAAGCTGTTTCGTGGACAAACTGGAAGAAGTTGCCTGGGTCTAGAAAAACGTCTGGCGCCAAACAGGCTACGGCGTCCGATTGCATTGCAATCTTACCGGAATAACTTGACAATCTCTTCTACAGAATCTCTTGTGTTCAAAAAACGCTCCTAATTTCTTTTTTTTTTAGCATTTATTAGCAATGAATAAGCACTTTTTCAAAGTCCTGTTGTTTGGTTCCTATCATTGTCATTCTATTTATCATTAACTAGTATTTGGCTGCATTAAAACTTACTGAATTTTCTCGGACTATGGAAGAGTAAAACAGTACCGATTTCATACCCGTATATAACTCCGTTCACTTAAAATTATCCTTGCTCCTTCCCTGAAGCAGACATTCAAGAATTTATACCTATCCCTTCCATTATGTCAGCCTGGGATATCTCATGGACAATGCTGTGTAGCAAAGTAACACAATTAACATATTATATGAAGAACTTTGACGGTAAAACGCCAATAATCCAGTACTGGGTTGTTCAGAAATTCTGGCCACATGGTATCTGGCACATTGACTAGTCTGGAATGTGAGGCAGAGATACTGAGTGTGTGGAGTTCGAGGCTGGGGCTGTGGGAATCAGACTAAGGCCCAGATGTGTGACTAGAGCTGAGCTGGGGTACAGAACATCAGGGATCAAGGACGTGCGTAGACAGGGTCGTGTGGTTAGAGTCATGGTCTGGAGCATTCCTACAAATCCTTCTCTCTTCAAGTGCGTAGAACACAGAACTGTACAACACAGAACCAGGCCTTTTGGCCCACAATGTTGGGTCAAACTAATAAATCTAATAACACATTCCCTTCTGTCTGCACATGCCCCTAAGCCCCCATTCTCTCCACATTCATGTATCTCTTAAACACCTCTTAAACTCACCAGATTCCCTGGAAAATTTATTATACCACTGTGTAGCATACAAAGAGATTGAAAGAAAAGTATATAGGTTAACTTAGGGTCCAATTGTCCAGATAATATGGCAGACTGGCACAATAAAAGTTCCCAAATCTGCCAATTATTGGGAATTTTCTGCATGTCATTCTTTGTTTCAGGAATATTGCCAAGCATCCTGGGTGAGCTCCCCCAGCACTCACTGAAAATGTAGACGTGGCTTCTGCTTAAGATTGCAAATAAAATGTTTGACAATGCAGTAATCTTTCAGTACTGCGCGAAAATGACAGATTTATTTATTTTTACAGAGTATATATTGACAAAATTGCATCGACCAATGGGCTGGAAATGAGGATGGGGTGTGCGTCTCACAGCAAACAGTCTATTGTACATCAAACAAAGACAATTTACTCAGAAAACAACATGGTCTAAAAAAATTCAGTGGCATAGTGCTGTTTTTTACACTGCTACGCAAATGAAAATCTGCCGTTTACAGTGTGGAATGTGATTGTGACCCTTTCAGGGTTGTATTGCATCATTCTGGAAATCCAGCTGGACGTTCAATGTCACTCATTGCACGTACATGCCTGTTGCCATTTCTCCATCAATCATTTTCTGAATGCCCCACCAACAAGCACCAAGAAATTGTTTGGCTGGCAACAAGAGGGGCCTTCCTTAGCAGACCCTTCCTGGATGGTTGGAATATCACTCCCAATGCATACCACCTACCTCTTTGCAGACTTTAGATTTGCTAAGAGGAAGCAGAGAAGAATGCAAGGGTTCCTCTTCAGAAGCCGTCTATTGGAGGACTCTCTGATTTATGTTCCATTGCCTGGTCAGGCACAGAGATGGACATCGGGCTGCTGGAAGATCATCCACTTTGTGAAAAACACCCTCTGGTCTGCCCGAAACTCATTGGCTTTCCCAATGTCCATAAGGGAATGCCACTCATCAGAATGTTCCAAGCTGCAGAGTACTGGCTGAGGTATGCACTGATCTTGGTGCAGCCTGCACTATGGCTCTGTGGGGATGGACAATAGTCTAGGCTCCTTCTGCAACCCTACAGAGTCAGGTGGGGAAGCCCCTCAAACCATGGAAGGGCTTATCATCACAGGGGCCACATGAATGGCAATGATGTACTGTTAACTATACTGAATTTATTGACCAAATGTGCCAAGAATATAACGTGTTTTACCCTGGGTTTATTCCTTTCTATATATTTATTACGATGAATGAAGTTGTCTTTCAAATTTCTTTTAAATCTTTAGTGTGTAGCCAAATAAATTGAACCCACTTTATTCCATTATCATTGGCCCAGTTCGGGACAGCGAGGGTTTAATTATGTCACTCCTGAACAGCAGTACGATCTGAAGAATCACAGCCTAACATTGGGTACTTGACCTGTGTAGGTCATCTTTAGTTACTAAATGGTCCCATGACTCACCTCTACAGGACCCACAACCCGATACACGACTGGGTCATGATCGTGACTCCTGAACCCTGACTAATTGCCCCACCGTTCAGATCACTATCAATCACCCAACCAACCTTCAAATTCTGGCCCCCTCTCATTTTGATCCCGAGTCCAGATCTCTTTCCCAAACCCACCAGCCACTTTACTGCCTCCACAGCAGCACGGAATATGGATGTGAACATTTGAAGACTTCTTAGTGACAGCTAACACACAGCATAATCCCTGGGACAAATATATTTCAAAGTCAGTTGGAAGCTATCAAACTCAAAACTGAAGTGATTTACTCAGAAAAAATAAGAAATATGTGATGAAGGATATTGGAGTCCAGGCCTCCTCTTTGTGCTCTATGGCCATTGATGTGGATGGCTGATGAAGGATATCAAAGTTCAGGCCTCCTCTCTGTACTCAGTGGCCAATAATGTGGACATGGGAAGAGAAACATCCGAAGTCCGTGTCTCTGCTCCACACTCAAAGGCCACTGTTGTTGATGGGTGATGAAGGATGACTGGAATCCCGGCCTCCTTTCCGTGCTCGATGGCTAGTGACGTGGATATGGGCAAAGAGCATCCAGATTCCAGCGCTCTGCTCCGTACTCGATGGCCAGTCATTTGGAAGGGTGATAAAGGGTATCCGGAGTCCAGGCCTCCACTCCGTGCTCGATGGCCAGTGACATGGATATGGGACAAAGGGCCAGCGAGGGGCATCCATAGATGTCAGTATGTCTCAGGGTTGAATGTACATGCGAGCAGGAGGCAAGAGTTCAGTTGGCAAGGCTGGAGTTCAAGTCCGAAGTTTGGGGTCCCGTCGCCAGTGGGGGTGGGGTTCGTTACCAAAAAACTGAGTCTAAAGGTCAGTTGGAAGTCCAGAAGTCGAAGCCTGGAGACCGGAGGCTGGATTTCTGTCCTGGAGTAGGAGGACTATCCTGATATGTGGGCAGGAGAAAGGAAAGGGACTTGCTTTCCTATTGTTGTTTTCTGTGTTGCTTCACTGAGCATTGCGGGCATGCTATGTTGGCGTTGGAATGTGTGGCGAAACTTGTGAGCTGCCCCCAGCACACCCCTGGGTGTGTTGGTTGTTAATACAAACGATGCATTTCATAGTATGCTTCCATGTACATGGGAGAAACAAATCTGAATCTGAAGCAGAACATTCTGGAAATACTCAGCAAGGCAGGAAACATTTGTGGAAACAGAAAACATTTCAGATCAAGAGCACTTCAGCAAAGATTTACACCCACCAATGAAGGATCTTCAGCCTGCAATGTTAAAATGTTTCCTCTTTCCCGTTCCACAAAACTGCCTGAGCTGTTGGGTGTTTGCAACAATTTCTGCCCCTGCTTCAGATTTCCAGAACCTGCAGGTATATGTGATTTTAATTTACTGCAGTATGTGGGCATAGTTACATACCAGTAACATACACCAGAACAGTTACAGTCACCCACTGCAGTGTAGTCACCAGGCGTGGTTGACATGGTATGTATTCTAACGCAAGGCATACCATTCTTGGTGACTCGGTAGACCTCCAGAAGTGGTCCACAGCAGTGGCCTGAGGTGGAAGGAGATGAGTTATTAACTGTAAACTTTCTGCGTAATCACTCAAAGGGTTGAACTGCATGAGCACGTAACGAGAGCTGTATAACTCATCTCTTTCCACCTCTGGTCACAAACTTATCAATCACTCCTGCTTCTGGAGGTCCAAGACGCCGACTTCTTCAAAGAAGGGATGCGTATTTTCCACGACTGCTGGACCAAGTGTGTAAATGTAGGAGGGAACTATGTTGAAAAATAAATGTGCTATGTTTTCTAAAATTGACTCCTTCTACCTTAGGCCATGAACTTATCAATCACCCCTCATATACCCAACGTTTGAGGAAAAATTTGTTTTCTGCCATCGAAATTCTGAGTGGTCAATGAAGTCATGAACATTCCCTCACTATTTCTCTTTTGCATGACTTCTTTATTGATATTTTTATTATTGTAACCTATAGTAATTTGTAATGTCTACACTGTACTGCTGCCACAAAAACTCAGATTTCACAACTTACACTCTGTCAGTGATTCTGATTCTGAAATGCTGGAGGAACTCAGCAGGTCAGGCAGCATCTATGGGGGGGCGGAATAAACAGTCAATGTTTTGGCTGCGACCCTTCATTCATCCTGTGGGTATAATTCCTAGTGCCATTGTTTTTCTCAGAGATAAAACTCTACTTCAAACTGAGTGGGATCCTTCCAGTTGGAGTTCAGCTGGGAGTCCCCACACACAACGTGATGTAGAATTGGATCCTGAAACTGCAAAGGGTAAGACTCTGAAGTGAAGAACAGAAGGCAGAGGACGGTGAGGGTGGAGCTTTCACTGGTGTTAGCCATTCTGCAAATTCTGCCTTCATTTTAGACAATAAGACCATAACACGGGAGCATGAATAGGCATTCAGCCCTTGGATCATTCCATCATGGCTGATTTATTATCCCACACAACCCCATTCTCCTGCCTTTGTCCCATAACCTTTAATACCCTTGCTAATCAAGAACCTATCAACCTCCGCTTTAACTATATCCAATGACTTGGCCTGCACAGGCATCTGTGGCATTGAATTCTATGGATCTTGCACCAAAAGCCTAAATAAATTCCTCCTCATCTGTGTTCTAAAGGAATGTCTTTCTATTCTGAGTCTGTGCCCTCTGGTCCTAGACTCCTCCACTATTGGACACATTCTCCTGATGTTATTCTGGCTAGGGTTGTCAATAGTCAGCAAGTTTCAATTATATTCCCTTGTCATTCTTCTAAACTCCAGCGAGTACATGTCCACAGCTGTCGAATGCTCCTCAGAAGTTAACCCTTTCATTCTCATGAACCTCCTCTGGGCTCTCTTCAATTCCAGCACGTATTTCCTAGATAAAGGGTCCACAGTTTTCATTGGCGTTGTTGTTGTTGATAACTCCACTATTCTGAAGTTTTATATTGTCTCTTGTTAAAGTATTTTGTTTAAAAGAAATGGGGCGGGAGAATGGAGTTCTGAGGGATAATAGATCTGCCACGATGGAATGGCAGAGCATATTTATTGTGCTGAATGGCCTAATTCAGTTCCCATGTCTTACAGTCTTACAGTCTTTGCCTGATATCCTTTACATTCAGAAGAGGTCTCTTAAGACATCTTTCCGGCTCTGGCAATTAATCCGTGGCCACTCAGCACAACTCCCCGAAGAACTCCTGGTCATAGGCCTTTCGCTATCTCATTTCCTGTAACTCTGGAGAAATGCTGATGTTGATTTCCTTTAAAACAGATTTGGTGATGTGCGATTGAGATGCTGAGCTTACTGGTTACATATTCCCAAAGTGTCATTCTACCACTTTCACCCACATTGAAGAAGTGTCTCACTCAACACCTGAAATTATAGTCTTACACATTTTAGAAATTCTCCTTTGCTGTTTTCTTATCTGAACCTGATTAAATTTAGTCACTAAAGACAAAGTTTTCCAGCAATTTTAATGGGCTTGTTCTCAGCTGTCTTCCAAATCACAGTTTTCCCTGAGAATCCGATTAAGACAACAATTGCTGGTGCTTGACTTTATCAAAAAGGATTTTGTGGCAATGCCTACAGAGGAGAAGGGGAGGGACGAGTTATCCTTATTGCTTTCAGTAACTTTCTGCTACTTTGATGGGACACACAGAAACTCCAAACCTTGAACTTTAATAAAACTCAGTAAAATAAACCTTTTGGCCTACTCCTCCTTAGCTTTGATATTAAAATGACTGTATAAATTGATAGGCTTTAACAGTTTAATAAAGACATGTATTTCCAGCAATATTGAGAGCAATATTGCAAATGCCATTGACTATACTGCCTTGTTGCCTTACTAACTAGTGTGCCATTTCCTTTTCAATTTACTTGGCAGCCCCTTTTAAAGAGTATCTATTTGATACAAAGATCTTACCTCCATGGGACCTTACCCTTTCCTTTCCATCAAAATGTAAACTCACTGTCCTGCTCTTGAGATATTGCTGGCCACCTTTCCTGTGCTGTAACACTTGGGAGCCTCAGGCTTTTTCAAACTTCCATCCATCCAGTATGATTTGCCCTAAATTAGATACTAATGTAGTGTAAACTATGATGTTTTCCAAGTTTAGGCAATATACACTCAGTGACCACTTCATTATTTATCTCTGTGCACCACTGTTGTAACATGTGGTTATTTGAGTTACTGTTGCCTTCTTGTCAGCTTGAACTAGTCTGGCCATTCTCCTCTGACCTCTCTCACAACAAGACATTTTTACCCAGAGAACTGCCGCTCACTTGATGTCTGTTGCTTTTTGCACCATTATATAAATTCTGAAGGCGCTTGTGTGTGAAAATCCCAGGAGATCAGCAGTTACTGAGATACTCAAACCATCCTGTCTGGCACCAACAATCATATCATGGTCAAGTCACTTAGACCAGATTTCTTCCCCATTCTGATGTGTGATCTGACTATGTCTGCATGCTTTTATGCATTGAGGTACTGCAATATCCAAGTTCAAAGTTCAAAATATATACTGTACCCCGAGATTCATTTTCTTGTGGGTACTCACAGTCAGTACAAGAAACCCAATAGAATCAATGAAAGACCACTCGCAACAAGACAGACAAACATTCAATGTGAAAATGACAACAAACTGTGCAAATGCAAAAAGAAAGAACAATAATATTGAATAAATTAGCAATAAATATCAAGAACATGAGACGAAGAGTCCTTGAAAGTACGTCCATAGATTGTGGGAACAGTTCATTGATGGGAGCGAGTGAAGCTGAGTAAAGTTATCGGGTCTGATCTTGAAGCTTATTGATTAGTTTTGAGGGAATGATGGTATTGAATGCCAAACTATAATCAATGAAGAGCATCCTGATCTATTCACTCCAGCCAGCTGATCATCACAGGTCTTCAGTGATTGGCCAGGTACCCTGTCTGAGCCAGGTGCTTTCCTTGAGTTCACCCTCTCTACTCTCACCTCAGCCTCAAAGACTTCAATCACAAGGTCATCTTGTGCTTGGGAGTCCATAAAGTTGCCTTCATGTTTCGATGGTCAAATCAATCATAGAAGGCATTGAGGTCATCTGAGAGTGAAATCTTAATTTTGGGTGTCTGGAGTGTGGGTGCAAACAAGGAGATATGTGAAAATTATATGTAATTCAAAGGAAACATTGTAGATTCACCGTGGCTATAGAATTGTTCTGTTGTGACTTTGATCTTTACCGTATAAAATGTCATGTAATATTGGGTCAAACACGCCTCTTCCTCCAAGAATGTCTCAGTATGTTGCCTGTTGCTCATTTTTGTTGAACAGAACACTTCTGTATCCACAAACATTAGCGTCTGTCAGGTGACTTTGTTCAAGTTACAACAGTACCTAGTCCTCTTGTATTTTACTTGGTCACCAGACCTGAATGTCACTGATCATGGTCCTCAGCGTTGGTGTCACATTGAGCTACACGGAGTGCTGTCACAGGAAAGCAGCATCCATCATCAAGGACCCCACCATCCAGGCCACACTCTCTTCTCAGTGCTGCCATCAGGGAAAAGGTACAGGAGCCTCAGGGCACACACCACCAGGTTCAGGAACAGTTATTACCCCTCAAATATCAGTCTCTTGAACCAGAGCAGATAACTTCACTCAACTTCGGTTGCCCTGTCATTGAACTGTTCCCACAACCTATGAACTGACTTTCAAGGACTTGATCTAATGTTCTCTAGATTTATTGTTTTTTTTGTTTCTGTGTTTGCACAGTTTGTTGTCTTTTGCACATGGTTGTTTGTCCTGTTGGGTGCAGTCTTTTATTGATTCTATTGTGTTTCTTGTATTTATTGTGAATGCCCACAAGAAAAATGAATCTCAATGTTGTATGTGGTGACGTATATGTACTTTGATAACAAATTTACTTTGAACTTTATTCTGAGACGGTGTCCTCTGGTCCGAGTCTCCCCCACTATAAGAAACATCTCTCCGTGTCCATTCTAACCAGGCCTTTCAATATTTGATAGGCTTCAGTGAGATCTTCTCTCTTTCTGCTAAGCTCCACCATGTACAGCTAGAGCCATCAAACACTCCTGATGTGTTAACCCTTTCATTTCCAGGATCATTCTCATAAACCTCCTCTGGACTGTCTCCATTGCCAGCACATCCTCTCTTAGATAAGATTCCCAAAACTGTTCACAATATTCCAAGGTTTCCCTCTGGATTTAGTCCCCACGAGCCGGGGCTGTCACGATGTGACTCAGATGTTTCACTTTCAGTTTCAGAGATGGCAGTGCTTTCAAAAAGTCAAAGTCTCACATCAGCAACAGGACATAAATAGCTTCAGTACTCTTTCACAAGTTCTCTTGGGGTTTCTCTCTCTCTGTCTCTCTGTTACTATGGTTTCTTTTGGCATGTTTTTTGATTGGAATATTATTGTAATTTTTTCCCCACATTTTCTAGTGGCCATTGATTCCCCTCAATGCCCCTAATATGAGGAGCTGTTAAGGCATAGAAACTTCTTTAATTTGATCTAATTTCTTTATCAGAGAGGTAAGTAAGTTGTTTTTCTACTTCTTGATTCTTCACTTCCCCTCAGCTTGTCCTGCCAAGAGGGTACAATGAATCTGATTCTGACTGTGATTCTGAAATCCGTCCCACCAGTCTGGCAGACACTTGTCTTTGGGCTGTACGTAAGTGGGGTGTTGATAACCTGGGGAAGATTTGTAAAATCTACAATTACTTTTGTACCAATGAACGTCCAACACACAGGGAAGGATATTACCATCATGGCAAGGTTGTTCTAAACCAAAGGAACAATTTAAATAGATTTTATCCATTTCTTGGTTGAATTCAAAGCCTGGAAATCTAAAATTTTTAATCCACTAAAAATTGTTCTTTTGATCAATCAATCCAATGATGCATAATTTTCCACCTTGTTTTTTTGACAACTAGAAACTACAAAAGGTATCTTCCATTCTATTGTGTTAATCTAGTTGATCCAGTACAGAGCATTGCTCACGTGTGGCACGTGGCCAAGTGGTTCAGGCATTCAACTAGTGATCTGAAGGTCATTAGTTCAAGCCCCAGCCAAGGCAGCATGTTGTGTCCTTGAGCAAGGCACTTAACCACACAGTGCTCTATGACGACACCGGTGCCAAGCTGTACCTTGCCCTTCCCTTGGACAACATCGGTGTCCTGGAGAGGGGAGACTTGCAGCATGGGCAACTGCTGGTCTTCCGTACAACCTTGCCCAGGCCTGTGCCCTGGAGAGTGAAGACTTTCCAGGTGCAGATCCATGGTCTCACAAGACTAACGGATGCCTTTATTGCTCATTTACTGAAATCAAATTTTGTATTAGTCAAATTTGCCAATGTATAAAGATTTTTTTCATAGCCTTCAAATTCCCTCACACTAATGACTTCAATCTGTTTGGCAACTTTCATACATAAAAACATCCCAAGGAAAATCACACTAGAATTCACACGGAGTAAAAGAGGGAACACATAGTACAATTGACCAGAGCTTGGTCAAAGAGGTAGGTTTAAAGAAAAGGAAATTTGAAGATGGTAGAGTAAGCAGGAAGGTTTAAAGAGGAAATTCTGGAGATTGAGGCCAACAGCATGATTAAGAAAATGAAAAACAACCCAGAATCGAAGGAACAAAGATTATGTCTCAGGAGATTGCAGAACTAGAGAGTTCCAAGCTCATGGAGGGATATGGACACAACTTTAAAGCCAAAGTCAGAGTTGTACAGCACAGAAACAGGCCCTTCAGCCCGTCATGTCCATGCTGACCTTTTGCCCTTCAATATTAATCCCATTCACCTACTTTATAATCAGTATCCTTCTATACCTTAACTATTTAATTAAATGTCTAATGCCGCTTAAATGTAGTAATTGTATCCAATTCTACCACCATCTATGAGTTCCAGATATCAAATACTCTGTGTAAAGAAACATTCCCCTCAAATCCCTTTTAAAACTTCTTTTTCTCAATTTAAAACTATGGTCTCCTGTTTTTGATCCTCCTACCATGGGAAATAATTTTTGGCATATCCTTATCGACACCTTTTATAATCTTACCTCCATCAGGTTCAACTTCTTTCTCTCCAAGGAAAACAAGCCCAGACTGTGCAATCTGTCCACTAAACTTTTCCAATGCAGGTCACCAACTAGTGAAGGCACTGCGCAAGTGATTGGTGGTTGTGATTATGGGATCTTTTTGTGCAGAGAACACCTTAGGAGATGTACCTCAGGGCGCAGAGTAGCGTAGCAGTTAGCTATTACAGCTCAGCGTGCTGGCCTTCGACATTCAATCCTGGCATCCTCTGTAAGGAGTTTATATGCCCTCCCCGTGGAATGGGTGGGATTTCTCTGGGTGCTCCGGTTTCCTCCCATAGTCCAAAGACAGACAAGTTAGTAGGTTAATTGGTCATTGTAAATTGCCCCATAATTAGGCCAGGTTTGAATCAGGGGTTGCTGGTGGCATGGCTTGAATGGCTGAAAGAGCCTATTCCACTCTGTATCTCTAAATAAAATTTTTAAAATTAAATAAATATGTCATGCAACTATTGCTGACTGTTTACAGGCTCCCAAGTTGCACTCCCTAATTCTCTACTCGCCTCTGGGAGTCCTAGAACGATGAATCACCTCTCAACTTTTATTGGTCAATAAATCATATTCTTGTCTGGTTCTGTCCATCTCTGCTACAGCATGCATCCTGTACATACCATGTAGACATGAAGCACTGTAAAAAGAGGAATGGATAAGATCAAGTTCACAAGCACTCTGATAAATATGTGTCTTACTTTAAAAGATGTGTACAGTATTTTAAAGTGACAAAGCTATGCCAATGACTGCCACCTGGTGTATTTGTCTGTTTCTATGGTGACAGGTTGAAAAAAATCACAGCAAGGAAGATCATGACACCTGTAAAATTTCTGCCAAATTTTAATTTGATTATGCTGGTAGATTTTATATCGCATATTAATGCCGACTTTTTCGTTTCTAATTTATTGAATACAGTCCTTATTCTGACAAGGAAGCATTGACTGAAATTGTAGCCCAATTCCATGATATTGTGAGTTTTTCTCCACAAAAACAGACAGATTTGAAAGTTCACAAAATAAATTTATGGCAAAATCCAACAATTCTTGTCAAAATAAGCTTCTGTAGACAGCGCTCTGGCAAAATGGTATCCATGGAAACCCCCCTTTCACGCCACTTTTTGAGAAGTGCACGTTTACAGGGTACATATTTAAAGTTTCAGTGTGATTGAACAGGATCTGATTCTCCAACTCAGTCCTTAACACTTACAAATAGCAACACAAATACCCATGAGCAATGTAACTGCTCTCTACAACTGTAGTGTCACACTGGGACTGTAAGCAGTCATTTTCGACTTGATCCTTGACATTTATCAATAGCTTTGGCTGCTACACTTTCATTTTATTTTAAGTCACTCGATTTGGACCGATGTTTCTCTGAGTTATTTCTCAGTTTTTTCTAGGGGTGTAGCGGTTAGCGCAATTGTTTTATAGCACTAGTGATCACTGATCAGGGTTCGATTCCCGCCACCATCTATAATGTGTTTACACATTCTCCCCGTGACCGTGTGAGTACTCCGCTTTCCTCCTACGTTCCAGAGACGTATACAGTTTAGGCTTAGTGAGTTGTGGGCATGTTATGCTGGCACTGGAAGAGTGGCAACACTTGGAGGCAGCCTCGCTCACAATCCTTGTTGATTTGATTTGACACAAACAACACATTCACTGTGTGTTTCGATGTTTTGAAGTAAAAAAAAGTTAATTTCTTCTTTATCTTTATTTTTCTACAAAAGCAATAGCATTGCTTTTAATGTGCCAGCATGGAACAAGACCACTTGGTCAGTTAAGTCTGTATAAACGCTGAGCGTCTCTTTCCTTCCACAGATGCTGGCTCACCCAATGATTTCCTCTAGCGCTTTGATCGTTAGCCTCTATTAGGACTATCTACTGTAACTTTCTGCGACATAACTGTACTCACGAATATTTTTAGATCTTTATTTATTCCAGTGGAGGTTGGTTGTAGGGGATTCGTAGCCCGTTCTTTAGTAAGGGCCTTCAGCATTTTGGGCATCGAGGGAGAGAGGAAGAGGAGAGCCATCCGCAGTACCACCGATGCGGCAGAGAGGGCCTCAAGATGGCTGTGGCTCAAAAGAGGGGAGCCATGGAGTCATAAGTAGCTAGCCATCTGGACACAAGCTGGTCTGATCAGCCCCGGCTGGGTCACCTGGAGGAGGTTGTATGATGTTGAAAGACCCGAAACACCCGATGATTCCAGGAACATCACTGAAGATGTGTCCAAAAGCATCAGTAGATGTATGTACACAGATTTTATGGTCTGATGAATGAATAAAGAGGAAACACCATAATCACCCACAAAACAATAAGCTGCATTTACAAGTCTATTTGGCATAGTAAAGCATTCAAAAGTGATTCATGACAGTATTATGAAATGACATAACATTGTGCGATATAGGTGAGGTGACGTCAGAGAAGTAGGTTTTCAGTATCATTTCAAAGAAAGAAATCCAGGTGACAGTAACTTAAAATAACAAATGTGAAATACCCATGCATGTTCCTCTTGACACTCTACTATCATTATTTTATAGAACAGTGGAGCACAGAAACAGGCCCTTCAGCACACTATGTTGTGCATTTGAACCCTGAGAAAAAGCTACTATCTGTCTACTCTATCAACGCCTCTCAGAGTCTTATAAACCTCTATCAGATCTCCCCTCAGCCCCTGCCACTCCAAAAACTTGGAAAGCAACCCAAGTTTGTCCAAAGTCTTGTTATAGAACATGCCCTCTAATCCAAGCAGCACCCTAACAGACCTCTTCTATACCCTCTCCAAAGCCTTGATATCTTTCCTATAATGGAGTGATCTGAACTGCATGCAATATGCCAGATGCACCTAACTAGAGTTCTATAAGACCATAAGATATAGGAGCAGAATTAGGCTATTTGGCCCATTACATCTGCTCCGACATATCATGGCTGATCCAATTTTGTTCTCAGCCCCCATCTCCTGCCTTCCCCTTGTGTTCCTTCATGCTCTGACCAATCATGAATCTATCAACCTCTGCCTTAAATATTCATAAAGTCTTGGTCTCCACAGCTGCCTGTGGCAAAGAATTCCAAAGATTCACCACTCTCTGGCTAAAGAAATCCATCATCTCCATTCTAAAAGGACGGCTCTCTATTCTGAGGCTGTGTCCTCTAGTCTTAGACTCGCCCACCATAGGAAACACCCTCTCCGCATCCACTCTGCCGAGGCCTTTCACCATTCGATAGGTTTCAATGAAGTCACCCCTCATTCTTCTGAATTCTAATGAGTACAGGCCCAGAGCCATTAAAAACTTCATATGCTTTGAACCCTCTCCAGTTTCAGCACATCCTTTCTAAGATGGGGGCCCAAACCTGCTCACAATACTCTAAGTGAGGCCTCAGCAGTGCTTCATAAAGTTTCAACATTACATCCTGGCTTTTACATTCTAGTCCTCTTAAAATGAATGCTAACATTGCATTTGCCTTCCTCACCACAGACTCAACCTGAAAATTAACATTCAGGGAATCCTGAGTTCAAGTCAAGTCAAGTCACTTTTTATTGTCATTTCAACCATAACTGCTGGTACAGTACACAGTAAAAATGAGACAATGTTTTTCAGGACCATGGTGCTACATAAGACAATACAAAAACTACACTGAACTATGTAAAACAACACAAAAACCACACTAGACTACAGCAAACAACAGGAATTCTGCAGATGCTGGAAATTCAAGCAACACACATAAAAGTTGCTGGTGAACGCAGCAGACCAGGCAGCATTTCTAGGAAGAGGTGCAGTTGACGTTTCAGGCCAAGACCCTTCGTCAGGACTAACTGAAGGAAGAGCAGGCCAGGCAGCATCTCTAGGAAGAGGTGCAGTCGACGTTTCAGGCCGAGACCCTTCGTCAGGACTAACTTCAGTTAGTCCTGATGAAGGGTCTCGGCCTGAAACATCGACTGCACCTCTTCCTAGAGATGCTGCCTGGCCTGCTGCGTTCACCAGCAACTTTTATGTGTGTTACTAGACTACAGCCCTATTCAGGACTGCATAAAGTGCACAAAACAGTGCAGGCATTACAATAAATAACAAACAAGACAATAGGCACAGTAGAGGGCAGTAGGTTGGTGTCAGTCCAGGCTCTGGGTATTGAGGAGGCTGATGGCTTCGGGGAAGAAACTGTTACATAGTCTGGTCGTGAGAGCCCGAATGCTTCGGTACCTTTTGCCAGATGGCAGGAGGGAGAAGAGTTTGTATGAGGGGTGCGTGGGGTCCTTCACAATGCTGTTTGCTTTGCGGATGCAGCATGTGGTGTAAATGTCTGTAATGGTGGGAAGAGGGACCCCGATAATCTTCTCAGCTGACCTCACTGTCCGTTGCAGGGCCTTGCGATCCAAGATGGTGCAATTTCCGAATCAGGCAGTGATGCAGCTGCTCAGGATACTCTCAATACAAACTCTGTAGAATGTGGTGAGGATGGGGCGGTGGGAGGTGGACTTTTCTCAGCTTTTGCAGAAAGTAGAGACGCTGCTGGGCTTTCTTTGCTATGGAGCTGGTGTTGAGGGACCAGGTGAGATTCTCCGCCAGGTGAACACCAAGAAATTTGGTGCTCTTAACGATCTCTGTGGAGGAGTCGTCGATGATCAGCGGAGAGTGGTCGCTCCGTGCTCTCCTGAAGTCAACAACCACCTCTTTTGCTTTGTTCACATTCAGAGACAGGTTCTTGGCTCTGCACCAGTCCGTTAGCCGCTGCACCTCCTCTCTGTGTGCTGACTCATCGTTCTTGCCGATGAGACCCACCACGGTCGTGTCATCGGTGAACGTGATGATGTGGTTCGAGCTGTGTGTTGCCACACAGTCGTGGGTCAGCAGAGTAAGCAGCAGTGGACTGAGCACACAGCCCTGGGGGGCCCCTGTGCTCAGTGAGATGGTGTTGGAGATGCTGTTCCCGATCCAGACTGACTGAGGTCTCCCAGTCAGGAAGTCTAGGATCCAGTTACAGAGGGGGGTGTTCAGGCCCAGTAGGCTCAGCTTTCCAATCAGTTTCTGAGGGATGATTGTGTTGAATGCTGAACTGAAGTCTATGAACAGCATTCGAACGTACGTGTCTTTTTTGTCCAGGTGGGTTAGGGCCAGGTGGAGGGTGATGGCAATGGTATTGTCTGTTGAGCGGTTGGGACGGTACGCAAACTGCAGGGGGTCCAGTGAGGGGGGCAGCAGGGTTTTGATGTGCCTCATGATGAGTCTGTCGAAACACTTCATGATGATGGATGTGAGTGCAAGGGGACGGTAGTCGTTGAGGCAGGACACTGAAGACTTCTTCGGCACCGGGACGATGGTGGCGACCTTGAAGCACGTAGGAATGATGGCGCTGGTCTACACATCCTCTAAGCACTCTGCCAGGAATATTGTCTGGTCCAGTAGCCTTCCATAAAGCTGCAGATGCGTACTGTCAGATGGTTCGTACAGCATCCAGTTAAAGTCTCTGAACGTAGAATATGGAACACAGAACTGTACAGTACATGGACAGGTCCTTCAGCTCACAATGTCTGTGCCAAACACGATGCCAAATTAAAGTAATTCTATTCTGTCTGTACATGATCCAGATCCCTCCATTTCCTGCATTTTCATGTGTCTATCTAAAAGCCTCTTAAACACCACTATCTTATCTGCTTCCAGCACTTCCCCTGGCTGCCCGTTCCAGGCATCTACTGCTCTGCTTAAAAACGTACCCAGTACGTCTCCTTTAAACTCTCCCCCTCTCACCTTAAATGTATGCCCTCTGGTATTTGAGATTTCTACCCTCGGGAAAAGATATTGATGGTCTATCTATGGCTTTCTTAATTGTATAAACTTCTATCAGATCTCCCCTTGCTCCAGAGAAAACAATCCCAGCCTGCCCAACCTCTCCTTATAGCTTTATGCCCTCTAATCCAGGCAGCATCTCTGGTCTGGGCTCTCACATCAACCTCGGCTCCCCAGCCACCAACTCTATCCCTCTCTCTGGTAACTGTCTGAGCCTGAACCACACTGTTTGTTCGGTTGGTCGCATGCATGACCGGATTGGAGTTTCTGACTACATTCTCACACTGTGGGCAAGGAGTGTCACAAGAGGCAAATAACAGGAAGTGAAAAATCAGACGGAAGACAAACATCTAACAGACCTTGGGAATATAACACCATCATTTCTACCACTTGACATTTCACGTTCAGGATGTGAGAATGACCAGAAATATTACTGATCCCTAACTGCCGTCATGAAGGCAAAGGTTCACCACTTGCCTGAACCACTGCCGTGGCTCTGGTGAAAGCATTCCCCTAATGCACTGTCCTGGAGGAGATGAACCAAGTGTGACGAACAAGTCATGAAGCATTCCCATTTGGGATCTGCATGCTATTTGAAGGGAAATTTGCAGGTGACAGTGTCCCCAGTTTATTTTATGGACAGCACTATGCAGCCATGACATGGCAGAGATGGAAAGAAAGGATGTCTGGCTTATCCTGGATGGTGCCAAGTTTCTTGAGTACTGCTGGAGTTGAACTTGTCCAGATGAGAAGAGAACAGCCCTTCACACGCCTGACCTGCATCTTCAGCAGGGTGAAAGGCTTTGAGGTATTCAGAGGAGAATAACTCACCACCTAATATTTTTTATGTGTGTGTGCCCAAGTTAAATTTCTGGTCGATGGAGATTCCCCTCTGTATATTGAGAAAGGTGGACATGGCAGTTATTAAGCCATTGAACATCAGGGATAGGATCGTCGGAGATTTAGATTCAGATTTATTTATCACATAAACGTGGAAACATAGTCAACCATGTCGCTTGCATTAACAACCAACACAACATAAGGAAGTGATGCCAACATATGCGCCAGTATAGCATGCCCGCAACGTTCAGCAGAACAACACAGAGCATAACCATGCCGCCCTATTAGAGTGGTCCTTTGGTCGGCTGGTGGGGCAGTGAGATCAGCGTCGGGCTGGAGAACGGATGTTCCCGAGTTCGATCCAGTGACAGACCGCCCCCGAGCGCGCTCTCCATCCGCGTCGTGTTGATGTCGAGCTCGCAACTCGGCCTTGTAAAATAATACGGCGAAATGTTTGTGCGAGGAGTGGCGCCCCACACAGCCCTTCGAACTGCGCCCCGTAAGGCAGGAAAATGCCCGACGCTGGCCTCTCAGGTCTGAGTCGACGTCATCATCGTTCCAAACACGTGAACAGTCCTCCAACTCCTGGACCTCTGGTCCTCCAACCTGGGACAAACTGACATCCATGGGTGTCCTGCATCACAGGTCCACATCACTCCCTTCAAGCACAGAGTGGAGATCTAGTCTCCAGATACTTTTTATCACATGCCCAAGTTGCTGGACTTTGAATGCAAAGTATGGAATAGAGGCCTGACCTTTAATTCCTCCACATAAAGCCATACGACATAGGAGCAGGATGAGGCCATTTGGCCCATTGAGTCTGCTCTGCAACCTTGTCCCTAAACCCTAACCTGACCCTAACTCCCCTCTCTGCCCCCAAAACCATTCCTACAAACTTAGCCTGAGCCACGATCTTGACGGAGACTGCAGCTCTGCACCAACTTGACCATTTGGCATTGTCTGGCCCTTGCATAATTTGAATATTACTTGCTACTTATCAGCAACTACCCAGAAGTTGTCTAGGTCCTGCTGCAAGCTTCTGAGAAGTTGCAATGAACTGAACGTTGTGTGACAATTAGCAAACACCTAGTGATGAAAGTGGCTGAAGATGGTCGTAGCCAGGACACTGCCACAAAAAAACAAATTTCATGACATATGCCAGTGATATTAAAACTGATTCTGATTCTAGTTCTGAATGATATCCTAAGGCTGGACTAATTGTCATGTAAGAATAACAACCTTCCTAGTTTACGCAGAGTAGGGTAAAATTCAAAGTTTAAAGTAAATTTATTATCAATGTATCTACACGTCACCACATACTACTCTGAGATTAATTTTCTTGTGGTTATTCGCAGTAGATAAAAAAGAAACATGATAGAGTCAATGAAGAACTACACACAGACAAGCAAGTAATGTACAAGAGGTGACAAATTGCAAATACCGCTCCAAAATGATATCGATATTGTTAAGTAGGTACTGTGTACAATCCTGATTTGATGGAGACAGACGTGAGAAGCACGGCGGAACATCTGGAGAAACTTCTGAAATGCCCGCTTCGCTGCCGCTGCTACTGTGCGATCGAGAATCTCCGGAGGGGAAGGCCCCAAATCCTCGGCTTTGCCTGTTGCCCGTTGCCGGGGCCAGGGTGGAAACGCTCGGCAGAGATGGTGCTCGGTGCTCGGTGTCGGAGGGCTGGTCGGAGGCTCAAAGTTTTCGGACGGACTCAAGAGTCGGCTGTGGTCAGGTGCTTCCAGAGTGCTGCATTTTGGCAGGGAGAGTTTTTTTTCCTTCTAACCGTCTGCGTGAGATGATGGGACTTTCAAGAGACTTTGAGACTTTTTTTTTACCATGCCCATGGTCTGTTCTTTATCAAATTACGGTACTGTTTTGCACTGTTGTAACTATATGTTATAGTTATGTAGTTTTTGTCAATTTTTCAGTCCTGGTTTGTCTTGTGTTTCTGTGATATCATTCTAGGGGAACATTGTATCATTTCTTAATGCACACATTACTAAATGACAATAAAAGAGGACCGTGTGTCTTCATAATCCAATCTAAAAAAAAACAAATAATAAATAAATAGATAGATAGATAGATAGACAGATAGACAGATAGAAGATAGATTGTTTCCTGATAGATTGATAGATTGAGACCTGATTGTTTCTGAACCTGGTGGTATGGTACCAAAGGCTCTTTATTCCTCCTTCCCAATGGCAGAGGGGGTAAAGCTGTGGAACTGGTGACCACAGAGGGCACTAGAATCTGAGTGTACTTAAGGCGGAGATTGTTAGGTGAAGGGGTTTAAGATTACAGAGAGAAGATGGGAGAATGGGGTAAAGAGTCAGATTCGGATTCAGCTTTATTTATCACAGGTATATTGAAACATACAGTGAGGTACATCATTTTTGTTAACAACCAACACACATAGGGATATCCTTTCCTCCCTCCCACCCGCACAGACAGATAGTCCTCCAATGCCAGGACAGACGCCCAGTCTCCAGGTTTCAAGCATCGGACTTCAACTTGCAGACTCCAGTCTTCAGTATCGACCCCCCTCCCACCCCACCCAATGATGGGATACTGAACTCCAGGCAGGAACTCTGGGTGTCAGTGCTTACTGACCAGTGATTGTGCCTCCTGCTTGCATGGAATTTTTTAAAAGATCAGTCATGACTGAATGGTGGAGCAGATTCAAAGGGCCAAATGGCCTAATTCTGCTCCTATATCTTATGGCTTTATGTATTGTCCAAGGACTGACTTGAGGATCTGTGGATCCCGGGGGAAGCAGAACTGAATCATCCTCTCAATAATTCTGGCTGAACCCGCCTACAAATGCTTCGGCCTTGAATTGTGTAAGAGCTGCTGTATAAACAGTGCAGCTTAAGGATATACAGTACTTGTCACAAAATCTAAATAGGACACCTCATGAAAAGGGCATGAAATTTAAGTCAGTCAGTTAATCCAGGACTTCCATTGCTTTCTAAATGTTCATGAAGTGAGAGTCAAGAAGCACAAAAACAGGCCCTTCAGCCCACTGAGTCTGTGCTGGCTTACTTACGCTATCACTTTTCTTTTCTACCCCCATTCCCATCAAGACCATCAGATTCTACCACTCAGCTGCATACCAGGGGCAATTTCCAGTGGATAAGCAATCTACTAACTTGAATGGCTTTGGAATGTGAGAGGAAACCCATGTAAACTCCATGCATACAGTTCCGGAGGTCACGATTGCACCATGGCCATCGACATGGCAAGGCAGTGGCTCTACCAGCTATGCCACAGTGCCTAGGATCCAGTGAAAGATAGAAAACCTCAATTCCTTGCCTTAGCACTGTGTTGTTCGCTGCCCTGCAGGCTGCTTCACTGCTCCCGCTGAGAACAATTGGCGAATCACATAGGACCACAGCACAGGTGCAAGCTTGGAGGATGAGGAAGACAAGACATGGACAGTTCAAGTTTATTATTCTCTGCAGAGAATTGCGGATGTGAGCAGCAGATGTCTTAAGATAAACTGAAAACAGATGATTTGGGTAAATGTAGGAAAGGCCCTGTTTCCATGTTGTATTACTCTATGATTCTATAAGATGAGAATTGTCCTTGAGAAAGTGAGGAACACTCATTCCTTCAGAGCTCCACTTTCTCATTCCTTCATAACAATAGGGCCTTCCACGTATCTCTTTTGTATCTCCTCCCCGTACCCTAAAGCTCTGTTCTCCAGTTAAATATATTTCTGCTTTGGGAAAAGGTTATGTGAAAACTACATGATCTATACAACTAATGAACTTATATACTTCAGCTATACCCCTTCTCAACCACCTCTGCTCCAGAGAGAATAGACCCACCTTCTCTAGTCTCTCCTCATAACTGAACTACTCCATTCCTCATGATCACGTGGCTTTCCTCCAGGTGTTCCAGTTTCCTCCCGCAGTCCAAAAACTTACTGTTTGGTAAGATAATTCGACATTGTAAATTGTCCCATAGTCATAGTCATACTTTATTGATCCTGGGGGAAATTGGTTTTCATTACAGTTGCACCATAAATAATTAAATAGTAATAAAACCATAAATAATTAAATAGTAATATGTAAATTATGCCAGGAAATAAGTCCAGGACCAGCCTATTGGCTCAGGGTGTCTGACCCTCCAAGGGAGGAGTTGTAAAGTTTGATGGCCACAGACAGGAATGACTTCCTATGATGCTCTGAGTTGCATCTTGGTGGAATGGGTCCTGTGATTAGGCTAGGATTAAATTGGGAGTCACAACTTAAAGGGCCAGAAGGGCCTTCTCTGTGTTGTATATCAATATATAAATAAATAAAATATCAGGCAATGATGAATCTATTCTGCACCCTCATCAGAACTACCACACCCTTTCTTTAACTTGGTGACCAAAACTGCACGCAGTACTCCAGATGAGGTGTGAACAAAACTTCATTAAGTAGGACCATGAACTCCTCCTTCTGTACTCAGTGGCCCAACTAATGAAAGCTAGTCTCACAACACGCTGGAGGAAATCAGCAGGTCGGGCAGCATCCGTGGAAAAGATCAGTCAACATTTCGGGCCGGAACCCTTCGTCAGGACTGAAGAGGGAGGGGGCAGAGGCCCTATAAAGAAAGTGGGGGGAGGGTGGGAAGGAGAAGGCTGGTAGGTTCCAGGTGAAAAACCAGTAAGGGGAAAGATAAAGGGGTGGGGGAGGGGAAGCAGGGAGGTGATAGGCAGGAAAGGTGAAGAAGGAATAGGGGAAAACACAATGGGTAGTAGAAGGAGGCAGAACCATGAGGGAGGTGATAGGCAGCTAGGGGAGGGGGCAAATTGAAACTGGGATGGAGGAATGGAGGGTGAGGGAATTATCAAAAGTTGGAGAATTCTATGCTCATACCAAGGGGCTGGAGACTACCTAGACAGTATATGAGGTGTTGCTCCTCCAACCTGAGTTTAGCCTCATCATGGCAGTAGAGGAGGCCATGTATGGACGTACCTGAATGGAACTGGGAAGCAGAGTTGAAGTGGATGGCTACCGGGAGACCCTGTTTGTTGTGGCGGACGGAGCGGAGGTGCTCGACGAAGCGGTTCCCCAATCTGCGTTGGGTTTCACCGATGTAGAGGAGGTCACACCGGGAGCACCGGATGCAATAGATGACCCCAACAGACTCACAAGTGAAGTGTTGCCTCACCTGGAAGGACTGTTTGGGGCCCTGAATGGTGGCAAGAGAGGAGGTGTAGGGACAGGTGTAGTACTTACAGAATAGTGTAATGTAGTCTCTCCTGGTAATCCTGTTTTCTAAACTTGCACATTACCTCCATGAACCTCAGTGTCCTGCTCATCAAACACAAATCGTCCAGACTCAACACTAGTCATCTTTCCTAACTACACTTTACTAAACCAGTGGGAAGACCAAAGGAAAACAGTGAGCAAAATCGGTTCGCAGTAGTCATCACAATGATGTTATGCAGCTTTTAATGTGGCTAAAAGCTACTTAATTTTTTTTGGCCTTGGCAGTAACATGTTTTTAGATGAATTACTTGACTTTCAGATTACTAGATTTTAGCCAATTAGGAGACATTGGAAGGATTCATGGTGAAATTGTTATAGTTGCATTCACACTCTGCAGCAGACTTTTCCATTGGAAATTCTCTGTGCTTGAAGCTGATCTGTAGAAATTACTCCTGGTGAGCAGTTGATGACAGCTCCCTTAACTGAATTGGGAAGCCAAAGTTTGCCAAACTTTCAGGATTATCCTGGAGTCTCCAGGGTGAAATATTAACCCAGGGAGAAAAGCAATGGCTCATTAAAAAGCAATGGAATGCTATGGTTTAAAGTTTCTGAAAGGAATGTTGTTTATTAGAAATAAAAATGTAGGGAAAAGGCTGTTTGACTGAGAGTCAAGAATCATCAATGCAATTTTAGGGAATGTCTGCATGTTCTAATCGATCCAGGGAAACCAGTTTGCTGTGAGGATCTGTGTGAACAACCATTAGCAGGGGCGTTACAAGGACAAGATATTTGGAAATGGGCCTGCTGGTGATGTAGTGGCATCAGCTCCGGACTTGAAGACAAGTGGGCTCAGGTTCGAATCCGGCCTGCTCCTCACACGCTTTCCATCCATGCTGGGTTCAGTATTGACCTAGCTACTCAGCCGCATAAAAAAAACTAGCAAATGCTTAAAAACGGCAAGGCTGCCACCTGATGTGCCACAAGACGTGGAGAGGAGTATTTAGAAATCCCAATTCACGGCCCACATCCAGCCAGGGAAATTGACTTCGACCCCAAGTTCAGTAACACCTTTAAAATGACGTCATTTGCAGGCGTATTTACATGACCATATTAGAGAAAGGATTGTGGGGCTCTTTCGGTTTATGGCATCATTCATTGGATTATTTGCCAGATTTAAGCACTATACATTCTGACTACGTGGTGCTCAAAAACACCGTACCTCCACCTAAATTCCACCATTTCTAAAATAATAGTTTCACATCATGGTTGCCTGTCCCTACCGAGACTGCACTATCTCCTACCCATGCTTGTGTATTAACCTAGTTGACAGCGACCACCATTGTATATAACTAGGTTACAATTGAGGTGAAAAGTAAATCCACTGCTTCCTCGCAAGCAGTTGCAGCCCATAAGCAAAGCAGCTTGTTGCTGTTATGAGACTAGGCTCTAGCTGTAGGGTTCCATGCTGTTCTGACGGCAGTGAGTTTACACTTGGTGCATTAGAAGAATTTTGTTTGCTGCTTATGTTTCTTGGTGATTTATATTATAGAAATCTAGGATTGTATTAGAGCCTTCTGTTCTACAGTTTACACCTCTGCTCCCCTGCTGTTTCTTGCAGTCATGTCCCAGAAGGGTTACAGGCTGTTAATGAAGCCTTTCCTCTTGTGTTTCTGTGGGTCAGAGGTTATCCTGCTGAGCATCTTGATGTGGGTTGGGTGTTGTGGCCAAAATCTATATCCTGCTGTGTCAATATAACTGATTAGGAAGTCTGTAGCTGACAGAAAAATTTGGTGGAGTTGTGGATAGTGAGGAAGTTTGACAAAGGATACAGAAGGATACAAATCAACTGGAAATTTGGATAGAGAGATGGAATGTGGACTTTAATCTAGATAAATGTGCGAGTCTGAATTTTGGGAGCTCTAGCACTAGAGGAAAGTATACAGTAAATGGCAGAACCCATGAGAGGAGTGACGTACAAAAGGGTCCATAACACAACACAAGTGGATGGGATGATAAAAAAAAGGCATATCACATGCTTTATTGGTCAGGGCATTGAGTATGCACATTGGAAAGCCATGCTGCAGCTGTGTAAAACGTTAATTAGGCCACAATTGGAGTGTTATTTGCAGTTCTGGTCACCATGTTACAGGAAGGATGACAGAACTCTGCAGAGTTTTGTACATTGGTTGTCAGTCTTTGTTGTGTATAGTTTTTCAGAAATTGTGTTGTACTTCTTTAGTTTCCTGAAAAATACCTGCAAGAAAACGAATCTCAAAGTAGTATGTAGTGACACATATATACTTTGATAACAAATTACTTTGACTTTGATTTTTGAGTTTTGATAAAATTTTATAAAATTTGATAGGCATAGATGAGTAGATCATCAGAATCCTTTTTTTCCTGCAGTAGATATATCAAATACTACCTTTAAGGTAAGTGGCAAAGTTGAAAGGAGAAGTGCAAAGCAAGTTATTTTCTACCCAGAGTGGTAGGTTCCTGGAACGTACTGAATGGGGGTTAGCAGAAGGACATACAGAGGCAATGTTTACAAAAGCATTTAGAGGTACACATTAACAGGCAGAGAATGGAGGGACATGAGTTCTATGGATGGCACAGATATCGTGGGCTGAAGAACTAATCCCTGTGCTGTACTCTTCCAGGCTCTATAATGTGACAGAAGGGAAAACTTGGCCAGCAAGATTCAGCAGATGCAGACATTAATCAGCATTAGATGCTGCAAGTTGAAAGACATGCATTTATACACCACCTTTCGCAACCTCAAACATCCCAAGGCACGAAGTTTACATTTAGGTGTACAAAACGGTAAGAAGCATAGATCGTGTGGATAGCCAGAGACTTTTACCAAGGGTGACAATGGCTAATATGAGTGGGTATAGTTTTAAGGTGGCTGAAGGAGGCATATCAGAGGTCAATTTTTTACACATGGGGTGATGGGTGTGTGGAACGCCAAGGATGACGTTAGAGGGAGATACATCAGAGACATGTTTTAAAAAAAATCTCTTAGATAAGCATATGAATAATAAACAAAATGGACTGCTATGCAAGGGGGAAAGTGTTAGGTCGATCTTAGAGAACGTTGAAAGGCTGGTACAACATCAAAAGGACTGTACTGTACTGTACTGTAGTAGTTTATGTTCTATGAAGCTCTTTTCAAGAATCACCACTAGTACATTATAGGAAATTTACCGGCCAATTTGTGCTTACCAAGGTCCCACAAACAACAACAAGTTTATGAACATGCAATCCATTATTTTATGTTGCTCAGAATAAATGTTGGCCAAAACAGGGAGAACAATTTTCCCTTCCTTAAAATATCGCTCACCTCAGTTGTGGTTGTGAAAATTATGGTCTCTTAATTATCTCTTCAATTTAGGAGCACCAAGGGATGAACAATAAATGGGGACATTCAAATGACATCCACATCCCACAATTCACAAAAGATTGGGACTTTCTTTAAAGTGCACAAACATAACAAGCTACAGGAAGAAGCAGCAGTCTAACATATCGCAGATACATACTGGATAGATCACAGATACATACTTCCCACTATCAGTAGAATCTAAATGAGACACTGGCTCAAAAAGGCAACATACATCATCAAAGATGCCCACCATCCAGTCCATGCCATCTTCTTGCAGCTACTTTTGGGCAGGGGGTACAGAAGCCTGAAGTCCCATATCACCAGGTTCAAGAACAGTTACTTCCCTTCAAACATTTGGTTGTGGAAAAGGGCACAGCCATAATCCCTACCTCAGTAAAACAACACTATGATCACTCTGTCCGTAATGGGCTTTGCTTCATTTTTGGTTGGTGTTCTTTCTTGTAAAATTGTTTATCATTTATGTTTTTCTTGTGAATAACGCTTATATGATGCAACATGCCCATGATGCTGCTGCAAGCTTTTTCATTGCAACTGAATATATGATTACAAACCTAACTTTGACTTTGACTTACAGTACTATTCTAGATGATAAACTTTGATTCTGAGCTGAAGTCACTGAGATTGCAAATTAAACACATTATATTTGACTCAAGCAAGCTTGACTAGAAAAGTAGAAGCCAGATTGTCCATGATGCTTTTTCAATCAGGTGGCACTGGAGAAATTCCAGTCAATGTACCTACTGCTTACTTCCCTGGGCTTCAATGCATTTGAGATCAATGGAACAAGATCCATAATACAGGATGGATTTGGAAATCAGTGACATTGCTAAAGGAATCTAAGATTTCCTAAACACACACTTAAATTAACATTCTAGGATAGAATAGAACAAACCCTAGGCACCAGTGATATACAGCAAAGACTCCAGTTAATAAACACTGCAGAGTAGTAGAGCATAGAAACAGACCTTTCAGTCTATCTCGTCAATGACAAAATATTACCCTGCACACTCCAATCAACCTGCACCTGGACCATAGCCATCCACACCCCTTTTTCGGCAATTAGTCCTCTCTTTGGTAGAATATCAATTATCAAGTCCATAATATACGTATGTTATTCAGTAATACTATCTATTATAAACAAATGAATTTAGGATCTGGATTCATCAATCCTTCTCTGCCATTTAATAAGATCATGCTATATGTTGCTGTAATTGCATCTGCACGTTCCCGCTGGTGGTAAACTTTCATTCCTTTGCTTTTGAACTATTAATCTACCTCTGCCTTTAAAGTACTCAAAAATGTTCTTCCTGTGCCTTTTGAGGAAGAATTCAAAAAACTCAGCACACTCTGAGAGAGAAAAAAAATCACATGTCACAAAACAGACAATTTTGAATTTTGAAACAATGGGTCCTTGTTCCAGATTCTCCCACAATAGGAAACTTCCTCCCTGTCAAATCTTTTCAGTATTTATCAAGCCTCTTCTCACTCTTGTAAATTCCAATGGATACAAGCCTAACCTGTTCAAAATTTTCACCAAGATGACATGCCCATTCCATGCAACAGTCTTGTAAACCTTTTCTGAATGTCTTTCAATGCATTTACATCTATCCTTAAACAAGAATGCCCATATTGTGCACAGTACTCCCGATGTGGTCTTGCCAATATGTTACATGATTGAAATATAACCTTCTTACTTCTGTCTTCAGTTCCCCTAGCAATAAGCAAGAACATCTGTCAGACTTCCTACGTATTTCTTTCACTGCACTTGTAGTCTTTGGACACCAGTAATCCTCTGTATCTTAGAGTTCTACAATTTCTTAGCATTTATATAATATGCATTATTTTTGTCCTTGTTTTCCCACATACTGTCCCATTTACCATTCCCTTAACCTAAGTATATCCCTTTCTAATCCCCCAAAGTTCTCTTCGTAACTTACTCTCCAACCTATCAAGTAGTCTCGGCTGGTAAGGAAAGTACATAGCAGATTTGTCTTCATCCATTGCCTCCTTGAGTATAAGAGCAAGAAGACTGTGGTGCAGCTATATAAACCTTCAGTTAAGCCCACTTGGAATATTGTGTGTCGTTCTGGTCATCCCATTACAAGGAGGATGCAGAGCCTTTGGCGAGGGTGTAGATAGAAGAAGTTCGCCAAGATGTTACGTGAATTAAAGGGCATCGGCTATAAGGAAAGTTTGGAGAAACTGGATTTTCTCTCTGGAGCATTCTGACAGTAGTTGATAAAATGATGAGAGGCGTAGATAAAGCAGACAGTCAGAATCTTTTTCCAAGGGTAGAAATGTCAAATACTAGAGGACATGTATTTATGGTGAGAGGGCGAAAGCTTAAAATATGTCCCAAGATTTTTAGAGAGAATTGCAGATGCCGTGTAGGGCTGTCAGGGGTAGCGGTGGAAGCAGACACCACAGCGGTGTTTGAAAGAGAGTTATAGTGACACAACCTGCAGGAAGTGAAGGGATAGAGATCATATGCAGGCAGAAGGGCGCGAGGCGCAGACATCGCGGGTTGAAGGGCCTGTTCCTGAACCGCACAATTCAACATTATCTGCAAACTTAACTTTCATTCGAGTTTTTAATGTTTACTGTGTAAAGTTGAGACCACAGTATCGATTCCTGTGATACACTACTACACCACACAGTTGCTTACTCCATAGAAAACCGAATGATTCCGAAACGGGCTTCGGAAGAGTTTTCGGAATGTTATATGCTTGGGCAGTCTGATGCCAACTTCTTTGCCCCTGGTTCGCGACAGGACCAGTCCAAGGCGTTGGGGCTGTGAGAACGGAGAAGCCGACCAAGTTCTGCGAGACAGTCTACTAACCCTCCGTAGAAAGTTGTGACATTCAAAGCGAAATTGGATGACTGATATAATACAACTTACTATAAACAGCTCCATCACTTGCATCCAATCACTCGCACACACCTTGTATATTGTAAATGATTTTGCGCGTTCTGAGGGGCTACATCAGAACCCGGTTTTCCAAAGACTCTCAATTCCTCTCACAAGCCAGTCAATAAAAGCAAAATAAACACTGCCCTAACGTCGTTCGGTTTTACATGTGTTGAAAAGCTAAACGGTGCAAATGTCAGCAAATATAAACATCGTCGCATTCATACTCGCTGGTAATAAATGGGGTGTTTTATTTTCCTTGGCTCGCTGTCTGAAGGGTGTTTATTTCCTATATTTACGAATAAACCTTGTTAGTGATAAATAATTTGGTAACCGGGTTATTCTTCGTTCAGGGGGATTCCGTAGATACAGGTTTACTGTCTGTAGGCTACAACTTTAGGAGAATCTATGCAAGTTCAGTTCACTCCAGCCGCCGAAAAGACTACCGTCGTCTGGCTTGCAACATCTTCGAGTAAATTAATCGTCCGAGTTCGCACAGACCTGCTCCAAGATTCTGTCATAAATAGAAAATGTAGGGAAATGTATTAAAGTTGAGGAATAATTCAGAAGATCGTTCGGCATCCGCAGCAACCTCTTGATCAGTTAAATTTGTACATCAAGGTTTTTAAAAAAAGTTTAAATTTTCCGAGCGCAGAAAAGAAGATTTACTTGTCTGTATTCACCAATAGTTTGTAAAAGGGGATTAGCAAAGTTAAAGATTAATTGTGCCGCGAGTCCGCGGCGCGATTAAAATCTTGTTACTGTTTCACTCAAACATGATAGTCTGTTTTGAGTGCTCCCGTGTTCCGAAACTCAAGCTTGTTCTGAATCAGCCGTAGTCCATGGGGTGAAATTGCTGAGGGGGAACGCAGCGATTTCAATTAGAGAAGGGTTGGGGTGATGGAAAGAGAGAGAGAGAGAGATAGAGAGAGGAGGGGTCGGTGGGAACGAGGGGGGGAGTCAAAACATATACAGGGTAGAGGACAGAATGAGAGAGATCGGGCCAGAAACAGGAAAAGATGGAGAAATCACGGAGAAAGCGAGGCAGGGAGAAATGCCATACACACAGAGTGCTGATTTCGTTAAGCAAACTACGTCCAAGCAACCGGAACGATACATATTTACATGGAACTGTAACAAAAACATTGGGTTGATTGAGGAAGCGCCGTTCAGAGGGACATAAATACAGTCCGTTTAACTAGAATCCACAAGCCGCGAGGCTGAAAGATCGATGTCACCATGTACAATAAATGCGTTCTTACACTGTAGTAATTTTTTTTTTTGCGGGGAGTTCCCCCCCCCCTTCCCTGTATGCGTTGCTGGGAGATCCGAGGGCCATTACAAATCAAAAAAGTTTACTCCCCCCCCCCCCACACACACACAAACGCACTCCCTCCTGTAACAACCATAGGAGGGAAGCGCAGTGTTTCTTCATTTGAACCTATCGGTACTGCTGGGTTGCCGAGGCAAGGGAGCGGCGCCCGGGACTGGGCTGCGCGCCTAACCGGTGAGCTGTGCGAGGCGGGCCGCGTTTGCTCGGCTCTGGCAAGCGAGACTGGCGGTCTATTGGCCGGCCCGCCGCCGTACACACATGTGCACTGCAACATTAACTCTATCTTTTTTATACACAGATACACTCTCACACAGCCACACACAAACCCGTAGGTCGGGCCACACACGCACGCACACACACACAGAGTTTCACATACATAACAAGGTGACAATCTTTTATACACATGCACACAGCAGCGTTAACTGTCTTTCACACACATACGCTCAACATAGACACAAGCAAGACGACGTATCCTCTATCTCTCACACACACTAACACAGGTAACAAACTCTTGTCCTGTACACACAAATATAGCAGGGTGACAATCTCTACCACACATGGACGTGGCAGCATCAACTGTCTTCAGACTCGGACTTTCTCACTGAGTTAGGAAACAGGCTAGTTAACGCAGTCTCATTCTCTCACACATAGTTCACATAGTTACAGACGAAAACAGGAGAATACAAATATGCACAGTAGCATCAGTCTCGTGGACACATACACAGTTCTCCCTCTCTCACACACAAGACAAAAGTTACAGGCATGTGATCAGAATGACAGTTTCTCAAGCACATGGGCACAGCATCTTCAGGCAAGTACGGAAGGCTACACAGTCTCTGACACACACGCGTATCTGCATCGTTAAGCACATAGAAATAGAGTGACAGTCATAGTCTCAGGGACACGTAATAAAGGTGATATGATCTCTTGCGTACACGGGTAACAGGGTCCCCCACACACAGAGAATCACTGTCTTCCACAGGCGGTTACAATCTTGCTCAAACAACGCACATTGTAGACTGACACACGTGGACAGGGTGTCACACGCAGTCTCTGTGGTACAGTCTCACATACACATTATGGTACAAAGTCTCACGCACTCGCGCTGGGAAACGCGCGGCGACGGCGTGGCCCACTCAAAAACACCGAGGCATGGAAACAGTGCCAACTTCACCCATCTCATCAGACACAGTGAGTGTCACAGTCCCTCTCACAGCCCAGTTACACTGGCGCACAGATGGTTATAAACAGTGAAACACACATAGTGTCTGTTGGGGCAGAAGCGGATACGTACAAACACACACACACACACACACACACACACACACACACACACACACACAGAGCTGCTGTTCTGTCCATTGATCTTCTGCTGCTGATGTTGCACGCTGGGAAATGGTCTAAACGCCTGCGACATGGCCGCTGTCAAGTGATGGCTTGGGAATGACAGCGGAAAGGAGTGGGAGCCAGCGGGCTCCGGGACGGGGGTCCCGGGACCGGCTCTTCCTCGCCTTCTCCTACCGCTTGCCCCCAAATCTCCACAAGTTCCACTTACCTGGGACTGGGGGAGGCGGGGGGCGGGAAGTGTGTATGGATGCAGAGATGCACGGGGAAAGTCCGAGAGCTCTTAAAGTGTCTCCGGGAGAGAGAGAGAGAGAGAGAGAGAGAGAGAGAGAGAGTCTGTGTGTGTCTGTGTGTGTGTCTGTGTGTGTGTGTGTGTGTGTGTGTGTGTGTGTGTGTGTTGTTGAGGTGAGCCGGGAGTATGTCAGACTTTCTCCCCCCACCACCCCCCCCCTCACAAACACAGCGCATTGTCCTCGCCCTATTGTTGTCTTTTGTTATTGTCTCCAGCCGCCTTCTGACCAGCCCAGGGATCTCGCATCGCCCTTGACAGCAGCTGCCAACAAATCTCTCTCTCTCCCTCTCTCTTTCTCTATACACGCCACGTCGGGGAACGGATCGTAAGCAAAAGCAGGTAGGTGTTTCCAAACTGCGTTAGACTTTTCCTTCCCTAAAAAAAACTCTTAGCCTCCAATATATTTATCCTGTTTGTTTCTGTCTACACCTCCCTCTTCTCTCCCTTAACCCAATCACTGGGAAACACACGCACGCACAATTCGCGAGGAATCTCCTCTGCTGACAAGTAGCCGGTGCGGAACACCCATTCCGTCTGCCTTTATCTCTCCCCCTCTCTCCCTCTCTGGTTACACATTAGTGTTTTTAGAAATCTGTTTTTATTATTTTGGTTGCCGTTGCTAGACTCGATCTTCCTGTCTCGTTCCTAACACCCCCCTCCTCCACCTCATCTCATCTCCTCCCCTCCCAGAGAGTGGATCTCAGAGTGCCCGCGATCTCGGATTCTGAGCAATCGCCGGTCGGGGAGCTAAATCGCCGTTTTCCGCCTGATCATTTCAGCTTTAACCGGAAGCACCACAGAGGTTAGCACTCTGCTTGTGTAGTATTCTTGCGGATTGTTTGGCCCATGTCTTCTCTTTAAAAAAATGTGTTTTTACGGGAATTGCAGAATGCGGGTTTACAATTTCACGTGGATTTCCGCGCTCAGTGTTTGCGAGGTGTTTGAGTAGTTCCGCGCGTGGACATCTTTGAAATCGCTAATAATAATGGAAATAGTTTGTAAGGATTTTCGAGGGGGCATTTTAATACGCTTGATCCCGCTTGTTGGAGCTCTTATTTGTAAAGGTGTGTGTGTGTGTTTTAAAAGTTGCTTGAAAAAAGCTTCACACAAAAAAAACTATTTGCCTCATTGCTGCTTTTGTTTGTGGATATAATAGGGCCGCAATGAATGAATTCAGGAGTAACAATGGAGCTGAAATGGACACAAAGCAGCAGAGAAATGAAGTATTTAGAAAGAGAATTATCATATAGTGTCGAGAACGTAATGAAAGGTCATAGTCTAGTTTCACACAAGAGTTTATTATGCTAGAGCTGTTTCATTTATTCTCTCACTCTCCCAACTCTTCAGACTTTTAATGTTCCCTGTGAAGTCTTTTGTCTCATTCTTTAATCTTTCCTCTCTTCGAGACTTTAAAAAGACTTTCCGCGCGGTTTAAAAAAGTCTTTCTTCCGCTTGTAGTGTAAACTGAAAAACGTAAACGACGTAGAGATGGGAACAGGCGCTCTCTTTCAGATAAACGCGGAAAGTGCAATCAAAATTCCTGCCGTGTAGCTACTTGTTTAGGTGAGACTTTCGCTTTGTGCTACAAAAACGTCAAAAGGCAGAGAGGAAAGTGACAGAGGGGAGGTTCCTCCTTATCTCACTTGGCGTGGATGTTTAAGCTCTCGTTCACTGAAACAAGCCGTTTAAGATAGCAAACGCCACTCTATGCAGTCTTGCGACTCGAAACTTCACTGCTAGCGCCAACGTTTGAGCTGTCCCTTTGATCAGAAGATGGAGATGCATTTGATGCACAGATGGGATTTTTTTTTCTCTCTGTCTCTGATTAAGAAGTTAACTGGTGCGTTAATTGCCGTGCCGTTTAACTCTCCGCGATCTCACCTTTCTGCAGACTGCGAGGAATGTTGGTGGCTTTTCCTTTGGACATTTCGAACAGTCAGCTTCTGCCTGATAGGCATCTGTCTGATCTTTCTCTGCATGCTTTCACTTTTAAGATCTTGCCTTTATTATGTAAAAAAGGCAATTAGAGTTGTATCTGTTTGTTTAAAACAAAATGTCTGTTAATTAGCGTGATCAAAAAACCCTCCTCTTGTAGTCCTGTGCTGATGGCTTTGTATCGACTTTACACGGCGCTTATTGTAATTTGATGCCAATTGCGTTTGCAACCGGCTCGCTCGTTAGAGAAACAAGCTGTGCTTTTTATTGCTAAAGTTTTCAGGGTTAGATCCTTGTCTTTCTTTCTTCCGCCCCCTCTACCGTTACTGATTTCGGAAGCTCTCTCTCCCCCCTCCCCCCCCCTCCCTCTCTTTCTCCCTCTGTCTCTGCCTCTCTGTGTGTGTCTCTCGCTCATTATATCTAGGTCTCTCCCCTTTTCTTTCTGTTGTTTCTGTCCCCCCCCCTCTCTTTCTGTCTCTGAACGTCCCTCTCTCTTTCTTCCTGTTTCTGTCTGTCTCTCTCTCTTTCTTTCTGCCTCCGTCCCCCCCCCTCTCTCTCTGTCTCTGAACGTCCCTCTCTCTTTCTTCCTGTCTCTGCCTCTCTCTCTCTTTCTTTCTGCCTCTGTCCCTCTCTCTCTCTCTGAGTGTGATTTCACTCTCTGATGGGTCCAGTCAAATCGAGTTTATTGTCATGTGCACATGAAAGACGCAACGATGATAAATATATAGATATTTTCAACACCCCCTCCCCGCCAAATGGGGGGAGTACCGCGGAGTTTAAGGCGGGAGGAAGGAGTTTTAAAAGATGAGTTTCTGTACCCACAGGTTGTTAAGTGGGACGTCATGATGGAATCAAATCCATTCAATACGTTTAATGTAAAAGACATTTGACAGACAAGGCATAGGAGGATATGTTTATAATGCGGGAAAATGGGATTAGTGTATAGCTGCAAAAAAAAGGTCAGCATGGACATGATAGGCTGAATAGCCTGTTTCTGTGCTGCCTTTGAAAATGGCTCAAAACTCCCACATATGTGAGAGCCTTTCAGATGTTACGTAAATCAGACTGGTAATAGCCATACTAAAAGGAAACCTTAACCCTTAAGGAAAGTTGAACCTAACTCCATTCTGTCAAATAGAAACCAATGGCCTGAAGTGCACTCCTGTTGTCTGCCTTTGTAACCAGAATATGTCATGTGCCTAGAACATACTGAATATTCAGACCTTTCATCAGAATTGGCTTCCGTATTCCCAGATCCCTTTGTTCTACTGCCCTCCTCAGTGCCCTACTGCTCACTTTGCCCTCCCCAAGTGTAGCACCTCACACTTGTCAGTATTAAAATCCATCCATTTTCCACCTGGTCTAGCTCTGTTGCCAACCTTGATAACCTTCCTCACTGCCTTAATGTCATTTCCAAAATTGCTGATCTAGTTTACTACATTATCATCCGGATCGTTAATGTAGATACCAAACAGCGACAGAGCCCTGCACACCGATCCCTGTGGCACCCCGCTAGTCACAGGCCTCCAGTCAGAGAGGCAACCAGCTACTACCGCTATCTGGCTTCTCCCACAAAGCCAATGTTGAATTCAATTTACTACTTCATCCTAAATGCCACATGAGAATACCAGGAGAAAATTCTGGAAACATGAATACTGTGTGATCACAATGGAGGCGGGTGAATGCAATTTCCACTGACCTCCAAAGAGAAGGAAGAAGAAGGTCACCCATACAGTGCCTATTTCACACTTTAATGCTGAGATACTACTGATGAAGCCTGGTCAATATTGTTCTGTGGGAAACATGGCTATAAATATGCTCAGAGCACACTCCCACTCGTACTAACAAAATAAATGACCAGATGGTAGATACAGTTTTGTCAGGCAAGGGTATCAGGATTCAAGATTCAAGACTGTGTAATGTCATTTCCTGTACACAAGTGTAATGGAGGACAACATAATTATTACTCTAGATCTGATGCAGCACAAAAAAACATAAAACGTAAAGAACGCAATAAAAATTAAAAAGTACGATTAATATAAATGCATAAGTTAGATTATACACATTGATTCATTGTATGTCCATAATGTGACACTAGGCTGTGACGGGAAATAATGAACTCATGGTGGAGTTAGTGGGTGGAGGTGCTGATCAGTTGTACTGCTCGGGGAAGGTAACTGTTTTTGAATCTGGTGGTCCTGGCATGGATGATACGTAGCCTCGCCCTGCTGGGAGTGGGACAAATGGTCGATGAGCAGGGTGGATGGGATCCTTCATGATGTTACCAACCCTTTGCCCAGTGGGTAGGTTGGTGCCAGTGATGTGTTGAGCAGTTTTGACTACCCATTGTACAGCCTTCCTGCCCACCGCAGTGCAGTTTCCGTACCAAGCTGTGATGCAGCTTGTTAGCACACGCTCCCTAATGCACATTTGTAGAATGACCAGGGTATGAACATGCAAAGTCCAGCTCTCTTCAGCCTCCTTAGAAAGTGGAGGCATTGATGACCTTTCTTGACTGTGTAGGCAATGTTCTGGAACATGAGTGTTTGTGATCTGCACACCCAGGAGTTTGAAACTACTTGCAGTTTCCACTGCTGCGTCACTGATGTAAACTGGGGTTGAGTGGTACAAGTTCTCCTGAACACCTTCCCCTTTGTCTTGTTGACATTAAGGAAGAGGTTAGTTGCCTGGCACCAGGCTTCAAGCTCGTCTGCCTCCTGTCTGTAGGCCATCTCATGATGAGCCCCATCTGTTGTGTCATTGGCAAACTTGCGGATGTGATTGCTTGGGTGTTTGGCCATGCAGTTATGTGTGAGCAGAGTGTACAGCAATAGGCTCAGCATACAGGCCCAGGGGTTAGACTAAGATGGAGTTAAGATAGAAATCTATCAGGACCTGATACGATGAGGTCAAAAAGCTAAGTGACCCGTTCCTGCTCCGGTGGGCACTTGGATGGCATGGTGATGCAGCTGCAAGGGCCGTAGTCTCGCATCTCCAGAAAAATAGCTCAGTGCCGACTTCTGGCACAGCTGGTGTGGAGTTGACACATTCTCCTTGTTACAGTGTAGATGTTTCTCTCGGTGCTCTGTTTTCCTCGCATAAACCGAACAGGTTAACTGTCCACTTTAACATCTCTAGTTAAAGAGGCCAGTCAACTAGGGGAAGGGGGATGAGGAGACAATAGGTTACAGGAAAACTTTGTGGGGGAGTGGGATTTGTTTGTAATTTGGTAGAGACCTGTCTGTAATTTGGCTGAAATGCTGTCCTTCTATGTTGTAAGGAAAGATGAAAATATGCCGGCATTTAAAGTATGAATATGTCAAAAATACCAAGATCTCTGACCTTCCGTGAATGGTGCCATTAGATTCCTATGTCTAACTGGAAGGGCTTTCACTTGATACGAGGACACCCTTGCCACTGTACTCCTGCATTATTGCAATCTGGCTCCGAAGAGGAACCACGGGTATCATTTTCTGCCTTGGATATGGGGGTGCTGCCAATTAGCCACAATGAGAGTGACTGTGACCCTTAATTATTGAGATGATCCTTCGCATTGTGGGGGCGGGGGGGGAGTTCAAAGATGTACTGGCATGTCCGTTTATCATTAGGCATAGTAACAACATGTGGTATGCACAAACACCTCCGTTCTTAGCATGCCCCTTCAAGGGCAGTCAAATTTAAACTTTTTTGCACTTTCCCAGCTTCACCCATAACCATTCCTGAGATGCTCCTGATGTGATGAACTCCAGATATGGATCCCAAACATTGTAGCAAAATAATATTCAATGCGGGGTATCAAACCTGTCGCTTCTTGCTGCTGCCATCAGGAAGGAGAAGGAGGTACAGGAGGTCCCACACCACCAAGTTCAGGAACATTTATTACCCTGCACCCATCAGGCTCCTGAACTGGTGTGGATAACTTCACTCTCCACAACTCTGAGCAAATTCCACTACAACTCACATTCTCAGTATTATTTATTTCGTATTTGCACGATTTGTCTTCTTTTGCACGTTGGTTGTTTGTCCTTCTTTCTCTGTAACCTTACATTGATTCTATTGTAACACTCACAACACGCTGGAGGAACTCAGCAGGTCGGGCAGCATCCATGGAAACGATGAGTTGACGTTTCGGGTCGGAACCCTTCACCAGGACTGTAGAGGGAAGGGGCAGAGGCCCTATAAAGAAGGTAGGGGGAGGGTGGGAAGGGAAGGCTGGTAGGTTCCAGGTGAAAAACCAGTAAGGGGAAAGATAAAGGGATGGGGGAGGGGAAGCAGGGAAGTGATAGGCAGGAAAGGTGAAGAAGGAATAGGGGAAAACACAATGGGTAGTAGAAGGAGGCAGAACCATGAGGGAGGTGATAGGCAGCTCCCTCATGGTTCTGCCCCCCAGTTGCATATCACCTCCCTCATGGTTCTTTATAGGACCTCTGCCCCTTCCCTCTACAGTCCTGACGAAGGGTTCCGGCCCGAAACGTCGACTCATCGTTTTCACAGATGCTGCCCAACCTGCTGAGTTCCTCCAGCGTGTTGTAAGTGTTGCTTTGACCCCAGCATCTACAGAGTATTTTGTGTTATTGATTCTATTGTATTTCTTTGTTCTCTTGCGAATGCCTGCAAAAAAATGAATCTCAGCATAGTATATTGTGGCATGTATTGATTATAAATTTACTTTGAACTTTGGACCTTGAGATGATGGTGGATGTTTCTTTTGTACTGTTGCTGTAGCAGAATCATAGCTATCTGTTCCATCTCTGATGTTAATGATAGCTCCTCTTCATGGCATGTGAGGGTACAGTGTGTGTACAGTATTAGCAACACTATACTGCTTCAGTTAAGAAATTCTTTTCAATTCAACATATAATGCTGATTATATAACAGCAGATACAATGCTGTTATATATACATCACTTTTACAAAATGCTGCTATCACTTTTAACTCCAGTTTGACTCCATTCTAAAGTTAGATCATCTGTTCAGATCCTTGATTTCAGTTCCCCTTATCTATCATGCATTTTCTCGTAAGAACAGGACTAGGCCATGTAACCCTTTGAGCTTGTTTCATCATTCAATTTGCTCATGGATGATCAGTATTTCAACTCCATTTGCTCATATTTGATTTAACTCCCCACTAAAATAATAGATGACTCCATTAAAAATGTATCAAAAGCAATCCTGGGATAAAGTTACCTCTGATTGTTATGTGTAGTGACATTGCATTCTTTCTGAAAGTATGCTGTAAACAGTGAGTAATTTGCATGTTGCTTCTCCTTCTTTAAGACATAAACCATCGTATATGTCCTGACTTCTCTATCTCTGTTTCCTATGAGTCAACGCTAGAAATTTTTAGTCAATTATTTCAACAGATGCTCTACGTTAGAAAATGACTGTGCAATTTGGAAGGTGCAAAAACATTACATATTCGGAGTTTGTTTTCATACACTTTACCTTTATGTATTCCACTGCCCTGGTGTAAATTGAAATGGGATTATACCTTACACACATTGATTCTTGCAACAGCTCCCATCTGTCTCAGTTATACCATCAACACTGAAACATCTATGAGATTGGAGGCTTGTTAAAGTGTGGGCATGAAATATATGATTTTTTTAAAGTTGCCCTGTTTGCACTCAGATGATCAATACTAACAGCAACTTCTTGCATTTATGGAGTAACACAGAGAGAAAAAAAAAGTCCTGGTGCTTTGCAGAAGTACAACCAGACATTGAGCCAAGGAAGGATAAATTATTTAGTGGTCCAGAAAGCTTGAGTCAATGAGTCTGGTTTGAAAAAGCATCTTGAAGGTCAAGGGTGTTCCAGTCGTGCCCTGAGGTACTGTACTTACAGGGTTCAAACCACTGTAGAGGAGAAGGAATGGACAGGAACAATAGCAATAAGATTGAAAGAGTACTGAGAAAACTTACAAGGATGGGGCCAGGTTTTGAGAATCAGAGTTAGAGAGAAAGGGTGAATTGGTTCGGACTTTATTCTCTGGAGCGAAGGAGAATGAGGGGAGATTTGATAGAGGTTTACAAAATTATGAGGGGTACAGATAAGGTACATGCGAACAGACTTTTTCCACTGAGGTTGGGTAAGACTGGAACGAAAGATCATAGGTGTAGAGTAAAAGGCAAAATATTTATGGGGAACCCGAGGAGAAACATCTTCACTCAGAGGGTGGTGATAGTGTGGATGAGCTGCCAGTGGACGTGGTAGATGCAGGTTTGATTTCAACACTTAACAGAAATTTGGATAGGTACATGGACGAGAAGGGTACGGAGGTCTATGGTCTATGAATGGGTCGATGGCAGAATAACAATTTGGCACTGACTGGATGGGCAGAAGAGCATGTTTCTGATCCATTGTGCTCTATGACTCCATGAATTTATGAACTCGTAATTATATGGCCCTTTTTGCTACCTCAGGATAGGCAAGGGCTTTACAGCTAATTCAGTATCTTTCAGAGTTACCAGTGTTTTGATGGAGGAAAATCTAGCAGCCAATTCAAGGCTAGCGAGATGCAACAAACAGCCACCAGTTAGTAAGCCGATGACTTATTTTCAGTGGGCTTCCTTGAGCCACGAATGTTAAATGCTGGAGGAGATGGTCTGCTCTTCAGTGATGAAGATATGTCCTCCTGAAAAGGTAAATGAGGCATATGACAGAAAACAGCTTCTCCAAGAGAGAGTCTTTGGTGATTCCCCACCACCACCCCTGCCACCGAAGTGGCCATGTTGTAGAGTATGCACTTGTGTTAGGATAGATGCTGTGATCTTTTGACCTGGAAGCCAGAATAACTGGCCCACTCAACCAAGACTGTTATGTTCCATTCATGACTATTTTCACTGATGTATAAGATGTATAATTTCAAACTTCCAATATTCCTGTGAAATATTAAATCAGCTCTCTGCACAATCTACTTTCCTTAATGCAAAATTTTTTAACTTGAATTATCTCTTAATTTGAATTGAATTGTACAAAAAAAACCACCTGCTGAGCTGTTTTATTAAAATTATCCAATTTGAGTGACTGGATAATTTGACTTTAAGTTAACGTGTGTACATTACATACAACTTAAAATCCCTAGTTTGTGATATGGTTTTGCAGTGATTATGGTGCTGGATATGTTATCCATTGGTCTGGATATATGCCAGCTGGAAAATGCTGGTAAAAGTGACGATAGGCTGTCACATTACTGTAAAGAAAATGGTTCAGTAATGTAGAGAAGAAAGCCTGCAGTCCTCCTCTGGTCTGGTCTGTGTGTGATTCCAGGCCCATACTAACTATCTGCCACTCAAACACAAAACGATGAACTAGAGTATCCAAGGATTGCCTATTCAAAGTTCAAAGTATCCTGAGAATCATTTTCTTACATGCATTCACAGTAAAAAAAAAATGATAGAGTCAATGAAAAACTACACACAAAGATTGAAGACTGACAGGCAACCAATGTGCAAAAGGAAACAGACTGTGCGAATACCAAACATAAATAAATAAATGCTGAGAACATGAGTTGTAGAGAAAGTGAGTCTGTAGGAGGTGTTCGATGATCAGTTCAGTGTTGTGGTGAGTGAAGTTATCCTTGCTGGTTCAGGAGTTGGATAGTTGAAGGGTAATAACTCTTCCTGAACCTGATGGTATGGGACCTAAGGCTCCTGTACCTCCTTTCTGATGGTAGTACATTACTACTCAGTTGAAGTGAAATCATAATTGAGGATGAATTTAACAGAATTCTTTTTGCAAAGTTCACTGTGCACATCAGTCACAGAGATCTCCAGGGTCACGAGAACATCCAGCACTTAACTCAGCAGCTTCCTTCCCTTTAGATTTACACTGGCCTCAATTTAACTTGATTTACACCCAAGTGTCGGTTAAATGGCATTGATTAAGCTTCATTGCTGCCATCAGGATTGTAAAAAATGTTAAAGAGATGGACTGGGGAGTGTTTGTGAAGTAAACCATATGCTTCTTGAAAAATGCTGCTGTTGTCAACAGCAAGCTTTCAAATTAGAGTTATTGTAACGAAAATAAGTTAGGTTTCTTGTTTTGATCAAATGGATAATAGCACTCAAGTCCATCTACTGTCCTGCCATTGGATAACTTAATTAGAAAATGTTGGCGCTTTGGGCCTTGCACATGACAGAGTAACCATGGTACGTAAAGCACTTAAGAGGTAGAACAAGGGTTGAAGCATTGTTTCAAGGGATTAGGAGCCTACAGGTAAACTTGTTTGGTACTGTCAGATCATTGTAACAAACCTCAGGTGATTTGTAACAAGGCTCAGTTGTTTTAATACCTTGATAATGTAATTGTTGATAGACATTTAGAGTTCAAAGGCATGGAAACAGGCCCTTCAGCCCATCTCATCCATACCAACCAAGGTGCCAATGGAGTTATTATTTCTCAGTTTTTCAGTATTAAGAGCATTTTTGGTGATGAGGTTTCTCCCTGTTGGTACTGCCCCTCCACCAGTGGGTCCTCTGTTGGTCCTCCTAGCAATGTAGGGAAACTGGGGCTTTTGTAGCCTGGTTCTTGATGTTTAGGAGACTCTGGAGGAAGTTTCAACCCCCTCCACCCTCCTTTCAATTGGAAGGTTGTGGGGGCCTGAGAGGTTGGTTGAGGCAGAAACACCCAACACATTGGAGGTGTAGATGGATTTATACTTGAGGACACATGATCTACAAGGTAATGGTCTCAGTAATGTAAAGTTGGATAAGGCCAGAGAGCTGGCACATGTTTGCCAGTTTTCACTCCAACTTTCACCATACCCTCAAATTTACCTGGTCCATTTCCAACACCTCCCTTCCCTTTCTCAATCTCACTGTCTCTATCTCTGGAGATAACTTATCAACTGATGTCTATTATAAACCCATGGACTCTCACAGCTACTTGGACTATACCTCTTCCCACCCTGTTACTTGTAAAAACCCCATCCCCTTCTCTCAATTCCTCCATCTCTGCTGCATCTGCCCCTAGGATGTGGCCTTTCATTCTAGAATGAAGATGTCCTCCTTTTTCAAAGAAAGGGGCTTCCATTTCTCCACCATCAACACTGCCCTCAACCGCATCTCTTCCATTTCACGCATGTCTGCTCTTAACCCCATCCTCCCGCCACTCTACCAGGGATAGGGTTCCTCTTGCCCTCACCTACCACCCCACCAGCCTTCGCGTCCAGCACATAATTCTCTGAAACTTCCGCCACCTCCAATGGGATCCCATCACCAAGCACATCTTTCCTTCCACCCACGTTCTGCTTTCTGCAGGGATTGGTCCCTATGCCACTCCCTTCTCCATTCATCCCCCCAGCACTCATCCTTGAAAGCAGAACAAGTGCTACACCTGCCCCTACACTTCCTCCGTCATTACCATTCAGGGCCCCAAACAGTCCTTCCAGGTGATGGGGGTTATATACTGTGTCCAGTACTCCTGGTGTGGCTTCCTGTATATCGGTGAGACCCAACATAAATTGGGAGACCATTTTGTTGAGTATTGCACTCTATCCACCAGAAGAAGCAGGATCTCCCAGTGGCCACTCACTTTAATTCCACTTCCCATTCCCATTCCGATATGTCAATCTATGGCCTCCTCTACTGGCCCGATGAGGTCACGTTCAGGTTAGAGGAACAACACCTCATATTTTGTCTGATGGTATGAACATCAATTTCTCGAACTTCCGGTAATGTCCCCCCAACCCCTCCTTCACCATTCCCCTTCCCCTTTTCCCTCTCTCACCTTATCTCCTTGCTTGCCCATCACCTCTGTCTGGTGCTCCTCTCCCTTTTCTTTCTTCCATGGCATGTTGTCTTTTCCCATTAGATTCCCCTTTCTCAACCCTGTATCTCTTTCACCAAACAACTTCTCAGCTCCTTATTTCATTCCTCCACATTTCTCTCCCCTCCTCCACCTTTTAAATCTACTCCTCATCTTTTTTTTCTCCAGTCCTGCCGAAGGGTCTTGGTCCGAAACATCAACCATACTTTTTTCCATAGATGCTGCCTGACCTGCTGAGTTCCTCCAATATTTTGTGTGTGTTGTTTCAATGGGCTGAATGGCTTCCCCTTTTGAAATAACTTTTCCATGATCTCTTTTTAATCGTTAGCAAACTTGGAAGGGCTGCACTTACTCCTTTCATCTTAGTCATTGTTAGAAATTTTAAATAAATTAGGCCCCAATTCCAACATTGAATCTCCCAGTACCAACCCTCAGGTTCCAGTACTAAAATGAGGAGGTGGTACAACAGACCCCTGAGGCCCCAGTTCTCACCCTGAGCCCCCAGTTCTAATCTCAAGTCCCCTGTGTTTACCCTGAGACCACTGTACTAACCCTGAGTCCCCAGTACTAACCCTGAGTCCCCAATCCTAACCTTCGGGCCACTGTTATAACTCTGACCCCAGCTCTAACTCTGAGGCCCTGTTCTAATGATGCATGCCAACTCTGATAATACCATTCTAATCCTGATGCCCCAGTAATAACCCCTGAGGTTCTCTGTCTAACCCTGAGGTACATAACCAGATAGAGATGGCCAACTTGAAAATGGGTTGTTTGCCTGATTTTTTTCTTCTTTGCTCACCAAACCTCTATCCAGATTAATATAGAAACCCCTCCTCTTTGAGCCCTTGTCTTCTACAGCAGCCTTTTACATGGCTCCTTGCTAAGTGTCTTTTAGATATCCAAATACATTATATCTACTGGTTCCCCTTTATCTGGCCTGCTACTAATTTCCTTAGAGACCTTTCATATTAAAGGCATTTTTTCTAATCTTCCAATCCTTCGCAACCTTGAATGTATCACTAGAACCTCCTTTAATCTGTTCTGAAGGTGAAATAGATTAAGAACGTATCTGGTCAGTGAAAGCTGGGTATCGTGAGAGTCTGGAGAGGCCAGGACTGTTTCTATTGGAGCTTAGGAGGCCAAGAAGAGACTTTATAGGGTATAAGGGATGTTGATAAGGTGGATGGTCTCAGTCTTTTACCTAGGATTGTGGAGGCTAAGATTAGAGGACAGAAATTTGAGGTGAGAAGGGAACCATTTAAAGAGGACCTGATGGTCAGCTTTTTCACACAGATGGTGGTGGGTATGTGGAACCAGCTGCCAGGGGAAGTGGTAGATGCAGATACAGTAACAACATGTACAGGAAATGTTTTGAGAGATGAAAGCCTAATGCAGGCATATAGGACCAGTTCAGGTAGGCACCTTGTCTGGCCTGGACAAGAAGTCGTTTCAGTGCTCTATCATGTTATGACTCTATGAGATGCTGTGGGTCTTCTGAAGCTGCAGAGATGTATAGGTCCTCCAAATGGCAGATCCTGACAAATCCCTCACTCCTCCAGCTCCTCAAGGCTATGACCAAATGGCTTGGAGAGCAGCGTTCTCTCCAGCTTGTGAATCTTGGCTTTGCCGTAACTACGGACCAAGTGGAAACTTTGCGGAGCTGTCCCATTTCATCTGAATCAGAATCAGGTTTGTTATCGCTGACGTACGTATGTCATGAAATTCATTGATTTGCAGCAGCAGGGCAGTGCAATACATAAAATGTATTATAAGTTACAAGAAGAAATATAGTAGTGCAAAAAGAGATGAAAACTAATTCATTGCCCTTTCAGAAGTCTGATGGAGAGAAATGACTCTGGACAATGAGGCAATAATGGCGGGGAGAGGTCTTAATAAGAAGGATAGCTGAATCTGGCACACTGTGCAAAATGCAAGGTTGAATTTAGCAAAGGAATGATGGAATGATGTATCTTGGACAGCTTCTTTGGTCCCTACTATCCCTGGTATTCAACCATTTCATTGCATCCACTGCGGCTGAGTGTGCTAGATGGATGTGGTAATGACCTATGCCCCTTGTTCAAGCACATTTACACATCCGCCATATAGCCACTCTGCAGCAAAAGTATCCATCTGTTGTCAACAGAGCAAAGTCGTCTGCTGACCTATCTGCCTACACAGTGGCCACTTTATTAGGTACACTTGTAAACCTGCTTGTTAATGCAAATATCTAATCAGCCAATTATGTGTCAGCAACTCAAAGCATAAAAGCAGGCAGACTTTTTTTTAAGAGGTTCAGATGTTGTTCAGACCAAACATCAGAATGGGGAAGAAATATGATCTAAGTGACTTTGGCCATGGGATGATTGTTGTTTCCAGATGGGTATCTCAGAAACTGTGGATCTCCTGGGATTTTCACACACAGCAGTCTCTAAGTTTCCGGAGCATGGTGCGAAAAACAAAAAAACATCCAGTGAGCAGTAGTTCTGTGGGCAAAACTGCCTTGTTAATGAGAGAGATCAAAGGAGAATGGCCAGTCTGGATCAAGCTGAAAGGAAGGCGAGAGTAGTTCAAATAATTGCACATTACAACAGTAGAGCACAGAAGAGCATCTCTGAATGCCCAACCCATCGAACTTTGAAGTGGATGGGTTACAGCAGCTGAATACCACACTGGGCTCCACTCTTGTACCTAATAAAAGGGCCACTGAAGGTAAATATCAGCAGAGACAGAAGGTGTACTAACCAATACACTGTTTCATCAAGCATCCAAGATTTGCGGTTAATCCCCCTGGTGAACCTCATCAGCCTCTCTAGTGAAAAGACTGGGCCCATTCCAAACCTTTTCTGTATAATTACCTGAGGAAACTGGCCAAGTAACAAGTCCTCTCAGTCAAACCCTGTCCTGACTTGCTCATCAATTAACATTGGTCTGAAACGTATGCATCAGTAAATAATTTATGTCCGACTGCAGTTTCATGTTTACATCAAACACTTTCCAAGTCGTAAATAACACAGAGTATTGGCTTTTAAGACCCTCTTTTATGTCTTATGGAATCAATATTGTGTGTTGCAGATGGCAGCTTGTCTGTGATAGATGAAGCTCTCTCTAGCCTCCAGTAACAAAGTTGACTTTCATGATTCTTTGTTATTTGACACATTAATACTCTTCTTCAGACGGGCTTTTACACTTTTCACTATAATGCTGATGACAGGCCAATTTATACTTTGCTTATACATTCAACACAGCAACAGATGACACAAAACAATTCGAGCGGCGGAATGAGTAGAATTTTTTTTTGCCGTGGGTTATTATGGTCCAGAATGTGCTGCCTGAAAGGATGGTGAAAGAAGATTCAATAGTAACTTTTAAAAAAGAACTGGATGTATGTTTAACAAAGACTGTACTGCAGGGCTATGGGAAAAGAAGTGAGGAATAGTGTAACTCATTGGATTGGTCTTTCTGAGAATTTGCAGTTCTGTGCATTGTTCTGTGCTGTTCAGGTCCAGAGTGATGCTACAACTTCTGAAATTTAAGGTTATAAAAGATCAATTACAGCACCCATATTTTTGGAAAAAAAGATAATTATCAGTCCTGTTGAAGAGTCTCGGCCCAAAACGTAGCCTGCTTTTCCATTTCTATACATGCTGCCTGACCTGCTGGGTTCCTCCAGCATTTGTGTGTGTTGCATATGATAACTATGAATAGTTTATAAAACAGTAAAACAAACTCTACAACCTTATGCAATTTATTTAGCACAGCCTCCACACAGGCAAAAGTGCTCATGTGATCTCCTTTTCTTAGCAACAGCCTAGTGAAGCAACATCTGTAATATATTTTACTGCAGCAAAACATTGTTACTGAGAGGATTAATCTTGGTACATGTGCACATCATGCCACTGTTGAGTAGATGAGTGTTTTTGCATATACGGCAGACATAGTGAGGGCTGAATCATATTCGTGTTATGAAGCATTAGGACTACCCTAAAGGAGGTTTAGAAGCAGAACTCTTCACCAATTAAATCAGTGACTTTAAAGTAAAGGGAGCAGAGTGTGTTTACAACCTGTTCTCAGGCACCTAATTAACGTATATGAGACAAAATATATGGATGTATGTATGTAATGTGAGCCAGAAGACCTGGGGCTCACTTTTAAGTTGTGCGTCTGACCTTACTTCTGTCTGTCCATTTTGAAAGGGTTGGTTTCAGGCCTGCTTTCTTGTTAGCACTACTCTTGGTTGAAGGAGGAAGGACAGTCATGGTGTGATGAGGGTGGGGGACAATAAGAAGACAGAGCAAGAAAAGAACAGACCTATGGTAGTGCTGTCATTATGGCAGTGTACTTACTCCCATTCTATTAAATCACCTTTTGACTTAGTTTATCAGTGATGGCTTGCTAGCTAGATCTATTCATCACAGTTGAAACAGCAAGGGCCAACTTAGGAGAGTTCCCTAGGGATAGGAAGGTGTTCCAACATACAGAAGTCCTACTTGTAACAAGCACGTAACAGAGGTGCCCAGGAAGTGTGCAGTTAGTTATGCTTTAAACATCCCTGGGACATAGAACAAAACCCTGTAAACTTGGTACCTTTTGGCCTTATGTTTTGCCCAAAAAGGATTAATGTCTTCATCTGCATTGTTCAGGTTTTTTACCCTTTCCAATCCTGATGAAAGACCTCACCTGAAAGGTCGACTGCTTATTTCCCTCCATAGATGCTGCCCGACCTGCTAGGTACTTCCAGCATCCCCATAGGAGCAAAAGAGAAATGTCTCAGCATGTGGGCCATCCAGAACTAGGATATAATATTTGCTAAATAATCATAGAGTCATACATGGAAACATCTTGTCTATGCCAAACAAGATGTACATCTAAGCTAGTCCTATTTGCCTGTGTTTGGGCTATAGCTCTCTATACCTTTCCAAATGTCTTTTTTTTCCCGATTGTATCACTTCCTCTGACTTGCACAAAATACTGGAGGAACTCAGCATGTCAGGCAGCATCTATGGAGAGCAATAAATAGTCGACCATATACTCCTCTCCACTGAAACTGCCTGACCTGCTGAGTTCCTTCAGCATTTTGTACGTGTTGCTCCAAATTTCCAGCACCTGCATCTCCTGTGCTTCCTTCCCTGACAGCTTGTTCCATGTATCACCACCCTTTGGGTGATGAAGTTAACCATCAGGTCCCTTTTCAATCTTTCACCTCTCACTTTAGATTTTATTTTTCTCTGAGATGGCTTCTGGTTGCTTTAAATCTATGAGCAGCAATGTGGGGCAGCTGCGCACGGCCAGGATCCTGAGACTGGTCTTGAGCCCTAGTGCTGTCTGTGCAGGGTTTGCACGTTCTCCCTGTGACTTCATGGGCTTCACGTGGTTGCTTCAGTTTCCACCCACATCCCAAGCATGTAGATGTAGGTAGGTGAAATGGCCACCGTAAACTACTCAAAATGTGAGGGTGAGTTGTTGATTCTAGAGGGATCTGAACTGTATATGGAGAAAATAGAAGGATGGGATTAATACAGCACTAGTGTAAATGGGTGGTTGATGGCTAGTACAGACTGGTGGGCTGAAGTGACTGTATCTCTGTATAATTATGACCAACACGTAAGCACCATCACAAAGAGGGCACTACAGTGCCTTTACTTTAGTAAGAGTTTGCCTAGATTCAGCATGCTATCTAAATCATTGACAAGCTTCTATAGATGCACAATGGAGACTATCATGGTTGCATGAGAGCCAGGTATAGAAGATTGGCTGACCAGTAGGGGGCAAAGAGTGAGGAAAAAAGAGGGCTCTTTCAGGTTGGCTGCTAGTGACTAGTATTGTTCCAGAGGGTTTGGTGTTGGTACCAGTTCTTCTCATGTTATATGTCAATGATTTGAAGGACAGAAGTGATGGCTTTATGGCCAAGTTTGTGGATGATATTAAGGTAATGGAGGGGCAGATATAGGTGGATAAGCAGGGAGTATGTGGAAGGACTCAGCTTGGGAGAATGGGCAGAAGGAATATAGTATAGGGAAGTGCATGGTAGAAGAAATAAATGTGTAGAATATTTTCTAAATGGAGAAAATTCAGAAATCAGAGGTGCAAAGGGATTTTGTGTCCTCGTGCAGGATTCCCTGAAGGTTAGCTTGCAGGTTAAGTTGGTGGTAAGAAAGGCAATTGCAATGTTAGTATTCATTTTGTGAGGACTGAAATATTAAAGCAAGGATGTAATGCTGAGGCTTTATAAGGCACTGGTCAGACTGTACATGTAGTATTGTGAGCTGTTTTGGGCCCCTTATCTAAGAAAAGTTAAGCTTGCGTTGGAGAGGGTCCAGCGGAGGTTCACAAGAATTATTCAGAGAATGAAAGAGTTAACATGTGAGGACCGTTTCATGGTTCTTTGCTTTTACCCACTGGTGATTAGAAGAATGATGGCAGATCTCATTGAAACCTACCAAATGTTAAAGGAAAACAACAGGAATTCTGCAGATGCTGGAAATTCAAGCAGCACACATCAAAGTTGCTGGTGAACGCAGCAGGCCAGGCAGCATCTCTAGGAAGAGGTGCAGTCGACGTTTCAGGCCGAGACCCTTCGTCAGGACTAACTGAAGGAAGAGTGAGTAAGGGGTTTGAAAGTTGGAGGGGGAGGGGGAGATCCAAAATGATAGGAGAAGACAGGAGGGGGAGGGATGGAGCCAAGAGCTGGACAGGTGATTGGCAAAAGGGGATACGAGAGGATCATAGGACAGGAGGTCTGGGAAGAAAGACAAGGGGGGTGGGGGGGGGGGGAACCCAGAGGATGGGCAAGAGGTATATTCAGAGGGACAGAGGGAGAAAAAGGAGAGTGAGAGAAAGAATGTGTGCATAAAAATAAGTAACAGATGGGGTACGAGGGGGAGGTGGGGCCTTAGCGGAAGTTAGAGAAGTCGATGTTCATGCCATCAGGTTGGAGGCTACCCAGACGGAATATAAGCTGTTGTTCCTCCAACCTGAGTGTGGCTTCATCTTTACAGTAGAGGAGGCCGTGGATAGACATGTCAGAATGGGAATGGGATGTGGAATTAAAATGTGTGGCCACTGGGAGATCCTGCTTTCTCTAGCGGACAGAGCGTAGATGTTCAGCAAAGCAGTCTCCCAGTCGGGTCTCGCCTATATATATATATATAAATATTAAAAGGCCTAGATAAGGCGGACATGGAGAGGATGTTTCCTATAGTGGAGGGGGTGAGCTAGGACCAGAGGGCACAGCCTCAGAATAGAGGGACGACCATTTAGAAAGGAGATGAGGAGGAATTTCTTTAGCCAGGGGGTAGTGAATTCATTGCCACAGGTAGCAGTGGAGGCCAAGTCATTGGGTATATTTAAAACAGAGGTTGGTATGATTGTGATTAGTAAGGGTATCAAAGATTATGGGGAGAAGGCAGGAGAATCGGGTTGACAGGGATAATAAGTCAATCAATCATGATGGAATGGAGGAGCAGATTTGATGGGCTGAATGGCCTATAGTGGAAACATTGATGTCCAGAAATGGGAAAGTCTACCAAACATTATGGATGCAGCCCAGTCTATCAGGCGTAAAGCACTTCCCACCATTTACGAGGAGCGCTGCCACAAGAAAGCAGCATCCATCATCAAGGACCCCCATCCAGGCCATGCTCTCTTCTTGCTACTACCATTGGACAGGAGGTACAGGAGCCTTAGGTCCCACACCACCAGGTTCAGGAATTGTTATTACCCCTCAGTCATCAGGCTCCGGAACTGGTGTGGATAATTTCACTCACAACACTGAACCAATTCCACAATCTACAAACTCACTTTCAAGGACTCTACAACTCATGTTCTCAGCATCACTTAATTATTTTAAATTTGTACTATTTTTATTCTTGTTATTTTTTATAAATTTTATTGTATTTCTTCCCATTTTTCTCTAAATGCCTGCAAGAAAATGAATCTCAAGGTAATAGATGGTGTCACATACGTATGTGATAATAAATTTACTTTGAACTTTGATTCTATTGATTGATCTCCAGCAGTGCTGGATTAGAATACAGCCTGTTAGGGAGCTCTATTACTCTGTGACCCTGTAGAATAGCCACAAAAACAATTCCAATCTGGATCCTCTCTACGTACAGACTGTGAGAATGTGGATCTCACAGAGCGATGAACATAAGCCTGAGGAAGCATGAGATCAAATGGAATAGGACTTGCTGATGGTTTGAAATGAAATCACACCCTGCCTTTAAAAAGTTTACTCCCCAGTGCTATCAGACCCCTGAACCAACAACCTCTTTCACATCCCTTTCCTGGTGGTGCTGCAAGGTTCTCGGACTCAATGCTACCTCTCTCTGTTATTCCATTATTGTCAGTTTAACATTTCTCTTTAAACTACCTTAGTTTGCACTACTGTCCTTTGTACCATTCTGATGTTTGTCACCCATTGCTGTATTTATTGTATTCATTATCATGATTACTGTTTACTCTGTGGGCTTCATGTGAGCAAGGAACTTTATTGCGCCCTGCTGTATATGAGAATAAAATAATCTAATGTAATGAAGTAGGGTAGAAGGTGCCTAAACACAGGTAGAGGGCAGGATGAACATTTGATTTCTCTTCATTCTTTGTAATTCAATGAAACTGTCCAGGATGGCCACAGCTAACTGAACTGACCTTCCACCCTGTTAACCGATTGAATTTGGAAAGCTTGCGATTGTTCTTATGACAATGACAACCCCTAGTTCTGGCTGTCCCACAGTCAGAAGCATTTTTTTGGCCTCTAACCGATATCTTGCCCATACTTAAACTCTTTTGTGAAGTATCTGCTGAATTAATTGATGGGTTGTGGCCTCAATCTGTATGGGGGCTTGTGTTTTTTATGTGCTTTAAGTGTTAACAAAGGAAGGAAATGACCATAAAAATTACACCAAATGCATTAACCTTCTCTCATCCAGTATAAAGTCCTGACACAAATTTTCCAGAAACTCATTTGAAATGTTTTTGTAAACACTCATGAGAATAATAAAGATAAAGATTAGCTTTATTTCATATGTACATCGAAACATAGAGTGAAATGCGTTGTTTTTGCATCAAATCAAATCAGCAAAGTGTGGCGCAATGCCAGACCAACTTACTGTGCCAAACAGCGTCAGTTCCTGTATTTTCACTGGCCTTTCGCAATGGAGTGATCTTTCCCTTGATGGTGTCATTGGGAAGAGCGGCAGAGGAGAAGCTGCTCACACCACGGGAGAGAGAGCAAACTGCCTTCCCGAGCAGCTGTTTGGAGCCTGGGTTAGAATCCAGACCAGGGGGAGGCCTGAAGAGATGGAAGGGCAAACACTCAGGAAGAAAAATTAAAATGTAACTAGTCTGGAAAAGACAATTTGGCCGCTCCCATTTAGTCATGTTGCCCTCGCTTCATGATACCAACATGTAATCCGGTGCCAGAGGTGTAAAACAAGGCTAGCTTTGCAACAGATGAATTTCAGTCTGTGGGTGGGAGGGATTGTTCGGCGTTCACTCTGTCCAAGTGAAATGAGTTCCCCTTTCCTGGTTCAAAATAAACCGGTGCAGAATAGCTGAATACGAATCTGGCCGTTGTCCATTCACACAAAGAAAGGTTGAATCAGGTCTGAGGAGTAATGCTTGCTGCTGTTGTATGTCTGCACTACACTCTGGTGCAAGTTCTCAACCAGTGTTATAATTGAAGTGAATGGAAGGTGTCATAAGTTATAAGCTAAGAGTATTCATCTGTATTTATTTAGGACTTGTATGTGAGTTTGTGTGGAAATAAATCATGATAAGTTAAAGTCATAGTTATAAAAAAGACTTGAATCTATATAGAAAATAAAGGTACAAATATAGGACTTACATGAGTATATTGCACCTTTCAGTCTCAGAGTACCTCAAAGCATTTTGCAGTCAATGAAGTAGTTTTAAAGTGAAGTCATTGATGTGACATAGGAATTTACACACAGTGAGTTCACAAGGGGCGGCACAGTAACGTGGCAGTTAGTGTAATGCTATTACAGTGCCAGCAATCACCAATCAGGGTTCAATTCCCGCCGCTGTTTGGAAGGAGTTTATACATTCTCTTCGTGACTGCATGGATTTCTTCCATATTCTCTGGCTTTCTCCCACATTCCAAAGATATATCACCAAGGTTAGTGAGTTTTGGGCACCCATTGCTGGCACCAGGAGCATGGCAGCACCCACAGGCTGCCTCCAGCACAATCCTTGCTGATTTGACTTAACACAAGTGACATGTTTCACTGCACGTTTCTATGTATATGTGACAAATAAAGGGAATCTTTATCTTTATATAAAGATAAAATATTTTTATCATTATACATAAATGGTAGAGAAATGGAGTCAAAAGACACTGCTGCTGCCGGAACTGGGAGCTGCAAATAAACCACTGGAGGCACTCAGAAAGTCAAGCAGCATTTGTTTTTTTTGTGGGGGGGGGGTGAAAATGAAGATTCCTTAGCCCAAAATGTTGACTTGTCAATTTCTCTGCACAGATGCTGCCTGACCTGCTGAGTTCCTCTGGCAGTTTCCTACTAAGCACATTCCCCTGATAATGCTCAGAAAACCTCTATTAAGTGTGATGAAGGATGATTTGTGTCCTGGAAACTTGGGAAAGCCCCCCTACATTTCTCTAGGTAGTGCTTTTGAACTGTCGTCCTGTACTGTATTTCAGAATAGGAACAAGACCAATACCATCAAAAAGGCAAAATCCCCAAGGATGAAGTGCTCCATCTATACTGCCTAGTCTATATCAGCCTAGAATTTATGTTCAAGTAGGTACAGTAGATGGGGCTTGGACCCACTGCCTTCTGATTCAATGTGCTTCCAGAACAGCCAGATTGGATTAAACAGTGTCTATACTTGCCTACTCAAAACAGATTGTGCAACACAGTTAAGTCACATTGAAATCTAAGTTAACTAACTCCCAGAGAAACATAGCTTCTGGTGGTCTGGTGGTGATGAACTAGGAAGATCAAAAGATGCCAGATGTACTCAAGCTTTTATTCCTGAAGAAATCTGGTGCGGATTATATGAGTTCAGTAATACATTTCTGTACACTCTCGTTACTAAAGCCTCTAGGCTCAGCAGCTCACTTCTGTGCTGCAGGTAACACTGTGAATGCTGAGGCAGTTTCTTCCTTCAACCTGTAGGCAGTGTAGCTGTTAGTTCCCTGTGGCTGGAATGTGTCTTCAAATGCTGGCTATTTGTTCTACTGCTTCCAGCCTTACAGCCCCCAAGGTTTCTACGTTTAATCATCTCTGGCTTCTTGTACTCTTCCAAGTTTCTTCAGCATCCTTTATCAATTGCAATGTCTTCAGCTGGATGATTTGATCTGAGAAAAACACCGCAAAACTTCTATTTAGCCTCATAGATCCCAGGAATGAATGACACTTGGTTTACTTACAATGGTAGGTTGCATATAGCCGGGTCTCCAGATATCTACAATATGCGCTTCTAAACTGGTTCCCATTAATGTAGAAAACTGCGCTTGACCAGAGTTTTGTCAGACAAATCTTGATACAAAACCTAAGATGAAATCATGATCATAAGACCATAAAGCATAGGAGCAGAATTAGCCAATTCACCCCACAGTGTTTGCTCCGTAATTCAATCATGGCTGATTTATTTTCTCTCTCATCCACATTCTCCAGCCTCCTCCCTATAACCATTGACACTCTTACTAATTAAGAACCTATCAAACTGTACTTTAAATATACCCAACGACCAGGGTCACAGTTAGGTAGATTTAGAAAAGGAAGTGCTGTTGAGGCATTTGCCAGACTACACTTGGATTACTGTGACCAGTTTTAGGCATCTTATTTAGCTGTAGATAGGATAGGTATGGTCCTTGTGCGAGAGCTTTAAACTGGAGTAGTCAAATTATGAGGGCATTAGGCAGGAATTAAGAAGAGTTAACTGGGAATACCTTTTCTCTGGCAAGTTCACATCAGACATGCGGAGGGTTTTTAAAGATCAATTGTACAGAGTATAGGAAAGGTATGTTCCTGTTAGAAGGAAGGACAGGAATGGAAACGTTGGGTGTCCAGAGAGGTGATGAATTTAGTCAAGAAGAAAATGGAGAAGTATGTAAAGCTTTGAAAGTTAGGATGAAACAAAGTACATGAAGAGTTTAAAGAAACCGGAAAAGGACTAATGAAGGGAATTAGGAAAAGCCAGGGAGGGCCGTGAAAAGTCCTTAGCAAATAGGACCAAGGCATTCTATACGTACATCAAGAACAAGAGGATAATTAGGGAGAAGGTGGGATCACTCAACGATAAAGGGGGAACACTTGCTTGGATACGGAAAATGTGAGTGAGGTACTTAATGAGTACTTTGCTTCAGTATTTACCAAGGAATAGCATATGGAGGACCGTGAGATCAGTGTGGCATGTATAAATTCATTAGGACATCTATAGGTCAAAGAGGAGGAATGTTGAGCTTCCTAATAAGTATTAAGACCATAAGACATAGGAGCTGAAGTAGGCCATTCAGCCCATCGAGTCTGCTCCGCCATTCCATCATGACTGATCCCGGATCCCACTCAACATACACCTGCCTTCCCGCCATATCTTTTGAAGCCCTGACCAATCAGAAAACTATCAACTTCTGCCTTAAATAAACCCACGGACTTGGCCTCCACCGCATTCTGTGGCAGAGCATTCTACAGATTTACTATACTCTAGCTAAAAAAAATTCCTCCTTACTTCTGTTCTAAAGTGTCGCCCCTCAATTTGGAGGCTGTTCCCTCTGGTTCTGGATGCCCCCACCATAGGAAACATCCTTTTCACATCCACCCTATCTAGCCCGTGCAACATTCATTCAGTTTTAATGAGATCCCCCTACATTCCAGTGAGTACAGGCCCAAAGCTGCCAAACTCTCCTCATATGTTAACCCCTTCATTCCCAGCATCATCCACGTGCACCTTCTCTGGACTCTCTCCAATGACAGCACATTGTTTGACCTAAAATTGATGACAATACTCCAAGTGCGTCCTGACTAATGTCATATAAAGGCTCAGCCTTATCTTCTTGCTTTTATCTTCTATTCCCCTTGAAATAAATGCAAATGTTGCATTTGCCTTCTTTACCACAGACTCAACCTGTAAATTAACCTTTTGGGAGTCTTGCATGAGGACTCCTAAGTTCCTCTGCACCTCTGATATCTGAATCTTCTCCCCATTTAGATAATAGTCTGCATTATTGTTCCTTTTACCAAAATGCATTATCATACATTTCCCAACACTGTATTCCATCTGCCACTTTTTTGCCCATTTTTCCAATTAGTCTAAGTCTTTCTGCAATCGCATTGCTTCCTCAGCACTATCTACCCCTCCAACTATCTTCGTATTATCCGCAAACTTTGCCACAAAGGCATCAATTCCATTATCTAAACCATTGACAAACAATATGAAAAGCAATGGTCCCAATACTGACCCCTGAGGAACACCACTAGTGTTCCAACCAACCAGAAAAGGTCCCCTTTTTTCCCACTCGCTGCTTCCTGCCTGTCAGCTATTCCTCTATCCATGCCAGTATTTTTCCTGTAATGTCATAGGATTTTATCTTGTTAAGCAGCCTCATGTGCGGCACCTTATCAAACGCCTTCTGAAAATCCAAGAAAATGACATTCAAAGGCTCTCCTTTGTTCACCCTGCTTGTTACTTCCTCGAAGAATTCTAACAGATTTGTCAGGCAAGATTTCCCTTTACAGAAACCATGCTGACTTTGACTTATTTTATCATTAGTCTCCAAGTACCTCAAAACCTCATCCTTCATAATAGACTCCAACACTTTCCCAACCACTGAGGTTAGGCTATAAGGTCCCTTTGCCTTCTTCCCTTCTTAAAGAGTGGAGTGAGATTTGCAATCATCCAGTCCTCCAGGACCATGCCAGAATCAAACGATTCTTGAAATATCATGGCCAGTGCATCTCTTCAGCAACCTATGTCAGGACTCTGGGATGTAGTCCTCCTAGTCCAGGTGACTTATCCACTTTAAAACTTTTCAGTTTGCCTCATACCTTTTCCTTTGTAATAGCAATGACACTCACTCTTGCTCCTTGGACCTTTGGCACACTGCTGGTATCTTCCACAGTGAAGACAGGTGCAAAGCACCCACTAAGTTCATCTGCCATTTCTTTATCCCCCATTACTACCTTAGTGGATTAAAGTAGATAAATCTCCAGGGCCTGATGGGATTTACCCCAGGTTATTGAAGGAGGCAAGAGACAAGATTGCTGGGTCCTTGACCAGTATCTTCATGTCCTCTCTGGCCACAAGCGAGGTCCCAGAGGACTGGCGAGTGGTTAATGCATTATCATATGTTTCCCAGCACTGTATTCCATCTGCCACTTTTTTGCCCATTTGTTGTACCCCCTATTTAAGAAGGAACAAGGGAAAATCCTGGGAACTATATTCAGTGGGTCTAATGTCATTTGTAGGGAAATGGCTGCAGAAAATTATTAGGGATAAGACATATGAGCATTTGGAAACCCATGACCTAATTAGGGAGAGGCAGCATGGTTTTGTGCAGGGCAAGTCATGTCTTACTAACTTGAGTTTGTTTTTTTGTCAAGGTGACGAGAGAGATTGATGAAGGTTGGAGGAATGGATGTTGTCTGCATGGATTTTAGTGAGGTGTTTGACAAAGTCCCTCGTGGGAGGCTAATCCAGAAGATTTAGAATGTATGGGGTCTGTAGCAAATTGGCTGTTTGGATTCAGAACTAGCTTGCGCATAGAAGGCAGAGGGTAATTATTGAAGGGACTTATTTGAGCTGGAGGTCTGTAAGTAGTGGTGTTCCACAGGAATCTGTGCCAGGACCTCTGCACTTTGTGATGTGTATAAATGTCCTGGATGAAAATGTAAATGGGTAGGTTAAGAAGTTTGTGGATGATACCAAGGTTGGTGGAGTTGTGGATAGTGTGGCAGACTGGCAAAGAATACAGCATGATATAGATCAGTTGCAGATATGGACAGAGAAATGGCAGATGGAGCTTAAACCAAATAAATATAGGTGTTGTACTTTGGTAGGGCAAATTCAAAGAGACAATGCACTGTTAACAGTATTGCTGAGCAGAGAGATCTGAGCAGAAAGTTCATAGCTCCTTGAAATTGGCTACACAAGTTGATAAGTGGGTTAAGAAGGCTTATGGGATGCTTACTTTTATTAGTTGAGGGACTGAGTTCAAGAGTCAAGAGGTTATGTTGCAACTTTATGAAACTCTGGTTAGGCCACGTCTGGAGTATTATGTACTCCTGCTGTAGAAAGGATGTTGAGACTTAGGAGAGGGTGCAGAAGAGGTTTAGCAGGGTATCCTCCAGTCTAATGGCATGAACATTGATTTCACAATCTTCTGGTAATTGCCTCCCCCTTCACCACTTCCATCCCTATTCCCCTCTCTCACCTCATCTCCTTACCTGTCCATCACCTCCTTCTATGCTCCTCTCCCTTACCTTTTCCCCATGGTCTTCTACCCTCTCCTTTATCTGTTCCATCTACCAGCTTCCCAACCCTTTACTTCACCCCGCCCCTTCTCCCAGTTTCGCCTCTCACCTACCACCTTGCACTTCTTCCTCGCCTCCTCCCCCCCCCACCCACCTTCTTACTCTAACTTCTTATCTTTTTATCCAGTCCCGATGAAGGGTCTTGGCCCAAAACATCGACTGTTTACTCTTTTCCATAGCTGCTGCCTGGCCTGCTGAGTTCCTCCAGCATCTTGTGTGTGTTGTTTACCAGAATGCTGCCTGGTTTAGAGGGCATGTGCCGTTACGAGAGGTTGGACAGACTTGGGTTGTTGTCGCCGGAGTGCCGGAAGCTGAGGGGAGATCTGATAGAGGCTTATGAGAGGCTTATAAGACTATGAGAAGCATAGATAGAGTGGACAGAGGGTATCTTTTTCCATATCTAATGCCAGAGGGCATGCATTAAAGGTATGGGGGGGGGGGTAGGATCAAGGGGGGTGTGAGGGGTAAATTTTTACTCAGAAAGTTGTTGCTGTCTGGAATGCTCTGTCTGGTATCGTGATAGAGGCAAAAGTATTAGAGGCTTTTAAGAGATATTTGGATGTAAGGAAGATGGAGGGATGTGGGTATGGTGTAGGCAGGAGGGATCAGTGTTTAGGTGTTTTTGTTTTGCTTTTTAGCTGGTTCAGCTCAATGTTCTGAGCGAATGCCTGTTTCTGTGCTGTAATGTTCTACATTCTATCTGAAAAGGGTGTGCTGCCATTGGAAAGGGTCCACAAGAATGATCCCAGGAATGAAAGAGTTAATGCAAGGGGAGCATTTGATGGCTCTTGGCCTGTATTGCTGGAGTTAGAAGAATGAGAAGGGATCTAATTGAAACCTTTTGAATATTGAAAGACCTAGATGGGGTGGATGTGGCAAGGGTGTTTCCTATAGTAGGGGAGTCTAAAACCAGAGCATACAATCTCAGAATAGAAGAACATCCCTTTATGACAGAGATGGAAAGGGATTTCTTTAGCCATAGGGTGGTGAATCTGTGGAATTCATTGCCACAAGCATCTGTGGAGGTCAAGTCATCGGATATATTTAAAGCAGAGGTCGATAGATTCTTGATTGATAAGGATGTCAAATGTTACGGGGAGAAGGCAGAATAATGGGGTTCAGAGGAATAATAAATCACCGAGATGGAATGGCTTGGTTGACTTGATGGGCTGAGTGGCCTAATTCTGCTCCTACGTTCGGCTTCTGGCATTTAAGAAATCCTTTCAAAAATGTGAATGCAGTGGATAGAAGCTGTCCTCGAGTCTAATTGTATGTGCTTCCAAGATTTTGTATTTTTGCCCCGTGGAATGGGGAGAAGAGAGAATGCACAGGGTGGGAGGGGTCCTTGATTAATTTGCCTGCTTTCCCAAGGCAGCAGGACGTGTTGATAGAGTCAGTGGAAGGGGAGGCTTGTTAGTGTGATGGACTGAGTTGCGTTCACAACTCTGAGGTTATGAACGATGTTGTATAACTGCGCAGCCCCTCTATGTTTCTCATTATGGAGGAACATGTATCTGTCAATATGGTGACAGGTCTAATGCATATTCAAAAGGCAGCAAGCAAATCAGTGGGCAGTAAACTTTGCTACCTGTTCACATACACTCTTAAGTTGTGTGCAAGGTTTTAGCAAATCTGAATGGAATAATTATCAATGAGTAATGTTCCAAATATTTCTGTATTAGTTGCTCATATTGCACTACACATTTTTCCCACTGTACCTGAAGCACATTGTGCAAAGTTCACAAAACTGAAAGCATCCAGGTACAGAGTACTTGAGGTAAATGAAGTGACGTTTAATAGAATCTACAATGTTGTCAGCTCACATAATGTCTAATTTCTTGCATTGTTAATTGAAGAAGGCAATTGAGCCGGCAAATTAAATATTCATATAATTTAATTTAACCATTTGTTTGAGGCCATTAAAACTGTCATGTTTAACAATTTAGTGATGTTGATAAACTTACGAGGTTGTATGTTTTAATGATCTGCCCAGGGACCTGACCCTTTGCAAACAGTAATTCTCCGTGTTGTAGCCATCATGCCAGTGTACAATTTCACACTCAATGCCAGTTGTTAGTGACCATGGATACACTTGTACCATTAGTCAAAAGAAATAGATGATGTCGAGCTGAGTAAGAAAAACACAGCTGGCCTTTGTTTATTCCTAGAAGATAGTAAAATGACAGAGAACGTGCTGTGTTGTGGATCCACTTTCATTTCTGTCTTGAGCCATCAATTTGCAGATTTAAAGCATTCCAGACAGATAAAGGAAGACTTGCATTTATTTAGCATCTTTCCCTGGCCTCAGGATTTCCATCCAATGAAAGACTTTAAGTGTGCTCATTGTTATGTTGTTAGGAGACATGATTGCCCATTTACACCCAGCAAGGTTCCACAAACAGTTAGACGATTAATGACCAGATAATCTGTTTTAGTGATGCTGATTAAAGGATAAATGTTAGCCAAGGCACCAGGGAAAACTCTCTTGCTTTTCTTTGAAATAGCACCATGGGATATTTTCTGTCCACACGAGAGGGCAGGCGGGGTCTTGGTTTAATATCTCTTCCAGAAATGTATGCAACCTCTAAACTAAAATGGGATATCTAAATCCCAATATTTTTGGCCTATGGGACTGAAAGTGTTATAGAACAGAATTATATGAAATACTGTAAGTAGCATTGTTATCTCCATAAGCCCATAAATATAGGAGCAGAATTAGGCCACTCAACCCATTTAGTCTACTCCGCCATTCAATCGCAGCTGGTTTTTTTCCGTTCAAACACTTTCTCCAGTCTTTTCCCGTAACCCATAACTGCTTTATCATCAAGAACCTATCAGCCTCTGTCTTTGATATGCCCTGTGTCATGGCCTCCACTATGGAAATGAATTCCCTAGATTCACCATCCTCTGTTTGAAAAAATTCCTCCTCATATCAGTTTTCAAATTCATCCCTTTATGCTGAGCCTGTTCCTCAGATCCTACCAATGGAAACATCTCTTCATACCCACTCTATCCAGGCCTTTCAGTACTAAGTAGCTTTCAATGAGATCGCCCCTCAAGGTTCTGAATTCCATCGATTACAGCTGCAGAGACATCAGACACTCCTCATAGGTTAAGCTTTTCTCTCCTGAGATTATTCTTGTGAGCCTCTACTGCACCATCCCCAGGCCCAGCACACCTTCCCTTAAATACAGGGTCCAAAATTGCTCACAATATTTCAAATGCAGTCTGACCATTGCCTTATAAAGTTTCAGCAATACATTTTTGCTTTTATGTTCTAGTCCTCTCTGTTAATAGCAAGAACAGAGATGACAGGGAATTCCTTTAGCCAGAGGGAGGTGAATCTGCGGAACTCATTGTGACATACAGCTGTGGAAGCCAAGTCATTGAAATTATTTAAAGCAGAGGGTGATAGGTTCTTGATTAGAAAAGGTGTCAGAGGTTACGGGAAGAGGGCAGTGTAATGGGGTTGAAGGGGATAGTAAATCAGCCTTGAAAGAATGGCCTAGTTCTGCTCCTGTGTCTCATGGTGCTATGGTCTTACAATTTTAAACTTGAAGTAGTAGATAGCAGAATTTTGTGCGAAAATGTTAGGTATTTATGTGTTGATATCATGAAGCGGTTTCAAGCCCCAACATCTTAAGGCCTCAATCTCTAAAATCCTCCCTGTGCCCCATTTAGTCAAATCTTGGTTTGACTGTAAACCTGTCTACACTACTGTCCACCTATCATGTGTGCAGCACACACCTGGTGGACCTAGTAGTAATGCATCACTCAAGTCAAGAAGATGTCCTCCAATGGGGTTGTCCATTGGTGGGTCTTCAGGTGGAAGTAGAGGCCGATCCGGGATCTATATATTCTGATGTAGTGCAGTGGTGGTTGTGGTTAGTGACTGGGTCTTTTGGTTGTTTATTCTCTCCTTTCGCAGCTGCCACTTGTTCTCTGCACCACATTTAGCACAGTTCCCTGCTGAACAGATTTCCTCCACGTGTATCTACTGAGTGCAATGCCATCCCAGTTTTTAGATGTAATATTAACCTTCTTCAGGCACATGACCTACATTTCAAACCATAAACTTTAATTCAGTTTTCACCTAAACAATATTAAGTAAACGTAGATGAAAAAATATTAAAATTCATTTGGTAGTCAGCGGTCCAAGTCCAGACTTGATGGAGCATGGCTTAACACATTGTCCTTTTCTCTGGAACTGGACTTTGCTTACAGACCAGACTGGGGTGATAATAGATCCTTTGTCACTGAGGTTCCAACGTGGAAAGTTTTAATGCAGCTCCTCGCAGCATACTTGTGTATGATCACTGCAGATTGGTTTTGATTCATTTGCATTGAGATGAAGCCAACACAGAATTAACAAACCATGGGGCTTAGAGCATGACGAATAATGAAGGCATAGAGACTAAGAAAGTAACAACAGACATTTATATGCCTACTTTCAGGACTGACCGATGTCCAAAAGTGAAGTAGGAAACGTGGCAATTCATGCACGGCAGTGAGATAAATTATCAGGCAGTGACGTTGGGAATAAAGAAACCAGGACACCGAGGATAATTCCTTGGCTTTTCTGCAGAGTAGTGCACGGGATATTTTTATATACCGTATACCCAAGAGGATCGAAGTCCAATGAATTATATACGGATGCCACTTCTGACTAGTATCTGCCTACATTAGTAGTCTCTGGAGTAGAACACATCCAGTCTACAATATATCGCCTCCCAGGGGAGTATTCCATTAATCCTGCTCCCCACTCCTCAGGATTGATCCTTTCAGACGCTCTGAGTGGAAATTGTGGGGAAGGGCTTCAAAGTTTAAAAAAACAGAGGAAATGATTGGAAGGAGTAAGAGCGTGAGAAATGGTCATAATCAAGAGGTCACTGAGTGTACCTCCGATGTACGTTAGTACCTCCACACTGCCCACATGCATTTAAAAAGTATCTGATGCCAATAGTACAGATATCTCAATTGATATCTCTGTACAAGACCAATAGACATGATATGCACTGAAAACTGCGCTATCATTTACAGAACGCATTATGTGTACACTAAGTACCCAGTCACAATCAGCAGTCAGGTTTCAGATTTTTTTTGAAAAACTGTATTGCATGGTGGATTAAATTATAGCACCATAGGACCATATTTCTTGTCTGTGGATTTATGTGAGAGATAAAGGAGCAGAGAGTGGAAGTGGTTCAAGGGAAGGAGTCATATGGTACCTTGGTAAAGTGCCTGACTGAATGCATGGCCATGTAAACTGGGGAGAATGCAATATAATTAAATTAGAATAATCCTAACTAAGCCAAAGTTTTTTCAGAAGGATCACCTATATTTGTCAGTCATAAACATGGCAAAAATAATTTTAGCTCATATTATTACATTTGTTTAATCGAAATCATATCATGCTTATGCAATCTTGAGGTCAGGCTGCACCTAGGTAGTTGGAAGTACTCTGAGCATTCCCAGGCTGGCAGTCAAAGTGAAAGCAACAACAGTCAGATTGTGGCTCGGTGTCTTGTCTCAGAATGAGGAGAAGTGGGGTTCAGATCCTGAGTCTGAGACACAATCACCTAGTTCAGGCTGAAACTTCAATATGCTGTGGAGAAAGCAGAGAGATTTGTAGTTAGGTAGCACTTTCCACGTTCATTTCAGAAGGTCCAAAAATAGTTAATTAGTTTTGGGTGTTCACTCTAGTGATATTAGAGAAACGGCAGCCAATCTACGCTTAACAGGTTCCTAAGAACAGCAAAGCAATAATAAGCAGATAATAAACAGAAATGATGAGGGATAAATATTGGCTGGAGTGGCAGAGTAACTTCCATGAGAGAGCTTCACATTTGGAGATGTTGAGTGAGGAGTGAGATGTCCACCCTGCCAGTTAGATGCAAAAGGAACCATGGTACTATTTTGAAAATGATTAGAAGGGGAGTCCTCCATTTGTTGTTATGGCCAATATTTATTCGTCAGCTAACATTACCAACCATCTCCATTTATAAAGCACCGGTAATGAAGCAATGAAAAAATGCCAAAAGTGTTCTCCACAAATTAATGTTGAGCCATACAGGGAGATGTGGGGCAGAAGACCATTGATTACAGAGATGGGTCTTGTGCAATCTATTGGGGAGAAAAGAGAGGCAGAGAGGGAGAGCTGGAAATCCCAGAAGGTAAGGTCACCAATAATGGAGAGATTAAATTCAGAGATGCTAATAAGGGAGTCATCTGGAACAGTGCCTATAATTTGTGAGGTTAAATAGCCATAGCAGATTACATAAAAAGGATAAGCAAAAAGGAATTTATATGAAAGAAGATTAATTCCAAAAGCTGAGGCCTTGCTTATCTGGGAACTATCAATCACACAGAAAATACTAGTACTGGGAAAGAGAGAAAACTTTGGTTTTATCTTAAGGGAAGGTGGAAGAGGGATGAGTAAACCAAGGGAATTTCAGCGATAGGGTCAGACCAGCATTGCCGTGGGGAAAATTGAGGAGGCAATATGAGAATGAGAATACAAACAAAGGGATAAGAAAGTTGTGAACTACAGGTTTGTGTGGCGTGCCCAGCAATGGAAAGCAAGGTGTCAAGGATTGGCGACTTTCTGCAGAAATAGTTTGTTCTAAGATAGGATAGGAGATGACTGACAGAGTCAAAGAGTAGGAATAAAGGAGGTCTTTTCTGACTGGCTGCCAGTGACTAATGGCATTCCTCAGGGATCAGAATTGGTGTTAGGTCCACTACTTTCCAAGCTATATATTAATGATCTGGTTGATGGAATTGATGGCTTTGTGGCAATGATACAAGGATAGGTTGAGAACCAGGTAATATTGAGGCAGAAGGAATTAGATAGGCTGGGAGAATGAGAGAATGGAATACAGTTTAGAAAAGTGTATGGTCATCTACTTCTGTAGAAGAATTAAAAGCGTAGACTATTTTCTAAGTAGGAATGTAATTCAGATATTGGGAGTGCAAAGGGATCTAGTGCAGAATTGCCTAAAGGTTAACTTATAGATTGAGTCAGTAATAAGGAAAACAAATGAAATGTTAGCCCCATAATAAACAAATGTCTCTTTAAAACAGAGATTTTAGCCAGAGGGTGGAAAATCTATGGAATTTATTTCCCCAAATGGCTGTGGAATCCAAGTCATTGGGTATATTTTAAATTGAGGTTGAACTTCTCCTACAACCTATGGACTCACTTTCAAGGACTCTTCATCTCATGTTCTCAATATATATTGCTTATATATTTATTATTATTATTTCTGTTTTCTCTTCTTTTTTTTGTATTTGCTCTGTTTGTTGTCTTTTACATATTGATTGTTTGTCCATCCTGTTGAGTGCAGTCTTTCATTCATTTTATTACGTTCCTTGGATTTACTAAGTATGCTTGCAAGAAAACAAATCTCAGGGTTGTACAAGGTGCCATATAAATATACTTTGACAATAGATTTACTTTGAACTTTTCAACTTAGATAGTTACTTGATTAGTAAGGGTGTCAAAGGTTACAGGGGAATGGGGTTGAGAATCTGCCATTATTGAATGGTGGTGCTGCCTCAATGGGCTGAATGGCCTAATTCTGCTCCCATATCTTATGGCCTCATAGTCTTAAAGCTTTAACATAGTCATATAGCTGTCCTCGTCATCTATCTCCCACATCTTAGTGAAGTCTGGAACCAATGAATAAATGGAGAAAGGATTTAGTGATTGAGCTGAGGTAAAGCTGAAATTAGGTGGTGATACAGAGATGGAACTAGGGATGGTGTGGATAAATATACCACCAGGCATGAGGTATTTTCAGACCAATAACACACGCAAAATACTAGAGAAATTCAGCAGGTCAGACAGCGTGACCTGTTGAGTTCCTCCAACATTTTGTGTGTGTTGCTCTGAATTTCCAGCACCTGCAGAATTTCATGTGTTTTCAGACCATTACTGGGGTAGAAGAAGATATCTAGATCTAAATTTATTTATTATTCTATTTCATATTTATTATTATTATTTATCACATGTACTTTGAAGCATAAAGAGAAATATGTTTTTTGCATTAACATCCAACACAGCCAAGGATGTGCTGGGTTCAGCCCATAAGCGCTGCCACACATTCCAGTACCAACATGGTGTGTCCACAGTGCTCAGCAGAACACCACAGAACACAACAAGCCACAAAACAACAGCAGTGAACCAAGCCCCATTCCTCCTTCCCTCCCACCCAGCCACCCATGCACATACACAGTCCTTTGACCTCTAGCCTCCAGCAGGCTCGTGGATTCACAAACATGGGGCCCCTGACTACCCCAGCTGAGTTCACGGAGTCAGGACTCTGGCCACCGGGCCTCGACTTCTGTGCTCCAATCCACTTTTGGGCTTCAATCTGGACTGCCGATTCACCTTCGAGCTCCAATCACTGTTACTGACCCGGGAATACTTAGGAGAAATGTGTGTTTGTTTTGGAAGATGACATTCAGTCCATCCACAGCCATCTTTGTGAACTGCACTTTGGTATGCAGTTGTAAGTGGGTGGCAAAGTGGCACAGCTCGGAGAGCTATGATCCTGCAAGCACAGGGACGTTGGTTCATTCCGGACCTCCGGTGCTGTCTGTATGAAGTTTGCATGTTTTCCCTGGGACTGACTGTGTGTTCCAATTTCCTTCCACATCCCAAAGACATACAGGTTGGTAGGGTAGATGTCCATTGTAAATCACCCCAACTGTGCAGGTGAGTGGCGGTATCTGGGAGATTTGAGGGGAATGGAGGGACAATAAAATTGGATTAGAATAGGATTATCCTCGACAAAGTGGACATGGAGAGGATGGTTCCTACAGTGGCAGAGTAGGCACAGCCTCAGAATACAAGCACATTCTTTTAAACCAGAGGTGAGGAGGAATTTTTTCAGATATACTGCAAAGAATCAGTGGACTTTATTATCGCAGATGCCTGTGGAGGCTAAGTTATTGAGTATATTTAGAGCAGAGGTTGATAGGTTATTGATTAGTAACAATGTCAAAGGTTACAGGGAGAAGGCAGGAGAGTGGGGTTCAACCATGACTGAATGGCAGACAGACCCAATGCACTGAATGGCCTAATTCTGTTCCTGTTTTATGCTCTTACCATTAGTATAAATAGGTGATTAATAGTTAGACAGACACAGAGAGCTAAGGGATTGCTTCTGTGCTTCATGACTGAATTTAGAGAGTTGTCTCAAACGAGCAGGATGTGTGGTTGGGAGTGGTATGTGGATAGTGAATAACTCTGGGAAATGGCCGGAGGTGGCCTTCATATAAGACTCCTTTTGATGACTTCCAAGTCCATTATAAATGAGGTGATCTTATTCAAACACACAAAATTGTAAAGGGCGTTAAGACATTAGATGCAGGGTTGATGCTTTCATGGCCAGACATCCTGCAACCAAGAGTCACATCTTCAATACAAAAGGGAAGGCTGAGATTAGAAAGAATCTCTTTGAAAATCTGAATCTCTGGATTTTGATATTCATAAATGTTGTTGTGTGAATGAAATCACTGGAGAAAAGTACTGGTAGGTACGAAGCAGCTTTTTTATTCAAAAACACAAGGCATCATATGGAGACATGAAAGGTCTGGCTGGCCAACGTGGGGCTCAATGTTTTATGTACTAAACATCAAAGGACAATTCCATATTTTCAATGTATGGAAAATGCCTTCTTTGAAACTTCACAGCTCCAATTCGCACCCACACCACAGACATCAAAATGAATTTTAATAGGCATTGTCTAATCTCGGATTTGCAGTTTTTAGGAACCCATTGTGCAGAGCTGCACTCCAAATTAAATCCTCAATACATACTCGAATGTGACGACTGGTGGCCAAAGTCATTTGCCAAATGTAAATGTGCTAAACCCAAAAATCACACTAATATATCACTGATATATCCAAGACAGACCAATGCACTTTGGGACATGAAGGCAGTTAAGAGGTGGGAGCTTAATATTGGAAAATGGGTTTGAAGTGAAAGATCATTCATGGTCATGGTCACAATCATCAACTGCAGTGGGCCAACAGGCCGGCTTCCACGCTGCTTGACTCTGTTACCTTATTGATCAGCAGAATGCAGACACAAGGGGGCCAAAGGATAAGTGGCATACATCGAGTGAGCAGACAGAGAAGTTTTTCCCCCAGGGAAGGAATGGCTAGTATGAGGGAGCATCACTTTAAGGTCAGAGGTAAATTTTTTTACACAGAGTGGTGTGTGTGTGGAATGTCCTGCCAAGTGGTGGTGGTAGAGGCAGATACATTGGGGATATTTAAGAAACTCTTGGATAGGCAGAAAAATGAAGGGTTACGTGGGAGGGATTGATGTTGAGTGGGGTAAAAGATCGGCACAACAGCATGGGCCGAAGGGCCTGTAGTGTTCTGTGTCCTATGTACTATGTTCAAACCGACTATTCCTTTCATTTGTTGTAAGTGAAATTAATATCGGCATATGTCTTTCAAGCAATGAGTTTTGTCCAATGGCTGCTCTGAGGAGCATGGCATGTCCAACGAAGATGAACGGCACTCTGAGTCTCAGGATTGCCCTCTGCTCTGTCAGCAACTGGTGAAGAATGGCTTGTTCCAAGTGCAAGAGAGGTGAGGTAGCTTTGAAGAAAGGATTGCATGGAAACTGTGAAGGGAAGTGGTCAGTATATGAAACCAAGACTGAAAAGTTTGGACCCAATTAAAATGAGACATAGAGATTCTTGTGGTCTTGAAGCGCTTCACATACTTGCATGTGGATCTTCACTGCATTTAAAAGAAGCCCGGCATGAATCGCAACAAAGGTAATTCTACCAGTCTAATTTAACAGTGCTCAAACACCAGATTAACTTGTTTCAATTCCCAGAAATACTTAGGAGCACAACGATTTTGCTTTTCAAACTGGACAGTGAGAGTGACATGTTGGCTATTAATACTTTCAAGAAACATAAGCACTCAACTCAAGCAGCCTGCAGCTGAGAAGCGACCCATCAGTTTTAACGAATTTATTAGAAATAAACAGGAGCAATCTTAAATATAGTTTTCCGAGTTACAGAAAGTCCGGATGTTTAAAATATTTGGAATGGTTAGAGATGAGAATTATCGCTCGGCTGATTAATCTGCAAATCAATTATCAAGCGGCGAAGAAATCCTCTTTAAACGCCGAGATTGAATCAATCAGTAACAATACATATGAATGTCATTACGTCGAATCATTATGTTAGTGAAACACCGTGTGTGTGTGTATTTCGCTGCAACAAAAATGTCTAAAAGCTTTCTATGCTGTGGAAGTGGGGGAGGGTGATACTGACGGCGAATGTAAGGAGGTAGTGGGATGATGGGTGTGATGTGCTGTTAAAGGGAAGTTGAAATGATTGAGGCTATTTGAAGACATGAAAGTTGCATCCTTCTGTGGGCAGGGTATAATTTACAGAGCTGAAAGTGGGAGTGAAATATCTCCTCAATATCCGTGTTTGTCAGCAGAGATGAATGCATACATCAGGAAACAATGTTTACGTGTGTTATTTCCTTATTCTAGCCTGTCAAGCTGTCAAGAGTAAGCTAATGGCCGCCGAGACAGCCAGGCATGAATGCAAGGAGGGAGGCCCGGGAAAAGACTTTGAAGAGAGGGCTATTGTGGTAGCCACTTAATTTGAAAGGAACTGAAATTACGCGGTTTATTAAATTAGATATGTGCGTAGATATGGGAGAAGGAGAGAGAATAGAACATTCAGAAGTATAGGAACTCCTCAGCACAATGAGCTATTTAGACTGACCATAAAATATTTGTATCCTGCTCTGAAAGAATTTCTATTCGTTTCCACTTGGGTCCTACACCTCATTTATGTGTATTTACGCACTACTCCTGTTTAAAATATACTTCCCAAAAATGAACCTTTGCACGGACGATAGTTACGGATGCCAGGGCTAATTGAACGTTTTCATTGTAAGTTATCGCACCGATCCTGTCCCAGTTCTTGATTTACCAATGAATTGCCCCCACCTCACCAACCAACAGTTTCCCACCTCAACCCTTCTCAAAGTTTGTCTGCATCTTCTAAAGCAGTGAGCGCGGGAGATTTTCTTTTCCTTGATGCTTAAGTTCGAAATAATAATACAAAAATAAACTACCGTTTGTGAGAATCGCGAATTGAAGATTAGTTCTGCTGAGGGAAAGAATCAAACTTGGATCAAATAAACACTAAAAAGGCTTTCCGTGCTGTATCTAGCCTGACTGAGATTCGATTCTGACTTGAATATTCGAGTTTATTTTAACCACTCACTCGGATACTGAAGAGCTACGTGCATCAAGAGCCAAAATTTGGGTTAAAATATTTACTTAAAAGAAAAGACGATTAATTCAAAGACCTTCAGATTTCAATTCCTTGATTTTTAAGGGATCTTTTGAGTTTCTTTTTAGCCTATTTGGCGACCTGTGGGACAAAACATAGTTAGTATTTTTGGGGGGGAAACGTTTAAGATTTTGGAATTTGGGCAGAAATGTGTCTTTGGTGTTAATCCAGTTTTACTGATGTGACATCAGTTTTAAGACATATGCAAGTTGCTTGAATAAAGTATATTACTGCTTCAGTTTGGGATTCAAATCCGAGGGGTGTAGCGACAGGTTTAAAAACAATCAGAATTAGCTGAATTCCCACGATTCGCTTTTATCATTCCGTTGATAGCCTTCCAAAAGAAAGTGCCCGTGCAAACTTCACAATATAAAGAGGCTATGCTAGACAGTGTATTCTCTCTGGCCTCTGAAGGTGATCAACAAAGCAAACTGGATGTGTTGAAAGGGATGAAGCAGGTGACCCTATGAATCCTTATTAGCCTTCGGGACAGAAACACTTTGGGGTTAACTATTCTTCCTTGATGTTTACACAACCTGTGTAACCGCAACTTTCCATTTGGCAGTGAGCTTTAGCACCAGGCTAGTTGTTAGCTTGTCAAGAGTACTTCAAACCTCAGAGGTAAAAAAGAAGCCAGTTTTCCCCCCACCCAGAGTACAATCCATTTGCCAGCAGGTTTCTTTTAACAAACGATCTCTCGTACATTTGCATCACCTATTGATAGCTGATCTTTAAACTGTTGTATTGTGCTCTTTGTTTCCTGCTTTAGTGAAAACAAAAGCGGACCGGTGCCTGCGAACGGTGGATTTGCATGCGGCTAGCATCAGCCGACGAGAATAATTGCTAATACATATTTATGCGGCACAAATTTGCCATTTGTTTATGCATAAAATTATCAGCACCACGGGCTGTATATCTAGAGAGAACGGTGACCTTTTTAGTTCAATAAACAGAAATAAGCCTTTAGTGCTTACTGAACAGATTTCAGGAGGGGGTAGTTTTATTTTGCCAGATGAGTCGGATGTCGCGGGTAAAATTGGGGTAGGTTGGTGGGGTAGAGAATAGTTTCAGCCCTATAATAAAGTGTTAATTTATCTTTTTTCTCCCCCTCAACAGCATCTATATTAGGAGCTCTCGAAACAATTGAGTGCAACGGGGCTATCCTGTCTAATTACTTCGAGACAGAGGAGCTAAAGAGGGATTAATGATAGTTGACAAGTGCAATTAATAATTAAAGCAGAGCTGGGAGTCAGTGCAATAAGCAGATGACAATAGCTGGGGTAACTGTACATGACAGCTTTCATCCGTTTCAATCCGAAGTGGGCTCTCTCGCGTGCACACATGAGAGCGTGAAACAAAGCGCCTGTTACATGACCACTCGGTGCAACCGTGGGTACCTCCGCGCTGCCTGTTCAGGTACCCTCCTTACCTTTCACAGTCAGGTGTTGGCGCGCCTATTTAACATTCATGTTTTAGATTGTAGGAGGGGAACTCAAAGTGAAAGGTTGCGGCGAGCTGATGTGGTATTGTATTTCCATATCAAAGGCAGGGTTTGGGGCCTGAATGGTAATTAAACTGCCCAGATTTGATCTCTCTGGTCTGCTTGTATGTGTGTGTCTATGAAAGGCGGTGTTAGACAATTCACAGTTACACGGCGTGTTTAGAAAGTGGTCAGCTTTTGACTTAAATACACAAGGTCTTTTTTTATATTTTTTAAAAAAGCAAAGTTCAAGTGCATAATTTTTATATTTAAAATTTGAACTTCAGCTTGCCTGCATTAATATTAAAATATAACACTCCTCGCCCACAGTGCGCTGTCAGAAATCGATTTATCAGTTTAGAAAAATTACTTGCTGTAACACAAGACAACAATCAGATTGACATTTATTTCATAGGACAAGAAACCTCTCCGGTGCATTTCCTTGTAACATAAAGATTGCAGCCGCATAAAGCCTTGTAACAAGGTTTAGTGGAGTGATTACATCGTGTTCCATATCAGACTTCTGAGCAGCACGGGTCCTGCTGGTTATCTGACTGGCTGTTGCGGCAAATTGAGCGATTTTAAACTGTCACAATCTAAATCCCTGCTCCAAAATATCCTACGCATCTTTCGAACCAGTCTTGTCATCCATGTCTAAAATACACTTGTATCTGTTGCTAAACGTATCCTACCGTTACTCTTCTGCAAGTTATACTCGCTAAACTTTACTGAAGTGTTATTTGCCGGATTCTCGAACGCTTATGAATAATCTTGGATGAGCGCCGCTCTTTTAGTTTAAAAGAGCGCCTAAACTTTCAATGCGTGGGTGGGTACTTGTCCCCTCGGGTTTAAATTAACATGCGGTCAATGGTTTGATCCTTCAATATGTTTGAACATTACACTCTACGTCCACCTTCCCCTGTCTATACATCTGATTGGAACAGTTAAGGTGCGGGTGGAATCCACTGCATATTTTAAGTCAGTGCCTTTTTAAAAAGGCGTTTTATTTGTTCTATATAGTAAAGATGTACAGGAATCAGAATCAAGCTTATTATCGCTGATAGTGGCATTTGTTGTTTTGCAGCAGCAGTAGCGCAGAGCAAGACATAAAAATGAAATAAATAGTGTAAAAGACGAATAATAAGGTAATGTTCGTGGACCGTTCAGAAATGTGAAGGCGAATGGGAAGAAGCTGTTCCTGAATCATTGGGCGTGTATGTCCTCGGGCTCCCGTACCTCCTCCCCAATGGTAGTAACGAGAAGAGGGCATGGCTTGGATATTGACGACCCTTCATGATAGATGCTGCCTTCCCGAGGCAGCACCTTCTGAGGACGACCCCGATGGTAAGGAGGGTAGTAGCCAAGATGACGACCCCGATGGTAAGGAGGGTAATAGCCGAGATGCTGTTGACGGGATCTCCAATCCTCTGTAGCCTCTTTTCATCCTGTGCATTGGAGGCTGCATACCTGGTGTCAATGCAATCAGGCAGATGGTCTCCACCACAGAAATTTGTTAAAAGTCGTGGCGACGGAGAAAATCTTCTCAAACTCCTCTCGAAATATAGCCGTGTGCTGCCTGCATGATCGCATCAATGTGTTGGGCTCAAGATAGATTGTCTGAGATGATGATGCCCAAGAACTTGAAGTTGCTTATCCTTTCCTCCCTAACCCCTGAATGAGGACTCATGTACATTCTCTCGACTTCCCCTTCGTGAAGTTCACAATAAATTCCTTGGTCTAACTGATGTTCAGTGCAAGGTTGTTCTTGCGACACTATTCAACCAGCTGACCTGTCTCACCCCTGTTTGCCTCCTCATCACCAGCAGAGATCCTGCCAACAGCAGTGGTATCATCAGTCAGTTTCACCAAGTTGTTTGAGCTGCGCCTAGCCACTCAGTCATTGTTGTAGAGAGAGTAGAGCAGTCGGCTAAGCACACATCCTTGCGGTGTGCCTGTGAGGACGAGGTGCTATTATCAATCTGCACTGACTATGGTCTCCAGATGAAGAAACCAAGGATCCAGCTGTACAGGGAGGTGCAGAGACCCGGGTTTTAAAGCTTCTTGATTAATAGTAAGAGTTTGGTGGTGATGAACGCTGAGATAAACAGCAGTTGTCTGTATGTTCCACAGCCTAGTGATGAGCCAGTTAGATCGACCCACTGTTGACCTGCTGTGACTCAAGGCAAATTGAAGCTGGTCCAGGTTCTTTCTGAGCCATGGCCAACCACTCAAAGCACTTCACAGTAGATGAGAATGCTATCTGTCCATAGTCATTGAAGTTGCTCACCCTGTTCTTGTTGGGTACCAGTATGATTGCTGCTTTTCTGAAGCAGGTGGGAACAGTATACAGAAGTGAGAGTTTGAAATTGTCCTTGAACACTCCTGCCAGTTGATTGGCATAGATTTTCAGTACCTTTCCATGTACACCATCAGGGCCTGAAAATGGGAAGAATGATTCCCATGTCTACCACTGAAACACCTCCAGTGGTAATCTCAATAAAACCAGGAGGAGAGTACAAAACAAGATTTTTTAAAAAGATGGTGGTGGAGGGGTAACTATACAACAGCAATAAATAGCTGATGGAGGAACTTTGGTTCAGACAGCATCTGTGGACTGAAATAGTTGACATTTCACATCGAGTCCCTTTATCTGAACTTGTCTCCTCTTATTGAACTATGTCTTTTATCCCCTTGTCCAGTCCCTTCCCATGTATATCTGGGGCACTTTGCATGCTCTCCACTATGTTAACAACTTCTATTTCCCTCGCCCCCCCCCACTACCTCATCTTTACCATTGGCATCCAGTCCCCATGTGCTTCCATTCTAGTGTCTGTATTATACAACAGCAATTATGCTCTTTAAACTTATTTTCAGTACAAGTGTATATATTTTCAATAATGTGCATGATGAAGTAAATTTGCATGAGAGATTTAATCCAAAAATAACTGAGATGTTATTCACGGTTAACCTTTGCATATGAATTGATGGAGCTTGCTAAATACTGTTGGAGTAAAACCTTGTAATACAGCTTGATCTTGTTTTAACCTGACATCATATTATGCTGGAGTCCAGCTCAAAGGGTGTGATATCAAGACATTCAGAAAATTATTGAGTAGAGTCAGCATTCATTCATGAAAGAAAATTAATATTCCTTACTCATCTACTGGGGCATGCAACAGTCTAAATGATGGGGGAAAGGGAATCCAGTGGATGCAGTGTATTTCAAAGGTTTATTTTATATTCAAAATACGTTTGCAGAATACAACTCTGAGATTTGTCTTCTCCAGATTGCCATGGAATACAGAAAACCATATAGCTAGTTGAAGAAGATATCAATCCCTGCCCTGCATGAAAAGGAAAAGAAACAAAAGCTTGCAAACCCCAACTCCCCCCAACCCCTCCCTCGCACAAAAACTACCAGATCACCCAAACCCCCAGCCCGCCAACCTGCAACAAGAAAGAATGGGTAAGAACATAAAAAAAACATAGAACTGAAAAGGGCCAATATGAACTATGGTTAGTTTGAACTTCAGTCTAGTCCATAACCTGAGAATTTCGATAACATCTCCAAGAACATCAAGACCTAGTGGCCCCTCATTTCAGATAAGATCGCACATGAAGTTTAGGATCTTCTACTATTGTGGGCACGTGACCAAGTGGTTAAGGCATTGGACTAGCGACCTGAAGGTAATGAGTTCGAGCCCCAGCCGAGGCAACGTATTGTGTCCTTGAGCAAGGCACTTAATCACACATTGCTCTGCGACAACACTGGTGCCAAGCTGTATGGGTCATAATGCCCTTCCCTTGGACAAAATTGGTGTCGTGGAGAGGGGAGACTTGCAGCATGGGCAACTGCTGGTCTTCCATACAACCTTGCCCAAGCCTGTGCCCTGGAGAGTGAAGACTTTCCAGGTGCAGATCCATGGTCTCACAAGACTAACGGATGCCCAACTATGTGGATTGAGAGTAGGCTAACAAAAATCAAAGACTAGGAATATAGGAGGGCAGGTTTCAAACAGAAGGTGGCTTAAGAATCTGTTCACAATCTATAGCAACATCTCTCTGAGGGGTTACAATGTAATATCTCTAGCTCTAACACAAAATTAAATGGGAAAGTAAGATGCCACGAAGGAGCAAAGAGGCTTCATGACAAGACAGGTGAATGAGCAACTACAAAATGGTAGATGGAGTACCAGATTGAAAAATGTGACATTATCCACTTAGAGAGAGAGAGAGAAAAAATACTTTTTTAAACATGATGTTAGTTTGAGAAATGTGGTATTTAGAGGGAACTAGGTGTCTTTCAAGTTCAGGTTTAAATTTATTGTCATGAGCATATGTGTGTGTATGTGTATGTATGTGTGTGTGTATATATCTATATATATAGTATCCGAGGGTCTGAATGCAATGAAAATTTGCTTGTACATCAATAACTGATAACTAATATGCAGGGTCAGTGGACAGTTAAAAAGACAAAAGGGATGCTGCCTTTTGTTGCTGCAGGACTTCAATGCAAGGATAGAGAAATATAACCACTATCGTGCAGGAGCTTAGTGGGACTATAGCACATAGTTTTAGTCTAGCGTACAAGTCCTTGGAATGTGGGAGGAAACTGAACCACCTGGAGGAAACCCATGCAGTCATGGGGAGAATGTACAAACTCCTTAGAGACAGTGGCTGGAGCTGAACTCCGATCACTGATCTGTTGCATTTTAAAACGATCTGCTAACCACTACGCTTCCATGCCACCCACTAGTGAATTTACAGTTCAGAAGAATGAGAGATACCCCCATTGAAACATTAGAGTATTCAACAGGGGAGATAGGGGGAGAATGCTTCCCACTGGCTTTGAGTCTCAAACAAGTGGTGACAACCAGGCGGGTAACTTAGATTTAATGTCAGGGGAAATTTCTCTTCAGTGTGTGCAGATTCTTTGGAAATCTTTATCACAAAGGGCAGGGATGGTTCTATCATTGATTGAATTTCATCAGAGATCAATGGATTTCTGGAAATATGCAGAAACAAGGGAAGGGTTAGAAGGTAGGAAAATGATGATGGGGTAGGAGAGTAGCTGTGAAAGGACAATCTTGAAGAAGTCACTATCCCACTCCTACTCCTGTGTTTAAGGTCAATGATTATATGATTAATTTGCTGTGAAAATACTTTGAAAAGAGTAAAGGATTACTTTATCCATCTGCCAATGAGTTATTGACTAAACACTGCATTAGAAAGTCAATTCTATCATCTTCTTGCACCAATTTGGACTTTATTGTCTGCTTTTCTTAAAAGCAGTGGCTCAAGACAGTTTCCTATCAGAAAGTTATGAGCTCAAGCCCTATTATGGAGAATAACACACACAATCCAGAATGATGTCTGTGTGGAGTACAGAAGCAATACTATACTGTTATTGAAACTGATTTTCAGAGAAATGTTAAATTAAGGTTCATCTGTCTTCTCAGACTGACATAAAAGTCACTGAGCACGACCTTCAACAGAGGAAACATTCCTCAAGTGCCTGGCCAATATTAAGACCACCAGAAAATCCAACAGTTTATCTGTTAATTTAACAAGAATTTACTGGGTATAAGTTGGTCAGTAGATTTCCAGATTATGATAGCACCACAGATCAGGTGTACATTAAGACCATAAGACATAGGAGCAGAATTAGGCCATTCAGCCCATTGAGTCTGTTCCGCCATTCCATCATGGCTGATTTATTATCCCTCTCAATCCCATTTTCCTGCCTTCTCCACAGAACCTTTGTTGCCCTGATTAATCAAGAACCTACCAATCTCCATCTTAAATATACCCAATGACTTGGTCTGCACACCTCTCTGTAGCAATGAATTCCACATATTCACTATCACTTGACTAAAGAAAATCCTCCTCACATCTGTTTTAAATGAATGTCGCTCAGTTCTGAGGCTGTGCCCTCTAGTCTTAGACTCCCCCACTATAGGAAACATCCTCTTCACATCCATTCTATCTTGGGGTTTCAAAGAGTACCACCCTCATTCATCTAAACTCCAGCATGTACAGGCACAGAGCCAAGAAATGCTCCTCATATGTTAAACATTTCATTCCTGGGATCATTATCGTGAACCTCCTCTGGACCCTCTCCAATGTCAGCACATCTCTTCACAATACTCCAAGTGCTGTCAGTCGAAGCCTTATAAAGTCTCATCATAACATCCTTGCTTTTCTACTCTAGCCCTCTTGAAATGAATGCTAACATTGTTTTTGCCTTCCGTACAATCAACTCAACCTGCAAGTTAACCTTTAGGGATCCTGCATGAGGACTCCCAAGTCACTTTGCACCTCTGACTTTTGAATTTTCTTCCCATGTAGAAAATAGTCTACTCCTTTATTCCTTCTGCCAAAGAGCAAGACCATGTACTTTTCTACACTATATTTCATCTGCTACTTCTTTGCCCATTCCCCAAACTGTCCAAGTCCTTCTGCAGACACCCTGCTTCCTCAACACTACTTGCCCCTCCACCTATCTTCGTGTCGTCCACGAACTTGGCCACAAAACCATCAATTCCTTCATCCAAATCATTGACATATAATGTGAGAAGAAGTGGTCCCAATACTGACCCCTTTAGAAAACCATGCTGATTTTGACCTATCTTACCTTGTGCCTCCAAAGTACCCTGAAATCTCATCCATAATAATTGATTCCAACATCTTTCCAACCACTGAACTCAGGATAACTGGCCTATAATTTCCCTCCTTTTGCCTCCTTCCTTTCTTAAAGAATGGAGAGACACTTGCAATTTTCCGGTCCTCTAGAACCACTCCAGAATCAGTGAATCTTGCAAGTTCTCTACTGATGCCTCTATAATCTCTTCAGCTACCTCTTTCCAAACCATGGTACATCTGGTCCAGGTGACTTATCTACCTTCAGACTTTTCAGCTTCCCAAGCATCTACTCCTTGGTTTTAGCAATGACACTCACTTCTGCCCCCTGACAGTTTTACATTTCTGGCATACTGCTAGTGTCTTCCACGGTGTAGACTGACACAAAATACTTAATAATTTTGTCCAGCATTTCTTTCTTCCCCTTTACTAACTCTCCAGCGTCATTTTCCAGTAGTCCGATACCATCTCTCTTTAAATCATTATATATCTGAAAAAACCTACCAGATATTTGATATTGTTGTCTTTCTTACCATATTTCATCTTTTCTCTCCTTATGGCTTTTTAGTCGCCCTCTGTTAGCTCTTAAAAGCTTCTCAATTCTCAACCATCCCACTATTTTTTGCTTTATTATATGCCCTCTCTTTTGTTTTTATGTTGTCTTTGACTCCCCTTGTTAGTTATAGTTGTGTCATCCTCCGTTTAGAATATTTCTTAATCTTTGAGATGTATCGTTCTTGCAGTTTCTGAATTGCCCCCAGAAACTTCAACCATTGCTCTTCTGCTGTCATCCCTGCTAGTGTCCCCTTCCAATCAACTTTGGCCAACTCCTATCTCATGCCTCTTTAATTCCCTTTACTCCACTGAAATACTGATACATTTGACTTTAACTTCTCTTTCTCAAACTGCGGGGTGAATTCTATCATATTCTGATCATTGCCTCCTAAGGAGACCTTTAACTTAAGCTCTCTGATTAAATCTGGGTCATTACGTAACATCCAGTCCAGAACTGCCATTACTCCACTGGGCTTAACTACAAGTTGCTCTAAAAGGTACCTCATAGGCATTCTACAAATTCCCTCGCTTAGGATCCAGCGCCGATCAGATTTTCAGATTCAGATTCAGATGTATTTGCTTCTCACATGTACATGAAAACATCATCAAAATGTATAGTTTACGTTAACAACCAATATACCCAAAGACGTACTGGGAGCAGCCCGCAAGCATTGCCACAAATTCTGCCATCAATGTGGCATGCCCAACTATTCTCCCCAGAAAAAGAGAATCTCAGGGTTGTATATGGTGTCATATATATGTATTTTAATAATAAACTTACTTTGAATTTTGAACAAGAAAACAGAACACAACAAGCAACAAAACAACAACAGCAAAACAAGCCCCTTTCCTCCCTCCATACACAATGGACAGTCCTCCATCTCCAGGACTGAACTCGAATCTCTGGTCTCCACCTTCCAATCTGCAGACTTTGACCATCAGACTTCAACTTCAGTCTTTGGTATCAACTCCCATGGAAGGATGTGGTCAGTGCAGCATTGACCATATCCCTCCCTTCTTGTGTCTTCATGTACCTGTCTGTTAAATGCTCCAATGATATATGCTTCTTCCAGCATTTCTGCCAGTGCATTCCTGTCCCATCACTCACTGTTGCGAAGACCTTTGGATGCAGAAAAATACAGAATATGCATGCATGTTTTTTGCTTAAAATAAAATATCTTTGCTGCTACAGCGACCTTTAGACACCTGAAGGAAGGGAAGATAGGTGATGACTCTAAAACCTGGATTTAATTCCGAAGTGGAGCTGTGTAGCTAAGAGGCTGAGAGTAGGATGGTAGCATGGCAATTTACCGTACCAGCTGTAAGGTCGGGGTTCGATTCCCATTGCTACCTATAAGGAGTTTATACATGCTCCACATGACAGTGTGGGTTTCCTTGGGGTGCTCTCATTTCTTCCAATTTCCAGAGAAGTATAGTTTAAGTTTAATGAGTTGTGGGCACGCTATGTTGGAGCATGAAGAATGGCGACACTGGCGCGTTGCCCAGCACCGTCTTGCCAATTTGATTTGACACTAAATGGCACACATTGCTGGATGTTCTGATGAACACGTGATAAATAAAGCTAAGCTCTTTAAAAATATTTGGGAGTTTGAGGAAGATGGGAAGCAGTCTGGCACTCAGCAGCAGGAAACTCGAGAGATGTTTAACGTCCACCTAAATACAATAGTTAGTGCTGGCCGAGCAAAGTAATAGATCGACGTACCACAGCAGCAGCAGACAACGCAAGGGAGCCTGAGGAAAGACTTCATAGTAGGTGGAGGATAGAGTAGATCCAGTGTTTCCTTGTGAGGTCTGGATATTCGTGCTTGATGTCCAAGAAAACAAAATGAGATTTCACTTAAGTGCTTGTGTTCCTTGACATTGAATGTATTCCTGCAACTTCTAGCCAACTTTTAGTTAGAATAGTGGGGGAGTCACAATAATTCTAATGCGTTTGTGAGACAGCTGCCTCCTTCTACCAAGAAGATGTCAGCAAGAGGGCATTAAGAATGCAGCGGTAATCAGGTTGCTAATTTCACAACCTGCCATCCTGTACCCACGAGTTCAGTAGTGTTAAAATTGGCCCTGAAGAAGAATTTCATTGCTTGCATTTCCAGCACTTGGAATTTCAGACCTCACATGAAGGTAGCTAATTGAACTTGCATCTCTTACATCTACAAGGATAGAAGTGAACATACCGACAGTGACTAACAATGTTATTGCCTTTTCTGGGCAGCACTTAAAATGAATGGTGCTGAAGAGGCTGCAGATGATGTAATCCTGACCAAAGGACAAGGTGCTGGAAGAACACAGCGGGTCAGGTAGCGTCTGTGGAGGCCAACATTTTGGGTTGTGATCTAGTATCAAAACAAGTGAATAGAGTGGGGAGGAGAACATGGTGAATGTGTCAAAATTCCTCTTTGTAGTTTGAATTTGGCTAAAACAAAGCTCTTAAGTGTATTGTCAGAATCAGAATCAGGTTTATTATCACTGACACAGGTCATGAAATTGTTGTTTTGGTGGCAGCAGCACAATGTAATACATAAAATATACTACAAATTACAATAAGAAATATATAAAATATAAATAAGTATTGCAAAGAGAGAGCAAAAAGTAGCGAGGTAGTGTTCATGAATTCATTGACAGCAGAGGGGAATAAGCTGTTGCTAAAATGTCGAGTGTTGATTCTTCAGTGTGTGTCTTCAGGCTCCTGTACCTCCTCTCTGATGGTAGTAATATCAAGATGGCATTCCTGGGTGGTGGGGGTCCTAAGCGATATCTATTTTATCTATTTATGTTCATGTTTTGGTTTATGTGCTGTGTGTGTTGCATGTTTAGTGGGTGAACCTTGGTCTGGAGGATCGTTGTTTCGATTGGCTGTCCGTACTGTACGTATAGTCAGATGCCAATCAGCTTTAACTTGAATTTGACGGATGCTGCATTTTTGAAGCATCGCCGTTTGAGATGTGGAGGCTAGTGCTATGACGGAGCTGGCTGAGTTTACTACACTCTGCAGCTTTTTCAGACCCTGTGCAGTGGTTCCTCCATATCAGATGATGATGTAACCAGTCAGAAAGCTTTCCATGGTGCATCTGTAGGGCTTTGCTAATGTCTTTGGTGGCACACCACACCAAATCTCCTCAAACTCCGACTGAAGTATAAACGCTGTTGCAACGATGTTGATTGTCAACGAGGAGGGGATGTTATTTCCGATTGGCACTGATCATGGTGTTCTGATAAGAAAGTTAAGGATCCATTTGCAGAGGGAAGTACAGAGGGTCAGGTACTAATAAGAGTAATCATGGGCCCAAACTGCTTCACCAATGTTCTTTGATAAAGCCTACCATCAACTCAGTCTGGATTATAGTACCATTACAAGTTCAAGAGGCAATGTTGGAACTCTTTAAACACACTGGTTAAACCACACTTGGAAGAATGTTTTCAGTTCTGGTCACCTCATTATAGGAAGAATGTAGAAGCTTTAGAGAGGGTACAGAAGACATTTACAACAATACTGCCTAGATCAGAGAGTATGTCTTAAGAGGATAGGCTGAGTGAGATAAGGCTTTTCTCTGTGTGGTGAAGGAGGATGAGAGGTGACATGATAGAGGGATACAAGATGATAAAAGGCATAGATTGAGTGGATAGTCAGAGATGTTTCCCAGGGAAGAAACAGTAATATGAGAAGCATTACCCACTTAAGGTGATTGGAGGATAGTATAGAGGAGATGTCAGGGGTACGTTTTTACACAGAGAATGGAGGGTGCATGAATCCTGAGGCCAGTGGAGGTGATAGAGGCAGAAACATTAAGGATATTTAAGAAACTCTTAAATGGGTGCATGAATGATTGAAAAATGGAGGACTATGTAGGAGGGAAGGGTTAGATTTATCTTAGAGTAGGGTAAAGTGTTGGCACAACATTGTGGGCTGAAGGGCCTGTTCTTGCTGTAATGTTCTATTGCTATGAATTGACCCTTCACCACCTTTTATTACATTCTGGAACATCAGTCCAGCTTCTTAATCTTACCCTTGCCTTGGATGGCATCCACATTCCTAGACTGAATTAAAAGACTATTAACATTTTCACAGCATGGGATCTGAATACGGAAGCTCCAAGCTTCTTTTCCTTTTGGAGGTTTTCCAGTTTACCTGCATAGGAAATTAATGAGATGTGGAAATTACGTGTGTCATATGTTTGCTGAGGAAGCAACAATCTCCCTCTTTCTGTTCCATGGACAGAGTGAATGACAACCCAGCATTTTTTTGGGTCAGTTTTACTGAGATCTAAACTACAATTGATATCAATAAATTACCACTGTTGTCTCCGATTGTTTGGGTTGTTTGTCTATGATATTAACCACCGTTTAAGTGTTTAGAAATACTGTTTGGGAATAGGTTTTTCCCCGCACCATCAGATTTCTGAACAGAGAATGAACCCATGAACAGTATTTTTCTTTCTCTTTCTCTTGAATTAATTAATTTAATTTAATTTATATATTTTTAATTTTTTTTTCAAAATTTCTTATTGTAGTTGATAGTATTTTTTATGTATTGCTTTGTGCTGACGCTGTAATACAACAAACACTTGACATAGGTCAGTGCTAATACATCTGATTCTGACTCGGAACTTACTTTATCCAGATATTTCTGTGAATTCTTAATGCACTAAAGTAAAGGAACGAATTGTTCATAAGGCACTGTTACAGGCATGCTGATTGTGATCCCTCAGTGGGACATTGGTGCAGCTAACAGAGCTGCGGCCTCACAGCTTGGTAGTCCCGCGTTGAACCGCGACCTCTCAGGTGCTGTACTCTATGTGTGGAGTTTGCACATTCTCCCTCTGTGATCACCTGGGTCTTCCCCAGCTGCTCTGGCCTCCCCCCCCCACCCCACCGTATCCAAAGATGACTGGGTTAGGACATTAATTGACAACTGTAGTTTGCTCCTAGTGAGGAGGTGAGTGGCAGGGTCTGGGGAGGAGCTGATGAGAATGAAGACACGAAATTCTGCAGATGATGGAAACTGGAGAAGGAAGCAAGCTGCTGAAGGCTCAACAGGCCGAGCAGTTTCTTCGGAGGCAAAGGGAATGTAGGAAGAACAGGTTACAGAGAAATACATGAAGGAATGAGATTGCTCCATAAATGTCATAGCATAGATGGGCCAAAACCGTAAGAAAATATGTAATGCACCAAAGCATGGTAGTGTGACGTTTAGCATAACACTATTACAGCAACAGAAACCTGGGTTCAATTCCACTGCTCTGTGCAAGGAGTTTGTACGTTTTCCCCAGGACCCTATAGGTTTCCTTCCGATTCCTCCCACATTACAAAGGCAAACAGGTTAGTAAGGGCTAGTAAGTTGTGGGAATGCTGTGTCAGTGTCGGACGCATGGCAACACCTGCGGGCTATCTCCAGTACATCCTCGGACTGTGTTGGTCTTCGATACAAACAGTGTACTTCACTGTATGTTTTGACGTGCTGATGTGCATGTGGCAAATAAAGCTAATCTGTGTCGTTAATATTGTGTTTAAAACACATAACATAATCTCAGTTGTTTGCCCTCAACAGCAGAGGGGAAACAAGCTGTATCCCACAGCTGTGTGGTTTTATTTCCATAATTATTCTGATTATCCAGTGCTGTATTCCTTTCCTTGAGCTAGAGTCCCATCTTTAGGAATTTGATCAATCATTCATAAACTAAAGGGACAGCAATAAGCCAAAGGTCATTAGCTTGGAGCGAGGGTACATTTTATTTTAAAGAATCTGCAGCCTTCAGTGTTGTCTTTTTTGGGATACACAGCTCTATGATTTCCTGGAGACCACCACAATCCTTTCTCCAGCATCAGGCCCCTACATGACTGACTATCTCAGCCCTTGTGAAGTCGCAAATGAGCTAAAGAAGAGATCAAACTAATTGTTACAAATATACCACAATAACTCTTAGGAAAGAAATATCTAAGGGTAAAGGTTAGCTTTAATAGTCACATGTACAGTACATTGAATCATACAGTGAAATGCATTGTTTGTATCAAATCAAATCATTAAGGATTGTGTTGGGGAAGGATTGTGATTGTGCAAGTATCACCACACTGCTGACACCAACATAGCATGCCCACAACTTTCTAAAGTTGGCGCTGTAATAGCATTACACTAATCACTATGCTCCCATTCTGTGAAACACACTTTTCTGAGCATCCTGACTCTTACAGGCCACCCCCCCCTCCCCCATCCCCACTCCATTCCAATGTCCGTAATCTGGTTGGTGTGACAGCTGTTGTAAATGGCCTCTAAATTTCTGGTAGAGAGGTACCTGCCTGTTGGCCTTAGAGGATGGAGCATGCAAAGCATTCACTATTAATTCACCATTAATCCCAGCACTGAACATCAGGTCCTGGTTGAGTGGGCACACTTGTCCATAACCATTTGATTTTACACTCAGTTCATCCCATATGCTGACTGTCTTCTGGGTTCTCAGTTTCTATTAAATCGCTCCCCTCTCAACTTAAACCTATGCCCTCTAGTTCTTGATTCCCCACCTCTGGCAAAAAAGGCCATATGCATTTACCCTGTCTATGCCCCTTGTGACTTTAGATACCTCTGTAAGATTACCCCTCATTCTCTTATGAAAAAAGTCCCAACCTGCTAATAATTCAGTATACTTGAGTTCAAATCTTGCCAGTTAGAATATATGAATTCAGTTTTAAAACCTGGCAATAAAGAAATGGTTATTAGCCAAGACAATAAACCACCCAGACAACCCAGTTAGGATTGGCAGTAAATTCCACCCTTCTTAAAATATTTTTAAAAATAATTTGGCTCACAAGATTGTAGCAATGGCTAAGGCATTCAATTAATAATCATCCTGAATTCAATCACCCCAGGTCAAATTTAACAATGGAATTCAAGCAAAGAAAATGACCATAAAGCCTGATAGCATAAGGACTTGGAGCAGAAGTAGGTCACTTTGAGCTTAATCCACTGTTCTTCAAGAATACCCGTGCTCCAGTGTCATGCCATATCTTGATGTCCCTTCATTCCACTGGGATGGATTCAATAACTCATCCTCCATGACTCCAGGGCAGAGAGTCTCTCAATTCACCTCCCTCTTCAGAAGTCCTAAATGACTTGCCTCTTACTCTTGTGCCTGTGAAACCCATTTCTAGATTTCTCACCAAGAGAAATATCCTCCCTGCATTTAGCCTTTGAGACTGCAAGTATTGTAAGCTTCAATGAGATCGCCTCTCATTTTCCTAAATGCTAAGCCATGTAGACCTATTCAATCCTTCCATATGCAGCACACCCATCATCTTTGGAACTAACAGGTGAATTGTCATTACTCTCCCTCTGTGGAATGTGTGTCCTTTTCTAGATCAAAAATAAATCTAATTTTAAAGCAATCACGTTGTCCTTCCAGGATAAAGTATGCTACGGCCTGAAGCTTGCAATGAATGGGTGTCAAATTCAGCATGGCCAGCATCAAAATCAGAAACAGAATTAGATTTATTATCACTGACATATGTTGTGAAATTTGTAGCAGCAGTACAGTGCAATACATAAAATTATTATATATCAGAATAAAAAATATATTAAAAACAGTGATTAAAGAGAGCAAAAAGTGAGATGGTGTTCATGTCCTGTGGCAGGGGAGAAGAAGATGTTCCCAGAATGTTGAGTGTGTGTTTTCAGGTTCCTGTAGTGCCATCCTGATGGTAGCAATGAGAAAAGGGCTTGTCCTGCGTGGTAAGTGTCCTTAATAATGGATGCCGCCTTCTTGAGGCACTGCCTTTTGAAGATGTTCTCAGTAGTGGGGAGGCTAGTACCCATGATAGAGCTGTGTGAGTTTCCAATCCTCTGCAGCTCTTTCCAATCCTGTGCATTGGCAGTGATACAACCAGACTGAATGCTCTCCATGGTACACCTGTAGAAACTTGTGTGAGAGCTTGGTGACATAGCAAATCTGCTCAAACTTTGAATGAAATATAGCCACTGGAGACTGCAGGTAAGGATGGCTATATAGCACCCTCAACTTCTGAGGAGTCACAGAGAGAAACAAGTGAAGAACTTTCTCTTCAAGATCCATACATTCATCTAATCTCTGTAGCTTTAGAATCTATTTAATATTGTCCTGATTTCCGATAGAATACTTTATATTTGTATTCCCTTCTATGTAAGGTTAGCTGTAGTTCAGGGAGTTTAAAAGATAAGTATATCGAAGATAAGCTCTTGCCCCAGATGTTACACATGAAATCATTCCAGATCTCTACATCTGGAGTGGCACAGTGGCTTACACATTTTGAGCTTTAACTTCAGGTAAGGTAGATCCCATTACTGACAGTCTCTCATACATGCGTGCATATACACACACACGTGCACACCCCTATGCAATAATGTAAAATAAGTGATAATGTGTAACAACTGCCTTACATCTCTACCACCAACTTTGATGAAAATAAAATAGAGAGGGGTGTACAATCAGTGGCCACTTTATTAGGTACATGTGCACTCCTGCTCATTGATGCAACTCTCTATTCAGCCAATCTTGTGGCAGCAGGTCAATGCATAAAAGCATACAGACCTGGTCAAGAGGTTCAGTTGTTATTCAGTCCAAACATCAGAATGGTGAAGAAGTGTGATCTAAGTGGCTTTGACTGTGGCATGATTGTTGTTTCCAGGTGGGGTGCTTTGAGTATCTCAGAAACAGCAGATCTCCTGGAATTTTATGACCAACAGTCTATATAGAGTTTACAGAGAATGGTGTGAATAACAAAAAAAATCCAGTGAGCAGCACTTCTATGGGTGAAAATGTTGATAATGAGAGAGGTCAGAGGAGAATGGCCAGACTGGTTCAAGCTGACGGGAAGGTAACAGTAACTCAAATAACCACGCGTTACAACAGTGGCGTTCAGAAGAGCATCCAAGAATGCACAATATGTTGAACCTTGAAAGTGGCTGGGTACAGCAGTAGAAGATATTGAACATACACTTATTGGCCACTTTGTCAGGTATTGTGGCCTCTGAATGTATAACGGGCTATCATCCAATCATTACCAATATTTTACATTACTGTGCACTCAAAATCTGTCCTGTTTTTAATATGCCAGTAATTAGCAATGTAGACATTTCCCCATGAAGATAACATTAAATCAAACGTTACTGGAAAAGCTGAAGGAAAAGGTTGCCTCCTCATTTTTATGCCATGATATTAACTAAATTTGGTGCTGGAATGCAGTTTTTGATGGTGTTCTATGTGACCTTTCTCCCACTTAAACATAAGTTTCTGGGGGCATATTGTTTCCAAGGAAAAGATCCAGAGCTCGGTTAAAACACTTCTATGTATTTCCTTAATTGGAATAGTTTTGTCAAAGGTCGGTTGGATTGTTATGTCAAAAATGCACCAGATCAGTCTGTCTTCAGTCAGTTCAGCAAGAACAGTACCTTGTGATAAAGAGCTAAATGTTTATGTAATGGTAACAAAATGAAATAATGTTCAAATTCAGGATGAATTTAGAATCACTCGATGGACTTGTGATACGGTGACCGCTTCACCTGAATCCTTTGTGTTCTGTGTGCTTTGGGGTCCCTGAGCAGCTGACCCCTTTGGCAGCAAAGTGAGATTTCCATTAGTCCTTTGCAGCAGAAGGGCGGTCCAAAAAAGACAATTTTTCACGTTGTCATGGGTCAAGAAGCTGCAGAGAAGATATTCTTCTATTCATGTTACACCTGCTCAAGCGATTGCAGCTGCAGCTTCAATGGGGGCGAAGAACAAGCTCGTATTCTTTAACAGATAACAACCTCTTCTCTCAGTTACCCACACACACACACAATCTCCTTCTGACATTACTACTTTGACACTGCAGGTTTAAAAAAAATTAATTGTTTTCAAGAACAGAAGTTATTATTCAATAGTTCCCAGGATATAGCTGTCACTGACAATGCCAGCACTTACTGCTCATCCTTAGTTGTCCTTAATGTGAGAAGCTGGTTTACAGTCAACAACTTGGTAAATCCAGAGTCACTCAAAGAACCAGATGTGTTGTTACCACAGTTTCACAATTGCCATTACTGATACTAACTACTGACACCTATTCTGAGACCAGCACCTAAGTGCCATTACAAAGAAGGCATCAGAGAGTCTCAACTTTCTTAGAAGTTTGCACAGACTCAGCCTAATTCTGCTCCTATGTTTTATGGTCTTATATGATCTATAACCTTGACAAACTTTTATAGATGCACAGTGGAGAGAATCCTAACTGGTTCCCCAGCTGGGTATGGAAACACCAAAGGTCAGGCATAGAAAAGCCTATGGACTGTGTGGATACAGCCCAATGCATCACAGGCAAAGCCCTCCCCACCGCTGTGTACATTTGCAAGGAGCGCTGCCACAAGAAAGCAGCATCCGTCATCAAGGACCCATATCATCAAGATCATGCGCTCCTCTCACTACTACTACCTTCAGGCAGAAGGTACAGGAACCTTAGGTCCCACACCACCAGGTTCAGGAACAGTCATTACCCTACAAGCATTGGGCTCCTGAAAACTTCACTTACCTCAACTCTGAGCTGTTTCCACGATCTACAAACTTAATTTCAAGGACTCTACAACTCATGTTCTCGGTATATTCTGTATTATTTGCACAATTTGTCTTGCTTTGCACATTGTTTATTTGTCAGTCTTTATGTAGAGTTTTTTGATCAATTCTATTGTATTTTTTATTTCCCTGTAAATGCCTGCACGTAAATGAATCTCAAGGTAATTTGATAAAAAAATTTACTTTGATGTTGACTTTGACATTAATGAGGATGTAGATTAGGGATGGTCACATTTTTTTTATATCTACTAGAGCTGCATGATAGAAAGAAGTTGATGCTATTGTGGAACTGAGACATCTCAGCCAGTACTCAGCTATGGCCATACTCTTTAGTTGCCTTCTGTCCTCAACTTCACCACAAAATCGATGGGTTCATCCAGCTCACTGCTGTGCTTAAGAGAAATCAAGATGCTTTCAGAGCTGCTTCAAATAAAGACATCTGCACAAAAATCTAGAATCAGAGGCAGTGATGTTTTCTACCTGATGACAGCTTGTCTGAACTCTCTAGTTTTGACCCTTAATAATCTTTAGCTAGCCCATGAAGATGATACAATTCAGCTAATAATGAAATCTGTGTCAACGTTCACCGGAACTGTTAGATCCACCCAGCTCCTCGATGTAATATCACTTCTGCATTAGGAACTTCCTTAATACTAGTTACTTCAACTGGTGAGAAATTGAATAAATGGGATCCTGGATAGATCTTGGTTGAAACATCTGAGAAGGTTGCCAGCATAAAACACTAGGACACAGTACAGGCTCTCTTGTGATAGTGTTGTGCTGACCTTACAACCTGCTCTAAGACCAATCTAACCCTTCCCTCCTACATAGCACTCCATTATTCTATCATCCAAGTTCCTCTAGTTTCTTACATGTCCCTAAAGTATCTGCCTCTATCACCACCCCTGGCAGGGCATTCAATGCACTCACCGCTCTTTTTGTTTTTAAGAAAAACTTAACTTCTGACGTCACCCACCCCCATACTTCCCTCCAATCACCTTAAAATTATGCCCCCTTATATTAGCTGTTTCTGTACTGGGAAAATGTCTTTGGCTGTCCACTCGATCTCTGCTATATTATCTTAACATGGCTAAGTGTCCCAAAATGTTTTGCAAGAGTGTCAACTAGAGTGGAAGAAATTGGCTTTGAGCCAAAGAGGAAAATACTAAGATATGATCAAAGGCTAAGTTAAAGAGCTATGTAAGCAATCACAAATAACTGGTTTGCTCTCCTTCCTGACAAATCCCTAGATCAAACCCTAACTGGCACTTTACACTAATCTGCCCTGACTCCCACCTCAGCTGGTCAAACTGACCTCGCATTAGGCAATGTGTGCTGTAACAACAGTCAAGGCATTGCCATGCGGGTTTTAGTAAATTTTTGAATCCCATTTCAACAGGAACTTACAATTTTGGCTTTTATCAATTCTTTCCATTTTTTCCCCTCTCACATAAACACTCCCACTTTTTTCTTTCCACTGTTGGACAAGTTATGTGCATCTGTCACATTAATCGTAGAGAAACACAGCATGGCAACAGGCCGTTCAGTCCGTGAGTCCATTCTGACCACCAATCACCCATTTACAGTAATCCCATTTTAATTTAATGACATTCACAGTTAACCCCCGATTCTGCCACTCACCTACATACTCGGGGCTCTTTACAGAAACCTAGCAACCCACACATCTTTGTGAATTAAGGATTAGGTTATGAGAACACTCAGTCCTCTTTTATTGTCATTTAGAAATGCATACATGCAATAGGAAATGATACAATGTTTCTCCAGAGTGATATCACAGAAAACAGGACAGACCAAAGACTAACACTGACAGAACCACATAATTATAACATATAGTTACAGCAGTGCAAAGCAATACCGTAATTTGATAAGGAACAGACCATAGGCACAGTAAAAAAAAAGCCTCAAAGTCCCGAGTCAATTGACTCCTGAGTCCCCGATAGCAGGCGGCAAAAGGGAGAAACTCCCTGCCATAAACCTCCAGGCACCGTCAACTTGCCGTTAATTTGGAGCAAACTAGAGGGACGTAGAACATAGAAGATAGAGCATTATCGTATAGTACAGGCCCTTTGGCCCACAATGTTATGCTGAGCTTTTAACCTGCCATAAGATCAATCTAACTCTCAAATAGCCCGTACTGCATCTGCCTCTACCAGCACTACTGGGAGGGCGTTTCTCACCCCCAGCGCTCCCTGTGTAAAAAAAAACTACCTCAATCATTCCTCTAATCCTTCTAAAATTATACCCCCTCATATTAGCTATTTCTGCCCTGGGGGAAAAAAGTCTCTGGCTATCCAAAGGAGCAAGAGGAAATCCACATGTCATGGGGAGAAAATGCAAACTACACACAGACAACGCCAGAGAGCGGGATTGAACCTGACTGAGTGAAACTGTCAGGCAGCAGCTCGACTAGCTGCACCTTGCTTCTGCTTTCACTGCTAGATATTCCACAACAGACACAGTTTGGAACACATCTGAGGCTGATTCTAATTTAAGCTGACACCTATATTTATGGTGGATCTTTAAATATAACAGTGAATATTGGTTTATTTCTCTTTTCCTCCAGATAAAGCTGCTTAGGTCAACAGTAGCATTTTCACTACAGTACTCTCCACTCCCACCCCTTCCCCCCACCCCCCGCCTCCGCTCCGTGCCAATTTAACACACAGACTAGAGAAGAATTTCCTTTCTCTGTTCAGATCATTCTCAGAGTACTCAACTCTCCAACATAGAGAATTCCAAAGATTCTGAACTTGCTGAGATTTTTCTTTCTCATCTCTGTCCTGAATGGTTGAGTCCTCAACCAGACCTTCTCTTGGTTAAACCTGAAAATTCATTCAATTTTTTTTGTCACTGGCTTCTTCGTAACTTTAAAAAATGATGAAATTACTAAATAAAGATATAGACTTGTTAAAACAATTCATGGTGATATTTACAATCCAATTTACTGAAGAAATATAAACAACAGGAATTCTGCAGATGCTGGAAATTCAAGCAACACACATCAAAGTTGCTGGTGAACGCAGCAGGCCAGGCAGCATCTCTAGGAAGAGGTGCAGTCGACGTTTCAGGCCGAGACCCTTCGTCAGGACTAACTGAAGGAAGAGTGAGTAAGGGATTTGAAAGTTGGAGGGGGAGGGGGAGATCCAAAATGATAGGAGAAGACAGGAGGGGGAGGGATAGAGCCAAGAGCTGGACAGGTGATAGGCAAAAGGGGATACGAGAGGATCATGGGGCAAGAGGTCCAGGAAGAAAGACAAGAAGGGGGGGACCCAGAGGATGGGCAAGAGGTACATTAGAGGGACAGAGGGAGAAAAAGGAGAGTGAGAGAAAGAATGTGTGCATAAAATAAGTAACAGATGGGGTACGAGGGGGAGGTGGGGCCTTAGCGGAAGTTAGAGAAGTCGATGTTCATGTTAGCGGAAGTTAGAGAAGTTAGAGAAGACAACTCCCTTGTCCATTCGTCCCTCCCATCCCTCCCCACTGATCTCCCTCCTGGCACTTATCCGTGTAAGCGGTACAAGTGCTACATATGCCCTTACACTTCCTCCCTTACCACCATTCAGGGCCCCAAACAGTCCTTCCAGGTGAGGCAACACTTCACCTGTGAGTCGACTGGGGTGATATACTGCGTCCGGTGCTCCCGATGTGGCCTTTTATATATTGGCGAGACCCGACACAGACTGGGAGACCGCTTTGCTGAACATCTACGCTCTGTCCGCCAGAGAAAGCAGGATCTCCCAGTGGCCACACATTTTAATTCCACATCCCATTCCCATTCTGACATGTCTATCCACGGCCTCCTCTACTGTAAAGGTGAAGCCACACTCAGGTTGGAGGAACAACACCTTATATTCCGTCTGGGTAGCCTCCAATCTGATGGCATGAACATCGACTTCTCTAACTTCCGCTAAGGCCCCACCTCCCCCTCGTACCCCATCTGTTACTTATTTTTATGCACACATTCTTTCTCTCACTCTCCTTTTTCTCCCTCTGTCCCTCTGAATGTACCTCTTGCCCATCCTCTGGGTCCCCCCCACCCCCGTCTTTCTTCCCGGACCTCTTGTCCCATGATCCTCTCGTATCCCCTTTTGCCTATCACCTGTCCAGCTCTTGGCTCCATCCCTCCCCCTCCTGCCTTCTCCTATCATTTTGGATCTCCCCCTCCCTCTCCAACTTTCAAATCCCTTACTCACTCTTCCTTCAGTTAGTCCTGACGAAGGGCCTCGGCCTGAAACGTCGACTGCACCTCTTCCTACAGATGCTGCCTGGCCTGCTGCATCCACCAGCAACTTTGATGTGTGTTACTGAAAAAATATATATTGTTTTAATTGCCTGTGGGTCTGATTAAAAACCCAAAGGTTCATAGTTTCATTTTCCATTCTACTCATTGTTTGATTAATATGGGCCAGCAATATGGGAACAAGAGACTAGTCCACAGCATGGAGAGCTGAATCTAAGTTCCTGGCTCTGTAATCCGTGTAGCACTGCAGGTAGGGGAAGGAGAGAGAAAATGCTCCAGTCTATTTTGGTGATTGGATGGTGGAGTGGGTCAGCAGCTTTAAATTTCTAGCTGTCACCATATCGAATGACTTGTCCTGGGCCCCGCATATAGAATCACAAGGAAGTCGCACTAATGTCTTTACTTCCTTAGAAGGTTAAGTAGGTTCAACAAACTTATACATTTGTACTGCTGAAGATATCCAGATTGGTTGCATCATGGTCTGGTACAGCAATATGAATGTGCAGGAACCTAAAAGTTGCACAGGGTAGTGGACTCAGGCCAATACACAACCAAGAGAAAATCTGCAGATGCTGGAAATCTGAGCAACACACTCAAAATGCTGGAGGAATTCAGCAGGCCAGGCAGCATCTATGAAAAGCGTACAGTCGACGTTTTATGCCCGAGCTGTCGACTGTACTCTTTTCCAATGATGCTGCCTGGCCTGCTGAATTCCTCCAGCATTTTGTGTGTGTTGCTCAGGCCAATATATAATAGGCACAGTCCTCCCCACCATCGATAGTACCTACAGGGGACACTGCCTCAACAAGGCCACATCCAACATGAAAGATGTCCACCATATAGGCCATGCCATCTTCTTGCAGCTACCATCGGGAAGGAGGTAGAGAAGCTTAAAGTCCCACACCACCAAGTTCAAGAACAGCTATTTCCATTCAGCTGTTCAGTTCTTGAACTGACCTGCACTACTAGACTGTGACGCAGTAACCTCTATGATCACTTTGCACTAAAATGAACTTAGTTTTCTTTGCGTAAACTAGGAAAATTAGTTTAATTCAGCATCATGGTCCACACAGACATCATGAACCGAAGAGCCTCTTCCTATGCTGAACTGCTGTCCATTCTCTGATACTTATGATTTACCTCAACTGCCTTTCTGAAACATTATGTGCAAATTATCAGACACACTTCCCAAGGTCACATTTGGAAAATGAAATTCATTGGCTTTAAGATACTCTGAGATCTTCAGAGGTCACAGAAAGCATTATATACAGTAAATGCAAGTACCGTTAACTAAAGTCAGAAAAATGTTACAACGAGGAAAGAGGCATTTTGTCCCATCAGGTCTATGTAGATCAGCACGAGCAACCATAAGACATATGTGCAGAATTAGGCCATTCAGTCCATTGAGTCTGCTCTGCCATTTAATCATGGGTGAGTTTTTGTTTAAACCCAGCTCTCCAGCCTTCTTCCCATTACCCTTTACCAATGCGGACCTTATCAATCTCTGCCTTAAATACACAGGATGACTTGGCCTTTACCGCCCTCTATGGCAATGAATTCCATATATTCACTACCCCCTACCTTGAAGAAATTCCTCACTTTAGTTTAAAGGGACACCCTTTATTCTGAGGCTGTGCTCTTGGATCCTGGACTCTCCTACTCATGGAAACATCTTCTCCATATCTACATCTGAGCCCTTCTGTATCCATTAGGTTTCAATGAGACCCTCCTTCATCCTTCTGAACTCCACTGAGTACAGATCCAGAGACATCAGTTACTTCTCATAGCTTCTCACTCCTGCAATCATTCTTGTGAACCTCATCTGGACCCTCTCCGCGGCCAGTATATCCTTAGTTAGATACAGACCTTAAAAGTTGCTCGCAATATTCCAAATGTGATCTGACCAATGCCTTATAAAGAACAATCCAGACTGTCTGACCCACCAATTCCCTTCCTCAAACCCTGTTATATATCTTTCCATCAGTAAGAAGAAACCCCTCCATAAATGCTCTCCTGATTTTAAATAGTTCTATCATGTCTCTCTGCACCCTTTTGTGTAGTAGGACAACTGCTGCTTATATGGACTCCTGTCTGTCCATATAACGAAGGTTGTTTGTTCCTGGAATCACATCAGTAATTCTCTTTTGCACCCTCCTCAAAGTATTGCATCCTTTGTAAAGTGTATTGTCCAGAATTGAGCCCAATACTCCAGATGTGGCTGAACCAGTAATTTATAATTGTTCATTATGTCTTTCTTGTTCTTGCATTATATGTATGTCACTAATTATGAAGCCCAGAGCTGGCTGTGTTTTTTTTAAATCTGGTGTAATATTTCATTGTTTTTTTTGTGAGACCTTGCAATGTGAAAAGTATCTGTTCTGTTTCCTACACTACAAGAGTTTCCTCACTTCAAAATTAATTAACTATCAGTAAAGCTTTTTGACACATCAGAGCAGATGTGATATTAATGCCTCTTTGATCAGACTGGTGTACATTTATAAGTCAAAGCAAACCTCAACTTGGGACAAGTGCTTATGCTAACCTACAGTCATTGATCTCACTATCTAATGCCATCAAGGAGTCCACAATAGGGTCATTATTAGCCGGCTGAAAAATATACCTACACCGCTCACTGCCAATCCTTTACCTTTACACCCATGGTACATGCAAAACAGTAGACACCGACTACATGTGTTTGATATTATTGATTCATTAATAACAACCCCACTATGGTTCATTAAGTTAAAATCATAAGGCAGGGGTTCCCAACCTAGGGTCCATGGACCCCTCGGTTAATGGTAAGGTTCCATGGCATTAAAAAAATTGGGAACCCCTACCAAAAGGCATAGGAGCAGAATTAGGCCTATTCAGCTCATCAAGTCTGCTCCACCATTCCATCGAGGTTAATCTGTTTTTTTTCTGAAACCCACTATCATGCCTTCTCCCAGTAATGTTAACATCCTCACTAGTGAAGAACCTATGACCTCCACTTTCAATATACCCAATGACGTGGCTTCCACAGCAGTGTGTGGCAATGAATTTTGTAGATTCGCCACTTCTGGCTAAAGAAATTCCTCCTCATCTCTGTTCTAAAGGGATGTGCTTGAATTCTGAGGCTGTGCTCTTTGGTGCTAGGCTCCCTCGCCATGGGAAACATACTCTCCATGTCCACTCTATCTAGGCCTTTCAATAATTGATAGGTTTCATGAGATTCCCCCTCATTCTTCTAAACTCCAGCAGGTAAAGATCTGGAGCCATCATTTCACTGCCATACAATTATCCGACTGGCCATTTGACTTATTCATTCTCTCCAAACTTTTAATAGTCCGGACTCAACATCTGCCATGCAGACATGAGAGATCACTCTTCCCGCCACTGCAACAAGCCCTTCATAAACTCATTCCATTAATAGCAACTACCTCCTGTACTGAACCATCAGAATCCAAAGGCATCAGCACCAATAACACTGTGATGTCCTCCCTCACAAACCTATCCAGAAACCTATTAAAACACCAGAGACTGCCTGCCTTTTTATCTGACTTTCAAAAACCATATTTATACTTTCCAATAAGCCCTTTAGATGGTATTCACTGTTTTATTTCTATACCCAGTCTTTAATATCTGGTCCTAACAGATTTGGGGTACAATTATAATCTAAACCGTTAGGTAGGAAAGTGGCAGGACAGCTTTATTATCTCCAGGGAGTGAGATTAACGAGACGAGGGCATGTCCCGGATGGTGAGCATCCTTAGTGATGGATGTTGCCTTCATGAGGTGCCAACTCTGGAAGATACCCTCAATGGTCCCTATCTAAATTAATCTCATCTACGAGCACTTGGTCTGTAGTTTTCTGTTTCTTCAAGTGTTTTCAGTGCCAGTCCAGATACTGTTTAAACGATGTGAGAGCAACTTCATCCGCCTCCTTCTCAGGCAGCACGTTAGATTCCAACCACCCTCCAAGTGAAATATTTTTTTCTTAGATTCCCTCCAAACCTATGATACTTCACCTTATGCTTTTAGCCTCTGTGCAACAATTTTCTGGATAGACCATACAAACAGGAGCATAATTGGGCTATTCAGCCCATCAAGTCTGCTCCACCATTTGATCATGGTTGATTTATTATTCCTCTCAACCTCTATTCTCCTGCCTTCTCCCCATAACCTTTGTTGCCTTTTCTAATTGAGAATCTGTCAACCTCCACTTTAAATACACCCAATGACTTGGACTCCACTGCTGTCTGTGGCAATAAATTTTTCAGATTTGCCACCCTCTGGCTAAAGAAATTCCTCCTCATCTCTGTTCCAAAAGGGACATCCTTGTATTCTGAGGTTGTGCCCTCTGGTCCAAGACTCACACACTACAGGAAACAACCTCTCCACACCCACTCTGTCCAGTCATTTCAATATTCAATAGATTTCAATGAGATCCCACTCTCATTCTTCTAAGCTCCAGTGAGTACAGACTCAGAGCCCTCAAACGCTCTTCATATGTTAACCCTTTCATTTCTGGGATCATTCTCTGGACACTCTGGATGAGCAGAAGTCAATCGATGTACTTTCAGTAGGACAAATGATATCAGTTACTTTTGAGTTGCTCTGCTCAACATCAAGCACATCCCTTGCCTCTCTACGAAAGATAGTTTGGAGTGATTACAGACAGAGGAACACTTCTGACATTTATTCACTGTCACAAGCTGTTTGTGTACAGCAAGGCCTCACAAACAACAAGATAAATGACCAGTTAATAGTATTTATTAATGGTCGAGAGAAAAGAATCAGACAGGTCAGTACAGAAATCTCCCCATTCTTCAGAATATTGCCAGGATGTTGCTTTAGCCAACTAGAGAAGAGAAACCAAGTTGAAGCTTTCACCCAACAGTGTGATGTTTGTGCTACATTGGAGGGAGCCAGTGTTTTTAAAACTTCCGATAATGTGCAGATCTTGTGGGGTGTCTGGCATGCAGTGATGATGGTGATTGACAAGTAAACTTGGCAGTCATGGCAGTCAGAACTTAATGTGTCATTAGAAACTGAAATAGAATTTAGTTTTGTATCAGAAACAGTGGCAGTGACCACATTAGGGGGCCAACAATAATCTCGGCAAAGTACATGCATATGTCCTCATTAGTGAACAGTAAAAAAAACCTTCTTTGTTGAAGAGAACCTCATCTAGAAGGCTATGGATTTGCAGCAATTACTTTGTGCGGTCAGTGTTGTCATACAATACGTTATTCAACTCTATTTCACATATCTTTACTTCTTTGTACATTTACTCAAATAATTTTGAAAACATACACCGAGAAAAAGTGAGAGTTCATCAGCTCAAAATTTGAGGCAGATACACCCCACCCCCCGACCCTTGTATTTTACTTATTGAATCTTTGCGATTTCAATTCATCGTAGCAGTCTAAAGATTTGGTACGTAAAGAACGAGTAAGTTTCCAGCCTTGTTCACCTGATTGATATTAAACATATGATTTATCATTTACCTCAGCAACACAGCTGTTGTTTCTCCAGTACGAGATCTAAATCGGGACTGGGTGGAAAAAAAAGACTGATTAATTCAAATCACTTACAACAAATGAATTGACATCTCAGCAGGCTGTCTCACTTGTCCAGACTGTCAGTGATAAACTCATGAGGGGGTGCTGGAATTATTATGTTGAGATGGTTGGTGAGGGCTGTGTTGGGGGAGGGTGGCGTATGATGCAGTGTTGCTTTTACAACAACAATTTGCATTTATATAGTGCTGTTAATGTGGTGACACAGTCCTAGATAATAGAGAGGTGCAGTTATCAGAAAGAAATCTGACACCAAGACAAGGCAAATGATCAAAAGCTTGAACAAAGAAAACTTTTAAGTAACACACAAAATGCTAGAAGAATGCATAAGGTCAGGCAGCATCCATGGAAGGGAATAAAGAGTCAATATTTCGGGCTGAGTCCTGACGAAAGGTCCTGGCCCGAACCATCGACTCTTTATTCCTCCTCATGGAAGCTGCCTGACCCGCTGAGTTCCTCCAGCATTTCTGTGTGCGTCACCCTAGATTTCCAGCATCCGCAGAATCTCTTGTGTTTATCGTTTAAAGAACATTCCGGAGGATGAAAGGGGGCAGCGGCTTAAGAACAGATTCCAGAACTCTGAGCTGAGGCAGCTGATAGAGTATTTAAAAGCAGCGAGGCACCGGTTGGCAGTATCAGAAAAGTGCAGAGATGGGAAAAATGAGATTTCAGACATAGGGAGGGGCAAGCCCAGTGAAGCATTTGGAAGCAGGGAAGAGGATTTTCAAGTAGAGGTATTATTGGACAAGGGACAAACATAAGTTAGTAAGCAAAGAGAGGTATGATAGAATCTTTAGGAAGGAAGTTCATAACAGGGGCTAATTCCAGTCAACGTCTGGTTCAGTCATTTGGGTTCTCCAACACTTTTCTTCTCCCTTGGGAGCACTTAGCTCCTGATTTCCTCCACCACTTGTTAAGGCACCGAATGCTTGATGTGCTTCACTCCAGTATGGATCCTCCAGCTCCTGAACTGGTCAGTACTCCCCAATGGAAGCAGGTGCTCTGCCTCAAGATTGGCAAGCTGCACTAGCAATTTATAGATTGCCCAATAACCCAGTGATGAGGCGCAGAGTGTCTGCTGACCCAAACTCCAAACAGCTAATGCTGTCCAAGATGATTAAAATCAAACTGGAGTTTATTGTCATATGTACAAGTACATGTACGTACAGACACAATGAAAACATTGCAGAGTGTCATAGGCATACAGCATCATTCACAAGAAAAGCATAAATATAAATTATCTCCATTTTTATTTTTTACAAGAAAATGCAATTAGAACAAAGCAACATTTTAGTGCAAAATGATCAAAGTGGTTTCTAAGCTGTGGTGGTTAGGAAGTTGGTCCAGGACCTGGATGGCTGAAGGGAGGTAACTGCTCTTGAACCTCATGATCTTCCTCGTCTGTCTGATTGGACCAACGCAGAGAAAAACTGGAGGTTTCAATTATAGAATCCATTGGCTATGCAGTAAAGTAATCCCCAAGTCTCTAGTGAGGGAATGGGCAGAAATGCTGTCCTTCAGATGACATGTTAAGCCAAGAGCCTGTGGACAAAAAAAGCCCCAGATAGGCAGTTTATCCTAATATCCTAGCCAACACTTAAATCTTAACCAAAACTAAAGGGAAAGCTTAACCGGTTATTTTAACAATACTCTTTGATGAAAGCTTGCAAATTGGCAACGTTACAACATTTCAAAAAAATTAGTTAAATGGAAGTACATTGAGATGCCAAAACCAAATTATTTTGTTTTTGCTTGCTTTTACATCTGGATTATTAATCCATGGTTCAGATCTCATTAAAGTAGTTTGCAAAATATAATCCATTTACAAGGGACAGAAATGGCAAAAGTGGTATCTGGCAAAGGACAATAATGCTGCCTGATTGTTATAAATGCTCAATGGCCTTACCAACCACAGAGATACGTCACTTTTAATCCCATCCACCTTTTATATCATTAAGACCATAAAACATAGGAGCAGAATTGGTCCATTTGGCTCATCTAATCTGCTCCACCATTTCATCACGGCTGATTCATTTTCCCTCTCAATCCCATTCTCCTGCCATCTCCCCGTAATCTTTACCCACCTTGAATAATCAAGAACCTATCATCCTCCACCTCAAATATAACCGATGACCTGACCTTCACAGTCATCTGTGGCAACAAATTTCATAGATTCACCACACTCAGGCTAAAAAAATTCCTCCTCATTTCCATTCTAAATTGATCTCCCTTTATTCTGAGGCTGCGCCCTCTGGTCTTACACTCCCCTACCATAGGAAATATCCTCTCCATATCCACTCTATCAAGGCCTTTCAACATTCAATAAGTTTCAGTGGGAACCCCCTTCATTTTTCTAAATTCCAGTGAGTACAGGCCGAGAGTCGTCAAACCCTCCTCATACGATAACTCTTTCATTCCCAGAAACATTCTCCTAAACCTCTTCTGAACCTTTTCCATTTTCAGCATATCCATTCTTAGATAAGATGTCCTAAACTGCTCATAATATTCCAAATGAGGCCTCAGCAGTGCGTTATAAAGCCTCAGCATTACACCCTTACTTTTATATTCTGGGCCTGTCGAAATGAATGCTAATATTACATTTACCTTCTTTACTACTGACGCAAACTGCAAGTCCACTTGCACGTCAGATAGTTTGAATTTTCAGCTCATTTAGAAAATAGTCTATGCTTTTGTTCCTTCTTCCAAAGTGCATGACCATATACTTCCCAACGCTATATTCTATCTGACACTTCTTTGCCCATTCTCCTAATCTGTCTAAGTCTTTCTGCAGTCTCCCTGCTTCCTCAACACTACCTGCCCCTCCACCTATCTTTGTGTCATCTCCAAACTTGTTGGATGACCCATACTGGGCCCAGCACACAGATACAATCACAAGGAAGGTGTGCCAGCGTCTTTACTTTCTTAAAAGACTGGGGAGTTTTGGTGTGTTACCCCATTTCTACAGATCAGCTGTTGAAAGCATCCTGCCTAGTTGCACCGTGGGCTGGTATGTCAAGTTGAACGCAGAGGAATGTGTGGAGCTGCAGACAGCAGTGGACTCAGCCGGATGCATCATGGGCACATTTCTCCCCAAACATTGGTAGCATCTACAGAAGGAACTGCTTCAATAAGGCAACATGAATCATAGAACATACAACATACAGCACAGACCAGGCCCTTCAGCCCATGATTTTGTGCCAACCTTAACCTATCATCAAGAATCCCCACAATCGAGGCCATCCCATCTTTTAGCAGCCACCATCGGGCAGGAAGTACAGAGCCTAAAGTCCCATATTACCAAGTTCAAGAGCAGCTACTTCCCTTCAACCATTCAGTTCTTGAACAACCTGCACAACCCTAATCATTATGTATAGCAGCTCTATGATCACTTGGCATTAAAATTGATTTTCTGTTCCAATTGTGATTTCCCTTGTAAAAAATATTCATAATGTATGTATGATGTATGCTTTTCTTGTGAATGCTGCTTATTTGATGCCATGTGCCTGTGATGCTGCTGCAAGTAAGCTTTTCATTGTACAGGGCAACATCTGCCATTCTTTCCAGTAATGCTCATATCCCTAAGAACGAATAGTCATTCCTGTATGCTAGTCCCTGCCTCACACCCCAGATCCTGGTGAATGAACTGAGGGAGAGAAAGTGATAATGAGAATGCATTGCCTTCACAAATATGAAGCCGATGCATTGCCTTCTTAGCTACCTGGAGAAGAAGAATTTCAGAGTTGTCTCCTTTGATAATCAATGAACAATTTGAATGTTTGAAATGTATTAGTCAGTTTGAAGTGGGGGGGGGTCATAGAGTTATAGAATACTACAGCACATAATACGTCCTTCAGCCCATCTAGCCCATGCCAAATTGTTATTCTGCGTGGTCCCATTGACCACACATGGACCGTAGTCTTCCATGTCCCTCATGTCTGTATACTTATCCAATCTTCTCTTAAATGTTGAAATTGAACTTGCATCTAATACTTCCTTGGACAGCTCATTCCACAGTCGCTTCAGCCTCTGAGGAATCTGGACATATCGACAAAGGGAACTTTGCAGGGTTCTGGAGAAGAATTGGTATTGGTACAAACGTGAGGAATAAGCTCTGGTGCTGTAAAATTCTACAATTCTGTGAAGTTGTGTGTTAATTCTAAGTACAGTCAGGAAGGGTGGAACTAGAGCTTCGAAGACATTGCTCCAGCTCCATAATATACAGTGGCTTCGGTTGTCCCTCAGCTCCCACAGTCCCACAATGTTTGCATCTCTTCCTAGCTTCTGTTTTGAGTTTGAAGTCCTTTAGTTGTGGGGTGAATTACTGATGGATGTTGGCAGCAGTAATTTTGAGTTTTTCACTTCCTTCAGCCGCTTATTTGTCCTTTCCACCTGGTGAGGAAATTCCAGTCACCTTCTGTTATCCCTCTTTTTCAGAACCACTGATGCCAAAGTACAGCCTTACCTTGTGGGGTTGTTACCTCTTCTAATCTGGATTGATTTAGAAATGCCACAATTGACTCAGATTCAATTGCACATTTATTTTCTATCTAAGCAGTAACTATGGAGTGAATGAATACTAACAAAGTGATGCAAATGGGTCGTGATTAAATTGTCAGGACAATGGCCTACAGTTAAACATGAGTTCAAATGCCACTTTGACAGTTGGATCAAGATCAGAATCAGGTTTATTATAACAAACATGTATCATGAAATTTGTTGTTTTGCAGCGGCAAATCAGGTGGCCCCTGTTTTTCGAACGTTCGCTCCCTGTTACGAAAGACCTGCATTAGTACCTGTTTTCGCTAAGCAAAGAGGATTTTCGCTTTTACAAAAAAAAGACACCCGCTTTATACGCGTGTTTAGCCCGAGAAAGACTACCATGACCGTGAAGCCTTGTGCGGGCAGTTGTGTGCGCATGTGTGCACGTGCTGATTTTTTTTTCTCCAAATCGATTTTGGCTCGCTGTCGTCTTCAGCCTGATAATTGAAACTACACAGTACATACATTATTTCTACTTCGTATAGGCTGTGCATTTATCATATAATTCCTGCTTTTACTATATGTTCATGTTATTTTAGTTTTTATGTGTTATTTGTTATGATTTGGTAGGTTATTTTTTGGGTCTGGGAACGCTCAAAAATTTTTCCCATATAAATTAATGGTAATTGCTTCTTCGCTTTACGACATTTTGGCTTACAAACAGTTTCATAGGAACACTCTACCTTCAGATAGCGGGGAAAACCTGGGTACATTAAAAATTTCTATGTTATGATAATAAATATATAAAAAGTAAATAAACAGTAGAGCAAGAGAGTAAAATAGTGATGTAGGGAGGTGATATCATCGGCACACTAGTACATAAAACTAGAGCAGAGACTGGCCCCATGCAATAGTGAGTGTACAGGGAGTAGGATACGAAGCTGAGGAAACAGTCTTGTGGGGCACCAGTGTGAGTATTAATGTGGTGGTGGTGTTGCTACCTATCCTTACTGAAATGACAGAATCATTGCAGAATATGGTGAAGGTGTTGCCGCCTGTCTTTACTTACATGACTATACTTTTGTCTCCAGGCAAACTTTCTACAGTTGGCTTCTCTGTAATCCAAGGACTTGGATTTAGACACTAATTTATTCAAATCAATTCTTCTAAGCAGTTGAATGAAACAAATTTCTTGCATTGTTCAACAGGCTACACTACTGTAAAGGAGTATAAAATGTTTCAAACTGAATGAAAGATAATGAATGAATTAGGAACATTATCCATTGGTGCTCATCCCTCACAGTAGGCATGGTCCCAGCTCCAAAGAAACAGACGCACTTTGCCCCACTGTCTCATTTGTCAGTCAGTTAGTGAGGCCCTGGTTGACCTGTGACTGAACTCCAGTGACCCGCCTCTGTTACATATCCCTTGATGCTTCTGGTTAACAAAAAACCATCAATCTCAGATTTAAAATTAATATTTACCCTAGTATTAATTGTCAACTGCAGAAGTGAGTTCTAACCACTTATCGTTCCGTGTGTCTAACTGCTTCATGCCTCTGTAAGCCCTGAGAGTGATTTTTCGCCTAAGTTCCCTGCTAAACAACAGCTTAATTTTTCCATATTTATCTATCAAACTCCACTTAATATCTTGTACATTTGTGTCTGTGTGTATGTATGTTATTTGAGATTTGTTTGGCCTGCATGTATTTTGGGCTACTGGTGTATTATATGCAGGTGCAAATCTTGGTGTATGCACCTATGTGTGTATCTTGTAGGACCAGGGATGTGTAAGTATGTCGTAGTGCGTGCGTGTGTGTGTGTGTGTGTGTGTGGTGGTGGATAGTGCTGGGAGGCAAGGACTTTGTAGTTAATATTTGGAACCAGCTGACCTAGTCTTGATCTAACATTATATTCTCTGTGATGATAAGCTGTGTACATACATCTACTGATGCTTCTGGACACATCTTCAGTGATGTTCCTGGAATCATTGGGTGTTTCGGGTCTTTCAACATCATACAACCTCCTCCAGGTGACCCAGCTGGGGCTGATCAGACCCCAGCTTGTGTCCAGATGGCTAGCTACTTATGACTCCATGGCTCCCCTCTTTTGAGCCACAGCCATCTTGAGGCCCTCTCTGCTGCATCGGTGGTACTGCGGATGGCTCTCCTCTTCCTCTCTCCCTCGATGCCCAAAATGCTGAAGGCTCTAACTAAAGAACGGGCTACAAGTCCCCTACAACCACCCTCCACTGGGAAGCACCTCGCTCTCCATCCAGCCTGCTGACAGGAAAGAAATTATATCTATTCCAATAGGTCACTGCATCAACCTACTGCAGAGAATCAAGAAGCAATATTGGATGACTGAGGTACTTGGGTTATAGAATCATAGAGAAGTACAGCACAGAAAGAGGCTGTTTGGCCCATCTAGCCCATGCTGAAACTGTGGGATGATACATAAGGACTCACACCTAACAATAGGAAACCTGCCCAGAGTTCAATGTCTGGTGAAGTAAATTTTATAGTAAATTTCAGAACCTGGAATTGCTGATTGCAAAAAAAAGTTACATGGAACTGGTCTTAAGCAAAGGATTAAATATTTGCTTTAATGCAAGTACCATTCCTTTATTAGAGTCACTGTGAGGCGCATTGTGAAGGACATATCATTGCCAAGAAAGGTAATGTTGCAATATTGCAGCTTACATACGAAGAGTAACTGATTCAAAGGTTGTGGGCTCAGGGAACTAGTACAAATTTATTAGTATCAGACTCTGGTGTGCAAATGAATGAATGCCATTCTGCCGGGGGTAAAATGTTAAAATGAAGCCTTCTTGTTAGTCCTTCTGAATGGACATCAAATATTCTATGGTGTTTCTGAAATAAAAAGTGGCCAATATGTGCTTCTCAATAAGTAGGCCAAAAAACTATACTGTCATCATCTCTTAGCTGTTTGTGGGATCTTGTTTTGTGAAATTTATAGCTATTTTTCCTTATATGGTCTGATTTATTTCTGGCAGTAAATATATGCGATTGGGGACGATTTGTGCGTCCTAGTGTATGGTACATGAAGAGCTTCACAAGTGCTGTAAGTAATTAGGAAAGCTAACAAATGGAATGATATCTTCTATTTAACGGAACATTGAATACTAGAACAGGGAGGTTAGGTTTCAGCTATATAGGGCTTTGGGTGCCACATCTGGAGTGCCATGTACAGTACTGGTCTCCTTATTTAAGGAAGGGGTTAATGTAGTGATACAGTTCAGAGGAGGTTTATTACTCTGAGATCTGGAAGAGATGGGTTATCTAACGAGGAAAGGTTGGACAGGCTAGACTTATATATGTTCTATTTTACAAGAGTGAGAAGGAACATAAGAGGGTCTTGACAATTTAGATGTGGAGAGGGTGCTTCCTTTTGTGAGAAAATCTAGAACAATGCCTGGCCATTTAAAAAGTAAAAGATGACTCTTTTAACATAGGGTTGACATAAATTATTTTTTCTCTGATAATCATGAATCTTTAGAACTCCATTCCTCATTTTTCAGTGAATTATTATTGAAGCAGATGTAGATAGGGAGGGGGGAATGTCGACTCGGACCATGAGAGGCATTTTTCATGCCTTACAAGGTGCAAATTGGAAGTCTGTGTGGGGCGCCACTCCTCGCGCAGACATTAGAGCAATGTGTGGTTAAGTGCCTTGCTCAAGGACACAAACACACTGCCACAGCTGAGGCTCGAAGTAGCGACCTTCAGGTCACTAGACGAACGCCTTAACCACTTGGCCACGTATGTAGGTAGGTTTTTAATAGTCAGGGGGCTGAAAGATTCCTGTGAACATAGAACATAGAACATAATAGCACAGCCCATAATATTGTGCCAACCTTTTAACCTACTCTAAGATCAATCTAACCATTCACTCCTATATAGCCCTCCAGTTTTCTATCATTCATGCCCTTATCTAAGAGTTTCTTAAATGTCTCGAATATATCTGCCTCTACCATCATTGACATCCCCCTATACATTCCCTCAATCAGCTTAAAATTATGTTCCCTCATATTAGCCATACTGTGATTGGACAGGAATACAGAGCTGTAGTTACAGTCAGATTGGCCATTTAATGATACCATGTGCTTAAAGGGCTGAGTGGCCTACACAAGTTCTGATGTATACATTTGGGACAGCTTTGCAATGTTAGGTAGCTATTTATGTGGAGGTTTTTGGTGATACAGTTGAGGTTGTAAAGGCAAAGTACACTCAGTGGCTACTTTATTAGGTAACCCTGTACATCTGCCCATTAATGCAAATACTTAGTCAGGCAATCATGTGGCAGCAGACATGATCAAGAGGTTCAGTTGTTGTTCAGATCAAAACTCAAAATGGGGAGGAAGTGTGATCTAGGTACTTTAACTGTGGAACGATTGTTGGTGCCAGACAGTTTGGTTGGAGTATCTCAAAAATTGCTAATCTCCTGTAACTTTCACACACAACAGTCTCTAGAGTTTACAGAGAATGGAGCAAGAATCAAAAGGCATCCAGTGAGTACCAGTTCTGTGGGCAAAAGCACCTTTTTAATGAGAGAGGCCAGAGGAGAATGGCTGGACTGGTTCCAGTTGACAGACAGAGGACAGCAATTCAAGTAAGCATGGATTACAACAGTGGTGTGCAGAAGAGCATCTCTGAATGCACAACATGTCGAATCTTGAGATGGAGGGGCTACAGGAACAGAAAAATACCCCCTGCACCTAATAAAGTGGCCACTGAGTGCATGAATGAATTATATTTCTGTTTGTATTATATCTGGCTCCAATTAATGGTGTTCATTGTAGGTCGAATATTAATAATGTGGTTATGGTGAATTTGTTAGAACGCTATTTATTTCTCCAACTCATTCTCAGTTAAAGTGGATAAAGAAAATGAGCTGGTTTTAAAAGCACACTCCGCACATATGGTATCTGTGAGACTCAGTCACTTAGTCATAAATTAATTAAAAGTTGAAGTGATCCATAGTGGAAAGCAGATCGTTTTACTGGTAAATTGCTCATTCTTTTGTGCCACTTAGTGTGATTTTGCTCCTGCCCATCATTGTCTCTCATTGTTCTGTGTAACAGAGGGGGTCTGGGCTAGGAGCATGCCGAGGTTTCAGCTAATGACAGGAAGTCTTTAAAGTTTGCCCTGTATTTCATCTTCTCAACAGGAGTTCCTGGACGCATCTACTGTTTGATCCCTACAGTGAGATTATTGCTGCAGTTAATTAACAGATCCTCCAGTTACTTGCACTCGTTTGAAAGTGTACTGGAAGCCCGAAGGTAATAATTCAGGCCATCCCCACTGATAAATGCTTACAGGCGGAGGGTGTCCTTTACTTCCAGGGCAGATGTCCAGGTATTATGGCTGTTCGTTTTAAGAATACAAGAAACAGTAACAGGTCGGTCAGTCCCTTAGTTCCCCATTCAGTTAATCATGGCTGGTGGTAATTCATCCTTTTCCATGTATTAAAAAAGGCGACCGCTTAGTTTCACAAACGAGCTCTGTGGACACAGGTGTCATCGAGGACACTACTTTTACATTTGGGATGAAGTTGTAGAAAGGTCAACTTGTATACATCAAGATCCCACAATGACCCAGTAACATAAACGATTCCGAGATGGTCGTAACTTGCAGTCAGTATTCATTGCAAGCACTCGAGTCTGGAGCAAGACGACAAGCTGCCAGAGGAACTCAGCGGGCCGACCTGCACTTGTGGAGACGCGGGGATCCACCTGAAACGTCAGCTCTCCCGCTGGGGTCAGCAGTCTGTTCCGCGCCGCGCCATAACTTTCCGTATTGTCCTTCGAAGTAAAGTCACGGGACACTGCGTATTTGAACGGTTAGCCAGCTATCCAACGCAAAGCGTTCGGTGGGGGGTTTAAATTTGCTCAGTGCTGCGAGAGGTTGCATGTGCGAAACCCGGCGGCTCGTGTGTCTAAAATTCCCAGATGGGTCTTACTCTCGAGTGAAAGTAATTTGGCGTTTCCTTTTCAGATTGCTGCAAACTGTTTAAAGAACTAACCCGCCTCTGAAGTTTGGCAGTCACTTTTTGAAAGAAATAGAAAGCCGCCCACTTGCCCCAGTTAACAGCTTCCCGCACGCCCAGTGATTGGAGACGATTAAAATTATCTGCCTGATACTTCACAAAGAGAAAATGAAACCAAAACAGTTCGGTATCTTATGGGAATTATGTCTATGAAATAAGTCAGAGGGAGGTTTGGAAGTTGATTTGGGTACTCCGTATCTGTGTTGATTGTCTGACGAACTGCGATACCTTTTTGTAGGGTTCTACTTATCTTACCCATTCTGTTCATTTTGCTAAGTATTTGGTATCGATTAAAAGTTTAACACTGTTTACAGGTAACTAATACATAACGACAAAATATTTACAGTCACCAAAAAAGTCTAGCATCAAAGTCAGCTCTGAAACAACTTTTAACTTCAACCTCGTTAAAGCAAGTGTGTTTTTTTAATACTTCCACTTACTTCATTACCTTGATTTAACGAAATATTTAATCCTTTGAATGGAGAAAACTTTTTAAAAATTCTGCTTAGCGATCGACTTTTTAAGATTTTAGTTAGTATTTCCAAGTCAGTCAGTGGATTGCAAATCAGGATCCTAGTGACAGGATTTCGTCCGGCTTTCTGTAAGAGAATTACGGAAAGTGAGAGCTATTCGCCAATGAAGGCTTTCGAGTGAAGGCTCGTTTAACGTGTAAAACTTTAAACCTGACAACTAATCCGGTGCTTTTTGTAGGGACCCCTGTTACTTCGGTTCTGGTGCTCACCGAGAACTAAAATAAAATGATACGCTGCGTTTCCAGTTGCAGAGTGGTCCATTGGAACTAATCCAGGCTGATTGGAAGCGAGACGACTTTACGCCGTCCTGTCCCCTTCTTACACCGGCGCTATCGCTGCTGTATCTTCCCACCGCGCCAGTGATGCAGTAATTGCCCGGCGATTCAAGGCGGCATTTCTCCTCTCTCCGACGCTAACACCTCTCTGTCATTCACATCTAACTGCTGTCAACTGCTTTTTGTGCAGCGGACTGACGGATAAAGATCTCTCAGTCCGCTGACGATCTGTTGAAAGATGCGTCAGATGATGCACGGCGCCCGCTGCAATGTGGGCCGCTGCTGGACCACGCAAGCAGGCTCGGCGGCGCTGCCTCAGTCAGAACATCCTCGGCCCGGAGACAGTGGTGGGTTCCTCGCACTCGGACACGGAATGCGGCGTTCACTTTCAGCTACAACACTGACAAGGCGTTGCACCGTGAAGTGGCGCATTCTAACCGAGAAATAGAGAGCTAGTTGCCCCTGACCCCCTGGTCAACAATTATCTCCTCACTACAGACTGAGTGTAAGTGTCCTTTTGCTGCTGTGTAGACAAATAGGCTGCCGAAGTCCTTGAGTTACAAAGGTTGTTGGTTGTCCGTTGTACCCACCAATGACAGGAGACCTGTACGGGGAGTTTTTAAAGTGGAAAAGCCGTTGTACTGGGGGCAGTTCCACTCTCCCGACCTCGGATGCCCAGGTCTAGTGGTACAAGTAGTTGTCACAACTGGAGTCTTCCTTGGTTGCAGTAGATGACCTTGACTTTTTCTGTCCCTTGTCATGCCCTTCGCTCTCCATGAAGGCCCTTAGATCTGACTTCACATGCTAGGACAGGCATGTCTTTACCTCACTGGGGTATGAGGCCCACCAGCTACCCTTACCTGGCCTAAGCAAACAGCGTCTTGAAGCCACCGGTGAGAGCTGAGTCCGGTGCGGCCCAAAGGTGAGAGAGCTGCCCCGGAATGGACATGGCAAGTCCTTTCACCAGTGGTGCTACCCCTCCCCGAACCACCCATTTACCCCTCAATTACAAATATTACTAGCATAATTCTTGAAGCTGTGAAGCTTTTTGGGCTGTGATGTAATCTCCAAGAGGTCTTACCAATGGAAGTCCTTTCTTAAAATAATGCCTTGCTTCTGTTTTTTTTTAGAGATCAACCGCGTGTTGTCAACAACCTGCTTTAACTCAGTGTTTTAATAAACATACAGAATAAGCCATCCCCCCCCCCTCTCTCCCCCCGCCAGCGATTCAAGGGTCTGGCCGGGAGACACTGGACCAAAGGTTTGGATTACCCTTGCTTTAGTTTTAGGAGGTGCTGTTGTGTGTTGGGCAAAGGTTGTGGGGGAAGGCGGTGTCTTTTAACGGCGCGGTGTCATCTTCGATCTAAATGGCTAAATGATTGAACGAGAAAGGCTTCACTGCAAAGAAAACGGGACCCGATTTGTTCGGGGTCAGTGGACGTGGTTGAAACCATCTTGTTGGTGGATACCTCTTCAAGTTATTAGGCTGTCAGCCTTGCCTATTCGGTCGGGATTTATATTTGAGAGGTGTGGGCCTGTGGGAGGGGTGGGTGGGGGTGGGGGGTGGAATAGATGTCAAAGGATTAGAAGGCGAAAGACTGCGTGTTGAATGAACTTTAAACCTCGCCGCCTGGCCTCGAGCTGTTCGTTTACCTTTATATCGACTAGCCAGACTTCAGCGAATAATCACACAAGTGTTAAAGGTTATATTGTTTTTAAACAAATCAGTACGTGTTGCACCGAGGTTCATGGTTGATATTCTGTTAGGGAGTCAGGTAAATACCGAGACAGGGCAGTAACAGTACTTCAATGGCGGTTGGGAAATGGGATGCCACCAAAATAATCAATTTAATCAAAAAAGTGCAAAATACAAAATAATACAAAATGGACTCTTGATCTCATAACCGACCTTATTATAACTTGGTACTTTATTGCCTACCTACACTGCAATTTCTCTGTAGCTGTTCCAGTTTATTCTGCATTCTATTATTTTTCTCTTGTACTACGTCAATGCAGTGTTGTAATGAATTGATCTGTATGAACAGTATGCAAGACAAGCTTTTCACTGTTGTTTAGTACATGTGACAATAATAAACCGATTCTAATTCCAATTCCAATGTATCCAGTTCCTGTATAATTGGTTAGATGGAAATTGTTGATTGAAAAATGATTTCAGCGTAAGAATAAAGAGAGAATCAGAAAATGCTGATGGTACTTAACAAGTCAGCGGTACCTGTGGAAAAATAAGCATGAAAGTTTCAAGTTAATGACCTTTTATTGTGATAATCAGTTATCTGAAACGCAAATGCTTGTTCACCTCTCCATAGATGCTGCCTGACCTCCTGAGTATTTCCAGAATTTTCTGTTTTATTTTGGATTTTCTCATATACTAACTTAGCTTTGCTTTTAGACAGAAGACATCTAACTCCTTGGTGAGACCATACCTGTGTAGCTTCAATCCTGAAAAAAAATGTACCTGCTGTAGAGAGTGAGAGATTCATCAGGTTGGTTCCAAATGGTCATAAAATGAGAGACTGTGTTGACTGGGACTTTATTCCTCGGGTAGGAATGCTCAGAATGCTGAACAAGAGGATGTTTCCCTTTCCTGAGCAGTAATGGAGGAGGAGTCACAATCTCAAAATAAAAGGTCTAAAATGAAGATAAATTATTTTCACTTGGATGGCGTTGGCTTTTTGGAATTCTTCAAGCAGGAAATGAAGGCTATTATTGGGTTCTTTATAAGAAAGTGAGGTTAATGTCTGGATTTGAGCTCAATCAAGGTACTGAGGCAGGAAGGTAAAGACACAGTAGATTGCAGCACCTCATGTTCTGCATAGGTAGATAATAAGCTGATGATATATACATTGAATCCTCCATTTTCAGGAAAGCAATTCCCCCTCTATCCCTTTGTTCTCTCCTACATCCACTCCAGTCCCCATCACCATGTTACTTTCACCTCCTCCACTCACTCCCTCTTGTCCATCACCCATACATTCTTCCCACTGGGTCCCCTCCATCCTACTTGTTTCCATCTATCCTTTCCACCTCCAATGTTCCAGCTCCATTTCCCATCAGATTCCATCATCTGCAATACATTGTCACCTCCACCTATCACCCCCCAACCTCTGTCCTACAACGGTCTCAACCTGAAATGTCAACTGTCCATTTCCTTCTGGAGATACTGCCTGACCCTTGGGGTTTCTGAGCACATTGTAGAACAACTTGTTGGGTGGGGAAGCAGATTTGAGAGGCCAAATGGCCTTACCCTTGCATCCAATATCTTATCTGCTCTGATGTGCTTTCTTCAGTAGTTAGTGTGCTTTTGATAAAGCCTGCTTCTGTATCACTGCATTTGTAGATAGTGAGGTGTGATTATACGTCAGTGTCAAGACTTGAGTTCAAGTGGACACAGCAATGCTAGCCCTCTGCAGGTCAGGCTCTGGAGACTATGTACTGGCTCACGTAACCAACATTTGCTTCATGCACTCGGCCACTGGCAGGCAGTTTGGAAGAATTTTTCCTACTTCTGCCAATTGAAAGAAATGGACAGGAAACTGCGGCGTGCTGAGCTGGGAACCCCTCTTACCTGCTACCTAATGCACTATGGCTGAATTTAATTTATGATGCTGTGCAATGCATCAAAAATGAACGAAACATCAGGAACAGCACAAAACTAATAATCATTCTGAGCTTGGTTTATAATCACCCTAATGAACCATATGGAATCACAGCTGTACTCCAGCACAACTTTAAACCTATAAGTGCAGAAGCCTCCCTGTTTATCTTTCCCCTATTGGCATTGGGCTGCTATTCCTACTGACCACAGTGGACATGGGCAGCAGCATTGCCTTTGGCAGCTGGGCCTGCAAGGATTCATGGGGTGGGGGTTGTTTACAGAGTCCACCACCCAGCAAGTGGTATGGAATGAACAGGAGCCAAGTGCACCCGGCTATGAAGGCAGGAACAGCAGGAGGGATGAGCGTGCTGCTAAAAACAGAGACTTGTGGGGAGACATCAAGTTTCACAACCCCATTTGATGTGCAAGGAAATATGGCTGGGTAACCCCCTCCCACTTGTATGAAAATAGCAACAGTTGAGACAATGCCATCCATTCAGTAGTTGTTGGGCTGGATCCGTCATAACACTTACATTGGTTCACTGATTATAAAAGTTCTTTGGCATGTCTTGAGCAAAGAAGGCCACTATGTAAGTAGCAGCTTTGTTCCTGAAAGTGTTTTTTAATGTTAGTGATGACTTTGTCTGCATTGAGAGGTGGTTACTGGCAATGGTGGTGAGTTGATAGTGTGAGATATGGGAACAGACATGGAAAACCATGCAATATCAGAGTCAATAGAGCCATCACCTCATATCTCCATTGTTCAGGGTTTCACCCAAAGCTTTGTGTGGAGTTGGCATGTTCTCCCTGTGACAAATCACAAAGATATGCAGGTTGGTAGGGTAATTGCACTAGTATGTAGGTGAAGGGTAGCTTCTGGGCGGAATCAGAATCAGCTTTATCACTGACATATGCTGTGAAATTTGTTGTTCTGCAGTGACAGTACAGTGCAATACATGAAATATACAATAAATAGTAATGAAATGTATAAAATTTTAAACAAGTATTGCAAAATGTGAGCAAAAAAAATTAAGGTAGAGTTCATGGGTTCATTGTACATTCAGAAAAATAATAGTGGAGGAAAAGATGCTTTTCCTAAAACACTGAGTGTGTGTCTTAAGACTCCTGCACCTCTTCTGTGTTGGTAATAGTGAGAAGGGGGCATGTCCTGGGTGGTGGCTCCCCTTAATGATGGATGCTACCTTCTTGAGAGATCACCTTTTGAAGGTGCCAATGATGGTGGAGAGGCTGGTGGCCATGATGGAACTGGTTGAGTTTACAGCCCTCCGCAGCTTTTTGTGATTCTGTGCAGTGGCCCCTCCATACCAAATGGTGATGCAACAAGTTAGGATGCTCTATTGAAACTTGCTAGTCTTTGATGACATGCTCTCCTCAAACTCCTAATGAAATAGAACCACTGGCTCGCCTTCTTTGTAATTGCATCAATATGTTGCTCCCAGGATAGATCTTCCGAGATGTTGATACCCAAGAACTTGAAATTAATGGAAATGTTGGGGATGTTAGGAGGGGAGGAATAAATGGGTTAAAAGAGGATCCAGTGCTTTCCCAGTGTACATGATGAATAAACTTTTCTCGGGCTTCCAGCTGGGTACTGGTATCAATTTAACTGACATTTCGATGACAAACGTTGCCATCTTCATCAGGGATGATGCCTGGCCATGCCTAGTCCATTGGTATTCAAGACATTAAAAGAAAAGATAACGGGCTGCCTGAGCATTAGAGTGAGACCTTCATCTTTGTTTGGGTTACCAAGAGCAATTGGCGGTAGCAAAAGTTTGCATTTGCAATGGCTATAGGATTGACTTCAACGGCATAAAACTACTTTGCCACACCAATTGAAGGAAGCCATTGAAATAAACTAGAGGAAAAGAATTTGAACAAAGACGAAGGTCTTGCTCCAAGTAAAAACTGGAATTCTATTGTAAACAAGGTGGGAAAGCGGAAAAACCTGATTGGATGAGGATTAACCAAGCAAGAGGGATGGGTGATGGGGGTATAAGTACCACTAGACTAGACATGCCCAGGTGTCATCCCTGATGACGATGGCAGAGTTTGTTAGCGAAACGTTGGTTAAAATCAATGCCTGCACCCAGCTGGAAGCCCGAGAAGAATTTATTCGTAAAATGGGTGAAATTGTTTTTGAAGGTTACCATGGATGGGCAGAAGGACATGTTTCTGCTTCTTTATGACCCATGTGCAATATCTTATCAATTAAGTTCAATGCATAGGTAAAGTCATGTTAGCATTGTCATCCATTGTACTAAATTGAAACAATATAACTGGCCATTCAACAGATATTGAAGTGAAATACTTCTACGCTTAGTTCACTGAGTGCTAAAATTCTCCAGTCCTCAGCCAGCCATTATCGTTTCTTTTAATGTCAGCTTTGAATTGAACTTGACCTAGTGTTACTTTATGTGACCTTATGCCATTGTCAACGGAGAGATTCATCTGACAGGTAATTAAAACCAGCATGCCCACTAGCACTAAGCAACATGCAGATTCAGCACCCAGTTTTAGGGCTTGAGTTCCCGGAGCCTTCTTACTCTTACTGAACGGGCGGACCTTAATCTACAAGCTCCAGTGAGTCACAGTTCCAGCTCTCGAGGTGCGATGTGAATGTCACAAGACTGCAGCTCTGTCTTGCTGGGACTATGACTGGCTGAGCACTTGACTACATGCATAGCACTGAAACTCTACTGGGCCTCTCCTGACATTTCGAGTTATTGAGTCAAACAGCACAGAAACTGGCCCTTTAGCCCAACATATCCATGGTGCCGGTGTTGACCAGTGAGCCAGTCCCATCTGCCCGTGTTTGGCCCATAGCCCTCTAAACCTCTCCTATCCAGTGTAGTCATTGGGATGGCTTTAAGTGTTGCTAATGTGCTCACCTCAACTAGTATTTCTGCCAACTGATTCCAAATACACACCACCCTTTGCATGAAGAAGCTGCTCCTGATGTCTGTTTTACATCTTCCATCTCTGAGCATAAACCTATGCCCTCTTGTTTTCAGCACCCCCTCCCTGGGAAAAAATTATGTGCTTTCGCCCAATGCTCCTCATAATCTCGTATACCACTACTGGTTCACCCCTCAATCTCTTATGTTCCAGGGAATTAACACCAAAGTTTACACAACCTCTCCTTGTAACTTTGGTTTCCAAGTCCAGCCAACATCATGGTAAATCTTTTTTTTTTTGCACTCTTTTTAGTATAATAACATCCTTCCTATAACAGAGTGACCAACCTGTACACAGTGTGCCAAGTGCAGGCTCCCTGACATCTTATAGGACTGCAACTTAACTTCCCAACTCCTATACTCAGTGACTTGACTGATGAGCGGCAGCATGCTAAATGCCCTCCTCATCACCCTCTCTAAACACTCTAAATTCCCTCTTAACTACCCTCTCTTCTTGTGACACTACTTACTGCTAACTGTGCCCCTACATGTCTAGGATTCTCTGTTCCATTAAACTTACATCGGTTTCAAATAATCTTTTCTTTACATCCTTCGAAACCTTTTTCTCCACGTTTCCCCTCAAATGCCTCCAAATTATTAAACTCAGCATCAGGTATTTTGTCCATATTCCAACCATTTTCTTAGTGAAGACCTTCTTCACAAATTGCTTATTGCATTATTCATGTGCATTCAACCAAATGGAAGCACTTTCCCTATGCCCTTACCATCTGATATTTTCAATATTGCACTCAATTGTGGGTGAGTGGGAGGATCCCAGGGGTACAAGGGGAATGTGGGAGACTACAAAGGGATGAGATTATTGCTTCAGGGTGTTCCTTGCCAAAAACCAGGGCAAAAGCTGGTGTGTTTTTTTTTTGGTTTTGACAGCACTATCTCAAGCTTCCTCACTTTGTAAGAGATGAGGCACTGTGGCCCAAACTCATTTGAAGTACAGAGTCTCTAATCGCGAGTACTAGTTCACAACTAATCTGGGTGAAAGTATTTCACTGTATTTACTGTGGAAGTGAAATAAAATTGATCCAATCATTACAGAATCAAGCAAATGCAAATGGCCCATGACACTGGGAAGACAGTTTAAAATGGGGTCTTAAATTCAAAGTCAAGTCAAAGTTAGAATAAATTTATTATCAATGTTACCATATAAACCCACTTTAAAACAAGTCACTTCGGGTAGATGGGGCTCGTCGGCCATGGTTGGCAGCTCATCCAGGAGAAGGAAAACTGATCTCAAACCTAAAACCCCACTGCCTTGTGGCTATACCCCTCATGGGGAAGGTTTGGGAGTAAACCCCAAGGAAAAATCTGGAGCTGGAGTCCCTAAGGCAATCAAATGTTGAGTGCAATGCTGACTAGCTACTCCTTGATGCTACTGATGCCAAACTGTATTGGACTCTGTCGTTCCTTTGGATTCATCAGCTGCATGGAGCTGCGTGTTGCATTGGGCATCAGCCTGCTCTCCATATTGCACTGCTCTGTATATTGTACTTTACTTATTGACACATCTGCCCTGGGAACAAATTCTCCCAATTTATGCAGCAATGTGAAATCTTTTTAATCTTTCCATTACGTAGAACTTTTCAGCACAGCCCACGATGCTGTGCCAATGTTTTAATCAACTCTAAGATGAATCCAGCCCATTCCTCCTCCATTTTTCTATTGTCAGTGTTTCTTAACAAGTTTCTTAAATGTCCATAATGCATCTGCCTCTACTATCACCCCGGGCAGAGTGCTCTACATACTCTTCATAAAGGGTCTCTTTGTATAAAAAAACTTACCTCTGACATCCCCTATACTTCCTCCAGTCACCTTAAAATTTTGTCCACTCGTGCTAGCCATTCCTGCGCTGGGAAAAGTCTCAGACTATTCACTCAATCTATGCCTCTGATCATCTTGTACATCTCTATCAAGTAACCTCTCATCTTTCTTCACTCCAAAGAGAAAAGTTCTAGCTCGCTCACCCTAGATATGTTGTCTAATCCAGGCGGCATCCTGGTAAATCTCCTCTGCACCCGCTCTAAAGCTTCCACATCTTTCCTACAATGAGGTGACCATCTCATTAACCTGTTAAGTGTTAATACAGCAACAACAAAGACAGATCTTTATATAGCACCTTTGATATAGTGAAGGCATCCAGGTTCCATGGAAACATCCCCGCCCGTGTCACTATATTGAAGGTATTACACATTTTCACTTTCACTTAGATGCCCTCTCCTCTCCTATCAGATTCCTTCTTCTCCAGCCTTCTGTCTTTCCTTCCCACCTGGCTTCACTTATCAGTCAGCTTCTGGTTATCCTCCCTGCCCTCCCCCCACCCTTTTATTCTGATGTCCCCACCCCCCACTCCCTTTTCCAGTCTTAAAAAAGGGTCTTGGCCGGCCTGAAACATCAACTGTTTATTCATTTCCATAGATGCTGCCTAACCTGCTGAGTTTCTCCAGCATTTTGTGTGTGTTACATTTCTGTTTCTCCTATGGTGTAAGGCAGACAACCAGTGCGAGAACCTGGAAGTATTGAAGGGCCAAGGGAGTTGGAGGTGAGGTGAAGCCAGTTGTCACTGGTTAATATGTGGATGTCAACTGTGTTTTGGTGTGGCACTGTCAAGGGGCAGTGTATGCACAGGAATCCTTAGCATTGAAGATGGCGTAAGAAGAAATCATCATGGGTGGCTGCTCTGGCCACACCAGGCCAGGTGTGAATGGAAGTATCTGAGTACAGCGTCAGCCATGTGAATAATGGTGGAGAGCACTAGTGTAGGTTTAGTCAACCCCATCGAAGCCTGCAGACAATGGCCTTTGTTTCCGTCCAACTACTGCAGCAACAAGTAGCATAGACGCTGGCTTTACAGGGAGTGGGTTACTTGTCATTTTAACAACAGTTTTGAGTAGAATCGGCAGCCACAGTACTAGTTGTGCATTTTTTACCTGTCTCTCTCTTTGTTTCTGCTGTTATTTCACCAACACAAAGGAGGCTGCAGCATCACCAATAAAGGTTGAATGGAAGCCCACAGTGGCAGTCAGCAGCGTCAACCCATTCACAGTCTGGACATCTGTTTAGAACAGGTGCTCCTTGTCAGTTTCACTTCATGCTGTATCTGAGTCTTAGGTGTAAATAGGACCATAAGACATACAAGCAGAATTAGGCCATTCGGCCTACCAAGTCTGCTCCACCATTCTACCATGGTTCCTGCCTTTTCCCCATAACATTTGACATCCTTACTAGTTAAGATCCTATCAACATCCATTTTGAATATACCCAATGACTTGGCCTCCAGGCCATTTGTAGTAATGAATTACACAGATTCACCACCCTCTGGCTAAAGAAATTTCTCCAGTCTCTAATCTAAAGGGACATCCTTGTATTCTGAGGCTATGCTCCCTGGCCTTAGACTCCTATCCATGTCCACTCTATATAGGCCTTTCAATATTCAATAGGTTTCATTGGGATCCGCCCACATTCTTCTAAATTCCAGCAAGTACAGCCCCACAGCTATCAAATGCTCCTCGAATGTTAACCCTTTCATTCCCAGGGCCATTCTCGTGAACCTTCTCTAGACTTTCACTAATGCCAAAACATCCTTTCACCCTTTCTTAGATAAAGGGTCCGTATGCGCTATACTATATATACACACGTGTATCTATGTGCACACACACACACACACACACACACACACACACACACACACACTCTCTCTCTTTCTATCTCTCTCACCATACACACCAACTGAATACGACAAACTAGAGGGCTTAGACTATAAAGAGCTATGGGTATCCCTAGGTAATTTCTGAGGTAGGGACATGTTTGGCACAGCCTTGTGGGCCGAAGGGCCTGTACTGTGCTGTAGGTTTTCTATGTTTCTAAACATAATAGCTGTCCCATACACAGTGCTAACTCAGTGTTAAAACAAGGATTATTGAGAACCACCCGAGAAAGCTGCTGGAGTAAAAAGCTCAGTTCTTTCTCCTTTCTCCCACTCTGAAGAAAGAGAGAATGGGAAAAAGCTTTTTATTGAACAATGTTTCCCAAGAGAAGTCAATTGTGCAGAGAAAGAATAAAGTTGGTTAGGATTTTTAACAATGGAATACTTTTCCAACTGTGCCTCAAATAAACAGGTAGAAACTACTTTTGTTTAATGTAAAAGGCTACTTGGCAACTTTTTTCCTATAATAAATGAACGCTGCCAAATAGTCTTATTTTCCTTTCGCTCTCACAGGCTTTGGTCACCCCACACTCAACACAATGGACAACTATTTTCTAAAAAAGATATTTCCGGGTTTGATCAAATGATAGCTTCTATTAAGAACTTGCATTTATTCAGCCAAGCAGCAGTAGCTGAGATGCATATGCTTGTCTAATTTTATTTAAAAGCATTTCACTTTTTTCCTCCTGTTAACATTGTTGCTTTTGCTCAGACAGTAATGGGTTTCCCTTATGCCTTGGATTGTTATGATCATGTAAATTTATTGGTGCTTAGAAGAACGGAGCTATTAAAACATTACAACAACCATTACAGCGTGTGTCTGATGTCGTTCTCCTAACGAACATATGCTTCCAACTGAATGCCTAAACTCTTATTTATGGATTTAATTTAATGTGCGGAAAGAATTCAAAATTAAATTCTGTACTCGCCTCCGGAGAGTGTCAGTGTATAATAACATGGTAATTTTTACACATCTTTATGAGAAATGGGAAAATTAATTCTTTTTGACAAGTTGTAATTATTCGACTTGGAACAGTTGCAGCTGAGCAGTTTGTGAGGCTGTTGTCTGGTACTGGTTTCTGTGAGATGGGTTGGGTGGGGGGGGGGAAGGAGATGTTTGTATATTGGTGGGTTTATAATGTGTGACACATTCCCCACTGCAAATTAACGATGAGCAATCTGAATGGGGCTGCAAACTCCTGTCACCACAGAGAAAGTTACACTTCACCTTCTCTGGTTTTAAATGCCCCTCTTCTACATTAAGGTTTTTTTAAAAAAGCAATTAAGTTGAAGCTAGAAGTCTACTTTAAGAAGATTGCTTGCCCAACCCTCCATATTGATTGGATGGTTCAGCCTACAGGTTTATTTGTACAGATTTGGAGGTCAGATGTAAATACTTTGTCTTATCTCATTCCGTTGTTCTCTCCCTCTGTTGTATTGTTCCATGTTTTTTCCTGTGCTTTGATGTGCCACACACCAGGTGTTCATGTTCTGAATTACACATGAAAGGGCCCATATTCCATGCTAATTAAACCAGCAAAACTGCCTGTATACAGTTTCTTTAACCAGCTAACACCCCGTCCAAGTCACCCCACCCACCATCCCACCCACGCTCATACCATACACTTTGGCTATTGCTGGCCGTCATCTAAGATAAATAAAGTTTAGCTATCTGTATAAAATGTAAAAAAGGCATCACATGTTGCAAATGTCAGACTTGGAGCCCGTAAATTTAAAAGGTTTCCCAGTTGTGTTGGCAGTAAACTTTTTCTAAAGTGGGCAAGTGAATGAAATTAACTTCCTTCTTTAATTCTACTTTTACAATTTGAAACTTTCCCCCTTTTCCTCTCTTTTTCCAATTACCCTCAGTTCTGAATTGTAACAGGGGTGCTTTGCTTGTATTTGTCTCTTATAATTAAACCTGGAGCCTTAATGATTTGAAAATCCCCATTCAATGTCTTCTTCGTGGGCGGCCCCCTTTTCGATTCTCCTCACCAGCTCCTCCCCACCCCTCCACCCACCCACCCTCTACCCCCAGTTCAGCTGGATAAAAGAATAGTTTGTCATGTGCAAATACGGTGCACATAAATCAGTCTTAAGTCTCTGGCTATTGTCTGACAAGCTTGATCATGAAAGAAAAAGAGAACCAGACATTTGATAGAGTTGTGTGGATAGCTTGAATGGACAAGGATGTTGTCCATTGTCTAGTATTGATCCTATTTGGTACTGTATAGACCTTTCCAATTACACTGTCTGTGCTTGCAATGAAAACAACGAGAAAAATCTCAGCCCTTCAGGTTAGGCTCTTCTGGAGATTATGCACTCAAAGGCGTTTATCTAGATTTCAAATATAAGCTTGCGTTCAATCAGAATGGTGAAGTCACGTTTCATCATTAATTCAGGTCCTTCAATCGTCATTAAAATTTTCATTTTGGAGCACTTTTAATAAAAATAATCCCAGTGTGCATTAAAGCGATATGGAGGGGATGGAGAGGTTTGTGGAAGTAGGGGTGAGGTTATGGGTATGAATTCAAGATGGAAATATGAAGGAAAGATAATTGAAAGCTTTGTCAGAAGGATAGCTTCACAAATGGCTTTACAGTTCTATTGCACTGAGTCATAATTTAGAACATTCCAGAAAATGACTTTAAATCCCCTGAGAGTTTCAGGTTCTTGATAAAATTAATACTGAGGAAAAATAATTTGGGAAAATATGAACCTGTTATCAGTAAAGATGACCACTTTGCTTGTGGACTGTCAAAAAATCCCAAATGTCACTTTGGTGAATGACACCTGTTGTGTGATTGATCTGAAGTTCCGGCCCTGAAGATAACTGTGTTTGTAAGCCCTTCAGAACCACTGCCAGCTTACTGGGCAAGTGCTGATGAGCAATACATGCAAGTCTTGCAAGAGGCACAGACGTTCTGAGAGCAAGTAAACCTGGGTTGCTTGCTGCACCATTCAGGCATTACTCATCGGTTCCTGGAAACATCAGGATAAACCTCGAGAGTTGGCACCAGTGTTCTGTACCCTAAGTAAGGACTGAAAGAAAGCTGGCGTGGAAATTAATTACAAAGTCAGAACAGCTCTATTAGCATATTCTAACTTTTTTTGTGCAGTTTCCTTAATAAAACAATTGAAAATTAACGCATTTCCAGTGAGATTTCCTGCATAATATGGTCATAATTTATTGAAAAAGAAATTTTGTTTTCAATGTTCATGGATGTCTGCCTTAATGAGGTCAGTGCTGGCAGTTTCACAGATTCAACAACAAAATCCGAAATGTAAAGTTAATTCCCATAATGTATTAACCCGGTTAACATATCCAAAATCTGATTACTTAGTTACCTCCAGTGCACATCTTTATTTCATTTGCCTGCCTGATGCTGTTGAGCACATTGAATGCAGATCAGGTGGCCTGAACTGTAAAAGCCTTAAAGTATAATGGGTGTATGTTTTTATCCTACTGCATTCAATGCTAGACTGGAGGATCTGATCTGAATTGAATATTGGATTCAAGAGTCGAGGCTAAAGCATCAGCAGAAAGTGAAAGGGAATAGTGAGGTAAATGATATATATTTTTCACAATGTTAAGTGTACTAAAGGTTGCAATGTAACACTAGTGCAGACAATATTCACGCAAGAGAGCTATAAACAGCAATGTGATAATGACCAGATAATGTGTTTCCAATTATAATGGTTGAGATATAAATGTTGGTGAGGACATCTTCTGCTTTTCTTTGAGCTTTCACCTTCCACTGATAGGGCAGGTCAGACCTTGATTTAATGCTTCATACCATAGAAGGCACCTTCAATTGTACTTCCACAGCACTGCATAGGATTGCGAGGCAGAAACATTTGTTTGAGACACTGAAGTGGTGTTTGAACCTACAGCCAATAGGCTAACGCAGGAGTGTTACTTGTGAGAAAAGGTTGCTGCAGGGAGTGGAGAGCAAGGCCTGGACAATTGTTAGCTCTATCCTTAGGTAACAAAGTGAAGGCCCGTAAGATATAGATAGATAGACGGATAGATATGTTATTGATCCCAAAGGAAATTACAGTGTCACAGTAAGATTACAAGTGCACAGATATAAATATTAGAAGAGAACTAGAAAGAATAAAAATAAGCAAGGTTGCTGTAACACTCCCATAAATAATGTCATAAAGAGTTATTTTTCTTATTCAACAGGGTCAAGTTTATGTTTCAGAAGAATATAGTTATCGACTTGTGCAAATGCCACCTCCCAATAAGATTGCTTTACTGCAGGTATATATTACGATTTACACATCCCTTCCTAGCAGACCATATCTAGAAGAGATTCTGTAGATGTTAGAAATTCAGAATAATACATACAAAATGCTGGAGGAACTCAGCAGGTCAGGCAGCATCTATGGAGAGGAATGAACAGCTGATGTTGCAGGCCTGATGAAGGGTCTGAGCCCAAAACTTCAGCTGTTTATTCCTCTCCATAGATGCTGCCTGACCTGCTAAGTTCCTCCAGCATCTGGTATGTGCCAATAAGCAGACCATATCTCTGGGATTTGGACATCAAAAATGGTTTGAGCCTTAGTCTGGAAAGTGAATCTCTTTTCTGCCTTTCCATGGAGAATTTGATGTTGCAGAAGTGCATGAGAGAAGATGCCGATCCGGCTACATGTGCCCTTTGAATTTTTAATGTAATTCAACCTCCGCTTGGAGGAAGGAGACCACAGACTTAACTGGGAAGTACAAGGTCTCTAGGATCAGTGATGGAAATGATGATAATATTTTCACTTGTGAAAATAATTTCACTACAAAGTGAACTCCTGAAAGCCATACATAAGTCACACTCTGATCTTTCTCCTTGAAGCAAAAATGCCCAAGTTATTCATACCTAAAGGGGGTAAATCTCTAGCTAAGTAAAATTCCTAATCACAAAGGATACCAGATGGCACCTTAAACATGCCAGGGAGTTAAGGGAAGTTACATCACATTGGTAGCTGGTAGTGAACAAGTTAATTAGCCGCAAACGACAGGTATTAAAATGATACTGGTGTTGGAATTGTGTCTGGTTTAAACACAAAACAGCAGACTTCTCCAAGCTAGACCGGTGGGTGAAATTATATGCATGCTTTGTGGTGCAGTTTTTTCAGGATTTGTCTTGTGTAATTATAGCAGCAGGTGTAGGGGTTTAGACACTGAATTAAAAATGCGGGGAAATGTTTTTCTGTATTTGACATTTTGTTTATGATGATTCTATTTTTTGCTGTTTAAGATGCAGCAGTAAGTTAGTACTGAACAATGTGTACTGTAAGGACTGTGTGACAGCAAAGCCTCATGTGTCTGGTTCATGTGGGAGCCCCGTGTCAGCACTGTCCCAATTGATATATGAACTCTAAATTGCAGCAAGTTTCAAAATGTAGATTCTTCATGATGAGACCTTTGATTGCCTTTGCTGATCCCACTCTGTGGGATCTCCGTTCACCTCCAACTACCACCCCCAACCCCCAATCTCCATCCTCCAGATCTCATCTCTCATCATCAATCCCGCATATCCCTGCCTATGTCATTAGGGGCAATGCGGTGGCACAGCTCATAGATCTGCAGCCTCACTGTACCAGAGTCCTGGGTTTGAACCTGACCTCCGGTTCTGGCTGTGTCTAGAGTTTGTCTGTCATCCCTGTTAATGTGTGGTGCTCTGGTTTCCCTCACATGGGGTAGGTAGTTTAATTGGTCTCCGTAAATCAGAATCAGGTTTAATATCACTGAACACATGTTGTGAAATGTTTGTGGCAGCAGTACAATGCAATACAATAAAAAGCTATAAATTACAATAAGATATAAATTACAATAAATATATATATAACATTAAATAAGTATTGTAAAAAGGGAGCAAAAGTAGTGAAGTGGTGATCATGTGTTGGTTCATATTCTGTTGAGAAATCCAACGGCAAAGGGGAAGAAGTCGTTCCTGAACTGCAACTAGTCTATGAGTGAGTGGTAGAAACTGGGCTGGAGCTGATGGGAGTGTGGGGAGGATCAATGGGAAATAATGTAGGATTCCTGTAAACAGCTGCTTGACGGTTGTATAACCTATTGGGCCACTGGGCCTTTTGTATGGTCAGCATGGTTGCATGGCGGTTACAGCGCCAGAAGCCCGGGTTCAAGTACCCTGATGTTTGTGAGCAGTTGGTACATCCTCCCCATGATCGTGCGGATTTCCTCTGGGTAATCCAGTTTCCTCCCACATTCCAAAGTCAACAGGTGGTGCAGGCTCTTTGGGCCAGAAGGGCCTGTCACTGTGCTATATCTCTAAATAACAATTCAGATAAAATAAGATCTAAATAAAAAATTAAATAAAAATGTTTAAAAAGTTCCAAAACTGCTGGGGAACTTTCACTGTCTGCCTGAGCAGGTGATCTGAGCTTCAGTTTGATGCCTCCAGCGAAAGGCATTACCTCCAGTAGCAGCGCACTCCCTCAGTGCTGCCTCTGCAGGCACAGCTGAACATTATTGTGCTTAAACCTTAGAATGTGCATTGATATGACACGCATTCACACTCAGAAGCAAGAGCACCAAAGAGGGCTTCCGAATGAGCCAACACTACCACTACTACGTCGACTCAGGCCTAGGGGGCCGGCGTCGGGCAAGCCAACACTGATAGATGAAATCCACTGCAAAACTCCCACAACGCTGGAGGAATTCAGCAGGTCAGGCAGCACCTATGGAGGGAAATACACAGTTGATGTATCAAGCTAAGACCTTTCAACTGATTCTGATCAGGACCACCCAATGTATACACCAATTTGTTAGGCTGTATTCATGAGTATAGTTGAATGACAACTCAGTTTGAACTTGGACTTGAGGAAACCCACAGGGTCACAGGAGGACTGTGCAAACTCCATATAGAAGGCACCAGAGGTCGGGATTCAACCTGGGTTTCTGATGTTGTGAGACAGTGGTCTTACTAACTATACTGCTCTGTGACTTCATTGAGGATAGATTGTCTGTGTAACCAGAGAACTTTTCCCAGGGTGGAAATGGCTGCTAGAAGGGGGCATCATTTTAAAGTGTTTGGAAGAAAATATGGGGGACGTTAGAGGTAAGCTTTTCACAGAGTGGTGAGTGCATGGAACGTGCTGCAGATGGTGGTGGGAGAGGCAGATGCAATAGAGCATGTAAGAAACTCTTAGATAGAAAAATTGAGAGCTATGGGAAGGGTTAGATGTATCTCAGAGTAGGTTAAAAGGTTGGCACAACATCATGGGCCAAAAGTTCTATATTGTGCTGTAGTGTTCTATGTCCTATATTCTAAGCCGATCACCGGGTTGTAACTGTGTCAAGATTTCACGTAGTCTTATCTGTTCCTGTGGCTTGGGGATTAGAGGAAATGGAATGTACAAGTCTTCACAGGCAAGTGACTTAAATTCATCGAATTGCAGTTGAGATGACTAATCTCTTATGTTTGAGAAGCTTGCAAGTGCGAGAGTAAACCGGAAGAGAGAAATCAAGATTCACAGAATATTTAATGCCAGTTAACTACAGAACAGAGCTAGGCAGCTCTCCACCCCTCAGTATGCATCCTTCTTCCACCCCGCCAAATCTTCCCACCCCCCCCCACATCCCCCATCCAACTCCCCCGTGTTGGCTGTGAGCACTGCCCTCATTCTAGTCCTTATTTTAACTGTGACCTGTATTTCCATGGTTATGTGGAAACGTATAGGAGCTTTGTGAATTCATGCAAACAGAGGCCCAATTACATAATCAGTGGGGCCAATTGTATTTTAATATGCAAAGTACAACTCTGGAAAAATTAGTTGTGTTGTTCAGGCAAGGAAAGGCCCCTAGCTCTCCCAGAAGACGTATCAGAAAATTGCTTCTCATGAACCACTTGGTTTAACAATGAAATGTTCCTTGGCTCTTTTCTTGTCCAGCTTTAGTTAGGTGCACAAGTTAGAGGCTTCTGCTTTGGGTTAGTGGGCGTGTTTTGTTCTCCTGCATCTGTCTACACCACTCCGCCCGAAACCATTGGATAAAGTTAATTGTGATTGTTCCTTTCTGTGTCTTCTGGTGCATTGGGCTGCAACCTTGCTGTTTGTTTAGCATCTGTCTGCTTTCTATGCGGCCGATTTGCTGGCTCAATGCTCAACCTGGTACGGATGGAAAGCATGCACGCAGAGGTGGCCAGATTTGAACCCGGAACCACTCACCTTGAAGTCCCGTGCGGATGCTACTGCACCACTGGCCGTCATAATAAAATTAATGCCCAACACTTCAGGCGAAGAATGACATCTGAGCTTAATGGCTAATGATTAAAAGGAAGAACTTGTGCTTTACTAAGAACACGACAGGCCAGAAATCTGTACTTTGAAATGTAGTTCTGGTTGCTGTCTAGTGTAGGTATGTTCCTCATCACAATGGAATGTATGAGCAGTTAATCAAAGTTCAAAAGTTCAAAGTAACTTTATTATCAAAATAAGTATTTGTCTCCATATCTTTGGGATCCATTTTTTGAAGGCATTTTGTTAGACCTAATTGAATGAAGACTGTTAACAAGCACACCTGTGGAAGTTCATCATTTTCTTGAACAGAGTAAAAGAACCTGGAGGAATTTTGCTCTACATCATATCATAAGGTGGATAAAGAATGTGTAATGTAGAAGTTGACTATTCAGGTAATGGATCTGTTACCAGTTTCTATGAACTTGATTAATCACATTTTAATGATGTAACTTTCCTCCAAGACCACGCATTGGGCGTCATAAAATTTTCTAGCTCTACAATTCTCTGAAAACCGCTTTTCCCCAATTCCCCAAATAAAACTTCCGGTTTAAGCTGGGGCTACCGAATACGTGTGACAGCCTCACTGGTAGTCCAGAAGGCAAGAAATTTGACTAAAAACATTAGTAATGACACCTTTTCTGAAGTAAATTGTGGTAAATTATCACCGCCAACAATGAAGAGGCGAATGAAGGCAAAGCGAATTTGAAGGATGGACCGTGCTGGTACATTGCAGAATCAGCGCAGATGGAGTGGTCCATTTGGAGAGGAGAAGTCGAGGCAGAGGAGCTCTGATGCCCATACAAATGGACCGGGTGACAGGTTAGATCACTCTGGGCACCAAGCTGATTTGGAGAAATCGAGGGCAGCTTCAGTCTGTACAGCGAAATCTGGGCCCAGAGCAAGTTGCTGGGTGGACGGACTAGGCCCGCTGCAGTTTTCTGTGCTGCGGCCCAGATCATAGTGTGAGGTACGATACACCATTTGGACAATTAAACACTGGCCCAGATATACTAGAAAGGCATCACGCACTCTCCTGTGATGTTCACTCCTCTCTCCATGGCGCTGAGACGACTAAGAATGCGCTGATTACTGTGCTCTGTGTCCGCAAATATGATGAGCTGAGACCAAGGCCTACTCTGAGCTGCTCCAGGGTTCAGATCTAAGGACACATTTTGTTCGGAAAGTTGTTACTTACTTCCATTCTTTCCATGATTTGTGTTTTTTTCCCCTTTCTCTGCCAATCAGGTGTTTGTCTTTATTTATTTTTTAAATTGGTTCCTTTCAGGTTTCTTGCTTTGTGGCTGCCTGTAAGCAAACAGATCTCAAGGGTATATAATTCATACGTTCTTTGAGAATAAAATTTACTTTGAAAGTTTGAAATTTCTAACCTTCTGTGCAACCCTGACTTTGTGCACAATTAGCAGCAGCACATTCAACTGTAAGTATCCTGATCTGTGGCATTGTCTGCCGAACCTTTCAACTCTCTGCCCTTCTCTCAGACACTCTTGAAAATGGAGTGTGTTGTCAAGGTATTAGTCACAGTCTGATGTCCGCGTCTTTTGCTTTACGTCAGTTTTTGTCTGGATTTGTTCTCATTAATTGCGATGGGTCATTTTATTCATTAGGCATGGAAGTTGTTACTATTGTAATGTGGGAGCAACTGAACAATCCAATGAACTAACGCAATGAATCTGATGTTCTGATACTGACAATGAAAGCAAGGTTAAAGGTTTTAAGTTAATACAGGTTTCATTATTTATTTATTTATTGACATAGAGTGCGGAGTAGGCCCTTCTGGTGCTTCAAGCACCCGGAGGAAACCCACATGGCTACGGGGAGATCGTACAAACTGCTTACAGGCAGTGTCGAGAAGTGAGCCTGGGTCACTGCTACTGTAAAACACTTTGCTAAGTACTACACTACTGCACTGTGGCGCGTGGCCAAGTGGTTAGGACGTTGGGCTCACGATCTGAAGGTCATGGGTTCGAGCCCCAGCCGAGGCAGCGTGCTGTGTCTTTGAGCAAGGCACTTAATCACACACTGCTCCAGTCCACCCAGCTGAAAAATGGGTACCAACAAAATGCTGGGAGCTAACCTCGTGATAGACTGGTGTCCTATCCGAGGGGGGAGTCTCGTACTCTCAGTCGCTTCACGCCACAGAAACCGGCATAAGCACCGGCCTGATGGGCCAGAAGGCTCAGGACAGACTTTGACTTTGACACTACTACATTACTTACATAAATGGATAACTTGGTTTATTACTGAGGTAAAGTGCATGCCGTCCAGACAGATAATTTAATTACAACAGTGCATTGAGGTAGTACAAGGGAAAACAATAATATAATGCAGAATAAAGTGTTACAATTATAGAGAAAGTGCAGAACAGACAGACAAATACAGTGCAAGTCCACAGGTCAAGAGTCCATCTTCTTGTTAGGGAACGATTCAATACTCTTATAACAGCGAGATTGAAGCTGGGCTAGAGCCTGGTGGTAGGTGCTTTCATGCTTTTTCATTGTTTGCCCAATGGGAGCAAGGGGAGGAGAGAATACCCAGGTTGCGTGAGGTCTTTGTTAGGCTGGCCGCTCTACTGGGTCAGTGAGAAATGTGGAGAGATCTCCCACTCAGTGGTAGGCGGTGAAGAAGGAAGAACGTCCAGAGTGGGTGGGATGTTTGATTATGTTGGCTGCTTAAGCAAGGCAGGGAGAAATGTAGACAGAGTCCATGGTTTCCTGGATGTGCACAGTCACGTCTACAATTCTCTGCAACTGCTTGTGGACAAGGGCAGGACTGCTGCCATACTAAACCATGGTAAGGGTCAAATCGGACATGTCAAGTATCTTTAGCATGGTGAGGAAGTTGAATTTGGAAGTAAAAAATGGTATGGATAAAAATATTTTCTTTAAACGATTGTTGTTAAATAGGCTCTTTACAAGAAAGATCCATGGTATGAATTGAAGATTAGCTGAAAAGTAAACCCAAGTACAGGCAGTGCCCAGGTTACAGTGGGGCAATTCCTGAGGTTTGTAACCTGAACAATTTGTAACTTGGAAACAAACACGTGTATAGGAGTAAGGAGAGCAAGCAAGCGTGAGAATAGTGGCTGCTAGTGAACGAGTGATTGGGTCTGCCCAGAGTTCCCAGCTCTGCCTGTTCAACGTGATTGCTGCAGCCTGGGAAGGCTGGGATGAGAAGAGAAGGCAGGTGCAAGAACCCCACTCTCAGCAGGCAGACGCCGACTCTTCAAAACCCTATGCCTCAAGAAGGCATCATCCATCATTAAGGGCATCCTCCATTCAGGACATGCCCCCTTTCTCATTGTTACCATCAGGAAGGAGGCACAGGAACCTGAAGACACACACTCAACATTTTACAAACAACTTCTTCCTCTCTGTCATCCGACTTCTGAACAGATAAAGAACCCAGGCAAACTTCCTCAATATTTTGCTCACTTTTAGAACCACTTTAAAATTTTTTAACATATTTCTTATTGTAACTTTTGGAATATTTATATATTGCGATGTGCTGCTGCAAAGCAACAAATTTCACAACATACGTCAGTGACAATAAACCTGACTCTGATTCAGTGTGCCTACAGCTGCGCAGGAGCTGGAAAATCCATCCCACCCATCCCAAACACACTTGCACGGGGTGTCTGCAGATCGGGGGTTTGAAACCTGAGTATGACTTGGACTGCATAATTCTGAAGCAAATCAGCAATATAACTTTATTGACTCTAAAGCATTTCTGATATATTCTGATATTGCGGAAAGATGCTGCACAAATGCCAATTCTTTACTTAGCATACTGTTGCCTCTTTAATACCTCTAGAAATAACTCTCTGGATGCATAGATGTCATGTACTATGTAACTGGACATTTTAGAATGGCATTGAATACTCCTACCTGTTTCTATAATGAAAAGGTTGGCAAGGATGCATTTATGTTACAATGCCCTTATTCACTGTTGATTATACTGCATGCAAATGGCCATTCTGTGATTCCCACTTCATCATTACAATGGTGTCAAGCATTGCTTTACCTTAACAGAAAAATAACAAACAGTTGGTTTGCGATGTAACAAATGTCATCCAGAAAGTTTTTGAAATCGAGCTTAGACTGGGCGGTGGGGGGCGTTCCAGGTGACAGGACTGTCAATCATCTCTCTTTCTGTGCTGTTCCTGACTGCTTCAACTTCAGACGGTTGAAAGGGGAAGGCGCACTTCCTCAAAAACACCAATTATTATCGGAGCGGATTAGACGTGAGTCAGTGATAAAATGCTGGTGTATTCTGAAGCACTTTGTAAGGAAACAATACAGTCGGGAATGACAGCTCAGTATGATAATTAGCATACATACTTTTGTGGGGCTGCTCCCACTCTGACACTGTCTATAAACACTTGAACAGCCTTTTTCATGGAACTGCCAGTAGGCATCAGTGCCCTGGCGATTAATGTGCAGACCTCGCTTTACCAGCCTGTGGACCTGATGAGGAGGAAATCGAGAAAAGAAAGAGACAGTTGTGTAAGGACAGTTTTTCCACAGCCTTGGAAAGTCACAATACATTCCACATAATCATCGTCATTGCTACAGTGCCGGACATGTAGGCCAATCTGTGCTCAGCAAGACTCCACCAAACATGAAAACAAATGTAAATAGGTAATCTCTTTCTGTTTCGTGGTTTTAGGGATTCGTGTTGGTCAGTACACCAGAAGATTGTGTAAACCTTCTTTAATTAGCACTATGGAATATTTTACTGGAGAGGGTATCTTGACACACTTGATATGAAGATGACAAAGTCTTGCTCCTCCACTGCAGTGTTAGCCAATGTGTCTGTTTCTTTTGAGTTGCATTAGAATTGACCCTCCCAGATTTCATTCAAACCCTCTGGTAACTGTTTGGGACAATTACAGTACATTGCCACCCTAATAGCAACTACCAATCCTGCCATATCTACCACTGGAGAAGACTAGGACATCACCACGTGCAGGTTCCCCTCCAGACAAAAAGATATTTTGCCTTCCTTCATCGTCTAAATTCTGGAACTCCCTCCCCAGCGACACTTTCACCAGGACTGCAGCAGTTCAAGGAGATAGCTCACTGCCATTCAGGGGCCATTATGGATGGGCAATAAATGCTGTCCTTGCCCAGATTCCAGCAACTGAGTGGTAAAATGCTGATGTATTCTGAAGCACTTTGTAAGGAAACTACCGCAGCTTAGTTCTGAATTTCTGCTTCTTCTTCTTCACGAGATGGTGGGCGTTGCAGCGGTTAGTGTTACTGCCGAACAGCTTCGGGGATCCAGGTTCGAGTGCAACCTCTGGTGTTGCCTGTGCGAAGTGTGCACCTTCTTCATAACCAACCACATTTCCTCTGGGTGCTCCAGTTTCCTCACACATCCAACAATATGATGTGATAGGTTAATTGGCCATTGTAAGTGACCTCTTACTGTAGGTAAGTGGGAAAAAAACACAAAAAGGAGACAAGTGTAATAAGTGGCAGATATACAGGGCAACATGGAATGGGAAGTAGAATTGCTTCCCTGGAAACTGGTATGGTGCTGATGGGCTGAATGGTCTCTTTCTGTGTCATTATAAATGAGGGTTAGGCCACATCTGGAGTATCATATTCATTTCTGAAAGGGTGTGGAGGCTTTGGGGCGGGTGCAAATGAGGTTTACAGGGATGTTGCCCGGATTAGGGGGCATGTTCAAAAAAGGAGAGGGTGGATTAACTCGCTTTCTATGGAGCAGTGGAAGCTAAGGGGAGAATTGTCAGGTGTATATAAAATAAAGGAAGGCATTGATAAAGGAAACAGTTTTTAGCCTTTTCCCAGGGCTGAAATGTCGAATAAGAGAAGTCATACAGATAAGGTGAGAGAAATAAGTTTAAATGAGATGTGGGGCAAGTTTTTTACTGAGAGTGATGGGTGCGTGGAATGAACATCTGATGTGGTGATGCAGGTGGGTATGATGGAAGTGTTTTAGAAAACAAAACAGCAACAACAGCAAAAAGAACTCACACACACAAGCCTCCAACCACAGGACTGGTTGTCTCACAATAATGACAAACTTCTCAATGCATTCTTTATATAATAAATAAAGCTGCTTGGAAAGTTAAAGTCAAAGTAAGTTTATTATCAAACTACATATACAGTATGTTACTATATCACACCTTGGGATTCATATTCCTGCAGGCATTTGCAGGAAAATAAAGAAATACAACAGAGTTTATGAAAAATACCGACAAACATCTTCTGCACAAAAGAAGACACAATGTGCAAATCAACAATCAGTGATATTGAGCACATGAATTGTAGAGTCCTTGAAAGTGAGTCTGTAGGTTGTCTGTAGGTTGTGGAATCAGTTCAGAGTTGTGGCGAGTGAAGTTATCCACACCGGTTCAGAAGCCTAAAGGTGGTAGGGTAATAACTACTCCTGAACCTGATGGCCTGGGACCAAAGGCTCCTGTATCTCCTGCCAATGGTAGTGCGAGAAGAGCAAGGCCTGGATGGTGTGGGTTCTAGACGATGGATGCTGCTTTCTTGTGGCAGTGCTCCTTGTAAACGTGCTCAGTAATGGAGAGGGCTTTGCTTGTCATGGGCTAGGTTGTGTCCACCACTCTTTGTAGGCTTTTCCATTCTTTGGCATTGGAGTTTTCAGACCAGGGCATGACGCAATCAAACTGTGTACTTTCCACCGAGCATGATGAATCTGTGCAAATTTCTAAGGAAGTGCCTTCTTTGTAATGGCACTTACACATCGGTTCCAGGGCAGATCCTCTGATGTTACTGTCTTTCTCCGTCCCTGACCCCCTAAAGAGGACTGGCTCATGGAATCCCGATTTCCTCCTCCTGCTTAATCTTACAGCAAAAGCATATTGCTGTACAGAATCATAATCAGGTCGATTATCACTGACTTAGATTATCTGCAATTTGTTGTAAGTAAGTCGAGTTAAAAAGGAACAATGAGGTAGAGTCCATGGCTTTACAGATTACGTGGAAGTCTGATGGTGGAGTGGAAGCAATTTCTGAATTGTTGAGCATGGCTGTTAGGGTTCCTGTACCTCTCCCCGATCGGTTGAGGATCCTAAGTGATGGACGCTGCTTTCTTGAGGCAGTACCTCCTGAAGCTGTCCTCGACAGTGGGGAGGCTTGTGTCCATGATGGAGCTGGCCACATCCACAGCTCTCTTGTGATCCTTTCCGTTCGACGATCCGTTTCAGGTTGTGATACAACTGGTCAGGATGCTCTCGACGTACACTGATTGAAATTTGTGACATAACCAAATCTCTTCAAACATTTGTCATTTAGCTTTCCCGATTAAGCACTTTAGTACTTTCCACTCTGCTCTCAATAGTTTGCTGGCATTAGACAATATGATGAAAGTGTGTTTAATTCTGATACTAAAATCACCAACGATAAGTGGAATAACCAGACTCACAGAGGAATGAATGCAACTGTTGCCAATAGCCTAAATGGAACAAGAGGTGTGTTCTGAGATCATTTATTAATGTATTTATGAATGTTCGGCAACTAGGGCATTGAACACTGCAATTAGCTGATTCTTATGAGATAAGGGTCTTGCAAGGACGATAAGCAGTGGTGGAAAATGGAACTGGTGTGGAGATCATCCACAAATGAATTGAATAGCAGAGTGAACTTGAAGACCCATCAAGGATACTTACAAGGAGAGCTGCCACAAGAAAGCAGCATCCATCATCAAGGACCCCACATTCCAGGCCATGCTCACTTCTCACTCTGCCATCGCGAAGGACGTATGGGAGCATTAGGACCCATCACTAGGTTGAAGATCAGTTATTACCCTACAGCCATCAGGCTCCTGAACCAGTGTGGGTAACTTCACTTGCCTCAGCTCTGAATCTACAGACTCACTTTCAAGGTCTCTACAGCACATGCTCTCAGTATTATTTTTTTAACCATTTTCACAATTTTTTTTTGCACATTAGTTGTTGTCAATCTTTGTGAATAGTTGTTCATAAATTCTATTATATTTCTTTATTTTCCTGCAAATGCCTGCAAGGAAATGAATCTCAAGTTGGTAAATGGTGACAGATAAATATTTGATAATAAATGAATTTACTTTGACTTGAATGGCTGAGGCATTTCCCAATGTTTCATTTAATAGTAGTGGAGACCTATTATTTTCAGCAGAGAGACTGCTCAATAACGTTGTTTTAAAAATCATTACATTTATACCAGTCAGCTGAGCTGACAAGTGGCTGACCCTCCTGAACACGAATCTGTATTTTAATGCACGATGATAAGACACTCAGATCAGAGATCCCTCTTCACACCTGTGAGGTAAGGATGAAGAATGGTCCCAAATCTTTTGAAGGGAAGATTGTGTTTTCCCATAATTAACGTCCCAGATCTAAGTGAGCGTGTGCAGCCGTGGCTGCACTGGAATGGTTTGTGGATAATTATGGGTCTCAACTTACGTGTGTTCTCATTCAATGAGAACTGAAGGAAACAAAGTAAAGAGAAGAGCTTTGAAATCACGAGGAGAATGAAAATGGAAAGGCTTTTATTTTCCTTTTTTTATTATAAATAAGAGGCGGCCATTTGGCTCATCAAGTCTTTGCTGGCAGTCAGAGCAATCCCAACCCCCACCCACGTATTTTCTGATAGCCAATTCTCTCCCGCATGCCCAACAGCTTCATTCTAAATCTCCTTCCATATACTGTACCTACCCTTGGGATAACTTACAATCACTGATTAACCTCCCCCCATGTATTTGGGACACCTGGATAAAAAACAAATAGTCACGGGGGAGCATGCAAACTCCACACAGATTGCATGGTATCGAGCCCTGGTACTGGAGCTGAGAGGCAGCGCCACTCTGTTGCTCTTCAATCAAAGGAGTTGGTAATCTGAAGGAATAATGTCAGGGGCCCTAATGTTGCAGTAAGGATAATGGTCAGCTGTCCATGCTCACTATTATTAAGAAATAAGCTGGGTTGTAATCATTCCAGGACAATTAAAAATCTCTTGGAAATTGGTGTCAAAGTTGCTCTGATTCTGAAGCAAATGAACTGAACTGGTATCATACTAAGTGTTCAGCACTTGAGCATATGGCAGAGGCAAAGTCCTAGCCCTCAAATAATCTGTAAATAGCTCAGAAAAAGTTAATATTTTTCCATTCAAACATATTAAATCATGATGACATGTTAAATCTTAGTTGCTCTGTGGCATGTTTTTTATTAGAGTGAGTCTAATTATTTTAGACCTTCATGATTGTTGGCAATACATCAACATTTTTTAAAAAATCCATTTATCTCTCTTGTAATATCATCTTTTTAATTTTGCTTTTGGTACATCATTTGGGATTGAACTAAATATTCTAATTCAATGTAGTCCTCTCTGTTTCTGGGTGTTATTTAAAAGACATGTGGACAGGTACGGTACATCGACAAAAAAGACTCGGGGCTGTGGGGTAAACACAATCAAACGAGAATAAATTATATGGGTGTCTTGGTCAGCATGGACCATTTGGGCCAAAGGGCCTGTTTCTGGTGACTATGACTCTACGATACTACATACAAAACCGTTTCTCACCTCTAAGCATTTTATTACCATCTCACATCAGCCTTCCTTTGTTCCTACTTGTCCTTTACTTGAAATGGGTTTACTTAAAGCGGTGGTTGCTAAGTTCTTAAAGTAATAAGGCATCATGAGGAAAAGGCACAAGAATGGAGCTGAGAGGGATAATAAATTAGACATGATGGGATGGCAGAGCAGACGTAAAGGGCCAAATGGCCTAATTCTGCTCCTACATCTTGTGGTCTTGTCCTGGTCTGCTTAATTAATGAAATTAGCTACTGCTTTCCTTCCTTAGGATCCACATCCTTCGTAGTAACACAGGGATGTTTTGACTCCCTAATAGCCACAAAACATTAACTATCTCTGAGCAACACTACATATTGCACTCTTCTCAATACTAACAGTACCGGAGCCTTAGCTCCCACTCCACTGTTTTCAGGATGGGTTATTACCCTGCAACAATCAGGCTCCAGAACTGCTGTGGATAACTTCACTCACCTCAACACTGAACTCATTCAACAACCTACTGACTCATTTTCAGGGATCTACAGCTCATGATCTTGGTATTTTTTTTATTTGCACGGTTTGTCTTTTTTGCATAGTGGTTGTTCGTCAGTTTCTGTTTATGTATATTTTTCCATAAATCCAATTGTGTTTCTTCATTTTCCTGTCATACACGCAAGAAAGTGAATTTTAAGTTAGTTTATGATAAAGCACAATATATACATACTTCGATAATAAATTTTACTTTAACTTTGCGATAAGCAACAAGCCCCATTTTTTCACTACAGATTCCAAAACTGAATCATTGAATTTAAAGACTCATACCATGTGTATCCCTGGATGATTCAACATTGAGGAAGGTAAACTACAAGGGTTCCTGCTCTACGTTTTGGTGAACCAGGGAATATTGGGAAGTTGCAACCAAGTCACTGAGCCAGGGCAATGAAAGCAATCCAGGGTTCCAATTCTTGATTACTCTACTCTCTCTACACCCATGACTGTGTGGCTAGGCTCATTTCAAGCACTATCTATAAATTCGTCAATGATACAACTGTTGTCAGCAGAGTCACAGCAGATGGTGATGAGGAGGTGTACAGAAGTGAGATAGATCAGCTGTTGAGTGGTGTCACAACTACTACCTTGGACTCCATGTCAGGAAGACCAAGGAATTGATTATGGACTTCAGGAAGGGGAAAATCAAAGGAACACACACCAGTCCTCATCGAAGGGTCAGCAGTGGAAAAGGTGAACATTTTCATGTTCCTGGGAGTTAATGTCTCTGAAGATCTATCCTGGGCCCAATATACTGATGCAGTTACAAAGAAGGCACACCAAAGGCTATATTTCACGAGGAGTTAGAGGAGATTTGGATGCCACTGAAGACTAGCGTATTGTTACAGATGTACCGTAGAGAGCATTCTTAACTCATTGCATCAGCATTTGCTATGGAGGTGCCTTTCACAGGATCCGCAAAAGCAGCAGAGAATTGTAAACTCAGCCAGCTCCACCATGGACACTAGCCCCCCACCCTCCCACGACCAAGGAAATCTTCAAAGGCCGATGCATCAGAAAGGCATCCAACATCCCTCACCACCCAGGACATGCCCCTTCTCAGTGCTACCTTCAGACAGGATGTACAGGAGCCTGAAGACACACATTCAATGTTTTAGGAAGAGTTCCTTCCCTCCATCATCAGTCCATGAACCCATGAATATTACCTCACTATTGGCTCTTTATTGCACTACTTATTTTTTATATATTTCTTATTGTAACTTACAGTATTTTTTTAAAGTTTTGGACTGTACTGCTGCCGCAAAATAACAAATTTCACATTTGTCGGTGATACTAAACCGGATTCTTGATTGCTCTGAAATGAGCACTGCTAATTCTACATACTTGCATATCAACCACGAATGTGATTGATGTTGTCTTGTGAGATTCTTCGCATTCAAATCTAGGTGATATGATACAAGTCTTAATGAATTTGAATTTCATGTGTTATTGAACACTTGGGTAATATACAGGGGAGCCTCATTCCCCCAAGGTGTGCTGGTGCCTTGGGAAGGAACAGTTCGACACAATGACTGGGTAGTAATTCAAAATCAGGTTTAACATCACTGGCATGTGTCATGAAATATGTTGTTTTGTTGCAACAGGTCATTGCAATACATAATTTTGAAATCTATATTACAATAAGAAATATAATATAAATAATCAACTAGTGCAGAAAAAGAAAAAAAAGTGAGGTAGTGTGCTCAATGTTTATTAAGAAATCTGATGGTGGGGGGGAAGAAGCTGTTCCTAAAAGACTGAGTGTATGTCTTCAGGCTCTGACTTGATGGTAGCAATGAGAAGAGGGCATGTCCTGGGTGGTTGGGGTCTTAATAATGGATGCCATCTCTTTCAGGCATCGCCTTTTGAAGATGTCCTTGATACTGGGGAGGCTAATGCCCATAATGGACCTGGCTCAGTGTGAAACTTTCTGCAGCTTTTTTTCAATCCTGTACAGTGTCCCCTCTGGTTAGAATGCTTTCCACAGTACATCTATAGAAATTTGCAAGAGTCTTTGGTGACCTCCCATGTCTCCTCAAACTCCTATTGTAATATAGCCATGGTTGTGCCTTCTTTGTAATTGCATCAATATGCTGGGCCCAGGATAGATCTTCAGAGATGTTGACACCCAGGAACATGAAACTGCTCACCCCTTCCACTGCTGATCTCTCAATGAGGACTGGTGTGTGTTCCCTCGACTTCCTCTTCCTCAAGTCCCACAATTAATTCCTTCGTCTTACTGATATTGAGAGCAAGGTTGTTGTTGCGATACCACTCCACCAATTCCTGTACGCCTCCTGTCACCAGAGTAACTGCCGTTGCAGCATAGGTTGGAGCATCACTGAATTTAACTATGCACATACTATTGAACTCATCAGTTCCACTCTTTAACAGGTTGACCAACTAGCTGTCAAGTTGCATGACCTATTATAGTTGAACTGATATTCACGTCGAAGCCAAGGAATTCTGCCAGTTTACTCGAGGTCTCCATGTTGCTTTCCTCATTCTCACTGTGCATAAGTACAAGCCCCTGGGAACAAACATTCTGATGAAGCTTTGTCTGAACCTAAGCGACAGGTTAAACCAAACAGACACACGGCCATTTCTCACTCTTTTGCCATCTATTGGGATGTTGCCCAATGCAGAAAATTGGGACTAGCTGGGTAGGCACACCGGCCAGCATGGACTGGTTTGGCTAAAGGGCCTGTAACTGTACTGGTTTATTCTATGACTTTGTGTGTATTGCCATATTGCCATTTGCACTATGACATTAGTGCATTTCATTGCTAGTTCAACAAACACCAGGAACGGAGTTTTTCTCTTAATGGTCATCCTGGATATTTGCCACTCTAAACATCCTTTTCTGCTTTCTTGTTTGATCCTCTGGTTGACTTCTATGATTTATCTCCCTTAATTTGTTGTATTTTTCCTCCTATCATTCTCCTCTTCATGTCTATACCTTCCGACTGCAGTCACAGCCAGATGTGTCCCACAGCTATTAGCTGTCCAACAGCTATTGATACACTGCACGCTGTTGTTTGACGTAAAACTTAATTGTAATTGTTAGAAATTAACTGAGCACTCTCCAAATCAATAGCACCATTGTGCATTGAGTCAGCTTTCATAAGGTAAGCTTTCAAGCAAATTGTTTACTTAAAGCATTTGAAACTAGTAACAGATGGAGTGCCAGACATAATGGACATCTTAGTAATAACTTCTTTCATGAATGTCCAATTAAACAATGAAAATACAAATACAAAAAGAATCATTATATTTAAATTCACCCATACATGTGTAAACAGAATACATTGTGCAGTATGGTTGCAAACCAAGTTTGTCTTATTATTCTTATCGTGTAGCCTTTGAATTTGAGTGCAAAATCAAGTCCTTTCTTGCCTTTGCTTAAAAGTATCCACCAATTGACCAAAGCATACAGGATTTGCATAATCCAATATTTATGGAATTGGTTCAACTAAATCAGAGCAGTGTGGTCCAGTTTACTACTTTGACTAAATATCATTGTGTTTGAACATTCCTCGAGCAGGTAAATCTGAGAGTAGAAGTAGCTTATGGGCATTATATAAAACCTAAAGAAAGTGTATGACCATGTGGATTAATTCATTTGGATACCGCGAGCAAGTTTGTATGACAGGATTAGAAGGTGTTACTTGACTGGGACAAAGGAAAACAGATTTGGGGCTTCAAGCTGTTTGTTTAGTCTTTTACTACATCCCATTTAAAATCTTGTCTGACCAGTCTTTGCATTCTTTACATACATTGATGAATATAAATATCAATTGTCCTTTACAGATATATAAGCATCGCAGCCTGCTTTGTCGGTGACTGCATTTAATTCAAGCACATACTGTAGCCCCTTTCAAATCTAAGGTGCCGGCCTGTGTAATCTTCCTTCTTTCCTAAAACAAATGTGGTCTGGAGTTAACTGAAACGCACTTTTCATTAAAATCCATTGAAAACATTTCCAGTGGAGTTACTGTTTGGATGTGAGATCCTGACTGACGTGAACTCTCTCTGAAGCCCCATTCACACTGCAGCTGTGCATTCTGGCTTGCTCTGGTTTCTCAGCTGCTGAACATTAAACATGCAACCTCAAAATGGTGCGAGTTTACTAGCTTGCTTGTTATTAAGCTCTTAAAAAACTTTCCCCAAATGTGTACAAGTTCTAAAGCTGGCACCTCACTGAGATTAGATCACAGTTCAGAACCCCTCACTGCAAGATATTGAGCTCCTCTTTCAGGATCAGAATCAGATTTATTATTATTGACATACATAGTGAATTTCATTGTTTTACCACATTAGTACAGTGCAATACATAAAGTAACTATAACTTACAAGATATATAGAATGTGTGTGTATATATAATGTGAAGTTCAAAAAGAGAGCAAAAATTGAGGTAGTGTTCATGGGTTCACTGAGCATTCAATAACCTGATGGTGTGGTGGTGGAGGGGAAGAAGCTGTTTTTACATATTGAGTGTGTGCCTTTGGGCTCCAGTACCTCTTCACTGATGGCTGGAACAAGAAGAGGGCATGTCTTCGATGATGACGGTCCTTCATAATGGATGCTGCTCTTTGAGACACTGCCTTTTGAAGATGATCTTGCTGGTGTTTATCTTGGCTGATCAACGTCAGAGTACTAAGACCTGAAATCATTAGAAGAATTATTTTACCAAAGTATCAATAAAAGCTGGAAAAGTCATTTTGCTCTGACTTAGTCTGCCTAGCCCACATCCTCAAACTCCAACTGTATTCCTGAACTTCTTGGGGAAGTGTCCTGTGATTCCAAGCAATTGCTGGAAATCCATATTTAACTCTGATTAGCTGCAAATTGCCTGAGCCACAATTTTGTTTCATTTGGCCTTATTGTTTCCCCTATCAGTGGACTGCTATTTGATGGCATCAGATACAACGTTTACTGTAACTAGGGGAGGTCTGTTCATACAAATTAGATCCAACTGAGTTCATTCAGAGCAAAGCAGCATGAAGTGGAGTGTCTATATATATATATATAAAACACAGTGGCCAGTTTTTTTAGGTATACCTGTACACCTCATTAATGCAAATCCAGTCGTGTGGCTGCAACTGAATGCATAAAAGCATGCAGACATGGTCAAGAGGTTCAGTTGTTGTTCAGACCACACATCAGAATGAGGAAGAAATGTGATCTAAGTGACATTGACCGTGGAATGATTAATGGTGCCAGATGGGGGTGGTTTGAGTTTCTCGAAAATTGTTCTGGAATTTTCATGTAAAACAGTCTCCGGAGTTTAAAGAGAATGGTGTGAGAAACAGAAAACATCCAGTGAACAGTAGTTCTGTGGGCAAAAGTGCTCTTTTAATGAGATTGGTCAGAGGAGACTCTGACCAATTTGAACCAGACTGGTTCAAACTGAAACGAAGGTGACAGTAGCTCGAATAACCACGCATTACAAGAGTTGTGCAGAAGAGCATCTCTGAATGCACAACACATCAAACCTCGAATGGATAGGCTACAGCAGCAGAAGACCACGAACCATGAACCCAGTGGCCACTCTATTAGGTCCATAACAAAATGGCCACTGAGTGTGATGTGAGTGAGGACCATCATTGGTCAGAGTTAATCATGAATACTGTATCCTAGCTGTCTAGATATGCAAGCCTGGGCAATACAATCTGGAGAGCAAGCTGGTGCCCATACCACAAGCTCCGCTTCTCCATGCATCTGATGAACCCATAGGAACAACAGAGACCGATACAGTTTGATACCGGCAGCTTCACAGGACTTGCCAGTCAACATTGAACTCAATGTAGGACTGCCTTAGGAACTCCAGCTCCGGATTTTTCCCTTGGTTTACTCCCGAAGTGCTCCCCATGAGTAGGAACAGCCGCAGGCTCTGGAGGTTTGAGATCAGAGTTTTCCATCTCCTAGATGAGCTGTCAACCTCATCTAATGAGCCCCATCTACCTGAAGCAACTGGTTTTAAGGCACTACTAACCCGCCTTTGCACCTTCTCCTGCCAGTAGAAATGGTTCTGCTGGGCTTAGTAGCTTAGCCACATGTGAAGGTCAGGAGCTGGACTTGGTTGTCAGAGGCTATTTGAGGTGCATGCCATTGGGAGCATTTAATAGGGTCGTGGGAGTTTGTTCCCCATTACCACCCCCAGCTATAACAAACATAAGGAACCGAGCAACACACACAAAATACTGGAGGAACTCAGCAGGCCAGGCAACATCTAGGGAAAAGAGTATAGTCAACGTTTTGGGCTGAGACCCTTCAACAGGACTGGAGAAAAAAAATGAGGTGCCAGAGTTAGAAGGTGGGGGAGGGGAGGAAGAAACACAAGGTGATAGGTGAAACAGCAGGTAGGGCTGAGGTAAAGAGCTGGGAAGTTGATTGGTAAAAGAGATACAGGGCAGAAGGGGGAATCTAAAGAGTGTATAATTCTGACTTGGTATACAGGGCACAATTTCCAAATCTGTAGGTGACACTAAATTTTGTAATATTGTAAAATTTAAGGGAAACATTAATAGACTTCCAGGAGATATTGAGAGACAGGTACAAATGAATTTTTAACGTCAAGATATAGGAAGAGTTATGATAGGAAGAATGAGAAGAGGCAATATTAGCTAGAGTGCACAATTCTAAAAGGAGAACTAGACCAGAACGATCTGGGAATATATATGGGCAAAATCCCATTAACATTGGAAGGAGAGGTTGGGAAAATGTTTAAACAAGCACACGGGATCAATACAGCCAATGGCCCAAACTCTGAGGTACTGTATGCAGTTCTGGGTACCACAGTTCAGGATGTATGTAAAAGATCTGGGGATGGTGCAGAAGGGATTTACAATTATAATTCCATAGATGAGGACATCACCACTAGGAGCAGACTGGAGGTGTAGTTCTTGAATCAGAGGAGGGTACAAGGAGATCTGATAAAGGAATTTAAAATCATAAAATAGCAAGGGAGAGATTGCAGCCAGTATTCAGAAGTTGGGTAGTTAAAGAACTGGGGTCATAAAATGAAGCCAATTGACCAAAATTACATAATGAATAACTTGGAGGTAGTCTGTTTCTGGATAGCACTGAAAATGGAGCTAGACAGGTGTCTGAAAGGAAAGAATTGGCAGGGCTGCGGAGAGCGGGCTGGATTGGAGATGGATCAGACACCATAGGTAGAATGGTCTCCTGTTGTAATGATTCTGCGATCAGTTGGAATCAGATCTAATGAGCTGAATCAATTCCAAATTGGAGCAATTGAGAACACTGAACCAAATCAAAGGGGCTTGGTCAGTCTAAACAGAGCTGCTGAGCTGAATCAGTCTGACATTTTTCAACCAGAAGAACACCTCATTAAAATGTTGCAATGGATCTTTCACATCCACCTGTGACAACCTAGGTTTAACATCTCAAGGTACTCATAACAGAGAAGAGGGCTTTTGGCCCACAATGTTGTGCCAAACCAATTAAATTAGGAATCAAATGCCCAACCAATCCAATCCCTTCAGCCTACATAATGTCCATATCCTTCCAGATCCTGCACATACATGTGCCTGTCTCAGAGGTTTTTGAATGCCCCAATGGTATTTGTGTTCACCAGCATGCACAGCAGCATATTCCAGATGCACTCCACCCCCTGTGTAAAAAAATACTTGCCTATCATGTGATAGGGACACCTCTGGCAAAATTCCTCAATCCTGCACTAAAGTCCTGACTGTTTTACACTCGAGTTTCTGGAATGATTAGCATTGACATCTTCCCAACATATATGAAAAAGTCCAAGTTTGTTGTTATTTCAACTGTATTCATGTATACTGCCAAATGAAACAATGTTCCTCTGGACCACGGTGCACAACACAGTACATATACTTGTACTCACACACAACACATGAAGTAATATTACTACAAATAAATTAGTAAGGTGCATTTATTTACAACACAAAGAAAAAAGTAAACAGTATAATGCTACTGGCATTTCATATGCCGTGAAACCTTGGTGATGGCAGGAAATTCAGTAGTCTCATGGCCTGGGACAAGAAACTGTTTCCCGTCCTAACAGTTCTTGTCCTAATGCTCTGGTACCTCCTGCCTGATGGTAGGGGTCAACGCGATTGTTGGGTGGAAGGGAGGCACCATTGGCAACACTAAGGCCTAAAAAAACACATCTTGTATGTCAATGCTGTTCTAATGTTTACCCAGTGTCACCAGGACACACCATTAGACCATTATACTGTGTGGCATCTTGCCATCCACAGCAACACTCTATCTGCTGGGAAATTCAGCCAGTCAAGTAGATTTATTTTATATTTCATAAATAACCTTTATCCATAATTGTATATACAAGAAAGAAACAGTGCAAAATAAACACACCATAGCTCAGGTGGAGACCCTCCATTTGGACTGAAAGATAGAGGGAAGATAGCCAGTGAGGGAAGAGGTGGAGCCTTCCACTCTCTCCTCGCACATCTGCCTATCATCCCTCCACACCTAAGTCCACCTATGGCCTACCAGCTTTTGCTCCAGCTCTTCCCTCCACCATTTTATACAGGTTATTTACCTCACCCCTTTAGAACGGATGAAGAGTTAAGTCTATAGACTGGGGTTGCTGAACCTATGGCACAGAGGGCTGTGGAGGCGAAGTCATTGGGTATATTTGTCACAAGCGTTGATAGGTTCTTGATTAGTGAAGGTGTCAAAAGTTACGGGAGAAGGGAGGAATGGCGGAGGAGACTCGACGGGCCACATGGCCTAATTCTGTTCCTATGTCTTGCGGTCTGTCAATCGAGATGAAAAGTCTCAACTGTTGCCCATCCAGCTAAGTTCCCCCAGCACCTTCCGTTTTGTGCCAGATGGGGGAATCTGCAGGCTCCTGTGCCTCTTGCTCTTCACAATTGATTACTGCATTCCCTATTTTTCAAAGGGGGTGACATTTCATTGGCCGGGAGACAGATACACTGCACGGAAAATGTCCCCCATCCCGCAGCAGACGTTAAAACGGATTCTAATGGTGTTCTATCAAAGAAAATCGTTGTTTTCCTTGATATCATAACCGCATCAGAATCTTGTTCCTTCGGGTGTCATTCACGCCAGCTCAATTGTAAGGCAAATCGCAGTTCTCGTGACTGTTTGCTTGTTATTGCTGTCTGAGGATCAAAGTTAGCTGGAGCCACAAACCAGCGAGCTGATGATTGGTGGGCTAAGAAGTTGTAGTTACTCTTAAGTGTCTCCAGCAACTTGGAAAGAGCAGGGCCCATGCAATTGACTTTGAGAGTTCAGTCAATCCCTTTGCAATCAATTTGAAATGCTATTCACACGTTGCTTTTTTTAATTCTGACAAGTCGTAAATTGCAAAGCACTCTGCTCTGCTTTGCCCGTTGTCACGGTAATGATTTTAAAATCTTAAGGTTCAAACCCACATCATTGCTCAACATGCTGCCGAAGGAGCAATGGGAAGGTTGGCAGCTGATGGCACTTCATACTTACAACGTTCTCAAGCTGGCCATCCTGTTTAACTGTCCCGTGGCAGCATTAAACTTGAGAAATTGTGAGTGATTCCTCGAACTTTCAAACTAAATCACTCTTGATTAGCAACTGCAAGATACATTTGAAACCAGTTCCATAAAAGTTTGCAACAATCCACCAGCAGGTCGAGCAGCATCCGTGAGGAGAAAAGAATAGTCGACGTTTCGAGCCGAACCTCTGCGTCTCAATCCTGATGTCGGGGTTCCACCCGAATCGTCGACGATTTATGTCATCTCACAGATGCCGCTGGAACCGCTGAGTTTCGGTGCTCCGGATTCCGCAAACCCTTATACCTCCCAATCAGGTCGAATTAATCCGACTTCTTCCTTTAGTCGGGAGCGTTATAACTCACTCCGTAATGACTTGCTTGATTACAGTATGCACTACAGTGTAACATTCGATGGTATCTCAGAACAGTCAGATCTTCTCGGCGTGCAGAGAGCGGGGGCACAGAGACGGTTCTCATTGGTGGAGAGTGCGAAAACTAGAGAAGGGATGGATATGATTGGTCAAAGAAGCAAAAGCAACGCGAGGGTTTTTTAAAAATATATGTAGTGGATGGTTAGCATCTGGAATGCAGGTTGGAAAGGAGTGATCGAAGTTCTCCCAGTTATAGGGCTCATAGGGGAACTGGATATACTGTACTCCCAAAAAAGCTATGGGGGCTGGATTGGGAACGCTGTACAGTATTTCTCCAGCGAAGACGGGCCGCATGGTCTCCTTTCGCGCTATAACCTTTCTGTAATCCCGCTAGAAGAGTAACTGGTGCTGGTCTGGGTTGATTTGCTCTGTGTTACGTCCTAAGCAAGTTTATCAAACGTTAGGCCTTCCAATCGTATTGACTTTGTGGAGACACTTATTGTCATGCTAAGAGGCAAAAATGCTAGCTGTTTCCCTTGTTAGCACTTGTCACGTCTCCGATCTCTATCTGTCAGGGAATTTTAGTACATAAAGAATCTCTGTCCCCACCCGCCCCACGCCCCAACTCCCGCGACGGGGCTGCGTTTCCCCGGGCTGGTGGGAATGCTGGAATTGTTCCGCAAAATAAAAGGAAGCATTTGTTTTCCGAAGCTACATGGGAGAGCTGGAACATCAGTCGGAACCCAGTTCACTCAGGAAACTCTTCATTAGCGCTTCGCACACGTGGACGCCAGATGCATCCACCGAGAAGGGACTGGGCAGATTTTAAGTAATAACCTTCCTTTGTTTTCTGACGTTGTTCTGAAGATAGACTGGCCGTAGCCTTCGAGGATGCCCCCGTCTTCCAGCCCTGGAAAACAGCGACGATTCTTTTGAATTTTCTGAACGGGAACAAAACTAAAATAAAAACGAACAGCGCAGATCAATTAAAGCCAGGGAAGAAGATGGATAATGTTAATTAATCTACATTTTAAATTGTAATTATGTCATCCCACGAGACCGGGAAACAGATCAAATTAACAATTAAAATATGATTCAATCTTCGACAATATGAAATAAAGATTCATCAACTTGCGCTTCTTCCGAGTGGAGCTTTCGAAACGGGATGGGTGGGTTTCAGTGCGAGTGTGGGCACTGCATTTAGTAGCAGTAAATTTTATTGACTACCTTCACGGGAAGTGGCTCAATATTCAGGTGAAATGCTTGCTCCTGTCAACTATCGCAAACCAAACGTCGCAGCTCTGATATTACCTGGGAAACTCCTCCCCGCTTTTCCGACTTGCACTTTCTCACAATTAGCAGAGAGAAACTTTTTTTCCTCCCTGCTTTTCAACCGGTCCTTTTCGCCACCATCAGCAACCCCTCAAATCCACCCCCCCCCAACCATCGATTTCAGAATCAAAGGCTCCCAAGCATTCCTGGACAGGGAAGCTCATTATTTAAAAACATTATTTTTGGTTGAAAGTCTGCAGGGAATATCTTCCATTATCCATTCGTCATCTGCGCTAATTAAGTTTCTACATGAACTTAGGTAAAAAAAAATCTGTTAGAAATTAACACTGTGCAATCTTCCAGGTTTGATCACCAAGTTACAATGGGCAGCTTTCAAAACCTACATATGGCCTTCCTTCTAAGGAATTGATTAAGTGAGTCCGGATGAAATTCAAATCCTTCGATTTGACCTTTGCCTGGCCTGAGAGGTTGCAATTCGCATAACAATTTCCTTTTGTTCTTTGTTGCAGTTATTAATCCAACATGAGCTTCGAATTAATCAGGGTGATGCGTTGTTACATTTCTAATTCACAGCCCTACTGTTTGTGTCTTTTTTAATTAAGGCAGAATGATAGCATGCTGATGTTGGCTTCTTTGCTCATCACAGAGGGAAAGGCTAAATGGGCAGGATGAGATTAGTCCAAGGTTCCACTTAATTGTTTTCTGCTTCCTTTTAAATAAAGGCTGTGAGTGAACATGCTAATTCCAGGCTGTGGCAGATCGAGCAGCGAGCGCAGTCACTGTAGTTCAGTAACATCCTCTAATGGCTTTGGAGGTCAGTGCATTTCGAGGCCTCAGTCGTTTATTAAAAAAACCCTCTCCCTCCCCCCCCCCCCCCATCACGCTACCTCTTTATTTTACCATCCCCCAGTGGTGCTGTTTGATGTGATAAAAGAGAAAAATGTTGTCTAACACTCTAAAGGCTGGTTAATTTGCGTTAACCAGATGAAAACAAATGCACTACATCATATTTCATTAGCAACCCTGTTTAGCTGTCCTTCATTACTAAGTACTTCCAAGCCTCAATCTGTGGAAGACGTGTGATTAGGCCAGAAATAATGCTACTTTCCACGTTCATTGTATTGTAAATTACCTTTCAGGTCCACTACTCTATCAGGAGTCAGGGTACAGGATTCGGTGCTGATACATTTTTGACTACTCTGTATACATAAGTAGAACTGAGATCATTATGTGGTCCTGTATTTGAGTAATTTTTATTTAAGATGTCAAACAATAGGCTGTTGATTGGAGGGACAAGAACAGAACAATAAACTTCTGTGCCACATAATAGACCACCATTTGCAAGCTCTGCTTTAGAAGGGCCCTCCTTATTGTTTTTTGTACAAAAATGAATCTTGGGAGGAGGAATATTTTGCTGAGGTATGTCATTATTTTGCAAATTTCTATTATCTCATCATGTTGTCTTCATTGTAAATTGCAGCTAATTAGGAACCTAGTTAGAGCACGGGCTTTGAGCCTGCCTTTTTGAAAGGAACACACAGATTACCACACTACAAGAGAGGAAGGAGTAGAAAAAGGAGATTAATCTGGTTACCTTGGCAACCCTCGCTTCCATCTGTGAAGAACAATACATTTTTGTTTCCTTGGCTCAGTTCAAATCTGTTTTGTTTAGAAAAAAACGTGGCCTCTACAACAATGCTGAATTCTGTCTGCCGGGTTTACCGGGTGCAATTTCACTGCAAGTTAGGCTCTGGAGGGAATGGGAAGATGAAAGAAAATAGCCTGAGCGCTGTCAAAGGTCGTGACCTTGCTGCACAAAGCTAGCAGTTTTTTTACTCCCAAATCCCTTCTGAAAGAAAAGCTCTTAATGAAATAATATACTGTGGATTTGGACACCTTGTAGTCTTTATTAAAAGCAAGAGTCCTATATTTTGATGTGCCTCATTAAGGTTGAAACCTTTACAGTAGGATTATTTTAAATATGACGACTAACTTTCATTTTAAACTAAAGACACGCTTCATTCAGTGTCTGAATCTCCAGGACTTGCCAGTCCACTGACTGACTTGCGTTGAAAGTAACTTTTCATGGTTCGATTTTAGTTTTTTTTAACCAACTTTTTATCCTTGCTTCGCCGTTTCTCTCGCCATCTGAAGCCCAACAAATATTCCTTGACAGGCTGTCTAGGTGGCCTTAACCATCTCGTTTCCAGACTGCAATCCACCCCAGAACATGTGGGAGACATGCGGAGGAGTCACGACGCCAGATGGCACGGGATATTTCGATTAGATTGTTGTGCTGTGCATAACGGGTTTAATCGAAGGGATCAACCTAATTGCATTGTCAGTGAAATAAGGATGGATTCGTTTCCATTCGTATTTTGTTTTAAGAACTGCATGCAAAAAAAAGTACAAATTTACTTTCCATTAATACCTTTACACTTGCAGCCACAAATGGGCATCGCACATACACAGCTGGGGAAACTCAATGAAACCATTGTCTGCCCTTCCTCCTACCTGCCCTGGGTGAGGTGTCTCCCCCCCCCCCCCCACCACCACCACCACCCCCAGTGCCGCCTAAATGCAGAGGAAAGAGTTTATCTTGGTATTCGGCCGAGTTCCTGTTATTTTTTCTCGCGATCGAATTTAAATACAATAAGTCAGTGTGCGTAGCCTTTCCACCGCTGAATTTAAGATTTGAGTCGCTTTGGTCTGTTAAGTTTGTCAATCACTGGTCCCCGTGAATGTATAGAACCGATAGAGCCAGTAATAGGTATATTAACATTTCATTTTACCTGCGGTAGGGAATGAGAGTTTCCAGAGTGTAATACTAACCCGAACAATCTCTCAGCTGTAAAACAAATAAAATCTGTGTTCTATATGTAGCAGAGTTAAAGGTCCCAGGAACGGTTTAAACGTCTGATTGTTTCCACTGTTGTAGATTTACTGGGAAAATGTTAAATGTACTTTAGTCTTAACATACAGAGTGCGTGAGCTGGATAATATAAGTGCATGCACGTGTATATATGTTGAGTGAGCTTGTGTATATGTGTGCTAGTGGGTATGTGCGCGCGCTTGTGCAGATTTATTTACTTTTTGGTATTTGAGTTGCCTTGGAGAATGCCGTCAAAGCACAATGAAAGCTTTTATCTGTGTTGGCAATGGTAACCGTAGCCCCACTGACCAAGAATGGTCAATATTTGTCGAATCCTTCCCTGTAATTGGAAAAGATTCCACTTATGCACTTTGTAATGGCTGGTTCGACTAATGGAGCACAAACGAAAAAGGAAGGAATGTTTTAATAAATATTTTCCTGATAAACATGCGGCAGAGGGTATACAAGGGATGACTGCTGATCATCAAGATGCAAACTGGAAGTCTTGTCTGACTGCTGCCACAACTGGGCTGGGGCAATTGACTGCGGTTTTGGCCTGTGGTCTCAAGACCCTTAATGTTACCCAGCTGCAAGGCAAAAAGTCTGGGTTTTATTTTTAGTGCGCACTGTGCCAGCATGGACATGGGTTATAGAGACTGTTTAAGCATTGTCTACTTCACTTCCCAGAATAGACCAGTTAATCATTTTGGCTTTAAAGGGAATTTCCTCACGGAATTCTCTGCAGAAAATCTAATCAACTGACCTGCAGAATCCAACAATAAAAGGCCTTTTATTTTGGGCGGGCTATATACTGTAGCCTTTTGTGCGGCGTGAACCCTCCCAGTAGGAGTGGATAGTTGGGTCTGTGTGTTGTGTGTTATGTGTACAGCTTTGTATAGACTTCTAACCAGATGCTGAAGTGCATTGGCTAGTTTAGTCTCAGTGTGTATATCATCTATGTCAGGTCCCATTACCTGATTACCTCAGTCCCCAATCAGACTGGATCTAGATAAATTCCGATATTATGGCTATTCCACGCTGCTAGCTTTTTAAAAAGTGGGACTTCTCCCTTGTTATCTTCCTCGTACTTGCAGCCCAGTTGGTCAGAAGAGATTAAAGAGACTCAGGACTTGGGGCTCGCTGTGGTTCTATGTTTCCTCTCGCCTTCGCCGCACAGTTAACTGTTAAATCTTGGCTCAGGGACTCCTCACGTTTCCATGGAGGTCGGGTTTAAACTTGATCTGATGACTTAAAAAAATCTTACCAGTAAATTTTCACCATTCTGGTGAACCTAGTCCTCCCAAGAAATAACAGAGAGACCGATCGGGTGAGTGACATGTTGTTTACAGGTTTCCTAGACGGGGCCTCTGCTGTATTTCATATGTCAAAGTTGCCCTTTCTTCCCTCTAACAATGCTCGATTGTTTTTGCGGAGAATATAGGTTCCAAACGCAAGAGAATGCGGTGCTATATTTTTGCTGCCAAATTCCTATCTCTTGTTTTTCTTTGCAAAGCGCTCACAAAGAAGCCATAACTTACCATCAATTGCGAGCTTTTTTTGATGCCACAAAGCTCCTCTGTTGCTTGGCAAATAAGCATTTTTGGACAATGAAGAGGCAGCCATCCAGCGAGCTCGTCTGTCACGGTGGCAGTGGCGAGCAGGGAAAGTGGCTGAATCGAGCGGCAGTCTGATCATGTCGGGACCCGCGGCAGTTAAAGTCCACGAGACGGCTTTTTCTTTAAGACATTCCGGCGACTCTTAATTTTTTTTTGTTGTTTGTTGTGTTTCCTTGCCTTTTTTGTTGTTTGTTAACAGGGATTTCAGACGCAGCATCAGTTGCATCAGCGGTATGCAAAGATTGATAGATTTAGTTTGAAACAATTGTTGGTACTTGTTTTGACAGAGGCAAGTTCCCGCATTCAGCATGCTCAGCGGTCCCGGATTGCCTCAGGAATTCAAAAGGTGAGTTAAGCTCGAGAGAAGCGAAGTAACTTTTCTGAAGGGATGACCTCTCTCCTTTCTCTCTCGGTAATTTCGAGTATTTCAAATGTTTAATGGAAGCAGAAACGAAAGTTAACGACGTGTTGAATTTCTTTATTGTAACATTCCAAGCTGCCGGATTTTGAGATGTATGTATTTTGCTGTTTTGTTTTTGTAATCATTGAGTTGTAAGCATTGCAATGCAAAATGAGTCCAGTCGGCCCATTGAGGGCGTGCCGGCGCTTTGAAAGAACTAGCCAAAACTCCTGTCTCATTTGCCTGCGTTCCCGCATTTGTTTTAAGATTAGTTCAAGGCAGACTTTATTTTCAGTGTTATTGGTGGTTGCTTAAGCGATTTCAGCTCCGATGGGAAATGGAGCGCCTCAATGCACTTAAACTTGCCACTATGTTGATAGTGAAGGGCCGGCGGTGAATGACCATGTCCCGTTTTACAAGGAAATAGAACCAGGCTCCCAAGAACTCGATTGCCCGTGAGACCCCCTCGGTGCTGTCACGTGACTTGAGATTGGGCCAATGTTGCCACACCGTATTTGAGGAGTTAATGTTGGTCAGAATGCCTCAAAGCCCAAAGAAAGTTCTTCATCTTCCTGTGTGTTTCCTAATGTACTATTGATAATTGATGGCAGTATGACATTAAGGACTTTGTTCTTGTCTTCTTGTGGACAGGAAGCCGTTCTGGCAGCCTCAGCTCTGAGGCAAAGGGAGCACAAAGATTGCTTTGGTTTGTCTCAGGGAGAACGGCGCAGGATGGGTGATGGGTTATATTATGATAAAGAAGGATTTTATTTTCTCCCTTCAGGCCCTTGTTTAACCTAATATAATTACACATACATCTGCAGTGTTTTCCCCCCAAGTTGCCCGTGGCTCCTTTTGGCAAGAGCGGGCTTTTGAGAAACAATTTGCTTCATTTCATCTCACTTTGAAGCTTCGGCTGAAACGACGAGAAATAGTTCACTTCTGTGATTTAAAAAAAACAACTAAACCCGAAATGATCGCGTGTCACGATTTGTAAATTTAGAGATTCAACGATCCTCCCCTCCACAAGAAAACTTGATTAAACTGCTTCCCAAAACTGATGTAGATGCACCGAGTGGAATGGGCAAAATTGTGTTTAAAATCTTCTTTTTGTTGAATGCGGATATTGCAAACCTAAAACTTAACACTACAGAGTAGCAACAGTTTTCTTTACACCTACAAAAAAACACTCAATTTTTTTATTGGCCAGGACTGAAACAAACGTTTCTATTATGTTAAAGTAAAATAAACAAATTGGAATGGCGATTTGCAGCTCTCCTTGTAGGCTGCCCCCCAGTAACAGAATTATTGGCATGCGCTCGGCGCGTTTGGAGAACAACAGTTTATTCAGCTGGACTGTCACTGAATTTTAATTCATACAGATTGTAACAAAGATGAAATGAACTACTGAGTGTCAAAATCTTCGGTCTACCCTTTGAACGATCAAATGCTGCTTAGAATTACCACTGTTTTTAAGTACGCACAACTGAATGGAGAATGAAGCATTTCCACTGTTGTATTCAGAGCAGTTAGCTATAGGACAAGTGTCAGGGATATAGATGCAGTGACAATTGCAAGGAGAGAGTGATTAATAATAATATAATTCCAGCACGCACATCTCAAAGCAGGAACTTCAACCAAATATTTGCAAAAATAGTGCGAAATTATTAAACTCGAGGAATTGACTGCTATTTAACTCTTTAGGTATTGAATGTCTTCTGGGATTTTAAGCTTGTGGATAGTTTTTTGTATAGGACAATCAGATACAATACTGTGTGTATACGTTATACATATTCAAGCGTTAGCACTGTCGAAGAGGATGGAAATAAAGTTAAGCTCCCAGGGAAGCAATGGGATGTTAACCTGATGTATGCGGAGCGCCTTCCATTACTGGAAGCTAGACATCTGAGCGCGGGGATGATTGTCCGAATCTTGTGGTACACCTGATAGGAGCTAAATTACCAAAGGCAGACAAGATTCATGTAATGTTCAATAGGGAAAGTTTTTTTGTTGGCTCTATGAAGCTGAGTCTGGGGTGCATCGAGCTGACACATTCTATAAAGTGGTGGGAAAGTACTGTCAGCGGACGCTTGACTGTAGACCGGTGCCTGTGCGTAAACTTTTTCTCCTGGTCCGCGATGAATGTTCAGGATGTCTCGGTCTCGGAACAGGCAAAGCGTAAAGACAGGGTGATCCCGAAGCAAACTGAGCGCACGAGTCATCATTACCGGTTCGGCTTGGGCTCCGCAGCCCACCACGGTGGAAGGGTGGGGAGAGAGGGATTGCAACAATATTGAAGCGGGTGAGAGATGGTGGGGAGAGTAGCAGGTGGCTCCGGACATAATATTGGGAAAGAGTCTTAACAATGCCCAACTTTCTGCAGTTATTCCTGATTGATTTTTCTTACTAAATATTTTTGATATATTTATTACTGAATTACAAAACTGCCTTTATCCATGCCAAATGGTATGATAAAAGACCGAATTTTAAGCATCTTTTTTAAAAAAAAAGTTGCTCCTTTTAATTTTGCATCTTGTAAGTTAATTATTCCAGTGGTGCTGTTCTAACGAAGGTTGACACAATCGATACAAAATACTGGAGGAGCTCAGCAGGTCAGGCAGCATCAATGTACAGTCGACGTTTCGGCCGAGCTCATCCAGCATTTTGCGTGTGTTGCTTGGATTTCCAGCGTCTGCAGATTTCCTCCTGTTTGTGATTGACATAATCGAGAACGGGCAACTACCCCATTCAGGAGCCGAGTTAAATGCTACTGGGAGGGACATGACATCTGAAATTCATCGCTTCCGCCTCTCCAGCCCATCCTCCCCCACCTCCCACATTAAAGAGATATTCATCCGATTTTCACACGCATTCGGTTTAAACGATAGACTGCTATTAAAGCTCCTCTTCCCCATCCTCTCTGGTGTCTGGAGCGTTTACCTTGCGATTCAGTTGTTACAGTTTCTTAAATGTACCCCACCTTAATTTTTTCTCTCCTCTGATCTTAGCGCATGTTCCCCTCATTCTTCTACGCTCTTTTCTTTTCCTAACCATTCTCCTACCCGTACTTTTCCCTTAAGCCCCCCCTTCCTGCTTTCTTGGCTCCTTTCTCACAGTACTTGTCATTTCCCCCCTCTGTTTCAGAAGTAGTTGTCTGCTTTTAGCTTCACATCTTCAGATTGCCCACTCAATTATACACAAAACAACCTTTACTTCTGTGAAATGTATGATGCCAGCAAAATCAGAATCTGAATCTGAATCAGGTTCAGCATCACTGGCAGACCTCGTGAGATTTGCTGCCTTTGCAACACGTTAAAATCACTATAAATTACATTATTATAAGGAGTGCAAAAAGAGAGACAAAAGATAGTGAGGTAGTGTGCATGGGTTGTTTCATTGTCCATTTAGAAATCTGATAGCGGGGAGGGGAAGAAGCTGTCCCTAATCTGTTGAGTGTGTTCGCATTCAGGCTCCTGTACCTCCTCCGTGAAGGCAGCAATGAGACGAGGCAGTATGGTTAGCACAATGCTGTACAGTACTAGTGACCTGGATTCAATTCCCACTGCTGTCTGTCAGGAGTTTGTACATTCTCTCTGTGACTGCATGGGTTTCCTCTGGGTGCTCCTGTTTCCTCCCACAGTCCAAAGATGTACTGGTTGGTAGGTTGATTCGTTGTTGTAAATAGTCCCATGGTAGGCTAGGGTTAAATCAGGGGTTGCTAGGTGACGCGGCTTGAAGGGCTGGAAGGGCCTATTCAGCATTGTATCTCAATAAATAAATAAGTCAATAAATCAATCAATAAGAGGGCATGTCCTGGGCAGAATATGCCCTGAGGTCATATGAGGGCATATTCATCTGGGGGAGTGCATTACAATCACCTGAACCATGAGCTTCCTCACTCTAGTACACACACACACACACACACACACACACACAGACAACACTATCAAGGGCTCTGACAAGTGATGAAGGGTGGAAATGTTGGCTGATTTTGCCCTCTCGAAGCCAAATGCTGCACCTTTACTGATCTCACCATCAGGAATGCATAACTTTATACCACTAGGAATTACCAATTCAACAGTGACCTTTTGTCATGTGCACTTGAGAAGTCAATAGTTTTTTAAAATGAAAACCTTTTTAAATTATGGACATGCACTTTAGGGGAAGCTCGATGGTGGTGATATGGGGAGGAATAGGAGGACAGGGAGAGATGAAACAAAGTGGGATGTTTTTTGTCTGAGCAAATGGATTGTAATTAAGGGATCACAGCACAGAAGAGGCCATTCAGCCCTATGCAGGCCCTCTGAATTAATTAGTTCTGCTATCCCTATAACTCTGTAATTTATCTTTGAAATTCTTTAAGGCGGTAACTCTTTCCAAATCAAAACAACTCACTGTGTGGAAAATAACTTTTTTTCCCTTTGGCTCTCCTGCTAATTATTGCAAGTCTGTCTTCAACCTCTTTCTACTGGAAATAGATCTATTTATTAAAGCAACCATCTTCGTAATTTTGAAAACTGCTATTAAATAACATGTCCTTTTTTCTCCAATGTGAGCAACACCTTCATCTCTTCTTGTAGGTGAATTTCCTTGCCCCACTATGTACTTTAGTGCAACTTCTTTATTTACAACAGACTAGCAAAATTGTGTATCCATATGTGATTGAGTGATAACAGTTTTTGAGATCCTTGCTATGATCTTAGAAGATTAATTGCTGAATGATGGAGAGTATGGAAAATTTTGATCAGGTCATTAAGGACAGCCACATCATAAACCCATTCCTTTTAGACGTGTTTGTCTTTTTACTACACTCGTGGCCATGCAGACCCCACCCCCAGTGCATTTCATCTCACGAAAACGGTCTCAGGGTAATCGTGACAATTGCCAAGGAGGCATCCTATCGTCCTGCTGTGGGTTAGTGGAGTCCAGCAATGATATGAATCAAAGCAGTCAGTTTAGATTGCATTTGTCTGCAGGACCAGTAAACAGCACAGGATGGGTGTAGAGTTTGCATCTGTTTTAGATGCAGACTACATATGGAACTCAATCATTACCACCAGCCCTAATTAAACAATAACGTGATTGAGTTATTTTTCCTGAGCAGGAATATCTCAGCAGATCTGAAGCTCAGTGGTCAGTCAGCATGTCATGCATAAGCAGCATTTTTAATTCCGTGCTGGAATACTATCCCCCCTACTGTTGGTCAGAGTCTTGTTCCAGTAAAATGTGCTTTAACGCTGGTTCATACCCTTAGGCATGAATGTCAATGTAGTTTTAGTTTTGTTAATAAAGGCTACAGTGTTAACACATTAAAGGTATATAGTATTTCTCCTTTTGGTGTTTACCAGCCACACTGGTAATATCCTAAGTGTTTCAGACATTTTTAACCCATTCTACCTGCAGGAAATCGCCTGTGATTCTACTTTTGATTAGCTCCAGAAGAAAATAAAATTTAATTCCGTGTGAAACATGCATTGACAGAAAAAAACATAAAAATAAGACTTGCAGATGCTGGAGTCTGAAACTGAAACAGATAATGCTGGAAATGCTCACCAAGTTATCTTTCTAAAGATGTTGCCTGATTTGCTTGGTGTTTCCAGCACTTTTCTGCTTTCTTTCTGCATTGATACATCCTGGTTTGCACCAATATGAATAAGGTAATATACTGGGGCAAAATGGACAACAAAATAAACAATGTATTACACTGGTAGTATTGTGGTAGCACAGTGGTTAGCACAATCACTCTACAGCAATAATCTATCAGAATTTGATTCATGCCTGTAAGGAGTTTGTACATTCTCTCTGTGACCACTTGAGCTTCCTCCATGTGCTCTGGTTTCCTTCCGCATTCTAAAGACTTGCGGTCGGGTTTAGTAAGTTGCGGGCATGCTATGTTGGCACCGGTAGTGTGGCGACACTTGTGGGCTATCCAGCACAATCCTCACTGACTTGATTTGACACAAATGATCACTTCACTATGCTTCAATGTGCATGCGGCAAGTAAAGTTAATTTTCAATCTCTTCTTTGAAATGTGTGACCACTTTGAGAAAGTGAAGGAAGAATTTTCAATTATCCAGTGATTTTAGTGACCACAGTACAACTCAGAAAGCCCCATAGCCCTTCAAGGTCATCTAATTTTCTAATCTAGGAAAGAGACAACCCTAATTTTTTGCACAGCAAAACCTCTTAAGAAGTATGAGCATTGATGATCAGATGAGCGAGACGAGAGCAAATGTTTACCAATGGGAAAACTTTGCTGCTTTTAGTTAAGTTATTACACATAAGTGGGCAAAGGTGGCAGTAACTTAATGTTACATTTTAATGATAGCACCACCAAAAATAATTGGAAGGTTCTTTGTTGGGTACACGCAGAGGGAAGGTTTAGAGGGCTATGGGCTGAATGTATATAAACAGAACTCGTTTACATGGTCAGAATGGACCAGTTGGGCTGAAGGGCCTGTTTCTATGACTGCTTCGGTGCTTTGTAACCCTATGGGTCAAAACTACTGCATCTGATACTCTGACTGTTTCCCATCCAAGTAAAGTCAAAGTCAAGTTTATATAGAGAAGAGCATTATTACACAGATGAAATTAAAGAAAAAAGTTATTCACAGACTAATCACAGGCATGTCGTATCATATAAGCAGCATTCACAAGATAAACATAAAATTACCATCAATTAAAGACTTCTGTAGCTTCTGCCTGAAGGTGTCTGCAAGAAAATGGCATGGGCTGGATGGTGGGGATCTTTGATGATGGATGTTACCTTGAAGCAGCACCTCCTGTAGATGGTGGGGAGGGATGTGCCATTATGTATCAGGCTGAATTCACCACTCCTTGCAGCTTCTCGCATTCTTCTGCAGTTCCTGGGTGTCAAGATCTCTGAGGATCTCTGGTCCCAACATATTGATGCCATTATAAAGGAGGCAAGACAGCGGCTATACTTCATTAGGAGTTTAAGGAGATTTGGTTTGTCACCTAAAATGCTCGAAAACTTCTACGGATGTACCGTGGAGAGCATTCTGACTGGCTGCCTCACTGTCTGGTATGGGGGGGGGGCGCGGTGGCGGTGTCTGCTGCACAGGACTGAAAGAAGCTTCAGAAAGTTGTAAAATTCGTCAGCTCCATCTTGGATATTAGCCTCCATGGTATCCAAGACATCTTCAAGGAGAGGTGCGGCAGAAAGTCATCGTCCAAAGGATGCCATCACCCAGGACATGACATCTTTTCATTGGTACTATCAGGAAGCAGGTACAGAAACCTGAAGGCACACACTCAGCGATTCAGGAACAACTTCTGCCCCTCTGCCATCCGATTCCTAAATGGACATTGAACCTTTGAATACTACCTCACTTTTTTATATCATTTCTGTTTTTGCACTATTTAAAATTTAACAATATATATATGTGTGTGTGTGGCTTCTGTCGGTCGTGGTCGACCATGGGTACTGCCCCCCTGGTGGAGTCTTCCAGGGCAGAGTTGCTATGGAGATCCGCCTGATGCCCATGCAGTGGGACCCCCCCTCTCCATGCTGATGACAGGTCCAAAGGAACGACGATAGTGGATACAGTTTGGTGCCAGCAGCATGGCAGGAGTTGCTGTGCCAGTGCTGGGTACAGCAGTCAGCCGCCTTCGGGACTTGGGCTCCGGATTTTTCCTCGGGGTTTACTCCCAGAGCCTTTCCCGTGAGCGGGTTTAGCCACAAGGCAGCGGAGGTTTGAAATTGGAGTTTTCCCTCTCCTAGATGAGCTACCATCTGCGGTTAACAAGTCCCATCTGCCCGGAGCAGCTGGTCTTAAGGTGCCAGTGGCCCGACTTTGCCCCTTCTCCTGTCAGTGAGAACAGCTCCGCCAGGCATAAGAACTATGCCACACGTGAAGGCCAGGAGTTGGACTTGGCTGTCAGAGGCTGTTTGAGACGCACGCTATGAAGGGTATTTGCTTAGTAGTGGGAGCTCGTCCCCACTACCACCCTTCGGCTATGACTACCTTGACTTATTTATTTATTTATCTATATTATTATGTATTGCATTGTACTGCTGCTGCTAAGTCAACAAATTTCATGACATGACAGTGATATTAAACCTGATTCTGATTCTGAACAGACCATTAGCCAGTCTAGATTCTGATCTGCTTCATGAGATCAGACGGCATGATCAATTTCAGAGCAATGCCATCAAGCCTCTCCTTGTATTACCAAATAATAATCTGGGGAACATGAGTCCAAATGCACTGCGGTGGTGAACCTACTTTGAAATATACTTAACTGATTTTAGTTCTCTAAATGAAAAACAATCATGAAGCTGTTGGAATAACAAAGAGAAACTCCAACAGATTCACAAATGTTCTTTAGGAAAAGATACTTCTTGTTTGTAATTGGCCTGGTCATATTATGGTTCTAATCTGATAACATCAGTGGTGACTTGAAAGGTTTTTTGTGACTGTACCTCCATTACAATCACTTGTATCAAATCCTTTGCATTGGCTCTTGAATCAAGCCCACCATCATCTTTGCAGGAGATAGACAATATATGCCAAACTTGCCAGTAATGGCTGCCACCCGGCAAAGATTAACTTTTGCGGAGTACTGTATAAGGGTTAGTCTCACGAACTTCAAAAGCACTCCTCTGGAGTCAATGTTGGACATTTAATATCTAATAGACGACTACTTCTTGTCTGGAAAAGGACTATATGATTTTAAAGAACTGTGGTGAGCATTGTAGTATTTATGATAATTCAGAAGTTCTCTTGACACTCTTTTGACTGATTTATAGTTTCCAATGTTTAATTAAAATCTTATTCTCCAACTTCCATGCCATATTTGAACCCATGAAGACAATAGTTGCAAATTGAACAATCTTTGCCACGCTGAGTGGTACAGCTGCTGCGTGTCGAGATTACATTTCTTCTTTTTGTCTTGTTTTCTGAAGGATGTCTTCCAAGAGACCGGCCTCTCCGTATGGAGAAACAGATGGAGAGGTAACCAATGCGACGAACAGACAGAAGGTAGAAGAGGGTGAAAGTGATGGGCACTCTGCTTTTCACCTGACTCTTCCCCCAAACTTCTCAAACAATCTACACACAGAGGAAGAACATACCGTGTCCACAATGACCAGAGAGGCTTCGTGTTGTGAGAGTCCGACATCTCTGCAAGACACACCGGTATGTTTAACTTCATTACCATGTCTGTACTGAGTATAAACCACATCATGTTGGCTCAGCATGATAAAGGTGGTGCTTTGGGGAAAGGCATTGATGATGCTTAAATACAGAGGACCTCCATTCAACATCTGCTGTACCTAATAAAGTGGCCTCTGAGTGTACGTGGATTTCTGCTGCTGTAGTCCACCCACTTCAAGGTCCGATGTGTTGCGCTTTCAGAGAAGCTTTTCTGCAAACCATTGTTGTAATGCATGATTATTTGAGATAATGTTACTTTCCTGTCAGCTTGAACCAGGATGGCCATTCTCCTCTGACCTCTCTCAAAAACAAGGCATCTTCACCCACAGAACCGCTGTTCCCTGGATATTTTTTCACACCGTTCTCTGTAAACTCCAGGGACTGGTATGTGTGAAAATTCCAGGAGATCAGCAGTTTTCGAGATATTCAAACAACCCCGTCTGGCATCAACAATCACTCCGCAGTCAAAGTCACTTAGATCACATTTTTTCCCCATTCTGCTGTTTGGTCTGAACAACAACTGAACCTCTTGACCATATCTGCATGCTTTTGTTCATTGAGTTACGATTGACTGATTAGATATTTGCATTAACGAGCAGGTGTACAGGTGAACCTAAAAGAAGTGGCCACTGAGAATATTTGTGCTCCAAGCATATCCTGGTACAATTGCCCTCATTTAGAGATATAGAGTTATACAGAACAGAATAGATGTTTCGGCCCACCATATTCATGTGTGCCCTAAAGTACCCAGCTGTGCTTATTCCATTCCCCTGCAGCTAGTCTGTGGCCTTCAATGTCTTTCTTATTCAAGTGCTCTTCTAAATACTTAAAGGTTGTGAGAAGCTGCTCAGGTACTGTTTTCCAGATTCTGGTCATGCTTGGGATGAATAAATGCTTTCTCAGAACTCCTTCAAATCTCCTGATCCTTCCTTGGGGCCTATAGCTTGCTATTTTTTGACATTTTATGGCAAACTCATTGGTTATATTCATATGTTTCCAAAGACGTCATCAAAGAACATTTCATTCCAAATGCCTCCTTCTCTCTTTTTCCATTCCCCATTCTGACTCCCCTCTTACCACTTGCCTTCTCCTCACTTGCCTATCACCACCCTCTGGTGTTCCTCCTCCTCCTTCTTTTTCTCCATTCTTCTCTCCTGTCAGATTCCTTCTTCAGACCTTCAGCTCTTTCATCTATCGCCTCTCAGCTTCTCTCTTCATTACCTCCTCACCTGGCTTCACTTAGCACCTACCAGCTCATGCTCCTCCTACCCCCACCTTCTTTCCCTGGCTTCTTCCCCCTTCCTTTCCAGTCATGACAAAGGGTCTCGGCTCGAAACATCAACTGCTTATTCCCCTCCATTGCAGCTACCTGACCTGCTGAGTTCCTCCAGCACTGTCTGTGTGATGTCCCACACAGTAAATGCCTGTCTTCAACAAATTTACCAACAGTGAATGAATGCTGAAAGAAAACAGCAAAGACAAAACACAGACTGTTTTTATAATGTCTTTATGATTCACGCTGGGGAGCAGCTAGCTAAGAGTGACACGCAAAAGAGTCACCTGTAACTCTTGGAGATGCCAGGCTGCTTCTGCAGGATCTGCAACTGTAGGCTCCAGATCTGAGATGTAGAGAGCAAAGTTGAATATATTAACCATTTTAAGCAAATAATAAATAGTATTTAGCTTGTTCAAAAGGTGGCTGAATGAGGATGATATCCACGGTCAGTTTAAATTCGGAATGACACTTTTGATGATAATGGTCACCTGTATTCCCAATTAATTTTAACCAAATTGAGTGTGAGAAAGATACAAGCAATAAAAGAAACACTCACAAGTAGCTTTGTGGCAATATCATTTTGGACTAGGTTAATAAGCATCTGTAAAAGATGGGCACGCTGTAAGAGGGGGAGAAAAGGGCTTTATAAAGAAATAAAACATCAACTATGAATAAAAGGAGAGCAGCTGGTACAATAAACAATGCAAATTTTCTATTTAAAGTAACAAACTATTTGGGGCAATACAGCAGTGTAGCGGTTAGTGTAACGACTTTAGTGCTAGCGATTGAGGTTCAATTCCCACCGCTGTCTGTAAGGAGTTTGTACATTCTCCCCGTTTCCTCCAGGTACTCCGGTTTCCTTCCACATTCCAGGGGTTTATGGGTTTGAGTTAGTGAGTTTCGGGCACGCTATGTTGTCACCGGAATCGTGGCAGCACTTGCCGGCTGCCCAGCATAATTTCTGCTGATTTGATTTGATGCAAACAATGCATTTCACTGTATGTTTTGATGTACATGTGACAAATAAAGCTGATCTTTATTAGAAAGAGTTTAAATAAGGAACTGTTTCTTAATCCCGTTAGTCTTCTGAAATCTGTGACTGAGATTGTGTGTATTGATATCAGGATAGTGTTTTTTCCATTTGTTAACATTACTGCAGGTGGAGCATGGGTTAAATGTTGGGTAAAACTCCCTTTCCTGAAACTTTAATTGCATAACACAGTTTTTATCAGCATTATGCAACTGAGAATCAATTTTCTTTGGACTAAAGCACAGTATTGACTATTTCCTGGTCATTTTGCTTCAGTAGAAAAATTCCACAGGGCACTTCCTGTTGTCAATCATCCTTGCAATTGCCACATAATTGCATTGCAGCATTTTAGCGGAATTTGAACTGCATTGTGCTGGCACACCTGTTGTTAGGAATTCTTGACATATGTAGCTTTCCCTACAGAACCAGGAGCTTGGACAAGTACAACAGAGAATAATCTCCATCCTCTACTCAATGGGCCACCACCTGTGAAGCCCTGATATAAGACCCCTGACCCTGCTATTCTCCTGTCCTCCCAGTCCAATGACTCCCCTTCTGTCTTGACCCTGACACTCTAACAACAAGCTGACAGCTTTCAATATTCCACTACTCATCTGCTTGTCTCCTACTGTCTTGATTCTCTCTGCTCCCTGCAAACTCCTGGATTGCCCTCCTCATGCAAACTCAACCTCATCAATCCCAACAATCTCTTCTAACAGGCTTGTAGCTCCCTTTTACTCCCTATCCTAACCCCAAATACAGAGATTCATTCACTGCTTCCCCAGTACACCCTAAGGCCCTTGGTGTTCCTTAGCATGTACTGTGACCCGAGACACCTCTACATAGTCCTTGCCATGTAGACAGTGACAATTCCATTTCCAGTAGCCTGCCACTGAGTAACACCAGAAAATCAGGAGGTAATTTATGTTACAGTGTACAAACACTGTTGCCTTACATTTATTTGGAAGTGTGTTTGGATTCTCCATGCATTTAATTGCAAGTGTTACTGGAAAGGGAATCATTTCATCTCAGAGTAACACACAAAAAATGCAGGAGGAACTCTCCTGGCAAACCGGCATGTATGGAGAGGAATAAACAGTCAACATTTGGGACCCTTCATTAGGACTGTCAAGGAATGAGAAAAAAGCCAGAAAAAGAATAAGTGTGTGTGGGGAGGAGGGTAAGGAAGAAGTACAAACTGGTGGGTAATTGATAGAGTCAGGTGAGGGGGAAGATGGGTGGTTGGGGAATAGGGATGAAATGAGAAGCTGGGAAGTCATTGGTGGAAAAGTTGAAGGCTGAAGGAGGATGGAGCTGATAGGAGAGGAGAGTGGACCATGGGAGAAATGGAATGAGGAGGGGCATCGGAGAGAGGTGATGGGCAGGCATAGAGAAGAGAAGGGATGAGACGAACCAGAATGGGGAATGGTAAAAGAGAGGAAGGGGAGGTGAAAGAAATTATGGGAAGTTAGAGAAATAGATATACATGCTATCAGGTTGGAGGGCTACATTACCTCGGTATGAGATTGATTCAAACACAGAAGAGAGTGAGAAGGACGTATTTCCAAGATGGTCATATTCCCAAGGAACTACAACAGGAATGAACAAGAGGAATGAACAATCTAAAAGCAGAAGCAATTTGTGGAGTAGTTGTTTCCACAGGCCCAAAATACAGTCTGGACATAGAATTAGATGTCGAATTAGATGTGCAGTTGAGACAAGGTATCAGATGTTTCAGTCAGTGGCTGCATTTTGAACCTGCTCTCCAGATATGCAGAATAGAACACTAGCTGTGCATTGAAACAGAGGAGCAGGGCCAGGTTGATCTGCCATTTGTAATAACATCATTGCTGCCCTACATTTATGTCATCATTACCTGCTTCGGTTCCATCAATCAGTTGCTATTGACCTTGAGCTACTGAAGTGGGTGAGCTATGTAGAGGCTGCAGAGTCCTATTCAGACAGTAATGCAACCTGTTGTGTGATGGGGCCACATAACAATATTGCTTCCACAAAGCTCCCTTGCAGAGATGTCAGCTCTCTGAGATCTCCTCATACCTCTCTCTGGAACATCACGTCACCACTGTCTCCTAGACAGTGACTGAGTGCATTTCATTCATCCTTGTCCATTCTCTACCTAACTATACCTGATGCCTTGTACCACATTGATATTTTCCGTGTCCTGGCCCCAGCCTCTTCCATCTTCTCCTTGTGTGCCCAGTGATGGACTGTACTGGCACGATGCAGCAGCGGTTAGTTCGGATGTGTCACATCTCGAGCAACTCAGGTTCTGTCCTGATCTCGGCCGCTGTCTGTGGGGAAGTTGGTGCATCCTCCCGTGACGTGAAGATCTCTTCTGAGTGCTGCAGACAGATTAATTAGCAGTGATGAATAACCCTTAACCCCTTAGTGTTGTAAGCAGCAAAAGAAACAAATGGGAGTTAATGGGTATGTGAGGGGGAATAAGTTGCAAGGAGATAGGGGAGAAAGAAGGGAGTGGAAGCTGGCTTGCATCTGATGGGCCAAATAGTCTCACTCTATAATAAGTAAATGGGAAAGAATCCCTCTGCACTAAGATGACTGGACGACCGCTGTCCTCTTTGTTGACAGTAACCAGCTCCTCTACCACCAACATCATTCTTCTGGCTGCACATATTGTGTTGAGCAAGACCTCCCTTCAACCCACGCACTCTCCAAGTAAGAAAAAAGTCTGCCGGGGAGGTTGGGGCCAAGTGTCTGCAAAGCCACGAGTCCACTCTGGAGGCTGAAGGCTGAAGAAGATGGCCTGTCCTGGGGTTCGAGGACTCTGTATGTGAGGGAGGGAGGAAGGAACAGAGCTTGTTTTGCTACTGTTGATTTGTTGTTTGGTATGTTCTGTTTTGTTGTGTTCTGCAAGCATTTTGGGCATGCTATGTTGGCGGCAGAATATGTGACAAAACTTGTGGGCTACCCCTAATACATCCTTAGGTGCGTTGGTTGGTAATGCAAACGACACATTTCACTGTATGTTTCGATGCATATGAGATAAATAAATCTAAGTCAGAAATCTGAATCCATGTGGTCCAAGCTATGGCTGATCAGACTTCTCCGCAGTTTTGCCTCAGATCTTTCTCCTTACAACGGTGACTATATTGGTTTCTCCTGCCTTCCACAGTTTGAAAGTTGCCTCACCTTTAATACCAGTTTGCTCCTTTTCTCACTTTCATGAATCTATCCTTGACTCTTCCCCTCCCTTTTCCAAATCAGTTGCCTTTGTTCTACCACCCTTTGCTGTAACTTCAAACACACTACTTTTCTAATTTCTCTATCAAGCTGAATTTTTTTTCCTGTAGATATTGCTGACTTTCTGGGCGTTTCCAGCAGTTTCTGCTTTTATTTCTATTGTATTATGTTAAAGCAGCTTGTAACAGTTTTTGGAAAGAATTGTATTAATATCAAAGTCCAACTCCCAGTTACCTTTTATGTCCCCAACTTTGTTATAGGACCTTGTCACCAGGTTAATTATGGTAGTATTGCCTATTCTCCTGGAAGGTAATGGTTACAAGTTTAGAATAAGTATCACAGCATAATTATCATAAATATAGCACACACAGAGAGGAGGGTTACTTGATTGTTAAAAATTACTCACGTAATTTGTGCTTACCCAAATAAGAATGAGAGCAGACTTTACTGTTTGTCAAACACTTTACCAAGTAGAGTGGGAATTATTGATAGGGTAGACATTCTTCCACCTTGCTCTGGCACTGTGCCAATGTTCACTATGACACCACAGCCACTCTCTAAGAGGAATATTATCTGGTTATAATTAGTGCTGCAGTGAGTAAACTGTTTTAGGGTTTCAGTAGGCAACTATTTTGGACAAGGCAGATGATTGACAGGGACAGGCATCAGCCTATTGGATAACGTGGTGATGTGTGATGCCATTGGCAAAGATAGGCACATTGAGTAACCAATGGTAAGGAGGTGAGGTACAGGCCAATAGGAGGTCAGGTGCTGAGGTCACCTGGAATTCATCCAGTCAAAATTGTCTCAAGACTGAGGCAAGCTCTGTGCCTGGGTCGGAGACAAGGGATGTAAAAATGTCAAACGAACAAGAGTAAGCATTAGGTGAAAAGGGAATCAGTCCCAAAATAATAATTTAAAGCAGTATATACACATTGTGAGGTTGTGGATCACCTCAGAGCTTTTAAGGGCATTTTCTGCCCTTCCAAAATCAGGTAGCCAGGGATAGATGGAAACATGTGATTGAGGTTATAATAGGATTATCCAGCCTCTCATTGGATGGCAGAGCGAGCTAGAGGGGAAGAGTGGCCTGTTCCTTCTCCAAAATGGTATGTTTGTACAGTAACACACAAAAAAACGCTGGAGGAACTCCACAGGCCAGGCAACATCCATGGGAAAGAGGAAACAGTTGACGTTTTAGGCCGAGACCCTTCATCAGGACTGGGAGACAAGATGAGAAGTCAGAGCAGGAAGGTGGGGGGAGGGGAGGAAGAAGGATAAGGTGGTAGCTGATAGGTGAAACCGGGAGGGGGGGAGGGGGGGAGTAAAGAGCTGGGAAGTAGATTGTCAAAAGAGATAAAGGGCTGGAGAAGAGGGAATCTGATAGGAGAGGGCAGAGACCATTGAAGAGGAGCACTGGAGGGAAGTGACAGGCAGATAAGGTGAGAAAGGGAAGAAAATGTGAGGGATGGAAACAGAAACAGGGGAAAGGTGCAGGATCGGGGGGAGGGCAGTTACCAGAAGTTCGAGAAGTTGATGATCCCGCATTTTCTGGCGGCCTCCAAATCTACGTCCGGTCTCACTGATATACGGGAGGCCACACCAGAAGCACTGGATACAGTACATGACCCCAACAGACTCACAGATGAAGTACCAGGAGGGAGATCAGTGGGGCGGGACGAATGCACAAAGGAGTCGCATTGGGAGCGATCCCTGTGGAAAGCAGAAAGTGAGCGGGAGGGAAAGATGTGCTTGGTGGTGGGATCCCACTGGAAATGGTGGAAGTTACGGAGAGTTATTTGTTGGATGCGGAGGCTGATGTGGTGGTAGGTGAGGATAAGGGGAACCATATCCCAGATGTGGCGGCAGGAGGATGGGGTGAGGATGTGCAAAATGGAGGGCAGAGTTGACGGTGGAGGAAGGAAAGCCCCTTTCTTTGAAGGAAAAAGATATCTCATTATTTCCGGAATGAAAAGCCTCATCCTGAGAGCAGATGCGGCAGAGACAGAGGAACTGAGAGAAGGGGGTTGGCATTTTTACAAGAGACAGGGTAGTATGAGGTATAGTCCAGGTAGCTGTGAGAATTAATAATTCTTCTTCCTTGGAGAGCTGGAAAAAAACATCCTGGAACACTGGATAAACGGATTCTGGAAGGAAGCAGTTTCCACTGTTAAGTCCAGCTCCCTTTTCCTGGCACTAGGCATACGTATACAGACTGTTATAGATCAGTGGGGCTGCAACAGGGGTAAGGAGTGGATTGAGAGGTCTAAATGTCAGAATCTGAATCCGAGTGGCCAACGAATTCAAATTAAGATACTGTAACACTAATATAAAGACATCTCCCAAGTTGAGAGTGTTGGTATAACATTCACGGCTGCAGTGAAGTTCCTATTTGCTTTTTTTTGTTTCTATGTCTGTCAAATCATCCTTTCTGGATAATCTTTGAATCCCAACCAATCAGACACTGTATAAGCTTTCATTAAAGGAGAAGCAAATCTCTGAACATAAACTGTGGCTTAATCGCTTGCTCCGGTTAGAATGACATCCACCCAGCCGCTTGTTTAATGTGATGCTATAGAGAGAGAAAAAACTGCTGTTGTTGAGGCAGGATCAATGGATTATTTAAGATCTAAAACATCCTCTCCAAGGATTGTGCCCATTCACATATGTAAGATATTAAGTTTGCATAGATTACCTACAACCAAATCCATTCTGACTGGCAGAGAAGTTTAGAGAGATTTACATTAGAGAATCAAGAGAACTCAAGGGCTTTGTCACAGCAAATGTATAAAGTGATAAACAGTGTAAATCTACTTGCGTGTCCCCAGATAGTGCAGAGGCTTACAGCCTCTCAGAGCGCAGATTACTGCTTTATCTTGTCATACTGAATTAGCGCACTGGAAAACCATTAAACACTGGTGACCTGTTCATCTTTGAGAATCGCAGCAACAAGAAGATGATGCAGTGATGGTATTTAATTTTTTGTTTTAACAGCAGGTTGTTTCTGAGGTCCAAAGCAGCAGTGTGCTTGGGAAGAGATGGAAGAAAATCACAGGCAGTATCTCCGTACGTAGTTTAATCAGCCCACTTTGAGTAGAATTAGGGGACATTAATATAAGGCAATTACCAATAAATCAATCAGGGCTTCAAGAGAACCACTTTTTCTGGAAAACACCGAACATGGAGTAGTTGAAGCAATTAATACAAGTGCATTTAAGAGTAAGCCAGATATAGGAGATATAGCAATGTAACTCATTTCTCTATTCATTTTTTCTATTATAAGATACGGATTTTACTTCACCTATAATGACCCTGTCTGTCTGTTTTTATTTTGTTTGCTCTGTTACTGGCAAAACAATAAAAATAAAGTTATATTTTTAAAAAGCCAGATATAGGAGAGAAAGAAATAGATGTTTACGCTGATTGGGTTAGGGGAAGAGAACTGGGAGCACATATGTGTGGGGCTGTGCTGAAAATTCATATAAGAAACAGAGCAGGAACAGGTCATCTGGTTTGTCTTGCCTGCATTGCTACTCAATATTATGGCTGATCTTTTACCTCTGCAACAGGAAAGGAAAGGTTTAGAGGGAGACACCTGAGGCTGTAGATACCGGAAATGGACATTGACTTCCATTTCCCTCTGGAAATGCCACGTACTATGCTGAGTACCTTTGACATTTTGGAGGTTTAGGTCAATATGGGTCAAGCACAGGCAAATGGGACTGGTTTAGACCAGCATCTCGATCAGCATGGACGAGCTAAAGGGCCTGTTTCCATGCCTGTAGATTCTGCCTCTTCAACTTTTAACACTTTCGTTTGCCAACATCATACAAAAGTGTGGGCATGTGGCCAAGTGGTTAAGGCGTTCGTCTAGTGACCTCAAGGTCGCTAGTTCGAGCCTCAGCTGTTTCAGCGTGTTTGTATCCTTGAGCAAGGGACTTAATCACACATTGCTCTAGTGTCTGTGTGAGGAGTGGCGCCCCACAGAGACTTCCAATCTGCACCTTGTAAGGCATGAAAATGCCCAACGCAGGCCTTTCATGGTCTGAGTCGATGTTCCCCCCACCATATCACTTCATTCTCTTAATATCCAAATATCTATCCAATCCTGCCTTAAAATATCCAGTTACTGTGCCTTCACAGTCCCCTTGGATAGTAATTCCAAATATTCCCATACTTCTGACTGATGAATCTGCTTTTCATGGTCCTGAAAAGCTACCTTCTTAATTTAGTAACATGACTCCTGATTCTATGCATTGAAACATAGAAACATAGAAAATAGGTGCAGGATTAGGCCATTCGGCCCTTCGAGCCTGCACCGCCATTCAGTATGATCATGGCTGATCATCCAACTCAGAACCCTGTACCAGCCTTCCCCCCATACCCACTGATCCCTTTAGCCACAAGGGCCATATCTAACTCGCTCTTAAATATAACCAATGAACTGGCCTCAACTGTTTCCTGTGGCAGAGAATTCCACAGATTCACCACTCTCTGTGTGAAGAAGTTTTTCCTAATCTCGGTCCTAAAAGGCTTCCCCTTTATCCTCAGACTGTGACCCCTCGTTCTGGACTTCCCCAACATCCGGAACAATCTTCCTGCATCTAGCCTGTCCAATCCCTTTAGGGTTTTATATGTTTCAATAAGATCCCCCCTCAATCTTCTAAATTCTAGCGAGTATAAGCCTAGTCGATCCAGTCTTTCATCATATGAAAGTCCTGCCATCCCAGGAATCAATTTAGTGAACCTTCTTTGTACTCCCTCTATGGCAAAGATGTCTTTCCTCAGATTAGGGGACCAAAACTGCACACAATACTCCAGGTGTGGTCTCACCAAGGCCTTGTACAACTGCAGTAGTACCTCCCCACTCCTGTACTCGAATCCTCTTGCTATGAATGTCAGCATACCATTCGCCTTTTTCACCACCTGCTGTACCTGCATGCCTACTTTCAATGACTGGTGTATAATGACACTCAGGTCTCGTTGCACCTCCCCTTTTCCTAAACGGCCACCATTCAGATAATAATCTGTTTTCCTGTTTTTGCCACCAAAGTGGATAACCTCACATTTATCCACATTAAATTGCATCTGCCATGAATTTGCCCACTCACTCAACCTATCCAAGTCACCCTGCAACCTCTTAGCATCCTCCTCACAGCTAACACTGCCGCCCAGCTTCATGTGATCCGCAAACTTGGAGATGCTGCATTTAATTCCCTCATCTAAGTCATTAATATATATTGTAAACAACTGGGGTCCCAGCACTGAACCTTGCGGAACCCCACTAGTCACTGCCTGCCATTCTGAAAAGGTCCCGCTTATTCCCACTCTTTGCTTCCTGTCTGCCAACCAATTCTCTATGCACATCAATACCTTACCCCCAATACCGTGTGCTTTAAGTTTGCACACTAATCTCCTGTGTGGGACCTTGTCAAAAGCCTTTTGAAAATCCAAATATACCACATCCACTGGTTCTCCCCTATCCACTCTACTAGTCACATCCTCAAAAAATTCTGTGGGATTCGTCAGACATGATTTTTCTTTCACAAATCCATGCTGACTTTGTCCGATGATTTCACTGCTTTCCAAATGTGCTGTTATCACATCTTTGATAACTGACTCTAGCATTTTCCCCACCACCGATGTCAGGCTAACCGGTCTATAATTCCCTGGTTTCTCTCTCCCTCCTTTTTTAAAAAGTGGGGTTACATTAGCCACCCTCCAATCCTCAGGAACTAGTCCAGAATCTAAAGAGTTTTGAAAAATTATCACTAATACATCCACTATTTCTTGGGCTACTTCCTTAAGCACTCTGGGATGCAGACCATCTGGCCCTGGGGATTTAGCTGCCTTTAATCCCTTCAATTTACCTAACACCACTTCCCTACTAACATGTATTTCCCTCAGTTCCTCCATCTCACTGGACCCTCTGTCCCCTACTATTTCTGGAAGATTATTTATGTCCTCCTTAGTGAAGACAGAACCAAAGTAATTATTCAATTGGTCTGCCATGTCCTTGCTCCCCATAATCAATTCACCTGTTTCTGTCTGTAGGGGACCTACATTTGTCTTAACCAATCTTTTTCTTTTCACATATCTATAAAAGCTTTTACAGTCAGTTTTTATGTTCCCTGCCAGTTTTCTCTCATAATCTTTCTTCCCCTTCCTAATTAAGCCCTTTCTCCTCCTCTGCTGGACTCTGAATTTCTCCCAGTGCTCAGGTGAGCCACTTTTTCTGGCTAATTTGTATGCTTCTTCTTTGGAATTGATACTATCCCTAATTTCCCTTGTCAGCCACGGGTGCATTACCTTCCCTGGTTTATTCTTTTGCCAAACTGGGATGAGCAATTGTTGTAGTTCATCCATGCGATCTTTAAATGCTTGCCATTGCATATCCACTGTCAACCCTTTAAGTGTCATTTGCCAGTCTATCTTAGGTAATTCACGTCTCATACCTTCAAAGTTACCCTTCTTTACGTTCAGAACCTTTGTTTCTGAATTAACTATGTCACTCTCCATCTTAATAAAGAATTCCACCATATTATGGTCACTCTTACCCAAGGGGCCTCTCACGACAAGATTGCTAATTAACCCTTCCTCATTGCTCAATATCCAGTCTAGAATAGCCTGCTGTCTAGTTGGTTCCTCGACATGTTGGTTCAAAAAACCATCCCGCATACATTCCAAGAAATTCTCTTCCTCAGCACCCTTACCAATTTGGTTCACCCAATCTATATGTAGATTGAAGTCACCCATTATAACTGCTGTTCCTTTATTGCACACTTTTCTAATTTCCTGTTTAATACCATCTCCAACCTCACTACTACTGTTAGGTGGCCTGTACACAACTCCCACCAGCATTTTCTGCCCCTTAGTGTTACGCAGCTCTACCCATATCGATTCCACATCCTCCCGGTTTATGTCCTTCCTTTCTATTGCGTTAATCTCCTCTCTATCCAGCAATGCTACCCCACCTCCTTTTCTTTCATGTCTATCCCTCCTGAATATTGAATATCCCTGAATGTTGAGCTCCCATCCCTGGTCACCCTGGAGCCATGCCTCTGTGATCCCAATTATATAATATTCATTAATAACAATCTGCACTTTTAATTCATCCACCTTGTTACGAATGCTCCTTGCATTGACACACAAAGCCTTCAGGTGCTCTTTTACAACTCTCTTAGCCCTTATACAATTATGTTGAAAAGTGGCCTTTTTTGATTTTTGCCCTGGATTTGCCGGCCTGCCACTTTTACTTTTCACCTTACTACTTTTTGCTTCTACCCTCGTTTTACACCCCTCTGTCTCTCTGCACTTGTTCCCATCCCCCTGTTGTGAACTAACCTCCTCTCTCCTAGTCTCTTTAATTTGATTCCCACCCCCCAACCATTCTAGTTGGAAGTCACCTCAGTAGCCCTTGCAAATTTCCCCGCCAGGATATTGGTACCCCTAGAATTCAAGTGTAACCCGTCCTTTTCGAACAGGTCACACCTACGCCAAAAGAGGTCCCAATGATCCAAAAACTTAAGTCCCTGCCCCCTGCTCCAATCCCTCAGCCGCGCATTTATCCTCCACCTCATTGCATTCCTACTCACACTGTTGCGTGGCACAGGCAGTAATCCCGAGATTACTACCTTTGCGGTCCTTTTTCTCAACTCCCTTCCTAACTCCCTATATTCTCCTTTCAGGACCTCTTCCCTTTTTCTACCTATGTCATTGGTACCTATATGTACCACGACCCCTGGCTCCTCACCCTCCCACTTCAGGATATCTTGGACGCGATCAGAAATATCCCGGACCCTGGCACCAGGGAGGCAAGCTACCACTCGGGTCTCTGGACTGCATCCACAGAATCGCCTATCTGACCCACTTACTATCGAGTCCCCCATTACAACTGCCCTCCACTTCCTTGCCCTACCCTTCTGAGCTACAGGGCCGGACTCTGTGCCAGAGGCACGGCCACTGTTGCTTCCCCCGGGTAAGCTGTTCCCCCCAACAGTACTCAAACAGGAGTACCTATTGTCAAGGGGCACAGCCACCGGGGTACTCCCTATTACCTGACTTTTCCCCTTCCCCTTCCTAACCGTGACCCACTTGTCTGCCTCCCATGGCCCCGGTGTGACCACCTGCCTGTGACTCCTATCAACTCCTCACTCTCCCTGACCAGACGAAGGTCATCGAGCTGCAGCTCCAGTTCCCTAACGCAGTCCCTTAGGAGCTGCATCTCGGCGCACCTGGTGCAGATGTGGACGTCTGGGAGGCTTGGAGACTCGAGGACCTCCCACATCCGGCACCGAGAACAACAAACTGCCCTCACCCTCATACTGCCCCTCTCCTCAAATAATAACAAAAAATGAATACCAAACCTTCCTCGCCTCGCCCGTTTCCACCTAAGCCCGTTGAGTCGAAGCCCTTAAGCCTTCACTCTGCTCCCGGCTCACTCCGCCGCCTGCAAACTACGCAGCTCGCTGTATGAGACTCTGTTCCTTTTAAATCTTCCACACTTCACTGCCCAACGTCACACGCCTGCGCAGTCCCACCTCTCTGAATGCCGATGGAAAAAAACCCGAAAAATTCAAAAATGGCTTCCTCCGCACTCCCGCTCCGATTCTCAGACTTCCTTCTTCGAATTGGGCATTTTCTCATCTATCCTGTCAAGCCTGTAGAAATTTGTGCATTTTTATGAGACTGCCTGTCATTTTGCTTAATCCAAGGGAGTATAGGCCCAGAATACTAAACTACTTTCATCCCAGTATCCCAGGAATGAAGTTGCACCCATGTGCAAGTTGCAAGCATGTCTCTCCTTAGGAGGCTCACCTATGCACCATACTTCAGATGCGGTCTCACCAGGGCCCTTTTTTATTAAAGCAAGCTCTCTGAATTCTTGTATTAAACCCTCTTGCAATAGAGGCAACACATTTTCTACGTCTAATTCCATGATAACTCTTCAATGGTTTATTTATAAAGACATCTCATTCCATCAGATTGGTCTGCCTTTCTATTTTAACTACCTCACATTTTAAATGTTATATTCATCTGCCATTTCCATGCTCATTACTGAATCTGTCTCTATCCCCCAGAAATGTTTTAGTAGCTTTGTTACACTGTGTGCTGTCATCTGGGTTTGTATCATCAGCAGATATCTTATACTTGATTCTCTCATCCAAATCATGCTGTAGATTGTGAACATTTAAGGCCCCAGCACCAGGCCCTGTGCGCACATTAGACACAACTTCATAACAGGAAAATTAATCAGTTATTCACCTTTTCTGTTTTTTGTCCATTAAGCAATTCACACTGGAATGATTGATGAATGGTTGCCCGTTGTATCCAACAATGACAGAAACCTGTGTTGGAGGGTTTTTTAAACTGGAAAAGCCGTCGCACTGGCGCAGTTCCACTCTCTTGACCTTAAAAGCCCAGGTACAGTGGTACGAGTAGTCATCACAACTGGGATCTTCCTTGGTTTCAGTGGAGGACCATGACTTCCATCTTCTGTGCTTGTCATGCCCTTTGCTCTACATGAAGCATTGCAGAACTGCCTTTCTGGCCTTTGGATTTCACTGCTGATCTCATCCACCCAGTCCAACAGAGCTGACTTCTCATGCTAGGACAGCCATGTCCTTATTGCACTGGGGTATGAAGCCTGCCAGCTACCCTCACCTGGTTTAACCTGCCTGTCAAAGTAGTATACCAGGTGTTAGAGTGAGTTTTTGGGTAGATGATTCACTTACACTTAAATGACCGTGGCCACCAGCCTTCTGTCTGACGAAGTACTGTGGATGGAGTTCACAACAAGGCATTACCTAAAAGCTGTGAATATTGGAATACTAGCCAGACGCTGCGGATGGAAGTATGAAGTTTACAAGTAGTTTCGAAGACAGCCTTATCCATACTTCATAAATATTAATTGTCCTCTATGTTAGCCCATAAAATGCCAAATAAATGTATTGTGGATTTGACTTGCACTCCTAAAGGTTGTGAGTACCAACTCAGACATGTTGGCGTCGGAAGGAAAGGATGAAGTCAGAAGATGTGATGTTTTGTATGTAGCTTCAAAAGGAAGCACTGTCTATGCATTGTCTATAAATTGGTAAATAGCGATTGCCCTGTGCGTTTAGCATGTAAATATCGACCAACGTTGGGCTAGCACAACTTTCTACCGAAAGCATCTCCATCCGTATGATGCCTGCTGTACCTTGTTGTGTCGAATAAAGAAGCTGCTTTGTACCTACCAGTAACTCTGTCTCTCTGGTGATCTCATGCATGCCACAACACCGGGGTGTGGCTGCTGTCATATGCAAACAACTACTTGAAGCCACAGTTGAGAGCTGACTCAATTGGAGATCAAAGTTGAGTGAGCTTACCCAGAATGGACTTTACAAGCCCCTTCACCAGAGAAGCTCCCTTCCCTGGACACTCCAAATACCCCAATATCATCTCCATAATCTGCACTCTTGTTTAATAATTTCTTGTGTGATAACTTTTTGCACGCCCTCTGAAAATTGAAATAGTATGATACATCTCTCTCAACCTTTTCTATTCTGTCGTTTGCAATTTAGAGAAACTAATGGCTTTGTCAAACATGACCTCGCTTGCAGAAGTTTCTATCAAGGGTTGGTTCAAACTATTGATGTGTGTACTATGTGTACCATGCCTCAGATATAAAATAGTTTACTTCTTGAAAACACGAAATCAGCTAATGAATTGGAGGGAGCTTCACTGTGTAATGCATCTCACACATTCCACTGTGAGGCAAAAAATGTGAAATTACTCAGAAAATAACCCCTACATAAACAGAGCAAAGGAAACAAGAACTGCAGTTAACTTTTCCCAAATGAAGCAAGGTCACCTTGCAGAAAAATGCAGAGAGTGGAGGATAATGACTTAAAAGTTATGTGCATAAAATCAGTTGAGTGGTGCAGAAAGTATACTTGATTGACAGAGGAACTACCTAATCATTTCCACTCTTGCATTATCACTTAAACAATGGTAACAATTTAAATTTTGACATGCAAGAGTATGTTCTTTTTGTGGCAAGACAACAATTGTCAGTGCAGAAGTAAATTGGCCCACTAATGTGGAATCACTTTAAGGGAGGGTCTCTAAGGAATATTTGTGTGAAATAAAAAAATGCCCACTAAAATATTAAACATGTGTGAAAATTATGTATTTCAACAAACAATTGGTTGGACCACTGCCTCTATTTTTGAATACTATGTTTGTTGAACACTTTCTCAAATATAATTTAAATTTGGGCAATGCTTTCATCCCTAATTTGTTTTTGGAGGTACTTCTCAAGGTATTCTCATTTGTCAGAATCACTTAAAGCCACTTCAGTGTTCCAAGAAACACACATCAAAGTTGCTGGTGAACGCAGCAGGCCAGGCAGCATCTCTAGGAAGAGGTACAGTCGACAATTTGGGCCAGAACTAACACATAGTTAACACTAATCCTTAGTGTTCCAAGAATTGTGTTTGAGAGATTATCTGTGATTCAGTTGTTTTCACCGACTGTATGATGTTTACTGATGTTTTGGGTTAAAGTTTATGACCATTGGGCTTGGTGTCCTCACTGCTGTTGGCACTGCCATTTCTGTTCTTGTTAGTACCTGTCATTATGTTTTGCCTTGATTATGTGTAGCTAGGTCAATGGAATGGAATTTGTCCCTGTCCCCATCTGATTTGTTTATGTTAGGATTGTTTATTCTGGAAGGAAGGTGACTGGGTAATACTCATTTATGTAGAGCAGCACCCAACACAAAGTGCTGGAGAAACTCAGCAAGTCAGGTAGCATCTATGAAGGGGAACAAATAGTCAAAGTTTTGCACCAAGTCACTTCATCAGGTCTGGAGTCCTGATAGCTCTGATTACTCTAGAACAGGGCTGAGATGGAATTACAGAACTATATAGGTCCTTTGTCCCAACTTATCCATGCTGAGCAGGATGGCTAATTGAGATGGTCTCATTTGCTTGCATTTGGTCCATACACCTCTAAACTCTTCCCTTCCATTTCACTGTTCAAATATCTTTAGCATTATATATTTCCAAATCTGCTTTATGCTGAAAATTAGAAGGTGCATCTCCTGGGAGGGAGGGTTGTCAAGCCATTCCCTAGAAACACCCCCACACCAAAATCCAACCCTAGTCCCAATCGTGAAAATGCAATGCAATACTGAAAGCCACCTGTGTTTTTAGGATTATTTTTGTTTTTATTTATTTTATTTTATTTCTTCTTCTTCTGGCTATCCATCCCATAAGATGATGATGGTTCCTTTCAGTCAGTTAGTGGAGTGGTACCCCACTCCTCAGAAAGGAACAGCGTGTGTGTGAGTGGATTTTGGGTGAGTAGGTGGTTGCACAGGTCCAGACCCACCCTCTCGACATCCCCTGCTAGATCCAGCGGCATGGTGGGCTCCAAGACGGCTGGGGGAAGTTCTGTTGCAGTGAATGGCCAGACCAAGCTTCGATGCAAGGGATGTCCTTTCCGCGTTTCATGGCACATGTTTGCTAGATGGCCGTTGGCCCTACGAGAGGGTTCATCCACCCTTTGACAGGTCTTGTTTTTCATCCTGCAGGGTGTCTAGCCACCCTCCCCACCAGGCAAGCCTGGTGGGGGAGCTGGTTTAGATGCCGACCACCCAACCATGTGACGGGTAGTACTGGTTTACATGGTACCAGTAGCACTCAGGCGAGTGACCTGACCTGCTATTATCTATTATACTACTATTTTATTTAGTGATGCAACATAATAACAGACCTTCCAGCCCAATGAGCCCATGCATTTGCACCCGTAAGACCAGTTAACCTACTAATAGGTATATCTTTGGAATGTGGGAGGAAATTGGAGCACCCTGAGGAAACACATGCAGTCACAGAGAGAATGTGCAAACTCCTTGCAGACAATGGTGGAAATGAACCCAGCTTGTTGGTGCTATAATAGTGTTAAGCTAATGTTACGGTGGCAGGCTTTGCTTTGAGATTTACAGGCATTTACCTATGGTGTTAAGGGAAAATCTGAAACATTGGATTACATACAATGTTGGGAAATGATGACTGCTGCTGTGCTGTCTTCCCTTCCCATATTATCAGAATCAGAAATAGAATCAGACTTGGGTTTATTGTCGCTGACATATGTCACGTAATTTGTTGTTTTGTGGTAGTAGTACAGTACAATACATAAAATACACTATAAATTTATATATATATATATTTACACACACACACACACACACACACACACACACACACACACACACACACACACACACATACTGTGTGTGTGTGTATATATATATCTGTGTACAGTGGATTCCAGTTAACTGGGCCATCAGATAATCAGGCAAAGCTTAGCGGGACAATACTTAAAGAAAAAAAATTGAGAAAATAGCTGGAATTCCCTTCATTTATTTAGGACACTATGCTGCTTAATTGGGGCAGCAGACTACCTCCGAATATTTTTTTTACAGGCGTCAGTCATGTGCTTGGAGTGAACAGTTTTTTTCTTGCGTGTTTGTGTTCAAAAGGCAGTGATTTTTGTCCTTAATACTTGGTAAGTAATAAACAGTAAGACAATTCAGACAACAGGAATTCTGCAGATGCTGGAAATTCAAGCAACACACATAAAAGTTGCTGGTGAACGCAGCAGGCCAGGCAGCATCTCTAGGAAGAGGTGCAGTCGACGTTTCAGGCCGAGACCCTTCGTCAGGATACTTCGATGCTGCCTGGCCTGCTGCATTCACCAGCAACTTTTATGTGTGTTGTAAGACAATTCAGACTATTTTGCTCACTGTTCAAGCATTCAGGCTTGGAGATGCAAGAAATAACCACGAATGAAAATGAAATAATTTCACTACTTCAACAAGTTAGGAACTACGAAGAATTTGAAGGTATCGACAATCATCTTGAATGTCACAAATAAAATGAATATTTGGAGGATGCAATCATTGAAAGCACTGTTAGAAGCCAGTCTGTCATCTGCACTAGGTGTTTACACTGATTTTGTTCACTTACAGTCAATCAAAAGAACACAATGACATACATTCAGTGAATTCCTCCATCGATTACTAATAGGAACTAATGCACAGTTTTACATTACTGTAGTAATTGTGGTAGTGTTCTTATTTATTTGGTATTTCATTTAAATACATAATTTGTTACTCATTTAAAAAGTAATTTGTCTTTTTTATACCTGTTTAACTATTTCCATGAAACTTTGGCTAATTGGGGCAGCTGCTTCACTGGGCCAAAATAAACTCGTCCCAAACCGGAATCCACTGTATATAACTGTATATTTATATGTATATAAATAATAAGTGCTGTTCATTGGATTCATTGTCTGTTCAGAAATCTGAGGACAGAGGGGAAGAAGCTGTTCCTAAAATGTTGAGTGTGTGTCTTCAGGCTCCTGTACCTCCTGTCTGATGGTGGTACTGAGGAGAGGGCATGTCCTGTGCGATGGTGGTCTTTAATGATGGATGCTGTATTTTTGAGGCATCGCCTTTTGAAGATGTGCTCGATGCTGGGAGGCTAGTGCCCATGATGGAGCTTGGCCGAGCTTACAACCACTGCAGTTTTTACCGATCCTGTGCATTGGCCCCTCCATACCAGATGATGACATAACCAGTTATTACAAAAGAGAAGTGGGGTACAGTAGTCACCCTACCACAAGATTCAGTATCAGTGCTTCCTAATTTTGATCCCTCTCTCTACCTCCTCCACTCCCCACTATCACAACCTCTAACCCCAACCCTAGTAAATATCCCCCACCCCTTCCCCAACACACCTTCAGCCTGCTTGTTGCTTCATTGGCAAAAGAAAGCAGGAAATAATCTCGCAATCTTTCAGGGCCGGGTTCTCATTGAAAGCAGGAGACGAGCTTGCTGCAAGATTTTTTTTCCCCCTTGAAGCACTTCTGAAAATTAGGCCCATCATTTTAACAATTTGACACTACTTTCAGATCTTTTCTTCATTAATTAAATTAACATTGAATGCCACCAGCTATATGAACAGTACTCTCTTTCATCTTCATTATAACTACCTGCCCAGGCTTCTTGCTGTGAATTGTGGAGTTCAATCTGCTTGCCAGTACAGTGCAGTGAGTTCCCACCGAACGTGGTAGACAGGAGAAAGCCTTTCAACCTCCACACCCGGCACTCCTAAATTGGAAAAAAAAGGACCCAGTCTATAAGGTTTGGAGGTCATTCATTTCAAATCTATGATAAAAGCTGCAGAAAAAAAACTCTTGTAGGATCTATACATATCCTTCCTTTCATACAAATGTACCACAGGAGACAGAAGCAACAATTTCCATTACATATTAAACTCATACATTAAACAAAAAAAGATAAAAGCAAATATATTCAGGGATGTCTGTTGCATTTGAGTAGTTGCAGAAGGCTATTCAGGACCGAATAAGTGGAAATTAATTGGAACACAGAAGAAATAGGAACAGAATGGGAAATTTAGTATAATTATAAAGAAATACAGACAAATAAGTTATTCTTGAAAGACCTGGAATAAGGCAATTCACATTTATAGCCATAATATGAAATTAGTAAGGGCCTAAACCCCCTTTAGCCTCCAAGTCACTTTTTGTCACCTAATTACTAAATGGAACAGCTTTATTATGTAGGCCATTAAAAATAATGTGTTTTGATAGTTATGCTTTTTTTTCTTTGTGTTCCTGAGGATTTGCTAGGAATTGCCTTTTTTATTGGGTAGGCTATAAAACATTAATGCTGTGCAAATATTCCCTTTTATAATTTATAGTGCGCTTTAGAATTTGAACGATTCCCAACTTTAAAGGGACCGTGTGTTTTCTTTTATCAGTTGGTGTCGTTATTGCAGGGGGTGGGCAGGTTTGGATTCTCCCCCTTCTCAGCCTCACCCCCCACCCCCAAGCCGGAGTCGCACCGCTTGGGTCGACCGGTGGCAGCGTGGAGCTTCCACCGCATCCGCTCTTCTGCAATGAGACATGGAGCTGATGCAGAAAGTCACAGCGTCCTCAGAATGCACCAACGTGTCTAGGAAAGTGGGGACAGGATCCACACCAAGCAGAAAAATGTCATGGTCCCAGTGTTTGTGGGAGAGGAGAGTCTGAGTTTCCCGAAGAATCTGTATCTCATGAACAAGTCCTGGGAGGCACTTAGCTAAGTTTAGATACCCAAACTAGCTTGCTTCTGGTAGTCACCATTCTGTCAGTTAGATCACATGAAGCTCTCTGCTGTTTGTTGTATAGACTTGACCAAGTGTAAGACCAATAGATATGGGAGCAGAATTAGGCCATTCAGCCCATTGAGTCTGCCCTGCCATTTGATCATGGCAGATTTTTTTCCTTCTCGTTCCCATTGTCCAGTCTTCTCCTTGTATCCTTTGACACCCTTACTCATTAAGAACCTATCAACCTCAACTTTAAATATACTCAATGACTTGGCCTCAATAGCTGTCTGTAGCAATGAATTCCATAGACTGTCCACCCTCTGGGTAACTAAATTCCTCCTTATCTCTGTTCCAAAGAGGTGTCCTTCTATTTTGAGGCTGTGCCTCCTGGTCCTAGACTTTTCCACTATTGGAAACATCTTCTCCATGGCTGCTCTATCTACGCCTTTCAATATTCAGTAGATTTCAATAAGTTCTGCCCTCATCTTTCTGAATTCCAACAAGTACAGGCCCAGAGCCATCAAACATTGATACTGCAGCTGATGAATCATTCAGCCACATTGTGAACTTAAAGGCAATTATCACTGAGTTTATATATACTGTATTTGAACTGTATTCTCCACACAATTAGGAACAAAACTCCTTTAACGTACACAACTCTCATTGATCAGGCAGGTGTGGGATTATTCCAGGAGCTCAGATCACAAATCCTAGAGGTGCAATGATCCTCCAGCCACCTAGACAAATGTCAGATTACATGAGTTATATAGGAGACACAGCACAAGGCTAGGCTGTTGTGCCTAGCTGGTTTAAGTAAGTGTTATGCATCTCAGCTCCCTTCAGAGAACACAATCAGCATGCCTCCTCTGACTGCTCACCCAGCTTCCATTTATTCTGTTGGTGCTTCTTGTTCACGCGGTCACTAGTGATAGCTCGTTTCACGTACCTTTTGGATCTGAATTGTGGTCACAGTGCTGGCAGCACCAAGGCATTCTATGTCCCGCGGTTTATCTGATTGGTAAGAGCATTAAGGAGAGAAAAAGCAATAGACCAATTTTGGCTCCAAGTTATTTGGATGGAAAGTTGAATGTTTGCAGAGAGTCATTCCTTTTATGCTATTTCTGTTCTAAGGGGACACGTGCAATCTGTGTATAAGTTCTTCTAAACCAACAGAGGAGATTTACCAGGAGGCTGCCTGGACTAGAGACGTGTCTTATGAAGATAGGTTGAGCAAGTGAGGGCTTTCCTCTCTGGAGTAAAGGAGGATGAGAGGCAAATTGAAAGAAGTGTACAAAATAATAGGAGCCATAGATGGAGTGGGCAGTCAAAGATGTTTCCCCAGGGCAGAAATGGCTAATATCAGAGGCGCATAATTTTAAAGTGATTCCTTTTCTCTTCATGGGGGGGGGGTGTCCACAGTAAGTTTTTACACTGAGAGTGCGTGGGTTGACAGAGCACCCTGCCAGAGGGTGGTGGTACAGGCAGATACATTAGGGACATCTAAGAAACTCTTAGATAGGCACACAAATGAAAGAAAAATGAAGGGCTATGCAGGAGAGAAGCACGGATTGATTGTAGAGTAGGTTAAAAGGTCGGCACAACATTGTGGACCAAAGGGCCTGAACTGTCAATTCCTCCTACAGAGCCCTTAACCCTCCATTTTTCTTACATCTATAAAATAACTCATATTATTTTTATGTTCCCCTCGGATCAGTGAATGGACGGCAAGAGCAGCATTCCCTGATATCCCATCTGTAATTTTTGCTGGGCTGTTGAACGAGGAGCTGCAGAGATATGAACACACTCTGATCCATAACACAAAACAGCTTCCCCTTTATTGACTCTGTTCGCACTTTCCGCTGCCTCAGGAAAGCAGTCAGCATAATCAAGGCCTACTTCCAGTCTGGTCATTCTCTCTTCTCCCTTTACCCGTTGCCAGAAGATACAAAAGGTGGAGGGTGTGTACCACCAGATTGAAGGACAGCAGAGATCCTACTGTTATCAGACTCCAATACACTAAGAGGTGAACTCTTGAATTCTCAGTCTATCTTGTTCTGGCCCTTACTTGATTTTCCTGCCTGCTCTGCACCTTCTCTGTAACTGCATTACTGTATTTTGCTGTCCTTTATAATATCTCAGTGCAATTCTTTGCCAAGGACTGCTGTGGAGGCTAGGTCACTGGCTCTATTTAAAGAAGAGGTTGATAGATTCTTGATTAGCAAGAGTGTCAAAGGTTACGAGGAGAAAGCAGAATGGTGTTGAGGGGTTAATAAATCAGCTATGATATAATGGCAGAGCAGACTCGATGGGCTGAATGGCTTAATTCTGCTCCTATGTCTTATGGTTTTATTGTTCTTATATATGGTATGATCTGTGTGGATGGCATATAAAACAAAAGCTTTTCACTCTACCTAATATACAAGTGATATTAGTAAACAAATATCAATGCCACTTTTGATCTTGTGACGGATGCGAGGGATGCTGATAAAGTGTGAATTGGGATGTGGGATTTAAATGGTAATGAACAATATCTGTAGCATTGGGTTTGTATTAGGTGAATACTAAAGAAATAGAAACATAGAACATAGAAAACCTACAGCACAATACAGGCCCTTCGGCCCACAAAGCTGTGCTGAACATGTTCTTGGTAAAATTTCAATTGGCAACAGAGGCCGCAGTGTAGCTGTGGCAGTATCTAGGTTTAACTGACAGAAAAGCTCCCAGTAACACCTACTGGTTAATGCTGGCTGGCATTGGAATCTCTGACGTTTTTGTCACTACACTCAATCAAGCAAGATTTTGCCTTAATTTTTACTGTGATACTCCGGAAAAAAAATTATTACGTTTCTTTCAAATTTATTTACTGGAAATTGGTGAGCCCTCAAAGCAATTCACCTTCTACTGCCAAAGAAATGGTAATGACAATAGATTAGGTCAGGATTAGTAATGATTAACAAAGGCGGATTATTGACTTGTTCTATAAGTACCAGCACTGTTTTTATAATTAGGTCCAGCGAAACTAACCCTGAGCTCCGGCAACTTATCAAATGACTCAAACTTGTTTCCCAAAATAACGAAAATATTTTTGTTTTCCCTTCCCTGCACACCCCCAACCCACTGCCCTAATCAGGATCACGATGAGAATAAAGCAGCCTCTCTGTTCCCTACACACAACTCATCTACCTCACCTCTGAAGACTGAAGAAGGGGCTCGACTGAGCAGTGAGTCAGGACCCGGGACGGCACTGGGTACCCCAGAGAGGCGTAAGGGCAGCCTGGCTGATGTGGTGGACACACTAAAGCAGAAGAAAATGGAGGAGCTGATCAAAAGTGAACCTGAAGGTAGGCAGAAGGGTTTTTCTTTCATTGGGCTGTTGGGAGGGAAACAGTTTATTAATAAATGGCAGCTTCTTTGCAAGTTTACCTATCCAAGGAAAACTTGAGGAGCGTTCTGTGGTAATTGTAGGTAATCACTGGTTTCTACCCTTCACCAGGTAGAGTAATAATTGGAATCACCTTTGTGCTTTTAGCCTCTAGCTGAAAACTGTTCAAATAAACCGTGCTCAGCGGGCAAACAGAAGTTGTATTTGATGCAGTGTACAGAATTGTACTGTGAAAGGAGGTGTTAATACCCAGATTTCTTCACAGAGTGTTCTCTTACTTTAGTTGCATGTGGGTTTGCAATGAATAAATGTGTTGCAAAGGATAAACGTGCTGTAGGTTATATGATCTGCCTTTGACGGATTGGGGTGAAGGCTCATTGTTTCCATTGCTCTTAGTGCACCGATGGAAACTGGACTGTGTTAAGTAATTATTGGTTCAAAACTAGCTATTTGAACTGGTTAATAGTCCCCACTCCGACCTGTTTTATTTGTTACCTTGGAGGGTCATTTTAACCTAACCTGTTCGGCAAGAAACTGATGGGATCAGGTCAAACCCTGGCTGAACCCAATCAATGGGAAGTAAAATTGAGCGTGTGTGAAACCGACCTTTGACCTGACCCAGGCAGTCTCTGATTGGCAGGTTAGGCTAAAATGACCCATGTTGTATTGTAGTTCGATTTGCCCAATTATCTTTGTGTGCTGGTCGATGAGGTGAGGGGAATTTGTTGGTGGCAAGATGGTGGGTTGTAGTTTTTTTGATATAACAAAATGTTTGTTTTTAAAGAGACTGTCAAACAGCAACAAAATGTCATCATTCAACTTATTTTAAAACTCCATATACTGGTGATTCCTGTTCCAAAGAACCTAAGGTTCCTTTATTTAAATCCAAGACAAGTTTACCATTTTCTGGCCCTCCTGTCCTGAGAGAGTTGATAGCACAATGAGTTATTCAGAGCATGATGTTTTCCCTGTGATAGTGAAATTCCTTCTAAAAGTTACAATTGAATTGGAGTCCTTTGTCATAGTCATAGTCATAGTCATACTTTATTAATCCCAGGGGAAATTTGTTTTTCGTTGCAGTTGCTCCATAAATAATAGATAGTAATAGAACCATAAATAGTTAAATAGTAATATGTAAATTATGCCAGTAAATTATGAAATAAGTCCAGGACTAACCTATTGGCTCAGGGTGTCTGACCCTCCAAGGGAGGAGTTGTAAAGTTTGATGGCCACAGGCAGGAATGACTTCCTATGGCGCTCAGTGCCGCATCTCAGTGGAATGAGTCTCTGGCTGAATGTACTCCTGTGCCCACCCAGTACATTATGTATTGGATGGGAGACATTGTCCGAGATGGCATGCAACTTGGACAGCATCCTCTTTTCAGACACGACCGTCAGAGAGTCCAGTTCCATCCCCACAACATCACTGGCCTTACGAATGAGTTTGTTGATTCTCTTGGTGTCTGCCACCCTCAGCCTGCTGCCCCAGCACACAACAGCAAACATGATAGCACTGGCCGCCACAGACTCGTAGAACATCCTCAGCATCGTCCGGCAGACGTTAAAGCAGATGTTTGCCTCTTTGGTCATTACAATCCCAGGGGAACTCTCTCCCAACAAAATATCTCCTCCTTTTGGTTCATTTGCTCATGTATATTAGATCTGTACTCTGACCTTCTTTCAATGGAAACAACTTCTCATTATTTACTTTATCAAAGCTCCTCTTGGTTTGGAGCATCTCAATTACATCTCCTAATCTCTTGCAACAAGAGCAGTTCATGCATCTCCACTCTCACCTCATGACTGAAGACTCTTCTCCCTCTTGACTTTCCCCCTTTCCTCGCTGATGGAATTTCCTCATGCTGTGGCCAGCATTTTCGGCATGTTCTCCAAAGTTTGAGGGAGAGAAAAGAATATTTGAAAACGTTTGTCGCAAGTGCTTTTCCACGAAGTATTTAATTGGTTCTCAAACAGTTTTGGAATATCCAAAGATCAAGAAATCAGCTATACCTAATGGAAAATAGGGAAGATCGTCCTTTTCCTAGGATGGCAATATCAAATATTAGAAGCCAAATCTCTAAGGTGAGTGAGAGGAAAGATTAAAAGAGATTTTTTACACAGCAGCCTGGAATGCGCTGTCAGGAGAGGTACTAGCAGCAGATACAATAGTTAAGAGGCATTTAGCCAGAGACATGACTAGGCAGGGAGTGAGGGATATAGACTATGTGCAGCCAGATGTGCTGGTTAAGTTGGACTTGTGGTTGGCAAAAACAAGGTGGGTCACAGTGCCTATTCCTGTGCTGTACTGTTCTATGTTCTAATAAATGTACTTGGCCTATATTAATGTCTCCAGTTACATCAAAAGCACATAATCAGACAAAAGTTAATAACAACCTAAAGTAGATGTTAGGACAAACTAGCTGAGGTGATGGTCTTGATCGTGGAGCCTAGTTGTGAAGGTTGATTTAAGGAAGATTTTGAAGGAGAAGAGAAAAAGGGGTAAAGTTTTTAGGAGGACTGATCTACACATTTCGAAGAGGAGGTAAATTAAAAAAAACTACAGCTGGTGGAAATCTAAAATAAAAAAAAGAAAATGCTGGAAATACTCATCTGGTTCAGACAAAGGGCCTTCAACCAGGAACGTTTGCTCTGGTTCACTTCCCACAGATGTGGCCAAGTCATTAGATATATTTAAAGCGGAGGTTGATAGGTTATTGATTAGTAAGGGTATCAAAGGTTACAGGAAGACGGTAGGAGAATGGTTTTGGGAGGGAAAATAAATCAGCCATGATGGAATGGTGGGGCAGACCTGATGGACCGAATGGCCTAATTCTGCTTCTGTGTCTTATGGTCTGACCTGCTGAGTGTTTCTTGTTTTTAGATAGGCCCAGCCACCAGTGGTGGAGCAAAGGGATGGGGGATACACTAAAGCAAGCAACGGAGGGCGAGGAGGTGCCAGGAAGAAAGCTAAGTGCAGCATGCGTCTTTACGGAGTATTTTAAAAGGCCCTGTGGTGCTTTAAAAGAGCCTCAATCTATGCAGTTTATATTTTCAGCAGCTTTGAGTGAAGCAGTTGGTTTGAGTCTCACTAATGGATTGAGCAACTCTGTGATGAAATTACCACCTCATAATACTGATAAAATCACTACTTAGCTTCATTGTATCTCATGTTTTCCAGGCCTTGTATTTTGCATATTTGTTACACATTCTGTTGTGTTATTACAGGGTTGGAGATTTTATCCTGCTCTTTTTTTTGTTTCTCTCTCACTCCTCAGTTAAATGCCCTTCACAGTGTATTTCTGTTTTGTGCAAGTTTGCCACAAATGATTACACAAATAACTGTTAATGTTTTCAGCATGTCATTCCACATTGAGAAGAACATGCAAACACTGAACAATATTGTATCTGTAGTGTGGAGCGGGCAAGCTCTTGAGACTGCATTAGTGAAGGCTGGAGATATATATTAACATTGATACAGGGGCCCACACATTATCGGTGCTGTTAAATGGACAAACAAAAAGCACCAAGCTTCTTAAATGAGAGTGAGCAAAGCTTACTGAGATGTACATTGCAGAAAATCTTTTATACCCCACAGTCATTGTTCTTTTATTTCCTGTAAGGCCATTAAATAGAATGGCAGGTTGTGATGAAAATTTAATTAAGGCATAGTTAAATCACAGTGAAGTGGTACATTTTGGCTCTTTTCCTTCATATGCGTTTTGAGAAGAATTAATAAGTTGAAAGCTAATGCACAGACTTGAAGAAACTGGGTAGACGCTGTGTGCCCTTGAATCTTGTGCGTCCTAATAGTGTCACCAGACTCTCCACTGGATTGCAATGAGGTCCCGTCCTCTTGATGTGTCAGGTCTATGCCTGTACTACCGGCAGTAAGTAACTGACTTGCAATGAATAGGAAAAATTGAAAATGTTCTATCACTTCAAGCTGTGGGGAGTTTCCCTGATGTTTTAAAGGGTGTGATGCTCCCATTATCTTTAAGGCACGTGCGAACATTTTGTTGTTATTTTTGAAGTGATTATGTAAAGTGGAATGTTCAGTGTGCAGGACATTACTTGGAATACTGCAGAATATCAAACAAACCTTCTTAATTAGTAATAAATGATTAAAAGGAGCTTATCAAGAAGAGTAGAGTTTGAATAAAATCCTTATTAAAGGATTATGGTTACCGTTGTGGCCACAATAAATTCTACGTTTGGTAGTCTGTGGAAAGGCATACTTTAAAAACTTGTGCAGGTATTTTTGAAGAGTGTGTGCAGTGCTGCCTTTCAGTGATTTTACAATTGGCAAGCTCAAAAAATACTAAGGAAAAAACAGACTGGAGCATCTATCTACTAAATGCCCTTCCATCCATGTCCTGTTTTACTATGGATCACCCCAGAGGTTTGATTATTCCATTCACTGAGTTATTGTATTGGCCACAAAGGTTTTGAGGTACTCTAATTGAAGGCTTGATTCTTGGGGTGATAGGTTGGTCCTTTGCATTCTAGGCTTTTGCTGCACTGAATGTACAAGAATGAGTGATGGTCTCATTGCAAGTGGCAGGGCTCGACTAGGTAGACGTGGTTATGGTGTTTCCCTGGGCTGCGGTGTCCAGAAAGTGTCCAAATAAAAAAACAGGAATTCGGGGCTGAGGAGAAAAACAGTTCCGTTATCCAGCGGAGTGTGCTTCCACCTCAATCCAAGGGAGCTGATGAGGCTCAGTCATCGAGTATTTCAATTGGTAGATATTTAGGTATTAGGGAATCAAGCACATGGATGATAGAAGAATAAAGAAAAACAGAAAAATGGAGGGCTAAGTAGGAAGGAAGGGTTAGATTGATCTAATAAGGTCAGCACAACATAGTGGGCTGAAGGGTTTGTACAGTGTTATAGTGTTTGATGCTCGAGTCAGTGAAGGAAAGTCAAGTTAAGAGACAAGATCAGCCATGTTCTTATTACATAGTGGGGCAGGAACTAGAGGCAAAGAGTTCTGCTCCTGCTTCTATTTCTTATATCCTTATATTGCCATTTTTAAGTAGATCTAATATGATAGATATTTCTTCAAAAGTGGGAATCTGGCACAGGAGTGGTTAATATTATGGGGGTAGGTCATTGAACGCCTTTTGAATGCACCACCTGTGTTTCTGTTAAGTCCTACCATTCCGCAATAGTCAAAACAGCACGCAGAGGACATACAAGTAACAGGCTGATTACATGCAGACTGAATACCAGTGGGGACCACTATTTATATATCACTTCATATTCTGTCTGGGTAGCTTCCAACCTGACGGCATGAGCATTGATTTCTCTAGCTTCCCATAATTTCGTGCCCCTCCTCCTCCTCTCTTTATCTGTTCCCCATTCTTGCTCCCCGCTTTCCCCTTCCCTCCTCCTCACTCGCCCATCACCTCCATCTTGTGCTCATCCTCCTTCCCTTTCTCCTGTGGGCCACTCTCCTCTCCTAGCAGATTCCTTCTTCCTCAGTCCTTCACCTTTTCCACCTATCACCTCCCAGCTTCTCCCCTCACCCCACACACCCACAATCCCCCCACTCACCTGGCTTCAACTGTCACCTGCCATCTTGTGCTCCTTTCCCTCCCCCACTACTCCTCCAATGGTAGGGTGATAGAATTCAGGTTCATGCTGGAGACCAGAATTAAAGAGATTAGTGAAGGTTTAAAGGATACCCCCAAATTTCATGTTTTCTGGGTGATGCATCTTCATTTATATCAAGTCTCTCCTTTTGGATTAATTAAAAGGAAGTGATTCTGTAGAATGAAGTGTGTGTGTCCTAAAACAAACATACTGTACTTCAAGACTGCATACTGTTACAATCAATCTTTGAAACTTGTGTAACTTCTATCTCATCTTCTCTTTCGCATCAACAAGAAACCCTTTAAAGTTCTGTATATATTTGGTATCAACAGAGTATGTTTGGTCTGTTGATGTTTTAACACAGGATCACCATGTACCAGAACAAACCTCCACATCATGAAGAGTCTCATTCATATTTCTTGATACCGGAATTTAAATTAGGCAAGTAAACAGGACATTGTAATGTATTTGTAGATTCATGATTTTCTTGACAACTCCATGCCATGTATCTTGCAAGAGGGAGATCAGCCTGTGAAATGATATTGTAAAGACCATTGTCTTTATATTATTTAGTACTGTCCCACTCTGTTTCTGTAGGATAGGAACATTAGAACATGGACAGTCTGCATGGTTCATCAGTAAATAATAATTTACCTGCCCTTTCTCCAAATTATTAATTACCCTTAGTTATCAAAAGGGAGCTGGATCCAAACATGGACAAATTCAGCAGCCCCGGACTCTCGAACCAATGGAACTACTTCCTATCATGAAAACTCTTCAGTCCAACTCAGTCATGCAAAACAAGATGCCCATCTAACTTGGGCCCACATTTGACCCATATCAGTGGCACGCTAGCACAGCAGTTAGAGCAGTGCCGAAAAGCACCAGAAGCTGGACCACACTTGCGAGCTATCCCCAGCACATTATTAGACTGTCGGCTGTTGACCAAATGGTGCATTTCCCCGCATGTTTCCATGTTTTTGATGTACATGTGACAAATAAAACCTATCTTATAACCATTCCTATCTGTGTATTTGTCCAGGTACCTTTTAAATGTTGCTAATGCACCCGTCTCAATCGCTTATTTTAGCAGCTCATTACCATATATATACCACCCTCTGGGTAAAAAAAAACCTGCATCTCAAGTCCCTATTAAATCTTTCCCCTGTCACATTAAACCTTTGTGCTCTCTAGTTCTTGATCCACTAAGCTGGGGGGCTGGAGGAAAGAAACTGTGCATTTTCCCACATGATTTCTGTATCTCTGTAACATCACCCCTCAGTCTCCTATGCTCCAAGGAATAAAACCCTAGCCTGCCCAATTTCTCCCTATAACCCAGTCCTTCGAATCCTGGCAACATTCTCGCGAATCCTTCCTGCACTCTTTTCAACGTATTGGCATCTCTCTGAGAGAAAGAAGACAAAAGCTGAAGAAAGTATAACTGCAAAATAACCTCCCAACTTCTATGCTCATTGTCCTGATTGATAAAGGCTGGTGTGCCAAAAACCTTCTTCACCCTACCAATGATCCACTTGCAGAGAACTGAGTAGCAAGTTGCACTGTGTGTTGAGTAGTAAGTCACCTAGTTCCCATTTATTCTGCCAGCTGATACCATAATAACCTGTCAAATTATTCCCGTCCTTCCACTTTCAGAGAGTACTGTTATTATTTCTTTAACCTTCCCTTTTAATTTAAGTCCAGGTTCCATTCTGGTAAATCAACACTGTGCTCGCGTTGAGGGCAGTATTTCCTTCCTTATAGTGTTTTACTCAGGTGTGGTGTGAGCATAGCTTTTTCTGACTACAAATTAATTTCTCCTTCTTTGTGCTCCAGTCTAGATCTAATCCATTGACTCCTTCAGTTATGTTCTGTCTTTTGTCCATGATATTATAATAATACTCATAGGTAAACCTCCAAGTCTCTTTAGACTTGCACTCCTTGCAGCTCTTTTATCATTTAGAAATTACTCAGTAATACTGTTTTTGACATATTGTACAAGCACTCGCTTACATTGAAGACTATTTGTCAGAATTTTACAGTATCATTCAATCTATTGATAGTAGTAATTTAGTACTTCCATTTGATTTTACACGCATTTCCATCTACCTTTGTGTTATTTACTAACTTGGACATGAATTCTATGCAATCATTTAAGTCCATTATAAATAAGGTGAATAAAACACCAACATAAAGGAAACCTGCCCATTTCTCCCTATCCTCAGTCTCCAGTTCCTTGGTCTGGTAAATAAGTCATCTTGAATTACTTTCAATTCCACAAGTTTCAGTTTTATCAAACGCCTGCTGAAAGTCCATATGAATAGCATTATGATAAAGAACCCACCTGTTATTATAAATAGGCGTGAAATCTAGATGATTATGCCATGATCATTGTCCATGGCCTATAAACAGGTAAATGGCATTTCCTTGCTCACTAGGTACTTCTTCAAAAAATAATAATCAAACACAACCTACCTTTTACAAATCAACTTTGATTCTCCATGATCAACTGTTTGTGCTTAGTTATAAAATGAGGTAATTTTCTGACAATCATTGTTAGTCTAATTAGTCAATGCTTTCCTGATTCCTTTTCCTTTAACAATGGACTGGCAAATTCCAATCTAAATAAATGAATCAGTCACACTTGCAAATTTTACTTTGGGCATTTGTAAAATTATCAGCTTAATGCAAATTATCAGCCTTTTTATTTTATCTATGCCCGGTCCTAATTTTAAATATTTCTATAATTTTGTCTTTTGTTCTCCTATGTTCCAAGGAATAAAGTCCTAGACAGGCCAAACTTGCCCCATAACTCAGGCTGTCTAGTCTTGGCAACATCCTCCATGCTCTCAGAAGACTTACTCTGCCTTATTACCATTTCTTCTCTACATTACAACAGTTACTCAGTTTATATTCGTTATGCCAGGTTTCTATTCCTGAATTCATTTTAGCAACACAATATTTTGTTGTGATATGGGGATGTCATCTTCTTCATGTCTACCAGTTACCTATTTTCATTTGCTTCCTGTCCTTACTGTTTCCATGTTGATCTCGTCTTTTTTTTTAATCGTGATTTTTAAACTTTCCTCCAGGATCTGAGTCACTGAACAACACTGTTGACTCAAGTCTAGAAAGGCATAGGAAATTGCACTGGGCGTTAATGGTCAGATGTGTCGTTGAGTGGATTTGGAACAGCTGCTTATTGGTTATAGATACTGGAGCCTGTGTTCCAGATGTTTGCACACACTGTCTTCACTGTCCTTCAGACCAAAGATCACTCAAAATGGCCAATCTATCTAAATATTTGAAGTGTTTATCAGTGATAATATTGGCTGCTCAGTAATTTCATGTACAAGAGGCTTGTCATGACTATGCATATTGAATTTAATCAACAAGCCCACCACTTCATTTCTGCTTTGTTCCTGTCATGCTGATGTGGAGAAGCTGTGCATCAAGCATTCACTGAAATGAAAAGAGACCCCATTTTGGTGAGGAGGGGCGTGGTGTGAGGGATTTCTCTGAGTGTGCCTTCATTGCTATTTTTAATAGCAAGAGCAAGCATACCAGACACGCTTTACACAAGAGTATTTTTGGAGAATTTTCTCTAAGAGATCTTTACCACCTGAGGCTGTGGGACTCAAACCTCTGACACTGCTGCTGTTGCTTCCAAACCTCTTTTTATTTGAGTACTCAGGGGAGGGTTTGTGAGCTTAATAAGGAGAACAGGTCTTGAGTGGTGCTGGGTAGCAAGTGAACTGAGTCTTAAGGTTTAATTAAGATGGCCAGGCAGACTTTATCGATCAAGGCCCACTCAAGACTGAATGGCTTACAGTATGAAAATGCATGAGGTACTATAATAATAGTAGTAGTGCAAAAGATGGCAAAGGATAAAAGGGCTTATTTTTTAAATTTCCATTATGTACAAATGTTTTAGTTTGGCCGATGACAACAGTGTGTCTTTGGATTGTTAGCTTCTAACTGCTCTTGAGAGAAGTCTTTTAAAGCAGCTTCCTCTTTCATGCTGAGTTCCAGTCCCCATCCATTTCCTTTTTTGGAGCTACACTCTAAATAACTTATTGTTCTTTTTCTATCTTGCAACTTTATTGTCTAATGCATGCACTGTATTGTCTTACGGAGCTTGCTTTCATTTAACACAATTTTATTCTGCATTCTCCCTTTCTAAATAGAAAACAACTTAAGAACAGTATCATTCAGTATACAGTATTAATTATGGAAGATTATCACTGAACCAAACACATTTCAATTTGGAATGCCGCTTAGCACTGACTGTGTACATGAACAATGAAGCTAAAATCAAACTGTGCACTATTGGTAACAAGCAGGTCATGCATTTGTACTCAGTTTCTCTTCCCACTCTTCTCTCAGCTTGGCTCAACTGTTGACATTTTTACCTTTGCATTATAAAGGTTGTAAGTCTAAAACCCATCCTCAACATGAGCTAATAACGTAGACTAGCTTTGTATCCAGAGAATACCACATCGTTGGAGATGTACCCTTTCAGCTGAGATACAAAACAAAGTTCTTTTTGTCTGCTCAAGTAAGCATAGAACATCCCATGGCTTCACTGCAAGAGGACTAGACACTTCCAGTGTACTGATCCACAATCAGTGAACAGACCAGTTATCACTTGCTTTTGGTAGTATCTTGCTATTCACACATTGGCTGCCATTTTTTGACATACCAGCTATACCAATTAAAACTGCGTACACTCTTCCAGTTACCTTGTGGATGTGATGAGGTCAAATTTATTTGTAAAGCCAAGCACATAACAGGCCATTCACCTCATTAAGTCTATCCTACCCTTTATAACCTCAATATTCCTTTAAATGGATTTGTAGGATCCCAATTTAATTAGGTAATTGTTGGTCTCTCTCCTCACTCCAATTACTTGGCTTGGTTCAACAACCCCCAATAGCTTTGGATAACTAACATATTAATATTAGAATTCTACTGCTTAACTACTTAGATTAAAAAAGTAGCAACATTTTCAGTCTTGCTAAATGTTGTAACTTTATCACAGGAGTTTTATTGAAACACCTGACTAATTTACAACATCTCGTTTCATCTCAGGTGAACTGGCTCAATACCTTAAAAGTATTTTTAATCTAGTGAGTAGACATGTTTGTCAATTAGATAGATTATTGGATGGTTTGTAAAAGGATTAGAGATTGACCTGCTAGCAACAAGGGTAAGAGCAATAAATTACCTGCACAGCAGGTAGTAGACTAAACTCATTGACTCCAGCCCATATCAAAGGCCTTAGGCTTTGATAATTTCAGATCAGCACACTAATGGTTCAGTAGTCATGTAACCAGGCAAAAAGCATAGCACTTAAAGAACAATTAATATTATAATGGCTATCTGCTTTCTTGTATAAAAATCATGTGAACTGAAACATACTAACACTAAAATGAAGTTAGCCAGACTAGAAGGACAATCATATTAAATGTGATCACTCAAGTAAGATATCAGCTCGTGACCAGGCATGTTTTTACGTGGGTGACCTGAATCAAATTCAGATCATAAATGTTGGTGGTATTGTAATTGGCACACTCAGACTTACCACAGCTTTCATTTTTCATATTGAAAATAATAGCCTGGACTATGTCTTTAAATGGATTTACAGGGCCCCACTTTAATTACCCTGAACCATTGAAAGAAGCAGTGTGGATGGAATACTATACTACATATGCTTATGTATTAAAGTGTCTTAGCCTGAGTTCTCCAATCAACACCCTTCCCCCTCACAATCAACCACTCCATTGGCATAAGACCCTTAATCTAGGAGGTCCGGGGAAAAACAAACTCACTTATAGTGGCAGCCCAATTGATATGCTAGTCATAGCTGGGTCAAGCTCAGAGCTTCTGAATACAAACCAGCTTCTGTAATTTAGTTGCCTTTACCTGATGCTCCAAGGATCAGGAGACTCAGTGAATAGAGTTATTGATGAGTACAATGGCTGCTTGAGCTGCTTCGGGCCGCAATTTACTTCAACTAGAATGAGGACTAAACACTAACATATGTAAGTCTGACAATTAACAAAACAACAAAAAAAAAGAAAAAGAAGTTGGTTTAGACACCGTGGAATTTAAACCAGACTGTTCAGACCCCAGTGCCTTTAATTTTATTTTGAGCAACACGCACAGAATGCTGGAGTAACTCAGCAGGCCAGGCAGCACCTATGGGGAGAAATGAACAGTCAACGTTTTGAGCTGAGACGCTTCATCAGGCCAACAGAGAACTGATTGGATAGCCCTGGTGAAGGATCTTGGCTGGAATTGTTGACTATTTATTTCCATACATCGATGCTGAGTTCATCCAGCTTCCTGTGTGTGTGTTGCTCAATATTTCCAGCATCTGCAGAATCTCTTGTATCTTTAATTTCATTTTCTTTTGATTTTTATAATTGCCTCTCCTGCCTCAATAAGCCATGCCACCCCGTTCTTTCAAATGCTGCCTCATGCATTGACGGTGGTTAGGTGCTTACTTAGTCCCCAGGTGTAGGATCTGAACTCACAGTTTTCTGACTTCAAGGAGAGAGTTATATTCACTAGTGACACCATTCAGAAACATCACAAACTTGGTCAGTCTGTGAGGAAATTGGAAGGACATAGAAACTGATGTCAGAGGTGTTACCTGACATGCTGCTTATGGAAGGGGAAAAGAGCCAGGATATACATTCCTCATTCATCTTGTTGGAAGTAGGCTTCGAATTGAATATTCTTTGAAGTCAGGATCAGCCGAGAATGACTAGCATCTTGCTCAGTTCTTGTCAAAGTGTTCACGATGAACCTTTGCAAGAAGAGAGCCTCCGGTCTATTTTCCTGTGTCGTGTCCAGGTGTCTGTTATCCTTCCACCGACACTGACAGAGAGTCCAGCTCCAATCCTCTCTCCTAATGCAATGCCGACCCCAGCAAATGTGGGTTGAGTTATATAGTCTGCCAATACTTTAGACTTCCAAGTTTTCAGACAGGAGAATCTTGTGAGGAATCTGTAAACCATGATTAGAAGAAAAGCTTAAAAAAAAGAGCAAAACTTGAAAAGACACAAGAACAAATGAATGACATGTAATTATCCATTCAGCTTCCGCAGCTGGCCTTTGGTCTTCCCGGCCTCAGCTGATCTCAACTAAAGTGGCAGAGAGAATTACTACAAGTGGTTTATTTCCTTCGATCTGTTGGGAGACAAAGTGGTTCGGTTCTGATTGCTGTCTAACTAGCCGGAGGTACAATGGGAAAGGACTGGAGCGTAATCTCCAGAGTGAAATTAACTCCTGATGCTGTGAGCTAGGACATTAAGACTGGCCTCGTGGTGGGGGAGGATGCCCTCTGGATAATTATCTCATGACTTGTGACATTTTTGCAATCTGAAGGACGCTGCTTATCTTCAGGCAAAATGTCTTTGACCTGAAACATCAACTTTGTCTTTCCCTCACAGATATTCTTGGATATCAAAAACAAGAGGGAATAGGTTTATGATGAGGGGTAGGAAAGAAAGAGACTTGAGGGGTAGGAGCTTCATGCAGACAGCTGTTGATACCTGGAATGCACTTTCAGAAGAGTTGGTGGAATCAGATACAATTAAGAGGCATTTAGACAGACACTCAAATAGGCAAGATATGGAAATTCTGATGAAGGGTCTTTGATCCAAAATATCCTGACAGTCGATTTTCTCCAGCATTTTGTGTGTGCTACTCTGGAATTCCAGCATTTGCAGAATCACTTGTGTGTAGAAAATATTGTCCTAGTGGGAGCAAATGGGATTATTGTAGGTGGTCAAACAACTTGACATGGACGGGATGAGTTGAAGGGTGTATTTCTGTGCTTGACTCCATGGTTTGTTGAGGCCAGATGAAGGGTCTCAACTGGAAACATTTCCCTTCACCGATGCTGCCTGGCCCACTGAGTTTGGTTCCAGTATCTGCAGTGTCTTGTGTCTCGAAAGGAACATGGAGGTGTTCAGAACTGCTTTAAGGCAGCAAGTTATGACCTAAACCACACTGCCTGAAAGGGTGGTGGAAGAAGAGGCACTAACAGCTTTGAATAAAGATTTGAATACATGCTTGTAAAGAAGTATTTTGGTAGAGAAAAGCAAAGTGAAAATCATTGTGTTGTCCTTTCAAAGAGCTAGCAGAGGAACGATGGGCTGAATGTTTCTGTTTTCCAAGTTTATCTATTATTAGACAGCATTGGAAGGGAAAGAAACATATTTTGTCTGATTTGAAATTAGTTGAAAAAAAAGACCAGATGAATTATTCTTAAATTTGGAAAGATGGCTGAAAGACAAACATTTGGGATCTTTGGAATCTCGTGCCTTGCAGGGAGAAAATATCTGCAGTGTCCCACCATGTACCATGTCTGGAGGGTTCAATGAAATATTTAACTTCATGTTAATTTGTTTGGCAGCTTAGACCACAACAAACTAATGTATCGTCTATGCAAAATGCATCATGCAGTGTAATTACTGACTACCTCAGCAGTTGGAAATAGTAGACAATTGAAGGTGCTGTTTATTCTGAAATCTCTGCTAAGTTCTGGTCCTGCTGTTAAGTCACACATCAAGACTAATGACCTATTCACAAAATAAGGAGTGCAAGTTCCTCAGCTATTGTTTTTGGATATAGATTTTGTTTGTGCACGCCAAGTGCGGCTTCCATTTATTATTGGTGTCAATTGCTCCATCCTCAACACTTCTCTCCAAACTTGGAGCATAGTTTATTTCATTTGGACTGATTGTTTGACTTGATTACTTGTCCTCACAATGTTCCAAGTAAGGATTGGAATCTTTTTGTTTTCATACCCATTCTGGAACCAACAGTGACACCGACCCCTGTTTCAGTTGGTAATCAGAAAGTGCATTGTTTTCTCAAGCAACACACACAAAATGCTGACCTCAGCAGGCCAGGCAGCATCTATGGAGGGAAATTAAACAGCCAATGTTTTGGGCCAGGACGCTTTACCCGTACTGGCATGCTATGTTGGTACCAGATGTGTGGCAACACTTGCGGGCTGCCCCCAGCACATCCTTGGGTGTGTTGGTTTTTAGCACAAATGACACATTTCACTGTGTGTTTTGATGTACACGTGATAAATAAATCTAAATCTGGATTTGAAATGCCAACTGATTAACTTTCCTCCATAGATGTTGCCTGGCCTGCCGAGTTCCTCCTTCATTTTGCCTGCGTTGCTCAAAATTTCCAGCATCTGCAGAATCTCGTGTGCTTATCATTTTCTCAACCTGTACATTGCAATCATTAAGGTACACCACCATCAATTCTTTGTTCCTCTTTCCACTTTCTCTCTCTCACAACCCTTCTGGTGAAGTAGAAGTTGGCTGAATCCTTCCCACTGCTTTCCATTCCCCCCGCCTCCACAACCTCCCTCCTCCACCTCGTCCCTTTCCTTAATTTCAGGTGGTGAAAAGAATTAATGATGTGGCATTTTATAGATTAAAATGTACACGTTCTAAAGGTGATACCCTGTTTTGTTTTTCACCATCTACCGCTGGGGTCAGTGTCATTGTTTTTTCCCGGAATTCTTTGAGTGCTTTTTAACACTTAGAAAGTGATTTATTTTCTTATGGAATCACTAACATACCATTGAGCCTTTCATTCCTGTCTTATTCTTTGGTGAAGCTATTCCTTTCTCACTTCTGGTGCATTGCAATTTTTTCCATGTCCACAATTTAACCAGTTCTGATCTGAAAGTTGCTATTGAAACAGCTTCCAGCTTCAAATCATAGAACATAGAAATCTACAGCACATTACAGGCCCTTCAGCCCACAATACTGTGCCGACCATGTAACCTACTGTAGAAACTGCCTAGAATTTCCCTAGCACGTAGCCCTCTATTTTTCTAAGCTCCATGTACCTATTCAGGAGTCTCTTAAAAGACTCTACCGTATCCGCCTCCATCACCGTCGCTGGCAGCCCATTCCATGCACTCACCACTCTCTGCGTAAAAAACTTACCCCTGACACCCCCTCAGTACCTATTTTCAAGCACATTAAAATTATGCCCCTCATGTTAGCCATTTCAGCCCTGGGGAAAAAGCCTCTGGCTATCTACACGATCAATGCCCCTCATCATCTTATACACCTCTATCAGGTCACCTCTCATCCTCCATTGGTCCAAGGAGAAAAGGCCAAGTTCACTCAACCTATTCTCATAAGGTACGCCCTCCAATCCAGGCAACATCCTTGTAAATCTCCTCTGTAAATCATATAGGTTATTTAAAATTATATCAGCTTACTGGAAGGAAGCCACTAAGATGGAAAACGGAGATTTATGAGGATGTTGACAGGACTGGAGGGACTGAGAAGATGAGCAGATTGGGACTTTATCCATTTAAACTTAGGAGAATGAGCAGTGATCTATAGAGGAGCATAGACAGGGTGAATGTGCACAGTCTTTCTCCCAGGTTTGGGGAATCAAGAACAGGGGGACATAGGTTTAAGGGTGGGAGGGGGGTGGGTTACTTGTAATTTAGTAGGAAACTGAGTGGCAACTTTTTCACCCAGAGTGTGGTCAGTATACAGAATGATTTGCCAGAGGAACTGGTTGAGGCTGATGCATTAACAACGTTTAAGAGACACTTGGACAGGTACATCAATAGGAAAGACTCAAAGGGACGTGGGGTAAACATGTTCAAATAGGACCAACTTAGATGGGTATTTTGGTCAGTTGGGCCAAAGGGCTTGTTTCTGTTTTCTATGATTCTATGTGGAGGAAAAAGAATAACACAAGGCAAGGGGAGTTTTACTTAAGTTAAAACTAATTGATGAGTTTTCTTTTTGCAAGTCCAAATTCTGCTTGGTGCTCTGATGGTAAACGGCTTATCAATATAGCAGCTTTAGAAATACTTTGGTGGAATGTTAAAGAGTGTGCAGAGTAAGTTGAATCAAAGCTTATAGAGAAGATTGAGGGCATTTTTATTGTAGATAACTGAATCCAAATATGAATTGCTGTCATGCATCCAAATGATCTACCATTAGAGTTGTTAAGGAGGTGTATGATGTGTTGGCCTTCATTAGTTGGGGAATTGAGTACATGAGCCATGAGATGATGTTGCAGCTTTATAAAACCCTGGTTAGACCACACGTGGAATATTGATCTTAGTTCTGTTTGCCTCACTTGTAGGAAGGATGTAGAAGCTTTAGAGAGCACGCAAACAGCATACCATGATGCTGTCTGGATTAGAGAGCATGGTGCCTTATGAGGGTAAGTTGAGTGAGCTAGGGCTTGGTTGGAACAAAGGAGGATCAGAAGTGACTTGATAAGAGGTGTACAAGATTATCAGAGGCATAGATCGAGTGAATAGACAGAGAATTTTTTCCAGTGCTGAAATAGTTAATACAAGGGATCATAATAATAAGGCGATTGGGCGTAAGAATAGTGGGTACAGTATGTCAGAGAGTAAGTTTTTTACACTGACAAGGCTGGGTGCGTGGAACACCCTTCTGGAGGTGGTGGTAGAGACAGGTACATTGCGGACCTTAAAGGAACTTATATGAAGGCCCATGAATAATAGAAAAATGGAGAGCTATGTAGGAGGAAGGGTTAGATTAATCTTAGCGTAAATTAAAAGGTTGGCATAGTGTTGTGGGCTGAAGGCCTGCACTGTGCTGCAGTGTTCAATGTTCTGTTAACTGAGTTTGTTGGTGTTGATGGAAATGAGGCACGATGTGGTCAGGTAGCTGTTGGTTTCTCAGTGAGCAGTGTGGCAGGAAAGTGCAGCTCAGCCATTGGACTCAAGTGAGAGTGCAAAGGCAATTTAGCTCTAGATCACTACTACCTGTTGACATTTGTTTTGTGATACAAAAGTCTGTAGATGCTGGAATCTGGATCAAATAACTGAGCAGCTGGAAGAATTCAGTGGGTCAGGCTGCTTGGGAGGAGCTTACTCAGCCTGAACCTCTAGCTTCCTCCAAGAGGACGTTTGTTGACCTTTGCTTTGAGTTGTGAGTAGGCCCCAGTTTGACTGTGGTGGCATCCTGGATAAATAGTCTGTGGGAGTGGAGGGTTGTAAATGTAAAAGGGGTGTGGTGAACTGGCATGTTGCTTTGTATTCTCTCTTCATTTCAAATGAATGAAAAGGCAGCAGAGAAATTGAGCATCTAGTTTGCTGATGTTTACACCTGCTCATTGCTGGAGTCCAATTTCACCCTGTTACTGTGGTGAATGGCACAGGAAGAAAGGCTGGATGGATGAAACACTGGGTTCTCACTGACCTCAACCCACAAGGGGCAGTACTCCAGTCCGCTGTGTCACACCCCAGGATGGGCATCAGACCATCGGGGTGTTGCAGGGTAAACAAATATTGACCAAGCTCAGACCTTCCTCACCCAAGATGGGGTCTCTAGCACAATGCCACCATTTGACTTGTGGCTGTTCTGTGGGTCAGTGTCACTTTCTACCTTCCATCCCATGAAACCTGGCAGGAGTCCCAGAACATAAACTGCTCTGAATGAACTGAAGTGTAAATGCCCACACACACGCGCGCGCACACACACACACACACACACACACACACACACGTACATACATATACACATATACATAGGCACATGCATACATATGCACACCATGCACAAATCCATACTCAGTGCTCAGTTTGTGAGGTATACCTGTACAACTGGTCATTAATGCAAGTATCAAATCAACCAATCATGTGGCAGCAACTCAATGAATAAAAGCATGCAGACATGGTCAAGAGGTTCAGTTGTTGTTCAGACCAATCAGCAGAATAGGGGAAAAATGTGATCTAAGTGACTTTGACCATGGAATGCTTGTTGGTGGCAGATGAGGTGGTTTGAATATCTCAGAAACTGCTGACCTCCTGAGATATTCATGCACAACAGTCTCTAGAGTTTACAGAGAATGTTGCAAAGGACAAAAATATATCCAGTAAATGAAAATGCTTTGTTAATGAGAGAGGTCAGAGGAGAATGGCCAGACTGGTTGAAGGTGACAAGAAGACAATAGTCACTTAAATCACCACATGTTATAACAGTGGTGTGCAGAAGAGTATCTCTGAGTGGACAATATATCAAACATTGAAGTAGATGGGCTACAGCAGCAGAAGACCATGACGATACACACAGTGGCCAGTTTATTAGGTACGGGAGGTACCTAATAAAGTGGCCACTGATGGTATGCACACCCACAGATAGGCATGTACATGCACACACAAAGACACACACACAAACACATGCGCACACAATTCACACTTACAATTACATCCACGTGCACATACAGATGCAGGCATACACATGTGTATGCACACACATATTTGCACAGATACACCAATGCACACATGACACATATACCGTATACTGGCACACATATACACATATGTCGTACATGCACGCATGCACGCGGGATGTTTACCAGAGGCATTAACTTTTAAGGTTGAAATGTGTTGTTGAATTTTCCACACACTCTCAATGATTAAGCCTTTTATTGGGTAGGTACAATTTGTTGCAGTCTATTTGAAGCAAGCTGAACCATGAGAATAGATATACTTTTGTAATGCATGTGAATTTCTGAAGCTGAGTAACGGACAGCAGGGTTCCTTACAAACCTCGTAGACTCTGAGGTTGGAAATCTAACTGCCAAGCTGTACAACCTGAAGAATCTGAAACAATTGTCACTTCAACAATCCTGATGTGGTAGCAGATGGTTTGTTGATCCAATGTTAGCGTGGGAGACATCCACATGTGATTTTTACCATTTGGTAGTAATTAGTTTATTGAATAAATTAACATAAAGTAGAGTATACTTCAGGCACTATTTGCAATTATTTTTCCCAAGTCTAAATACTTCTGAAGGAATAAAAGAATCAGACAATCTTTTTGAAGAGACAGAAAGCACGTTTGATTATTTTTTACCTTAAAGCACTTGAAAATTGGCAAACTCAGCATATAAAAAACACAGAAGACCAGTTACAGAAGTGGGAAGTTAAGAGTTGATCCACTCCAGAAGCTCCTGGGGCAGTAAATAGATATGAAACGTACTGGGATACCTGATGTTGGTTTAAGTATGACATAAAGCATACACGTTGTACTTAGCAAAAGTGTATCCAGTTTCAGGAGCTGTTGCTGAATGGTAGCCAGTCATACAGGTTTTTTTGAAAATCAAAGCTGCCTTTTTTTTGTGTTACTTCTGCTAATTTGCTTGTCCTGTGATCGGTCTCCACCAATGTTACATGAAGAACTAAGTAACAGTGGGTGGTGCTGATGTCAAACTACTCCAATGAGGTTACTGCGATCCTGGCCTCTGCATGGGCTTTGCACGTTTTCCCTATGACATTGTGGGTTTCCTTGGGGTGCTCTGACACCTAATGATGTGCAGGTTGGTAGGTTAGCGGGCCACTGTAAGTTATCCCTAGTATAGATGGATGGTATGACATTCAGAGACATTCGGCAGGGTTAGAGGCACATGAGAGAGATTAGATTATGAGGAAGTAAGTGTTAACAACATCTTTCCATTAACAGGTTGACCAAAATGGTGCATGGAATATCCAAGTTTATTGTTTTTCAACTGTACACTGTAGGGTTATACTGTTGTATAGTAAACTCTACATTGTATATGCATATTATGTCAATCTGCACACCTGAAGAACAGTTTCTATTATTGTGTTAATATTAGTTTATGTGCTGTCTGTGATACATGTATTGCGTGTTGCACCTTGGTCCCAGAGGAACATTGTTTCATGTAGCTGTATACAGCAGTATAACCCTACTGGTGTTGTCATAAATAATGTTGTCTGGGTGGTAGGGTGCTCATGGCAAATGAGGCTTCACCAACTGCAGCATAACTTTCCAACTCCTATACTCAGTGCCCTGACTGATGAAAGCCAGTGTGCCAAACACCTTCAAAGTCAGTTGGAGAGAACCTCACACAGTGTAGCAGTCCCTCAGCACTCATTAGAACTGCGGCAGGAACTTTATGTAAATAGTTGCTTATGCAGACCATGGTTCTGTACGTAGAGGGTAGAAGGGAGGTGAGGGCAATATTTTGCCTTTACGCAAGTATCATATAGCCAATGGCAGACCGAGAATGCTCCTCAGTTCCAATTAGGTGAAATGGGATTGAACACATTCTAAACTGCATTTTATGGAAGATTGTACATTTTATGGAAAGCAAATGTACAACGGGTTAGAAGACAAATTTGCCGAGGAGTATGTAGACTTTGCTTCAAGAGTTCTTTGTTGGGAACAATTTCGAGCCTTGAAAGTACTATTAAAGCAACATAGGAAGCGAGGAGAATTTGTCCCACCATGTCATTCAAATGTCACTCAGTGGCCACTTTATTAGATATAACTGTACTCCTGTTCATTGATACATATATCTAATCAGCCAATCACGTGGCAGTAACTCAATGCATAAAAGCATGCAGACATTGTCAAAAGGTTCAATTGTTGTTCCGGACAAACATCAGAATGGGGAAGAAATGTGATCCAAGTGACTTTGATTGTGAAATGATTGTTGGCGCCAGATGGGGTGGCTTGAGTATCTCAGAAACTGCTGATCTCCTGGGATTTTCATGCACAATTGTCTCACAGAGAATGGTGTGAGAAACAAAAAAAAGTATTCAGTGAGTGCCAGTTCTGTGGGTGAAAACTCCTTGTTAATGAAAGCAAATGACCTGACTGGTTCAAACTGAGAGGAAGGCAACAGTAACTCAAATATACACGTGTTACAATGGCGGAGTGCAGAAGTGCATCTCTGAGCACAGAAGTGAATGTGCTACAGCCACAGAAGACCACAGATACACACTTAATGGCCACTTTATTAGGGACAGATGGTATTTAATTAAGTGTCCACTGAGTGTATCGTTGAACCTGCTACAGAAGACCAGTGTTCACTGGCAGGGAAGCTGTGTCCTGTGACTTTGTCCATGTCTCCTCCACTCTATGCACAGTCATATATAGCAGGAGCTAAAACCAGTCATGCTGCATCCGTGGTTGCGTTGGCTTCCCATTCAAACCAGGCCACCTATCTGTTCCAAGGCGCTGCAAACTGAGACAGGCAATCTGCGCAGAGAATCACCTTTGCACCCCCACACAACACCTCCCTTCCCCCCCACCAACCCCCCAGCCACCCACCCATCTTCCATTAGCTGTTACCTCGTTAGCCAATACTGCATGATACTCCCTAAAACCTTGGTGTCTGATACTCCCAGCTGATACAGATCTATGTGTTGATGGTGGTAACAGAGTTGATGATAGCTCCTTTGGCTCTGTTGAAGCGAGGCAGCTTTCTCCTTCAGTATTTTAAGAGAGCAGATGGCGCGTTATGAGTAAATAAGCACACTCATTTTTACGGGCGCTGTACTGCCTCTCTGCGCTTCATCTTCTACTGCGTGCAGACACGCTTGTGGAACATGCCGTGTGACTAGAATACCTGGACAGTCTGGTGCACACTGCAAGTTCTGTAACTCCTCCAAGCTCCAAAGACCTCACACCTTGCAAACCCTTCTGCCAAAAAACGAATCCCGATGACCCCCACCTGGAGTGCTTTCTGCTGTTGTCTCCTACCTTCTGTTGCAGTTTTTATCCTGCATTTGCAGTCTACGTGCCTGCCCTTAAGCACAAGAAATATGATTTGGATGGCAGGATTTCATCAGTATTGAATATTGACAAGAGGCATTGACTTGGCTCGTACAGTTCAAATATTTATTCATATTTATTTCTTAGTGGTGTTTAAAATATTTGATTCAGGTAGATAAAGAGAGAAGGATTTAAACGAGCAAGTCAAAAACAAAAGGGGAATGATCTTAAGCACAGCATAATTTATTGGTGCTGGTAGAAGTCAAAACTATGCACAAAGAATGTAAGAAACTTTACCTTCTAAAGATTCAGACTGATTGATGATTGTTGGGTAAAGATATCAAGGGCATTGGAGAAGAACTGAGTTGAAATAGATATTGTCATGATGTAACTGAGCAGAAGAACAGAATTAGGAGGCAAAGAGCCTGTGCTATTGCTTTGTTCCCAAGAGCCACAGGTAACAAGTGACACGTCCCTTTGAACCTACTCTTCCATTCAGTAACTGCTGAACATACTATTTTTCCACTTGAGGAAAAATGCTGAGGAACTCAGCAGCTCAGGCAGTATCTATGGAGAGGAATAAACAGTTGACGTTTAAGGCTGAACTTCTGCCTGACCTGCTGAGTTCCTCCAGCATTTTAAGTGTGATGCTCTGCATTTCCAGCATCTGCAGAATCTCTTCTGTTTATTCTTCTGCTTGATCTCCATAGCAGAAGGACCACAGTCTAACAATCCTTTAATGGAGTCGGAGCCATATGCTGACCACTGAGGCTGTCTGTTGTTGAGGTCAACCATGGATGTTGCGTCGTAGCTGTCTACGTGATAACCAGCCAGTACACAAGTCAGGGCGGTGCGGTATCGAGAGAAAGCTGTTGCCCATGCTGCAGGCTCCCCTTCTTCATTCAGCTGATGAATCCAAAAGAACAGCAGAGACCAGTACAGTTTGGCACCAGAGATGTCACAGGAGTTGCCTGTCAGTGTTGAACGCAACATAGGACTGCCTTAGGGATTCCAGCCCTGGATTTATTCTTGGGTTTTACTCCCAAAGCCTTCCCCGTGAGGGTGTATAGCTGCAAGGCAGCACAGTCACAGGCAGAAGGTACAAACCCTGGCCAGTGGTGCTGTGAAACTGATAGTCACACCAAAGCACCTGCCTGTCACCCCTAGATAACGTGTGCTTGAACTTCTCTGTATTAGCCAACAAAAGAATAAAAATGTTTCTCCAAACGTCCACCCAAAAAATTACCTCATTTATACTGATAGAGCTTCTAGCTGACAATAAGCATCAGCTATTCAGAACTTATAGTGTCATCCATTTTGCCAATGTTGCTTTGAAAATGCTCATGTGGTCCATGGACTCATCTATTTGTGGAAGACTGCAGGCAGGTTGAGGTTGGGGGCGGGGGAGGAGGAGGCTGCAGGTGAAAGTCAAAAGGTGCTTGCAGTAATATAAAAGGCAGAGAAGAATTTGCTGCAGAACTAATACTGTTCAAGCCCTATCTTTTCCGTGATCATTATTACAGGACCCCTTCATTATGGCTATTCAAGTATAAGAAATTTTCTTTTAACGAATTCATGACTCACTATGCAAAGATTTGAGTTACAGAATAACATCTGCACTCACAGCATTCAGCATCATTGGGGTCACATCGACCATGAAGGTTAGATTGAAATAAAACATCATAGCACAGTACAGGCCCTTCAGCCCATGTGTTGTGCTGACATTTTAATCTCTTCCAAGATCAATCCAACACTTCCCTCCCATATAGCCCTCCATCTTTTCATCCAAGAAATTTGTTTTTAAAAAATTCACCAATCACTGCACCAAAATTTGAGCTAAAGTCTATTCTCACATAATTTATGTGAAAAAAAGTAAAATAAATAAATACAAAGTTGTTGAATCGAAATGTTGACTATTCACCTCCCTCCGTAGATGCCACCTGACCCATTGAGTTCCTCCAGTGTGTATATCATCTCATGTCAGCTCCCATTATCTGATATACATCACTCCTCAATCAGGCTGGATCTAAAAAGTTCTGAGAAAATGCTGCTAGCTTTTCAGGAGTGGTACTTCTCCCCGTTATCTCTCTCTTACTTGTCGTCCAGTTGATCAGAAGAGATTAACAAGACTCAGGATTGGGGTCTGGCCATGTCTCTATGATTCCCCTCTTGCTCTTTTTCGCAGCACAGTTAATTGTCTTGTCTATTGTTCCCAATTCCAGCATCTGCACTCTCTTGTATCTCCATTAAATAAACATGTCTTATTTTCAGCTCGTACTTCTTGGCCTGATTGAATGAAGATGCTCCTGCCATTTAGATGATATAGCTTCACATTACAGAAAATGACAAAATAGATCTTTTCCTATTAAGGCAGATCCCCTTCCCTTCTCCAATTTGTGGGTTGCCCAGGATGATTTTGATTTCCTTTTGCTTTGTAGAGACTCAAAGTTGTTGCACCTCTTGGGTGTTTTTCTTAATCAAATATACCCCATATTCTTCAACACTAATAAAAGCTAGGGTTGTTAATTAATTGATGTTAACACCCGCAGTTAGTGTGAAAACCAATGATGGTGTTAATTTTTTAACTCATTAATCATGCTGCTGGAGTTTTTAAAGAAATTTTATTCTGCCTTCCAGAGGCCACTTTCAGCCGGCACTTTACCTCAGAGCTCAGGCCAAATCCCCTGTGCCATCAAGCTGTCTATAGGTCCCTCATGTTGCCATGGAACTCTTCTTGTTGGGTTTTGACCAGATCCAGTGCTTCCCACCACCGGAATTCACTCAGCCAGCCTCTGTTGCCAAACTCTAGGTCTGAGGATGTGCTCTGACTTCTGTTCCAAGGTACAGTAGTTGCGCAGTGGCACAGGTGGTAGAGCTACAGTCTTGTATCTTCAGGGACCCAGGTTCAATCCTGACCTTGGGCACTGTAAGTATGAGGGATGTTTGATTGCTCTAGTCCTGTGCTCGCTGGAGTATAGAAGACTGAGGATGGGGAGCTCCATTGAAACCTGCAGAATATTGAAAGGCCTAGATAGAGAGGATATGGAGAAAATGTTTCGAATAATTGGGGAGTCTAGGACCAGAGGACACAGTCTGACCATAAAGAACATCCCTTTAGAACAGAGATGAGGAGGAATTTCTTTAGCCAGAGGGTGATGAATATTGGAATTCATTGCTACAGATGGCTGTGGAGTCCAAGTCATTGGATATCTTTGAGGCAGAGGTTGATGGGCTCTTGATTAGTTAGGGTATCAAAGGTTACAGGGAGAAGTCAGGGGAATGGGGTTGAGAAGGATAATAAGTCACATAATGGTGCAGACTCAATGAGTTAAATGGCTTAAGTCTGTTCTTACGTCTAATGGTCTTATGGTCTACTGTCCGTGTGGAGTCTGTACACTCTCTTCGCGACCAGATGGTCCTCATCCTGCATCCCAAAGATGGGTGGGCTGGTAGGATTAGCTGGCAGCTGTAAATGTAGTGTACAGTTGAGTGGTAGAATGTGATGGAGCTGGTGAGAATGTAGGGGAGAATAAAATGGGTGAGGGTAGGGTTAGGATGAAAATGCGTGCTTGAAGGTTGGTGTGGATGTGACGGGTCGCAGGGGCTGTTCCTTTAGTGTAATGGGTGAGAGAGAGGGGGAGAGGGGAAGAGGGAGCAGGAGAGGGGGGGAGAGAGAGAGAGGGGGGAGGGGGAGAGGGAGCCGGGGGGAGAGAGAGAGAGAGAGAGAGAGAGAGAGAGAAGACAAATGCAAGAAGTCTTAAAGAGATGGATGGAAAAATCAGAGCAAGCCAGAACCTTTATTGTCATGAATTTTAAAGTGTAAACCCACATGATTATTCTTAATTCTTAATAACTGCTTGATCCCTTTCCACTATTGCTGTTTTCCTCTGAGGCCATTACGTATATAAAGCAAATATTTTACACACTGGAGCAGTACATCTTGCTTTTATAGGGCTTGTACATCTGTCCCTTTGTCCATTTTCCTGCTTCCTGTCAATTATTTGCTTCATCTTTTTAAATTGATAAATCGGTTTCTTCTTGCTGTGCGTACCAGGGGTACAACGAAAAACTTTGGTTTGGCGCGCCACCCATACAGACCAATTCATCGAGTCCATACATTGAGGCTGTACTGGGGACAAGCAATCTGAGAATGGAGGATAAAGTGTTACAGTCACAGAGAAAGTGCAGCGCAGGTAGATCATAAGGTGCAAGGTCACAGTGAGTCAATTTGCAAGGTCAGGGGGCCATCTTATCATTCAAGAGGCATTTTCAGTATCTTTTAACAGTTTGATGGTGAAGTGCCTGGGAATGCTAAAATTGCACATAAACTCTTCTCATTGCTCCTATCAGAGAGGAGGTACAAGAGCCTTAAGACCCATGCTCTACAATTATGAACCAACTTCTGTTCCTCCGCCATATATTTCTGAACAGACAATGTAACCTGAACACAACTTCACTACTTTTTTCACTCCTTTTACACTTCTTATTCAATTTTTTAATGTATATATTTCTTATTATAATTTATTGTATGTTTTATTTATTTCATTGTACTGCTGTTGCAAAACAACAAATTTCAGGATATATGTCAGCGATAACAAATCCTTTACTGATTACGATTTGATTCTTATTCTGTGGGTTTGATCTGCCAGTCTTTCACTCTCTCTAGGTAATGGGCCTTTAAGAAAAGCAGTTGAAATTGTTTGACAAAAATGTTGGTTGCACTCACACGCATTATTTAATGCAAGTCTTGGCAAGATAGTAAGGAACGAAAATAAAGAGAAATGATTGCCCGTCTCTGAAACACAAAGAGAATGTATTATTCTGCCCAGGAGGATTGGATGTAAGTTGCTTTGAAATGTTCTGATCACTGTGCAGTGTTAGGACCTCTGCTTTATAAAGAAGTGGTTCATATGTGAACCAGATGTTCAGAGATAGAAGGTGACCAAGCTCCTAAAATTCAACATCTGTTACTGGAGGCACCAGGTCCTCAGACCCAAGGGATGGTTTGTGCTCAGTAATTCTGGCTTTGAAATCACACGGTCTCTGCAACACATACACAGACTGTACCTCGCAGGATGCCCCTTCAAGACTAAACAGGTGTTATCTACTTTTGATTTCAGTGCATTTAAATTAATCCTGTCAGCTCAGCTGTTAAAACAACTGTCATCTCCAGCTGTTCGCAATTTTCTACTGGATCTTATACAGGTTGCTGGCTTCTAAACATACTTTGCTTCTGAAGTGACTAGTGTAGGATTTTGTACTGCAGGGTTTGACTATATTATTAATGTGATCTTATTTCATTTTCTCTTTATTCCTGTTCAATGCAACACATATGGCTAGAAATCGCTGTGTAGTGATCCAAAAGGGTATTTCAACAACCAGGTCAGTGTAGATGAGAACATTCATATTTGCCGAAGATTTATTTATAAGCTTAAGTTAGCAGATCTTCATTCTTATTTCCCTCTCTTTGCAAATTTGAACCTCTCAATGAAATACTCTGTTGCCATTCACACACAAAGTTCCCATTCATCCCTGTGCATCTTGGTTTAGCAATACCTTGAAACTGAACTTCCCCATACGTGCGTTTAAATCCCTCCTTGGCCTCAAACCACCACACATCTTCAAGGTCCCCCCCACCGCACCACCACACTACAGTCCTCCTCAATCTCAGTCTAAATCACAGTGCACAGGGATGAATGGGACTCTCAAGTTCCCGAACATATCTGACCCTTTTCACCTCAGTCCTTTATCAACACCTTCCAAGCCAGTGACCTCTACAAGGGCAGCAGAAACATGCAAATACCACCACTTGAAAGTTGTCCCCCAAGCCTCACTCCTTTTTGACTTGAAAATATTTCACTGCTCCTTCAACGTTGCTGGGCCAGGGCCCGGAACTCCCTCCCTCAGAATCACAGCTCAGGGAAAGCAGCACTTGAAGAAGGCAGCTCTCCACCACGTTCTCAAGGACATTTAGGGACAGGCGCTTAAACGCTGGCTCAGTTTGCAAAGCCACTGTTCATTGTCATTCTTCAGGACACGAGTGTAAAGTGTTTGTTACTTCCAGATCCAATGCAGCATAAAAACACAATAAAAAAAATGTAAGTATAAAAACAATCCTATAAAACACAATGTACAAGTAACTGATATATATCCAGATTGATTGTATGTACATAAAGTGATGCTAGGTGATGTGGTGGGTTAGTGGGTGGAGGTGTTGATCAGCCTGACTTGACAGTTTGGGGGAAGTGACTGTTTTTGAGCCTGGTGGTCCTGCCATCCTGCCACGTAGCCTCCTCCCTGATGGGAGTGGGACAAACCATCCATAAGCATGGCTAAACAAAAAATACTGGTGGCTGCATCTGCACTTCTATCCCGCACTCTCTTTTCACCAAGTTACCTCGGCGTCAAATTCTTGTCTGATTAAACCCTGTAAGAGTTCGCAATTCTTTATACTTTGTAGTGCTGTCCTGGTGGGTAAAATGTTCACATTAAAATCTCTCTCCATTGCTAACAAAATATTTAATTTGTTTCAATTTTCCTTTCTACCAGCAGTCCATTGAACACAATATAAAAGGTTCCATTTAATCTGTAACCCTTTTATCTTCCTCTGAATTAGTATGTTTGTTTAGCTTTTAAAATGTTTTGTGAAATAAAATAGGTCGTGTTATATTTGTTAGTAAGTAATGAGTCCAACCATGTATGAACATTAATGGCAATCATAATATGGTCTCGTTCAATAGACTCCTTGATTTAGGCCAACTTACATTCAAGAAAGATTGTTCACTGTAAAGTGGGAAAGTCTATTGAAGGGTTAAAACAATAGAGAAAGGTGTTCACAAGGAATTTAATGTGATACAGAACTAGTTTATATCTTGAAGTCAACAATAAAATGATCAACTAAAGAGGTAAAGTACAAAATAAAACATACAAAAATATAAAAGTTAATACAAACCCTGATGGTTTTGAAGAGACACCAGAAACAATATTTTCATGATCTACATACATAGACTATTAAACTGTTGTGGAAAGGTATGAAAAAATAATCAGAAAAGCTAATGGAATGCTCGTATTTATATCCGCAGGGTAGAAGGCAAGGAAGTCGATGTTATTTTGCAGATATACAAAGCAAGCGCAAGAAGAGAAATTCAGATTTTCCTTTGGAGGGGACACACGTATTAAACATACACCCACCTTTTTTTGTCTCAAAGGCCTCCTTGTTCTTCTTGCTTCTCCCCCCATCCCTTGAACATACCCCAGTACAAGCTACACCTTGAAGGTGGAACACCACAGCTTGGAAAAGAAGGACAGTGACATCTGTGAGGGACAGTATAGGCAGAACGATAAGGGGTTAAATTATGAGCAGAGATTGCACCAAAAGGTTTCAATGCATTGGAACATTAGAAGATTGAAGGGTGATTTACATTTCAGAACTAGATTTAGACTTATTTATCACGCATACGTTGAAACATATAGTGAAATGTGTCATTTCTGTGAACAACCAAGGATTGTGCTGGGGACGGTCCAGTATTGACCACACCCTTGTCACTGGCCTTTGAATGTGGGGCAGATGCCTAGAAATTGGCCTGTCCTCTAATTCCCCCATATCTCTGTCCCTAAACCCTAACCTGACCCCTAACTCCCCTTTCTATCCACAGAACCATTCCAACGAACCTGGATTAAAGTATTCAAGACAATAAGGAGAACTGATATCTCCTCTCTACTAATCATACCTCCACAGGTTGCAAGAGTTGGACTGGAGGCTGCATTACGAAATAGTTTAGCCAGGTATTTTACCTATGATGCCAGCAGTACTTCCACATTCAGAGAACAGTACAGGTTTAACGTTTTCTTTGCAAATACTACTTGATGCCAGTTGCTTAATTTTAGATCCAAAGCTGATGGTGCTTTGTTCACAAGGGGTACTAAGGTGGGAGATGTATTTGGGACACAGATTGTTGAATGGACTACTCTTTTATATAGTGTTCACTCAGAGGATTATGGATTTTTGAAATTCTTGGCCCCAGAAGGCCATATGATGGTTTAGTTATGTAGGGTTGGTGTAATTGTCTACAAGCTAAAGACACATACTCATGGTTCCTTTGTCCTTGGTTTTACTGATCATCCGCACAGAACCATTCCCATATGTACAGGTTTTGCAACCAACTTGATGTCTGTGAGAGTCACTGCAACCATCAGCATTGACGTTCAGTAAGATTCTCACTTCCTGCTCCTGGCCTCGACCCAAGTATCTTGTCATTTCTGTATTGGCATGGTGCAGCTGTGTTTGACTGCTGCTTGCCTCCAGTACCCAATGTTGTCAATGTCTAGCAGGTCGAAGGCATTGTGGGGTGGCTTCCATCATCCAACTCCCGCCTACCACCCGCTGTGCCAAGGCATAGGGTGACTGAAGTGCATGGCACTGCTCCAGCTCTAAGGTTGCCAGCTCTGCTTTTGTGCATTGCTAGAGTTCTTATCAAGCAACTCCTGCCTCAAATCACTCCCCTTTTCCCCTCCCACCCCCAACCCATCAGCTGAGGTCGGAGCAGGTTCTTCATGCTCAGCTGGACTAATCTTGACTGTCAATAAAGCTGCTTATTTTGCTCATCTGTAAACACTTTCAGTGCTCAAAGAAACTGAGACAATGATAGCTCAGTCTCCTGGTGAAAGTTAGTTATTTTCCAGTTGGTAAGACGTCTTCATTTGTTTCATGTGGAACTGAATGAGGGTCATGATAACTGTGTCAGGGTAGGCCAGAAAACTTGCATGTTCTTGTCAGTTTCTCTGGGCTTAATTTACATCCCGATGGCTGCAAATGCCTTGCCTGAGTTGCCAGGAATGTCTAGAGCGGTATCTGATCTCTGGACTTTCAGACTCCTGTCCAGCAATGGCAGTAATGATCCCTCTCCCTCTGGACACCTGAGCGACAGGTGGATATCACTCTGCAGAGGATGTGTAAATTACTGTTCAAGTCAATTACTTTCAGACTGGGAGAGTGGGTCATTTTGCCCTTCAGCATGCTGGCTTTGCTCTGGCCAATCTTAGACGGTCTGGGAAGCCCTGGATGTTGCGGGATAAAGAGAGGGCCTAATAGAATGAATATTATTCCATTTCCCTCTAAGCTTCCTCAAGGAAATATTGAGAATGTAAGCTACTGATCTGGTCATCCATGAGGTAGTCTGGCTTTCATCCTTCAGTCTCGTTGCTCAATCCATCCAAAAAAAAATCTGCAGGATATGATTTATGAAGAAAATCTGTTCTTTGGTGATTTGGAGAGATATGACTTCCATGAAGTGACTTAGCAGTTGAGTACAAAACGCAAGCTACTACCAGCAGGTCACACTTGTATTCTCACTAACAGTTGTTAATGGGACTAACCTAATCCAGTCTTGGAACTTTTGAGCTGTACCACATTAACCCAACAATGTTGCTCTGTGATCTCTGTAGCAAAGTCAAAACAGAATTTATCCCAGAGCAGAAACATATGGACAGGCATGTGAAAGGAAAAGAGTTTTGCAGCACCAGAGTGATAATTTGAGTTAGAGGAGGTGTTTAACTGAATAAAGGACCAGCAGAGTGCTGGTGAGCCTCTTTGCCTGTTCAAATTAGGAGTTGGAATAAAATGAAAAGCATCTTTTAAATGTGTATTTTTAACCTAAAACCATGAGACAAGTTGTTGTGTTTGTTTTAATGACAGAAGTGAATAATGGCCCTAGTTAAGGGAGAGAAAGGGGTACTTGTCTCTTTATATGGGCCTTTGGTTTTTAATATATATATATATATACCACGCTGGTTACTCTGTTATTCTAGTTAGGGTTCCACATTCCTCTCTCCCGCTCAGATTAACTTTGCCAAGTTCCTTGATGGGACAGTAATAAAGATTAATTTGTATGCTCCTGCCCTGCTACCATACAGTATGCAATTAATTAAATAACCTGTGTTCAGGCGGATTAATAAAAATTCAACTTAAGAAAGAAATTTGCACTAGAAATCCTGTCAGAAGATTTGGAGCCATTAAAAAGCAATAATTCTGTTTATAAATATGAAAAAATACAATCCTGCCTCACCCTGTGACCCTACTTCCTAAAGTTGTTTGTGAAACAATTATACTTTGACTGAGACTTGATTACACTCTATGGACTGGAACTGGCCTGGAGGCTTTTTATTTCATGTGATCCCAGCATTAAACACACTCATATCTCCTCATCAAGGGTGCTTTGTAGAACTTTATTATTCATGGGAAGGAAAACTTAATTGGGCTTGCAAGATTTAAGCTAGTGCAATAAAGTGTACAGATTTAATTTAAGGATTGACTGTATAATTTGTAAATGACAATGAATGGCTTACTGTATCATTACTAGATATGGATGTCACTTTGATAAAACAGAAGCAAAAATTTTACATACTCTCTCCCACAAGAGGCAACAGATGATCAGTCCTCGTGTACAGGAGTCGAGATAGGTCAACCTGAGGGTTTAATTTTGTGAAATGTAATTCTACTCCAAATTAGAATTAATTTAGCACTTGTTTCCTTAGAGAATGTGATCTGGATGTGTCCAATCTTTCAGTTTCTGTATGCATTAGCATCTCTCTGCAGACAGATAGATATGGGTACGATAAGGCAGTGGTTAAGTTACTGGATTGGTAGCCAGAGGCCTGGGCCATTATTGCAGAGATGTGAGTTCGAATCCCACTGTGACGACTGGGGAATTTAAATTCAAGTAATTAAATAAATCTGGAAGTTATAAAACATAGTAGCAGTAACAATGAAATTACTAGATTGTGGTAAAATCCCATCTGGTTCACTCATGCTCTTTGGGAAGATAATCTGCCTCTTTATCTGGTCTAGTCTATATTTGACTGCAGCCCCAGCATTGTGGTTGATTCTTAGCTTTGCCCACAGTCAAGGGGCAATTAGGTGGGGGGTGGGGGAGACAAGAAATGCTGGCATTATCCGTGACACCCACATCCTGTGATGAATAAATGAATTTAAATGATCTCTTTCTGTTATTAAAGGGGTTTGGGTGGTTTGCACCTCCTGCATAGATTTGACCAGGGTTTGCAATCTGGAGCTCTGGAAAAGAATTGACTTTATTGTACAGGCCATAAGGAGATGACATGCTTATGCCCACAGGAGTGATTAGTCCTACGCATCTAACCTTTCCCCATGGTGCTGAAAGGTTTTCTTCCTCAATTATATAATCCATATCCTTTTTAAAGTTGCCATTGCCTCCTGCAGAACAAGGGCTGGGAAGTAGGATTAGCTTGACCAGTCTGGGCACAACTTGACCAAGTGAATGTCGAGTTTATTCTCATATGCACAAGTATATGTGTGCACAGGTGCAATGAAAACCCTACCTGCAGCAGCATCCCAGGCACTGAGCGTCAGGTACATAACGTTCACGAGAAAAGCTTAAGTTAACACCATAAATTAAACTAAATTAGACAAGAAGGAACACAATCAGAATAAAAACATTGCAAAGCCCACACTGGTGTAAAGTGTTGCTGTTGTCCTGAGGTCGTGATTAGGGTTGTGCAGGTTGGTTCCACAGAGTAACAGCTCAGCTCGTTTATTAAAAGAATCTTCCCCTCTCGCTTCTCAGGCTTTTGTCAATTGCTTTTTGCCCATTTAGTGTTGCTGTCTCAAAGTACCAGGTATCTCTAATAACTTTAAACCTGTGTCAGGTCTCTCCTCAGCCTCTGACACTCCAGAGAGGAACAACCCGAAGTTTGTCCAACCTCTTCTTATAGCACATATGCCCAGGCCAACCTCTTCTGCACACTCTCTTGTCTAGAGTCTTCCTGTTTAAGTGATTCAATCAACAGGCACTGTTTAGTTCGAATGACTGGACCAGTTGCTACTATTCTAGCTTGGGTAAATGACCCACAGTATAGGTGGGAGACCAGAATCAGGTTTAATATCACTGATGCATGTTGTGGAGTTTGTTGTTTTGTGGCAGCGGTGCAGTGCAAGGCATTAAAAATTACAAAAATTTACAAATCAAATAAATAAACATTCTTCGTCATCGTGGCTATCCCTTGAGGTCAAGGATGATGGTCTTCATTCTGAAGAAGTGGCCCACAGAGTGAAGACGCCTGTGCGTGTATTTGTTTAATGTGTACTTGATGTTGCACTCCAAGAAGCACACGATACTTCACAAGTCAACCAACTGATTCCAATGGCATGGAAACCACGACAATTGGAGCTGATGGATTTGTTGCAGCCTTCACAGCTGTTGAGTTCGAAGTAACTTCGTCCACCTGTTCCACCGTTGAGGTCTTGGTCGGATTGTTCTTTGTCAGGGACCTCACCCTCGACCTTACCGCCATGGGTGACCCTACCAGGAGCATAGCTCCGGACGGCATTGCTCTCGGGATCACAAGACCACACAAGCTTCTCCACCACGACACGGTGACAATCCACGGAGAAGAAATAAACATTAGAGCAAAAGGAAAATAGTGAGGTCGTATTCATGGGTTTATCAATTGTTCTGAGATCTGATGGCTGAGGGGAAGAAGCATCATTAAGATGTCTTCAATCTCCTGTACCTCCTCCCTGATGGTAATAATGAGAAGAGGGTATGTCTCAGATGATGAGAGTCCTTGATGATGGATGCTGCCTTCCTGGGGAGGGTTTTGCCCGAGATGAAGTTGGTTGAGTCTACCGCGCGCTGCAGCCTCGTAAGATTGTGTGCATTGCAGCCTCCGTACCGGGCAGTGATGTTCACTCCATACCGGGCAGTGATGCAACCAGTCAGAATGTTTTCCATCACACATCTGTAGAAATTTACTCGAATCTTTGGTGACATACCGTGAATACTCAAACTTCTAACCAAACATAGCCACCAGCATGATTGTATCAATGTGTTGGGCCCAGAATGAATCCTCTGAGATATTAATACCCAAGAACCTGAAACTGTTCACCCTTTCCACCACTGAGCCCTCAATAAGAACGGTCTGAGCTCTCCCCACTGCGAAAGAACAGGTTTTAGGAAGATCATAGAGGTAATGGCATTATGGGAATGGCATGAGAGATAGCATAGACTTGATAGACTGAATAGCCTCTATGTCTTTCATAAGGTAATATGAGATATGAGAAAACAGTTCAATAAATCTAAAATCTCCTCAACTGAAGTCACATATTGGTGCAAGGCTTTTCCATTGGCAGAAACAGGCTGTCTGGTTATTTACCAATTCCTTCAGATGTTTTAAAGGTTACAGTAGGGTGGGCAGTTACGACAACTTCTGTTGACCAACCACAGGTGACAGGATTGCACTAAAAGAAATCTTTTATTTGTGCATTATTGTCAGCCATCATCCTTCAAAGGCAGCTTATGTATGCACTGACAAAAAAAAGATTCCTCAGGAAATTGTACTAAACTGAATGTAATACTGTTACCTGTAAACAAAAATAAGATAAGCTAAATAGCTAAATCTTATGAAGCACATTCATGGTGTAAATTAAAGCCAAGAAGGCATAGAACTAAACATCCTTTTAAACCCTGATGTGTTTTTTTCCTGGTATATGTGTGTCTGTATGAGAGAGACATACATGGGAACATTCTACAGTTTGTCATACCCATGAAATCTAGTCTAAGTAAGCCAATTAAGAGCTGTACTACATCTTTAATTGTAGAAAATATAAACATAGGGGAAACTGAAAATTAATCTGTCAGCTAGAATTATTAGTGCATGGTTAAAGTGCTGGTGTTCTATGCAATATCCATTTCTGCTTGTAATTATAAAGTAACAACAATTTGTCGAGTCTTTTGGGCAAATCACTCGCTGACGTTTGAACCATTTGGACAGGCAGGCTTTAGAAAGGAGTGAGGCAGATGATTTGCTAATTGCGTGTCAGTCAAACGTTTATAGGGGAGTGACAGGAAAACAAAGGGCATAATAGTATCCTCCCTCCTTCCACTGCCCAGCTAAAAGGAACCATTCAAATGCCATGTTCATGGAGTGAGAGGCATTACTTATGAGCAGAGACCAGAGAAGCCGATTTTTCTCTCCTCTAGAGTAGACAAGATTTGGAGGAGGTCTGTAAGTACTCAAACTAATGAATGGTTTTCATAAAGTTTTGAGGTGTCACCAGAATCTAAGTCGACAAAGAATAGCTTTAGATTCTTTTCAATGATTTTTACCACGTATCCATCTTTGTGTGTCCAGAAGGGAACCACTCATAATGCATCAGCTGATGCTGTCGATATGGTGCAGAGGCAGCTAATCAGAGGCCACACTGCTGCCTTATGAGGGCAGTGCTGGGAACACTCAGCAAGTCAGGCAGAAGCTGTGGAGGGAGGAACAAGGAGTCCGAGCTAACTGTGCTTTTGCTCTCCTTCCTGGACTGGGAACCCTGAAACCAAAGATAATAAATTGCTATCCATACCTCCGCCTAGTCAACCACTACTCCAGCTGATGCAACAGTGATTGTGGTTTGAAAGAACGTAGGATCTAAATTCAGTGCAGCTCTTTAATAATTTAGAGGATTTTTGGATGCTGGAATGTTTAAAGTGGGAACTGCAAGGGAGAAATGCTTGCCCAACAAGCCTTTAACCCCAAGATCACAAAGTTTCCATCCCAGACTGATGACAGTCTTCTCTCTCTGCCAGGGTCCGTACGAATTCCACCCAAATGTGGGTGGTCCCAAACCAACTCCTGCCGGCCATAGATTCCTCAAGCTACAGTGTATACAGTCTTCTAACAGAGACCTCATTGGATAGCTCGTGTGATCTGGAGGGTGTCCAAAGCATTTTCTTGGTTGCAAGGTGGGAAGTGTTTTATTCACCCACTGCCGAGCATGTTGTTTTTCACAAAATACTTCAGAATTTCTTCCAAAACTCAGTTATGCCATTGATAACTGACAATGGATCTTGCATTCCAGTTTACTTTTTTTAAATTTCACATTTGGTCGATAAACAGAAATTGCTGAAGAACACAGCAGGTCGGGCAACATTTGTGGGAAAAGATACAGTAACAGAGGTGACATTTTAGGTCATGGCAAAAGAACGCACTTGAGGGTGTGCAGATTCTGACAGTGCAGTTTGGTCACCCCCTATCTAGATTATGTTACGAGCCTTTAGACTAGAACTTCGATCCACAAACACTGAAAGGCAAAAACCTGCAGATGCTCAAAATGATCCTGATACCTTAACTCTCTTTCTCTCTCCATAGATGCTGCACGACCTACTGAGTATCTGCTTTAATTTCATATGTCTAGCATTATCCATTTTTAAAAGTTTCAATTCTCAGCGTTTGTTTCCCCTTGCTGTGCGGTGAGGATATGTGAGTCCGTGCCGACACTCCTTCTCGGAGGGTCATAGCTTCAGAACATGGGTTTCAAACTGGGGTTTGCCACCACTGTTGGTATGTTTTGAATGAGATAACAAGTACCGGCTCCATCTGAATCCATAGGTGGCCCGGTTATATAAAAAATACAGAGGTTACCTTGGATTCTTGAGTCTCAACCTCTGTTAACAAAATCATGTGAACACCAAGTCTCTGATGCTGTGTGCAAGTAAGATTTTCATTGCACCTGTGCAGAAATGTACTTGTGCATATGCCAATAACTTTGATTTTGACTTCATTGATTAGTTGATCTTTCATATTAGAGTCAATGAGTGAAGCAGCACTGAAGAAGGCCATTCAGTCCATTATGACTATGCTGGCTCTTTGATAGAAGAATATGTTTGTTCCCTTCCCCTGCTTTCCTCATAGTCATGAAGACTTTCCCTTCAAATACTTAATTTGAAAGTTATTGTTGAACTGGTTTCAACCAAGAAACCATTGTCATTGGTACATATTGGTACCAACGATATAGATAGGAAAAGGGAGGAGGTCCTTAAAACCGACTACAAGGAGTTAGGAAGTAAATTGAGAAGCAGGACCTCAAAGGTAGTAATCTCGGGATTACTGCCTGTGCCACGCGACTGTGAGTATAAGAATAGAATGAGGTGAAGGACAAATGTGTGGCTGAGGGATTGGTGGAGGGGGCAGGGATTCAGATTTCTGGATCATTGGGACCTGTTTTGGGACAGACATGACCTGTACAAAAAGGACAGATTGTACTTGAGTCTGAGGGGGACCAAAATCCTGGCAGGGAAGTTTGCTCAGGCTATTGGGGAGAGTTTAAACTAGGATTGCTGGGGGGGTGGGAATTGAACTGAAGAGATGGAGGAAGGGGCGGTTGGCTTAAAAACAGAGAAAGCTTGGAGACAGTGAGAGAGGGAGGATAGGCAGGTGATAGAGAAGGGATATGCTTAGACCAGTGGTTTGAGACGGGTCTATTTTAATGCAAGAAGCATCATGAACAAAGCGGATGAGCTCAGAGCATGGTCAGTACTTGGAGCTATGATGTTGTGGCCATTGCAGAGACTTGGATGGCTCAGGGGCAGGAATGGTTACTTAGAGTGCCAAGCTTTAGATGTTTCAGAAAGGACAGGGAGGGAGGCAAAGAAGGTGGGAGCGTGGCACTGCTGATCAGAGATAGTGTCAAGGCTTCAGAAAAGGAGGATGTCATGGAGGGATTGTCTACTGAGTCTCTGTGGGTGCAAGTTAGAAACAGGAAAGGGTCATTAACTTTACTGGGTGTGTTTTATAGACCACCCAATATTAACAGGGACATCGAGGAGCAGATAGGGAGACAGATTCTGGAAAGGTGTATTAATAACAGAGTTGTTGTGGTGGGAGATTTTAATTTCCCAAATATTGATCGGCATCTCCCTGGAGCAAGGGGTTTAGATGGGTTAGAGTTTGTTAGGTGTGTTCAGGTAGGTTTCCTGGCACAATATGTAGATAAGCCTACAAGAAGAGAGGCTGTACTTGATCTGGTATTGGGAAAGGAATTTGGTCAGGTGTCAGGCCTCTCAGTGGGAGAGCATTTTGGAGATAGTGATCACAATTCTATCTCCTTTACCATAGCATTGGAGAGGGATAGGAACAGACAAGTTAGGAAAGTGTTTAATTGGAGTAAGGGAAAATATGAAACTATCAGGCAGGAACTTGGAAACATAAATTGGGAACAGTTGTATGGCAGAAATGTGGCAAACATTCAGGGGAGCTTTCCCTGGCGTTTTGCATAGGTACGTTCCAATGAGACAGGGAAAGGATGGTAGGGTACAGGAACCATGGTGTACAAAGGCTGATGAATATCTAGTCAAGAAGCAAAAAAAGCTTACAAAAGGTTCAAAAAACTAGGTAATGATAGAAATCTAGAAGATTATAAGGCTAGCAGGAAGGAGCTTAAGAATGAAAGACAGAAGGGACGATGAGAAGGCCTTGGTGAGCAGGATTAAAGAAAACTCCAAGACATTCTACAAGTATGTGAAGAGCAAGAGGATAAGACGTGAGAGAATAGGACCAATCAAGTGTGACAGTGGAAAAGTGTGTATGGAACCGGAGGAGATAGCAGAAGTACTTAATGAATACTTTGCTTCAGTGTTCACTACAGAAAAGGATCTTGACGATTGTAGGGATAACTTACAGTGAATTGAAAAGCTTGACCATGTAAATATTAAGAAAGAAGATGTGCTGGAGCTTTAGGAAAGCATCAAGTTGGATAAGTCTCCGGGACCGGACAAGATGTACCCCAGGCTATTGTGGGCGGCAAGGGAGGAGATTGCTGAGCCTCTGGCGATGATCTTTGCATCATCAATGAGGACGAGAGAGGTTCCGGAGGTTTGGAGGATTGTAGATGTTGTTCCCTTATTCAAGAAAGGGAGTAGAGATAGCCCAGGAAATTATAGACCAGTGAGTCTTACTTCAGTGGTTGGTAAATTGATGAAAAATATCCAGAGAGGCAGGATTTATGAACATTTGGAGAGGTATAATATGATTAGGAATAGTCAGCATGTCAAAGGTGGGTTATGCCTTATGAGCCTGATTGAATTTTTTGAGGATGTGACTGGACACGTTGATGAAGGTAGAGCAGTATATGAAGTGTATATGGATTTCAGCAAGGCATTTAAAAAAGTAAGGAGGCATGGGATCCAAGGGGACATTGCTTTGTGGATCCAGAATGGGCTGCCCACAGAAGGCAAAGAGTGGTTGTAGACAGGTCATATTCTGCATGGAGGTCGGTATCCAGTGGCGTGCCTCAGGCATCTGTTCTGGGACCCTTACTCTTTGTGATTTTTATAAATGACCTGGATGAGGAAGTGGAGGGATGGGTTGGTTAACTTGCAGTTGACGCAAAGGTTGGGGGTGCAGTGGATAGTGTGGAGGGCTGTCAGAGGTTACAGAGGGACATCGATAGGATGCAAAACTGGGCTGAGAAGTTGCAGATGGAGTTCAACCCAGATAAGTATGAAGTGGTTCATTTTGGTAGGTCAAATGTGATAGCAAAATATAGTATTAATAGTAAGACTCTTGGCAGTGTGGAGGATCAGGGGGTTCTTGGGGTCCGAGTCCATAGGACACTCAAAGCTGCTGCACAGGTTGACTCTGTGGTTAAGAAGGCATACAGTGCATTGGCCTTCATCAACCATGGGACCGAGTTTAAGAGCCGAGAGGTTAATATTACAGCTATATAGAAGCCCTGGTCAGACCCCACTCGGAGAACTGTGCTCAGTTCTTGTCACCTCACTACAGGAAGGATGTGGAAACTATAGAAAGGGTGCAGAGGAGATTTACAATGATGTTGCCTGGATTGGGGAGCATGCCTTATGAGAATAGGTTGAGTGAACTCGGCCTTTTCTCCTTGGAGCAGTGGAGGATGAGAGGTGACCTGATAGAGTTGTATAAGATGATGAGAGGCATTAATCATGTGGATAGTCAGAGGCTTTTTCCCAGGGCTGAAATGGCTAACACGAGAGGGCACAGTTTTAAAGTGCTTGGAAGAAAGTACAGAGGAGATGTCAGGGGTAAGTTTTTTAAGCAGAGTGGTGAGTGCATGGAATAGGCTCCCAGCGATAGTGGTGAAGGTGGATACAATAGGGTCTTTTAAGAGACTCCTGGATAGGTACATGGAGCTTAGAAAAATAGAGGGCTATGGGTAACCTTAGGTAATTTCTAAAGTAAGTCCATGTTCAGCACAGCATTGTGGGCCGAAGGGCCTGTATTGTGCTGTAGGTTTTCTACGTTTCTATGTTTCTACAATATGCTCCAAATCTTGATACAGGCCTTCCCTGGGTTACAAATGCCTAACATATGGACATTCCATACATATGAAGGAGTTACCATTTAAATTTTTAACTTCAAAGGAGAAGCAATCTAGAAGTCCCGCACACAGCCTCCCTAGAGTAATTAGACAGTGTGGTCTCATAACAGCACAGGCTGCCAGTTTCATGGCAGGAGGTCACTTATGAGAGTTGCTCTGGAAATTGACCAACAATCGCTTATACTGAGATCTGTGTAATGATATTCCATTAGACACCGTATAAGCTACTGATACCTGAAGCTGATGCATGAACTGGCATTGAGTTTGGGCCATCCTGATACTGTATCTAGGCAGGGGAAGACAATCGATTCTGCTAATTCTGTGATTCTGCTTGATGTTAATTGGCCATCATTGACAATATTCATTGTATTGCTCTGGAAGTATGGTTACCACATTGAACTATTTTGCCTGATTTAAGGATAGAACTTGTTTTTAATCTGGAGACAGCCTGTAAACTGCTGATTTTAAAAAAACTGCTGATTTTTCATCTTGCTCCCTTTTTTTTTGACCATTTACCTGATCAGCTTGGTGGCAGTGCTTGCTTATCTTACAATAATGCTTACACCTTCAGTGCCACTGCGTTGGGATGTTGTTGCTTATTAATAAAGATTCTTGCCTCTGATTTTGGGTTGCAGGGGTTAAGCATACAGTTCAGGATCATATCCTCAAAGGTGATGTACTGCTGGATGCATTGTCCCTCAACTTGGTTTGCACTGGACAGTAATTACGTTTGTTGTGTGACTTGGTCTCCCAACATGAGGGGAAATCGGGGACTCACTGGGATTTACATTAGGTCTTTTCTGGTCTGCTGTAGTGTCCCACTGTAGGGCAAGCCCGAGTGTGTGTACTGCCATTCAGCGAATTACAGTGCAAATCCGGATGCCAGTTTCATGATTGTGCCCTATGTGTGGATGGTTCAATTGCAGCAAACTTCTACATTACGTCTTAAAGAAGGACCTTGGCCCAAAACGACGGCTGTTTATTCCCTTCCATATAGGCTGCCTGACTGACTAGAGTTTCTCCAGCATCTTGTGCATGTTACGCTGGATTTCCAGATTCTGCAAAATCTCTAGTGTTCATGATATCTGAATATGTGTTAGGTTACGGAGACAAAAACTGGGAACAACTTTAACAAAAGTATATGGTTGAATGAGGAGTTCTCTCTTGGGTTCAAGAATCATTTCTCCCCAATTCCCAATCTCTTCCCACTCCCCAGATTTCCAGCCTATGCATGCTACCCACTAACTTTTACCCCAAGTGATTGATGACTTGACCAAACACGACCTGATGTGGAGGGTTTAACCAGCAGGTTTAATTCTCTACCCTACCCTCTCCTCCCTTTCCAAAGTTGGGAATTACTTTGTAAGAGATGCAAAGGAAAGTCCTTAGAGCACCCAAAGTGGGCAAGACTCAATGGTGACTCTCTGTGTTACTTGGAAGTTCCTGGGGTAGAGAGTTTTACAGCAAAGTGCCTACTGTCAAAGTGTATGTTGGCTTCCAGGCATCACTTGTTAGACACACATTCCGTGCATTGTTCAATTTTCAAGTCATTGATTTCTGGGTGAGGTGTTAGTCCACAGCCTTCTCTATTCTTTCTCCTGTCGGAGAAATGTCCTATGGCACTGTTGCCTGGGAGAGCAGGGAGTGTGTGTCAGTTAACACATATCCTTCAAAGAACACCATTAAATACAGATGATCTGCTCACCAGCACGCCACTGTTTGTTGGAACGGGAATTATCTGCTGCATTTTCAACTGTACGTCATTGGTTTAATGCTTTGAGATTTTCATAGACTGCAAAGGGCACTGTGCAAATGTAAGGCTTTGTATTTGTATCAAAGCTGTTTTATTCTGTCTATTAAGATAATTACAAAAATCTTAGAATTCCAGTGGGTGTATTAGAAATGGCTCATTTATTATACCTGTTTTTTCCATTATTACTTAAGGAAGTGTCCCACGTGCAATTGAGTCTATCAGTATGAATTTACTCTCTGAGAGTTACGGCATGCTACAGTGTCCCTGTTTATTGTATAATTCAGCACGTACACCTACTAATGTTGTTTCATAATCGTCTGCAGTTACTCCTATTTAATCAAGTTCGTTTAAGTAATTACACCTGTTTCTTAATATAGTTTATTCCATTGAAGTGTACACCTGTTAGTGTTTTTTTTTTCTCAAGCTGACATTGTACCATTCACTTTCCTGAATGTGTGCACCTTTAACAGCAGAATCATGGATCATTTTCTGTTAAGGGTACAGATTTGCAATCTATTTTTCCATTGTGAATGGTGGTCCGTTAGTTGTCCATCTTTCTAGAGATCAATCTGTGTAAACTGAAATGTGCAGCTTTAAGTTTAAAGCAGCATTTCTTCAACTAAGGACTTAACTATGTAATGCAATGGAGATCTTTTGCTTGTTATCCACTTGGTGAATTTGGAGTGCTCAGGACTTAAAGAGATACAGCATATTTCAAGTTCTTCAGCCTGTCCAGTCCACACTAATCATTGACCACCCAGTGCACTAATCCTACATTAAGCACATCTCTTTTTAGTTCCCCCACAATCCTGCCAGATTTTACTCACTTTCACAGTGGGGAGCAATTTACAGTCCTAAGGGATGGACTGGTAGCATGGCAGTTTGCAAAATACTATTATGGCACCAACAAACCAGATTCAATTCCTGCCATGGTTTGTAAGCAGTTTGTGTATTCTTCCATGACCCCGTGGGTTTCCTCCAGGTGCTCCAGTTTCCTCCCAGATTCCAAAGATGTATGAGTGAGTAGGTTAGTTGACCACTTGGGTGTAATTGGGCAGTGTGGATTTATTGTACTGGAAGGATCCATGACCATGCTGATTCTCAAAATTGAATTAAACTTTGATTTAAATTAACCTTCCAACCCAGATGTCTTTGGGATGTGAGAGGAAACGAGAGCAGCTAGGAAAATCAATGTTATCACAAAGAGAACCTGCAGACCCCTTATAGACAGCACCCAAGGTCAGGATTGATCCCAGGTCTCTGACGCTGTGAGGCAGCGACTCCACAAGCTGTGTCACCATTATATAATGTATAAATGGCTACAATCTCAGTTATTTGCTAATCAAGACTGCACTTCTACAACACTTTGATACCTCAGGATATAATTTCTGGGCTCATGGTGGAAAAGGATTCAGGCATGTACACAGAAAGAGCTCAGAAGTAGAACTGATTGGCTAGCTCTTTCAAGATACAGCACTAGAATTATGGGCTGAATGGTCTCCTTTTGTGCTGCAAAATTCTATGATTCATTCTAATAAATGTAGTCAAGTAAACTGAAGAAAGGTGAAACGTAAGGCACATGACTCCACATGCTGTGTGTGAGTTTTTGTGTTGTTTGATGGCAGATTGTTGACTGTTCTATACAGAATATGAAAAGGATGTAACTCTAGTTGCTAACACCCTTCCTTCTGCTGCTTTTTCATCTTGAAAATTAACCTCACTCAACCTCTCGTAAAGGAAATAAAAATATACATTACAATAGTGTATCTTATAACTCATGCTCTCCCAGAACATTTTTTCAGTCAGTGAAGTTTTTTCGAAAGGTGGTTACTGTTGTAATGTGGAAATTTATACACAGCAATTGTCAATAATCATCGAGTAACCTGATTTACATTGGGGAATAAATACCAGCTATACCACCAGTAAGAATGCACTGCCTGTTTTCGGTATGGTTCCATGGTATATTTTAGGTCTATTTGAGACCTGATGTCTGACACTTAGTACTCCTGAAAGTGCCGGGTGAACATTTGACTGCAGATAGCTCCGCGTTGTTTTTGGATCATAAGATTTGCAAAATGGGAGATCATAATCCGAATCGGGTTTATTATCAATGACTTATGTCATGAAATTTGTTGTTTTGCAGCAGCAGTATGGTGCAATACATAAAAATACATAAATTACCATAAGGAATACATAAAAATAAATAAATAGTGCAAAAAGAGAGGGAAAAAAGAAGTGTTTATGGACCATTCAGAAATCAGATGGCGGAGGGGAGGAAGCTGTTCCTAAAATGTTGAGTGTTTGGCTACAGGGCTCCTGTACCTCCTCCCTGCAGAGGGCATGTCCTGGATGGTAAGGGTCCTTAATGGTGCCTTCTTAAGGTACCACCTCTTGAAGATGCCTTCATTGGTGGGTAGGCTAATGCCCATGATGGATGAGCTTACAACCCGCTGGGGCTTTTGGCGATCCTGTGCATTGACGCCTCCGCACCAAATGGTGATGCATTCAGTCAGAATGCGGTACACAGCACATCAAGATTCAAGATTCACAATCGTTTCATGTCATTTCCTGTACACAAGTGTAAGGAGAATGTAATAATTATTACTCCAGATCTGATGCAGCATAAAAAAACACAAAAGTTAAAGAGCACAATGATAATAAAAATACAATAAATATAAATACATTATATCCTGTAGCTTCTGTACATAGATTGATTATATGTCCATAAAGTGATGCCAGGCAGTGACTAATGGAAAATAATGAAGCACAGTGTAATGGTAGTGTTAGTGGGTGGAGGTGTTGATCAGCCTTACTGCTTGGGGACGGTAGCTGTTTATGAGTCTGGTGGTCCTGGTCTGGATGTTGCATAGCCTCCTCCCTGACGGGAGTGGGACTAACTGTCCATAAGCAAGGTTTGTGGGATTCTTCACGGCATTACTGGCTCTTTTCCAGCACCTTTCCGTATATATGTGCTAGATGGTGGGCAGGCTGGTGCCAGAGATGCACTGGGGAGTTTTGATTACCAGTTGTTGAGCCTTCTTGTCTGCTGCCATGCAAATTCCATACCAAGCAGTGATCCAGCTCGTTAGCATGCTCTCTACTGCACATCTGTAGAATAACCTGAGTATAGATGTGCAAAGACCAGCTCTCGTCAGCCTCCTCAGAAAGAAGAGGTGTTGGTGAGCTTTCTTGACTGCGTAGGCTGTGTTCTGGGACCATGAGAGGTTGTGTGTGTTATGCACTCCCAGAAATTTGAAACGACTTGCAGTTTCCATTGCTGTGGCTTCAATGTAAAGAGGGGTGTGAGTTCACCTGAAGTCAATAACTATCTCCTTTCTCTTGTTGACAATAAGGAAGAGGTTATTTGCCTGGCACTAGGCTTTGAGCTCTTCCACCTCCTCTCTGGTGATGAGCCCAACCACTATCGTGTCATTGGCAAACTTGACAATGTGATTACCCGGGTGTTTGGTCGTGCAGTCATGTGTGAGCATGGTGTACAGCAATGGGCTCAGCACACAGCCCTGGGGGGCATCCATGTTGAGTATGATGAGGAGGATGGAACGGTTCCGCATCCTGACTGTCAGAGATCTATTCGTTAGGAAGTCCAACACCCAGTTGCACAGTGATAGGAATATCGGTCTACAGAAATTTGCTAGAATCTTTGCTGACATACCAGATCACTAACTCCTAATGACCTATAGCTGCTGGCATGCCTTTTCGTAATTGCATCAATATGGCGCCATCTTGACGAGAAGGCACAGGATAAGTGTGCTTCAAGGAATGAGCACAGTGGCTTCCATGTTCTCTCGCCAGTTCAGCATAACGGTGGATGACTCAGCACCAGTCCTCCATTGAATGTCAAGGTTGATGGTTAAATTCCCTCTTGTTTGCTTGAACATGACCTCACAATTATCAGCCAGTACCTGAAAACCATCCAGGGCTTGAATGGAGATGAAAAGTGTGCACCTTATGATGGAGTGAACGTTGATGAAGTAAGCCAAGATAGTCAAACCTTAGAACAAGGCCCAAACTAATTTTGCACCAGGACTGTGATGCCTGGCCTTCAGTAATCATAACCATCTCCTTTTCTGTCCGTGTCAGTTTCAGCCAGTTGAAATTGTAAGTCAGTAAATGGTTCACTGTTGTCACATGTACTGAGGTACACGTGATAAACTTTGTTTTTTCATACCATCCACACAGATCATTTCATTGCATAAGTATGTCGAGGTACTTCATTAAGAGAATGCAGAATAAGGTATTACGGTTACAGAGAAAGTGCAGTGCAGGCAGATAATATGGTGCAAGGTCACAGAAAGGTAGATTGTGAGATCAAGAGCGCATCTTGCTGAATTTATTTTTATTTAGAGGTACACCACAGTAACAGGCCTTCCGGGCCCAACAAGCCAGCACCTCCCAATTGTACCCATGTAACCAATTGCCCTACTAACTTGTTTGGCTTTGGAACGTAGGAGGATACCAGACCACACGGAGGAAACTTGCACGGTCACAGAGAAAGCATATAAGCTTCTTGCAGACAGCAGCTGGAATTGAACCTGGGCTGCTGGTGCCATAGTAGTGTTTTACTAACCTCTGCGATACCGTGCCATTGTACTGGGGTCTATTCAGTAGCTTTATAGCAGCGAGGTAGATGCTGTCCGTGACCGTGGTTGTACGTACTTTCAGGTTTTGTTATCTTCTGTCCAATGCGAATATGGGGAGGGTGGGGGAGAGGAGAGAATGTCTGGGTGTGTTGTGTCTTTGATTACATTCGCTGCTTTACCAATGCAGGGAGTAGTGTAGACAGAGTCTCCAGAGGAGACTCGAACAGGACCCCACTAAGGACCACTGGACCATTGTCTCCCACAGCATCACCAACATTATGCATTCTGGGGATCCCCCATCCACTGCCAACAAACTCATAGTTCCCATGCCCCACACCTCCCGTTTCTACCTCCTACCCAAGATCCACAAACCAGCTTGTCCAGGTCGACCCATTGTTTCAGCTTGTTCCTGCCCCACTGAACTCTTATCTGCATACCTCGACTGTTTTATCGCCCCAGTTCAGTCCCTTCCTACCTACATCCGTGACATTTCACACACTCTGGATCTTCTCAATGATTTCAAGTTCCCTGGCCCCCATCATCTTATTTTCACTATGGATGTCCAGTTCCTATACACCTCCATCCTCCAACAGGAAGGCCTCAAAGCTCTCCGTTTCAAACCAGACCCAACCAATTCCCCTCCACCACCACTCTCCTCCGTCCAGTGGAACTTATCCTCATTTTCAATAATTTCTCCTTTGGCTCCTCCCACTAACTTCAAACAAATGGTGTAGTCATGGGCCCTCGCATGGGTCCCAGCTATGCCTGCCTTTTTGTCAGCCACGTGGAACAGTCTATGTTCCAAGCCTACACTGGTAGCCATACTGCACTTTTCCTACACTACCTTGACGACTGCATTGGTGCTGCTTCCTGATCCCATCTGGAACTCGTCGACTTCATCCACTTTGCCCCCAACCTCCACTCCACCCTCAAATTTACCTGGTCTATTTCTGATACCTCCCTCCCCTTTCTCGATCTCTCTGTCTCTGGAGACAGTTTATCCACCAGTGTCAATTATAAACCCATGGACTCTCGCAGCTACCTGGACTATACCTCCTCCCACTCTTTTACTTGTAAAAATGCCATCCCCTTCTCTCAATTCCTCCATCTCCACCACCTCTGCTCTCAGGATGAGGCTTTTCATTCCAGAACGAAGGAGATGTCCTCCTGTTTCAAAGAAAGGGGCTTCCCTTTCTCCACCATTAATGCTGCCCTCAACTGCATTTCTTCCATTTCATGCACGTCTGCTCTCACCCCATCCTCCAGCCACAATACCACAGATGGGGATCCTCCTGTCTTCACGAATCAACTTCCCAGCTCTTTAATTCACCCCTCCCTCCTCTATTTTGCCATGTGTTTCTCCCTCCCCTCCACCACCTTTTAAATCTACTCCTCATCTTTTTTTTCTCCAGTCCTGCCAAAGAGTCTCAGCCTGAAACTTCGACTGTACTCTTTCCCAAAGATGCTGCTAGACCTGCTGAGTTCCTCCAGCATTTTGTGTGTTGCTACAGAGGGGAGGCAAGTTTCTGTGGCATGCTGCACTGTGTCCTCAACTCTCTCCTGCTTCTTACAGTCCTGTTCAAAGCAAGTGCCACACCAAGCCAGGGTAGATGCAGCTATTATGCTTTCAATGGCACATCGGTAAATATTAGTGAGCATCAAAGGGGACATGCTGAGTCTCTTATCGTCATTGACCTCAGTTTTCCAAACGTTACCTGATGCTGTACTCGATCAGGTGCTGCCCTGATGCCACGTGCTGCAACCCTCAGCTTGTCTGTAGGACCCAGCTCATTATTTCATGCTTGGACCAGGTCAGTAATGAGGACTGCATTCAAATGGCCTCCAATGAAACCAAGCATCAGCGAACAGGTTGTTGGTGAATAAGTGCCGCTGGCTGGCCAATGGCAGCTTCCATCACTTAGTCAATAATTGACAGAAGACTGACAAATTGGTTATTAGCTGGATTGGGTTGGCATAGCTTTTTGTGGATGAGGCAAACCTGGCAATCATTTACATTGCTAATGGATGCCAGTATTGTACTTACACTGGAGCAGTTAGGACAGAGGAGTACACAAGAGATTCTGCAGATGTTGGAAATCCAGAGCAACACACACAAAATGCTGGAGGAATTAACCAGGTCAGGCAGCATCTATGGAGAGGAATAAAGAGTAGACGCTTCATCAGGAATGGAAAGGAAGGGGACCGAACCCAGAATAGATAGTTAGAGGAGGGTGAGTAGTACCAGCTGTCAGGCGAGAGGGGGGAAGGTAGGTGGGAGGAGGAAGGGGGATGAAAGAGATTGATTGATGTGAAAAGCCAAGAGGTGATAGATAGAAGAGGTAAAGAGTGGAAGAAGGAATCTGATAGGAGAGGACAGTAGACCATTAAGGGATGGAGGTGGGGAACCAGAGGAAGATGATGGGCAGGTCATAAAGACTGAGGAGGGGAGGAAAAGGGGTGAGAGGGCCACCTGAGTGGTGATGTAGGAGTAACTAGTGATGGAGTGGAGTCCTCAGTGTCATAGTTGGGAAGAGGTAGGCCTCATTACCTTTAATTGCTTTCAGTGTCCATATTGTGCCTGTATCTGGGAACAGTACTCTACTAATATGGAGGATTAGCATGTAAAATGCTTTTAGTCTTATCACAGAAAGGGCAGCGCTCAGAGATACCTGATAATCTGATTAATACAAAGGCTGACAATGAGCCGTTAATGGTCTTCCCTGCCTTCCTACTGTTGGCCACTCGTGATGTACAGGGGTGAGTGACAGCAACTGAGAGGCTTAAGTATTCCTAACACATTATACGATAGCCAAAGGCACAGGAGCAGCATGACTTGTAGCAGTTATATGACAGCAGGACCAGTAAATGAGTATGCTGTTGATTTATGCCACATCTATGAGTTGAATTGAAATACTTCCACAGCTTGGAGAAGAAATGGTGCAATTAAAAACAAGATCTGCTGGAAACACTCAGCAGACGAGGTAGTATCAGTGGAAGGGGAAAACAGTTCATTTCAGGAACAAAACTCTTTTGTCAAAGGCAAGGAGAGACTGGGGGAGGAAGCTCTTCATGCAACTAGATGGCAGTCACATGGACCAGAGAACATAGAATATAGAACACTACAGCACAGTTCAGGCCTTTCAGCCAATGATGTTGTGCTGACCTTTTAACCTACTCTAAGATCAATCTAACCCTTCCCTCCAGTTTTCTACCACCCAGATGCTTATCTAAGCGTTTCTTGGATGTCCCTAATGTGTCCGCCTCTACCACCACATGCGGCAGCTCACCCCACACACCCATCAACCTCTGTCTAAATAAAAACTATCTCTGACATCCCTCCTATACTTTCCTCCAATCAGTTTGAAATTAAGCCCCCTCCCCCGGTATTAGCCGTTTCTGACCTGACTGAAGGCTAAATCTTTCTGAGGAAAACCTCTTGGGTGTCTGATAATAATGAATCACTAGTCCTCGATCTTGTGAATTATCTGACATGGTTGACCCACCACCCTTGGCGAAAACCTCTCTATTCAACTGTATAGAGCAGTATTTATCAGGTTCATAGAACATAGAACAGTACCGGCCTTTTGGCCTACTATGTTGTGCCAACCTTTCAATGTACTCAAAAATCAGACTAACCCTTCCCTCCTACATAGCCCTCCATTTTTCTATCATCCGTTCCTATCTAGGAGTTCCTTAAATGCCACTAATGTACCTGCCTCTGGCAGCACGTTCCAAACACCCGTCACTCTGTGTAAAAGACTTAACCTGTGACATCGTCCCTACATTTTCCTCCAATCACCCTCAACTTATTTGCCTTCAGATAAGCCATTTCTGCCCCGGGCAACAGACCCTGGGTATCCACTCAAGCTATGCATCTTACCACACAATTTCTCCACTCGACAGCAGAACGCTTTTGTTTGTCCTGAAATCGTGTGAAGGTGCTATATAAATTCAGGTTTGCTCTTTTGTTCTTTTGATCATCTTGCTGTGCTGTTGCTTGTTTTGTTGTTCTTTCAGCCTTTCATTCTTTATTTCTGACCTCCCTTCCCACAGTGCAGCACAACTAGGCTTTGCTGCTCTGTCCTGCCTCACTATCAATAATGAAAGAGGTTGCTACTTAGTGAAAATAATAAATTGACATTTATTTTGTTTCTGATGGTTCATAAAGGCCAGGATTAAAGGCAGTGAATTGAAGCAGTGGTTACACAGTTCTTTTCAGACAAAAGAAATCCCTTTTCATTTTCAGATACTCCCAGCACTGTTGCTAATTACAGATTGCAAACTTCAAAGCTTAACAGTCGTATAGAAGTTGTGTGTGCATGTGTGTGCGTGTGTGTGTGTGTGTGTGTGTGTGTACTGTATAGTTGCACAGTTTTGTATGCCTGCATAAAAATAGAACACTACAGCTCAACACAGGTCTTTTGGCCCATGATGTTGTGTTGACTTTTAATCTACTCTAAGATAAATCTAACCCTTGCCTCCTACATAGCCCTGTGTTTTTTGATTGTCCACGTGCTTATGTAAGAGTTTTGTGAATGTGCCCGATGTGCCTGCCTCTCCCACCACGCCAAGTTCTATGCACCCACCACTCTCTGTGTAAAAAACCCTGCCTCTGACATACCTCCTATACTTTCCTCCCATCACCTTAAAATTATGTACACTGTTATTAGCCACTTCTGCCCTGGGAAAAACTCTCTGGCTATCCACTTGATCTATGCCTCTTATCGTTTTTTACACACCTATCAAATCTCCTTTCATCCTCCCTTCACATGTGTGTGAGTGTGTGCGCCTGATTGTGCATTTGTGTGTGGCTGCAGTGGTTTTAACACATTGGAGGAGGTGTAGTGGGTGAGCACCATGCATATTGTTGGAAAATTTCCATGAAATCTGTCCAGGATCTTCAATTTATGGAATTTTATTTTAAGAAAACATTTTCCAGCAAACCATCCCTTTCGTAAATTGAAGAACAGCTGTATTCTCATATTTGACTATAAAGGCAGTGGCTTCAGATCTCCATAACCAAGCACAAGACCAGAACACCAATCTTCTTCTCTACCGCGTACCCTTCTCCTTTTAAAGCTTGCCTTTTTAATTAACCAACCGGTCAACTGCCCTCATGTCATCCAATATCAAAATTCATTTGAAAATGCTCTTGTCAAATCAAATTTGGATGCATCATTACAAATTATTGACTTAAAACATCCCATGATAAAATTACAAAGAGTGGGTAGTCCATTCCAGTATCTTGACTGGCCTTATAATCCTTCACCCATTGTTAATGAAGCAACGAACCTGGCCTGCACCAGTCCTCATAGCTCACTCAATGTCCAAAGAAGTGCTACTTCAGGAAAAGGCATTGAATAAAATCTGGCGAGTGGTAATTCTGCTCCAAATGTATGGGGCAGATATTGGTAACGGTTTATTGTTGTCACATTAAAAGCTTGTCTTGCATACTATTCATAGAGATCAAATAATTTCTCAGTGCATTGATTAGAGCAAGGTAAAACAATAGCAATGCTGAATAAAGTGTGAAAGCTACAGAGAAAGTGCAGTACAGGTAAAGAATAAAGTATAAGATGATAATGGGGTAGTTAATGAGGTCAAGTGCCCAACTAATTGTCCTAAGGAACTATTTAGTGGCATTATAGTCAGGAGGCCCTCCGTTGGTCAGGATCAACCATGGATGTTGCACCCTAGCTGTCTACGTTCAGTCAATACACAAGCCTGGGCAGTACGATATGGAGAGCAAGCTGTTGCCCATGCAGCAGGTTCCCACTCTCCACGCAGCTGATGAATCCAAAAGAATGGCAGAACCTGATACAGTTTGTCACCAGTGGTGTTGCAGGAGTTGCCAGTCAGTGTTGAACTCAAACTAGGGCTGCCTGAGCAATTACAACTCTGGATTTTTCCTCAGGGATTACACCCAAAGCCTTCCTTGTGAGTGGGTTTAGCAGCAAGGCAGCGGAGGTTTGAGATCAGAGTTTTATAATAACGTTATAGATTATAACGAGGTAGGTTGTGAGATGAAGATGTCATCTTATCGCACGAGAGGTCCATTCAAGAATCTGATAACAGTTGGATAGAAACTGTTCTTGAGCCTGGTGATGTGTGTTTTGGTATCTTGTGCCTGATGAGAGAGGGGAGAAGGGTGATTCATCCAATTTACACCTATTCCTTAAGCCAAAGGTCTGCTCTTTCGTTCATCTTTTTGGATCTTGCTGTGCAAAAATAGCCTGACTTTTTTTTACAACACTTCGATAAGTAGTTAATTTGGTGCAAAGTGCATCAGTTCAAAAGGGAATTCTTGTTTCCTTAATTCAACAAGAACCCTTCCTTTTCTCCACATTAATAATTTCCCTACCTTATAGACAAATCTGATCATTCTCATCCAGAACCTCTTCACTCTAACAGGCTGGCCTGACAGTATGTTGAATTTGATGGTCCACGTGATCAAGTAGCCTCCAAAGGATATTGTGATTAAAGTGGCCTTGGGAAGGTTAACTTTCTTAAGTCTAAAGGCTATTATAAACTTGAGCAACCTAGAAAGAAATAAGGATAAAGGATTCATAAACTGATTTGTGCATTGATTGCAGAGCTGGAATCTGTTCTGTTCCTTGTTGTAAGAATGAAAACATGATTTAGTTGCTGTATTTCCACACTAACTATTCTCCTGAAAGCCATATTGTGTGGATTCTAAAACATACACTGCCACAAAATTTTTCACATATTTATTTTCAAAATATACAGTTTTTCATGAAAATTTCACATGTGTATAATATGGAACATTCAAGTCAAAATATTGATCATATCATGTTATTTCAATTATCTAACTTTAGCCTGGCATGTGCTATTTTGTAACTCATGCAACCTGTTCAGAAGGTTTTGACACTGATTCTCAGTGTAAAATGGCCTTGAACTGTAGCCTTGCCCCATACACTCTTTATAGTAGCTCCATAGCACTAACAATAACTCAGTATATAGTGGCGGATCTTAAATCTTTATAAGATGCTTTAAACTCACTGTCTTCTATACAAGTTGCCAACTGCAATGGAGCTCCCTGCCTGACTAAGGTATATAAGATTGTAAGACACATACAGTATATAGCAAAATGGAGTCTTTTCCCCGTGGTAGAAGTATCACAAACAAGAGGATATTGGTTTAAAGAGGGAAGAATGAATTTTAAAAGGGATCTTTTTTTTTGCAGAGAGTTTGGTTGATAGCTGGATCACACTGCCAGAGGAGGTGCTAAGATGGATACAATCATTATATTTCAAGGACATTTAGACATGCACTTGAATAGCCAGTGCTTAGAAGAATATGGACCTAATGTGCAGATGGGTAAAAAAGTTAGGATGGATGCAAAGGGTTGAAGTGGCCATTTCTGTCCTGTCTGATTCTGTGACTCAAATTAGCAAGTTATAAAGTCCAAGCCACAAGCCTTTTCATATATTTTTTAAGGTAATGGAACTCAGCAGGCCAGGCAGCATCTATAGAACAGAGTAAACAGTCGACGTTTCAGACCGAGACCCTGAAACATCGACTGTTTACTCTTTTCCATAGATGCTGCCTGGCCTGCTGAGTTCCTCCAGCATTTTGTGTGTGTTGGCTTGGATTTCCGGCATCTGCAGATTTTCTCTTGTTTGTAAAAGGTGAAGCCTTGTTCAAAGAGTTATGTACTCCTAACAACTGGAGTGGAGAAGCCCATAGTTTCCATTTCAATTTCTCAACTAATAACTGCCTTCTGCTGTATGTATCCAGGATTAACCAAGATTTCAATGCAGTGTTTTGAAAAAATAACGAGCAATTAAAACATAAGTCAATTGTTACATGTGTTACAAGGAAGTGATTAAAGTAGAAAATAGTTGAAAGATGTTGAAGCACCAAGGTAGCCATTAGATTCATATCAATAACTTGTTCTTTAAAATGAAAAGTACTTGTTTCCTATTGACAGAGAAAATTCCCCCAAAGAACAGCTGAATGTTGCAAAGCGACGTCTAAAAATATTTATTTATATTTTAATACCTTGCCACTGCTCATGTCTTTCTAGACAGCCATTGTGGTGACTTCAGTGTCAAACAACACTGGAAGTTGCCCTTATATATAGTGTTAATGTAGATAATATACTCACTGAACCTGCATTCTTTAATTTAGATGCAGCTTTTCATGTTTTGAATAGAGATTTCATTGTCAGGAATGAAGACATGTAGTAATTGTCAATTTTTTTCCCTCTAGTATTGCATCAGTCCGCTATTAGTCAGAGTCTAGCTACACTGAACAATCATCCGTCTTGGACAATCAAATTCAGAGACATTTTGTTTTGGCAGCAAGCATGGTGGTATAAGGATGTCAAATAATCACACATAGAACTAAACCTGAGGCATGCCATTTTAAGTGCCATATGCCGATCCTTTTTTTTTGCCAACTTTAGTTTAATTAGCGCCATGGTGTAAATCTCCAAGTACAATAACAGTGTCTGGCTCCACAATAGGAGGAAAGTCAATCAGAGACTGCTGTCATTCTTGGCTCGATGCTCAAAGTTTTGCCACTGAGTCAGTGGGTCATGGGTTCAACTTCGCGGCAGAGGTCTGAGGCAGGTTCTAAGATGGCATCTCAGTGCATTACTGAGGGTCCACTAGCTTTTGGATGGGTGATGAAACTGAAGGATGTAAAAGAACCCTGCAGAATTATTTAAAGAAGAGCAAAGTTCAAAGTAAATATATTATCAAAGTAGGTGCATGTATACATAGCAAGTTCTGCCAATACTTAGCACCGAACTAGCACCACTAAGAAAGGTAAAGACGATTTGATTATTTATCACAGTCTTTGCTGGATACATCTAAATTGCTTTGTGTTCTTACAATGAAACAATCTCAACACATCAAACACTTCATTGGCTTTAAAGCATTTTGGATACCCTGGGATTACCAAAGGTGTTACTGAAACGCAACAAATATAGATGCTCATTAGTTTGAAATCAAAAGTTTTGTGGATTTAGATGGGATCTAAACCCATTTGAGCTGGTTAAGACTCTTCGAGGTCAAAGCGCAAGTAATGTGTTTTAAGAAGGGATGCTAACTTGGAAGATACTTCATTAAAGGAAATTGGTAGGAAAGCCAGAACATTGCCATAGAGATTGAACATTTCGGAGAGAGACAAAGACATAGCATGCTGCCACAAGAAAGCAGCATCCACCATCAAGACCATGTTCTCTTCTCGCTTCTGCCATCAGGAAGGAAGCACAGGAGCTTTAGGTCCTACTCCACCTAAGTTCAGGAACAATTACAACCCTTCAACCATCAGGCTTCTGAAGCAGGATTGATAACCTCACTCAACACTGATTCCACAATCTATTGTTTCACTTTCAAGGACTCTACAACTTATGTTGCCTGTATTATTTATCTGTTTATTTATTATTATTATTATTTGTTTTTTTTTTGTTTTTACAGTTTGTCTTCTTTTACACATTGGTTGTTTGTGAGTCTTTGTCTGGGTATAGTTTTTCATTGATTGAATTGTATTTTTTTATTCTACAGTGAATGCCTGCAAGAAAATGAATCAGAGTAATATATGGTGTCATATATGTACTTTGATAATAATTTTACTTTGAACATGAAATGTCATGCAGATTTGTAACTTGTTCTCTTGTAGGTGGTGGGATGATTGGGTAAATGAGCTTGACCTGTCAATGGAGTCACAGAGTTATAGAGTCATACAGCATAGAAACAAGACTTCAGTCCACCATGTCTAAACTGACCATTGTACTAGACTTATATACCTGTATTTGATCTATAGCCTTCTGTGCTTTCCCAGTTCAATGCTTGTCCAGGTATTTCTTAAAGTTTATAGGAGTTACTTAGATCTGAGATTCTGTACATCTTGTCTAAATCCCTTAAGCTTCTGAAAGAAACTATGGAAAATCCTGCTTAAATGTTGGGAACCCGCTTTTAGTCATTGGCTCAAAACTGAGGTGAAGCCAAAGTAGCTGAAAATGACTGAAACTTTTGAAAGCCAGACAGCATCTGATTTCATCAGGTATGTGCTGCCTGACTTGCTGAATTTCTCTACTGTTTTGTGAGCATTGCTCGAGATTTCCAGCATCTACAGACTCTCTTGTGTTTAAAATCTATGAAAGAATGCAGGCACTAACTTGTTGAGTCGTATGTTTGTGTAACTATGACATGTGTGATAATCAGATGTAGGTGTGGTGTAATTCCAAGAGAGAAAGGATTATCTTGGAACAGTGTAGGAGTTATATTACTGTACCATAGCTGATACATTTTATTCTTATTTAATTTCATGGGAATATCCAAGAGTGGGTAACAGGCTTTGTCTTTACCTTATGCTTTAGCAAGCATCCGATGAGGTTTATTTTCCTCCTTCTTGTCAGGGAAAGGCAGACTGCTACTTACTGATGCTGCAGTTAGTGCTCCTGCCCCTCACTTCAGTAACAGAGTTCAATTCTGGCCTCAGGGTACTGTCTGTGTGGAGTGAGCACATTCTCCCTGTGGGTCCCCACCCCCCCAAATGTTGTGGTTTCCTTCCCCAGTGCAAAGATGTGCCGGTTGGTGGGTTAATTGACTGCTGTCAATTACTCTTAATGTGAAGGGTAGTAAGAGTAATGAGTATTTGGGAGGAGTGGGGGAGATGTTGATTGGGAGATGTAGGAGAAAGGGTTACCGGGAAAAAATGGAGGAATAGGATTTCTCTAAAGGTGCGCTGACTCATTGGGCTGAACGGGCTCATATATATTGTAAGGAAACATGAATGTATCTCAAATGGTTTATTAGTGCAAGAATGTTTAACTAAACCCGTCAAAAAAGGGAGTGTAAAAGAAGCTAAAGCCAAGGTATTCCAAACTTTGTGGGAAGTACCTGCTGAAAATAAACGGGGTCATCTAGTTAGTTTTTACTATCCAGGTAAACACAATGTGCAGTGTAATGGAATCTCAGATGGTCATTAGGCCACTCTGTCCCGAGACTCATTGCGATCTTCATCCAAAGACATATTGACATCCAGAGTGCCAGAGGTGAGCACAAATATCAAGGCACCAGTAACATGAAAGAAACCCTGGAAAAAGAGGGCAAGGAGAAAAAATCCCCACCAGCTGGAAGTGTCCTTAGCTCTAAGGAGGATGGTGTTGATTGCGGGAGGCCATCAGTCCTGCCTGGGGCAGTGCTGCAGGGATTATTTAGAACTGTGTCTTAGGACCAACCGTCTTTGGTTGCTTCAGCAGGTACCATCAAGGATCATCATCCTTGGGTCAGAAATGGTACGTTCAATAAACATTGAACAATGTTGAGTTCCATTTGCAGCAGTCCACACCCTTGAGCATTGAACTGACAACATTTGTTCTCTGCGAGTGCTAGTTAAGAATGAGGGTATCCATAATGTTCAAAGCAGCCATGACTGGTGTTGAGTATTTCATCACCAACAGCTTGGGGGATTCTCATCAACCAGAAAGTTAACTGAATAAAGCACATCAATTGTAAATGACAATCAAAGAAGTATTCCGAAGCAAATGATCTGATCCACTCTCTGACTCCCCAAGTTTTCTATTACCTACTAGGTACAAGACAGGAGTGTGATAGAATTCCCTCCACCTGAAGTTTCAACATCACTTATGAAGTTCAATATCATTCAGTTACTTAATTGTCACACCATCCACTATCCTAAACATTCAATCCTTCAGTCACAGATGAACCATGGATGGGTTCCACATCATACGGCATAGAAACAAGCCCTTTGGCCCACTGTGTCTATACTGACAATCGTACAAATGCCATTTATCTGCATTTGATCCATAGCCGTCTGGACTTTGCCAGTTCAAGGGATTGTCCAGATATTTTTTAAAGGTTATAGCATTACTTGATCCAAGGTGCTGTACATCTTGTCCAAATCGCTTAAGATGGACAGCCTGTGAAAAAGAGTCTATGGAATATCCTGTTTAAATGTTGGGAATCCACTTCCAATCATTGGCTCAAAGCTTAGGAGTAGCCAAAATAATTCAAAAAATGACTAAACTTTAGAGTACACCATCTACAAAACGCATGACAGCAACTTAACCCAACTTACTTCACTAATTAAGTTTCATTTTTCGAAAAGACAAGGGCCGCAAGTGTAAATTAAATCCTCTACTTGCAAGTTCTTTTTTCAAAGATGTGCAACATGCTGACTTGGAAATAAATCCTCATTCCCTCTGGGTCAACTGAATTCCCAGCCTAATACAATTCAATAGAAGCATGTTCACCTTATGAACTCCAGTAATCCGAGTAGTAAGCTTACCTCTAAAAGACAGCCACGGTTAGGTGATAAATGTTGGGCTTGCTATCAATGTCCACATCTCCATAAACAAACAAAAAATAAATCTATCTTTATGAACTTCTCTACAAAAAATTCAGATGTGAGATGAGGTAAATCCAAGTTATCCATTCCTCCAAAGCATTCAATCACATGTTGTATCTCAAGTTACTCGCATCTTATAAACAAAAAATGTAAACTTTTTGGAAGAATGCTAGCTAATTTATCTTTAAATGAACCAAACCCAGCCTCCCTGTCTTTGCCCAAAGAGATCTTGTTCCATAATTTCACCACAGATTGAATGAAACATTGTTTTTCCTAATATAATTTCAAATTTACCTTCCTTTGAGATCAAGTTGTTAAGACAGGGTTGCCATCTCTGATTGGATGCTCCTTTAAGATGAAGTTACTAACTTCTATTAGGTGCTCTTTTAAGACAGAGTTATAACGCCGATTGGGTACTCCTTTAAAATGGGGTTGCCAGTACTGAATGGACACATTACCTAAGGTTTCATTACCTCTTCTATAACCTTGAACTGTTCTGCCTTTTTGCATTCCTGCTCTTAGTCCATTACCTACAATACTGTACTTCATCATACACTAATCAGAAGACAATGGAATGGGAATGTGTTTCATCAAATCAGCATGGCATGTAACTTGGAGATGAAATTGAATATATGGATATCAATATTTATTTATTAATTTGCATGTACTGTCACCAAATATTTAATGAATTTAAGACTGTAAGACCATAAAACATATGGAGCAGAATTAAACCATTGAGCCCATCGAGTCGTTCACCTTTTGAATGGCGAAAGGCCTTGATAGAGTGGATATGGAGAGGATATTTCCTAATGTGGGAGAGTCTAAGACCAGAGGACACTGCCTCAGAATAGAGGGGCATCCTTTTAGAATGGAGATGAGAAGGAATTTCTTTAGCCAGAGGGTGGTGAATCTGTGGAATTTTTTGCCACAGGCAGCTGTGAAGGCCGAGTCTTTACGTATATTGAGAGATTCTTGATTGGTTCAGGTATAAAGTGACACAGGGAGAAGGCAGGAGATTGGGACTGAGAGGAAAATTGGATCAGCCATGATGAAATGTCGGAACAGACTTGATGGGCTAAATGGTCTAATTCTGCTCCTATATCTTATAGTCTTATGAGTCTGCTCTGCCATTCCATCATGGCTGATTTATTATCCTACTCAACTCCATTCTCCTGCTGTCTCCCCATAACCCTTGACATCCTAACAACCTCCATCTTAAATATACTCACTGATGTGGCCTGCACAGCTGTCTATGACAATGAATTCCACGGATTCGCCTCCCTCTGGCTGAAGAACATTTTCCTCATCTCTGTTCTAAATGGATGCCCCTCAGTTTTGAGACCGTGGTCTCTGGTCCCAGACTCCCCCCCACTATAAGAAACATCCTCTCCACATCCACTGTACCTAGGCCTTTCAATATGCAATAGGGTTCATTGAGATCCTCCCTCATTCTTCTCAGCTCCAGTGAGTACAGGTCCAGAGCCATCAAATACTCCTCATATGTTAACCCTTTCATTCTTGGGATCAGTCTCACGAAAGTCCTCTGGACCCTCTCTATGACAGCATTATGGAGGTTCTTTCTTTAAATTTTGGACATAGTGGTTAAAGAAATCTGCAAACACAAGTAATTCAAAAGAGTGCAAGAGAAATAAATACAAGAGGAGAAAGTGACTTGGGCTTCATGAGTTGGATAGCCAAGGCCCATTGACTATATATGACCTCTAGGTCACAGATGGACACCTCTGCACTAACAGCAGTACATGTAGATTACAACACAGAGAGTATTACTATTCAGTATGCATTTGGCTGAAAAGGCACTATGTTCAAAATAATACATTGGTGACCTTCAATTAGTGCCAATGGGTGCCTCAGAGTCTGGCAGCCTTTACATCCTCCACTTCCTTCACTCCACGCTTGGCAGTTATGTCTTCAGCTGGTTACTTATCCTAGTGTCTCTCTAAATTTTTGTTTCCTGAGCATGCTCCTGGGAATGTTATGGCATGACAGAGATGCTAGATAATGCAAGTTATATTTAATGTGTCCTTTATGGATATCAACTTCAGTGTTGTATTTTACAATCCACTGCTACATTCTGTTTTCCTGCGAGCGGAAGCAAGAGGGAAACTCACAGGTTTGTCCTGTTTAATTCATTGGGGTCCTACAGGGTAAAATAGCCTCTAAAATGTAATAAAAATATATTTAAGGCAGTACGCTCTCAAAACTTGTAAAGGTCCTTGCAGTCAGCACTGGTTAGGGTCAGGTGCCATATCTGTTGTGATAATTAAACCACTAGGATGAAAAATAGCTTCTGACATCTCTGGGATCTAGAAGCAAGCATGCCATTTAGTGCATGTGGCAGGGGTAAATTGCACCCTTGATTTCCTTCTGTTATATTATTTGCATATACAGTCATTTATAAGCTACACATGTACACCTGATCATTAATGCAAATATCTAATCAAACAATCATGTTGCAGCAACTTAATGCATAAAAGCATGCAGACATGGTCAAGAGGTTCAGCTGTTGTTCAGACCAAACATCAGAATGAGGAAGAAATGTGATTTAGTTGACTGATGGTGGAATGATTGTTGGTGTCAGATGGAGTGGTTTGAGAATGTCAGAAATTGCTGATCTCCCAGAATTTTCATGCACAATAGTCTCTAGAATTTACAGAGAATGGTACGAGATTTGAAAATCATCTACTGAGTGGCAGTTCTATGTGTGAAACACTTCGTTATGAGCGAGGTTAGAGGAGAATGGCCAGATGGGTTCAAGCTGACAGGAAGGCAACAGTAACTCAAAGAACCCCACGCGTTATAACAGTGGTGTGCGGAAAAGTATCTCTGAATGCACAACACGTCAAACCTTGAAGTGGACGGGCTACAGCAGCAGAAGACCATGTACATACACTCAATGACCACTTTATTAGGCACAGGAGGTACCTAATAAAGCGGCCACTGAGGATATCTTAACAATGTTTTTAGAAAGATGTTTGATGCTCTGCATTAAACTGTTCTGTTGTTGTACATTGAGTTTCTGCCTGAATGCCGATTAAATGAATCTACAATTTTCTGTCAAAATTTCCTTGACAGAAGCAACAGGAAAAGAGAAACACATAATCAGCAGCAATACAAAGCCAATTTAAAACAGTGTGATACATGGGTATCTCACTGCACAAGTCTTTCTTGGTTTTCATAGAACAGGTCTCTTCCTCTTTTCTCCAACATCGGGGAGCCTCTTAGTTGAAATACTAAGCTTGATTGTTGCTTGGGGAAAGGTGATTCCCCTTTCAGTTTGACGCTGTATGTAGTTTTATATCAGAAAAGTAATTATCTTCTTGGACTCCTATGTGTTCTAAAATTCACCTTATCTCTACCTGTGTTGGATGTCTCGGTATATCTCACCTGCCAGCTCTGTCCCATGTACTTTGAAACATGAAATGAAATATATTGTTTACGTTAAATCAAATCAGTGAGAATCGTGCTGACCAGCTCAGAGGTTTTGCCTGGCTTCCGCCGCCCATATAGCATGCTCACAACTCACTAGCTCGTTCGTCTTTGGAATGTGGAAGGAAACTGGAGCACCTGGAGGAAACCCATGTGGTCACGGGGAGAACGTACAAACTCCTACAGACAGTGGCGGGAATTGAACCCCTATTACAGCCGGTGCTGTAAAGCGTTACTCTTGGTGCCATGCTGCTCTGTTTGGGACCCTCTCAAACAGCTTGCTTGTTATGGATGCATTCTTCGTGATCTTAGCCTCTGGTCCCCTACACAACCAACAACCTAGTCTATATATTTTGGAATTGCCTCTTTTGGGTCTTCACCCTACTCTTGCTCTACCTCAGAACTGTCCTCCAACCCCTTTCTGTCTAGCTCTGCATCCACACTTGCTCCTGTGACCTGCAATGTTTCCGGGGACTGTATTTTTATAGTAACACCCACAAATTGCTGCAAGAACATAAGCAGCTCAGGCAGCATCTATGGAAAGAAAAGTGTCGATGTTTAGGACCGAGATCCTTCATCAGGACTGGAAAGGAAGGGGAAAGAAACCAGAATAAGAAAGTGGGTAGGGGAGGTGAAGGAGTACAAGCTGGAAAGTGATAGGCAAAGCCAGTTGGGGGTGCGAGGATGACGTGAGAGGTGAGAGATGGAAAAGTGAAAACAAAAGTATTTCTATGTTTGGGTCAGGGGAGAGGTCCCACTGGATTCAGGATGGTGAGAGATTCTGAAAACAGAGAGAATTCTGGATTTCAAATGATTGATCTCTTTAGCTTCCAAGAAGGAAATGAGGTCTGCTTTCATCCACTATTTTAATGCAATTGAATCCCCTCTGCTGACCATAAACTTCCCTGCTTGTAGAAGATCTGGGACTGAACTGTGCAGTACCTTCTACACTTCTGTCAGTTTTGTCTCTCGATCTATAGGGACAAGTTGCAGAGTGAAGTCCATGCTGTGCTGCCTTCCCACTTATGTTTCTTGTCACATCTTCAAGGGCAACATCCAGTTGAATTCTCCAGCTCTGTACTGAGGGAGTGCTGGGCTGGTGACTTTTGAGTGAGGCATTAAACTGAAGTGCCAGCTGCCTCCTGTGATGGATGTTAAAAAAGACTTATGTTGATATTGAGAGGTTGGTTGTTTAACTGGGTCACTAAATTTCGACATATTTGGTAGGAGAGTGGTAGGAGGGTGGTATAGATTAGCAAGGAGAGCATTCAAACTGGTTACGTCACTGTCTGGAATGAAGGGGCTAATGCACAGGATCAGGAAAAGCTGCACAGGGTTGTACACTTGGTCAGTTCCATCATCGGTGCTAGCCTCCACACCATTGAGGAAAACTTTCAAACGACTCCGTCCACCATTAAGGACCCTCACCACTCAGGATGCACCCTCTTTCCAGTAAAACCACCAGGGAGGGGGTATCGGAGCCTAAAGATACATATTCAATGTTTTAGGAACAGCTTCTTCCCCTCCACCAGCAGATTTCTGAATGGTCCGCGAATCCATGAACACAGCCTCAGTATTCCTCTTTTGTGCTATTTATTTCAGCAGGGACTTGGCGAGCTGAAGGGGCCGTTTCTGTACCTTGTCTCCCCATGAGTAGATGGGTTCTTGCAGAACCTTAGATGATATTATTTTTCTGAACTTTTATCTGTCTGTCCTTGACCACTCAGATGTAGAAAGATTCTTCATTGCTGTTTCCATCACAATTTTGTTTTACCAGTCGGGGTTGTTAGCCCTGAGCTGAACCCCCAAACCTGGAGGACTGGTGGACCACTCTTAGTCTGGCCTCTACCCTTTGCATTGGTTTGCACTGGTGACCCTACCAAGGGCCAAAGTATAAAGCCCTGACTCCAGCCAGCATAGCTCTTCAGGTCATTGAGGCAGCAAGCCTCTAAACCACAACAAGGTTGTGGTCCTCTTCGAGGTCCTGAACTAACATTACAGAAGTATTCAGCTTAATACAGCTCCATGGACATTGCTATGCACAGACTAGCTGTTGCATGCACTCTGTTGCAGCACTGCCTTCATGTCAGAATGTACCCAATTTTATGTAAAGTGCTTAAGGATATTTTGGGAGATAATAGGGGCTATGCAAATATGAACTCCATCTTTATGTTGCTTTGTTATCCTATTTGGTGAGAGTTGCAATTGAAGGGATGATCAGTCTGGAAGGTTCAAACACAGAGATTCTGCAGATACTGGAAATGCAGAGTAACATGCACAAAATGCAGGAGGAACTCGTCAGGTCAGGCAGCATCTATGGAGGGCAATAAACAGTCAACATTTTTGGCCAAGCCTCTTCATGAAGGATCTCAGTCCAAAATGTCTGTTCCCCCTCCATAGATGCTGCCTGATCTGAAAAACGTGAGTTTGTTATTGAGGACTAAGACCCTTAGCAGTTTACCTGGATAAATGCGAAGTGCTGCATTTTGAGAGGGGCAACATAGGAAGGGAATATAATATCTTGAAAGATGTGAAAGGGCAAAGGAAGTGAGAGATTCACAAGTGGTTTGAAGCTGTCACAATAAGTTAATGTGGTAAGTAAATAGGCAGTTAAGGAAGCATGTGAGATTCTCAGTTTTGTTAGTAGGGTGACTGAATAGAAACAAAAGGAAGACATATCAAATATTGACAAGTTACTTGTTGGGCTTCAGCTTGAGCACTGGGAACAGTCTTGGGCACTGCACTTCAGTAAGTTTGTTTAGTTTTTGGCGAGGCTGCAGAGAAGTTGTACCAGAATAATTAATTCTAGGGGATAAAGAAGTGTACGGATTGCTATCCTTGACATGTAGAGAGACCTACCAGAGGCACTCAGAATAATTAGAGGGAGAACTTGCTTCCTGTGGTGAGTGGGCCAGTGAACAGAGGTCGTGAACTCAATTGGCAAAAGGGCCAGGGTTCAACTGAGGAGAACAGAGAGTTCTGTGAAAGGTCATTGACCTAAAGCATTAACTCTGTTTCTCCCTCCACAGATGTCACCTGGTCTTCTGAGTATTTCCAATATTTTCTGCTTTTTTTTTGCAGATTCTCCTTTTCCCCATGGAGTGCTGCTTTAAAATGAAACATGTTCCCAAAAGGGTGTTGGATCAGATTTTACAGAACCTAAGTATTTTAAGGGAATTAATTTGGAAGGTTTTGGGAGAAAGCACTAAACAGAACAGCCCCTTCAGAGATCTGGCTGAGGCAAGCAGGCCTTGAGCTATTGTAAGATTCAATGGCTCCAAGTCTGCTGAAGATACCTTGTGTGCACAGTCAGACTGGCACACGGCAGAGGACTTCTTTCTGTGACAAAATTGAAGCATTTGTTCTGAAAACCACGATTCTTGAAAACCACAGCTGACAGTTACTGATCTGAGTGAGAGAATTTCCCTTTAGCCTCAGATCCATTACAATGACAACCCTTTTTATTTTTGGACTTGTGGCATTTTTAATGCCTCAAATAAAAAAAATTATAAAACATTAAATGTCATGAACAAGTAATAGGATTCTTGCAACAATTTATACTCCTTGAGACACTGGTGAAGTGTAAGAATTAGAGCTGGTGATGCATTTCCTCCAGTTAACACAGGTTACAGTTTAAACTAACAAGGGAATGAACAGGAAATATAATATTGAATTAATGTGGTCTTAACTGGACCCAAGACTAAACCTCACTGTTACTTACACTCGTTCAGCAAAAATAAGTGATTGTATTATGTTGCTGTGAGATATTCAACGTATATTATGTTGTAAAATGTAAATTAAGCGTGATGGGATATGACACCATGTCTGGAAGTGGATGAAACGTTTTGGGAATACTGTACTATTATTACAATTTGCAAAACCTTGGATAAACTCAGCCAGTGGTTGTATAATTGGTTATTCAATCCCGAGCCCTGTTCACAGCTCAAGCCAGGAACACTGAGCTGACTTTGCCAAGTGAAGTGAATGTGGTGACTGTGCTCAGCAGAAAAAAAACTTAAAAAATTGGAGCCTGCCTTTTTCCTGTGGGCTCCTTTTCACCATGTCTGAGACTGGCTACATGACAGTAGCCCTTTGTTACATGGGCCTGACTTATTCTGATCTGCTAAATGCCTACTACCAGCTCCACAAATATGAGATAATAGCTGGGGGAGAAGGGGGTTGGAGGGGGTAAGAGAGTGTTTCACGATACCACTGACCTTTAATATTGGTGGAATTGCAAACCGTGTTTATATCGTTAAAACACCCTAACCAGTCAATGGAAAATATTTAACCCTACGTGTTTTTGGATTGGATAACAATTGCATCTATTTTAATTTTATTTTGCGTTCGTTCTTCTCCCCAGCTGAAAGTATAAACCACTTTATGTTGCATGCACTTTTATAGTTCATTAGCTCTCCAAAATTCCAAACTGAGCCCGTGTTGAGAGGAGTTACAGGGTACCTGGTCAAAACTGGGGCAGTCGATCTTCTAACATGAAGTTGCATGATCTGCCTGGCTTTGACAGTGTGTAGATGGACCTTTTGAAGTGTGCTTTGATAATTGTATAAAGTGATTTTGATATGACATTTAATTGAGGGCACGGTGACACTGATTCACTGGCAGACAGATCTTTAATCTCTCCCCTGATATATCAAGATTAAGCTGTTTTACATTTCACTCCTAAAACTAGCCAAATAAAGACCTTTATTCTGGAATTTTAATTTTTTAACCTTTTAACTTCTTAGTAACAGGGCTCCCCAGTAATCAGAGAACATTGCTTGATTTTCATTCCTCGCCCAGGCACAAAAATGGGGTGGTATCACCACTTAGAGAGAACCAGAAATACTTCTCCTCAGACCATCGATGAGGGCACCTGCTTTATTTGTAAAACAGCACAGCACAAGTTTAAGAGGGATCTTTTAAAGTAAAAATAGTTCGAACAGCACAGCCTGTTAATGAGTAAAAGTAATTCCTAATACTGTGCACACAGGACACAAAATTGGGGTGAATGTGTTGTCCCCAGCCATTTGCTGTTCAATTTAAATGTCAGAACTTGCCTTAAAAGCTTCAACCGTTGTTCAGTGGTGAATAGCATCTGTTGGAATGGAGGCAAGTTGGCAGGAGACAGCTGTGAACAGCCTCCAGTGACTGGTTCACTCATATCAGTGGACTACAGCTGCATTAAGACACCCTCTAACCAGCAGTCCCAAGTAAATGGTGGGAGTCCTCATTCTAGCCATATACAGCAAGGGGAGAAGTCATGCGAGGATTGTCTACTGTGTAGCGACTGGGAAGCTGATCACTCATAGGCCTGTAACAGTGGAAGCCCCAGTACAGGGCAAGTACGCAGACTCCCCTTTCCATCACGACTGTGTTTGATACACCCCAGAGTTTATCTTACTTTTCAGTGTTCCTGATTACAGTTGCTGTTTCACAGAGCTTAACCACGTCTGCAACCCGGCCCACTTGTAGTCTTTCAGTCCTTTGATCAACAGGAATAAATTAAACCGAGGTGGCTTTTTATCCACCTTTGACTCTGCGTTATTTTGTTGTTTCATTGACCGGACGGGTATCCTGCAGAATTGTTGAACTGTTGATCAGCTCCTTTCCCCTCTCTCCAGAAACCCAGACAATTGTGCCACATAACAGTCATCTCATTGTTTGAGGTCAGGGTAATGATTCTCAAAGAGCAGATGATTAAATAATTCTTATCTGTTTTGCGATTAAACATATAAATGAATCAGCAAGATGGGAAGTGATGCCTTAGTCTGCAGTTGAACTTTGCAAGGGCTTTAGAGAGAGATTAAAGCCTTCTAAAAACAAAATCTCTCTTTGCATTTCCTCAGAAACTCCTAGTATCGAGAAGCTGCTATCAAAAGACTGGAAGGACAAGCTTCTTGCCATGGGATCAGGAAACATCGGGGAGATTAAAGGTTGGGTAAATGATCAATTCAATTTGTCCTTGCACACTTTCCCTGCTTTTGCTTTTTTGCATTCGTGGTTGGTTGAAAATGGCTCTTGTGATTATTTGTTGTGTGTGTGTGTGTGTGTGTGTGTGTGTGTTTAAAGAAGGCAACTAACTGCAAAACTAACAGGATGCAGCCTACTGAAAATAACTTTGAATAGATATTTTTGTCAAGTCTTCTAATTTATTTTAGCAATTTAACAAGGCTGCCTCATGTCATGTATGGGAAAAGATTTAGTCTTGTTCAGCAGTTTTGATGGGAAGTCAGGGGTTTTATATGGAATCCAAGACCTGATCTGGTTTCTGCTTGTCCACACTCATTAGAGCATGCAAAGTGGCAATTCCAGTAATCATCTCTAAAAGGAGACACAGTTACTGTTTATAAATATGTTTAATAATGCAGAGCTTTGAGATTGTATGTCCTGTTTATTCTGCCATGTCTGACCTCAACATAATGTCAGTGGAACAAAAAGAGATGAGGGTATTCCAGTCTAGACAACAGCTCTTTAAATATACCAGAATTCTCAATTAAACTTAAACTCCCATTGACTGCTGTCCACAGCTCAAAGTGTTTCGTTCAAAGTTCAAAGTATTTTATTATCAAAGTACATATATGTCATCATATTCTGCCCTGGGATTCACTTTCTTGCAGGCATTCGCAGTAGAACAAAGATACAATAGAATCAATGAAAAACTACGCACAAAGTTTGACAAACAGGAAAAGACAAACTGCGCAAATAAAAAAAACAATAATAAATAAATACACACACACACGCACACAAAACATACTGGGCTGTAAAGTCCTTGAAAGTGAGTCCATAGTTTGTGGAATCAGTTCAGTGTTGAGCTAGCATTTCAACTTGTGTACAGTTTTCAACTTAAGTCAGATGCCATTGGTGAACCATAGGTAGTTCTGAGCCTTGTTTTAAAATATGGAACAGATACATATAAATGTGGGTTACTGCAGTTTATTAGTCTCCTAAAGCTTAACATTCTTGAACCATTTCCGTCAAACATATTAAGAAGACCATTTGACGGCGCCTATTCAGTTAATGGTTCAGCCTGTAAAATCTGTGCCTTTAATTTTTTTATGGTAAATCTGAAAAGACAGTGTGGCAGCAGGTCTCTCGCATCTTTATAATGTGCCGCTGACGATCATTACCTATCGCTCTTGTGTGGACTGAGCATAAAACGCTGGACTAACTTCTATGGTCTGGAGAAAGAAGACAATTGAAATTCCTGCCAGCCTGTCATGAAAGAAGGGTTTCTTTTCTCCTTTGACATTTTAACAGAAGATCCTTTCTGTTTTGCAGTCCCTTCAAACACACATCTAAAGGGCCAGGCTCCACAGTGAGTTGTTAAAACAGCCACCGGTTTATTTCTCCTGCAGACTGCCGTGACAGTTGCAATTATTGTCTATTGTTGGGAAAGCTGCCCTCCGGGGCCAAATGAATCTCACTCGCACCTTCTTGTGAGGTCAAATGGGCCGACTGCTCTCTGCCCAAGAGTCCAGCATGGTGCCTCATGAAGCCGGAGCCATGGGAAGAATAGAGCAAGAGATCGTTTGATAGGCTGCTGAAGCAAAGCAGGAATGTAAACTGAAATGTAAAGAGATCACAAAAAAACTATTGTCGTCTGGAATTTCTGACTTGGAAGATGGGACTTGTGGTTATGTGTTTGTGCATGTAGATCAGTTTCAAAAATACATTGAGCACAGACACAACTACTTCTCATTTTGGACCTTTTTTTTAAAAAAGTGAACCTACAAGACGAACAGAATATATAATTTTTCTCAATAGAGGGTGAAGATTTGATCAGCCAGAATACCTTCCAGGTCTGGCTTTCGCAAAAAGGTTCTGAATGATTTGGGTCAAATAGGACAAGATGGGTGTCTTCGTCAGGAAGGATCAGTAGGGCCGAAGGGCCTGTTCCTGTTTTCTATGATTCTATGACACCGAAATGTTTTCTCATTTCAAAGTATTTTATTACTATCTTAGATCTACCTTCCTTCATCCCAGCCCTTTGATTATTGAAATTGGGTATATTTAAAGCATTGTTGAGAAGTTTTGATTAGTCTGGGCATCAAAGGAAATAGGGGAAGGCAGGAGAATGGTGTTGAGAGGGTAAATAAGTCAACTGTGCTCGAATGGCAGAGCAGTCAACAGGCCGAACAGCCTAACTTTTCTGCTATATCTTATAGTCTTATGGACTCAGCAGTGATCACTGCATTGCAATAGGCTGCAAGGTGATTTTGGCTTCATCTGTGGTGTGCTGTTATGGCAGTCCCAGAACCCCAACTGAACCCAATTGAACCTGGGTTCAAGGACTAGAATGGGATTTGGCCATCTTTGAAGTACACTTTCAACTTATTTTTGCCAACCCTCTGGCAGTGCAAATGCACCCAACAACCATACTGATTAGCACTGATCCTCTATTCCTTGCTGTCTTTAAGATTTTATGCATTCAGTCTTTGGTCCTTTTAACTTTCAACATCTCTCTTTTCTCTAGGCTTTGGCCTCCGATGCACCACAGTTCTCATAGCTGTTCCACTAAAGATTTTTAAGGGAATCAGGAGAATTAAACGGTGCAAGTCATATCAAATGGCAGAGCAGGCTTAAAGGGACAAATGAATGGCCTTCTCCTGATTTTTCTAACATTTTTCAATTTATGTTAAATAGGCCTTCAGTTGCCCACACAATAAGCTGTGGAGTTTCTTTTGTTACTGAAGATAACAATCATGAAAAATCAATCATTGTTACCGTGGATAATGAAGCTGCTGTCTGTAAGGAGCTTGTACATTCTCCCTGTGACCCACGGGGGTTTCCTCCAGGTGCTCCTGTTTTCTCCCATTCCAAAGATATGCGGATTGGTAGATTAATTGGCCACATGAGTATAATTGGGTGGTGCAGGCTTGATGGTCCGAGGGGCCTGTTATTATGCTGTAGTTCTACATAATTGCCAGTATGTCAGAGTGCTTTCTCAGAGTCCAACAGTTCTGCTACACCACTGATTAAGCAGTTACCTTGACCCGGTGGTGACTCCTTGCTTCTGACACCCCAAAGACTTGAAACTTGGCTGCTACTCTTGTCTTATTCAGATGCATTATTATGCCACTGCCCTTATGTAGTTGTAAATGGTCATTTAGCACCGTTCATAGATCTTCTTGAAGCCAGCCATTTATCCCTCAGATGACTCCTACACCAGATGAGGTGTGAACTCCCTCAGAGATTTCTCTCCCACAGCTTTGGTGGAGGAAAATCAGAGAGAAACAGTGGAGAAGCCAAAGAGCCATCATTATTTGGCTCATGTTTTCAAATGGCTTTCATTGAATCGACCTGCATACAAATTTGTTGCTATGTTTGCTACTTCCCATTAGTGACTGGACTACAAAAGTACCTGAGTCTCTTTGAAACAACCTGTGTAAATGATGGCCATTTGATCCATCAGGTCCTTGGCAGCCCTATACCAAGTCAACCCACCCATCTCACTTTCCCTTTTCCTATTTTCCCTGTAGTCCTGCATTTTATTATCCCTCACCTACCTACCCCCTCCCTCTTGATCTGTCTGCCATTTGTGCACAGTATGGGGTAATTTACAGTCACCAATGAGCCCACCCCCACCAACTGTGGGGAGAAACTAGAGCACTCAGGTGGTCACAGGATGAATGGGCGAACTCCACACAGAAGGCACCAAAGGTCAGGATCATAGACCAGGTCTCTGTAGATGTGAGGCAGTGTCACTGTGCTGCTCTGGAGTGACCTGGAAGTCAGCACAAAATAATTTATTGTAGCCTATGGCATCTTTGTAACTCCAAAGAATGAGCCTCCATTTGATACACTTGCCATCATAAGCCAGGGAACTCTTTATTGATTCGGAAATGATAGCTAAACAAACGTACACTCAGGACTGGTGATGGGCGTGACCAAAGTAAAAGAAATATAAAATTCTTCTGGAGATTTTCTGGGAATGTGTGAGTGCTCTTAGCCCATCTTTGCCTCAAAATAGTCATCTCTTTTTGACAAACAAAAGTAAGCACTGATTTCCCAATCCATTACAAGTATGCAAACTGTCTGGTGGTTTACACTCTCCCGTTAACCGACCACCACCAGATGTTGCAGGGAACTGGAGCAGGATATCCGGATTGAACCCAGGTCCCTGTAGATAGAACAGACTAATTGTTAGTATTCTGAAATGTGGGGAGGTTACAGGAGTCCAAGGTACTTGGGTTGGAAAATTGGCAATCAAAATAAGATCAACCAAACTGATTGCATATTCTTCATTTTTTTCTACTAAAAATCACTCCACTAATTTTTAGTAGAATGACATTTACTTCAGCATTTGATGTTAGCATGAGTTGTAGCAGAGTCCTCTTCCCTTCCTGTAGAACTACAACCAAGATAGGTAAACCAATCCTAATGCATCCAATTAAGTCGCCTGAAAGCAGGCTTTTTCCACTGAGGACTCGAACTAGAGGTCATAGGTTAAGGGTGGAAAGTGAAACATTTAAGGTGAACCTGAGGGAGAAAACTTCTTCACTCAGAGGGTGGTGAGAGTGTGGAACAAGCTTCCAGTGGAACTGGTGGATACAGGTTTGATTGCCACACTTGAGAGAATTTGGGTAAGTACTTGGATGGCAGGGGTCTGAAGGGCTATTGTCCAGATGCAGGTCAATGGGACTAGGCAGAATAACAGTTCAGCATGGATTAGATGGACCAAAGGGACTATTTTTGTCTGTAGCTCTCCGTGACCATAGAAGTATTATGCTGGATGTCGTGGGAAGATAATTTGATTGGCCTGGGTTGACTCTCCTTCCTAATTCCTTGTGATCGCTGCTTCTCGCTCCCCTACTTGCTGAACTCCCATGACCTATGAAACTCAGGAGACGTTGAACTTTTCTCCCTCTTTCTGCTTTCCGCCCTCCACACCGCAAACCCCCCCACCCCTTCCACCGGTGACAGGGACGCCTGAGAGCTTGGCGGAGAAAGAACGGCAGCTCATGGCGATGATCAACCAGTTGACAAGTCTGCGTGAGCAGTTGCTGGCTGCCCATGATGAACAGAAAAAGCTGGCAGCTTCGCAGATCGAGAAGCAACGGCAGCAAATGGAACTCGCAAAGCAGCAACAGGAACAAGTGAGTACAACTGAACGGATGAATCCAGTTGACTGGGAATCGGGGAAAGTTCAGCAGCAACATGCTATAGCCACCAAATTAACAGACCGTGATGGAAAAATTTACAAAAAAACATCTATAGCTTTATAAAAGGATCATCTTGTGTTGCTTGCTCTGAGCATCAGAGGGTTTTTTGCACTGTGACCTATATCCTTGCCATTAATTCTTAATTGCCTGGATCTTTATGACCGTAGAAGTGAACTCAAATGCAATATAAAATTGTTAGTAATTTGTCTAAGGTAAGTGCACACAAACTATGCTGTGGCCTCAAACTATAGTGTGTAAATTGTCACTGATTCAGAGAATTGGAGAATTATCCATTACAAATGGAGGCCAATGTACCTGTACCCAATGCTGTCTCTATCAAAAATCCCACTCTTTACCCATGGACCTGTTTTTTTTTAACTTTTGCAAGTTTGTATCAAATGCCCTTTGAAAATTACCAATAAATCATCATCCATTTAGCCCTAATGCACAGAAAGTACTTCAAATGACCAGTCCCTTCAGTTCATGATAGTTCAAACATGATGCCAAATTCAATTAATCCTTTCTGCCAGCATGATCCATATCCCTCCATTCCCTGCCTATCTAAAAGCCTCTTAAGCAACACTGTCATATCTACTTCCACCATCAGTACATTCTAGATTTCTACCAACCACTCTCTATGTAAAAAATAAACTTGGCCCGTACCTCTCCCTTAAACTTTCCCTTCGCTCCACAAAGCAATGCCTTCTGGTAGTTGACATTTCTATCCTGGTAAAGTGATTGTGAATGCCTACTCTTTGCCTCATAATTTTATAAACTTCAGTCAGGTTGCTCTTCAATCTCCAGCACTGCAGAGAAAACAATCTAAACTTGTCCAACCTCTCCAACCCAGCAGTATCCTGGTGAACCTCTTTTCTACCCTCTTCAAAGTCTCCTCACCCTTCCTGTAATGGGGGCAACCAAAACTGCAAATAATACTCCAAGCGTGGCCTGCAAAGATTTATACAGATGCAACGTGACTTTGTGACTCTCACGTTCAATGGCCCAACTAATGAAGGCAAGCATGCCACATGGTTTCTTTACACCTTAATCTAATAAATTTTATTTCTATGAATTTTTAAAACCCCAAACCCCTGAGTCAGTGTTGGAATTATGTAAATCATAGCTTACAAAACATAAAATTATCCATAAAATCAAAACAAACATGGCAGAAATAAGTATCAATATAATAACCACGTGTGTCTATTTAGACCTCTAATAACAGAAAAGGCTGCCATTCAGCAATATGCTTCACCATTACATTGACCACTATTTCCCCCCAAGGAAACCTAAATATTTGCCCCATTTTTGTACATAGATGTCCAATCTATTAAACTGTTTGTAAGACATGCGTTCAAAAGCTGCCACTTTGGCTATTTCTGTGATCCCCTCCTGAAATGATGGTCCCCCCCAAGTTCCTCCAACTTCTCAGTATAATTTGTCTTCCTACCATTGTACTTGTCTGGATCCAATTTTGAGAAGGTTTATCCCCAAGTAAACCAAGTCTGTCTCCCAAGACACAAATCTCCAGGGACAAAATTCTGTTGGGTCTTAAAAGAGCATGGGAAAAAGACCTGAGTGTGACTTTTGAGACAAAAGAGTGGGACAAAATTTGCAAAAAATGTCAAAACAATGTCAAGAGACCTGAGGGTGCGCCTTATTCAGTTTAAGATCCTACACCATTTCTATTGGACTCCAGCAAGGTTACATAGATTATGGTTGAAAAACACCCCTGAATGCTGGCGCTGTCAGGTGGATAAAGGGGACTCAGTACATGCTCTCTGGTCCTGTCCCAGAATTCAAGAATTTTGGATTATGATACATAAGTATATTGGTGAAGTTTCAGGTATTCAGCTCCCCTAACAACTTAATCTATTTGTCTCATCATTTTCGGGGATTTATGGATTTGGACCTCAAGATCCACCTGTAAATCTGTGCTGTTAATGTTCCTGCCATTAACTGATCAGCACTGAACAGGGGTCCCCAACATGGGGTCCACAGACCTCTTGCTTAATGGTATTGGTCCATGGCATAAAATAGATTGGGAACCCCAGGCACTGAAGAATATATCTAGGCCATTATTTCCCCCACAGAAGATATTTCTCCTAAATCACTGCATCAAAATACCTCTGCGTGATCTCTCCATTATTAATTCCTTAAGGTAAGCAATATTGGCTTGTTGGGTCTCTCTGTACATTGTTTTTCTGCCTTCCATCAGTTCTCTCTTCCTGCTTTTTTCCCCTACCCTTCTTTTCTAATTACAATGGGACTGAGTCACATTACATAGTCTTCACCTATCTGAAAATCCATACTCAAACATTACCAGATCTCATCCATGAGAGGACAATTGGAGAGTGATCAGGAGCTGTGCAGTAGTCCACACCTATCTTATAATTTGGTGCTCCATTCCATCTGTTGAATTCAGCCATTTCAGTCATGCTTCAGAGGGGAAGAGGGGAGCCATTTTCATAACTCTGGAAACTCTCAGCAGTCGGGGCAGCTACCATTTTCAGTTTTATTTCGGATTTCTACCATCTGCAGACTTTTTAATGCCATCAGTCAGTTATTCAATCCAGCAGCAGCTAACTAGAGCCTTCTGATTGCCATTTGCAAACTGTTTTCTTAATTTAAAAAGTCATCAAGTGTCCCAACAAGGGGTAAAAAAAAAGCCTGTCCATTTGGTTTGGTAACATGATTGACAATGTGCAATCTACCTGCATCTCCATGACAATTAAGAGCATGGAACATAGCCCTTTTTGAGAAGAAGCCACACTGCCTGCACTGACAAAGCAAATAAAAAGTGGCACTGAACAAGTTGGAGGTAACAACTCATATCTCAGTGTTAACAGTCATGGCATAAAAAGTATCAGGAATGTGAAAACCAATTGGCCTATCTTAACACCTCGTGGATTGTTGATTAAATCTGACACTTGCTACCTTCAGGGTGATTCAGTCGGATGCCTGATGTGGAATATATTCAGGTAGCTTTCACTTTATTTCAATTTATGCTGAAGTTGTAACATGAGTCAGAATGCAATGTATCTCAAGGCAAAATGATGCCTGGAGCAGGTTGCTTGGCAATGGTTCTCACTGGCTGGAGTGCACATCGAGTTTGCTGTGAAACCAAATTTAATAAAACAAGCTTTCCTTAAGCATCTCAGTCACTCTAAACCTGCCTTTAATTAAATCAAAGACTTAGACAATGCCATATTTAATATCAAGGCATCAGGGGATATGGGGTTTACGCGAAAAAGAGGCAATAAGGTTAAAAAAAAATAAGGCAACACACACAAAATGCTGGAGGAACTGAGCAGGTCAGGTAGCTGCTATGGAGAGGAAAAAACAGTTGATGTTTTGTACTGAGACCCTTCATCAGAATTGGAAAGGAAGGGGGAAGAAGCCAGAATACGAAGGTGGGGGAGGAGATAAGTGAATCCAGGTTCCTGCAAGAAAATGCTATTTGACATGCAGAGTAATCAGAGTGATAGATCACTAGAGTGACAACTTCGTGATCACAAAAATACAAGTGGAAGAGGCCACCCATTCTTCTTGTTTCACAATGTTTAGCTCATCCCAAACTAGTACCTTACCCTGGCCATAATTCCCATCCTCTCTGACCTCCCTAGCTTCCTAGTTCAAGAATACCTTACAAGTACGTGGTTCCCTGAAAGTGGTGTCAAAGGTAGACAGGGTGGTGGAAATGGCTTTTGGCAAACTGGCCATCTTTAGTCAGACATTGAAAATAGAAGCTGCATTGTACTCAGACATTGCTAAGGCCATATTTGGAATATTGTGTTCATTTTTGGTCACCCTGCTATAAGGCACCAGATGAGATGTACCAAGATATTGCTGGGTCTTGAGGGACTGAGTTATGGAGAGAGGTTGAGCAGGCTAGGGCTTTATTCGTTAGAGTGCAGGAGAATGAGGAGCGATCTTATTGAGGTATATAAAATCATGAGGTGCATAGACAGAGAGAACGCCCTCAGTATTTTTCTCAGGTTGAGGAATCAAGAACTAGAAGACTTGGATTTAGGATGAGAGTGGAGAAATTTGATAGGAAATGGAGGGCCAACTTTTTCATCCAGAGCATGATCCATATTATATGAATGAAATGACAGACAGAGGAAGTGGTTGAGGCAGGTACATTAACAACATTTAAAAAGCTCTTGGGGAGGGACATGGTTAAGAAAAGTTTAAAAGGATATGAGCCAGTCACAGACAAATGGGAATTTTTCTGATTATGAGCCAGATGGTCCAAAAGCCTCTTTCAATTCTGTATGACTCTATGACCTTGAATTTAAGGTCCCCAACTTTGTGTTCAAATCCTCATCTTAGTGTTCAGACCCTCAGTGGATTGAGTCCTTCTCACCTTTTCACACTCCTCCAAGCCTTCAAACTTTTCATTCCCCCAATTCTGGTTTCTCATGCTCCATCAACTCCTACGCTACATCATTGGCAACCGTGATTTCAGCCACCATCAGTCTCTTTACCCTGAAACTCCCTTCAACCTGTCATCAGCACTGCCTCATTGACAGAGTTTGGTCAACATCCTAAAGACCCACTTGGTCTGATGGGTTGTGAGATAACTTTTCGTATAAAAACAAGTTCCCGCTTAAGGCACAATTATTTTCCGCTGACTTGCGCTTGTAAATGTGAACTAGAATTTGGCAAACAATTAGATAAAACCAAAAGCATGTATTTCTATTCTGTTCTTCACAGCCCGAGGATATTGCAATAGATTGTCAAGCTTATTAAATACACTTGACTAAAGTCGCTATCTCCACCCCTCCCCACCTGGTTCTGTCTGTCCATTAAACCCTCCTTACCTGTATTCCACTTGCAGATTCTACCCATTCTTCCCCTTCACCTCTTTATACTGGCTATTTCCACTTTACACTCCGCCCTGATAAAGATTCTGTACCCAAAACATTGACTATCCCTTTCCCTCCGCAGATGCTGCCCAATCCATGGACTTACTCCTGCGCTTGTGTGGTGCTAAGGTCCCTGCATCTGCAGTCCCTTGTATCTCATATGTACACTTGACCTTTTGGAGATGTGGTCGGCTGGTTGGTGCCTAGCAAGATCTCACCAAAAGCTGAGTTAACAACACAAGCGATGCTTGAGATCTTGAACAACACACAAAAAAGCCGGTGGGACTCAGCAGGTCAGGCAGCATCTATGGAGGGAATAAACAGCTGAGGGTTTGGGCTGAAACCAGCATTTTGTGTAGGTTAACTAGGTCAGCTGCTGTTGAATTGTGGTTTAGAGATAAACGCTAGTTAGGATAGCAGAAAAACTCTAGACACCTTTCTCTGAAGGTGCCTGCTCTGTTACCAGTCAAGGAGCAGAGCTGACCTTGGTTTGGTAACTTACCCCAAAGACAATCCTACTGACAGTGTGGTACTCCTGTAGTGCCATACTGGGAATGTTTTCCTGGACTGTGGACATGAGGTCTGGAGTAGAACATAGAACAATACAGCACAGGAACAGCCCTTCAACCCACAATGTTGTGCTGAAAATAATTAAATTAGTAATCAAGTGGCTAATTAAAGTAATCCCATTGCCACAGATGGCTGTGGAGGCCAAGTCATTGAGTGTATTTCAAGTGAAGGTTACTAGGTTCTTGATTAGTCAGGGTGTCACATGTTGCAGGGAGAAGGCAGGAGAATTGGTAGAAGGGGATAATAAATCAACCATGATGGAATGGCAGAGCAGACTTGATGGGCCAAATGGCCTAATTCTCCCCCCATGTCTTGTTACTTTATGGTCTTCTGCCTGCACAATGTCTGTATCCTTCCATTTCCCTCTTATTCATGTACCTATGTAAATGTTTCATAAAAATCCCTAATGCAGAAGCAGAGACACGAGGGATTTTTGTGAAATGTTTAGATAGGCACAGAATGTGAGGGAAATGCAAGGATATGGACATTGTGCAGGCTGAAGGGATTGGTTAGTTGATCATTTGATTACTTATTTAATTAGTTTCGGTACGACACTGTTGGCCATAGGGCCTGTTCTTGTGCTGTACATTTCTGTGTTTTATATTTCATGCCAGAACCTAAACTCTGACCTTTTGGCTTAGAGTTGACAAATCTACCATGATTGAATAAAAAAGAACAAATTTAAACTGCATTTACCTTAATCCTGCTGAAGGATAAACAATTTGCCTTTAAAGTGATAAAACATGCTGCAGGTGACTTGTTTAAAAATGGTCAAAGTCCGAAGTGTGAATACTCTATTGTCCTGATAGACAATAAATTCTTTGCCCTAATAATAAGGAGCTAGTTCCCTATTGCAGATCGCTGTTCATCGTACATATGCAAATGTCAAAGGTTTGTTATTAGCAGGAGCACAATATATGAGCTCGCTCATTTGCCTGTTTTCTATTTTAATTGCGCTGTAATTAAAAGCCAGTCTTACCTTGAAATAATCTGTTGCAATCTGCAAAAAAAGCAGAATTGCAGAGAGTGTAACAACTGTGCTGGTAAACAATAAAATCACTTCATTTAATTAGTATAGTGTCACTTCACTTTGTATCCTTTGGTTGGGTTGCCAGCTTTTGTTTTTGATGAACTAGCAATCAACTTCTGAATTGCAATCTGTCGGCAAGTCAGAATTGTGTGCTGCAACTAATCTTCCAATGTGGTGTGCTTAGCTCATTGTTAATCTAATTAAATTGTATTTCCAGTTTAATTTGTGTGATGCCTTTGAACATGTGTCTCCCCTAGACACACTAAACAGAACATTTCTTGCATAACTTCAGCTGAAGAGGTGTTTTAGAAGTGATTTTTGCAGGTACATTAAAACAAAAATACTGCGTGCATATGTTTTAATTAAAAGTGTTTTTATTTGAGGAAGGAGATTTTCCCTTTTGGGTAGAGGCACAAGAGCAGATCAGGTCAGATCTGTGCTGACTTAAATTGTGTCCAGGCTGGCGTCCGTTGTGAGGTCATCAGTTGTCCTAGAAAAGAGAAAATGGTCCCTCAACTTGGGCCCAAAAACAAGACTACCCAGAATAGGTTAACAAATAGCCTGCAGATGAAGGGAGAGAAACTTGAGTAGTTCATCTCTGCGTAACTTTCTATACATTTCTAAACTCTTGCTACGTGGGCCTGGTGCTTTCCACATGTAGCTATGAGGGTCCTGACTTGCACCACTTGCCTTTTGTATATAATATCTGCAATGTGTGCTCACTGTGACTATGGCACAGTGCATCTCAAGCACCAGGCAACAATCTAGGATATTTGCGGCTGTGGGCTGTCCAGACCAGAACTGTGCAGAAACAGACCGCTTAGCCCGTTGAAACATCCTGGCCCTGTTAAAATGAAAGCAGAAGGAAAAGGGAATGATGAGATTACTTTAGTAAGTGCCAGTGCAGACACAATGAGCTAGATGGGCTCTGTTAGTACTGTAACAATTCTATGATACTCCGGAAACTGGTAGCAGACCAAGCAGGATTGGATCGGATCAGGGTGGGGGGGGGGGGTTGGGGGTGACCAACTAAGTTAATGTTTCAATGGCAAACAGTTTTTAATCAATGAGAGAGCCAGAGAAACAAGTGTTGGAGGGAGGCTATGGCAGGATAGTTGGGAGTGGATGAAAGGTTAAAACAAAAAGCAGGGTCATGGAGGTGTTGCCTGGAATGGAGAGCTGTGGTTAGGAGGAGAGGCTGGATAAGCTGAGTTTATTCTCATTAGAGTGTAGGAGGCTGAGGAGTGATCTTATAGAATTTTATTAAATTATGTAGGGCATTGATAGTCAGTGATATATAGATAGATAGTCAGAGTCTTTTTCCCAGGGCAGGGAGTATAAAAGGAGAGGGGAGGGGGCATGAATAAGAGAGGATCAATTTAAAGGATATTTGAGGGCTGTGTTTTTCACAAAGAGGGCAGTGAATATCTGCAAATGAGATGCCAGAGGAGATGGTGGAGGCAGACCCACTTATGCATAAAAGCATCTGGACATGAACTTGCAAGCAAAAGAGATTAGTTTTGATAAGTATCATGGCCGGCAACTTACACAAAATACTGGAGGACAGATGGCATCTATGGGGGGAGATGAACAGTTTGGAACATTTTTTGTGTGTTGCTCCAGGTTTCCAGTATCTGCAGAATCTCTTGTGTCTCCGGTGTAGAGGAGGTGGGCTAGAAATGCCCCTTTCTGTTCAGTACAGTTCTTTGATGGGAAAGGTATGTAGGTAGATGACAATCAGAGATGGGAATGGGATAAACACAGGAAATAAAATGAGAATATTCCTGAGTAACGATGCATTAGCTTTAAATTGACGCTAAATCGGCCTCATTTCATTCCCTCCCTTACAGATCGCAAGGCAACAGCAGCAGTTGTTACAGCAGCAACACAAGATCAACCTCCTTCAGCAGCAGATCCAGGTCAGATTCCAGCCTCAGGCTTACATTGTTATCAATGCTTTGTCTCACCAGGTCCTTCAGCAGCAGATCCAGGTCAGAGTCCAGCCTCAGGCTTACATTGTTATCAATGCTTCATCTCACCTCAGCTTGGAGAGAGATGTTTTCTGGAAGAAGACTCAGTGATTGTGTGTGTGATAGGGTTGTGGGGCAGAGTTGGGTGCTGGGTTTGGGGAAGACCAACTTGTACAACTTTTATGAAGATAGGCTGAGCAAGCGAGGGCTTTTTTCTTTGGAGTGAAGGGAGACGAGAAGTGACTTGATAGAGCTGTACAAGATGATTAGAGACATAGACTGAGTGGATAGCCAGAGATTTTTCCCAGGGGCAGAAGTGGCTAATATGAGGGGGCATCATTTTAAGCTGATTGGAATAAGGTATAAAGGGGGACATCAGAGCTAAGTTTTTTTTTTACACAGAGAATGGTAGGTGCATGGAATGCCCATGCCAGGGGTGGCGATAGAGGCAGATGCAGGAGGGGTATTTAAGAAACTCCTAGAACATGATAGAAAAATGGAGGGCTATGTAAGAGGGAAGGGTTAAATTGACCTAAGAGTAGATTAAAAGTTGGTTCAACATTGTGGGCCGAAGGGGCTGTATTATGCTGTACTGCGCATTGTTCTATGTTTTGATGTCAGCTCATTTGAACCAGAATATACTTGTGCCTTTGGAAACCCTGCCGATCTTCTCTTGACATTTATTACATCTGCCTGGACATGCAACGTATCAGTGCTAGGCATAGTACAGAGTTTGCAACTGCTTTAGCAAATTTCTGCACTTGTCATCCTGATTATCCTGACCCTCGTTTTCTCTTCAGCTCTAATCAGGGTTTGATCTGGACCTTACACGCCAAGGCTGGCCACTCAAGGGTAGAGCAATTATGTTGGACAGGGTGAAACCACAAATAGAGAAATGTATACCTGCTTTGGATTTGCTTAACTTAAACAAAGTTCCTTTGCCTTAAAGAGAGAGTGTAGTAAAGATTCTCTAAACTAGTCAACAGTGACAGCAAGAACACCAGGGAAGATGATTATGTAAACTTGTCAGTCTCAACCACTGACCTCAAAAGTCAAGCTGACTGTGGATGGCAAAGGAAGGCTGAGTCAAAATGCAAGGTACTCGTTATGCATCGGGGAAGGCCAGAAACATTTCTGGTCACAATATCCCAAGGTAGTTTCTGCAGTATACTGCAGTCATGATTTGTGGGAAAAGCAGCCAGCATGTGCACAACAAGATCCCATTAAAATGCATCAAAACAATGGTCAGATAATGGATTATTGTTGTCCTTTGAAATAACAGATAGGAAAGATTTATAGTCCAAGTTCGAGCAAGTGAAATGGCATGGACAAATTGGACAGAAAGGCTGGTTTCTGTGCTGTATTATTCTTTGGCTCTGGAATACCAGGAGATCTCCCAATGCCAGGGTCAGGTAAGGTGCTCTGTTTGACACCACATCCGTGAAACAGCACTTCTGCGTGCATGGCACTCCTTTGGCACAGAGTTGCCTGTGCAAATATGTGGAGTAGGCTGCATTTGCCATTCACAGCGCGCACTATTTAAACTGTGATCGATAAGCTAAGGCTATTTGTGACACAGCTCAGGAGACTTTGAATTCACGTCGTGTTTGGTGTGGCTGGGCAGCAGGACAGAGGACTGAAATGGAGATAGCAGCAGCCCTGCTGCCTTGAGATGTTCCTGTGGTAAATCATTGTATGTCAACAGCAGCTGTTTCCATAAAATTTGAAATGTTGACTCACATTATTCACTGAAGCAGGCCAGTTCAAAAAAAAGCAAGCATGTGTTTCCCATGACTTTGCAACCTTTTTTGCAAACAACTGAGATTTCAGGCCTGCAACGCAACAATTGCTTCTCACAGAAGCCATTGCAGCTGATGTCCTATCACTTACTGCACTGGGACCCCGCCCAGGCTCTGCAGATAATTCCCTGGGAATAAGAAACTCAAGTGAGAGCTGCAATTCTACTTCAAGGTTCAAAGATTACCAGGACCTGCCACTTTAAGAACAGCAAACCAGGGTAGTTGGGGTGGGTTAAGGGAAGGTTTAGGGTGCGACTCTGAAGACTAGGCATTCTCCAAGCCTCAGTAACTACTCAGGCCTTGCAAACTCCGTCCACCTGGCATTTTTGCATGTGAAATAGGTGCTGGATCACTATATTTCCATATTTCCTTGTACCTTAGAAGGACACCATTTCAGCCCATCCGTCTCAGACCAATCCCACTCCCCACTTTTTAAACCTCCAACCTGTTCTCCCTTGCATCAACTCTCTGCCAGAGGCTCTTTGCAACAGCCAATTAATCTGCCAGCTTGCACGTCTGTGGGATGTGGGAAGAAACACAAGCATCTGGGAGAAACCCACACAGTCACTGGGAGAAGATGCAAACTTCTCCGCCAAATACTGCCAGTGATCTGGATTGAACCAGGCCCTCTTTAGCTAAGCAGCAGCGGCTCTATCAATTGTGCTACCTTGCTGCCCAAGTGCAATTAGAGTCTTTGTGTGCGATAGTACATTTACGCAAATTTGACCTATGACCTCAGTGTTATGGCACACTTACACACAAAGTGCAACAATATGATGTAACGAGCACCCAATGGGATCTGTTGTCAAACAATATGAGCTAATAGTGATATCAAAGAAGGAATGTTTGATGTCAAACAGTATAATTTGGGGGGGCGGGGTGCATAGTGCCAGGTTCAATTCCCATCACAGTCTGTAAGGAGTTTGTACGTGCTTTCCGTGGCTGCACGAATTTCTTCTGGGTGATCCAGTTTCCTCCCACATTCCAAAGATAAATGGATTAAGGTTGGTTAAATGGTCACATGGGTGTAATTCAGCAGTGTGGACTAATCAGCCGGTAGATTCTATTACCATGCTGTATCTCTAAATAAATTAATTAAAATGGCAGCCAAATGCTGTGATGTCGTACAGAGTGATGCCAAATAGCTTGCTTTAAATATACAATAACATCACCTACACAACATTCCTTGCTGCAGCAGAGATTCTTGAATAGTGTGGGAACTCACACATTAGCAATTCTGTACTGAACAGTTAAACCCTGCTTTATTGACATGCCTAATCCCCTGCCTTAGAGTTCAAGGCAGCCATCATTTTGCAGCTAGCTCCTTCTGTAAGGCCGTTCTTTGCTCTTCACCCCTGTTGCCCTCACCACTATACCTGGCTGGAGATCAACTCTCACCTCTCTACTGACCCCAATGCAAGCCCTCATCCCTGCCATCTACCAGCCCAACCCACCATGTTCTTAACCATGGCCTCCTTTCTGCCATTCCAGGCTTGACCCTCTTTACTCCCTCTCCTTCATCTGCAGGACTTGCAGGCTGCCCTCAGCACATCCGTAGGCTGTGACACATTTCACTGTATGTTTCAATGTACATGTGATAAGTAAATTAATCCAAATCTGGTGCCAGGAGAGAAATATCCGCCCTTGTGACTGTGTCTCAAGAGACTCTGAAGCTGGTGATGTAATTGGTCTTTATCAATATTCCCTCTACGGTGCGTTTTTGCTACTAGCACACAAAGGCATTTAAACTGCACACAAAAGTCTGTCACCCTCTACCTTGTTGGCACGTTAAGTATATTTCACGATCGTACACAATCACATTTCCTTTTCCGGTTTCTGATGCGGATGGTATTAACAATGTGGAGTTTGCGATGATTAGTCGACAGATTTTAGAACTGGCTTATTTATACTGTTTTTATTGAAGAAAAATTCAGTGTGCACATGTTGTTGTCACTAGGTAAAAAATTGCACAGCTCAAAATTTTACACTGGTCATTACAAATTAGAGTGAACATTGGTCTTGATTAATCACAACAAGCAAGTATTCTCCCTGAGACCATCCCGGTAGAGTCTCTCAAACTCTAAGCACACCAAATTTTTATAGCCTTAAGAACAATGGTAAGACCAGGTGATTCAATACAATTTCAACAGCCTCAATTACATTGTTTACTTCAATATTTTCAGTCTGACTAACATATCTAAAATGGTAGATGCCTCTGAATGTTCTAACACCTTTGCTGGGACAAAATAATTCACACAGATAGTCTATGTAAACACCTCTCTATTCAACAGTATGGAGCAGTATTCATCTGGTTCATAGAATATAGGACATAGAACATTACAGCCCATTACAGGCCACTTGGCCCCTCCAAGTTGTGCTGACCTGTTAACCTACTCTAAGATCAATCTAAACCTTCCCTCCAACATAGTCCTCTATTTTTCTGTCATCCATGTGCCTATCTAAGAGTATCTTAAACGTCCCTAATATATCTGCCTCTACTACTACCCCTGGCCAGGCATTCCGCATGCCCCCCACTCTCTGTGAAAAGAGTTTACCACTAACATCCCCTCCCCCTCTATTATGCTCCCTGGTATTAGCCACTTCTGCCCTGGGAAAATGTCTCTGGCTATCCACTGAAGCTAAGCCTCTTGTACACCTCTGTCAAGTCACCTCTCATCCTCTTCTGCTCCAAAGGGAAAAGCCCTAGCTTGCTCAGCTTTTCGTCATAAGACATGCTCTCAAAGCTAAGCAGCATTTGGAAAATCTCCTCTGCACCCCCTCAAAAGCCGCCACATCCTACCTATAATGAGGTGACCAGAACTGAACACAATACTCCATGTGTGGTCTAATCAGGTTCTTCTCTTCTTTCTCCAACTATATGCAAAGAATTGGATGTAGCTGAGATAAAAGAAGAGCCCAGCTGAACTCTTACCTCAGCACTTCCTGCAGGATCCCCATACCTCCGGATTCCTTTATTAACCAATGATCTGTTAACCTTTGTCCTGACTCCTGTGAAGCCCTGCTCCTTCATACCCTTTGGATTTCCTGGTCTGCATTACAGGTAGTTCTGTCTTAATACAATCGTCACATTCCTAAGAATCTGCCACCTCCAGCCCTGCGATGGCCATATTCCTCTGCTTCTGGACATTCTTCTACAGAGTGCTCAGCAACCAAGGCCATTATCTTTGGAAGTTACCCTCTCCAGCTTTGTATGTCCCTTCCCTAATTAGTCATATTGTCCCAGTATCACCTTAAGCAACTTGGTATCAAACCCTGTAAAAGATAACCTATTGTGAAGGACTTTACAGTGTTTGAATCTGTTAAAAATACTTAATGTACTCAGTGGCCACTTTATTAGATGCCGTCTGTACCCAATGGTGGCCTCTGAGTGTATGTTCATGGCCTTCTACTGCTCTAGCACATCCACTTCAAAGTTTGACATATTGTGTTCAGAGATGCTCTTCTGCACACTGTTGTTACGTATTAGAGTCACTGCTGCCTTCCTGTCAGCTTGAACCAATCCGGTCATTCTCCTCTGACTTCTCTCATTAACAAGGCATTTTCACTGACAGAACTGCTGCTCACTGGATGGTTTTTTTTTTGTTTCTCGCACCATTTTCTGTAAACACTTGACTGCATGAAAATCCCAGGAGATCAGCAGTTGCTGAGATACTCAAACAACTTCGTCTGGAACCAACAATCATTTCACGGTCAAAATCACTTAGATCACATTTCTTCCCCATTCTAATGTTTAGTTGGACCAGCAATTTAACCTCTTGATGACGTCTGCATGCTTTAATACATTAAGTTGCTGCTACATGATTGGCTAATTAAATATTTGCATTAATGAGCAGATGTACAGGTGTACCTAATAAAGTGGCCATTGAGTGTATATCTGGAAGTTCTTTGCCTGAATGTTCATATACTCAACAATGTTGCATAACTTGCATATTAAAGAATGGGATAGCTTGCCATTGTAGGAACGATGTGGAAGCTTTAGGGATGATGCAGAGGAGATTTAACAGGACGCTGCCGGATTAGAGAGCATGTCTTATGAGGAAAGGTTGAGCAAGTGAGGGCTTTTCTCTTTGGAGTGAAGGAGGATGAGAGGTGACTTGATAGAGGTGTACAAGATGTTAAGAGGCATAGGTCGAGTGGATAACCAGATACTTTTTCTAAGGGCCAAAATGGCTGATACCTGGGGGCATAATTGTAAGGTGATTGGAGGAAAGAATAGTGTGGATGGCAGATGTAAGTTTTCCTACATTGTGTGGTTGGTGCATGGAACGCTCTGCCAGAGTTGGTCGTGGAGGCAGATACATTAGGAAGCTCTTAGGTAGGCACACGGAGGGTAGTAAAATGGAGGGGTATGTAGGAAGGAAGCATTAGATTGATCTTAGAGTAGGTTCAAACGTCGGCATTACATCATGGACGAAAGGGTCCATATTGTGCTGTTATGTTCTATATATGGTGCTTTTTATAATTTTGGGACATCCCATGGTGTTTTTACAACCAAAGATGTACTTTTTGATACATCCTCTGCAGTAATATAGGAGAAGTGATGGCTAATTCCCACAAACATCAGTGATGTCATTGTTTCTTGATGGTCTGTTGTGGAACCACACTTTGGAATTTCTGCATTACCTATTTATCACATTGAACTTCCTGGCAAAGTAAAGGCATCCAATTTACTTCCTTCCTTCATCAATCCAAGAGCTTCAATGCCTTGCCACTCTATTTAGTTGACATTTTTGAAAGAACACCTGATACGCTATGGAAGCAAGACGTGTGGACCTCAAGCTTGGATAATCAGCTAATATATTGTCCTCAGCAGGGGTAAATCCCCAGACTCTTAATGTTTCAGAGTTCCTGAAATATATTTCCCATGGCATTTACGTTAGCAGGTGGACTGAAAAATGCAGTTGCTCCCCATATCCCTTATTGTGGATTGATGCTTGGGAGAACTAGAGACATGTAGTTTACATTTCAATTAGTTGTTCATGAGACACAGGCACATTTTTCTGAATGTGTTTTCAGACCGGAGGTTTTTCAACCATTGATTTCAACTGAAGTCTCTTTATTTCAAGGTCTGCACTTCACTTGTTCTTGAAACTATTTTTAGGTGGGAAACTGGAGGATGATAGCAGTGAGATATTATGAGATAGTTATTGCAGAAATATGATTTCACTTCTGCATTTTAGGAGCTGCATGAATTTTAAATATGAGCTGGACTGTGTTGCACATCTCAGAGGTAGTGTGCGGGTTTTGTAACAGTGCTTCTTGTTAAGTAAATTTTACACTGATTTGGAAATACTACGCAGAGCAAAAAATATTAGCATCCCTTAAACAACTATTCAAAATCTGCTTTAACTCAAGTCACTTAACAGCACTAGGAAACACTTTTAAATATTGTTCACCTCATGAGAATGAAGTTCGAGAACTTCTGGCTTTGATTCAAAGGCTGTTTCATCGTTGTCCCTCCCTCTACACGCAACCCCTCTGAGATCTCTGTGCTCCTCCTCTTTCAACCTTTTGAACAAGCAATGTTTCAATTTTTAAAGTTCCCAGTCTTCTTTTCAAACTCCTGCCTTTTTCCACAATCTCTAGCTCTTTCAATCCAAGTTCCACCAACTCCTCTGAATTTAATTGCCCCTTCATTGGTGGTAAAGCCCCCAAATCCAAGGCTTTGGATTCAAGAATTAACTCTCCTACCTTTACTTATTTAGAGATACAGCATGGCAACAGGCTTTCTAACCCAAGGAATCCATACTACCCAATTACACCCATGTGACCAATTACCATACTAACCAGTATGTCTTGGGAATGTGTGAGCACCCGGGGGAAATCCATGTGGTCACGGGATTAATGCGCAAAATCCTTACAGACAGAGGCAGGAATTGAACCCAGTTGCTAGCACTGTAAAGCGATGCACTAACCACTACACTACATGCCATCCCATTCTTCTTCATCCTGCTGGACGTTCCATAAAAGCCCACCACTACTACCAACTTTTTTGCCATCCTATCTAGTACCCCATAAGTGGTTCAGTGTCAAATATGTACTTTATAATAGCCCAGTGAATATGATTTGTTGTACCTAAGGTGCTTAATTAATATAACAGCTTGCTGATTTTGTTTTGCATCTTGAGGTTTCATTGATCCAGGATTTCGTTGCTTGCCTTGATCCTAAACTTTAGATCTCTTTCACCAAATCTCTTCATTTTTCACCGTCTTATGCTTAAAGGATAATATGTACCAAAATGTAATTGTCTTAAATACTTCCTTGCAATGTCAAGGGAGGGCATTCAACCCATTGAATCCAGGCCAGCTTGCAGAGCATTCCCAACATCCCCACTAATTTTCCATGTAACCCATTCACCCTATTTTCCCATCAAATACCCCTGGATTTCACCATTGATCTACACAATATAGTGGACAAAGATGTACATCTTTGGAGTGTGGGAGGGTTCAGGAGGATTTAAAGGAAATCCATGTTGTCAAGGGGAGAAGATGTAAACTCCACACACATCAGCATTAGAGATTGAAACAGAACCTGGCCTGAGGAGCTCTAAAGTTCTGGGTTTATTTTACTAAACTTTTTGTCTCACTCCTCCTTCAAGAGAATTCATAAAACTTACAGTACCTCCTTCAATGAACTCACCTAACCAGAAAACACTATATTTTTCCTGTGAAGTAGCCTGATGTGCTCTACTGCATTAGAGATACCATAAAAATGCAAGTAGTCATTCTACATATTTTTAAGAACCATTGTTGGGGCTTTTGAAATGTAAGACCATCTGATGAGACAACCTTGACCATTCAATATATCTAATATAATCCATTCATTCACAGAGTCGGTTGTAAACCTTTTGGACAAGGTCTTGTAGAAATCCTCGTTGTCTGGCCAGTAAATCAGGCAAAAGTCCTGCCTCCCTGAAAGGATATTGGAAGTGCAACACTATCAAATAAAATCAACAACTGATAAAAAGGGACAGGGTTTAATAGAGGTCCACATTTGTAAGCCAACATTATATGATGTCCTGATTGACTGCCACAGTTGTTGATAAGTTCCAAGGTATCTAACAAAACTTTCAATCTTTTTCACTTTGTTTCCTTCGAATGACATGTTACACACCATCATGTCCCATACTTAGTTAACTCTATCCTATCTATATTTGTTGTCATTACTATCAGTTCCATTCTGAAGTCTATGTTAACGTGTTGCTGTACAGTCATCGTGATACTATGGTGATTTGTGAGGTAAAGCCCCTACTAATTTCTTAATTTTGTACTCCCCAGCTACACTCACACCAATAATTTCTGAATTATCTATATTTATGACAACCAGGTTTCCTCTTAATCTGCATCACCTTAGGGTAGATTTTCAGTGTCTGATTCTGAATGCCTCATAGAAAGTGGGGAATCTGACCCACTCTTGCCCAATGCCATATTTCGGGTGCGCAAAGTATTTTGTCTGAGTTCAACGTCAAAACATCCACATCCATGTCCCTTACCAAGAATGTACGTTATGGATCCAGCCTGATCATATCTCTCCTTAAGATAAACTCCATTTAATTCTTAATTCCAATTGGTAATTATGGGTAGCCATTTGATAAATCACTGTTCTGTTAGGAATAACTAATAATTTTCCAACCCCTCATCTGTAATAAAAAGTTAGAAGAGTTTGAATGAAAATTCTAATTAATCCCTTTGGGAGTCACCCCAAAACTTTTAGACCCTGTTGATAACCACTTCTTAATAAATGGCCTTTGCAAGCATAACATGGCCCTTTTTGAATGGTTGAAGGGAAGTAGCTGGTTTTGAACCTGTTGTTGTGGGACTTCAGGCTTTTGAATCTCCTGCCTAATGGTAGATGCAAGAAGATGGCATGGCTCAGATGATGGGGATCTTTTATGTTAGATATTGCCTTCTTGAGGCCTCGCGTAGATACATCCCATGGTAGGGCGGGAAGTGCCCGTGACGTTTTGGGCTTGGTCCACTATTCTCTGCAGCCTTTTACATTCCTGCACATTCGAATTGTTGTACCTGGCCATAGCGCAAACAGTCCGGATACTTTCAACAGGAAATCTGTAGAAGTTCGTTGGAGTGTTCGGTGACAATCTGAACCTCCTCAATCTCCCAAGACAGTAATGACGCTGGTTTGCCTTCCCTGTGATTGCATCTATGTGTAAGGTCCAGGATAGGTAATCTGAAATGCTAGCAACACACATCAAAGTTGCTGGTGAATGCAGCAGACCAGAGAGCATCTCCAGGAAGAGGTACAGTCGACATTTCAGGCCAAGACCCTTCGTCAGGACTCCTGTTGTTTGTTGTTATCTGAAATGCTAGTGCCCAGGAATTTAAATCTGCAGGCCCTCTCCACTACCAATCCAATGGTGTAGACTGGTACAGGTTTGTCCTCCTTCCCCTTCCTACTTCTGGATTATCGAACATAAAACTTCATGCACAACCCCTTCCTGTATTCTCCTCTCCCCTGTTGTTCTACATGTACCTCTACCACTGCCTGACCACACCAAATGGGGAATTAACAAACTTCTTTATCTTACTGCTTTTCCAGTAAATAGTCCATTTTCACTATATCTGAGATTTCTAACTCTTAAATGAGGTTGTCAAAGAAAATTTTTTAAAAATTGCCTTAATGTTTCCACAATTTTGTTCTCTGGTTGCTATGTAATGTTGATGTGATTAATATCTGATTCCTACTAATAAATGTCTTCATCTACAATGCAATAAGGGAGGGAAAACATCAAGTCTTCGGGGAATCAAACAACACCCAATATTTGCTCACATGACCTTCAAGGTGCAAGCAAAGCAATTCAATTTTAGGAATTTTGAGATGTCCCAGAAATTTTATAATCTTTCTGGGAAAGTAAGGGAAAAAATCACTTTGTACTTGGCTAAGTCCTAAATTTCCATATGAGAAATCCTCTTAGTTGGGCCAGCATATAAGCATCAGAAAAGTATGCATCTGTTCTAAGTCAGGTGTTTATCCTAAATGGGGAAACTAAGCATTAAATAAACCTTAGGACTCCAACTGTTCTCTTCAAATATTTTGACCAGTTCAGCCCATGGTAACGAATGGTCTAATAATCTATCAGAGACCATTTGGGACAGTCATTTTGTGTGTGTGTGTGTGTGTGTGTTCATATGTACTTAAAATTCAACCTTCCAATGCAGTGTTCATTAACCAAGAGCTGAAAAAGTCCAGAGCAGTCGTACCAGCAATGTTCTGATTCACTGTCTGTCAACTGGAAATAACACTAGAGAGTCATGCCATCTCAACTACCGGAACACTTCTGAGATCAAGGAAGAACGTCAAGAGATGTTCTCATACTTTCTATTTTATTTGGAATAGGGATGGGTGGAATATTTGAAGAAAGCGCATTTGCTTTGGTGATTATCCCCTTTCTCGCAATATCAAGTTTATTTAATTTGGGCTCTGCTTAAGACGTGTGAAATGTCAGCAGGAAACACACCTACACAGGGTCAGATACAATGAGCCATCCATTTCCAGCTGCTAATTCACCGACTCTCCCCAGACATATGAGGAACCTGCTTTCGACGAGTTAGAGCCTGGTTACATAACCCACTCACACATAACAACAGACGGAAGCAGTAGCTCTGGAACAACTTATGTTTCCCATTTAATAGCAGCTATTTCAGGATATTCACACACCAACATATGGCCACAAAGCTCTGCCCACCCACAGGTAGTCTTGACGTAAAGACATATCTGCCGCCTAATAGACTGCTAATAAAAAATGATGCAACATGTTTCTCCCTTACAATAGTGGCTGCTAATAAAATATTTGGACAAAGCTCCATTTGTCTTGTAAAATACCTCGCAAGAGAGAAGGGATTATCATCGGTGGGCTTTCCCTTGTCTTTATCGAGCTGAAAATTTCCAGGAATTATTCACGCCTATTTCAAATAGAATTATTGTCATGGAATGAGACATTTACAGGTTACTGAGAGAGAAGTCCTGTGTTTAATGGGGACTTTCATAAAGGCTTTTGAAGCTTTCAAATTTTAAATCATTCTTATTTTTTGATTAAAAGAAACCAATTAGCATATACTTGGTGTTGAGAGAGAAGCCTGTTGTACAGCAAGTTATGTTTATTCTAGACATTGCTTTTTTTTGATACCTTGAGAATGTGAGATGATGGTGTAAAGATATTTTTTATTCATTCCCAATATTCTCGCATTTGAAAATACTGCCAAGCTTAATTAATCAAAAGACTTAGCATTTTGCTGCAGTTTCTAACACATTTCCATTGTTATTTTTTCCCCAACTCTAAAGCCCTTTTCTTCACTTGGATAAGAACAGTGAGGCTTAATCGTGATAATATTTTGTCAGGGAAGGAGATCCAGTTCAGCACATTGAGAAGTCAGAATTTCTTCGATTCTCTTTGACTTTCTATCTTTCGCCCAAATATTAATCCTACATCTAATGTCAGTAAAACCTACGAATGTATCATTGTGGTTTGTGGGAGCCTTTTGCATAAATTCTCATGCGTTCTCATTACAACATTGTCTCCACTTCAAAAACACTTCACTTTGGTGTAAAGCAGTTTGTGTCATGAAAGAATGCAAGCCTTTTCTTTTCTAAGGGAAACTTGTCCGAAGGGAAACTCTCATGTGATAGGCAACTTAGAATGCTTGGATCGGTATTAATCTGAAATCACTCTTGTACTAGGAAGGCAGCAAAGAAATGCTAATGGCAGCCCTGTTTTAGCTTATCGTAGATTCTAGGCTGTAAAGTTTCAGCACAGTACAGGTCTCCCAATGAGAGCACTTCAGTGATGTGTCAACTCTCAGCTATTCCTTCAGTGTATATTATTTTTTAAATTAGCAATCATGGTATCTCTGGGATAATAGTACCTATATGTTTTTAACAACAAATATTCAGTTAGATATATATTCCAGGAGGTTTTTAACGGATATTATGGTCAAACTTGTATTGAGTTTAAATAACAGAATGACAGGCTTTCGATGTGTTGGTGCGTGACCAAGTGGTTAAGGCATTGGTCTAGTGATCCGAAGGTTGCTAGTTCAAGCCTCAGCTGAGGCAGCGTGTTGTGTCCTTGAGCAAGGCACTTAACCACACATTGCTCTGTGACGACATCGGTACCAAGCTGTATTGGCCCTAGTGCCCTTCCCTTGGACAACATCGTTAGCGTGGAGAGGGGAGACTTGCAGCATCTGCCGATCTTCCATACAACCTTGCCCAGGCCTGCGCCCTGGAAACCTTCCAAGGCGCAAATCCATGGTCTTACAAGACTAACGGATGCCTATATAAGAAGGCTTTCGATGTCTTTCATGACTTTGAAATTTCAGATATTGGAATTGGTTTATTATTGCCTGATGTACCAAGATAGAGTGAAAAGCTTGTGTTGCGTACTGTTCTTACAGATCAATTCATTACAGTGCATTGAGCAAGGTAAAACATTAGTAGTGCAGACTGAACTGTAACAGCTACAGAGAAAGTGCAGTGCAGGTAAACAATAAAGTGCAAGATCATAATGAAGTAGATTGCAAGGTCAAATGTTCATCTTATCAGAGTAGGGAACTATTTAATAGTCTTAAAAATCAATCAATTTAGAAAACAATATTAACCACAAATAACAGAGGCCCCAGAGCAGATTCCTATGGAATGGCACTAGTTAGAGTCCTTTAGTTTTACAGAAATTTATCTTCTAACAAAAACACTATATATAATCAAACCACCATGACTACTTACAATTTAAAATTAAATAATGAATATTATCTACAGCACACTTGAGCCCTTGAGGGGCCCACCGCTGATGGAAATGGTAATGGCCCTTAGGCCTAAATGATCCCCCTTCACCACTTGCCGCCTTCTCCTATGAGCAGGCTAGTTCTGAGTCCAAATTACCAAGTCACCTACATCTTGATCTTCTGGATCAGCCTACCATGAGCGATCTCATCAAATGCCTTCTGGTCACTGACTTGTAGGAAGGATGTCATTAAACTGGAAAAAGCTGCAGAAAAAAAATTCATGAGGATGTTACCGGGACTGGAGAGCTCAAGCTATAAGAAGAGACTGCATAGGCTGAGACTGTTTTCCCTGAAGTGTAGGATGCTGAGAGCGTAGCCTTATAGATTATATAAGGTGTAGATAAGGTGAATAGCCAACAGCTCTTTCCCAAGGAAGGGCAGTCTAAAAATAGAAGGCAAGAGGGGGAAGATTTACAAGGAGACCTAAGGGACATGTTTTTCACACAGAGGGTAGTGGGTAAATGGAACTGAGTATAGCTGCTGGAGAAACTTCTACACGCATATGCAGTACTTCTTCTTCTTCCTGGGGCCCTAGCACCCAATGGAGCATAAGCCAACAGTGTTTCCATCAATGTCTCTGTAATCCATTGAATTCACTGCACAGGGGGATGGCCTATACAGCTCCACCAGAGCCCTGTTAGCAACCTTAACCATTTCCAACTCTCACGATGGTTCAAAGGTTCATTTATTATCAAAGTGTCCAACTCTGAGATTCTTCTTCTCCAGATATCCACGAAACCAAGAAACAAAAAGAATGGCAACATAATTGTTAACCCCAAAACCTCTTCCCCCGTACAAAACGCAACAAGAGCAAAGGCCCCCAAATACCCCTCTCCCCACACAAAAAAACGAACAAATACACAAGAACATTGGCCCCCAAATCCCCTCCCGTGCACAAAGTGCAAAAAGAACACCGGCCTCCAAATACGCCCCCCCCCAACGCAGAGAAACTAACAAAAAAAAACACAACAAGCACATTGAACTCCAGGACCCCTTCCCCCGCACAAAACGCCACAAGAACATCGACATCCCCAAATCCCCCCTCCCCCACACAAAATGCCACAAGAACATCGACATCCCCAAATCCCCCTCCCCTGCACAAAACACAAGAACATCGACATCCCCAAATCCCCCTCCCTCGCACAAAACACCACAAGAAAGAACGGCGACAAACATATAATCCGTAGTCCATAGACAGGGATGTAGGGTTGGACTTTGGGAGGTACCAATACAGTTACAATGGATAAGCGATATTTAGGCAGCTATAGGGATAGGAAAGGTTCAGAGGGATATGGGTCAAATGCAGGGAACTGGGACTAGCCCACACTTGGTTAGCATGGGCAAGTTGGGCAGAAAGGGCTGTTTCCAGACTGGAAAACTCCTTTATCCCTGTTGTTATGTGGAAAATACAACAACCAGTCTCCACACATCAAGACCACATAAGTCACAATGAGATAATAACTAGACAATCAAAAGGTCTTGTACTCAAACAATGTTTCTTGCTCCTGACCAGCAGTGTCTTTCCAGCTTTATTTGATTTGACAGTGAACAGATAATCTCTCTTTTAGGGATGAAAGTTAAGGGATAAATGCTGATGCATACACTGAGGAAATAATTTCATTCTCCTTCAGACAATAGCATGTCTTTACATGCAACTAATCCCTGGGACTAATACGTGATCTCTGCCAACGTGACCTTCTCTTGATGCTGCACCGAAATGTCAGCATTGATCAAGCTCTCAAGGATCTGGAGTCGATCATGAACCTACAAGATCCTGACCTGAATCCTCTCATCTTGTGTGATCTCTCCGCCATGAGATTCCTTGCTTCTGGGACACACTCTATTCAATATCTATCTCTAAGTTGGACAAAGTTGGGTCTTATTCTCTGGAGCAGCAGAGGCTAAGGGGAGACCTGATAGTTTATAATATAATGAGAGTCATAGATGGAGTAGACGGCTGGTGTCTTCTTCCCAGGATCAAAATATCTAATACTTGAGAGTTTGCATTTAAGGTGAGAAAAGATATGTTCAAAGATGTTTAGGCCAGATATTTTTTTTTAACACACTGAGTCATGGGGACCTGGAATGCACTGCCAGAGGTGGTGGTGGAAGCAGGTGGAAGGTGGTGGATAGATGTGTTCAAGATAGAAAAATGTCGTCAATGTGACAGGAGAGCAGAAAAGTTTACAAGAAAGTGAACTTTATAAGAAGAGATTGAACGAGCTGGGAATTTATTATTTGGCATGCAGAAGACTGAGGGCTAATCGGGCTGATCTTATAGAGATGTAAGAAATCATGAGGGGCATAGGGTGAATGCACACAGTCTTTTCCCCAGGGTTGGGGAATCAAGAACTAGACGGTATAGATTTAAAGTGAGAGGAGGAGGATTTAATAGGAATTTGAAGGTCAACGTTTTCATAGCGGTTGGTACATACGTGGAATGAGTTACCAGTGGTAATACCAACATATAAAAACCACTGGACAGGGATCAAGACCGGAATTTGAGGACAAATATCCAGGTTCCTCATTCATCATCAACGGCGAATCCTGGGGTCGATACCAAAGATCGTAGCCCGCATGTTGATTGGAAGACCGGAAGTTGATGCCGGAGCCCCAAACCCTCAGAACTCTGAGAGTCTGCTGGGGAAGTCCAAGGCCCACTGTCTGTGAGTTTTGAGTCCACTGGAGGCTGCAGACTGAAGAAGGTCTGCCCTGGGTTTGGAGGGCTGTGTAAGTGTGTGGGAGGGAGGAGCAAGGCTTCTTTTACTGTTGTTGCTTTGATGCTTGTTGTGTTCAGTGTTGTTCTGCCAAGCATTGTAGGCATTCAATATTGGCATTGGGGTATATGGCAACACTTGCGGGCTGCCCCCAGCACATCACTGAGTGTGTTGGTTGGGTGTTAATGCAAACTCCGCATTTCACTGTATATTTCGACCTGTTTGTTGTCTATTGTTTCCAACGATGACACATGCGGAAGGAGTTTCATAGTGAAAAAGCCATTGCACTGGGGCTGTTCCATTCCCTCGGCCTCAAAAATCTTGGTCCAATGGTACAAATAAAATTGTCATGACTGGAGACTTCCTCGGCTGCAGTGGATAGCCATGACACCTTCTGTGCCTTGTCGTGCCCTTCGCTCTCCCGGAAGTGTTGCAGCACTACCTTCTTGGCCGTTGGATCTTGTAGCCGATCTCATCCGCCCAGTCTGCCAGAACTGGCTTTGCGTGCTGGGGTAGGCATACCCCTGTCTCACCGGGGTTGGGGGTTCCCGGCTACCCTCACCTGGTTTAGCCCGCCTGTCGAAGCGGTGTACCGGGGTGTGGCTACTGTCGCCTGCAAACAGTTACTTGGAGCCCCAGGGGAAAGCTGGGTGGCAGGTGGGGACCAAAGGTGGACGAGCTGCCCCTGGGCAGACTGTGACAAGGTGACTCCCCACATTTCAATGTACACACATGTGATGAATAAATCTGAACCTGAAGGATATAGAAAGATTTAGAGGGCTATGAACTAAACACCAGCAAGCTGGGCAAGATTAGATGGACATCTTGGTTAAACAGTCAAGGTGGGTTGGAAGGGTTTGTAACTGTGCTGTATGACTCTGGCTCTAGAACTAATATTAGGTAAGGGACTCGGGTCACCAATGAACTGAACTGTATAAGTATCCTTTCCCTATATGTATGCATTATACATTTATGCAGTTGGTTTGTGTACATCTAACATTCAGGATTACTCATTCTTGAATCAGAAACCAGTCAGAGAAGGCTCAATGCCCTTGAATGATAAATATGACCCAACTTGTTATCATGTCTGCCACTGTACTGTGAAGTGCGTGTAAACCCTTGACACTTACCACTGGAAAGGCGGTTTGGGCATTTGTCTGTGAAGTTTAATCAATCACAGGTCCACGGGATGTTAGTGGAGTGGTTTTGCTGAGATAATGAAGAGCATTCAAAGTTGGGCGTTGGCGGGCGTTGGTCTGGTCCAGGCAGACGGTGATCGGTTTTGCCGCGCTGACGACCAGATGCCATGTGATCGGACGACAGCTGACAGTGCGAAGGAACCCTGGAAGGAGGAACAAAAAGCTCTTTCTGGTCAGAATTTTCGGGCAGGACATTGCGTCGCTAATAATGGACCGCACACTCCAAGAATATACACAAGCAACTCGGAATCAAACAATTTTTTTTTCTAAAGCTGGGCTCAAAAAATGTGCAATGCTAGCTGACGTCGATATTCGCTAACGGGTTAATACTTTATCTGACTGCAGATTCCGGGGACCAACAGATGTGTTCATTTTAATTACTAGTGGCTGTATCTAGTTCACGGAAACCATTCACTGTAGCATACACGAGGAGTTCTGCAGATGCTGGAAATTCAAGCAACACACACTTGATGTGTTCCATTCACTGTAGCATACAGTTTGGTCTCGGTGCTTTTTACTTGTAACCAGCGCGTTTGCACACGTGGAGAGTAGTTCTCATCAGGCCCACATTATGATATAAAATAATTCAAGGCTCAGATTTACAAAGGAGTTTGTTTGTTGTTTGTTGCCTTTCAGGAATTGTTCCGAAGTTTGACAGATGTTTAATTGTCAAGTTATGTGAGTTATTGGGGGGGGGGCAACTTGAGTTGTGCCGTGCTTGCTCCTAACACGGGTTCAACCCAACCACGGAGTAAAGGAAAGGAAGTTTAGTATGCTAGAGTACACAGCTGTTATATGTGGGATTAGAATGGTTTAACGTGGAGCACAGATGGATCCAATACTATTGTGCACAGTATTCCAGGGCAGAGCTAAAACTTAAAGGGATGATCAGCGTGAATTGATTGAAAAATCCTCTTGTTTAGTAAATTCTGCGGACTGACATTGTCCTGTGTTGGATAAGTGTAAATGGACTCCAGCTTTAGATGTCGTGTGATATGTATTGTGGGAACGCAGCTGTTTCGGCGTTTCCCAACCAAACCATTAAGAGCTTAGATCAAGCCATTATTATTGTTTTATCTTTCTTGCCCCTGCTGTTGTTCTGCGGTAAGTGGCTGCAAGCGGGCTGTCGTCCCAGTCCGCCTCTGAAGGTATAAGTAGAAACTAAACGGGACAGACAGACTGTTAAACAAAATACTTCAGCGTGGCAAGAAGATAAAGCAAAAAAAAACCCTGCCTCTTCTACTGAAACAAAAATGATATCTTCGAACTGTGAAGCCAGTCTTCCTGCATTCCACCATTCATCCTAAGCAGTTCCACTGGGACGAGTTATTCTTTTGCAGAAAGCGTTTAAACAAACCACTGCGGGGGAAATGGCTAATTACTTAATTTTAAATTACACATTGCAATTGATACGGGCTCAGGTGCTACAGAATGAGCAATAACTATAGTGATGGGAGTCTGCCTTTTAGATTGGACAATACATACTAACCCTTGGGCACCTATGCACACAACTCAAGTGGACTTTGAGATTTGCACAGGTCTAAAGGTTAAGCCTGTCAATTTGCTTGGATGCAAATGCTTACTCAAGGAATGCTATCTCATATTACTAACCTGTTTTATTAGTAGATAGTGATGCAGGAAGCTAATATCACTTTTTTTCTCCAGCTTCTGTATCAAAGACTAAACTCTGTTTGCATTTTAATACAAATGGAGTTTACAAAAAATCAGCATTGCAATAATGCTATTATTATTTTTAATTGATGGCTCCATCTGTCTAAGTAGACAATGGATGCGCCCGATCCGGGGCCCAGACCTGGGCGATGAATATGGAGATCCTGGGCTGCCCAGACATCAAGATCCCCCTCTCGGCCTTGCGGATGTGGTCCAAAGGAATGTGAAGCAGTACATTTGGCATCAGCTTGGCTGCAAGAGCTGCCGGGAGGTGGCGTGATACGTCATCCAACCGCCTTAGGGGCTCCACTCCGGATTTGTGTAGGGTTTACTCCTTAGCCTTCTCTTCTCCCGATGAAATCCACAGGCAGTGGGATCTGTAACCCTGGATAGGGACTGTACCGGGTACTGTCAGCCAGAGCCAGCTGAGCCCAGGACTCGTGTAAGGCAGGGTCGTCACGCCCTGTAGTAGTGACATATGGAGCCACTACCCACTATCCACATATTTATATTTATTTTAATTTTTAAACAAGCTGAAATAATAACTCCCCAACTTCTCCACATAACCCCACTCGTTAATAATACTGCAATAGATTTTCAACCAGAAGTCACATCAATTCTTGACTAACCTACAGGAAGTGTTTTGGTTTCTTTTGATTATTCTGTGCACTGGAGGATTTTTCTTCTTTTCAAAAAAAAGACACAGCTGAGTAATTTTAACTATTGCTGTTGTGCCTGTGTGGGCTTGAATGTTCTCTTGGCTGGTTTCCAGTCTTCTACCCTTTATAAAGTTCAACTCACCTGTATGGAGCCCTCACCACTCACAGTCTGTAAGGAGTTTGTACGTTCTCCTATGTGCGTGTGGGTTTCCTCCCACAGTCCGAAAATGTACTGGTAGTGGGTTCATTGGTCATTGTAAATTGTCTTGTCATTAGGTAAGGGTTAAATAGGTGGGTTGCTGGGTGACATGGCCCTGTGGGCCAGAAGCAGGCCTGTTCTGAGCTGTATCCCTGAATTAAAATAAAATTACCTCTGTAGTGCAGAGTGATCTGTGCTGACTAGAAATCAGTTTACACCTTTCTCCTGAAGCTTTCAAACTGTATTTAAATTCTTCCGAACAATCAATGTCTCTGTACTTCTTTAACACCATTCTGCATTGCCCTTCTGCTTGGCCTCCTTTTCCCCACTCTATACCTTCCAACTGTAGATCAATAAACAATGGGAAACCCTCTCTCCCCTCCCCCCTCCCCTCCCCCTCCCCTCTCCCCCTCTCCCCCTCTCCCTCCCCCCCTCTCCCCGCCACACATTTCCATTTGCGTTCCCATGCACTCACTCACATTTTCACTTTCTTATTCTTACCGTCACTTGCTCACTCATACTTACCTCCAAATCACCCTCTCGCATAATCTCTCACACAATCATTCACCCACACACTCAATCTCAACCTCACTTCTATTCTCATTCACTTGACACACTCTCAGTCTCTCACATTCTCACTCAGAATTCCCCAGTGCGCTCTCCCGCTCTCACGGTTACTCCCTGGCGAGATCCACTTTAAGCAAGCTTGTAAAGAATAGCAACACACATCAAAGTTGCTGGTGAACGCAGCAGGCCAGGCAGCATCTCTAGGAAGAGGTACAGTCGACGTTTCAGGCCGAGACCCTTCGTCAGGACTAACTGAAGGAAGAGCTAGTAAGAGATTTGAAAATGGGAGGGGGAGATGTAAAGAAAAGCTTTATTTGTCATGTGTACATCAAAACATACGGGGAAGTGCATTATTTTGCATCAAATCGAACCAGCGAGAGTTGCGTTGGGCAGCCTGCAAGTGTCAGCCCACTTCCAGCTCTAACACAGCATGGTTATGTTTTTCACTCCTTTGTGGCTCAGCAACAAATCCTTGTTTGATGTTGCTTCAGTGTGTACTTTGGAATTTCTTTTTTCCCATTAAAAACACTCCAAAACGCAAGTTGCTATGCCCTAAACTTAGTGTACTTTTACAGTATGAAAAGAAACAAGTAGTTAAGATGTCAATGTTTATCTTGACTCAACTTTAGAAAATAAGCATTCCAGTACTTTGCACAATAATCAAATGCTTCATTCCCACTGTTTCCTGATTAGTCACAGTCAGGAATGAGGCTGAGGGTCAGTTGCCCAAAAAACATTCTAGCTTTGGCAATAAAAGAGGCAGTCGGATCCCAATAACCCAAGAAAATGCAAGCTTAACACTGAAGTCAGAATGTTTTTTTCAGAGCAGCACACACAGAATGCTGGGCAGGCTCCGCAGGTCAAGCTGTAGAGAGGAATACACAGTCAATGTTTCAGAGTGAGACCTCACATCTCGACTGGAAAGGAAGGGGGAAAGAAGCCAGAATAAGAAGGTGGGCGGGGAGGGGATGGAGTACATGCTGGCAGGTGATTGGTGAAGCCAGGTGAGGGTGAAGCTGGGTGGGTGAGAGAGGGGTGATGAAGTGACAAGCTGGGAGGTGATAGGTGGACAAGGTAAAGGATTGAAGAAGAAGGAATCGAATAGCAGCGGACAGTGGACTATGGGAGAAAGCGAAAGGGTAAAGACGTAAGAGGGAGGTGAGGGGCAGGTGAGGGGTAAAAGAGGAGCCAGAGTCATCATCATCGTCATTATGTGCCATGTCGTATGAAGGGGGCGATCATGATCCCATGACCATGATTGTTCTTGGCAAATTTTTCTACAGAAGTGGTTTGCCATGGCTGGCTGGTGGTGTAGTGGCATCAGCACTGGACTTTGGGGTGGAAAGTCCCGAGTTCAAATCCAGCCAGCTCCCGTGCACGCTTTCCATCTGTGCTGGGTTTGAGCATCGAGCTAGCAACTCGACCTCGTAAAAAAGAAATTGCCTGCTACAAAAACAGCAACAGCAAAAAGTTGATGGCCTATGCTCTCTCGTGAGTTTAAAGGCAATTTCTTCTTCTTTGTTCTTGGTTTGCCATGGCTGCCTTCTGGGCAGTGTCATTACAAGATGGGAGGGGGGTGTGTGTGCGAAGCAGGTGCTACACATTGCCCAAGGGTGACCTGCAGGCTAACGGAGGGAAGGAGCACCTCCTTTGGTAGAGACATATCTCCACCCACCAACCAGGGAACCAGAATACAGAATTGAAGAAAGGAGAAGGGGGAAGGGGGAGTCATTACTGGAAGTTTGAGAAAACAACGTTCATTTTGTCAGGTTGGAGGTCACCCAGACGGAACATGAGGTGTTGCTCCTCCAATCTGACAGTGGACTCATCGTCTCAGAATGGGAATGAGAAATAGAACTCGAATGAGCGGCCAGTGGGAAAAGATTTATTCAGAATCGGAATTGGAATCAGGTTTAATATCACTGGCATGTGTCATGAAATTTGTTAACCTAGTGGAAGCAATGCAATGTAATACATGACAAATATAGAACAAAAAATAAATCAATTACTGTAATATGTATATTAAATAGTTAAATTACAAATAATGCAAAAATAGAAATAATAAAAAGGGAGGTAGTGTTCATGGTTTCAGTGTCCATTTAGAAATTGGATGGCAGAAGGGAAAAAGCTGTTCCAGAATTACTGAGTGTGCATCTTCAGGCTTCTGTACCTCCTTCCTGACGGTAGCAATGAGAAGAGGGCATGTCCTGGGTGATGGGGGTCCTTAATAATGGATATCACCTTTCTGAGGCACCGCTCCTTGAAGGTGTCTTGGATGCTATGAAGGCTAGTACCCGTGATGGAGCTGACTAGTTTTACATTTTCTGTATTGTCTTTTGATCCTGTGCAGTAACCACCGCGCCCCCCCCACCATACCAGACAATAATGCAGCCTGTCAGAATGCTCTCCACCAGGTAGCCTGGGTCTTTATTGTGTTTGTGTTGATCACGAGTTTATAGAGTTAATTGATTGAATCAGAGATTTGTACATGCATCGTATCTGAGGGGGGAAAGCAACAGAAATAGCTATAATGGAAAAGTTCTGTGGATTAGGCTATATCCATGGAGAGTGAAGCAGAGTTAGTATTACAGATCAATGATCTCTTATTGGAAATAGAAAAATCTGATTAGAACGTAGAACATAGACCAGTACATTGCAGTGCGCTCCCTTCTACCCATGATTATGTGGTATATAAACGTACACCAGGCAATCTAATTCTTCCCTCCTCCATAGCCCATATCCCTCTGCTTTCTTGCATCCATGTGTCTATTGTTTTAATCTGCAGAGAAGGGGAAGGGATCTGTAATAGGGAGGAGACCTAGTAAGATTTGAATAAGCAGGCCAGGCAGCATCTATGGGAAAGAGTACAGTCGATGTTTTGGGCTGAGACCCTTCAGCAGGACTGGTCTTGCTGAAGGGTCTCGGCCCGAAACGCCGACCATACTCTTTTCTGTAGATACTGCCTGACCTTCTGAGTTCCTCCAGCATTTTGTGTGTGTTGTTTGGATTTCCTGCAGAGTTTCTCTTGTTTGAGATTTGAATAATGCAGTCTTTGTTTGTGTGAAGTTTCTCATAGATTCTACTGTATTTCTTTGTTCTACTGTGAATGCCTGCAAGGAAATGAATATCAGGGCAGTATATAGTGACTTATACATACTTCAACAATAAATTTAACTTGAACTTTGAACTTAGGCCGAGAGAGGCTTTACAAAAACCACACTGAGCCTCATTCAGTGACAGCTCACTTCACCGCGGGTGAGGGCAAGCAATAGATGTGTACCGTGATATGAGCTCCAAGTTCATATCATGTGTTAGCTCTGGTGGAGGGGGGGGGGCTAGGCTGTAAGTGTCGGTTTTACTGTTACACCCCAGCGATGCTTTACCAAGCACGTCCCACGAGGGAAACGAGAGCGGCATCCGGTGAAAGTAAGGTGCTGAGAGTAGACTCTGGGCGACCAATACGGACGTGAATCAGTGACATTGTTCAACCCGTGCTGAACATTGCCTACTATAAGTGAGACAAAAATGTAGCACTCATCCGTTAAGATGGATTCACTGAGCTGCTTAGCAAACCCAACTCAGTATTAAATGAATCTTATTTTTTTCTTCCATACATAAAGACAATGCATTGATTTATTTCAGTGATTTTACCCACGCACCTCCGCTGCAGCCATTCCCTACCCAGTCATCCTTCCCTGCTATCCTTTAATAATGCCCCATTAACCAGCCGATTACAGCAGCCAGGTCTCCACTTCATCACTGCTGCAGTGCAGGCATACATTTGATTGAGGGGATAACCAAGATATGTAGCAGATCAGATGCACACCCAACCCATGCCAAAGCTGCATCTCCAAGCTGCCAAGATTTTGTTCAAAGTTCATTCCTTAACTCACACATTTTATTAGCTAAAGTCAAATGACCTTGGGTGGTATCATCTGACAACTTGTCTAGTCGGAATGAGAATTTTCCTGGTGGGTTTGTTAGCAAATGCTTCTGTGAGATGCTCTACTCCCTGTTGAGTGTGCAGTCAGGTTCAAGTGCTGACTTGTGTTACATTGTAATCTCTGTATTGACAGGTTATGTTTTTTCTTTATTAGCCCTTAAGGCAGACTAGCACTTGCAAAGGGTTGGGAATGTTGAATTCATCTGAGAACTTTCTAGTCATTTTCAATAACATCACTTTTTTTTCTTCTTTTTCTTGGCACCGTAGTTCCTGGTAGGACCATCTGTCACTCTGTTTTCAATGCGTTGTTCTGAATCTTCATGTTTGGCAAAGTCACTTTTATCTCCAGAACCTTTAGAAGTTCTGGGGCTTCCTGCCGATCTCGTCTGTGTAAAATATTCTGCACAGCTGTTTGCTTTATTTTATTTGAGACGATTGGTAATCCAAATATAGTCAGTGCGCCTCTGCAGAAAAGACATCACAGTTGGGCTTTGTTGAGAAGCGACGGAAAATGAAGGGTAGAAAGAATATTTTTATTGTCAGGCCCTGTATCTGATAACTGAATCTGAATTTACCAGGATATTATTGTGTGACTCCTACTCGTATGTCATAGGAGAGCTTTGTATGTCCGCCTTCAGCAAGCGTAGAATTTTGCAGCATTGAAACAGGGCATTTGTCACATCTGGATCACACCAATGTTTACATTTCCCTTAAGCCTCCTCCTAATCTGATAATAATTTTAAAGCGCAAATTTTTATTCCTTCTCCATTTTCTCTTTAAATGCATACAAGCAATTAGTTTCCTTCTGGTGGCAAACTCCATATTCCAAACACTCTTTGGATAAAGAACTTTGAGCGGACTTGTCTGCATAATTATTAGTGACTATTTCATTTTTATGATCCCTGTTTTTGGGTCATCTTCACAGATAGAAACCATGTCCCAACCAAACGCTTTTATGGTCATAAAGCACTCTTTCAGATCTTGGTAACTGATGACCGTGCAGGGAATAAGAACTAGTTCTTGTTTAGCTTTGAATGAACATGCTGAGGTTAGATATCATTTAACAAGGCAAGCATGGCTCCACCTACACATGCTGAATAACATAGCTTAACTCAACCTAAGGATAATTGTCTCCTGCTCTCCCACACTAATGTGTCATTTACATTCTGAACATTCCCCTCTCTATAAATAGGTATTTTAAGGGAGGGAAGATTGATGAGGGTGCATTGTATATCAGGAACATTGTCTGTGGATAGGGGAATTGTTTCAGTGATAATGCTGAAGGCATATCTTTGCGGATTTGAGATGTACATTATATTTAACTACGATTTTATATTATTATTGAAAAGTGGTGGTGTGTGAAAAAGAAACTGGTTTCAATCAAGAAAGGAAAAACAACACAAGCGAATAATCAGTTGAATTATTGACTGAAGAAGGCAGGCATTTATTGAAAGAGACAGAAACTTTGAGAACCATAGGCAGCCCTTTAGGAATCTCTGGCTTGCAATAATCATAGTCTCGGAGGAGGGTCTATTTACTTATTTCATTTATTTAGAGATACAGTGTGGAATAGGCCTGTCAACCTGCACCATCCAGCAACCCCCGACAACCTCAGTTTTAGCTCTAACCTAATCATGGATCAATTTACAGTCACCAGTTTACCTACCCGGGTTGTCTTTGGACTGTGGGGGGGGGGGGGGAACTGGAGGACCCAGAGAAAACCCACACGTTCCACAGGGAAGATGTGGCGTTGAACTCTGAACTCCGATGCACCGAGCTGAAATAGCATTATGCTAACTGCTACTCTACCGTGACACCCAGTCACTTTCTGTGAGGATTATCCAAGACATTTGCCGTAACTTTAGCAGAAACCCTCAAAAATAAAAACAGTGAACTTCTGTCAGTAAGCTCCATGTAGAAATTAGCAAGGGAAATCTTTTATCATCTAGGTGCAACTTTGTTAATAATAACAAAGGCATTATTGATGAAGGTTGACGTCCCATTTCTCGATACTGGTGTCAATGGGAGAAATGGCCATTTCTATGTGCTTTAGAAGCACAACATAAAATGAGTTTGTGCTCCCACCCAACTTATTTGACAGCCACAAATTTGCTAGTGTAGTATGTAACACAATACATCACAAGAACAGGCCCTTTGGCCCATGACGTTGTGCTGAACTAATTCAGCTAATAATGCCTAATTAAACTAATCCTTATGCCTGCACCACATCTGTATCCCTCCAGTCTCTGCATATTCATTTAAGAGTCTCTAAGGTGACTATCGTATCTATCTCCACCACCATTCCTCACAGCTCTTTTCACACTTCCATCACTCTCTGCATAAATAAAAATTCCCCTGCATATATGAGTAAAGATTGCCAATGTAGGAATATCAAAAATCTTACATATGATATACTAGGGGTTAAAACATTTCAGCAGGATGAATAAAACCCAGTGGCGCTGGAAATGCTGAGCAGGTGAGGGAGAATCAGTCCGGAGACAAAATGGAAATACAAGAGTCCTGATGAAGGGTCTCAGGCCAATTCATTGACAGCCCTCATGAAGTGTCTCGGTCTGAAATGCTGATTGTTTATTCCTTTACATAGATGCTGCCTGACCTGTTGAGTTCCTCCGGCATTTTGTGTGTCAATGCTCTTGCTTCTCAGATGCCACTTGACCTGCTGAGTGTTTCCAGAAACTTCTGATTTTAGAATTTTTCAATATTTCGCCTTGGCTCTGAAAAATCTTCTTTCTGTATGAATTGCACAGCTTGATCTTTGTATTGAGCGCATGAAATGGAAAATATTCTCTTCCCTAAAAGTGGGTGGCTTAACTAGTGAGAACCAAATTAACCAAACCCTATCCCCACATCTGTTAAAAAGACCATATTATTATTTCCAAGCTATCCTGAACTTAATACTTACAAATATCTAAGATTGAGCACAAGCCTAGTCACAATGCTTTTTTTTAAATCTATTTGGCTGCCTATTTCTTATTGGATGCCATACCACTTTTCAGTATTTTTCTGTGATAATTGAGCTGTAACTGATCATTTACAAAGTGACTTTATATATCATGTTGGCAGTTCTCCTCAATATCCAGCTCTCATGACAGGTATTCTGGTGCTTTGATTGATATTGCAGTATGGTACCACTTGTCTGTGAATCAGGAGGGCAAGGTGTCATATCTCACTTCATAGATTTGAGTGTAAACTAGGCTGGCGTTAATTTGGTATTGCAGAATGCAGTTGTCTCAGAGTTACAGGCTGGGGAGTCCAATTGCATAGTACAACGTCCTTTTAATGGACTTAACTGCTAAATCAAATTAGTCACCTCATGTCCCCTTAGCATACATACATCGAAGCTTTCCTTCCTGGATGCGTGCACGTATCAGAAATATTTGCACAGGCAGCTGGGCATGTACAGTGTTGTTAAGAAGATCGCCATGCCTGTTTCGACACCACTGAAGTAAAGTGGGATAATAAAGTAAAGCAAGACTCTTCCTTCAAGTTAATGTCAAAGATGTCGAGCTAAAGGTGAAGAACTTATCCCAGTATTGCCCTTCACCGCAGTAGAAAAGGGAATCACTTTATTGGTGCCAGCAGGGTCTTGCTGTGTGTTTTTAATTTATGATTATTCCCTGTTTCAGAAAGCAATTAGTTGACTGTAAAGTTCTTTGTGAAGTTTCTTCGGCATGGACTAGATGGGCTGAAGGGCCAGTTTCTGTGCTGTAGTACTCTACGACTCAGTCTGGAGATTATGAAAGGCATAAAATGATTATTTTCTCACTCTATTGTCTTGATATCTAACCACGTTAAGATTTTGGAGACATGAGCCCTGTGTGAACTAGCTTGGTAGGTGTTTTTTGCTCCCCCTCTCTCCTTCCCTTCCCCCCCCCAACCCCATCAAAGGTATGGGTGAACAACTTGTGTTCATGCAACTGTCCAGCTTGATCTTTTCTGCCAAGTTTAATGATCATATTTGAACTCCTGTCCCCTGGGTTTGGTGATGCTGTAACCACTAGACTAACTTATAATGTCACCAGAAAACTGGGAAATGTGTAAATGCAAGGGATTCTGTAAATGCTGGAAACCCAGAATGATACACACAAAATGCTGGAGAAATTCAGCAGGTCAGGCAGCATCGATGGGAAGCAATAAAGAGGTGATGTTTTGGGCCGAGACCCTTCTGATGAAGTATCTCGTTCTGAAATGTCCTCACTTTATTCCTTCAGGTAGATGCTGCCTGAACTGCTACGTTCCTCCAGCATTTTCTGTCTGTTGTAGTTTTGAGTTTTGCAAGTGGTTGATGCTAATTTCATTAAAAGTATTCATCTCTCTCCTAAGCAAAGATGCCTTTGCGATTTTGTTGATTTGTGTTTAATCTTCAGCAGGTTCAAGGTCAGTTGCCTCCGTTGATGATCCCAGTGTTTCCACCGGATCAGCGAACCTTGGCAGCTGCGGCAGCTCAGCAAGGATTCCTCCTGCCTCCTGGATTCTCGTACAAACCTGGAGGATGCAGTAAGTGTTTGGAAGACTTGGCCAAGCTCTCTGTTGCAGCAGGGTTATTGCTTAACAATCCTGGCAAATGCCACATGTCATTAAAGTCTGTCAGCATATAGGCTGGAAGACCTCGGATGAATAAGAAAAGGATGTTGAAGTAATCTAGTGTAGCTGCTATATTCTGCTGCCGAGTAAAGCTATTGCAGAGGGCCAAATCAGCTACTCTTTATTCCTTAGCTACATATTTGACAGGCAACGTGTATCATGCAGGGTAAAGCACTTGGTTTGTCTTTCCTAATAATATAAAACCAGTTATTGTTGTCTTTGTGTCACTTTGTAATTTGACATTTAATGTAATAAGCAATTAGAGGTGGCACATTATTAATCTGTACCTCTGTATATTCTGACTGATTCTGAACCTTAACAATCACTAATGAAGTCAGTAATGGGTTATGTTCGAAAAACATAGCAAACTGAAAGGGGAATTGATGAAGTATTAATTAGACAGCTGATGACGTTAAAGCTGATCTAACTAGTTATTGACTTAGCAACTTGTGGAAACCATTTTCCTTGCCCTATTTTGTCATATGTTCTCATAACTTTGAACATTTTTAGCAGCTCACTTCTTTACTTCACTCCTTTAAAAGATCGTCAGTCTTGGCATTATTGGCAAATCATTGCTATACCCTCACCATATTTTACCCTTCTTAAATTAAACAGAAAATAATTTCTCACTGTGGTCCAATAAATGACTTGCGAAAGTTTAGCATCAGACTTTTGCCTTAGTTTTCTTTATCTTGCTTTTTAAGACCTAAATCCATATGCATTGTGAACTTGAGCTTTTATTTTAAAAGATTTGCAAATCTGAATCATTTACAGTAAGTCTGTACCCCTCCATTGTATTCAAAGACAGCAGTTGTATCCATTTTAGACCATAAAACATAGGAGCGGAATAGGCCATTCAGCCCATCAAGTGCTCTGCCACTTGATCATGGCTGATTTATTATCCCGCTCAACCCCAATCTCCTGCCTTCTTCTCCTACTCATAACCTTTGAAGACCTTACTAATCAAAAACCTATCAACCTCCACTTTAAATATGCCCAATGAGTTCACCTTCACAGCCATCCATGGCACTGAATTCCACAGATCCACCTCCCTCTGGCTAAAGAAATTCCTCCTCACCTCTGTCCTAAAGGGTCACCCTTCTACTCAGAGGCTATGCTCTCTGGTCCTAGACATCCCCCACTCTTCAAGGGAGAAGTGTTAGTATTCATTCTTGGGATGTAGATGTTCATAGTAAGTTTGGTGTTTTGACTGCTGATAAAGTTTGAGAAGTCTGAGTTAGCTTACTTTCTTGAACTGATGGAGTCAAGATGTTGAATCTTACTGTCCACATCAATCGATCCCTGAAAATAGCTGCACTGGTTGATAGGGTAGTAAAGAAGACAGACCTTATGGCGTACTTTACTGTATTAATTGAGGCAAAAAGCTCAAAGGTCATGAAATTCAGCTTTATAAAACTCTAGTTAGGTCACATCGGGAGTATTGCATTCAATTCTGGTGGCCCCATTATAGGAAGGATGTGGAGGTTTTGGAGATGGTGCAGAAAGGCTTACCAGGATGCTGCCTGGATGATAGGACATATGCTATAAGGAGAGGTTGGACAAACTAAGGTTTTCCCTGGGGTGTCAGAGGCTGAGAGGAGACCTGATACAATTTTATAAGATTATGAGGGTCTTAGATGGAATGGATAGCCAGCATTGTTTTTCCAAGAGGACATGAATTTAAGGATGAGGGGGTAAGTTCTAAAGAATGATTTTCATTCAGGAGATGGTAGGTGCCTGGTGTGTACCATGAGGGGTGGTCATGCAGGCAAACATGATGGAGGCATTTAAAGGACTCTTAGATGGGTACATGAATATGCAAGGAATGGAGAAATTCAGATTTGTGTAGGAAGAAGGAACCAGTTTAGTTCAGCTTTCAATTGCTAGTTTAGTTAGTTTGGCATGAAATTCAGGGCCAAAGAGCCTGCTCCAGTGTTGTATGTTGTAAAATGGCAATAATATTACTATAAAGCTATTGGAGTCGACTTCCTGGGGATTCGTAACGTTTGGCCAGATCAGTTGTGTAACAGAGGGGCCATTTACAATTAGACCTCACAAATGTAAATGGCGATTAATCATCTCATAGAGATCCTCTGGGAAAGAATGATCATTACATAGAATGCACATTAAATCTGAGAGAGAGAAACTTGCCCTGGAAATGTAAGTTTTTTAAAATTAAGTAAAGATAATTACAAAAGTATGAGGCAGTATTGGCTGAATTGAACAGGGAAGACAGATTAAAAATATAAAGGTAGGTAAGTAGAGGCAGACATTTAAAGAGATACTTCATGATTCTCAATATATATATTCAATTGAAGAGAATTATTTATGTATGTTTTATTAAATTAGTTAAGATTAGTATCAAGTTAAGAGAAATGTAAGCATTGTTGCAAATATTGGTGACAGCACAAAAATAGTTTATAAACTGAAAAAGCATGATGAGGGAGAAAATAGATTATGACAGTAAAAAGCAGTATAAAATTCTGCAAGTGTATCTTAAGGAATGGGAATTGAATATTTAATAATAAGAAACGGGAAAAGAGCAGACTTTGAACAAATCTGTCTTCACTGGGAAAAATTAGTTTTCCAGTTAGTAGGATTATAGAATAACAATGGTTTAATTGGAGGGAAGTTATAGAATGCACAGCAAAGAGGGATGAAGGCATCCATCTATATCTTTCCAAATTTCTTTATAACGTAATAGGAGGCTGCTTCAGTTCATTGAGTCCTTCTAGCTCACAGAGCAATTCAATTTCCTACAACGTCTTTGATACACAGGAAGTGAACATGTAGATGTAGTAAGCAATCAGGAAGATTGGCCTTTGTTGCAAAGGCTATGGAGTATATAAGTAGGGAAGTCTTGCTGCAATAGTACAGAGCAATGTTGAGACAATAGCTGGATACTCACCAGCCTACACTGGCTCCTACCCCAGCTAGGGCTTGGATATATAATTCCCATCCTAGCGTTCGGTTCTCTCAGTGCCCTTATCCCCTGACAATCCCTGGAACTATCTCCACTCATGTTCTATTTTACCCAACTAAACCTGGCATCCCATATTCAATTCCATTGGCTGCTGTGTCCTAAGCTACCAGTTTCCAAAGCTGTGAAATTTCTTCTATAAATCTTCCCACTCACTCCACTTCTTTGGATTTTTAAAGCCAGCACCTTTGATCAATCTGTTTTAAATTTGTTTGCATGGATTGGCAGTGAATTACGTCCAATGTTGATCCGGCAAGGTGCTTGGATATACTTTGTCATGTTGATGCATTTCTGTAGCTGTAGGTGATGAAGAAAATTCAATGCTTCCTTTTGTGGTTTAACATGTATCTAAAGGAGCAAGGGGGACATTGAATTAGCACTGCATTGGTGCTACTTCCTGCACCTGTGCAGAATTCATTAATTTTATCACTTTTGCTACCAACATTCACCTTTTCAAATTCACATGGACCATTTGAATTTGGATGTACCTACTAATCTTTGAATTGTCAGGAAAAAGCATGGAAATAGGTTTGGCTTTTATGGAGGTTTTCTAAGTATTAAATATGAGCAGTCCCAGGATAACAAGGTCAATCTCTAAAAGGAATGTTTTACAAGGAATGACCTCTTTCGCCCTGACACATGTTCACTCAGGGGAAACATTACTTTCTATCCAAGTCAAAGTAAATTTATTATTAAGGTATATGTATGTCACCATATACTACCTTGAGATTCATACCTAAAACAACGTACCTAAAAAAAAAGTGTGATTGATATTTTCTGAGTGCGCCAAATGACAATGCTCTTTGTACCTGATCGAACTGTATTGCATGATATGTTAGACATCCAGGGATTTGAGAACTTCAGATTTTTGAGGAATGATTAAGCCATTTAAACTTTATCATTCTGCTCATCTGGAACGTTTGATGGTTATTGTAAGTTAATTTGCAGCTGAATAAATATTACTGATTAGTATAATTCTGTTATTGGATCTTGGGCACTCGTAAGCTGCATCCCCAGGACCCCCATTTAACGCATGGTTAATGGATTTGATTCATTGAGATTCCTGTCATGCATTGAGTCTAGATAAGCCCTTTGTGTTGACATTAGTTCCTGGAACAGGCAAGTTGTGTTTAAGCATGCTGGAGTTTGCACAGGCAGAATTCCATTGTGACCAGCTGTGCGTTAATTGAACCAGAATTTTAAGGGAGTATCTTGAAGATCAATGGTGCTGTATCTCATGATAATTCCAAAGCTCTTTTTGTATACATCTGTGTTCTAGGATGTTACAGAACAAGGGTAAGGAAGTCATGCTCAACATTATAAATCACTTTCAATGTTTCTTCCCATTCTGCACAGCACATTTTAGTGAGATAGGTTAAGCTTTGGAGGGCATACTTACCCAAATGTTGAACTTCATTTAAATGGACACAAGAGATCCTGCAGACACTGAGAATCTAGGGCAACACACACAAAATACTGGAGGAACTCAGCAGGTCAGGCAGCATATATGGAGGGGATGAAACAGTCAATGTTTCAGCCCTGAAATATAGACTGTTTATTCTCCTCCATAGATGCTGCCTGACTTGCTGAGTTCCTCCAACATTTTGTGTGTTGCTTCAGTTACATGAAGATGGAAGCAAAACTTTCAACACTTTGATTTTGAAAGTGAAAATTTGATTAAGAAATCTACTTTTCTTCAGGGTAGGAAATCACTTAGCTGATTTTCAAAAAGTGCCTCCAAAAACGTTGCGTAATATAAGGGATCACATTGTTAGTGGTCAGTATACATATGGGTTGAGGATTAGTTAAGGGACAAGAGACAGAGTTTGGGATGATTAGTCATTCTCAGGGTGTAGTAAAGAACCGAAGTGAGGGCTTGGCTATCTACAGTCTATATCAATGGCAGATACATGATACAAGCGAGGTGGGAAAACTACCTGTGAGTTAGAGGCAAAGGAATGTTGACAAGCTAAATAGGTGCATGACAATGGCAGATAAAGGATATTGTAGAGAGATACAAGGCTGTTCATGAACTTGAGATCCTGCAGATGCTGGAAATGTGGAGCAAAGCACACAAAATTCTGGAGGAACTCATCAGGACTGAAAAGGAAGAGGGAAGAAGCCTAAGTAAGAAGATGAAGGGAAGGGAAGGAGTAAAGATAGCAGGTGATAGGTGAGACCAGGTGAGGAGAAATTTAGGCGAGTGTGTGAGGAGCTATGAATTGAGAAGCTGGGAGGTGATAGATGGCGGAGGTAAAGGGGTGAAGAAGGAATATGATAGGAGAGGAGAGTGGACCATGGGAGAAAGGGAAGGCAGAGGGGCACCAGAGGGAAATGATGAGCAGGTGAAGAAAAGAGAAGGGGTAAGATGGGAGCCAGAATTGGGAATGGAAAAAGAGAGAAGGAGAAGGGTTGAAAATTTACTTGATATGAGAAATTGATGTTCAAATCATCAGGCTGCAGGCCACCTAGACAGGGTATGAGGTGATGCTCCTCTAACCTGAGAATGGCCTCATCATGGCATGAGGTTTCGACAAGAAATGAAAGAGAATATTTTGTTTTGAAATTATGAGTAAGTGTGAAATGTTGATGGCCACACAAAGACATATTTGCTGGTTCATGTGATGGCAAAGCTTAGCATGCAGTGGCTATAATCAATATAAATTCAAGTATACACTGGCCACTGGTGCAAAGGTATTTGGGTTACAGGGAGGAAATATTGCTGAAATTACTCAGTGTTTTGCTCAAATTACTCCAGTTGCAGGCAGGACTGACTTTGACTGAGCACCGTAAAGATCAGGGATAGTTGATTGAAGGAGATATTTAGGGAAAAGTGGTTAACTTAACCTTTGATAAACAGTGTTTTGGTGTTTCCACACCCAGGGTACAGTTTTAGACTCCGTATGTAGGAAAGGATGTACTTGCCTTGGAGACAATGGTGCACAGATTCATTCGTTCAATTTCCAGTAGGAATGTTGTCCTGAAAAGAGAGAATGGAGAGGAAGAGGGAAAATCTGACTGAAACATATCAGAGAGGATGATAAACTGTTGGATGAATTCAATGGGCCAGCACGGAAATGAAGAATCAACACTTTGAATTGAGACCCTTCATTCAGACCCCATGAGGGATCTCTAACCAGAATGCTAACTGACCATTTCCCTCCATAGATGCAGGCCTGACCTGCCAAATTCCTCCAGCAGTTTGTAGTTTTTTTTTTAACAGACTTTCCATTATTTGTAGTTTCTTGTGTCTTCTGAGGGAATGATGGTAGATTAAAAGAGTACATTCCTGGCTGGGGAGTTTAAAACTAAGACGCACTATCATTATGTAAGGAATTAATCATTTAGGACTGAGTTGTGAAGAAATTTCTTCACTCTGTAGACAGTAAGCTTTATGGAATTCATTATCCAAGTGTGTGTGAGTGCTGAGATGTTCATTATAGTCAAGGCTTGAGTGAAATCTAATTACAATGTTGGACAAGCTCACAGTTCATTGCTCCTATGTTAAGAATATTCAAAGTAAAATGCTAAAATGTATATTATTACATTTCTTGAAGAAGGGTCTCAGCCCGAAATGTTGACTGTTTATTCATTTCCATCAATGCTGCGTGGCCTGCTGAGTTCCTCCAGCATTTTGTGTGTGTTGCTCGGATTTCCAGCATCCGTAGACTTTCTCGTGTTTACATTATTACAGGTTGAACACGAGACTCTGCAGATGCTGAATAAAGAGTAGACTTTTTGGGCCGAGACCCTTCATCAGGTCCCAAAACCTTGACTTTTTATTCCTTCCCATAGATGCTGCCTGACCTGCTGGATTCCTCCAGCATTTTGTGTGTGCTATGACAGGTTGGTCCTGTTGACAACACGATCCTTTTGAGTACTAGAATACATTCACTCATGTTGAAGCAAATGCAAAGAGCTGAGTTACTGGTTCATTTAAATTACAGTTATTCCCTTTATCAGCATAAACTAAGTGCAAATGGTATATTTTTTTAACTGTAGGGTTACATCTTAACTTTGTTCTTCAGTGATAACCAGGTGACAGGAACTGTATAATGAAACAACCACTGTACAGAATTAATAGAAAGGTACAAAAGAGAGGGGTACAAAATCAGAGACTGTTGGCAGGGTAGATATTTTAAATCATCAGCTGGAAAATCATTGGACTCATAAAATTGTCATATTTCAGGATTTATGACTATTTGGCACAGGATAATTTGTAGATTAATTTATATTAAAATGTTGCTATTACATTCAGCTACAAGAGGATTAAATGGTACAAGATCTACATAATATGGATTAAGTCCAGAGGAAGTGTCAGTCTAGGATGGTATTTTATTGGGTGCCACGTCACTCTGAGACAAGGGGGCTTGTAAATACATTCAACACATGTTATGTTGGAAAGGTCCCATTGTACTGAACCCAGTGGGGAGTGATGACTACCTACGGAGGATGATAAATTTTGAACCACTCTAAATTCAGCTTGTAAGGCAACAGGAAATAACAGCAAAGACCGTTCATTACATTTAATTCTTGATGTACTTTGTCAAATCTATTGCCAGTTTTTCATTTTGAGAGCTGGAAGCCAAAGTCAACGGTCCTATCCAGACAGACATCACCTTGGGAAGCACTGTGAAAGGGGTGGTGAGGTTACGGCTAGTGTTGGGGATTGGTCAGCGGAGTGTGCATGAGGCGTTCTAAAACATGCATTGTTCACTTTTGCAGATGAGCCGTACCCGCTTCAGCTTATCCCCACGACGATGGCAGCGGCTACACCCGGTCTTGGCCAGCTCCAGTTGCAGGTAGGACAGGCTGAGGAACCTAAAGATCGGGGGCACTTCATTGGAGGAGATACTGTATTCAGGAAAAAGTGGCTAATAGAAAACTTTACATTTGATAAACAAATGCTTAACAAAAGCATCCTGATGGTTGAGAGATCTCAACATGCAGTAGCCAAAAGCAACTAACTCAGCAGGAATGGCTTTTTGAGTTCGGACTCTCTCAGGACTGAGTTGAAAAAGTGAGAGAAATGGAAGATTCTTGCCAAGAAATTCCCACTGATTTTGCAAGCTGTCCAGACTCACACTTTAAAGCTTTACTTTCCAATTCATTCATTTATATACATTATATCATGCACAATTCTTCATTCCAAATCCAGTGCATTAGTATTGGTGTATTTTTGTCACATGCACTGAGATACAATGAAAAGCTTGTCTTGCATACCGTTCATACAGATCGGATCATTACACAGCGCACTGAGGCAGAAGAAGATAAAGCAATAACAATGCAGAATAAAGAGTAAAAGGTACAGAGAAAATGCAGTGCAGGTAAACTATAAAGTGCAAGATCATAACAAAGTAGATTGTGAAGTCAAAAGTCCATCTTATCCTACAAGAGATCCATTCAATCGTCTGATAGCAGTGGGAGAGAAGCTGTCCTTGAGCCTTGTGCTTTCAGGCTTTGTATCTTCTGCCTGTTGCACAGATGCATGACAGATAACTCATTTAAGTCAATGAAGTCCAGTCATCTGTTCATGAGAAGGTACACAGGCGGACATTCCCCTTGGGATAGATGAGTATCTATGCTGAGAATAGGAACCCTGGGAATGGCAAAATCAAGCAAATCCATCCAAGCTTTCAATACCGACAGTACAATATGCAGCATTGTACAATTAGCTTTTAATTTCATCAAGAGTTTTTTAGTTTCAGTAACATTTTCGGTACACTCTCACTTTTGACTCAGAAGGTTGCATGAACAAGGACTTGATTCACATCTTTGTGGATGTAACTTTTGGATGTAGTTCTTTCAACCCGCTTGGTCAGACAAAGGCAATCCCCTGAGATCATTTGCAAAAGAGCAAAGGATTCTTGCCAATCGAGGTTTATCTCCAACCAAGCAGCACTAACTATCAAACTGTGTTGTCAATTTGTCTGTCTGTGGGGCTTTATTTGGCACATGTACATCGAAACATAGAGTGAAATGCGTGATTTGTATCAGATCAAATCAATGAAGTTTGTGCTGGGCAACCTACAAGTGTCACCACACTTCTGGCATCAACATAGCATGCCCACAACTCACTAGCACTAATCCATACAGTATGTCATTGGAATGTGGGAGGAAAATGGAGCACACAAAGGAAACACACATGGTGATGAGGAGAACGTTCACTCTCCTAATGGATAGTGGCTTGAAGCGAACCCTGATCTAACTGTTATGGCACTGTGCAGTTTTTATTTTTGCTGATGTATTTCTCTACTCATCAAGCAGTAACTGCACATCAGAAATACTTCATTGGCTGTGAACCATTTTGGGGCAATCTAAGGATATGAAATACGAGATAGAAATACAAGTTCTTTCTTTCCAGATCATATTCAGTAACGTGCTCCTGGATTTGACATGTAGTATGCAAAATAAATGAATCAAAAGTCAGACAAGTGTACAGAATCACATATTTGCTAATAGTCATGGTAAGGGTAGAATTCAACATTTATACAGCAAGGAAACAGGCCTCTTCAACCCATCAGGTCTGCACTGACCGTTCATTTTACACTAATTCCTACATTCATCCCGTTGTTTTATTCTCCCAATGTTCTCTTCAATTCCCTTAAACTCCCATCAGATTCTACCACTCATCTACACACTGTGGCAATTCACAGCAGCCCATTAACCCACCGACCTGTACGTCCTTGAGATGTAGGAGGGAACTGGAGCACCCAGAAGAATCTCATGGTCACAGGGAACATGTGCAATCTGCACACAGACAGCACCTGGGGTCAGGATTGAACCCTGATGTCTGGTACCGTGAGGCATGGCTTTACACTGAGTGTTTATAGAAGTTCCAGTGGATATCTGAAAGCTTTGGTACTAAATTCAATTATTGCAGGACTTGTATTCCAGTTTATCACTGTATTTGGATCAGGATGGACACAGTCTTCATTTTCACTAACATTCTGAGCACAGGTATTTCTGGGGCTCCTTGAATGGCTAAGAGGTAGTTTTACCTCACATTCATTTGCTTGTCTGTACTCTTGCCTCAACCTACTTTTGAATGACAGTTTCAGCCAGGGTTGTGTTTTGAACAGTTAACTATTACAAATGTTTCCTGGCCAATATCCATCTTTGATGTGCCATAAACTTTAGTGCAACTAGAGATTTACCAAGTGCATTCTACTTGGCCTTGCTTTCTCATCCTTCACCACACTTGATGTTGAACTATATTTGCCTGTCCCAACTTCCAATACACTCAGTTCTAAGTTCTTATTTTAGTGTTTAAATTCCTTCAGGCATCCTGCTCCCTCTGAAGTCAAAGTCAAAATTCAAAGTTGAGTTTATTGTCCTATGGAGGAGTACCTATGTGCACTGTCTCTGCAAGATGATGGACAATATGAAATGAACTGCTAACTCTGTCAGGAGAAGGAGGGGAAATGCACAACCAATGCAGAGTATAACTGTGGCCAGTTCCTTCAATAATAAGTATATAATTTTATATACTGTTGAGGTGGGGCACCCTACCGGGGGGAGCCACAGTGACCGGGTCTCTGGCAGTGCGGCTCAGAAGATCAGAGAGGTGAAGAAGACTGAAGTGTTGATAGGAGATTCTTTAGTCAGAGGAACAGAGACGAGGTTCTGTGGGCCTGATAAAGACACCCGGATGGTATGAGAGAAGGTTCTTAGTAAACCGAAAGGTCTAAAGGTAGATAAGTCATCAGGACCAGTTGGTGTACACCCCTGAGTTTTGAAAGAGGTAGCTGAAGAGATTGTGGAGGCATTAGTAATGATCTTTCAAGAATCACTAGATTATGGAATGGTTCCAGCAGACAGAAAAATTGCAAATTTCACTCCACTCTTCTAGAAGGGAGAGAGGCAGAAGAAAGGAAATTATAGGCCAGTTAGTCTGACCTCAGTGGTTAGGAAGATGTTGGAGTCGATTGCTAAGGAAGTGGTTTCGGGGTACTTGGAGGCACATGATAAAATATGCTGTAATCAGCATGATTTCCTCAAGGGAAAATCTTGCCAAACTAATCTGTTGGAATTCTTTGAAGAAATAACAAGGGGAATTGATGGATGTTGTGTACTTGGATTTTCAAAAGGACTGTGACAAGGTGCCACACATGAGGCTGCTTAACAAGTTAGGAGCTCCTGGTATTACAGGAAAGATTCTAGCATGGATAAAGCAGTGGCTGATTGGCAGGAAGCAAAGTGTGGGAATAAAGGGAGCCTTTTCTGATTGGCTGCGATTGACTAATGGTGTTCACAGGGTTCTGTGTTGGGATGGATACTTTTTACATTATATGTCAATAACTTGGGTGATGGAATTGATGGCTTTGTTGCAAAGTTTGCAGATGATACACAGATAGGTGGAGGGGCAGGTAGTTTTGAGGAAATAGAGAGGCTACACTAGTACTTCAACAGATTGGGAGAAAGGGTAAGGACGTGGTAGATGGAATACAGTGCCGGGAACTGAAGGGGTTGAATATTTTCTAAACGGAGAGAAAATACAAACAACTGAGGTGCAAAGGGACTTGGGAGTCCCTGTGCAGGATTCCCTAAAGGTTAATTTGCAGCTTGAGTCTGTGGTGATGTTAGCATTCATTTCAAGAGGACTAGAATATAAAAGCAAGGATGTAATGCTGAGACTTTATAAAGTACTGGTGAGGCCTCACTTGGAGTATTGTGAGCAGTTTTGAGTTCCTTATCTTAGAAAGGATGTGCAGAAACTGGAGAGGATTCAAAGGAGGTTCACGAAAATGATTCCAGGATGAACCAGCTTGCCATATGAATGGCATTTGATGGCTCTGGGACTGTATTCACTAGAATTCAAAAGAATGAGGGGTGACCAAATTTAAACCTATCATATGGTGAAAGGCCTTGATTGAGTGGTTTCCTATGGTGCGAGTGTCTACGACCAAAGAACACTGCCTCAGAATAGAGGGGTGGTCCTTTTAGAATGGAGATGAGGAGGAATTTCTCAAAGAAGCCGGGAAAATTCACAACCTATGTTTTATCATGTTAGGTAGATGCTCTATGCAACTTAGTTTGCTTGCTTCTTGCTTAACAGTGACTATACTGTAAATGTATTCTAAAGCCCACCTATCTCTGAAATTTCCTACATAAGCATTTCCTCCCTCTCTTTTTCCTTTGATCAGGTTTTTATGGTAGATATCCTGATAATCTGTGTTTATGAATCCACTTAGCAGATTTTAAAGACAATCCATAGTTCAGTGTATTTTGTCTTTTTTATAATAATTTATTTATTTACTTGCCTGCTGAGCTGCTCCACCTTTTACTGTGTTGCCTGATACTAGCATCTGCGTCTTTTTTCTATTTTCTGTTTTCTTACTATGTACTTTGTGAATTTCAGGAGAATTCATTTTAGATGTCTAGAGCTGAAGCTGTGCCACGGAAGTGCACAATGAGCAGAGATGTACGAGAAACACTCAACAGCTGGGGCAGGATCAGTGGAGAGAGAGACAGTCAGGTTTCAGGTCTGGGATTCTTTGCTAGAGCTGGGATAGAGACAAAACAAGGTAAATTTTAGCTGTAGAGAAAGTGATGGGTAGAACCATAGTCATAGTCATACTTCATTGATCCCGGGGGAAACTGGTTTTTGTTACAGTTGCACCATAAATAATAAATAGTAATAAAACCATAAATAGTTAAATAGTAATATGTAATTTATGCCAGGAAATAAGTCTAGGACCAGCCTATTGGCTCAGGGTGTCTGACCCTCCAAGGGAGGAGTTGTAAAGTTTGATGGCCACAGGGAGGAATGACTTCCTATGACGCTCTGTGCTGCATCTCGGTGGAATGAGTCTCTGGCTGAATGTACTCCTGTGCCCAACCAGTACATTATGTAGTGGATGGGAGTGCATGCAACATGAACAGCATCCTCTTTTCAGACACCACTGTCAGGGAGTCCAGTTCCCTCCCCACAACATCACTGGCCTTACGAATGAGTTTGTTGATTCTGTTGGTGTCTGCTGCCCCAGCACACAATGGCAAACATGATAGCACTGGCCACCGCAGACTCGTAGAACATCCTCAGCATCGTCCGACAGATGTTAGAGGACCTCAGTCTCCACAGGAAATAGAGACGGCTCTGACCCTTCTTGTAGACAGCCTCAGTGTTCTTTGACCAGTCCAGTTTATTGTCAATTCGTATCCCCAGGTATTTGTAATCCTCCACCATGTCCACACTGACTCCCTGGATGGAAACAAGGGTCACCGGTACCTTAACTCTCCTCAGGTCTACCACCAACTCCTTAGTCTTTTTCACATTAAGCTGCAGATAATTCTGCTCACACCATGTGACAAACTTTCCTACCGTAGCCCTGTACTCAACCTCATCTCCCTCAGGACAAAGGGAATATGTCTGGTAGGGTGAGACCAAATGTTTGGTGAAGTTATTGTAGAAATTATCATAGAAGAAGCAGTACATTTTGCTTCTCTGTCTGTGTACTGTGCTGTTAATAGTGAGACTCAATTGGTCAGACTATACCAACAGAGTTAAAATGCCACAATATCTAGTTCTAATAAAAACAAAAAGAAAGGCTGAGAATGGAAATGCAATTGTTTTTCAATAAAGGGATGGCCAGGAAATGTGCAGAGATGGTTGCAACATAAGCCAAGATAGGAATGGCTCACTCAACCATCTATACCACAGAAATTATTGGGAAACGGTGTATCTTGCTTCTTTTAGCACAGCTGATTCTGGTTAATTGTGCTGTTGCTTAATTGAAGAAGCCATCTTACTTGGGTCAACTCTTAAAGACCAAAAACTAAAAGAGAAAATAATCCCTTAATTTACTTGGGGCACTATGCCACTGAATTGAGAAAGAAAGCTGCTGCTGAACAGTTTGTAACTAGCGTCAATTGCATGCACGTGTGTGGCCGTTACACACTACACCATGCTTAGAATGCATGAACAGTTTTTGAATATGGTCAGTTGCATGTGTTCATGTTCAAAGAGCAGTGATTTTTGTCACTGATAGTCGGCGAGAAATACGCAGTAAGACAATTCAGAACTGCCAGAAACGGCCGGGAGTGAAGATCTCACGATTTCAAGTTAGGACCTTAAAAGAATTTGAACTTATCAACAATCATCTTGACTGTTACAATGAAAATGAAGATTTGGAGGATGCAATCATGGAAAGCATTGTTTGAAGGCAGTCCATTATCTACACTAGGTGTCTGCACCGATTTTCTTCATTTACAGTCAAGCAAAAGATAAAGGCAGCATACATTGGATGAATTCCCTCGTCAATAACTATTACAAACTAATACACGGTTATATAATACTTTCTATAATAGTGTTCTATTTTGTTCTATATTTCATTTAAATACATAATTTGTTACTCAGTTAAACAGTAGTTTGTTTTTTATATATATATCTTTTTAACTATTTCCATGAAACTTTGGCTAATTTGGGTAGCTACCTTGTTGGGCCAAAATGTACTAGCCCCAATGTGTCCCAATGAATCCGAATCCACTGTGTTTCTTTTCTTCGCTATGTTGCCCATACTACTTCCCCATACTGTCATGGTCCGGTCCGTGATGTCCGCATTCCAGTTCACGGTCCGGTCCGCCGATTCCTTATTCTGGGATTTCCTGTTTTCCCTTGTTCCATTGTGTGCCTTGATTGAGGCACCTGATTCTCATTTTGGGCTGGAACATAAATACCTCTGCAAACCAAGGATTCCGTGCTGGACTATTCCCTTCCTCTTCCTTCTGAAGCCTCGCCTGCATCCCCGTCAAGTTCAACCGCCGAAGTGAGACTGGAACCTTGCCACGCCAAATTAAGGAATTATCTCTTTGTGTCCCCGTGTTTAGTGTCCATGTCAAAGAAGAGTCCCAGCCCTAGGTCCTGTTCCCAAGGAGGGGTCCTGACTCTGTGTTCTGTGTTCCTGTGTTCCAAGTTCCAGGCGTTGTGTTCCAGTCCTGTCCAAGTTAAGGCTTCGTGTTCCCGTCCAGTCCAGGAGTCCCTCGTCCAGTCCAGGAGTCCCTTGGCAGTTTACCTCGGCAGTTCCCTCGTCAAGTGTCCTTGGCAGTCATCCTGGCCCTGCATCTTAGAAAGAGTCCCGGCCCAGTATGCTAAGGAGGAGTCCTGGCTCCGTACCCAAGAGCCTAACCAAGCCAAGTCCAAGAGCCGAGCCAAACCTAGTCCAAGAGCCTCATCCTGCCCTGGAGTACCCGTCCAGTCCACGTCCAAGGTTCTGAGCGTCCAGTCCACGTCCAAGGTTCTGTGTTCCTGTGTTCCAGGACCAAGCCCAGGCACAGTGTTCCAGTCCTGTCCTAGTCTAAGCTTCGTGTCCTCATCTAGTTCCGGTGCCTTGCCCAGCCCGGTGCTGGAGATTCCTCGTCCTGTGTTGGGGTACCTCGTCCTGTGCTGGGGTACCTCATCCTGTCCTGTAGCCACATCCTGTCCTTGCCAAGATCCTAGTCCCGAGTCCTTGCCTAGATCCGGGTTCCGGTTCCGAGTCAAGACCCAGGTTCTGGTTCCGAGTCAAGACCCAGGTTCCGGGTCCTTGTCCAGGCTCTGGTTCCAGAGTTCCATGTCACTAGTCCAGGCTCCTTGTTCCTAGTTCCCTGCCCGGTTCCCGTGTCTCTAGTCCAATTCCTAGCCCAGGCCCTGAATCCTAGTCTCGTCCAGGGCCTATGTCAATGTCCAGCGTCGTTTCTTCCTGACTCACCTTGCTAACTCGATAAACGTAGTCCTGTTCCTAGTACTTCAGTGTCTGTGTCTTGCAGTTGAGTCCACTCCCAGTGCCCCCTTGTAACACATACACAAAGCTCGGTTTAAGACTGTGACTGTGAAATGCATCTGCCTTTATAATGGGCTCTAACCATCACCAGACTAACAAAAAAACTGAAAGGTTTTGATCTTATCTCAGTCTGGTATAATTGGAATTGGAATTGGTTTATTATTGTCATATGTAACAAGATACAGTGAAAAGCTTGTCTTGCCTACTGTACATACAGATCAGATCATTACACAGTGCACTGAGGTAGAACAAGGTAAAACAATAACAATACAGAATAAAATGTAACAGCCACAGAGAAAGTGTAGTGCAGATAAACAATCAGATGGATCATATCAAACTACTCTGGATAGTGATGTCAAGTGTCCATTGTACTGTGCAGGGAGTCAGTTATTAGTTTGTAAATATGCAATAAGTTTTTTTTCAATAATCTGGAATAGACTAAACAAGCACCATGGTAGTGTAACGATTAGCACTATGTTATCACAGTTTGGGCCATCGCAGTTTGGAGATAGATTCCGACACCATCTGTAAGGAGTTTGAACGTTCTTCCCCGTGAATACATGGGTTTCCTCCGGGTGTTGTGGATTCCAAAGACGTACCATTTAGTAGGTTAATTTGTCATTGTAAAATTATCCCGTGATTAGGCTGGTATTAAATTGGTGGGATGCTTGGCGATGCAGCTTATTGGGCTGGAAGAGCCTGATTTATGCTGTATTTCTAAATAAATAATATATAAAATAAAATAAACCAAATCAGAAGTTAGGAACAAGAAAGGAGACAGAATAGAGCATTTCTTTAAAAATAATTAAATCAGGTCCTTAATTGACTGCAACTTGCTTGCTCCACTGAGAGTTTCTCATCCAGTTTCTAGTTGTGACAATCTGCCTAGGGTCACCAGGTATAAAGAAAACATCTAAGACCCTGCTGTAAAGAATTCAAAAGAAAAAGCTTGTGGTATTTAAAATAACTTCTTTGGTACCTTAGAGGAGTGTAATTCTAACCCGCCTGTGACCATTTGTTTAATGGAGTCTATTTAGTTTCTGATTGATTAATGTGGAAAGGCTTCAGTCAATGAAAATGGAAAGATCAGGCGGAGGAGTGGATGGTTTGTCGGGTGAAGTAGTCAGAAATATAGTGACAAAACTTCCAAAAAACACGACCAACAGCAAACCTTGTGAGGAGCTTTAGGCTTATTTTCTGTCAGCATTTTTTTTAATGCGCAGTTTCCAGATCAGTGGACAAAGCTGCCCTGTTCATTCGATCCTGGGGAAGTGTGTGCTGCTTTTGCGTCTACAAGAGGACGTGTTTTCTGCTAGGTGAAGAGACTGGCCTTCTCTGATTCCAGTCGATAGGACCAGGTAGGATCAGCGTTAGTAGATGCTGCCCAGCCTGCAAAGTCAAAGTTAAGGTTGTTGTCGTCTGCACAGCGGAAGAGAAAAACTTACTTGCAGCAGCATCACAACAAATAAGCAGCATTTACAAGAGAAACGCTAATTAAATATAAAAAAACGCAAGAAAGAAGACAATTAGAACAGGTCCATTGTAGTGCAAAGCAGTCACAGTGTTGCTATCCTGAGATGCCAGCAGGGTTGTTGGTTCAAAGGCTCAGCTGATTCTTTGCATCAGTGCAGTGTGTGATCTGTCACAGGCACATAGCTTCATACAAACAGCATTCACAAGAGAAACACTAATGTAAATTATAACAAATTTTACAAGAACACAGAACAAATGGAACCCAAAGTTCATAGCAGTTCCGTCATAGTATACACTGCGTAGTGATCAGGGTTGTGCAGGTCAGTTTAAGAACCAGTGTTTGAAGGGACACTCACAAGATGCTGGAGGAACTCAGCAGGCCAGGTAACATCTGGTACCTGAACACCCGATGCTTCGGGTCAGGACCCTTCATCAGGACTGCTGAGGGATCTGTCCTGCTGAAGGGTCTCGGCCCGAAATGTCGACTGTTCACTCTTTTCCATAGATGCTGCCTGGCCTGCTGAGTTCCTCCAGCATTTTGTGTGTGACGCTTGGATTTCCAGAATCTGCAGATTTTCCTGTCTTAATGTTTACAGGGAAGTAGCTGTCCCTGAATCTAGTGATGTGGGACTTCGCTCTTCTGCGCCTTTTGCCCAATGGTAGCTGTAAGGAGGTGGCGGGACAGCACAGATGGTGGGGATCTTTAGTGATAGATGTTGCCTGCTGGAGGAAGTGCCTCCTGTAGATATTAGCAATAGTGGGGAGGGAGGTATTGGAATGAGTCCACTACCCTCTGCAGCTTCTGTGGGATTGTCGACCATTTGCATGTGTTTGCAGAGAGGCTCACAGAATGTAAAAACACAGTCATTATTCAACATAATGTTGGAGAATGCACAGCAATATTGAAAGGTGTAGTTTTGAAGTTATCTTTTTATTAAGAGAGAAGCCCTGAAGTTTATGGCCTCTCTTTACAAGCAAAAAGATCTTTGAACTAGTAGTAGACTGACAAACCCCTACCCTATTATACTAGGATTTGATTACTAGAAGCCCAGAAGTGTTTACTGTGGCAGGTGCCTTATTGATAATAAATTAGCTATAGATATACCTCGCCAGGAGTGCTGAATATCACAGGGGCCACCGTTTAGGAAGCTGACCTAAGAATCCTGTTACATGCAGAGAGCAGGTCAGTGTTTACAAGTACCATACATCCCCAGCTGACGCGGTGAATGACAGGTCCTCGCCCACTGAGCTCGTAAAATAGGAAAAGAGTGAGGGAGAGAAATACATGTGAAAGAGGAGGGGGAGAGTGAGAAACCAACCAATTAATAGCAAGGCTATTGGAAAATAAATGATGAGAATATTATACTTGAGACTGAAAGGGATTCAGACAGTGCAAGTCTGGTTTTGAATGGAGATGTATTTACTGGCTGATGACCTGAAGATGAGACGAGCACCCTGTACATCCTCCTTCTGTAATGAACAGGAATGCTGGCGCTGTATAAAGAGGGTCAATTGAAGAGGTCATGCATCATATGGGGAGGCAGATGTTGAAACATATTGTAATGGATTACTCTTCTGTGCGTGGATTGGCTTGTGAAGAGCTGATCAGCCGGTGCTTAATACTTTCACTCGAGTCGAGGAATGTAATGAATTTACCTCAACAGCAGCATCTGAACGTGCTTTTGTTGCCGTGATCTGTAATGTGGCCTCCGCTGCAGTGAATGAGCAGAGCAAAAGCAAGGTGGGGAGCTGGAATTAGATGCCTAGCTGGTATTTTGAAACGGAGTCTTAACCCTTTATGAAACCGGGAGCCCAGTGCTGAGATTCCATTAGCCATTGTCCCAAGGAAATAAGTGGCATTTTATAATCAACTTTAATAACATAGTTGCAATTCCAGCTCATGAAGGAAATCTGCAGTGTAGCCCTTAGCGCAATTGCTGTTACAATGCCCGACGTACGATTGGGGTTTGACTCCCTTCCCTGTCTGTAAGGAGCCTGTATGTTTCCCCCTATTACTCTCTCGGTTTCCTACGGGTGTTCCAGTTTCCTCCCACGTCTGAAAGGCGCACGGGATAGGGTTAGAGTTAGTGCGTTGCCGTGATGCTATGTTGACACCGGAAGTCTGGTAGGCTACCCAGCACAATCCTCGCCGACTTGAATCAATGTAAACTACGCATTTCATTGTATGTTTAGATGCACAGTACAAGTGACAAATAAAGCTAATCTTAAACCTGGGTTATTGAAGATGTTATTTGTAAGTGAGCCCAAAATATTTACGGGACGTTCTGATACAGATTACTCACTACCTGATTCTTATTTTTGAAGAATCTGCCTGTGATTCTACGGAGTTGTCCCAGGCTCAGGGTATCCCAAAGCGATTGATGAACAAAAAAAAATAGTACTTAAAAAAAAAAGCTGGCCATGGTAACAATATAGAAATTGCGACAGTTAATTTGAGTGCAGCTAGGTCTCAGAAACACCAATGTGATTATGACAAGATAATCTATCTTCTGATGATATTTGAGCGATAAATATTGGCCAGGGCCCTGGGGAGAATATCTTCTGCACTTGCTGGATCAGAGCTTCAAAGTCATTTACAACTGCCTGAAGGGGCAGATGGTCCTTGGTTTATTGTCTGGATGACGGTACCTCTGAAGGCTTTGGCAAGCTCTCAGTGTCGCACTGTTGTATCGAGCTTTGAATTTGTACAAGCCCCTGAATTCTGTACAATAGTCAGTTACTTGGGTACAATGTTTGCAATTTTGGCTGTTTTGGAGGGGACGCTCCAAACTGCCTTTTTTTTAAATACCTTTTCCGCCAGTAGTTTTTTTTATAAATCATCCATCATTCTGCCTGGGCAATTAGGAACTGTATAAATCACATCTGGCACTACGTGAAGCCAAATGGAACAAAAGGAAGGCAGCTTAACCATCAACGTTCAAAGGTCAGCCCTTTGAAGCATTACAAAGGTGTTACATTTAAAATGCCAAATGAAAAGAGGATGTTAAATTTTCATTCAGCCCATATGATTTGATCACCTCTGTTTCAGCCTGGCTTCCTCTGACTTTCTATGTGTATCATAGACACATGCAGTAGAGAAACAGGCCCTTCAGCCCACTGAATCAGTGCTGACCATTAAGCACCCACTTACTGCAATTTTATATTAATTCTATTATACTCTTCCCCACTTTCCCATCAACTGCCCCTCCCCCACTCCTGCCAGATTCTACCCATCACCTACACGCAGTGTCTCTTTAGCCTACCTACTCCAACTTATCTGACATGAAAGGAAATTGGAGCACCCTGTGAAAATCTGAAAGAGAACGTGCAGCCTCCTCACAAACAGCAGCGGAGTTCAGGAATGCGCCCAGGCTCTCTGGAGCTATGAGACAGCAACTGCACCGCTATTTTTCAGCAGTCTTCTTTTCAAAAAAATGATTAAATTGACGTTAAAAAAAAGACCACTCCATAAATTCTTCTAAGATGATGTAAACTGCAATGCATAGGTGCTGGAAGAAAAACAGCCCAGTCGTGTTGGTTAACAGTTGGGGTGGCACGGTTGAGTAGCTGTTTGTGCAATGACCCAGCAATAAGAATGAGGTTCGATTCCCGCCAAACTGTAAGGGGTTTGTACATTCTCCCCCTGACCTTGCGGTTTTCTTCTGGGTGCTGCAGTTTCCTCCCACATTCCAAAGACGTACGGTTAGGGTTAGTGAGTTGTGGGCCTGCTATGTTGGCTCCTGAAGTGTAGCAACACTTGCAGGCCTCCCCACCGCCCCCCCAGCTCAATCCTCGCTGATTTCATTTGAAGCGAGTGACCCATTTCTCTATATGTTTCGATGTACATATGACAAGAATAGTTAAAAGTTAAGTTCAATTTTTTTATCACTTCATTTTTTAATTTCTGTCAACACTTTAATTCCTCTGCATTCGTCCTCAAGCCAGTTCTTTCGCTGCCAGGCCATGAAGAGATGAAGTAACTCACCCTGGCTCTCTTGCCTTCCCTCTGAATCGCTGTGGCAGCGCCTAAACTGAGTTCAGCGACCTTCTCCCTGTGATTGGTGTCACTGGAGTCAATACAATGTGTGGTGTAATGTTCCCGTCATTATGAAACAATGGGCTCCTTCTATTTACTGAGAGCAAGGCTGCAAATGATTTGTTGACAGATGCAAACGACTTACACTTCAATTCTACACTCCAGATGTCACATTCCAAACTTTTCACGCTTAATGTCGCACCCTAGGTGTCACTCACTGGATGTCACAACCCGACACCTCATTCCCAAAGCCACAGAACATGCCAACCAGGAGCAAGAGGTGGTTCTACATCTCCTTGAGCCATTTGACACAATGACAACTGAGTCTATATATCAGCTGCACTTTCTCACTCTATTCCCGTGTAATCCCTTGGTTTCCTTCGAAGCCAAAAATCTATCAGTCTCATTCTTGGATTCACAATCCTCAGAGTGGATATTGCCAAAAATTTTCTTTTTTTTTCTGAGTGAAGAAGTAATTTGTTCTCCTCCTGGCCCGAACTGCTGACCCTTATACGACTCACTGTAGCCGGGGAAACAGTCTCTCAGCATCTGCTCTATCAAGGCCTCCAAATAGGTTACAGCACTATCGTCTCCCTCTCATCTTTCTAAATTCCAGAGGACAGGCCTGCTCTCTTCCATTACCCTTCATAGGAGAGCCTGCATTATCCCACCAATCACACTAGTGAGCCTGCATTACATACTCACTGCAGCACGCATGTTGTTCCTTGGGTTATGTTGGCATAGATTACACTTCAAGTTGTAGTCGTCCTGTTTCATGTTACACAGGAGCTTCTTATCATGAGCATTTGATATGTTTTCTGAACAAAGAGTTTCTAAGTAGGCAATGGCATTGAAAGTTAGGCAGAAAATAATTCTGATACATTAAAAAAAATTTAAAAAAGAACAGTAGAATTATATTGGAAGTACAAGGGTGTTTAAGCTCAAAACATCAAATGTCCACTTCCCTTCATAGACGCTGTCTGGCCCGCTGTGTTCCTCCAGCATTTTGTTTTTTTTTTGAGAATTAATTTTCAGGTTACCGGTGGGACTGGCAACGTATGAATGGGGGTAGTTGTTAAACTGATAAATTGGTTTATTCTTGTCAAATCTACCAAGGGGTAGTGCCCTCTGTACAGAATATTTCATCACATCAGTGCATTGAAGGTGTGTAAGGGAAAGCAGTAACAAAATGCAGAGTAAAGTGTTACAGTTACAGGAAAAGGACAGTGCTTGCAGATAATAAAGTGTAACAGCGTGACAAGGTAGATTGTGAAGTCAAGACTCCATCCTAATATACAAGGGAACCATTTGAAAGTCTTATAACAACAGATGTCCATGAGTCCAGTGGTACGTACTTTCAGGCATTTGTATCTTCTGCCTGATGGAAGAGAGAATGTCCGCGGTGGTAGAATATGATGCTTACTTGTGTTTGATGGAGAGTTCTAGGTGCAATACCAGTCTTCTGTTTTCAGAAACTTGATACAGCCCGGCCGATAGCTAAATCAGGAAACATGGATTGGCATGCTACATCTAAGCAATCACAGAATCAAATGGACAACGTATATATGTGATTGGGGTGCTGCTTGATCTTGATGTAATTTAGTGGAAGAGAGTAGGGATGAAATAATTAATGATGGCTTTCAAGGAGTGACAGTAAATTCATGGGCAAATCAGCATGAAGCAATGATTATTTATTCGAGATAAGGCCAAAACGATAGCTCAGAAATCAAAGTTAGTCATGAACAGCCTAAGTTCTGGTGCAAATAATGCCCAGTCTGACCGATGAGACTCAAAAGTGACAATAAACACAGGAAACATTAAAGAGAGGAGTAAATGAAGGTCTCGGCCCAAAATGTTGGCTGTGTTCTTTTCCATAGGTGCTGCCTGGCCTGCTGAGTTCCCCCAACATTTTGCGTGTGTTGCTTGGATTTCCTGCATCTGCAGATTTTCTCTTGTTTGTGAAAGAGAGGAGCTGCAAAGTTTTAGAGATCAGGGTTTTGAAGAAGAAAAGAGGTTAGCTTACCAGAGTTATGACACATTTTCTTTCTGTCCCTGAACAATGCAATTGTGTGACTACAACTCTGCACTCTCTTCCCAAACTAATGCCATTCTAATCGATTCTGAGATAGGAAAATGATACAAGTACAGAGCATGTCACCTACAGGAGATGAGGAACTGAAGCACTTACTGATTGCTTGAAAGTAATTTTAAACAGCTGCTGGAGGAAGTGGTGGAAACAGATATGATAGCAATGTTTAAGAGGCATTTAGATGGACACGTCGACAGGCATGGAGTGGGGTAGTGTAGACTATGTGCAGGCAGATGGGCAGCTCAAATTGGCATTACAGCTATTGCCATTAAGGTTGTTATACAAAGCAGAAAAAGACACTCTCCCTACTTTGTAACTTCTTTAAACCCTAGAGCTAGATTGCTGCCTTTCTCCAATTCTTGTTCATGCAAAACCTCTTTTCTGCACCAAGTCATTGCAGTCCATCATGCATCATGAACGTTCCACCAACTGCGTTATGCTCCTGTCTACCGTCGTCCTCAGATGTCAAGCACAACAAATATCTATACTCAGTGGCCATTTTAGTAGGTAACTCCTGTACCTAATAAAGTGGTCATTTAGTGCATGTTCATGGTCTTCTACTGCTGTAGTACATCCACTTCAAGGTTCAATCTGTTTTCCATTCAGAGATGGTCTTCTGCACACCACTGCGTAACACGTGGTGATTTGAGTTACTGTCAGCTGCCTGTGAGCTTAAGCCAGTCTGGCCATTTCCCTCCTTCCTCTCTCATTAACAAGGAGTTTTTGCCCACTGAACTGCCGCCCGCTGGATGGTTTCTGTTTGCCACACTATTCTCTGTAAACTCTAGAAGCTGTTAGGCATGAAAATTCCAGGAGGTCAGCAGATTCTGAGATACTCAAACCACCCCATTTAGCAACTACAATCATTCCACAGTCAAAGTCACTTAGATCACATTCCTTTGCCGCTTTGATGATTGGTCTGAACAGAAACTGGACCTCTTGACCATGTCAGCATGCTTTTATGCATTGAGATGCTGCCATGTAATTGGTGGATTAGATATTTGCATTAGTAAATGGGTGAACAGGTGCACATAATAAAGTTGTCTCTGAGTGTATATTCTCACTTTCAATGCTTCGTATGAGCTGGACCTCACTTTCTCACCTCACCTTCAATGAGTGGAAACAGCAAGGATGGAAGACTTCCACCCAGTGGCCTGGTCTGGATGTACTAAGGCCTCAGAGGTGTGAAGAATGAACGGTAAAACCTTGGCCCACCCAGTGGCAATCACATTTTCAGGCGTCTGACAAATTCCAATTTTAGGCGCCTGACAAAGCTGAAATTTTCTGTAATAACACAGCCTGCTCACCTCATCTGAGTAAGCATTCATCTGCGGACACTTGATGCATTAATTAAAGGAGATCGCCATTCTGATTATAACAGCAGGACTACTGAAAATTACTCTGCATCATGGCCCATTTTTGTCATGTCTGACCCTCAATCTGCCAAAGTCAATATAAGCAACACTTAAAATAAATATATGATTTTTTTTATTTCTTCTGGATTATTACCTTGATAAACGTTTATGATGCCGAGGTTCAGAAGTAGGAGGAAGAGTGGTGTTTATGTGATGGACCATTAGAATCTGTGTGCAGACTCTGAGCTCTGGAATACCCCCACCAGACATTATGGTATCTAACCTCTCCCCCCTCCTCTTTCATTTAAAGCCTACCACTTTTGACTTAGTCTGTCCCTTAGCTTCTTCTGTGAAACATCCTGAAAAGTCTTACTACAATGAAGGTTCTGCTCCTCCCCAAGTTATGTACAGCCTATACATAAGAATGAGCTTTTGGGAGACCAGTTGGGTGGATTTTCTTGCTGCCATGGGGCTGCAGGTATCTTCTGCTGTGATAGAACTTTGGTTTCTGGCTGCATTTCTGACTTACACACACAGTCAGTTCACAAGGAGTACATGGATGTGCGGGGTATGGAGGGCAATGGTTCTGGTATGGGTCGATGGGACTTGGAAGAATAATAGTTCAGCATGGACTAGATGGGCCAAAGGGCCTATTTCTGTGTTGTAGTGCTCTATGACTCTACCCATGTACTTCACTAAATTTATTTTGATGAATGAATTTATTTAAATCTTACATCCATCCCGTGACATGAAGGAGTAAAAATCTTTCCATTATGACCTCCATTGCAATGTGCAGACATGTGAATTTTTAAGTCTAATGGCTTGTAGAAAGAAGCTGTCCTATAGCCTGTTGGTCCTGGCGTTAATGATGCAGTAGCGTTTGCCAGATGGAAGCAGCTGAAACAGTTTATGGTTGGGGTGTCTGGTGTCCCCGATGATCTTCCAGGCCTTCTTTACACACCTGCTGCTATAAATGTCCTCAGTAGAGGGAAGTTCACATCCACAGATGCGCTGGACTGTCCGTACCACTCTCCGCAGTGCCCAACGCTCAAGGTTGGTGCAATTCCCATACCAGTCAGGATGCCAGTTTTTCAGTTCTTTACATATTGTTATTATACCAGCCTCAACCACCTTCTCTGGTGTCCTGTTGTATATAAACACCACCGTTGGCATGAGAAGTTGCCTCCTGAGGTTCTGTTTAAATGTTCCCCTCTCACCTTGCACTCAGAGGGTGGTGTGAGTGTGGAACAAGCTGGCAGTGGAGGTGGTAGATTGCAACATTTGGGAGAAGTTTGGATAAGTCTGTGGATGGGAAGGGTATGGAGAGCTGTGGTCCGGGTGCACGTCAATGGGACTAGGTAGAATGATAGCACGACATTGACTAGATGGGCTGAAGAGCCTGTTTCTGTGATGTAGTGCTCTATGACTCTGTGAACCCTGTCATAACCTGGAGAGTTTACCCGTACAAATTGTTGCAACAAACAACCTACTGGAAGACCTCAACGAGTCAAGCAGCATCTGTGGGAAGAAAGGAATTGTCGATGTTTAACATTGGAACCCTGAATCGGGATCCCCTGCACTTTCCCCTGCAGTCGTAGGAGATATCAGATTTGCCCTTACACCATCTGCTTCAGCACCATCCAGGAGCCTAAGTAGCCCTTCCCAGTAAGGCAACAATTGATATGTGCTTCCTTCAACCAAGTGTACTTTGCCATGTAAAACTTGTTATTGGGTTTTAAAAAGTGATAAGCAAACACCAACAAAAATCAAAATGGTTGTATGATCACCTTTACTTCATAGTTATCAATTACCTTTGACTTCAAAGCAGAGAACATGTTGTGCCAACGTTTTAACCTACTCTAAGATCAATCTGATCCTTCACTTCGACATAACTCTCCATTTTTCTATCATTCATGTGCCTATCTGCCTAATGTATCTGTTACTACCACCACTCTTGGCAAGCTGTTCGCCACTCGATGTCTAAAAAGAAACTTACTTCTGATATCCCCCCCTATACTTTCCTCCAATCATGTTAACGTCATGCTGTCTTATATCATCAAAAGTAGACTTTGCAGAGCAAGACCAGTGACTGTTTGTCACTGTGAAGCTAATGCTATTGCACCTAGTCAAATCTGTTGTCTCATTTCTTTCCGATTGCAAAAAAGTTTCAGTCAGTGTTTAGGCCGAACTCTTCCTCACTAATGTGCAGTGCTCCCTATTGCCTCCCACACCGCAAGCAGGAGCATTAACGCAGCTGGTAGAGCTGCTACCTCACAGCACCAGACACTTGGGTTCAGTCCTGACCTCAGGTGCTCTCCGTGGGGAGTTGGCACGTTCCTCCTGTGACTGCACAGTTTTCCTCCGGTTCCCTCCACATCCCAAAGATTGGTCGGTTAAAAGACTCCTCGTGTCTCATTGAGTGGCACATTCTGAGGAGTGGAAAGAGAGTTAAATGGGTTAGTGTAAATGGATGGATAATGGTCAGTGCAGTCTAGATGGACCAAAGGGCCTTTTTCTGTATTGTATCTCTCTGTGCCTCTAAGTTATGTGCTATTGGTCCGTGTTTGTACTAATGACATCTCTGAAACTCTGTTCATTTGGCAACCATGACTTGATAATTCATGAGAGAACAGAACAGTCATAAGGGAGCCTCCCATTGAGATCATAGAGTTTGTGGGTTAATGTGGAATACATGGACGTTGTGCTTTGATTAGCCCTGGTAGTTTGATAGCTGTGCGAGTTCCCAATCTCTTAAGTACAACAATGAAAGCAAATTATACACTGATGGTTACACATTTACATTCTTAAATTATTCTATTAATGTTCCTGTGCCAAGGTGCACATGAATGAATAGATTTATCAGATAATTATCTGTATCTCTCAAGATGTCAGTTGACATCCATTATAATCTTGTAAGGGTTGAACAGATTCAGCCAAAATAACTATTTGCTTAAATAGATTTTAGATTGTCAGAAATATTTTCTGTTGGGTGTGTGATTAAATGGTGGCTTGTCACCTGTGGAAATATGGGTTTCAATGTATTAAGCCTGCATTCATGAAGTGCCATTCCGTTCCTCAGAACATGTCAAAGTGCTTCACAGCCAATAAAGTGTGAATCCTGTTGTAATTTAAGAAACATGCCATCAGTGTGTACACAGCATGATTCCACAAGTGGAAAGATGATAATAATTTGACAACACACATCAAAGTTGCTGGTGAGCGCAGTAGGCCAGGCAGCACCTCTAGGAAGAGGTACAGTCGACGTTTCAGGCCGAGACCCTTCGTCAGGTCTAACAGAAGGAAGAGTTAGACAGCTTGCTTTAGTAATGAGTCAGCAGGTAGACACTGACCAGGGCACCAGGTGAAGTTCAATTACAGCTAGAGCCTTGTGCGTGGACACCTTTGCGGGTCAGAACTCTCTGAGCTGAATGGAAATGTCAGCCTGGATTTTGTGCTCATCTTTGTAAGGTGGGGCTTCAACTTTTCTATGTAGGTCAAGGGTTGACCTCAGATTATTTCTTTAGAAATTATGATCCATTGCCAGTCGTGAAAGTCTGACTTCACAAGGGGAACTCAGCAGGTCAGGCAACGTCTATGGAGCAGAACAGAGAGTTGACATTTTGGGCCAAGACCTTTCACCAGGACTCCTGAGTCCCGAAACGTTGACTCTTTATTCCCCTCCATTGATGATGCATGACCTGCTGAGTTCCTCCAGGATTTTTGTGTATCTTATTCTAGATTTCCTACAACTGTAGAATCCCTTCTAACTTCCCCCTTCCTCGCCTTCACTGCTACCTGGATTTTCCCAGTTCTGATGAAGGCTCTCCGTCTGAAAGCGTTAGCTGTTTTCTCTCTATCCATAAGTGCTGCCTGACTTGCTGACCAGCAATTTCCACTTTTATTCCAGATTTCTAGCACCTGCAGGTTTTTTAAAATTCCCTTTTCATGACGTGCCATTCTTAATACAGTCACAATAGATTGAAGTGCACAGCACACAGCTGTCAATAGAGGTGCTGAGTGGGGCTTCATTCAGCTTGGTTTAATATGTGAGTGTGTTAATGGAGAATAGGCAGCTGTCTGGCCCAGACTGCCACAAACTCAACAGCTGTGCTATTTTCATTGTTACAGGTGACAAGTTCAGCTCTTCTGCTTTACTCAAAGTGACAAAAGCACTCAGGGTAATGGCAGGTTGCTGGTGTTTGCTTGCTGTCTTCATTTATATTGAAGCTGCCATTCCTTTGAATGGCTTTACAGATGTTTCAGTTAGATTGGAAGTGAATCCTCCGAAACTAAACTGACAAAGTCGTGTGTGTGTGTGTGTGTGTGTGTGTGTCTGTATGTGTGCGTGTCTGTGTAAATGTATGTCAGTGTTTGTGCATATCTGCGTATGTATATGCTAGTATCTATCTTGTGTGTGTATGTCAGTGTATTTATATCTGTGTGTATGTATGTGTATATGCTATATCTCAGTGCATGTGAGTGTGTGTGCATCTGCTTATGAGTGTGTGCTTGCGTGTATGTTTATGTGTGTACGCATGTTTCTGTGTGTGTGTGCGTGTGTGTGTGTCAGTGCATGTGGATGTATGCATATGTATGTGGGTACTTATGTGCGTATGTATGTCTCTGTGTGCCTGTGTGTATGTATGTTAATACATGTGTGCCTGTGCATGTATGTATGTCTGAATGCATAGCTATACTGGTATGCACACACCTACTTATGAGTGTGTACTTGTGTGCCTGTTTATGTGTGTTCGCATATGTTTGTGCATGCGTATGTGTGTGTGTCTGTCTGTTTGTGTTTGTGTGCCTGTGTGTTGGTAGATTTTGTTACTTATTGAGGAACAGCACAGAATAGGCCCCCCTGGCCCTTCGAGCAATGCCATCCAGCAGCTCCCGATTTAACCCTATCCGAATCACGGGACAATTTACAATGACCAATTGGCCTACTCAGCAGTACGTCGTTGGACTGCGGGAGAAGACCGGAGCACCCGGAGTAAACCCACTCATCCCATCAGGAGGACATCAGAATTGAACTCTGAGCTCCAACACCCCGAGCTATAACAGCATCGCGTTAACTGCTGCGCTACTGCGGCACCGTAGATGGAGATGGTAAAAGAAAAATCGTGCTGTCACTGGGTATTAATGTTCTTTATCTGTGTTTGATTTAACAAGCCAGTCCTCATCGCCCAGCTCCCAGCCTTACTCTGGGGAAAATGCATGTTTAAACAATTCCTCCACTTCATCGTGACCCAGATTATTATTTTTTATTATTTTCCTGCTCTCGCAGTTTCCTTCTTATCTTTTTGGCCCCTCTGGTTTCCTGTGGCCGCGTGCCCCCCTCGGCTGACCTAGGGGGCAGATGTGTCACATCCTTTATCTTCGCACGGTGATGGCCTTGCATCTCCCCCGAGTCACTGTTGAGTTTTGCTGCCTCCGAATGCTTAGTGTGCCGCTGAAGTGGCTGTCAGGCCACTGCTGCCTCCATTGATGGTGCTGAGTGATGGTTATTGGCCTCTGTAATGGAACTCAATTCAAACAGCAAATAAGCTTTGAATCAGTGGACTGGATACAACAAGATGTCAGCAATTTAGTATGCACCAGCTCACTGAGGAGCATGTTTATTCTTGTGCACACACTGAAGCAATCAGAAGGACAAACTGGGTGTAATTGGACTGAAATTACCTAAAATCACATTGCCATTTCCAAGTAAACTTCCTTCGTGGTGAGCATTATATTTGCCATTATTTGGAGAATGACACGGTGCAACATGAAAGGAAGTACCTCGAGTGGGCTATTTCCCCCCTCTGACTTCCTATTAAGAATTAGTGGGTGGGGAAATTATAGCAAAGGAGACAGAAGTTCTCAGCTGCCTGATATCACTGATGAAGCAAAAAAGAGAAAGCCAGGCAGAAAATAAAACAGTGCTGGTCATTGTTTAATCGTGTTTAAATATAGAAAGTATTGCACAGCAAAAGAGTAAGCAGCAGAGGTGGCCGACATTTCCTTCCTCAGTTTAAAGGGTGAGGTTAAGAAACATGTTCTCTCATTTGTTAACCGCATGTTAAAATGTGGCCCTTAACTTCAGTGGCAGCTCAGCGTTGTGGGATCAGCTGGCTCTATGCTTGTTCTGGTTAGCAATCAGGAATATGGATCCTGTGGGTAGTCATCAGCGGTGGTTCCTCCCACCCCCCCCCCCCCCCACATGTCTAAATCTCGTCCGGTCCATGAGACCATAACACCATAAGACATAGGAGCACAATTAGGCCATTCAGCCCATTGTGACTACTCCACCACCCCATCGTGGCTGATTTATTATACCTCGCAACCCCACTGGGGTCCAGAAGGTCCAATTCTGCTTCTATGTCTTATGGTCTTATTCTCCTGCCTTCTCCCCATAACGTTTGGCACCCTCACTATTCAAAAAACTATCCATCTCCACTTTAAAGATACCCAAATAAGTAGGCCCCCATAGCCTTCTGTGGCATTGAATTCCACAGATTCACTATCCTCTGGCTCTGTTCTAATGGAATGCCCTTGTAGTCCGAGGTTGTGAACTCTGGTCCTGGAATCACCCGCTATAGGAAACATCCTCCCCACATCTGTGCTATGTCAGCCTTTCAATGTTCAATAGGCTTCAATGGGAAATCTCCCTCATTCTTCTAAACTCCAGTGAGTATAGGCCCAGAGCCATCAAATACTCTTCATATGTTTCATTCCTTGGGATCATTCTTGCGAATCTCCTCTATAACACCTCCAATGCCAGAAAATTCTTCTCAGATAAGGGGCCTCAAACTGTCCACAATATTCCAAGTGTGGTCTGACCAATGACTTCTCAACCTATTCCTCCTATTATTGCATGCTTCCCCACATACATTCCGCTCCAGCCCTCTATCACTCACTTTCATCCCCTTTCCCCTCTTTGGTTCGTTCGTTTACTACTGGTTCTCGTCATTCCTCCCATCTGGTTCTAGTTCCATTTGCCTTTCATCTCTCCCCTAATGATTCTATCACCCAATTGCTTGCTTGTCAGATTCCATTGTTGGTATTATTTGTCTCCCCTGTTTATCACCCTTCAGCAGCTGATACCACCTTCACTTTCCCCACCTAATTCCCGGTTACATCATCCTTTTCTCCTGTCTGTCTGCATAAATCGTGTTTCCCATCCTCACCACTGCCCTCTCCTCCTGCCTGTTACCCATTTTCACCAGTTCTTCCCCTGCCCTCCTGTGTCTCTCAACCTTTCTCCCTCCACTACCTTCTCATTCTCTAAACTCTACCTTTCCCCCGCTTTCCATCTGTCTCCTAGCACCTCCTCTCCCTCTCCCCATCCCTATAAATTATAATATTTATCGTGCTTAAAGGAAGGCTAATGAAGTAGTGTTCATGGGCTCTTCAGATCTCTGATGGCGGAGGGGAAAAAGCTGCTTCTCAATCGTTGAATGTGGGTGTTCAGAATCCTGCTCCACCCCGTTGACAGTAGAAGTGAGAAGAGGGCATATCTTTGGTGATGGGTGTGTCCTTTATGGCAGATGCTGCCTTCCTGAGACACCAGCTGTTGGATACGTCCTTGATGATGGGGCGGGCTTTGCCCATGATGGCTGATCTACCACACTCTTGTGATCCTGAGTACATCTATAGAAATTTGCAAGGTCTTTAGTGACATACCAAACTTCGCCAGACTCCTGATGGAGTAGAGCCACTGGCATGCCCCCTTCATGTGTCGGGCCCAGGGTAGCTCCTCTGAGATGCTGAAGTTGCTCACCCGTTCCACCACTGACCTCCAGTGAAGACCTTGTTCTTGTATGCCTCCCTATTGCCACCTGAGATCTTACCAACAACAGTGTTGACCTTTCCTCATGTAACCTAAGAAGGTATTTTCCATACCTGCGTTACAGAAGTGAATGCCTGCTTGATGTCATATAGAGTGGAGGAAGGGCAGGCATCATTCTCCGGTGCTCTGTGGGCTCTGCTCTGCGGGCTCTGCTCTGCAAGGTTGTGGGTCTGTTTTGACTCTCAAGCCGGAATAAAGGTCCAGTAACATGCTAGGAGGATCCACTGGAGCCACTGCCTTTTGGGTGAGATTTCTCACTGTCCTCGGGTGCAACTGTCACACCCCTTGCACATTCAAACAAAAAGAGGAACAGAGAAATGGGAGCAGGAATAGGTCACTTGCCACTTGACCCTGCTGTACTGTTCCCGATGATGGTTGATCAAACCTTGATCTTAATACTGCTTTTGCAAGCCCTACCCACAGTGTCCGGATTATATTCAATTGTACTTGAATCACTCTGGGTTATCTAGTTGACTACTGCCATTCAGAAAATGATTGGACCTTGTTGCAGTTACGGTTACCATTGGGTGATCCTGTTAAGAATGTGGCACTAATGAATTGAATTGAAATTTAACTGGTTAATAAATGCCACTGTAATTCGGAATTTAACTTAGAAAAGAAAATTGCTGCGGATACCCTGTTCAACACCAATTTATGACTCATCAATAGCTTGCCCACGACTTTGTGTTTGTGAGTACCTGGTTCTTGGCGTAAAGCAACATGACATGAATTGTGTCCGGCCCACAGTGAAGTCATTCTCAATAATGAAAAGCATGGAAGTTACTTTACTGTGAGAGTGTGTTTTTCTAAGTGATGTCCATTGCTCCCTTTACAGCAGTTGTATGCAGCCCAACTTGCAGCCATGCAAGTGTCTCCTGGAGCCAAGTTACACAGTATGTCGCAGTCCAGTCTAAGCAACACACTATCACCCAACAACATCCAGGGAGAGAAAGGCAGGAACAGCCCCCCACCCAAAAGCAAGGTACTGTGATCATTATTTCAGAGCATGATGACTTTCAACTAACTGTTAATGGGATGTCCTTTTGCCACAGTCTGATCCTTTACAAGCGTCTATCCAAAATGGAGGGAGAGTGGAGTAGTTTCATGGTGGCACACTGGTTAAATTGTTAGATTGGTGATCCAGACGTCTGGATTTAACTGATATGGGATTAAAGAAACACTGGTCCTGGATTAAGATTTAACGTTCTTCGGGAAGGAAATCTGTCTTTACCACCTTCAGCATGCGTCCGCCAATGTGATTGATTCTTAATTGTGGCTCTACTGCAGATAGTTCAGGACGGGCAATAAATGCTGATCTCTCCACTGATATAGACCAACACACACAGAATGCTGGAGGAACTCAGCAGGTCAGGCAGCATCTATGGTGGGGAATAAACTGGCAATGTTTCAGGCAGAGATCCTTCATCAGGACTGGAAAGGAACGGGGAAGAAGCCAGAATAAGAAGGTGGAGGGAGGGAAAAGAGTACAAGCTGACACTTGATACATGAAGCCAGGTGAAGGGGACTGTGGCAGGCAGGGGGTGTGAGGCCAGAGGCTATCAGGTGATAAGTGGAAAAGGTAAAGGGCTGAAGAAGATGGAATCCACTGATGCCCTGATCCTGAAAGATGAATAAATATAAATCTCCAAGCCAATTAATTGTTTTACATCTGTTTTATTTTCTGAAGAGACCCTCGTAAAACTGAGAATCCCTTACCAGTTTGGGAACTTCAGGTGATCCCATCGCATTATTTAATGGGGAGCTGGGAAATTCCCCTTGCTAGCATTCATTCCCCATGCAACACCAGCAAACAACTCATTTTCCATTGACAACATCTTGTGTTTAATCTGGGAGCATTGTTTCTCCTTGTAATAGAAATTTTACAAATAACTGATTGTGAGATGATTGGAAAGAATGAAGGTATAAACCAGAGAGAAAGGATCAGGAGTAAGTAGATGGGGAGATGTGGGAGTCACAGCTTGCAACGTAAACTTTAAAATAAAAAGCACTTCTAGTTTGAAGATTGTGGTAGAAGTTTGCAACCATTAGGCTCCCGAACCAGCATGATAACTTCACTCCCTTCAAGTTTGAACTGATTCCATAATCTACAGACTCACCTTCAAGGACTCTACAACTCATGCTCTCAGCATTATTTATTTGTTATTTGCAAAATTTGTCTCCTTTTCCACATAGGTTGCTTGTCAGAATCAGAATTAGATTTAATATCACTGGCATATGTCGTGAAATTTGTTAATTTTGTGGCAGCAGTGCAATGAAATACACGATAGATATAGAAAAACACTGAATTAACGTAAGTAGATATATATTAAGATAGTTAAATTAACATAAGTAGGACAAACAACAGAAATGAAAGAAGTATTGAGGGAGTATTCGTGGGTTCAGTATCCATTTAGGCATTGGATGGCAGGGGGGGAAGAAACTCTTCCTGAATCATTGAGTAGGTGTCTTCAGGCTTCTGTACCTCCTTCCTGATAGTTTGTCAGTCCTCATGTAAGCATTTTAAAATAAATTTTATTAGATTTCCTATGAAAACATACAAGAAAATGAATCTCAAAGTAGAAAATGGTAATATACAGTACAGTATACGTACTTTGACTTTGAAGTAACAAGCCCCACTAATTCACTGCTGATTCCAAAACCCAGCCATTGTATTTAAAGACTATCGCACCATTCCTAGTACAGTTTGTATAAAAAACTTGCTGGACATATATTTTGCCATAAGCCTACTTCCACCAGGGTCAATGGCACATATACTGTATGTCACCATATACTACCCTCAGATTCATTTTCTTGCAGGCATTTACAGGAAAATAAGGTTAACGTGTTAACCCTATCATAGCCTTCATTCACAATACTCACAACCTTCTACAGAACCACAGTGGAGACCATCCTAGCATGCTGCATCGCTGTGTGGTACCACTTCTCTAAACTGCTCCCGTTAACTATGGACTCACTGTCAAGGACCCTACAACTCGTGTTTTCAGTAATATTTATTTTTATTTGCAATTTTTATTCCATTGCACTTTGTCCGTCTGTATTTTTCATTCATTCTATTGTGTTGTTTTGTTTTCTGGTGAATGCCTGTAAGGAAATGAATCTCAGGGCAGTATATGGTGACATATACATACTTTGATAATAAATTTACACTAAACTTTCATACAATAGATCCCCTTTACTAAAACTGTGGTATTTGGGATATTTTGCCCAGAGTTAAAATATACCATCAATTTTCAATCATTTTCCAGATGTTGATCAATTTGGTTGTTTAAATCTCAGTTGTACCTCAACAGCACAAGTTTTCTTTTACTCCTTTCTCGTTTTTTGAAAACTTCCCCCTGGCCTTTAGTGTGTACTCACATTGAGCAGTTTGATGGAGTGAATGACCCCTCAGTGGACCTTGGATATTGTATATTTGAACAGCAGGCTGTAATATCTATGGGTCACATCAGGCAACGTAACTGGAATTCCGGCTCCATCATTCGAGGTTCCTGATCCCTGGTGTTCCTGACACTCACTCCAACCCCAGCTACAGTCAGAACCCCCAACACACACAGCACCCCAGCTCTGACTGGACATCCTCCTCGCCCTCCGGATTTCCAGCTTACTCTGCGCACTGTCGAGGGCAAGAGGCAGATGCTGGACTATCAGGGTTTCTGAGTCATTGCCAGATTGTTGGAGTTTTACTCCTACTCCATCGTCATCGTGGCTATCCTTCGAGGTTGAGGATGATGGTCTTCGTTCTGAAGAGGTGGCCCACAGAGTGAAGATGCCTGTGCGTGTATTTGTTTAACGTGTACTTGATGTTGCACTCCAAGAAGCACACGATACTTCACAAATCAACCAACTGATTCCAATGGCATGGAAACCACGACGATTGGAGCTGATGGATTTGTTGCAGCCTTCATCCGCCTTCACAGCCGTTAAGTTCGAAGTAATTTCGTCCGCCTGTTCCACCGTTGAGGTCTTGGTTGGATTGTTCTTTGTCAGGGACCCCACCCTCGACCTTACTGCCATGGGTGACCCTACCAGGAGCATAGATCCAGATGGCATAGCTCTTGGGATCTCAGGACCACACAAGCTTCTCCACCGCAACAAGGTGACAATCCAAGGAGAAGTACTCCTACTACCTCACTGGCAAAGGTTGTCTGAGATTCAAGGCACAGCAACAATGTTCACTTTAAGATTCCGATGAAATGCATTGTTTGCATTAACAATCAGCTCACATAGGGATGTGCTGGGGGCAGCCAACAAGTGTTGTCACACATTCTGGCATCAACATAGCATGCCCACTGTGCTCGGTCTAACAACACAGAATGCAACAAAACCAGCAACAAAAACAAAACAAACCCCTTTCCTCTCTCCCACCCACCCACACACACACACTGACAGTCCTCTAATGCAAAGATCTCCAGCCGCCTCAACTTCTGGACTTCTGATTGACCGTTGAACTCTGATCTTCAGTATTAGCTCCAGACTAGCCAATGGCGTGACCCAAACTCCAGGTGCGCCAACTAACTGGTCCTTGTGTCTCCTGCTCCCACGGACATATCTGAACCTGGGACAGCCCGACATCCACCCAAGCCGCATCGATCTTTGAGTGCAGAGTGAAGGCGTAGACTTGGGCTGTCCTTCATTCCTATGCTCACACCATTGGCCTACATGCATGGAGCGGAGCGGCGAAGTCACTGAACTTCGAATGCGGAGCATGAAGTGGAAGCTTGCCCTCTGACTCCTCCATATCACTGTCCCTAAACCCTATTCTGACCTCCTGCTCGCCCACATATCTGTCTGTTTGAGATGCTGTTCTAAGGGCAGCAAATTCCAACACATGCCTGGATTGCCAGGAATTGCAATGAAGTCGAATTGGCTCGTCCACCACAACATTAGTCACGGAATTGTAGCTATTTTCTCCCTAATAATTATGTTAATTTATGATGGATTGCTGCACTAATAGGCTTTTCTTTGTTGTAAAACTGTATTAAAGCCATAACTGAGGAATACCCTTTGTGACTTAGGAAGCTGGAGCCCTCTTAGCTCTGTAGCTTTTCACAGCATTTAAAGATTTGTCAGCATGAGTGTGTTGTGATGCCAAACATAGATTTTGCTGCTTCAACAAAGAAGAAATTATAAATTGAAGATTGATAGGTGATGAGATCCATGCAGAGCTCTATTGATTTTCATCTGGAGAGAAGAAATGTATATAAAATAGTCACAAAAACTCTTGAAACAGATCGGTGGATGTAATAAAGACCAACAATGACATTGATTTCATCTTTAATGTAACTAACTGCTTCAGGGCAGTTCACAACAGCAACTGAAACCATATTTCCATAGTAAGTCACTTAGAGAAGTATAAGGCCAAACTTGGTCAATGGGTGAAGTTTTAGGGAATGTCTTAAAGGAGAGGTCAAGAGATGAAAGCAGTTCTAGAGCGATGGATAAAGGGAGTCAAAGGCAGAGATGAAGGTAAAGGATGAAAAACCACTGAATCGTGGCTTTTATATGCCATGGTCAGAGGCCATTCAGCCCATCCTGTTGGTGTCAGTCAAAAAAGAGTCATCCAGCCTACTCCTGCCCTCCATTGGTCTACAGGTCAAGGCTCCATCAAGTGCATATCCAAATACTGTTTAAATGTGCTGCTCGAGGAACTCCTATAGGCGGCATCAGTGATCGGAGAAGCACAATCAACATTTCAGGTTGAAACATCTATCTGGACCCAAGACCGCCTCCAGCAGTCTGTTTTTCACTCCAGATGAAGGTTCTTGTTCCTCCATGATACTGATCAAAGGTGGTGAGGAATTCTTTCTTTTTCAGATGGAAGTTCCAGATCCCAGTGTGTCTTCTGGGTGAAAAGAATTCTTTTTTTCCATTTTCTCTCAAATTCTTTTACAAATTTCTTTAAATCTGCGCCTTGGTTATTAACATTGTTGCTAAGCAAAATGGATCCTTTCTATTTTTGTTGCCACCTCAATTAAGTCTCCTTTCAGTCTTCTCTCTTCAAAATAACACTATCCAACATTTTCCCATTGTTCCTCATGGTTGTAATTTTCTGGCCCAGGCCACATCCTATGTATTATTATGTATTATGTATGGCACTGTACTGCTGCTGCAAAACAACAAATTTCATGACATATGTCAGTGATAATAAATTTGATTCTGACTCTGATTCTCACATCCAGTCCTGTTTCCTCCGCAAACAGTCCAACAGTACAGAGAAAATTAACCAAGATGTTGCTGGGTCTGTAGAACATAGAAGATTGAGAGGAGATTTGATAGGGGTATACAAAATTATGAGAGGTATTAATAGGGTAAATACAAGCAGTTTTTTTTTCCACTGAGGTTGGGAGGGACAGAAGTCAAGGGTTAAGGGTGAAAGGAAGAGAAATTTAAGGGGAACATGTAGGGAAACTTCTTCACTCAGAAGGCCACGAGAGTATGGAACAAGGTTCCCACACAAGTGGTGCACGTGAGCTTGATTTCGATGTCTAAGCGAAGTTTGGATAGGTACCTGGTTGGTAGGGGAATGGAGGGCAATGGTCCTGCTGCAGGGTGATGGGAGTAGGCAGTCAAAATAACTTTGCCATGGACTAGATGGGCTGAAGAGCCTGTTTCTGTGCTGTACTTCTCCATGACTCTATGACTCCAGTGCAATACCAGCTTTCTGGTAATATAATAACCAGAATTGGACAGAGTACTCAGACCGTTGTCTAAGTAGTGTTGCATCCAATCCCCTTCCATGTCCTTGCTCTTATAAGGCTGTCATCTAGGCTAATCAAATAAAGCATCCCAACAGGACCTTATCGAACTGTCTTTGTACCCTAAAGATCTGCAGATAACAACTGAAGGCCCCTACATTCTCCCACACCACTCAACAGGTTCCCTTGCCTTGAACATGTCACCAAATGCATCACCTCACTTTTCTCCAGGTTAAATTCCACCGGTCATCTTCAGCCCAACAGACTCTATGTCAACCACTCAGCGATTTTTATATCATCTGTAAACTTCTTCGCCATGCTTCCTACATTTAAATCTATGTCATTAATAAAAAGCATGAGACCAAGTTCACAGCCCTGCAGTTAGTCTTCCTCTCCCTTGTCAGTGATTTAGACCCAATTTACAGCTCTCTTGGCTCTCACAATGTGTTTACCTTTGGGACAGTCTGCAGACTATATCAAACACCCTGCCCTTACTTTCTGCCCTCCTCAAGGAAATGTAGTTACCAGATAGACATGGGCTTCCCTCATCAAATCCATGCTCCCTGATCCAGATTAATCTGTGCTGTTCTAAATGGTTCATGCTGTCCCCCGGAATTGATCCCAATAATTTGCCCACCTATGAAGATGGATTAACTGGATTGTAAGAACCCTGTTCTTCCCTCCCTCTTTTTAAAAACAATGTTATAAACAGTTGCTTGAGCCTTCGGCACCAATCCTGTAATCAGACAGGGTTGACAATGGCGATTAGAGTCTCTTCAGTTTGCCCTTTTATTTCAAATAGACTGGGTTATATTTAATCTGGCTGTGGTGATCTATCCACTTTCAAAGATCCTAAAACTTAATACCTCTTTTTTGATGTTTATCCCATCCGTTATCTCACATTCATCCTTCTTTTCTGTGACTTAAGAATCAACCTAGTTTATGGAGAGGGTCACAAAGTATTCATTCAGAACCTTACCCACACTTGCCCACACACAAGTTATCTTTTTTTGTCCTTGAAGGCTGTAATATTTTCTTGGAGAACAAAGAGACTGCAGATGCTGAAATATGTAGCGTCCATCTGCTGGAGAAGCTCAGCCACTCAAGGAATGTCTGTGGAGGGAAAAGGACAACACTCCATTTCCCTCCACAGTTTCTTCCTGACCCACTGAGTTTCTCCAGCATCTTCTTTGTTGTTCCTAACATTTCCTTTCTTATTCTCTTGTTGTTTATGTATTTGTGAAGAATCTTTAGATTTTTCTTCCCAATGGAAACCTTCCTCCACTCCATGAATTCTGTCTACACTTCCCGCTGCCTTGGTAAAACAGCCAACGTAACCAAAGCTTCCACCCACCCTGGATGTTTTCTCTTCTCCCACTCCTCCTCCCAAGATACAAAAGCCTGGAAAGATACCACCAGGCTCAAGGACAGCTTGTATTCCACTCTAATAAGACCATTGAGTGATTCCCTAGGATGATAAGATGGACTTGCGACTCACCTCTACCTTGCACATTATTGTCTGCCTGTACCTTTCTCAGAAACACTATTCTGAATTATGTTATTATTTTCCATTGTTTTCTCTCAATGCACTGTTGTAATGAATGGATCTGTATGAATGGTATGCAAGAGATGTTTTTCACTGTGCCTCAGTACATGTGATAGTAATAAACCAATTTACCAATTCTCTCTGCACCATGTCACTGGGGGCTTTGGGCTTGACAGTCTCACCCATTTCCTTTGTGTGAACATGTTAACTTTTTGGATCTCTTTCAATGATTTAACCTTTCTTATGGGCTATTTCTATAAGGAAGACCCAAAGGGTTATTGGCTTGTAGTAGCCAATCCACTTTAAGGATATTAAGCTTGTAGGAACAGAAGAGACCAGGCCCACTAAGTCAGCTCTAAGTAATTGCACCTGAGCCATCTTCTTAATTTCATTATTTCCTTTCTATTACAAAAATCCAAGATCTCATGCATTACTTTTTGAATGAAAGAGCAAGGTTAAAGAACATTACAGCTGACTCCTGCTCCTATCTACTCTCCATTCTTCTGTTCAGTTTTGAGTCTCCAGTTCTCCCAAAATCTGCATGGTTACCAGGACGTGATTTCTTGATTTCCACTTTGTGGTCCAATGGCAAGGAGACATGATGACTATCAAGCAAAAATTGAATGCATTTAGAGAAAGACTGGATTGTCCTTCAAATATAGTGTCACCTAAATAGCACAGAATAATAAGAGTTAGTGTAGATTTACTCAACAGTTATGATGTTACTTGAAATTAATAAATTTGGGATTACATTAGAACATCTTGAGCATTTAAGGACATAAGATTCAGCTGCTGTGATTGTTTCCTAAGATGCTGATGATAGGTTAGAATTTATTCAGCGATTAAGGGGACAAGTGACCCCTGGGAAATCTGTGACCTTCACCACACAAACACCAATTTGACATGAATGACCAATAACTCAGCTGTAGGAACTTGCATCGGCCTCAGATGCTGAAAGAAAGCAAGTTATTCTCAATGCAAAATCTGAAGTCCTAATCTATCCTCAGAGTTCTTGTGGGTCAAAAATTGTGGGTTAAGTTTAAGAATGTGATCATAAAAGTTTAGCCTGACACCATCCTGTGAGACTTTATAGAAATTTATTTGTTCATCGCACGCCAAAACATACTGTTCATCCTTGATTTCCTTTGAACTTCGGAGACAGCTGAAAGTCAACTGCAGCCTTTTTCATCCTAATGACCAAGTCTGGTTATTTCACAGTTGTCATTATGCAGTTTTGATTGTTAATTTCCATTCAGGAATTAGTTAATTCTTTAAGTTGAAGCTCCCCACCAGTTGCGTTCGGATTCCAACTCCCAGTTTAGAGCACCGATCCGGACCCCAGACCGTGGCTCCACTGCTGTGCTGAGGACGTGCTGTCCTCTCGGGGGGCGGGGGGGGGCCCACATTTCAAAGAGGCATCAACCAAGGGCCAGATCACTCTCTCAAGCACTTCAGAATCAGAATCAGGTTTACTATCACTTGACATACAGTATGTTGTGAAATTTGGTGTTTTGCAGCAGCAGTACAAGACAATACATGCAAAATGCTGTAAATTACAATAAAATATTACCATTGTAGTTAAATAAATAGTGTAAAAAACAAAAATAGTGAGTTAATGTTCATGGGTTAATTCACTATCAATTTAGAAATCTGATGCCAGAGAGGAAGAAGCTGCTCCGTAAACATTGAGTGTGTGTCTTCAGGCTCCTGTACATCTGCTCTGACGGTAGTAACAAGAAGAGGGCATGTCCTGGGTTATGGGGGTCCCTAATGATGATACTGCCTTTCTGAGGGAGAACCCTTTGAAGATACCCTTGGTGGTGGGCGGGGGGGTGGGGGGCGGTGATGCTCGTGCCCATGATGGAGCTGACTGAGTTTGCAACCCTGTGCAACTTTTTCCCATCTTGCGCAGTGCCCTTTCCAGACCAGATGGTGACACAACCAGTGAGAGTGATCACCATGGTACATCTGTAGAAATTTGGTAGAGTTTTTGGTGATATACCGCATCACCTCAAACTCCTAATGAAATTCAGTTTTTGTAAACAATCCTATTGCATAATGTCATGTAGCCCCCCTGGCCAGCCTCAGGGTCGCTCGGCTCGCTGTCGTCTAGGGAAACAGCCCTCGGCCCCGGCAGACTGGGTAATTAGTTTGTGTGGATGCTGTGTGATGTACCCCACCCCACCCAAATAACAGACAATACATCAGATACGAATAAATGATTTACAGTTTATAGATATTACTGGAACTATATAATTAATAGAGAATAAAATATAAAAGGAGAATAAAAGGTGCCACACTTATCAAACTTCAATCTCTTCATGCACAAAACAGTTGGAGCTCAAGGACCTTCTTCTTCACCCTGAGTCTCCCCTCGGACCACCTCGACCGGCCGTCTGGGACCAACAACGGTGGTCGACCAGACGCTCCACACGAGTCCGTCTCCGTCTCCTCTCCTCGCTGAATGCCCCGCTCGGTGTCCGAGCCCGTTAGCAGACTCACAGCACCTGCTCCATCCTCTGTCTCTCTCTCTCCCGCCTTCTGCCTCAAAACCCCACGCATACAAATCTTCCAGATACACCAAAGTCATAACAACTATCCCAATTGGTTCATAACATCCTCTTATTACCCCCTAACCCACAACAAGCTGTTAGCGCAAAGCTTTCTCAGCGTTTAACGTAATAAAGAAGCATTCCCAAGTATAACGTAACAAAGAAGCCATTTTAATTAGCCTACACAGTAACATAAGAGACGAAACCCCCTTACACTCAAAAAAGACTGGAGGAATTATCCTGACGTGTACTTATCCCCAAATAACATTACTAAAGCAAATGACTTGATCGTTATCACAGCAGTTTGCAGGAGCTTTCTGTGCACAAGTTGGCTGCTGCATTTCTTAAGTGACTAAAGAGGCAGCAGTGCAAAAACATGTGTCATTAGACAAGAAGCCATTCAGGGTATCATGAAAGTGAGGTGAAAGGCAGGTTAGAAAAGTATTAATTATTTTCCATGGAAGTCCATTGTTTGGAAAATTGGGTCACTTGTGTGATTACATCTTGAGGGATGGACAACCAAAACTAACAGAAATGACACTGAAGCATTGAGGGTTCTGGTAAATGGAGGTGAGTGATTTTAGGATAGAGATCAGCCATTATCTAATGGAATGATTGGACAGTGGGATTAATTGCTCTTTTCCATTCTTCTGGTACCAACTGTCCTACATTCCAGGAACCTTGCTGATTACGCACTGTAACAAATGGGCCATAAGGACAAGATGTTGCTTCTCGTTGCACTCCACCCCCACCCTCTCGATGAACTAATTGCCATCTTATTAATCAGTCCAGGAGTGTTTCGGTACAGCTGCCAGAGGAGCTTTATCTGATTCAGTTGCTCCGTCATGTGAAAGCCCCATCTTAATTTGATGCAATTATTTCATCAAGAGAATGATATCAGCAGACTGATTAATTTATAAAGCATGTTTTTGCAACTGAATGTACCTCTTTGATTCTCATTATGCGCACTGATAGTGGCAAAATTAGTATTTATGAAGAAGGCTGCCAAATCTTCTTGTTTATTGGTTTTTTGAGCCATAAGCCACATCAGTTAATAAATACTTGCATTCTTTGTGATGAGCTCTGGCTGTTCCTTCCACACTGACTGTATGGGTTTTCACTTTGTTTTTGTTTTAGGATGAGGCGACACAGCCACTGAACCTCTCAGCCAAGCCGAAAACTTTTGATCCCACAAAGTCACCGGCGTCACCGAGCTCCCCACCGATCCCCACTCTGAAAGCCAGCACAGGTCCTGGCCACCTCAAGCCCGCCATCTCCACCACGTTAAGCGGCACTCCTGGCCGAATGACTTCAATAGGTACGTCATCCATCCGGTTAGTTCGTGCACTGTGTGTTTGGGCATGTCTCTGTTTATGTTGGTGTTGTATGTTCATGCACTATGTATCTGTCTCTGTGTGCACTTTTTGTACATGAGTGCATGTGTATGCGCTCTGTGTATGCATGTGTGGTCTTTGTGTGTGCATCTGCACAGGGTTCTGTGTGGTAGAGTGGATATATATATCTGCACTTGTTTTTGTGTGTACGTATGTGGGTGTGTTTTGTGTGTATATGTGCATGTTCTGCATGTGTTTGTATGTGCTTGCGCATGTGTGTATATGTATGTGCGTGTTGCATGCGGATGTGTGTGCATGTACATATGTGTGTGTTGTGCAAGTGTGTGTGTGTGTTTGTGTATGTTTATTTCTCACTGAGTCAGATGCTTTGCATTCCAAAGATGGCCCAGCTGTGCATTGCTTCCAGTGATCTGCACATCAGACAAAATCGCTGGGTTTGTGTTGCTGACAACCACCCCCTGTATCCCATTCTCTCCTCCACCTTAGTGGTTAACTCCATCCAACATCACAATTGCCATCAGTGAATGTACCCCTGGTAGTTGCTGGTACTCACCCAAGAACCATCATCTCTCTCCTCTTACTTCCCCTGCTCCAGCACCCTATCTCTTTCTTACACACCACCATATCACATCATTCAGTCTGCATGGCAACTGTGTCTCATGCTTCAATATTTCCCTGCCTTCCTCAGAATTGTTACACTCTATAAGAGCTGCTGTCTCATACCTATGACTTCCTGGGTTTGATGGTGACCTGGGTGCTGTCTATGTGGAGTTTGCACGCTCTTCTTGTGGTGGCAGGGCTTCCCCCGGGTGCTCCAATTTCCTCCCATATCCAAAGATAGGTTGGTCAATAATCTACAATGAGCTAGCTGCAGGAGAGTCTCAGTGAGCTGATCAGTATCTGTGGGAGGAAAGGGTTTATCAATATTTTGGGTCAAGACCCTGCACTGGGACCTGCTACAGAGTTTCGACCTGAAATGCCAACCATTTCTTTACTTTCACACATGCTGCTCAACCCACTGAGTACTTCCAGCAGACTGTGGCTCCCGATCCCAGTGTCTACAGTCCCTTGTGTCTCTGGTCAATAGGTTAACTGGTCTTAGTAAATGGCCCCTGGTCTGTGAGTTAGTGATAAAATCCCGTTGGAGGCAGGAAGTGTTTGATTGGGATGCAGGCGTGGTAAATTAGAATTGGTGTAAATGAGTGCTTAATTGTCAGTTTAAACTTAATGGGCCAAATAGCCTGGACCCTTTTTCTCAACTCTTCCCTCCCGCCTAAGGATGGAGGTGAGGGAGCCTTAGGTCCCACACCACCAGATTCAATTCAAGCACAGATATTATCCTTCAACCATCAGGCTCCTGAACCAACATGGATAACTTCACTCACCTCAACTCTGAACTGATTCCACAGCCTACAGGCTCACTTTCAACTCATGCTCTCAGTATTGCTTATTGATCTTTTTTCAATTATTTGTCTTCTTTTCCACATTGGTTGTTTGTCAGTATTTATTCATGCAAAGATTTTCACAAATTCTATTGTATTTCTTTATTTTCTTGTGAATGCCTGTAAGAAAATGAATCTCTAGGTAGTATATGGTGACACACTGCACACATACTTGGACAATGAATCAACTTTCACTTTCACCTCTCCACTGCTGCACGCTGCCAGATTCAGCTGCTAGCAGCAAACCACAGTCGTGTTTCTGAACAGTTCAGGTAGAGATGTATAAGATGATGAGAGGAATTGATCATGTGGATAGTCAGAGGCTTTTCCTCAGGGCTGAAATGGCTAACACAAGAACGCATAGTTTTAAGGTGTTTGGAAGCAGATACAAGGGGGATGTCAGGGGTAAGTTTTTCAAACAGAGAGTGGTGGTGTGTGGAATGCATTGCCAGTGAAAGTAGTAGAGGTGGATACAATCGGGTCTTTTAAGTGACTCTTAGGTAGGTACACGGAGCTTAGAGAAGCAGAAGCTATGCAGTAGGGAAATTCTAGGCAACCTCTGGAGTAGGTTACATGGTCGGCACAACATTGTGGGCCGAAGGGCCTGTAATGTGCTGTAGATTGTCTGTGTTCTATGTAAACTTGACAATACAGTGAGAGGGCAGGAGGTCCCACTCACAATTGAGTTGCATCTTATGATATGAATCCTGACTTTAACGATGCTTGGGGCATGAAGTAGCATGTTGGGAGAAAATCCAGGTCAATTCTTTTCCTGTGATGTTACAGCAGCTGCTATTTACTTTTGTTTTGTTCACTTTTTCTTGTACTTGTAAAAACTTGCAGAGAGGCATGCAGGATAAAGGTGGAGGAATGTAGGTGATTATTGTTCGCTGTAACTCATTTATGACTTTTCCCACAGCTCTACAGGGTAGAAGCATTTTCAGACTAAAAGGTCACAGCATAGATTAGGAACATATTATTATCAGTTACGGTGCTTTTGTGTGAGACAAAGTGAAATACTAAGAGTTTGAGCTTATACAGAGTAGCAAAATGGCACAGGCATAGTGCTAATGCCTCAAAGCGCCAGAGCTCAGGGCTTCCTTCTTTTAGAAGAATAAGGGGCCATCTCATTGAAACCTGTCAAATATTGAAAGGCCTAGACAGAGTGGACATGGAGATGTTTCCTATAGTGGGAGAGTCTAGCACCAGAGGGCACAGCGTCAGAATAGAAGGATGTCCTTTCAGAACAGTGATGAAGAGGAATTTCTTTCGCCAGAGGGTGGAGAATCTGTGGAATTCATTGCTACAGATGGCAGTGGCCATCATTGGGTATATTAAGAGTTGAGGTTGAGAGATTTTTGATTTTTAAGGATGTCAAAGACTAAGGGGAGAAGGCAAGAGAATGGATTGAGGGGGATAATGAATCAGCCTTGATAGAATGACTGATCAGACTCAATGGGCTGAATGGCTAATTCTGCTCTTGTGTTTTATGGTCTGCTGTCTCCGGTGACCCCGGTTCCTGTCTCCTGGTATTGTCTGTGCGGTGTTTGCACTTCCCTCTATGACATCTCACTGTTTCCTTCCTTATCTTAAATGTGTTTTGACTGGTTCAATGGCCTTTGCAACCTACCTTGTAGTGCAAGGTAACATCCAAAAGTATCAAGGAGGAGTTGATGTGAGAGAGAATGAGGTGGTATTGGTATAAAAGCAGACGGAGATTCTCCTTTGTGGGATTGCTTCCCTGGATGTGATCATCCAAATGGATTTTTTTCTCTGATGTTATGACAGCCTTTCACACTCTTAGGACATTTTAATGAGTAACATGTAGTTATTATTACCATAGCGTCATAGAGTAATGCAGTATGAAAATAGGCCCTTCAGCCCATCTTGTCCATGCTGGCCATGGTGCCCACCAAGCTAGTCCTATTTGCCAGTGCTTGGCTCATATCCCTCTAAACCCCTCCTCTAAAATATTTTAAAATATTATTGTATCTGCCTACATATTATTAGATTAGATTATGAGGACACGCAGTCCTCTTTTATTGTCACTTAGTAATGCATGCATTAAGAAATGATACAATGTTCCTCCAGAATGATATCACAGAAACACAAGACAAACCAAGACTAAAAAAACTGACAAAAACCACATAATTATAACATATAGTTACAACAGTGCAAAGCAATACCGTAATTTGATAAGAACAGACCATGGGCATGGTAAAAAAATTCTCGAAGTTTCTCGAGAGTCCCATCATCTCACGCAGACGGCAGAAGGAAGAAAAACTCTCCCTGCCATGAGCTTCCAGCGCCGCAAACTTGCCGATGCAGCACCCTGGAAGCACCCCACCACAGCCGACTCTTGAGTCCGTCCGAAAACTTCGAGCCTCCGACACCAAGCACCGAGCACCATCTCTGCCGAGCGCTTCAACCCTGGCCCCAGCAACAGGCAAAGCCGAGGATTTGGGGCCTTCCCCTCCGGAGATTCTCGACCGCACAGTAGCAGCGGCAACGAAGCGGGCATTTCAGAAGTTTCTCCAGATGTTCCTCTGTGCTTCTCACATCTATCCCCATTAAATCAGCCCCTATTTAACAAATACGATATCATTTCGGAGCGGCCGCGCGCGCTGCGTCACGCCACCATCTTCTCCTCCCCTGCTATATAGACACTATCCTGTGATTGAAGAAATTCACCCTTAGCTCCCTTCTAAATCTTTCACCTCTCACCTTAAAATGATGTCTTCTAATTTTTAGTTCCCTTTCCTTGGGAAAAGGACTATGTGAATTCACCCTCTATAAACCTCTCATGCTTTTGAACACCTCTATAACATCACCCTCAATCTTGTAGGTTTCAAGCAAAGAAGTCCAAGACTGCACAACTTCTCACCAGAACTCATGATCCCGAATCCTAGCAATATCTTTGTAAAACTCCTTCCCAGTGTTTTTTTACTCCACAATGAGAAAAAAATACAATGCTAGTCTTCACTCAGCAGTGCTGGACAGGCAACAATATAACTGTGATGTTCTTATTGATATTGGTTGGGGATAAATATCAGCTGGGAACGGAGGATAATTAAATGGAACCGTGGGATCATTGGGGTTTCTGTGAAAGTTTAGACACCAGCTAAACATCGCAACTGAAAATTATCATCTCTGTCACACAATACAGTACTCCCATGTTGATGGAAGTTCTGGATACAAAGAAGGTTTACAAGAATCATACTAAAAAAGGCACAAAGATGAACATACCAGGACAACAAATGACTGAGTTTCTTTTACCTTGAGGTGGAGGTTTTTAAAAAAAAGAACACTACAACACAATACAGACCTGTCAACCCACAATATGGTGCCAACTTTCTACTCCTATCTAAGATCAATCTAACCCTTCCCTCCCTCATCACTCTTTATTTTACTATCATCTATGTGCCTATCTAAGAGACTGTTAAATGCCCCTGATGAATCTCTGCCACACCCCCTGGCAGCGTGTTCCACGCACACACATTCTCCGTCAAAAACACACCTTTGTCATTCACCCTACACCTTCCTCCTGTCAAGTTAAAATTATGCCCCCCCCCCCAATATATTAGCCATTTCCACCTGGGAAAAAGTTTCTGGCTTTCAACTCAATCTTTGCTTCTTATCATCTTGTATGCCTCTACCTAGTCACCTCTCATCCCACTTTGCTCCAAAGTGAGGAACCCTAGCTTGCTTAACCTATCCTCATAAGACATGCCCTCTAATCCAGGCAGGATCCTAGTAAATTTCCTCTGCACCCACTTTAAAAGTTTCCACATCCTTCCTAGGATAAGGCTATCAGAACTGAAGATAATTTTCCAAGTTTGGTCAAACCAGGGTTTCATAGAGCGGCAAAATTATCTCCTGGCTCTTGAACGGAAGCTCCTGACTAATGTAGGCTAGCACACTGTACACCTTCTTAACAACCCTATCAGCTTGCATGGCAACTTTGTGGGATCTGTGGATGTGGACCCTAATATCCCTCTGTTCCACACTGCTAAGAATCCTGCCATTATCCCTATATTCTGCTTTCAAATTTGACCTTCCAAGGTGCAGACTTGATGAAGGCTTTTGATAGAGTGGATGCAGAAAGGTTGCTTCTGGCTGTGAGAGAGAGTTTATTGATCTAGATGGTCATCAAGAAATCCAGTAAGGGTTAGTGAAACTTCTTTGCCAGCGAGAGGTGTTAATATAGAAATGGTCTTCATGGAGAGTGACCAAGGCAAATGGTATGGATGTAGGTAAAGGAGAGGCTGAGCAAGCTTCTGATGCAGAAGGGGATGAAGCTGAGAGATTTTTTTGAGGAAAGATGGACAGGAGGATTGAGTGGAGCATAAGCCTATATAGGTTGGTTGAGCCAAAGACCTGGGCCTATGGTGCATGCTGCATTTAGAATAACTTTGATCTGGGGGTCAGGATTCTGGTGTGGGATAGTGACAACAACCCAGTGAGCCATTAATGAATTTTGCTCAAAATACCTTATGACCGATAAAATAAACTTTTTTTACACCAGAAAGTGCATCAGAATCATCTGAGCATCTTAGTATCTTCCAAATCTAATGAAGCATAGGTTTGGGACAGAGTATAAACTCTCTTTCAAATCATGTCTCACTTTTAGCCAATTTGTAAATTTAATAATTAGCATGCAGTTGGAAGAATTGTACATTGCTCCTTTCGATAACAGGGTGAGGGATTTGTCTGTTCGTTCATTGGGTTTTGTTGGAATTTTGAAAATGTCAGGAATCTACACTGTTGGCTCAACAGTAGGTTGTGGGTTCAAGTTCCAATGCAGAGGAACTACACATGCAACTCAGACTAATACTTGCTGTGTGGCATTAAAGTCATATTGTGCCTCATTGTTTGATGTCTTAGCTGATAAACTGAAGCACCCAATTGCAATTAGGTGGCCAAAAGGGTGAAGGAAAGAAAGCAATGGGACCCATGGTTATCCCTCAGAAAAACAGAGAGACTTGTTGCAGTTTGTAGGAACTTACTCTGTGAAAGACTGGTCACCAATTTTTCTATGTAATTTGGAAAATGCTCTGAAGGATTATCAGGAGTCTGCACCATAGAAGACTTTTGAAATCCAAGATCTTTTTAAGATGATTTGTAAAGATGATATTTTTTTTTACGTCCCTAATTTATTTACTGTTTTGTACTGGGTTACACTTGGGGACTGAACTTCACTTTTGTGGCAGCAGAGAGAAGGCCAGTGATCCTCTTTGTGCCCAACAGGACCTCCTAATAAACGAACCAAAAAAAACCCAGAAAATCGCAGGTGCTGGAAATCTGAAATAAAGGCAAGTTTTGTTGGAAGTACACAGAGGGTCAGGCAGTATCTGTGGAAAGAAAAAGAGTTAATGTTTTAGGTTTTTGACCCTCCATTGGAACTTAGGAGTTAGTTCTTTTTCAATCCACTGAGTAAATCCAGCATTTTCCGCAGCAAAGTGATTTTATTTGATTGAGATTCAATTAAATGGGCCTGGATATTGTATATCCTTATAAAACCTGCTGTGCAGGCTGACATGGAGAAAACAATGACTGAGGACTAGATGACACAGAAATTTCAAACCTTTAGGAGAAGGTAGGCTCCACAAACGATTATTCACAGTTTGTATTCACTAAAGTTTAGAAGAACGAGAAAAAAATCAAGTTGAAACTAACAACATTCTTACCAGACTGACAAATAATCTGCTAGAGGAACTCAGCCGATCAAGCAGCATGTCAGACTGAAGAAGTTATCAATGTTTTGGGTCAAAACCCGGCATCAGGACTGAGTATGAAGATGGCCTGTGTAAAGAAAACGGTTGCTGAGCAGAAGGATTTAGGAGTACAGGTACATAATTTACTGGAAGTGGTGTTGGTGATAGGCTGGATAGAGAAGACATTTGGCATGCTGGCTTTCATCAGTCAGGGCATTCAGTTTCAATTGTTCCATTTCAATTGTACAAGACATTGATGAGATCACACTTGGAGTAGTGTGTTTAGTTTTGATTATCCTGTTAACCTTAGGACTCACACCACCAGGCTCAGGAACAGTTATTGCTCCTCAACCATCAAACTCTTGAACCAAAGGAGATAACTTCATTCATCTACACTTGCTCCATCATTGAAATGTTCCCACAACCTGTGGGCTCACTTTCAAGGACTTTTCATCTTATGTTCTTGATATTTATTGCTTATTTATTTATTATTACTATTACTTTCTTTTTGTATTTGCACAGTTTGTTGACTTTTGTACACTGGTTGAATGGTCAAGTGGTTGCGGTCTTTCATTGATTTTATTATGGTTATTATTCTAAGGATTTACTGAGTATGCCCACAAGAAAATGAATCTCAGGGTTTATATGTGACGTATGTGTACTTTGATAATAAAATTTACTTTGAAGTTTGAAAAGATACTATTAAAATGGAAAAAGTGCAGAAAAGATTTAGGAGGATAATGCCAGAACTTGCAGGCCTGAGTTATAGGAAGAAGTTGGGGAGACTTGACGTAATTCCTTGGAGTTTAGGAGATTGAGGGGTGACCCTTTGGATGTGTATGAGAGGTAAAGGTGGGGTAATATACACAGACTTTTACCCAAGGAAGGGACACTAAAAACTTGAGGGCATAGGTTTAAAGTGAAGGATGAAAGATTTAAAATAGAGCTGACAGCCAACTTCTTCATGCATACATGGACTGAGCTGCCAGAGGAAGTGGTTAAAACAGGTACAGTAATGACATTCAAAAGATATTTGTGTCGGATAGGAGGGGTTTAGAGGGATATGAGCCAAATGTGGGAAATTGGGATTGACTTGGATGAACTTTTGGTCAGTTTGCATGAGGTAGGATGAGGGGATCTATCACTGTATGATTCTATAAAAGGCATAAAGATGAATGGCAAAAGAACAAGAATACGATGTAGAGACACAGGATCGGCCATGGTTATAGTGAGTGATGGGGTGAATTAAACGGCTTGAGTGGATTTTACCCTTATGTCTTTTTTACTATTGTCCTGAAATGTTGGTAATTCTGTTTATGGAATTAGGGAAGACTGAGAGTCTTTTTAAATGTGTCTCCTGAAATTAATTTTCTAAAACTTAAGATTCATGGCATGTTCTCTCACTTGTTTACCCAAGTTAGCGATCCTATCTTTCTCTTCCACCGCATTCCAGACATCCTCTCCTCCATCACGTCCTCGGGTTACTTGAACGACCATGACGCCATGGCGAAAGCAATCCAAGAAGCCCGACAAATGAAGGAACAGCTTCGCAGAGAGCAGCAGGCACTCGACGGGAAGGTTGCAGTCATTAACACCCTTGGCCTAAATAACTGCAGAATGGAAAAGGTCAGTGTGAATGTCTGGGCATCCACATAGTGTGATTCATTTTCATCGGAAGTCCTGTTCATTTTATTGCTGCTTGGTTGTGTTTTCTGTAACAATGCCTCTTTTTATGAAGAGAACCAAGCACAGTCCCAAGGTTCACAACTCCTCCCCACTTGATCACAGTTAATGAAAGTTAACATCTGATTCAGACTAGGACGTGCTATTTTTAGTACAAAGGATTCAGAAATAAGTGGAATTCAAAAGACTCAGCATCAACTTTGTTTACATATTTGAGAGAAGATATTGCCTAATTTAGTTTGGACTTACTAATTAAATTTGTTCATGCTTTGCACCAAATAACATTATTATTTACAGCCCAGATAGAGATTTTGTAAAGTGTGCATTAGCCTGTAAAACATATTGTTGCTGCTATTTTTGCAATCCTGAGACTTCTCTTTTAAATAATGTGTATTTTTAAGCAGAGACTAACAAATAGAAATCTCAGTGACTGCCACAGCTGCCCTGTATACCGTGATCCCATTTAAAAGCTAGAAGTGACATGCTAATAATGTATTTATATAATTACTGACCTATTGGAGAATGAGATTTCAATAAGGCTTCGGCTGTTTGTTTTAAGAAAGTGAAAGAATGGGCAAAAGGACACAGATGGCAGCTTACTGGATGTGACTGTGAGATTCAGGAAATGTCATTTGGGTAATGAGCTGTCAGAGTGAAAGGAAGATTGCTGGAAACAAGTGATGTAACAATAAAGGGAATCAGATTGTAATTTGTGCTTCTGCAAAAATATTTTAAGTACGAACTCTGAAGGCGTGTACATTACCAGCAGGGAAGTTATTGACCCTGTTTAGTTCTCCTTGAACTGTTGGTTCTTGCAGCCACCGTGAACCTCTGCAGGATGGGGACAGTTTCTGGGACACGTTCCCCAGATGCAGCAATCAAAGGGCAGTAACCATGAAAGTTGTGCGACCAGAGGGGAACTTCCCATGGCAAGTACTTCCCCACAATACATTCGTTTTTTAGGGGTCCGAGAGGCTATTGCGGGTAGATAAGAGTGAATTATGATGGGAAAATGGAAACACGTATTGGCCAAGCTGGCCAAAGATCGAAGAGCTCCTTCCCCAAAGGATGCTGGTGAACCACTGGGACTTATATTTTGCAATGAGGCCCATGATGGAGCTGGCCGAGTTTACACCCCTGTGCAGTTTTTTTTACAATCCTGTCCAGTGATCCCTCCAGACAGTGATGCAACCAGTTAGAATGCTCTCCTCAGTTTAACCGTAGAAATTTGCTAGAGTCTTTGGCTATACTGTGGAGAAATAAATCAGCTAATTACAGCATTTAGCATGGATAAGCTTAAGGCAATGCTAGATAAGTACCTCAGGGAGAAGTATGTACGTGTAGATGAAAATGAAGATGGCACCATACTGGGCTGAAGGTCCTCTTTGTGTGTCCTTCTCTTCTGGGGTCAATGGAACTGAGGAGACTCACGTACTCCCAACGTATACAGAAGCTACACACATTACATGGATTATACAGCACTGGGATTGGTCAGTGAGCAATTTCAGATCCTGTTATCTGCTCCTCGGATGACTGGGTTGGACGAGAATGTTTAGGATGGGCAGCGCTGTTGAGCAAGGAGTCTGCCATTCTCAGCTGGCGATGTTGAAGAACCATTTGCCCACGGGCATAATAGCGTTTCTGAAATTTCCCAGCCAAGGACACTAGAGCCCCTGTCTCATGCTTCTATGCCCAGCAGCATTCCCTGCTGCACGTCTCTACCTTAAAGTGCAGTACCCTGCTAATTTAAAGGCTGACATATCTTGCTCAACATTCTCGTAGTAAATCCATGCGTTTTAATTTCATATTTTTCCTCGCCTGCCCTCAGCTGTTCCCTCTATGCCGAATCTCAAGGGGCACAGTGTGCTCTGGGCTCAGTATTGTTCTTCACTTGTAAGGCCAGATATTTGATCATTGGCAGCATCACAGCCAACCCTTGACTGTAGAGGTACATGTCCACAGACATATGCACTCTAAAACAGCTGCCTCGGCAGCCATCGTTGGAAGGAAACCTGGCTGATCATACTGCAAGCTGAATGAACTGCAAAGCACACTGTTGGATCTGGGAGCCAGTGACAAGACTGGCATGCTTTGCCCATCTCCAGCTGCCTCTGAGCGAGAAACTGGCTGCTACAACTGTTGCTATCCATGTCACAAAGTCAAAGAGTTGTACAGTACAGATGCAGGCCATTCAGCCCACCACACCCTTTCCATCCTTTTTCTCTATCTATACGAATCCCATTTGCCCACATTTGGACCATATCCTTCTGTGCCTTGCCAATTTAAGTGTGATGTCTAAATGCTACTTATTGCCCCTGATTCCTCTTACTTCGCTGACAGTACATTCTAAATAACACCCATAACTCTGTGTAAAAAATAAATAAATTTACTCCTCGGATCCCCTTTAATTCTCTCACCTCTCACCTTTACATCTGACCTCATGTTTATGATACCTCTACCACAAGGAAAAAATTCTGCCTGTCTGCCTGAACAATGCCTCTCATAATCTTACACATTTCTGTCAGGCCACCACCCAGCCTCCTTCGCTCCAGGGGAAACCATCCCACCCTCTCCGGTCTCTCCCCTGAACTAAGGTCGGCCATTCCAGGAAAAATCCTGATCAGCCTCACCTGCGTGCTCTCCAGCACAGTCACGGCCCTTCTATAGCATGTTGACCAGAACTACACGCAGTATTCCAAGTGTGGCCTAATATGGCTTATCCAGCAACTTGCTACCCTTCTTTCTCAGAGCATTTTAAGCAATCCAATCCCACAGGGTAACCCTCTGTGACGTGACTGAGTTGCTCCTTATTTGTGTTTCTTGCTGTGTCTTATTCTGCCTTGGCTGTTTCGTTAAGGAGGACCACTTTCTGATTCCAAGGTCTGAATTTCAACTGTGTCGTACAGTATCTAACCAGTTTAGCTGGGAGAGGGTTAAAACGTAATAATGGTTAATCACAAGAGATTCTGCAGATCTTAAGCAACAAACACAAAATGCAGGAGGAACTCAGGCAGCATCTATGAGGAGGAATAAACAGTCCATATTTCAGACTGAGACCCTTCATCAGGATTAATTATCATTAATCTTTGTATCTCCTATTAGTAGCTTTTAGAGTAATAGTCAGTCATTCTGATAACATATTTAATATATCAAAGTAGAGGCTATTTTATTTTTAGAAGATTTCCTTAAAGAATCTGGATTTCCATCATGTTACGTGAAGGAAAACCTTCTCTTTAATCAGAGTGTTAACCCTCTATTAGTGAGCGTCATAGGCATAATTGTTGTAGGGAGCACTTGTAATCAGAAAAAGGTTCTTAACCTCTTCCTGCACTAGCTGTGGTAGGAGAGGGGGAATAAGACATAGCAAGAGACGTTAATAAAAAGTGACTTAAAATGTTCCTTGGAAGCTCTTGAAAATTGCAGTTATTTGTTAAGTATATTTAAGTCAGCTGTAGATACAGCAGTTGGCAAGTTGAGAAAGCATCTGTACTTGGTTTCTAAAAAAAAAGAGGCATGGATGCATTCTGCATTCCCGTGTGCTACCAGCTGGGAATTGTCAAATGACAACCAACAAAATACTTTTGGACAGAAAAGACTTCATTTATAGCTTTATGTACTCGCAAACCAGACTCTGCGGTTTTGATTTGGAGCCCATGAAAATGTCTTTGATGGTATGGAGATTCCTCTTCATGAAGTCGCCAGCACGAATGCGTTGTAAGTTGTAGCTACAGATCAGTCATTCAAAACTAATGGCAGTAATTGTCCTGACTGCTTGTATTGCAATGCACTGTATTAAAATAATCCAACCCCTTAGTCTTGGCAGTGCAAGTTAATCTTCTTTAATACAGATCAGCTGTTACTCTCCCACATGACTTCAGGCAGAGCCAGGCGACTATTCACAGTGTTTTGATTAAGTTACAAAAGTACAACCATCTGCCTTCACATCTTTCTCATTCAATCACTTCTCTGCCGCTCTGTTTCTGTTGCACTTATTTCCAAGATTGTCCTGAAAGTTTTGATACGGCTAGTCAAGCCTAATTAAACGTGGCTGTCCACAGTGTCACATCCTCACACATTGGCTACCACACACACACACACACACACACACACACACTCACACACATACACACAGCCAGACAGACACACACACACACACACACACACACACACACACACACACACACACACACACAAAACAGTTCAGCAAAAAATATTACAGATGCTGGTAATCTGAAAGGTAAAAGAAATTGTCGGAAGTAGTCAGCAGGTCAGAGAGACTCCACGGAGAGAGAAAGAGTTAACTCACAGGTCGCTTGGCCCAAGAGTTTCATTATATATGGCAGTGATAATAAACCTGAACGACACCCCCACACAAGATGCCAGAGGAACTCAGCAAAGCAGGCAGCACCTGAGTCCTGATGAAGGGTCTTGTCTTGAAATGTAATCTGTTTATTCCCCTCCATAGATGCTGCCTGACCTCCTGAGTTCCTCCAGCATTTTATGTGTGTTGCTCAAGATTTCCGACATCTTCAGGATCTCCTGTGTCACTGCTAATAAACCTGATTTTGATTCTATTCGGAGGTATTTTCATCTTCACTGAAGTTGCTTGGCCTGTGAGGTATTGTCAACTCTGTGGTTAATCGGTCTGTGGATAGTGAGAATGGTTTGACAGGCTCCCGATCATTGAGATAAACTGTCCCCAGGTCAGCAGGGTCTTGAACCAGATGATCCAGGTTTAAGGAGAACCTAGGGGAAAACTGGTAGGAGCAAGGCTTTCTGAAGAGAAGCAGATAAGCTCATGAGAAGGGAAAGCATAGGGATGAGGGAAGAAGGGGTGGATTCCCTAAAATGAGAGTGGTTGTGTGTCACTTTGTTTAATATGGGAGGCTGATGCATGGGCAGCCACCACGTGGTCCTTGGCAGATTGGCATCAGTGTCCAGTGTCATGGAATGCAAGATGACTGGAGACACTTCCTACAGCCCTTGTGATGAATCTTCAGCCTTGGTTGGATCATTCTTTGTCTGGAATCTACTCTTTGACTAAACGCCAGACAGTGTCGCCCGCCCTCAGGATCCCAGAAAATCAGAAACCTCTCCACTGTGACAAGATGACAATCCTCACAGAGAGATGAGGAGGGGGTGCTGAAGAACTGTTCCCACAAAATGCATTTTAAAAATAAGTAAGGGTTAGATGAGTGTCCGTGACCTGTGAGTACCCATGAATTCTATGACTTTTTCTTTTCTGCATGTGTTTGTATGAGGAACACACAATACATTGATTGGTTCTTATCACCTCAGCTGCACAAATTATCTGTCCTATTGCCTATATAACAGCTCTGCCTTCACATCACTGGATGGCTTGAGACGGTGAATGGTGCTGTATCACAGCATTACTAACAGTGAATGCATGGGCTGCTCATTAAGTGGAGGATGCCAAGTTATTATGTTTAAAGCAAAGGTTGATAGGTTCTTGATTAGTAAGGGTGTCAAAGGTTGAGGGGAGAAGGCAGGAGAATGGATTTGAGAGGGATTTTAAATCAGCCAGAGACTCTGTGTGCTGAATGGCCTAATTCCACTCCAATGGCTTATGGTCTTTTAAAGGAAGCTGATTTATCTCTGTAACCTATTCTCCTTCCTTGTCAACTCCACTGACTCCCATGTGATCCACATTAATTAACAGTGTCCAGTTAACGTACTGGTGCATCTTAGGGATGTGCGATGGAACCAGAGTGCCAACAAGGAAGATGTGTAAACTCCACACAGACAGCACCAGAGGTCAGGATTGAGCCCGTGACCTTGGAGCTGCGAGGCAGCAGCACTGAATCCAGCATTATCGGTGTTGGTGGCCATGGTTATGCATGCGCAGAGCAAGAAGTTGGATTAAATGTTTTATTTATTTATTTAGAAACACAGTGCAGAGTGGGCCCATCAGCCCCTTTGAAACATGCCACCCAGAAACCCTGACAACCCCCTCTGACTTAACCTGAACCTCATCAAAGGACAATTAGCAATGACCAATTAACCTCCTAACTGGTACGGAGTTGAACTGTGGAGAAAACCCACGCCTTTCTACGAAGAGAGCGTACAAACTCCTGACAGAGGATGCAGGACTAAGGTCTGAACTTCAATGCCCCAAGCTGTAATAGCGTTGCACTGACTGTATGTTAACCATGGTACACGCTGGACAACTTGCAGAGCGGGAGCAACGAACCAGCCCTGCCAAGACAAAGGACATGCACACACGAAAGCCCAAGGGCCTTCTGCATTTCGTAGGCCAATTGATTCACTGCGCAATCAATCAGCCACATGTGCTCATGCCACATTCTTGCAATCGATCCAGTACAGTTCAACTATGAGACATAAAGCCATCTGGTGCACAATATCAAGGGACGAAGTTTGTTAACCCCCTCACTGATTAGCAGCTCCAGATTCACCACAGTTGTTGATCGCTCATCACTTTCTGAACTGGTCCAGTCACCCAGATCAGGGGGTATCTTCATATGAACGTTGGATTCCAGCTTTTGTGGTTCTGTGGCCAAGCACAAGTAGCAGTCACATGCGATGATCCATTCAGTTGTTATCAACCAGAGCTTTCCCTCATCTAGTGCTCCACAGCTCCAGGAACCTTGGTTCAATACCCGCATACAACCCACACAGTCTGCACGTCTCCTGCTGTAACCATGTGGATTCCCCACAGTACTCGGTCTGCTGTAGTTGGCTGGCAAAAGAATCAAAGCAGATTTCATCGGTATGTAAGAGAGAATAAGCTTTTGGCCCATTGGCTTTCATCAGACTGACAATCAAAGTTGCTCTGTTACAGTGGAGTTGTACAAAGTGTTGGTGAGGTTGCATTTGGAATATTACATTCAGTTTTGTTAACCCATAGGAAAGATGCCTTTAAGCTGGAAAGAGTGCAGAAGAGATTTGTGAGGAGGTAGATCGGTGTGTTGTTTTATCATTGTCACATGTTCTATGGTATAGTGAAAATCTTTGTTTTGCATGCCATTCGTTCATTACAATGGTGAATTGAGACGGTACAAGGGGAAACAGTAAGAGAGTGCAGAACAAATTGTGACATTTACAGAGAAAATGAAGGGCAGGCAGCCAATAAAGTGAAAGCTCTTATGAGGTGGATTGTGAGATCAAAAGTCCATCTTAGCATACTAGGGGACCATTCACTAATCTTACAGCAGCTGCCCTGGTTGTATGTGGATTCAAGCTCGTGTATCTTTTGTGGGACTTGACGGAATGAGTATTGGAGAGAAGATAAGCGGTTGGTATTTTTTTTCCATTGTTGCATAAGACAATGAATGGTGATCTCTTTAAGAGATATATAAAATCATGAGGGGCATAGGTTCAATGTGCGTAGCCATTTTCTCAGGAATGGGGAGTCAAGGGTGAGGGGCATAGGTTTATAGTGAGAGGGGAAAGATTTAATAGGAACCTGAGGGAAAACTTTTTCACCCAGAGCGTGGTCCATAAATGGAATGAGTTGCTACAGGAAATGGCTAAGGCAGGTATTTTAACAATATTTAAAAGGTACTTGACATATAGGAAAGATTTAATGAGATGTCAGCCAAACATAGGCAAATAGGATGAACTTAGATGGGAATCTTGATCAGCATGGACCATTTGGGTTGAAGGGCCTGTTTCTGTGCTGTACGACTTCTATGGCTCTGTGATTCTTAGTTGTAGAGAAAGGGAGAATGGGACTGATGGGCTGAATTGCCTCTGTTTTTAATCAGTATGTAATGCATCACTAGCTCTTTCATTGTGATGACCTGACTGCCTGCCTGCACATCCACCAAAGCTCATGGCCAGTTAATGAAACAGTGCCGCCTATTGTACTTAATGAACAGGACTATAGAGTATGTTTGGTATTTAGATAAGTTCTGTGTCTATCCCGTTTGCTGTGTCTATGCCAACACACTACAAAGAACACAATTATATTCTATGTTATTTACAGCTAATAAGTCTTTCTTTGGTGTCATTGATGATGGGATTGAAGTTACTTATTTGTAACATACCCGAAGGCCATTCAGTCCATTGGTCAATGATGGCTCCTGGCAGAGCAGTGCCATCAGTCCCATTCGCCCTATCTTTATAGAGTCATAGAGCACTACAACACAGAAACAGGTCCTTTGATCAATCTCAACCATGGCAAAACTACTAATCTGCCTAGTCCCATTGACCTGTACCCAAACCATAGCCTTTCACACTCCTCCCATCCATGCACTTATCCAAATTTTCCTTAAATGTTGAAATCAAACTCACATTTACCACTCCCACTGGCAGCTTATTCTACACTCTCACCACTGTCTGAGTGAAGCCGTTCTCCCTCATGATCTTTTTAAACATTTCACTTTTCACTCTTAACCCATGACCTCCAGTTGTAGTCTCACCCAACCTCAGTGAAAAAAGCCTGCTGGCATTTACCTTATCTGTACTCCTCCATCAAATTTCCCCTCATTCTCCTCGTAATTGTGTATACCTCCATCAAATCTCCCCTCATTCTCCTCGTAATTTTGTATACCTCCATCAAATCTCCCCTCATTCTCCTCGTAATTGTGTATACCTCCATCAAATCTCCCCTCATTCTCCTCGTAATTGTGTATACCTCCATCAAATCTCCCCTCATTCTCCTCGTAATTGTGTATACCTCCATCAAATCTCCCCTCATTCTCCTCGTAATTGTGTATACCTCCATTGAATCTCCCCTCATTCTCCTACGCTCTCCGGTATAACGTCCAAACCTATTCAATCTTTCCCTATAGTCAAGGTCTTCAAGTCCCAGCAACACCCTTGTAAATCTTCTTTAGTCTCATTCAATCTTATTGATATCTTTTCTGTAGGTAGGTGACCAGAAATCTACACAATACTCCAATGTCATGTACAACTTCAACTTAACATCCCATCTCTTGTACTCAATACTTAGATTTATAAGGCCAATGTGCCAAATGCTCTCTTTATAACCCTGTCTGCCTGTGACACCATCCTTATTTCCTGTAGTACAGAAATGTACTTTCTCTCATATGCCCATCCACTCCTCTTCAATTCTTTTGTCACTTATGTACACCAGTGACAATCTACAGTGGCTATTAACCTGTTTTTGGGAAGTGGGAAATAACCAAAGCACCCCCGGGAAACCAGTACTGTCATTGGGTGAACATACTGACTCCATAGAAATGGCACCCGAACTCAGGATTGAACCCGGGACTAAGGAGCTGTACCAATATTACCAGGCAAGCGCCAATGTGGAATCACCAGGGAAAGTGCCCAAAGAGCACCTGGCACCACGACCTTGAAGCTGACACCAAGAAGATGGGCTACACCTGGGGACACTTGAATGAACAGCCCAGAACAGAGGACTCTGGCCAGCTGCTGTCGGTGGCCAGTGCCCCAGTAGGAGTGATGGGCTTATCAACTCAACTAACCATGGAGCAGTAAAGCAGCAGCACTCTCTGCTGCCCCACCATGTCACTCTTCTCATGCAGAGTAATATTGCCATGGCTGTAACTCAGAAATTTTCTGTACCAAGAAAGCTGCATTAATACAGCGCAGCGGAGGAGTACAGTATACCCACCGGTATTGTACCCGAGGTCCCAGTGGTAATGTTCTGTCGTACGTAAGCTCCAGTGCACCAGAAGACAATAAGATATAGGAACAGAATTAGCACAATCAGTCCACTGAGTCGGCTCCCTCATTCAATCATGGCTGATTTTTAAAAAATCAACCCCAGTCTCTTGTTTCTCCCATAATCCTTAACTCTCTTACCAATCAAGAACCTGCCAATGGCTGCCCTTCATTGCAACAAAATCCACCGATTCGCCACCCTCCGGCTGAAGAAATTCCTCCTCAGCTCAGTTTTGAAGGGACGTCCCTTTATTCCGAGGCTGTGCCCTCAGATCCTAGACTCGAGCTCTTGGATGCTAGACTCGGGCCTTCCTTAAGAAAACCTGCACCAATATCTTCCCTTCCTTATGTCCACCACTCTAGATTGAGTGAAGGAAGCTGGAAGGTTTAATTCAGAAACAAAGGTTCTGAACTTAAAGAGGGGTAACTTTGAAGGTATGAGACGTGAATTAGCTAAGATAGACTGGCAAATGACACTTAAAGGATTGACGGTGGATATGCAATGGCAAGCATTTAAAGGTTGCATGGATGAACTACAACAATTGTTCATCCCAGTTTGGCAAAAGAATAAATCAAGGAAGGTAGTGCACCCGTGGCTGACAAGAGAAATTAGGGATAGTATCAATTCCAAAGAAGAAGCATACAAATTAGCCAGAGAAAGTGGCTCACCTGAGGACTGGGAGAAATTCAGAGTTCAGCAGAGGAGGGCAAAGGGCTTAATTAGGAAGGGGAAAAAAGATTATGAGAGAAAACTGGCAGGGAACATAAAAACGGACCGTAAAAACTTTTATAGATATGTAAAAAGGAAAAGACTGGTAAAGACAAATGTAGGTCCCCTGCAGACAGAAACAGGTGAATTGATTATGGGGAGCAAGGACATGGCAGACCAATTGAATAATTACTTTGGTTTTGTCTTCACTAAGGAGGACATAAATAACCTTCCAGAAATAGTAGGGGACAGAGGGTCCAGTGAGGTGGAGGAACTGAGCGGAATACATGTTAGTAGGGAAGTGTTGTTAGGTAAATTGAAGGGATTGAAGGCAGATAAATCCCCAGGGCCAGATGGTCTGCATCCTAGAGTGCTTAAGGAAGTAGCCCAAGAAATAGTGGATGCATTAGTGATAATTTTTCCAAGCTCGTTAGATTCTGGACTAGTTCCTGAGGATTGGAGGGTGGCTAATGTAACTCCACTTTTTAAAAAAGGAGGGAGAGAGAAACCGGGGAATTATAGACCGGTTAGCCTAACGACAGTGGTGGGGAAACTGCTGGAGTCAGTTATCAAGGATGTGATAACAGCACATTTGGAAAGCGGTGAAATGATCGGACAAAGTCACCATGGATTTGTGAAAGAAAAATCATGTCTGACGAATCCCATAGAATTTTTTGAGGATGTAACTAGTAGAGTGGATAGGGGAGAACCAGTGGATGTGGTATATTTGGATTTTCAAAAGGCTTTTGACAAGGTCCCACACAGGAGATTAGTGTGCAAACTTAAAGCACATGGTATTGGGGGTAAGGTATTGGTGTGGGTGGAGAATTGGTTAGCAGACAGGAAGCAAAGAGTGGGAATAAACGGGACCTTTTCAGAATGGCAAGCGGTGACTAGTGGGGTACCGCAAGGCTCAGTGCTGGGACCCCAGTTGTTTACAATATATATTACGACTTGGATGAGGGAATTAAACGCAGTATCTCTAAGTTTGCGGATGACACGAAGCTGGGTGGCAGTGTTAGCTGTGAGGAGGATGCTAAGAGGATGCAGGGTGACTTGGATAGGTTAGGTGAGTGGGCAAATTCATGGCAGATGCAATTTAATGTGGATAAATGTGAAGTTGTCCACTTTGGTGGCAAAAATAGGAAAACAGATTATTATCTGAATGGTGGCCGATTAGGAAAAGGGGAGGTGCAACGAGACCTGGGTGTCATTATACACCAGTCATCGAAAGTGGGCATGCAGGTACAGCAGGCGGTGAAAAAGGCGAATGGTATGCTGGCATTTATAGCGAGAGGATTCGAGTACAGGAGCAGGGAGGTACTACTGCAGTTGTACAAGGCCTTGGTGAGACCACACCTGGAGTATTGTGTGCAGTTTTGGTCCCCTAATCTGAGGAAAGACATCCTTGCCATAGAGGGAGTACAAAGAAGGTTCACCAGATTGATTCCTGGGATGGCAGGACTTTCATATGAAGAAAGACTGGATGAACTGGGCTTGTACTCGTTGGAATTTAGAAGATTGAGGGGGGATCTGATTGAAACGTATAAGATCCTAAAGGGATTGGACAGGCTAGATGCAGGAAGATTGTTCCCGATGTTGGGGAAGTCCAGAACGAGGGGCCACAGTTTGAGGATAGAGGGGAAGCCTTTTAGGACCGAGATTAGGAAAAACTTCTTCACACAGAGAGTGGTGAATCTGTGGAATTCTCTGCCACAGGAAACAGTTGAGGCCAGTTCATTGGCTATATTTAAGAGGGAGTTAGATATGGCCTTTGTGGCTACGGGGGTCAGGGGGTATGGAGGGAAGGCTGGGGCGGGGTTCTGAGTTGGATGATCAGCCATGATCATAATAAATGGCGGTGCAGGCTCGAAGGGCCGAATGGCCTACTCCTGCACCTATTTTCTATGTTTCTATGTTTCTATGTTTTGTAATTGGTTAGTGGGGTGTGAGGGAGGAGAGAATTGAATGAGGTGATCTGGGAGGATTGGGCCTGAAGGCATGGTAGAAGTGGCATTAGTGAGACTCACAACACGCTGGAGGAACTCAGCAGGTTGGGCAGCATCGGTGGAAACGATGAGTCGATGTTTCGGGTCGGAAACCTTCATCAGGTCTGTAGAGGGAAGGGGCAGAGGCCCTATAAAGAACGTGGGGGAGGGTGGGAAGGAGAAGGCTGGTAGGGTCCAGGTGAAAAACCAGTAAGGGGAAAGATAAAGGGATGGGGGAGGGGAAACAGGGAGGTGATAGGCAGGAAAGGTGAAGGAGGGATAGGGGAAAACACAATAGGTAGTAGAAGGAGACGGAACCATGAGGGAGGTGATAGGCAGCTGGGGAAGGGGGCAGAGTGAAATAGGGATAGGGGAAGGGAGGGGGAGGGAATTACTGGAAGTTGGAGAATTCTATGTTCATACCAAGGGGCTAGAGACTACCCAGACGGTATATGAGGTGTTGCTCCTCCAACCTGAGTTTAGCATCATGGCAGTAGAGGTGGCCATGTATGGACATATCTGAATGGGAATGGGAAGCAGAGTTGACCCGAAACGTCAACTCATTGTTTCTACCGATGCTGCCCGACCTGCTGAGTTCCTCCAGCGTGTTGTGAGTGTTGCTTTGACCCCAGCATCTGCAGAATATTTTGTGTTTGGCATTAGTGAGAGGTTGGAAGGAGCATTGAGAGGGGAGCATTTACGGAAAGAATGTTATAGGTTTGATACATAATTGAGCAGCAGGATACTGTATTAAGATAAGTTTAGCTTTATTTGTCACATGTGCTTTGACACATGGAAACATACAGTGAAATATGTTGTTTGCATCAAATCAAATCAGCAATGAGGGGTAGCCCACAGTTATTGACATGTCCCCAGTATCAAAAATAGCAAGCTCACAATTTACTAACCCTAACCCTAACTGGGCACCTTTGGAATATGGGAGGAAACTGGAGTACCTCGGGGAAACCCAGGTGGTCACTGGGAGAATGTACAGCAGTGATGAAAATAGAATCCTGTTCAGTGATTGTTGGTACTGTAAAGCAAATACGCTACCGAGTCACCCCACATCGAGCAATATACCATACTAGCCATGTAGTATGGAAATCAGGCTTTTTTGCAACCATTTGCAGTAATCCCACTTTATTCCTATTACATTTCCATCAAACCTCCCTCCCCAGATTCTACCTCTCACTACACACAAAGAGTAATTTAAAGTACCTGATCAACCTCCCAACTCCCAAATCTTTTGGTTGTGGGTGGAAACCAGAGAGTCTGGGGAAAACGCAAGCAGTCAAAGTCACAGTCAAGTTTATTGTTAAATCACAAGTACATGTAAGCATAGGTGCAATGAAAATCTTACTTGCTGCAGCATCACAGGCACATGGAGACACAACTTTCATAAGAAAAACATAAATTAGACATAAATTACACAAAAGTATACAAGAAATAAGACAAATAGAACAAAAAGAAACAGAAGTCTGTCGTAGTGTAAAGTGGTCATTGTGTTTCTAAACTGAAGTAGTGATTCAGGTGTGTATGTTGATTCCAAGAAACAAATTGTTGAGGGGAAGTAGCTGTTCTTGAACTTGTTGGTGTGGAAGTTCAGGCTTCTGTGCCCCCCGTCCAATGGTAGTTGCAAGCAGGTGACATGGCCTGGATGGTGGGGTCTTTGATGGTAGATGTTACCTTTCTGAGGCAGTGCTTCATGTCGGTACTTTTGTTGGTGGGGAGGGATGTGTCAGTGATGAGTTCACTGCAGCGTTATGCATTCCTGAACATTCAAACTGCTGTGCCCAGCCATGATGCTACCAGACAGGACACTTTCAACAGTACATCTGTAGAAGCTAGTTAGAGTGTTTGGTGGCATATCAATCCTCCTTTAACTTTTACAAAGGTTGCAGACTCCACACAGAGAGCACCTGAGGTCATGATTGAACGTGGTCTACTGTGAGGCAGTGGCTCTCCTGGCTGTGCTGTGATGCTACCCTAGTGCTGGCAGCTAGCAAGCGATGGGCACGAACAGGAAGTAAAATACCCAAAGAGGTCCTACCTCCAGGTGACTAACAGCTCAGACCCTGCAATAGGGAACCAGGTGTAAATGTAGTGGTCCTTTTAACTAACGCCAGAGCAGGACTTAGCCATCTATTTGAGGTCTATTATGCTGTGAGTATCTCAGGGGTCATGCCATTACCTCAGGGACTATATTATCCTCTTGTAGCTACCACTGAACTGGAGGTACAGAAGCCTGAAGTCCCACACCACAAGGTTCCCTTCAACCAGTCAGTTCCTGAAACCCACATGCCCAACCCTAATCACTGCTTTAGTATAGAAACACTATAATCACTTTACACCATAATGGACTTTAATGTCTTAAGCATCAAGGATCAACTTTATTCACCGCATACAGTACATTTACATGTATTTCAATGCATGATACCAGACTGTCCCTGCCCAGAGCATCATAGACAAATCCTCAGTTGTGGATATCCTATGCACAAGGGATCCAATCACTAAATCCAATAAGATTTTCCATTGAACTCCATTATTTTACATTGCTGTGTGTAATAGAATTTCAAGTCCACTAACTTCAACCCAATCAGAATTTGAATGGTACTGTCATTTGCTTCTATTGTTTGCATGTTGAGTGTGTGTGTGTGTGTGTGTGTGTGTGTGTGTGGTTTTCCCCCTCCCTCTCAGCGCAGTGGTTATGGAACACACATCAAAGTTGCTGGTGAACGCAGCAGGCCAGGCAGCATCTCTAGGAAGAGGTACAGTCGATGTTTCAGGCCGAGACCCTTCGTCAGGACTAACTGAAGGAAAAGTTAGTAAGAGATTTGAAAGTGGGAGGGGGAGGGGGAGATCCAAAATGATAGGAGAAGACAGGAGGGGGAGGGATGGAGCCAAGAGCTGGACATGTGATTGGCAAAGGGGATATGAGAGGATCATAGGACAGGAGGTCCGCGGAGAAAGACAAGGGGTGGGGGGAACCCAGAGGATGGGCAAGGGGTATAGTCAGAGGGACAGAGGGAGAAAAAGGAGAGTGAGAGAAAGAATGTGTGTATAAAAATAAATAACAGATGGGGTACGAGGGGGAGGTGGGGCATTAGTGGAAGTCAGAGAAGTCGATGTTCATGCCATCAGGTTGGAGGCTACCCAGATGGAATATAAGGTGTTGTTCCTCCAACCTGAGTGTGGCTTCATCTTTACAGTAGAGGAGGCCGTGGATAGACATGTCAGAATGGGAATGGGATGTGGAATTAAGATGTGTGGCCACTGGGAGATCCTACTTTCTCTGGTGGACAGAGCGTAGGTGTTCAGCAAAGCGGTCTCACAGTCTGTGTCGGGTCTCGCCAATATATAAAAGGCCACATCGGGAGCACTGGACGCAGTATATCACCCCAGCCGACTCACAGGTGAAGTGTCGCCTCACCTGGAAGGACTGCCTGGGGCCCTGAATGGTGGTAAGGGAGGAAGTGTAAGGGCATGTGTAGCACTTGTTCCGCTTACAAGGATAAGTGCCAGGAGGGAGATCAGTGGGGAGGGATGGGGGGGGTGAATGGACAAGGGAGTCGCGTAGGGAGCAATCCCTGCGGAAAGCGGGGGGGGGGAGGGAAAGATGTGCTGAGTGGTGGGATCCCGTTGGAGGTGGCGGAAGTTATGGAGAATAATATATTGGACCCGGAGGCTGGTGGGGTGGTAGGTGAGGACCGGGGAACCCTATTCCTAGTGGGGTGGCGGGAGGATGGAGTGAGAGCAGATGTATGTGAAATGGGGGAGATGTGTTTGAGAGCAGAGTTGATAGTGGAGGAAGGGAAGCCCCTTTCTTTAAAAAAGGAGGACATCTCCCTCGTCCTGGAATGAAAAGCCTCATCCTGAGAGCAGATGCGGCGGAGACAGAGGAATTGCAAGAAGGGGATGGCATTTTTGCAAGAGACAGGATGAGAAGGGGAATAGTCCAGATAGCTGTGAGAGTCAGTAGGCTTATAGTAGACATCAGTGGATAAGCTGTATCCAGAGATAGAGACAGAAAGATCTAGAAAGGGGAGGGAGGTGTCGGAAATGGACCAGGTAAACTTGAGGGCAGGGTGAAAGTTAGAGGCAAAGTTAATAAAGTCAACGAGCTCTGCATGCGTGCAGGAAGCAGCGCCAATGCAGTTGTCGATGTAGCAAAGGAAAAGTGGGGGACAGATACCAGAATAGGCACGGAACATAGATCATTCCACAAAGCCAACAAAAAGGCAGGCATAGCTAGGACCCATACGGGTGCCCATAGCTACACCTTTAGTTTGGAGGAAGTGGGAGGAGCCAAAGGAGAAATTATTAAGAGTAAGGACTAATTCCGTTAGACGGAGCAGAGTGGTGGTAGAGGGGAACTGATTAGGTCTGGAATCCAAAAAGAAGCGGAGAGCTTTGAGACCTTCCTGATGGGGAATGGAAGTATATAGGGACTGGACATCCATGGTGAAAATAAAGCGGTGGGGGCCAGGGAACTTAAAATCATCGAAAAGTTTAAGAGCGTGAGAAGTGTCACAAACATGGGTCGGAAGGGATTGAACAAGGAGGGCTAAAACCGTGTCGAGGTATGCAGAAACGAGTTTGGTGGGGCAGGAGCAAGCTGAGACAACAGGTCTGCCAGGACAGGCAGGTTTGTGGATCTTGGGTAGGAGGTAGAAACGGGCAGTGGTTATGGTCTTTTTTTTTTTAATTGGGGTATTCAGGTTTCTTGCTTTCTGTCCGTCTGTAAGCAAATAAATCTTAAGGTGTATAATTGATACATTCTTTGATAATAAATGTACTTTGAATCTTGAATCTTATGAACCATTGGACAGGACATACAGAAGTTTTACTTTTGGTTGAAGTGAGATGGGTGAGGTTGGAATTGAAGCTCAAATTTTCATAGCTGGAATCATAAACTAATGTGGATTATCAACCTGACTTTCCCATACTACCTCATTGAATAAGCAATCCAATTAGTCACACATCCTTTTTTCGTTTCTGAAACCCAGCAAGACTTTACATTTTAAGAATGTTGGGCGTTCAGATGTGGAAACAATGCACCAGTAAATGTCCAACAACTGCTTTTTGTAATTTTACCATAACTTCCCCATTTTTTTTTGTACTTTATGCTTCTATTTGCAAAAAAAAAAGATTTCATGTGCGTTTTTTTTTGTTTCAGCTTATGGTGCAACTCTTTCGAGTTCAGGCTATTTTAAATCCTGCACGTGCTGTGAGCTTCCTGCCTGACTCCCAGCACTGCTCATCCCAGGCAGAGGACGCTGTGGAAGATTTGATGGTGGCTGGGCATGTGAGCTACCTCACAGACTTACATTTATATAATGCCCTGCACATCATTCAGTGTTCTCCAAAGAGCTTTTACAGCCAATTAAGTGACTTTGCTGTGTAGGCAGTTGTAATGTAGAAAGCATGGCAGACAATTTATATATAACAAATGTAGTTTATTCTTAAACTAAAGTGTGATTCTCACTCCCTTCTTTAAGTATGTTTAAGAGAAGTTTCCATATTGTACTTTTTGAGCCAGAACGTTTATTTTTCTCTCTTGCTTTAGACTTATTTTGTAAAATTAACTGTTTCTCTAGCACGACCAACCACTAGATTTAATATTAACTTAATTTGAAAATATTTATTATTTCAGGAAGTTGATAATGAATTTTCTGCACAGCTTTGTGCAGCTGACAACAACATATGTATTACCAGTATATCTAATGAGCTGAGATTATGTTATGCTATTACTTACTGAATATTGAACTCTCTACCCACCTACGTAAACCACACCTTCAGCTTGTGGAGGACTAGAATCAAATCAGGTCCACTGATGCTGATGTGAAATGCACTTGTAATTCAATACGGATGCAGAATTTTAATTAATTTAAATGATTTTCTTTTTAATTTCTTCTCGGCTAGTGTTGCAATTGTAAAAAAATTATCTCACTGATCAGAGAGTACATTTCTTCAGCAGACTTTTTTTTAAAGTCAGTCAGTAAACATAATTCCAACCTTTGTGTCAGACTGCCCCTAAGCTATTAGCCTTTAAAATTCAGCTTGTAGTTTTGCCCGTGTTACCATTTTTGTGAATTACAATAAGGGAACTTGTGATGCAAATATTTAAAAAAAAACTCAGATGCTGGAAATCTGAAATAAAAACAGAAAATGCTGCAAACACTCAACAGGTCAGGCAGCATCTGTGGGAAGGGACCAGCTAACATTTCAGCCAAAGACCTCTCATCAGGATAGTCCTGAAGGGTCTTCAACCTGAGACGTGAACTATTTCTCTCTCCTCAGATTTTGCCTAATCTGCTGATGTATTTTTATAATTTGTGATTTTTGAAAAGTGAAGGAGTGGTCTTTGGGAAAAGGAGTCCATGTTATTTTGGCAGATGTTTGCCCCTGATCCCAATGTTGTGCATGTTTACATTTATAAGAAGTTGAATTTCTAGCTTGCTGTTAAAAATGAGCCAGAATTTTAAGAGGTTTTAGCTGAGTTTGAATGGTAGAGAAAATCAGACAAATAAAGAAAGGACGCTGTATGAGGGTATAGCAAAGGAATTACACACGGACAGTTGAATTATGTATGGAATTCCCAATGTCGTGATGGCTGTTTGTTTTTCTTTTGAAAGACAGGATCATGCTGAAATGTATAAAGCCTGGCAAAGTTTGACGTTTGATGCTGTTTTTAGGTGTGCTTTTGAAACAATGAACTTGTGTTGTGAGGTGACTCACAGGAGACTGGCCCCATATGTGACAGTGCAATGAATGAGGGAAAATGGGCCTTTTTGCATATTTGCTAAAAATACAAGCTGTTCAGCTAATTTTGATGATGACATTATTCTTACAGTGTTTCCTGTTTTTAGCAATAATTGAAGGGGATCTCCACTGAAAGGGAAACAGGCGAAGAGGGTTGATGGTGAGGGGGAGGGAGATGTACTGATTCCACTCCCTCATTAGCATGATATCAGGGTTTCTGTGAAATGTGCTTGGTACCAAGGTTGGATGTTGCATTGGACAAGGTGTGGTATTAAGAAACGCGCAGCAATAAAATGTATTTGTCTACAATTAATAAGCTTTTGTTCTGGTTTAATGCATAGATACTGACTTGCTGCCTTGTTACACTATGATACAAATATAAGATGTAAAGCAAAATTAAGATTCAGAAGCTCATTGGACTTTCTCATGGAAGCTTTAAGCCCTGGAGTCAGGAAGTCGAATTTACCATTCCCTAACATAGACAAATGTTTGCAAGGGCACACCCCGCCGTTGGTTCAAAGAAAATGTTGCTCTGTACCTTGCTGTCTGCTGGGATTTTGTCGGATATTCTGGACTTCTTATTTTCCGAATGTGTACTTACTTGAAGGCTAGCAGCAAGCGACACAGAGTAAAAGAACGTGGCTCATTTAGACTGGTATCAGAATTATTTTATCTGCAGCTGGTTAGCTTGACACTGTCGGTTAGGAAGCTGTAAATTCACACCTTTTAGTAACTGTGAAACTTGCCTGTATTTCCCTTGCAAAAAAAAATGGCTATAAGCAGTTTGCAGGCTTCATATATTCAAACTGTTAAATCAATCAGACACTTCCTTTTTTCACCCCTAGAGCTCTGTGCAGGAATTTGCATCTTGTGGTTTAACAAAGGGTTTATTTGTAACAATATTTATTCCAGTATCGTAACTAAAGGCCCCTTGGTGTTTCACTTCGGTGTTGGGTATGATACTTCTTCTGAGTACAGTACTTCTTTCAGCATGGATCCTGAATTTAGTCTGACAGTGACCAGAGTTGACTTAATGTGGATGTTTAATAAAACGCATGTCAGTTCCAGAGCTAGTTACAAATGGCAGTAAGTACCTCAGTGACAGCCCTGTAATAAGTTCACATCCATCATCAGCTTGATGCACTGGTAGCTCATTGACGGATGAGGTGGCAGAGATTAACCCTCCAGTTTATAGACTGTCATCCTGGATGGTATGTATGATTACTGCAGGCTGGTGCGTTAAACTACCTGCGTCCACTTTACAAGTTCTTCAATTTTTTCAGGATTTGATTGCCACGGGCACAATCTACATTTATTAACCACCCCACTTGTCCTCGAATCGAATGGTTTGTGAGGATTGAGAGAGCCAACCTCATGGGATGGGTCTGCACTCACAGGCAACTTCCCATGCTGAAGAAGATTACTGAGCCAGAGGAGTTTTTATGATAATACAGTAACTTTCTGGTTCATTAGTCATAGAATCATACAGCACAGAAACAGGCAGTTTGTCCCATCAAGTCCACACTGGCCACAAAAAAACCCAGTTACACCACGTCCAACCTGAATTCTGCTTTATTTATACGTGCCTGCAGTGTGCTTCTTCTCTGGCTTGGAGTAGAATTTAGGATGATAGTAAAATCCTGGGCCCATCAGACCTGGCAGGAACCCATCAGAAGCAAAAGATGATGGAAAGAAAGAGGCGTGAGAGTGAACAATTGGGTGGGAGCCAGGAAGTGATTCATTTGAGAGAGCCATACCCAACAATTTTCTATTTTTGGTTTAGTTCACTCAGTCCAACAGATTCAGGGCTTCAAGGGTTAAATCACGTGAAGAATTTGCATCGTTTTGGCTTGTAAACCCTTAGGCCATGAAGGGTGACATCATTTGCTGATAGATTTAAATTTTCATTCTGTAGGCTACTTGGATATCTCAACCAAGGACAAGGGCAGACAGCACATGGGAACAATCCCAGTCACTCTCCAAGTCCCAACACTTGGAAAACATGGCTGTTTTTTGGGCATCATTGGGTCTAAGTCCTGAAACTCTCCTACCGCCAACAGCACTGACAGAATTCCTTCTCTAAAGGGACGGCAGAGGTTCAAGTAGGCAGTTCACCACCATGTTCTCAAGGACAATCTAGGATGGAGAGTGCCAATGAATCAAGATCCTGACAAAAGAATCATCATCAACATCATCATGAAAAAAGAATAGGAAAGGTATTTGAAGGCTATTTATTCTGGTGGAAGAACCAGGGACAAAAGAACATCATCTTATGATTAGAAACAGGCTACTGAGCAATGGAGGAAGCAACTTTTATTTTATTTATTGATTTTCTTTAGCGATACAATGCATAACAGGTCCTCCCAGCCCAACAAGCTAGGCTGCCCAGCAACCCCTCTCTTTAGCAGTAGCCTAGTCACAGGATAATTTACAATGACCAATTAACCTACCAACTGGCACATCTTTGGACTGGGGGAGGAAACCGGAGCACCCAGAGGAAACCCACGTGGTCACGGGGAGAAAGTAGAAACTCAGTTCCATTGTGCAGATGGTGCCGGAATTGAATTCTGAACTTCGTAATGCCCCGAGGTGAGCGTGTGCAAAGGCTGAGGATGAGGGAGGTCACTAGAAACCTTTGATGCTAAGATTCATAGACTTGTTTTTGGTGGAACAGCACCGCATATTCCACCATGGCCGTCTCCAGCCTGATGCCATGTACACTGAACTCCCACACTTCTGTTAACTGCTCCCCACTCTCCCTTCCCCGCCCTCTTTTTCTTTTCTCTATCTTCCTGCTGCACCTGGTCCCCACCATCCTATATCTTTCCAATCCTCTACTCTCTCCCGCTGGTTCCCCCACCCCACCACCCATCCCTTATCCTATACTCAACCTTCTTCTCCTGTCAGATTCCAAATTCTTCAGCCCTCTCTCACTTCCACATCACCTGCCAGCTTCTAATATCATTCCCACTCTTCCCCTTCAGCCATCTGCATGTCACCTCTCTCACTTGGATCCACCTATCAGCTGCCTGCTCTTCTTCCACCACTTCTCTCCACCATTTTGTACTGGCTATCTCCCCTCCAGATGAAGGTTCTCGACTCAAAATATCAACTGTCCATTTCCTTTCATAGATGCTGTCTGACCCACTGACTTCCTCCAGCGCTTTGTGTTTTGCTCTAGATTCCAGCATCTGCAGTCTCTTTTGAGTCTTCATGGATTTGTTTTGGGTGTTAAGGCAAGTAACTAGACTGATATTGAATCTAACTGAATGTAGGAACAGGCTAAAAGAGTTAAATAATGTCCTGCTCTAACTTCTAATAAATCTAATCAAATTCATTTTGATAACTAGGAGGTTCAATAAATCTTTCATAAAATATAGTAAAAGGCAAAGTTTTAATTGTTTCAGTAGGGTTATTTTTGGGCTCCATGCCTAAGAAAGGATGTGCTGGTATTGGAGAGAGTTCAGAGAAGGTTTAAGAGAATGATCCTCTGAATGAAAGGGTTAATATATGGGGAGCATTCAATGATCCTGGTCCTGAACTCGCTGGAGTTTAACAGAATCTCAATGAAATCTACCAGTTATTGAAGGGCCTGTCTAGCGTGGACAAGGAGAGAATGTTTCCTGTAGTGGAGGAGTCTGGGACCAGAGGTTCAGCCTCGGAATAGAAATTCCTATTAAAACGGAGATGAGGAGGAATTGGTTTAGCCAGAGAGTGGTGAATATATTGAATTCACGGTCACAGACAGCTGTGAATGCCAAGACAGTTTCTTAATTAGTCAGGATATCAATTAGTAAAGACATTAAAGGTTACGGGGAGAAGGCAGGAGTATGTGGTTGAGAGGGATAATAAATCAGCCATGACCGATGGGCCGAAAGCCTAATTCTGCTCCTATGACTTATGATTATTGCACAGACAATGTCAGTGAGTCAGTGAGCAGTGGGATAATATAAAAATCAAGGTGGCTAGAAATGAGGCAAGCATCTGGAGTGGGACCAGCTGACATCTGAAACTGTGAGCATCTATGCTCAAACCCGGATGATAGGTTACTATTGCTGATGTCCTCGTTAAGCTTGGTTGAACCTATCATAAACTATTGCATTTGCATATACCAATAGCATGAGACAAGCTGCCAAACTCAGTGGCTTGGGAGAATTGCTTCGTGAACAGAAGGTGTGCTGAATTCAACTAAGATCCACACCACCCAACTGGTTTCTAAGATCTTATCGTTATATCTATGTAGCGCCAGTGTGTTTGACATAAATAATGTTAATGAAAATCAGATTAATTGCGAGGATACTATGAGCAGGGAGAGGCCTTTCAATCCCTCTGATCAGCTTTGCTGTTAAACGAGCTTTCTGGTTAACTTTCACAGAGGAATGTTGGATACAGCGCTGTAATGCACAGTAACATGGATTGAACTGCAAGCAAACTGCCTCCAATAGTTTTTAAGTCACAGACAGGCATTTCACAAGCTGTGATTTTCACTTGTCCCCATTGAAGAGATACTACGTAAACTGTGAAAAATCAGTCAACGTACACAAGTCAGATCCAAATCTGTCAGATATTATAATACGCAGGGAACAATCTGACTCTTTAAAACAGTATAATTCTGAGTCTGCCATCACACCCAGGCTGGTCTTGATTTTATCTGACAAGCAAAAGCATTTTCGCAGCCCACTTTATGGCTCTGCCATTAATGTCAGTGGAAATAAACCAAGGAGAGATGTAAAGTTGCCTGCTGAATCTCTGACAACATTTACCACTGTACAAGGTCTAGATCTATGTCCATGTAACATGCTAAACATCTTCCTATCCCCGCTATCTGTGTGGTGAAATGGAGAGTGGAAATCATCTTCCCTCAATGCTGAGGATAGGCAACAGTCTTACCAAGCCACGAACATTTGTTCCTTATTAAATAAGATCGCACATTAAATTTTTACCTTTCACAATCTCAAGGTGACCAGCCATGGCAGTATGTCACTAATCTACAAGTTGTTCTCAGGTTACAAATGCTCAATTTATGGACTCTTGTACATATGAACAAGCTCCCATAATATTATTTAATTCAGTCTCACACATGTGCATAATGTTGATTCCTACCACAATAGCAAAGCTAGTTTCCACCCTCTCTCCATCTATCTCTTGTTTCCTTTCTTTCCCTCCTTCTCTCTGTCTCTCCCTCACTTTTCCTCACCCTCTCTCCCCCTCTCTCTCTCTTCATCTCTCTCCGTCTCTTCCTCTCTCTTTCCTTCCCCATTCTCTCTCCCCTCTCTCTCCCTCCCTCCCTACCTCCCTCTCTCTCTCTAGATCTTTCTCTCATGCTCTCACTCCCCCCTCCTCATCCCTCTCCCTCCCCTGCCCTCTCACTCCCTCTTGTTCTCTCTCATTCCCTCTCTCTCCCCTCCCTCTCTCTCTCTTCGTCTGTCTCTCTTCCTCTCTCCTTCTCCTCTCTCTCTCCCTACCTCCCTCTCTCTCTAGATCTTTCTCTCATGCTCTCAATCTCTCTTTCTCCTTATCTCGCCCTCCTCTTATCCCTGTCCCTCCCCTTCCCTCTCCCTTCCCTCTCCCTCCCCTCTCATTCGTTCTCTCACCCTCTCTCTCTCCTTTTCTCTCTCCTCCTCCTCCTCCTCCTCCTCTCTCCCCATCTCTCTTTCTCCTTTCAGTAATTGCTCTTTCTGATCAGTGATGTGTTTTGAAACCATTCGTTACAGTCGACATGGAGGTTTGGTTACCACGTCGAGTGCGTTTTTCTTGTGTATTTTCTGACTTCTAGATTCTGTATTGGCTTCATTTTCCTAGCTGAGTTCAGAAGAAATAGTCTCACCTGAGTTAGATGCTGATGTCTTTCTCCAGGAATCTGAGCTCTTAATCCCTGCACTCCATTATTGATGCAATACCGCACCCATCGGGAGTACTGTTTCTTAGTTGGCATGTAAGGATTTCAAGTGGCATTATTCTGAATAAGGGAATTGACTCTCGTCTAGTATGTATCCCTTAGTCAGTATCACTAACACAGATTATCTGGTTATTATTTCATTACAGAAGCATATGTGTTACAGCTTGGCTCCTGTGTTCTCAGATTGCAACAGTAACTGCATAATAGTATAAACACAACATTGATGAGCACTGGGAGACTGTGACATACTAAATCATCGTAAGTTCTTCAGGGATTGGTGCAAAGCAAGAAAGAAATGCTATCTGAAAGCAAAAGACTGTAGCTGCTGGAGTTCTGAAATAAAAACAGAAAATATTGATAGGTATCTGACTTGCTGATATTTCCACTTTAAGAGAGGTTGCTAGTCTGTAGAAATATAGTTGAAAGCAGAGATGAAAAGATCACATGCCCATTTCCACAAATCCATTGACCTGTAGGATAAAGTTCATTTGGTGCTCTGAATAAATTTATAAACCAAATCACAGGCTATTCCAAAGCAGTTAATGCATCAGGTAAATAGTTTCTCTTCATCATCCAGTTTTACTTTGTGGGACATATTGCATACACTTTCTAGAACCAACAGTTTCCCATTCCATTCCCAGCAATGGATGCATATCAGACAATCTGTGGATTGGTGAATGGTACATTCAACCAGATTCTTGTTCAGTCAATGACGGTGAATATCTATCCACACAGCAAGCTCCACAGGCAGCATTCAGATAAATTGCATTATTTATATAGTTTTGTAATTTATATTAATTTTTATATCTTTGCACCAAGCAGCTGCCACAGAGCAATAGATTTCACATCAGTGATAATAAAGCTGATTCTGATTTGTTTTTGTATGAGAGATAATTAACTCTGGCTGGTATTCCTCCATGTATGAAAGGAAAATTTATTTTCCAATAGCCAGTTTTAATTACTTATTGAGATACAGAGGGAGGCCATATGGCCTACGCATCCATACTAGCTCCAAGAAGAACACTCCCATCAGTCCCATTTTCCCTCTGCTGATTTGCCTGTACCCTGCAAATTATTCTCTCTAACACACCCACCAACTCCCTGTTGGTCCTTTTGCTGGTCCCCTACACACCAGGGACAATTTACAGCAGGAAAATTGTTAGGTATGCGTAAAACAGGAATGCCGACCGAGGAGTAGGATTCACCATTTTTACTGAGTCATGTCAGCCAGTGTATACTCTGGGCAATTCACAGTACGTCAGCGAGGAACTGGGCTACCCAGACGAAAAGCCTGCTCGCTTGAAAGCCTGCGCAAAGAGAGAGGTCCTCCCGCGTGTAGGAGGCCCAATTGGTTCACCACGCATTTAGTCAGCTGCGTATGCACCTGTCGCATTCTCACAACTGATTTGATGTAGTGCAAAAATAACCTACCAACCAGCACGTCTTTGGGATGTAGAGGAAACTGGAGTACCCAGGGGAAATCACGTGGTCACAGTGCGAGCATCCATACTCAGTACAGAGAGTGCAGGAAGTCAGAAGCAAACACCTGAGCTGCCGGGCAGCAGCACTAACTGCTGCACCACTGTTCCGCCTTGGAATATTCCCTGAATGTTGGAGCCAGCAGTCTACTGAAATTTAAAATCTGAGTCCTGGTTGATTTTTGATAGCTAGGGACTTAATGGTTGTAAACATACACGTGGACAGATGAATTTTAGATACAGCTCAAGCCATGACCTTGACAGGTGAAACAACACCAAGGATTGGAATAGTCTTCTGCTGCCTGCTTTTCCTAGGATTTTGTTTAGTGACATGACATTCTGTCATCTTCACCTCAGTGATGATGCAAGGACTTGTTCTAACAGAGTGTCTTAACAGTTCAGCACTCTGTTGATAGCCCTACAGAACCAGTTTGGCTTAATGCTCAGGAACTGGTGTGGGACTTGAACCCATGACCTCTCCAGCTCAAAAATGACAGGGCTACTAGAGCAGGCAACAGAAGAGCCATCTATTTGAAAGAGTGCTGCACTTTCCGATGAGATGTCAGTCCTACAGTATCATAACTAAGACTTAAATAATATTTTGTCTTGAAAAGTCAAGCATAAAGCAATCTCATTTGCTTAAAGAGACAGAATCCTTGCCCATTGTTTAGTCCCCATTTCAGCACTGAAGCTGAAGTAACAGCTTTAACACACAAACTTTACAATAAGCTTTATTAAATTCCATGCATTTGGAAAAATGTCACCGTTGATAATGGAATATTAAATAACATCTTGGATATCCAATATAGCATCTCGTCAGATTGAGTCAAGCAGAATGGATTAAGTGAATTTTAAGTGAAAGTCATTTAGATTCCCCAACTCGGTACGGCTCACTTTCTTCAGGTGTCCTATTTTACAAAACCACTCCATGCTTTCCAAAGCACCTTGCCTGTTGGCAAGTCAAATTGAATTCGTTGTCACCTGCCGAAGTGAGTTGCAAGTAGAATGAAAAATTTGCTTGCAGCACAGGCACACAGATTCAGGTGGCAATACACAACACATAAGTTATGCATCAGTTATACAGGACAGTGAAGAAAAAGCACTGTGCAAATCAAGACAATTAGTGCAGAAAAAACAGGTTCACGGTAGTGCAAGTGGTGGTCCGCAGTATTCTGTTGCTGAGGCAGGGTTAGAGATGTGCAGGTTGATTCAAGAATTTGGTGGTGGTATGAAAGAAGCAGATCCTGAACGTGTTGATGTGAAACTACAGACTCCTATACCCCCTGCCTAATGGTTGAAGTTAAAAAAGGAGCATGTAGAATATTTTCTTTGTCAAAATTAGAAGTGGCACGACAAGACAGCTTTATATAATAGAATACATCATAGCAAAGAACCGCTGACTAAATTAATGACTCTCATTTTGACATTGGAGTCTTTTGTTGAGGTATCAGCATGTAAGGTTGATACTCAATTTCAACGGCATGGAATTAGACAACATATCATCGAGCTGTAGTGATAGGGTACTGGACAGTTAGACAAGTTGTCTTTTGGATGAAAATTTTGGAAAGTAAAGAAAGGTTAGATTCCCAATCACATTTGGAATCACATTATCATTGACATACAGTATGCCATGAAATTTGAGGTTTTAAGGCATTAGTGCAGGGCATGATGATGATGATGCAGTGCAATACACTATAAATTATAATAAATACACTGTGTGTGTGTGTGTGTGTGTATGTGTGTCTATTATATATATATATATATATATATATATATATATAGTTCCTCTAAAAAGAATCCATTCCCTTGGAAGTTTTCATGTTTTCTTGTTTTACAACATTGAATCACAATGGATTTAATTTGGCTTTTTTGTCCCTGATCAACAGAAAAAAACTCTTTTGTGTCAAAGTGAAAACAGATCTCTACAAAGTGACCTAGATTAATTACAAATATAAAACATAAAACAATTGATTGCATAAGTATTCACCCCCTTCAAGTCGGTATTTAGTAGATGCGCTTTTGGCAGCAATTACAGCCTTGAGTCCGTGTGGATAGGTCTCTATCAGCTTTGCATATCTGGACACTGCAATTTTTCCCCATTCTTCTTTACAAAATTGCTCAAGCTCTGTCAGATTGCATGGGGATCGTGAGTGAACAGCCCTTTTCAAGTCCAGCCACAAATTCTCAATCGGATTGAGATCTGGACTCTGACTTGGCCACTCCAGGACATTAAATTAGCTGTCTTTAAGCCATTCCTGTGTAGCTTTGTCTTTATGCTTGGGGTCATCATCTTGCTAGAAAACGAATCTTCTCCCAAGTCACAGTTCTCTTGCAGACTGCATCAAGTTTTCCTCCAGGATTTCCGTGCATTTTGCCCTCTACATTTTGCATTCATTTTACCCTCTACCTTCACAAGTCTGCTGCAGTGATGCATCCCCACAGCATGATGCAGCCACTACCATACTTCATGGAAGGGATGGTGAGTTTTTGATGATTAATGATGTTTGGCTTATGCCAAACATAGTGTTTATTCTAATGACCAAAAAGCTGAATTTTGGTTTCATTAGACTATAGAACCTTCTTCCAGCTGACTGCAGAGTCTCCAACATGCCTTCTGCCAATTTTTGGCTGAGATTTCATGTGTGTTTTTTTTTCAATAGTGACTTTCACTTTGCCACTCTCCCATAAAGCAACAACTGGTGAAGCACCTGGGAAACAGTTGTTGTATACGCAGTCTCTCCCATTTCAGCCACTGAAGCTTATAACTCCTCTAGAGTTTTCATAGGTCTCTTGGTGGCCTCCCTCACTAGTCCCCTTCTTGTACAGTCACTCAGTTTTTGAGGATGGCCTGCTCTAGGCAGATTTACAGCTGTGCCATATTCTTTCCATTTCTTGACGATTGACTTAATTGTACTCCAAGGGATATTCAGTGACTTGGAAATTTTCTTGTATCCATATCCCCGACTTGTGCTTTTCAATAACCTTTTTGTGGAGTTGCTTGGAGTGTTCTTTTGTCTGCATGGTGTAGTTTTTGACAGGACACTGACTCACCAGCAGTTGGACCTTCCAGACACAGGTGCATTTTTACTACAATCAGTTGAAACACCTTGACTGCAAACAGGTCTCCAAAAACAGAACTCCATTTAACTAATTATGTAACTTCTAAAACCAATTAGCTGTACCAGTGATGATTTGGTGTGTCATATTAAAGGGTGTTTATGTCATATTTATGCTATCAATTATTGATGAAGGGTCTCGGCCAGAAACATCGACTGTACTCTTTTCCATAGATACTGCCTGACCTGCTGAAGCACCTTCAATAACTCCAAAGGACTGAAGTTGGGTAAAATACTGAAAAGCTTTTATTCGCTGTACAATACGACCTCCATGCTGAGTGTCTGCCCCTGGACTGAGGGGGAGGGGCAAGGTGAAATCACCTTTATACAGGAATCTGTGGGAGGAGCCACAGGGGCAGTCAGCAGAGGGGCGTGTCCAGACAGTTAACCCAGTTACAACATATATATGGTTTACCACACCTGCTGAGTTCCTCCAGCATTGTGTGTGTGTTGAAATCAATTATTTTGTGTTTTATATTTGTAATTAATTTAGATCACTTTGTAAAGATCTGTTTTCACCTTGAGACAAAAGAGTCTTTTTCTGTTGATCAGTGTCAGAAAAAAATTAAAAGATCTATATCTATCCCCATCTCTCTCTCTCTCTCTCCGAGAGAGAGAGAGAGAGACAGACAGATAGATATGGAAATAGATATAGATAGAATAACTGATAGATATATTTATAGCTAGATAGATATAGTATACAGAGAAGTAAGTAGTTCTTAAAGAGAGCAAAAATAGTGAGGTAGTGTTCATGGGTTCATTGTCCATTCAGAGGTCTGATGGTGGAGGAGAAGAATCTGTTCCTACATGTTGAGTGCTGTCTTTCTGACGTTATGACCATAGCTTCACATCAATACACTTTGTTGGCTGTAAGGAATTCTCTAATGTCTGAGGTTCAGAATGCTTTGTAGAATTGTAAGCCTTTCTTTGTTAAAGATAATGGATACTAGTCAGATGATGGGAATTCATTCACAATATGTAATAAATATTGTCACTTTCTATGCTCCTACCTGCCCTGAACTGTTTGATTTGGTCTTCACTTTTAGTGTCATCTTCATCCAAATTCCCTGATATTAGAGGGATTTGTGTCAGGTCTGAGCAAACCTACATTGATTCCCCCTTCCCCCTCCTCTATCACCTCCCACACTCTCCCCCCCCACCACCAAAAGAAAATAAACATCCTGACATACTCCATGAATAATCAGTGTATTCCAACAGGACTGTTGGGATTTTTGGCCCACTGTTTACCTGACCTGTGATCTGCCAAGCAGATTGTAATTAAAAGCACGCGTAAACATTCCCTCAGTGACTTGGGGTTAATTTAAGTCAGTGCACATCCATGCACAATAAAAGTAAATCTGACCATACATGATACTAACAAACTCAACATGAGTCCCTTGGAGGATTCGGTCTGAATGCCAGCCAAGCCCTGATATATTTTCTCAGGGTCAGTTGTTTCAGGCAATGGGGTAGTCCATCAGATACAAGGCCCTCAGAAGGATAGGATAAATATTCCTCATCTCTTTAAAGAATATGATGCATGAAGCCAGATTCTGTCTAGTATTAGCCAGATCGAAGAGACAAACAAGATTTTTTTTACTCAGCAGGCCTCCTTTCTGTCTGGGAGTCCTAGCCCACCATTTTCTTTATTTTACAATCACGGAGCCATACAGCATTGAAAAAGCTAGTTGGCCCACCAAGTTTATGCCAACCTTCAGGCATCCACTTATATTAATACCATTTTTTAATTCTCCCCACATTCCCATCAACTCACCCTTGATTCTACCGCTCACCCACATGGTGGATACAGTTTGTTTGTCACCCACCCGCTTAACCTGTCCATATCCTTTTGTTGCTCCATGTTCTATTCACAGTTTATTTTGCCAAACAGTTTGGCAATATCAACAAACTTGGATAAGTTACATTTTGTCTTTCCATCGGAAGTATTCATGTAAATTGTTGGTGACTATACTGATTCTGTGGTGTCTCACTCTGCCCAGATGCAAGAGAGCCACTGAGTATTCTCATTATTTTTACTTTCTAACTAAATCTCTACCCACACTAATAATGTTGCCGCAAACTCCTTGCATCTTTCGCTGTTGAACAACTTTTTTGCTTCTTGAAAATTTAGAAATGCTACCTGTACCAGATATTAGTTATACATCCCTCATTGATATTGGCTCAGAGACGTTTAAGTCAGGGACATAGGCAAGTGCTGGCCAGTGATTCTCAGTGAAATAGCATCACAGATCATTTAACTGCACAGGCCAGCTGGACCTCTCTTGCAAGGATACCTCTTTCAACAACATAACACTCCCTCAGCCCACACTATAAGGTGAACTAGAGTATAAGATTGGCTCAAATCCTTCATTTTAGCACAATGAACTGAAGTGGATTTTCTTCCTGATCTCTAGTGCAGGATGGAGGGAATCATTATGCATGGATTAGTTAGAGAGATATACAGTATCATCAATAAGTGGATTAGTGATTCCTTTTCCGGCTGATTGTAGCAAGAATGGATTCCTTTTTGGTGGATTAAAAGCTAGTAAGGTTTCACTTGTGTGCAATCGCTTTGGGCATTCTTTAACGAGAATATATTACAGAACATAGCGCGTAGAGCATTACAACACAGTACAGGCCTTTCAGTCCATGATGCTGTGCCGATCTTTTAAAGTACTCTAAGATCAATCTAACCCTTCCCTCTGACATAGCCCTCCTTTTTTTTTGCATCTATGTGCCCATCTAAGAGTTCCTTAAATGTCCCTAATGTATCGGCCTCTTCCACTATCCCTGGCAGGGCATTCCACACACTCATCACTCTCTGTGTAAAAAATATCTCTGACTTCCCTCTCTATGCCTCGTATCATCTTGTACACCTCTGTCAGGTCACCTCCTTCGCTCCAGAGAGAAAAGCCCCAGCTCACTCAACCCAACTTCAGAAATTATGTCCTTAAGTCCAGGCAGCGTCCCAGTAAATCTCTGCACCCTCTGTAAAGCTTGTCAAAAATGGCTTCTGTATAATTCAAAGTCTTAATGCAGGAAAGATGAAAGTTACATCTATCTGTTATGTGGTCTGTTAAGATGTGCACGGAGTTTCTAACAATGGAACACACTGTTGATTGAAAGTCTATCATTATGACATCCTGATTGCCTTCTCGTTAGTTCGATAACCAATTTACATAAGGCTGCCACATCTAAGTTAAATTATAGGGTTGGGATTGACCTGGAATTAGCAAATTGTTGGGAAAGGCTCTTGGCATTTTAATTAAAATACTTAATTATAGAAGAATTCACGTACGTAATTTGGGACACATACGTGTTTTATTTCCATATAGGTAATGTGCGTGGTAAAGGAAGTGACCCATAATGAGGCTAGTAGACTTCTCAATTACTGATGTGCAAATTATACATATGTGATAAGCGTTAATAGAAGTCATTTGTTTCATTTGGATGAAGGAATGATGAGGCCAAATATTATTGTGTGTGTGTGTGTTTTCATATGTCCCCAAGATGCAGTGCTACCTAGATCAATATTCAGTTCCCTTTATAAATTACTTAGAGTAAATGGTGATTTCTTTAACTGCTTCAGAAAATAAGGTAAAGATTACCTCTCAGTGGTATTAGGCAAAGAGTTCCAGTGATCTGTGTAAATCTGCCCAAAGGATGTAATGCTGAGGCTGTATAATGCGTTGGTCAGACCAAATTTGGAATATTGTGAGCAGTTTTGGGCCCCTTATCTAAGAAAGGATGTGCTGGCATTGGAGAGGGTCCGGGGAGGTTCACGACTTTATCCCAGAAATGGAAGGGTTAATGTATGACGGGCATTTGATGGCTCTGGGCCTGTACTCATTGGAGTTTAGAAGAATGAGAGAGATCTCACTGAAACCTATCAAATATTGAAGGGCCTAGGTAGAGTGGACATAGGGAGTATGTTTCCAATAGTGGAGTAGTCCAGGACCAGAAGGTGCAGCCTCAGAATACAAGGACATCCCTTTAGGACAGAGATGAGGAGGACCTTTATCCGAAGGGTGGTGAATCTGTGGAATTCATTGCCACAGATGGCTGTGAAGGCCAAGAATTCCTTCTTGCAAGTAACCCTTGGTGAGCTCCTTCAGTGCCTATGGTCACTGTAACTCTATGATAGAAAGAAGCTGCTGAGACATTGGCACCATTTTCCCCATGTTGTCCCAGTCACAAAATGTCAAAATCAAGATCTTGAGTGGAAGCGTATACGCAAGTGTTTGGAATACTGGCATACAGGTGATCAGTGGTAGATAACAAAGTTGTGAATGAATCTTCTGGTGGGCTATGACACAACATCCAGTAATATTAGACTTCTTCCAGAAAGTAGACACAAATCCATGTTCTGTGATTGCTCAAGGTGCAACCTCATCTGCTATAAATATTTCAATAGATCTTTTTTAAGATTCTGTTTTATTTTCAGAAAATTAATTAATGCTCTTTGTTTAAGCTGGTGACTCTCCTAAAACTTAGTCTGTATATGTGAATGAACAGACTGAGTAAACCCTCCTAATGTTTTCTCAATCTGTTCATTCACATATACAGACTAAGTTTTAGGAGGGTCACATTTTTAAAAAAACACTGCGGAAAAAAAACTCAGGTAAGAAAACAAAATCTCAAATTTAAATTGTCAGTAAGTAAATATTCTCTGCTCACTTCTAAGCTGTTCATGCAATTTCATGGTTCCATTTAAACATTAATTATTCTTTTCAAATTAAATCTTTAAACATTTTTAATTCTGAATACTTCTTTGTTCAATTGTTACTGAGGTCTGAAGTTATTGTTGACCTGGCCATTACATGGGGAAAATTAAAGGACTGGTGACAACTGTTGGTGTACAACTAAGTACAAACGCAGATCTCTGCAGACTAAATTGGCAGGCTAACTGGCCACTGCAGATTGCCCCTGGTGTTGAAGAACTTGTGTGTGGTAGAACTTAGGGGCAGTTGAGGAAAATGTGGGGAGAATAAGATAGAATAAAATGGGATTAGTGTAAGTGGGTGCTCGCTATTATATGAGTTAGTGTAAACGCAGTGGAGCCAGTTTAATATATGAATAAGGGATGTACACCTATTCACAGCTCACCATGAAATTCAGTTGGCCAAAACAGGACAGGCAGTGTCTTTTCCTATCCAACAGTCATCCAGACAATGGCTTTTAAAGTAACCGCCAACAAAATAATTTTTCAAACTGCTTTTCAAATTCTAAACTTCAAAGTCAAGTTTGTTGTCATATGCACAAAGTTCAAAGTGAAAATTTCAAAGTAAATTTACTATCAAAGTACGTATTTGTAGAACAAAGAAAGACAACAGAATCAGTGATGAACTACACAAAGATTGACTAACAATCAGTGTGCAAGTACATGAATGCAGAAGTGCAACGAAAAACCTATAGCTGCATCACAGGCACATGCCATTAGATAAGCAACATTCACCAGACAAATATAAATTAAGCATAAATTATGCACCATTTATCCGCCATGAGATGAAACCCAATAGAACAAAAAAAACCAACAAGTCCATTTTAGTACAAAAAGATCAAAGTGGTCATAGTGCTAAATTGTAGTAATTAAGCTTGTACTGGTTGGTTGGAGGACAGTTGGTTGATGGGAATTAGCTGTTCTTGAACCTGGTGGTGTGGGACTTCAGGCTTCTGTACCTCCTACCCAATGCTAGCTGTGAGAAGACTGCATGGCCCAGATGGTGGAAATCTTTGATGACAGATGTTGCTTTTTTGAGGCAATGCCTCCTGTAGATACTACCAATGGTGAAGTGGGATGTACCCACGATGTACTGGACTGTATCCACTATTCTTTATAGTTTCTTAAATTCCTGTGCTTTTGAATTGATATACCAGACTACGATGCAACCTGGTAAGATACTTTCAACAGTATACCTGTAGAAATCTCTTAGTGTTCGATGACTTGCCAAATCTCCTTAACCTTCCAAGATAAAAGATGAAAGAAGGAGGGATCTTGCCCTGTGTCCTGTCCAGCATTTATCAATCAGTATTTCTAAGATAGATTATCAGATGATCTACCTCATTGCCAGTTGTAAAATGCTGTTTACTGCAAATTGATTGCCATGTTTGCATATGAGGTAATTAATTGCCAGTAAGTACTTTGAGGTATCTTGAGAGTTGTGATAAGATACTTTGCAAATTTGCAAGCTCCTCTGTTCCCTATTTGTGCATATAATCAGCCTACATAAAATCAGATATTGAATTATTCCCTCCCTCTGAGTTACTGTCTGCCTCTGTGTCTGCCTTGATATTTATACATCAATACAATGCTAATAGCCTGAATGCATTTGATAATTTAAGGCTAAATTTTCTTTATTTCTTTTTTTAAAAGAAGTAGACCCATATAAATATTTTAAGACAACCTGTATCTGTTATTTTAAATTATTAAGGCATGCTTGAATAATTGATGCAGCCATAAATTGCTGTCAATTTTTTTAACCCTTTTATTACAAATTAGTTTAGAGAAGAATATCTTTTGCAACATAATAGATTTACCATACTGGCCCTAGTTGGTAAAAGAAGAGTGAGTTTTTTTTGTTAGATAGAACATAATTCCATTTGACTAGTAGCTGGAAGGACTCTGAGAATCACTACATAATGCTTATAAAGATCTATGTTTTTTTTAAATAACCTGGCTTTATAAATAAAACACGATGAACTGCATATTAATGAAATGTTTATCATCTTCCCTGTTCTGACAGCACTTGTCACTTCCCCTTGCAATATGCACAGATCATTTTGTACTGTCCATTAAAAAAGAAAACATTTATTTTTATCGCTCTTGTCTCTCCATTTATTTGCCTGCCATCTGGCAGGGTGGGATCATTAAAAGCATGTTATCTGAAAGCATGTGTAAGCTTCAATTCTGCAACAGGATTTTTCTTTCCTCAGGTATTAATGTTAATTTCCCTTCATTCCATTGAACTCACAAATAATTAGAGTGCCACTGCTGGAATCTGAATTTCAGCCACATAGCCAGTGTCTGTGATTGCTTCTGTAAATACCCAATGGTGATTAAGTGTCGCAGGATTTAAGTGAAAGTGGCATTTTGTTGCCTTGAATTTGGTTAGCCATGTCAGCTACGACTCTGTTGCTCGGACTTTCTCTCTGAAAGTAGTGGGTTGAAGTAACAACACAAGCACAAAATCCTGACAAAGGGTCCCGGCTCGACACGTTGACTGTACCTCTTCCTAGAGATGCTGCCTGGCCTGCTGCGTTCACCAGCAACTTTTGTGTGTGTTGCACAAAATCCTAAGCAGGTTCTCCGGAGCAGGACCCAAGGGAGTGCTGTGCTTGGAGCTGCTGTCCTATGGCTGAGCCCTTAAACCAAGGCCATAATCTCCTTGAGGTGGATGTATAATAATCCCCTGGAGCTACTTCAGTGAAGATCAGAAAGGCTATCCTAGGTGTTCTGGGCCATATCACTAACTAGATTCTGGCATTATTACATTGTAGTTTATGGAACCTTGCCTGCTGTGTTTCCCTCACCATAATATCAGTCACACTTCAGAACTACCTCACCAGACCCTGATAAATGCCACCATGATTCACACAGTGTGTGTTATGCATGAGATCCCTGTCAAAGTTTACTTAATAGCACAGAATGAAAAAGGACTCTTGCAGATGCTGGAAATCTGAAATACAAATGCTAGGAAAAAAAACTCAGCAGGTCAGGCAGCATCTGTGGAAAGTGAAACAGTTAACGTTTGAGGTCAAGGATCAAAGTTCTGATGAAGGGGCTTTGGCTGTATTTTTATTGGATAACATGACTAGATTTATACTCTGCCCTATAATATTCCTCTTTGACTTTAATGGAGAACTAAATCCAGGTGTCAAACCTTTGTGCCTGAAGTTTTACACTGTGTACAATAGATGAAAAACAGCGCTGCTTATGAATGGGTGTCATGGTAGCATACCGGTTCGTGCAATCGCTTTACAGTGCCAGTGATCACTGACCAGCCAGGGTTCAATTCCCACCACTGCCTGTAAGGAATATATATGTTATCGCTGTGATAGTGTTTCTTCCGGATGCTCCGGTTTCCTCCCACATTCCAAAGACATATGATTAAGGTTGGTGCTATGTTGGTACCAGATGCATGGTGATACTTGTGGGCTGCCTCAGCACAATCCCCACTGATTTGATTTGACAGAAGCAATACATTTCACTGCATGTTTCAATGCACAAGTGACAAACAAAGCTAATCTCTCTTGAAATGCTCCTTAGCTTGGCTCCTTTTGTTTTCTGAGTTTTCAATTCTCCGTTAATGTTAACTGTACTTTCAACTCTACATCTCTGAAAACTACTCTGTAAAGGTCATAACCTCTGTTTCTCTCCTTCTTCGGTGTTTCCAAACTTAACCATTTGTCCAAATATCTTTATTCACGGTTCAATGTCAACTGGTCTGAAGCACCTTGGAATGCTTTACTGCACTCGTATTTCTGCCTGTTTTCAGGGAGAAGTCTGCTAATATTGTGAACAGAGTTTCTGCATATTGCTTCTTTGGCTTTTGCCTGCTTTGGTGAGCATGAACATCAAGGCCTAGTTTTGTCATCTAATAACACCGCATTGAGAGAGACAGGGAGAGGGAGAGAGAAAAGGGGGGGAAGAGGGAAGGAGAGAGAGAGGAAGGGGGTAAGAGAGAAGGGGCAGAGAGAGAGAGAGAGAGCAGGGAAAAGTGGAGACAGAGGCAGAGGTTGAGAGAGATAGAGAACGAGAGAGAAAGAAAGAGAGAGAGAGCGAGCGATGTCTTGACCAAAATCCCCCCAGAATCTTTGATTATCATTTGAAGTCATGATGTTTAAAGCACCAAGGTAAAGATTAAATGTTATCAAAGAGCTCTTTGAGCAATGAGATTCAACACATGCTTGTTATTTCTGTGGACTTACTGTGATGATTGTATTGATAACATTTGCTAAGAAATAAGACCCAGCAAAAAAAATTAAAAGGCGTTTTGCTGGTTTGTTTGTGAATTGAAAGCATTGAAAATCAAATGAATACCGGGAGCAATTAGAGTTCCCCTTGAATTTCAAACTTTTTTGCACTGCACAGTATTTCTGTAGAGTTATTAACCTATAGAACATGGAATCCAGCCTTTCAGCCCAACTCATTCATGCTAATCCCACTTGCCTGTGTTCTTGGTTTGACATACATGTATACTGTAGGTTGGGACTATATTAAAGGCAAGCTACAGGGTTGTTGTATGTTTGGTTCACTAATATCTGCCATCCTTATCTCCTAAAAAAAAGTTTGACTCTTTAACTCTTAGCAAGGCATGCAATTTCCCGGACAACAGGAGATGGGGCATAGGCTTTTCCTTGGTAAAGCTACTCATGTTACCTGTCCTGTTTGGTTTTCAAGATGAGTTACTGCAAACCTAAGAGGAGAGAAAATTCAGTCTCAACTGAAGAATTTTGGGTCTCAATAATTTCTCTGAGATCTTTTGGTTATAAACAGTTGCTTCTGATTTACAGGTGCATGAGAAAACTTCAATGGAAAATTTGGCTCAACATTTGTCCGAGAAACGACCAGAAGATGGGAAATTTGGACACGCAATGGTGGATTTTAACATGGGTGGAGAATCGGATGGTTAGTACTTTTTAATGTATGTGAACTTATTCTAACTGGGGATCTTACCACCTTAGTTCCAACTTTGCCTGGAAGATACAGATTTTATGCTATAATCATTCTGTTGAGACCTGCAAAATGGAAAATGTGCTTATTTTAGTAATTTATGATGAGGTGAGGTTGCTCCAATCAGACAAAATGACAAAATAGTTGTTTTAAAGGAATCTCTAAAAGCCTTCATTATACATCGGTATATGTGAAAATGAGGGGAGAATGGCAAATGATGAGAAAAAAAGTGATCTAAACCATAATAAAGTTATAACATAAAGTTCAAAGTTCAAAGTAAATTTATTATCAAAATACATATATGTCACCATATACAACCCTGAAATTCATTTTCTTATGGGCATACTGAATAAATTCAATAACCATAATTGATTCAATGGAAGATCGAAACAACACGGCATACAACCAGTGTGCAAAAGATAACAATCTAGCCTCCCCATCACCTCTCTCTGGTGTTCTTCCCCCTTTTCTTTCTTCTATGGCCTTCTGTCCTCTTCTATTAGATTCCCCCTTCTCCAGCCCTGTATCTTTTTCACCAATCAACTTCCCAGTTCTTTACTTCACCCCACCTGTGTTTCTTCCTCCCCTTCCCTCCCTCACCTTTTAAATCTACGGCTCTTTTCTCTCCAGTCCTACTGAAGGGGCTCGGCCCGAGATGCTGACTGTACTCTTTTTCGTTGATGCTGCCTGGCCTACTGAGTTCCTCCAGCACTTTGTGTGTGTTGCTCGGATTTCCGGCATCTGCAGGTTTTCTCTTGTCTGTGATAATTCACCAGGCCTTTCTGAGATTTCATGCAACCAATTAGCAGTGTGCTCTTTGCCGGAATAGAGGCTCCATGACTCACGACGGGTTGTAATGGGAGAAGGAACAACACCTGAGGCACTGGTGGAACTCAGCTGGTCAGGCAGCATCACTGGAGGGAAATGGACGCTCGGAGTTTCAGATTGAGGCCCTCCATCTGGACTGGAAAGGAAGGGATGATCTACACACAAAGTGTTGGAGGAACTCGGCGGCTCAGTCAGCAACGCCAAAAGGGAATAGATAGTCAATGTTTTGGACTGAGACTCTTCGTCAGGACTGGAAAATAAGGGAGAAGAAGCCAGAATCAGAAGGTGGGTGGGGGGGGGGGGAGAGGGGAGAGGGGTACAAGAGGGGATATATCTGCTTTAAAAAGACAGAGCGAAGGGCTGGAGCAAGAGTTGGCAGGTGGTGGGTAGAAATTTGTTCTTTAGACACGAAGAAAGCAAATATGGAATATGAACCATGTCATTGTCATTCAACCATTAGAAGTGGATATTAACTTGGATTCAGCAAATTTGCACTGGGTTTGAAGCTGGAGGTGAGCTCCCATTGGGAACTATTTATGAGAATGTGGGTAAAGAAAAAGGCTATTCCTACCAGGAAAAGGATAAAGAATACATGTCACATGCTTTCTTGAAAAGAGAGGTCAAGGAACAAACTAACAGAAGCCATACAAATATTAAATGCTTTCAGAGGATTGACAGAGAATGGGAAGAAGTAAAAATAGAAGTTAACAAAACCAAGATCAGATAGGGGACATAACCAAATTATTTATCAGAAAAATACAAAAATGTGTAGCTTACTCTTACAGAGTATGTTAAAGAAGACTGAACATTTAAGGAAGCTGGAAAAATAACTGAGCTGGACATAATCGAGGGGAGGATTATGCTGACTGAGCTGTTGACTTGAGCTAAAGAGAAAGGTTGAATAGGTTAGGGCATTATTCCCAAGAGTGCAGGAGGATAAGGAGAGATTTGATGGAGCTATACAAAATTATGTAAGATATAGATAGGGTAAATGCAAGCAGGCCTTTTCCACTGAGGTTGGATGGGACTATAACCAGAGGCCATAAGTTGAGAATGAAAGCTAAAATATCTTAAGGGAATCTGAGGGGTATCTTCTTCACAGGGGATGGTGAGAGTGTGGAATGAGCTGCCAATGGAAATGATAGATGCAGGTTCGATTTCAAAATTTAAAAGAAGTTTGGGTAAGTACATGGATGGGAGGTGTATGGAGGGTTGTGGTCCAGGTGCGGGTCAATGGGAGAAAAACAGTACAGCATGGACTAGATGGGTCAAATGGCTTATTTCTGTGCTGTGACTAAAGGTGAGTAGGATGAGAAGAAGCTCAAATGAAGTACAAATAGTTTGAAGAATTGTATATTCTATGTAACTTTATGATATAGATTTTGGAAAAGAATGGGAAACCTTTCAGCAATTTAAACTGAATATATTAGATGGGTGCTTTTACCTCCATCATGAGTTGACTTTAGTGAGACCCTTTTAATCATCCCAGAACCATCTAATATACTAATGGTGTGCTTCATTTGACTTCTGTAGTACAGCTGTTCTCTCACTTGTAGCTTGTTGATGCCATTGCCCAATTCAAGCATTTGTTTGCTTGTCTCTTCTCTGTTTCCTCTGTCAAGGTCTGACTGACCATCTAGTAGACAATCTTTTTTACTTATTGCTCTCCTGGTTGTGGGAGCCTGCATTTACTCCAAATTGTTCCCAAGGATGTGATAGTGAACCACACCTTCAAATATTGCCAAACACCTGGTTATTCTTTTAAGTAGAATATCCTACTATTCAGACCCTGTGACAAGTAAAGGACAGTGATACATTTCCAAGGCAGGGCAGTGTATGAATTAGAGGAGGAATGTGCTTGTCGTGGTCATCCCATGTCCCTCTAGCTTTTGGTCCTTCTGGAAATAGGAATCACATGTTTAGAATCCACCTTTTTTAGGAATAGGTTATATTACTTAAACAGAATCAGAATCGATTTTAATATCACCAGCATATATTGTGAAATTACTTAACTTTGTGGCAGTAGTACAATGCAATACAAGATAAATATAGGGAAAAAAACTGAATTACAGAAAGTATATGTATGTATATTAAGTAGTTAAAATAAAAGGGGTGATTGATAAGTTTGTGATCTAAAGTAGAAGGAGTCAATTTTAGAAAACCTTGCACATTTATTTTTCCTACATTTACACACCTAGTCCAGTGGTCGTGGAGCATACAGATCCCTTCTTTGTAGAAGTCGGCGCCTTGGACCTCCAGAAAGTGGTCCACAGCAGGCGTGATTGATAAGTTTGTGGCCTAAGGTAGAAGGAGATGAGTTATTAAATTCAAACTTTCTGCATTTTCACTCAGACTTGAACTGCACGTGCATGTAACAAGAGCTATATAACTCATCTGCTTCTACCTAAGGTCACGAACTTATCAATCACCCCTGCTGTGGACCACCTGGAGGTCCAAGACGCTCTCGTTACGTGCACGTGCAGTTCAACTCTTTGAGTGATAATGCAGAAAGTTTGATGTTAATAACTCATCTCCTTCGACCTTAGGCCACAAACTTATCAATCACCCCTGCTGTGGACCACTTCTACAAAGAAGGAATCCGTATGCTCCACGACCGCTGGACTAAGTGTGTACATGTAGGGGGGGACTAAGTTGAAAAATAAATGTGCTAGGGTTTCTAAAATTGATTCCTTTTACCTTAGGCCACAAACTTATCAATCACCCCTCGTAACTAGTGCAAAAACAGAAATTGAAAAAAGGTAGTGAGGTAGTGTTCACGGGTTCAATGTCCATTTAGAAGTTGGATAGCAGAGGGGAAGAAGCTGTTCCTGAATTGCTGAGTGTGTGACTTAAGGCTTCTATACCTCCTTCCTGATTGTAACAATGAGAAGAGGGCATGTCCTGTGTGGTGGGGGTCCTTAATGATGGACGCCACCTTTCTGAGGCACCGCTCCTTTAAGGTGTCTTGGATACTGCAGAGGCTTGTGCCAGTGATGGAGCTGACTAAGTTTACAACTCTCTGCAGCCTACTTTGATCCTGTGCAGTAGCACCTACCCCTCACCACTCCATACCAGATAGCGATGCAGCCTGTCAGAATGCTCCCCACGGTACATCAGTAGAAATTTTCGAGTGTTTTAGGTGACAAGCCAAATCTCCTCGAACTCCTGCTAGCTGCTGTATTGCCTTCTTTATACAGTAGCTGCATTGATATGTTGGGACCAGGTTAGATCCTTGGAGATATGGACATGCTCACTCTCACCACTTCTGATCACTCTGTGAGGGTTGGTTTGTGTTCCATAATCTTACCCTTTCTGAAGTCCACAGTCAGCTCTTTGAGTGCAAGGTTGCTGAACAACATGCAGACTTGAGTTATCACAAGTCATTAGAATCACCAGCCTTATGTTTTGCTGGTGTGATGGGTAAGCATAACACACCATTGCTTCAATTATCAGGTCACGTGAATTAGATTTGAAAGACACTACCTGAACTCTGGAACTGGGAACAGAGCAAGCTGACTAAGGAAAGAAACTACAGAGTAATCACTGGTATCTGATACAGTAAATGGGAAAGTCTGGGAAAGATGGTGCCTTAGATTTCCTCCACTATACAGGATGATCCTCTACCCGGGTTTGGATTTTTTGAGAAATCTGAAGTGTCCATTGTCCACATCAACCACACAAATAACACAAAAAGACAGGTTTCCAAATTCGGACAAAACACAATATCTTCCCAGAATCTCTACTTCAATCTCTGAATCACAGGACAGAATCAAGCATATTGCTTTGCAATGCAACTTATGTTTGTAGCTGTCCACAAACATCAGTTGTATCTGTGTTTGAAATGAGGTTGCCAGCGTTGTGCTTAATAAGAGAAAGGAAACACAGTACAGGAATTTACAGTTCCCCTGTGCTGAAACCTGACCATTAAACTCTAAAGGTAACACTTTAGCCTAAACAAAGCAGCTATGTGTTTTTTTTTCCAAAAACGATGACTGTTCACACTTTAGGGGGATGTTCACTTTCTCCTCTCCACTGTCAAAAAACTACTGGCCTTTGTGGTACCAGCCAAATCTGGAAATCCCTCAAGTTTTCGTACACGTTGCCTGTTACTAACAAGAGTGAAGCTGGGAGAAAAGCCGGGGCAGAGATGATGATGCAACAGATCTAACAGCCACCGTTCCTGGGGCAATTTTGTCAGAGGGCTTTCTTCCAAACTGCAGTTAGTGGCAGCTAGAGACATGCCAATCCAGTCTGGCCCCAAGTGCCTGGGACCTGGTGTTAGGCAGAGCCTGTGGTTCACGTTCTCACACCATGTCCCCAGCTCTCTCCCTGACCTCAGGGTAAACTAGGCAATGTTTTCCGTGTTACTGCTTTGAAATAACTGAGCCAGGATGAAGAGTCTCAGAGCCTGTGTAAGAATCAGCACTGACGGGATTATTCTTTCTCCTTGAGACACGGATGACACGAGTAAGAAATAAAATTAATTTCCTTCGCTGGGTGGTGACGTCTATTCCTTAAATCCCTGCCATTCTTGCGCTCCCACAGCAGTGTTGAGATCGACAACTCTGACCCAGCCAAGGCTGCTTATTATTTACAATGAATCATAACTTCAGAGGGATTAGTTGCCAACCTGTGTGACGTTGGTGTGTATGTGCAGTGAACACAGACATTCAAACGTCAGTGTCCTTGCTCCTCCCTACCACTGGCAGCTGTCCCTCATTGTTCAAGCCAGAAGCTGCTGTATCGCCAACCCTGCCCCATCCTCTCTCCCCACCTCTTCAGTACCCTTAAAGACTTGCCTCTTCAGTTACCTAATGTCACTCCTTCTGAACATTCTATCTTCTCTCTTTATAAATTAGTGGAATGCCTCAGGAGCATTTAATCACATTAAATCCATTAATGCAGAAGGACGAAAATACATTAATATTTGACAAATTACGAGAATAAGATGTTGAGGATATAAATGTATTTTTCACATTCTAGTAGGACCTGATATAAATAATGCTCTTTACTTTGCTCCCAAATGGTACTATTATACATTTGAAATATGGAAAAGATCTCACTTTATGTGCATTTGGGCCCAAAAACATTGTCTTAAGTCTCAAGATGGAGGCACCCTGGTAGCGCAGCATTTAGTGCAACACTATTACAATTCAGTAGGTTCAGAGTTCAGTTCTGTCACTGCCCGTAAGGAGTTTGTATGTTCTCCCCATGAGTGCGTGGGTTTCCTCCGGGTGTTTGGTTTTCTCCCACAGTCCAAAGGTGTACTGTTTAGTACCTTAAATGGTCATTCTAACCTGTCCTGTGATTAGGCTAGTTAGTGGCTGCTGGGCAGTGGGCTCTTTGGGCCAGAAGGGCCTGTTTCATGCTATATATCTAAATAAATAAAGACTTATTCGTATTGCCAGATTGGACAAATAATTAGAGATAGAATTATTCAAGTGAAAGCCAGTTGACAGTTTCATTTAGAGCCTTACTTACTTTCATACCATGTATGTTCTTGGAATATCACAAAGCACTCCACAGTCAATGAAATTAGCCTTCAAAGTTTAATTGTTGCTGTTGTGTAGGATTTCCTTCACTATTACTCGTCTGCCTTCAGCTGGGCTGAGACCCAAGTCTGTGTTTCCCCTCCCTGAACCTCCCCAGTCATTTTGTTTTGCCTCCTCCCTTCCTTTGCTCTTTAAAACCTGTTCCCTTGACTTCCTAATAGCTCCTTCTATGCCAGATATTTTCTAACAACACTTGTGCAAAATGCCTTGAACATTGTTCCAGTGTTAACTGTACTGTGTACTTGGGTTATTATGGTTGTTACTGCAAATGCTGCAACCAAGTTACACCATCTGCAGTCTCCCTGGTGTATCCGTTTCACTGCTCCACTGCGAAGTCTCTTCGAGGTACGTCCTTCCTGAAGAAGTTTTCCTCTCTTTGAGAGTTCTGTGAGAGCATCTCTCACTGTTCCCCTCTGTGACATATCCCCCCTTCTCTTTCCTCTCCTCCACCTACACAACCTGGCCACCACCTTCACCTTCTTCCCTCTTCTTCAGCCCTTTGTCTCTTCCACCAATCACATCATTCCCTCCCCAACCTGACCCCCTCATCTGGATTCACCTATTGCCTGTCAGCTCCTGCTCCTCCACCTCCCCCTGCCCTTTTATTCTGGCTTCTGTCCCCATCCTTTCCAGTTCTGAGGAAGGCTCTCGGTGCAAAACGACGACTGCCTATTTCCCACCATACATGCGGCCTGACCTGCTGATTTCCCCCTGCCTGGTGTGTGTGTGTGTGTGTTAACCAAGTTTTTATTTTATTGAGATACAGGACGGTGTAGGCCTTTCCAGCCCTTCGAGAGGCACCGTCCAGCAACCCCCATTTAACCCTAGACTAATCACAGCACAATTTACAATGACCAATTAACCTTCTAACCTTCGGACTGTGCGAGGGGACCGGAGCACCCAGAGGAGACCCACACGGTCACAGGGAGGATGCACAAACTCGTTACAGGCAGAGGCAGGAATTGAACCCAGGACGCTGGTACGGTAAAGTGTTGTGTTATGTTACCATGTTACCATGCCGCCCTAAGTTACAGCGATGAGAAAAATGAAGAAACATGGCAAGGATAGAGCATTACAGCTGTAAGCTTAGACTGGAAGGCTTGGGATTGTTCTTAGATCAAAGAAGGTTGAGAGGAGGATTGCCAGAAGAAGGATAGGCCATGACTGAGTTCATTGCAGATGGCTGAAGGGCCAGCTGTACAGATTTAAAATTCTCAGCACAAAGAAAACAAAGAGGGCTATAAGGAAAAACATTTTAATGTAGAATATGATGCAGACTTTGGGACACCTGGCTTGTAGGACTGGGAAAATTAAGGCTTTTGGAAGGAACGAGGAGAAAGAATAATCTGCAAGGCTGCAGGAACAGAACAGGGAAATGGAATTGATGGGATTGCTCTACCCAAGGGGCTGAGTGGCCTTATTCAGTCTCATCGCAGTTCCGAGATCATCAGCTAACTATTCCATGTTCCGTTGTTACCGGCAGGAAATGCGGGAGTATCAGAGCCCAGGATTTATCGGGAAGCCCGAGGCCGGAGCAGTAACGAACCACACATAAAGCGGCCGATGAACGCCTTCATGGTCTGGGCCAAGGACGAGAGACGGAAGATTCTACAGGCTTTTCCCGACATGCACAACTCCAACATCAGCAAAATTCTAGGTAAGCGCTCACCTATAATAGGTGCCATCTTGGGTGATTATCTTATTATTCCTCTTAATAGAAAGCACAATTGTTTATATGCTTACCAGCATTTGATCAAACAAGGACACCAGTAACATCCCAAAGATCATGACCATTTATGCTTAATAGTTTGTAATTAAATACAATGCTTAACAACACTGAGCCTGAAGTTTAGTTGTCAGGTGGGAGAATGGAAGCTATGTACAGATGTGATTAATTAATAAGTGAGGGGAGAAACAACATTCTTCAGAAGACAAAAGGCAGTCTGAATCGTTAAGATGATAATATCCGTGTAATTCTTCCTGACAGCCTGACAGATAACAACCATGTAATTCTTTTTGTGAGCTACTTATTCTTTGACTTTGCCAAATTGAATTACAATTTTTCAGTAAGAAATAGCCTCCTTAATGTCAAAATAGTGAAAACATGCTCACAGCCACAGAGCGGTAGGTGAGGTTCATTTTAATTACTTCCCTTTGTATTTCAAACGGGTGTTTTAATTCAAAATTGCTGGCGTATTGTGATGTAGGTAAAGAATGAGAAGGTAGTCAGTAGTGAGGGGAGTTAGTTTGAATGGTGGGGGCTGCAATGCTCATTTTTGCACACATTTACAAATGTATAGCAGCCCAAAATCTGAAGACTACAATGGATTTCCATAGCTGGCAGAGTTTTGAGTGCTGCGCTCTCTCTTTATGAGGTGCCTTAACTGCCTGCCTGCGTTCTTGGGCAGCCTGCTCGACGTGCAGAGGGCCCGGGCAGCTGAACCTGTCTCAGGCTTGTGCCATTGCCATTTTTATGCAATCACTCGGAAGGATGTCTGGTTGACTCTCCCTTCTGGTTCTGCCACCTTCGCTGTGTGGAAAGTGATTGGCCTGAACCCAGCAAGTCAGGACAGCTGAGACTAGAACATGGCATATGGCAGCTTATGAGAGTGCAGACTGATCTCAAATCTCTCTCTCTTTCTATCTCCATCCCTCCCTCTCTCTTACCACCCCCTCTCTGTCTGTCTTTCTGTTTCTCTCTCATTTTCTCCCTTTCTTTCTCTCTCCCTCCTTCCATCTCCCTCTATCCCTTTCCTTCTCTCAGTCCCTCTCCCTAACCCTTTCTCTCTTTCTATCGCCCCATCTCTATCTCTCCTCCCTTCTCTCTCTATCCTTTTCCTTCCCTTTCCCCCCACCCCACCCCACCTTTTCCTACTTCCAATGACCCTCCTCAGGATATATTACTACGGCCTGATATTCCTGTGCAAATACAGCTGCATTATTACAGGTGCATTCAGAGGTTTCCTCAATGCAACCTTGCACTAAGGGTTCCAGAATCTTCTATTTCTATTTGAGAACTGAACAAACTCATTTTAGTGAAAGAGAATGATCTTGTCCACAGTTTTTGATGGTACTTAACACACTGATTGTTTCCACTAAACACAAAATAATCTGTAGATGCTGTGATCAAAGCAACACTTTCAGTACGCTGGATGAACTCAGCAGGTCGGGCAGCATCAGTTAGAAACAATGAGTCGACGTTTCGGGCTGGAACCCTTCGTCAGGACTGAAGAATGAAAGATGGGGAAGGATTTGAAGAATGCTTGTAACTTCAGTTGAAAGACCAGTAATTTGAAAGACAAAGGGGTGGGGGAGGGGAAGCACTGACGTCATTCCACCTCCTCCTTCTACCACCCATTGTTTTCAGGGCTATGATGTCAATCCTTCCCCTCCCCCACCCCTTTGTCTTTCAAATTACTGGTCTTTCAGCTGAAGCTGCAAGCATTCTTCAAATCCTTCCCCATCTTTCATTCTTCAGTCCTGACGAAGGGTTCCGGCCCGAAACGTCGATCCATCATTTCTGACTGATCCTGCCCGACCTTGTTTCCACCAGCTGGACAGTATGGGTCTAAAGGGAGGGGCCAGTGTCTCAGGATACAGGGTGAGAGATTTAGGACTAAAATTGAAGGGAAACATATTCGCCAGTGGACAGTGAACCCGTGGGATTCTCCACCTCAGAAGGCAGTGAAGTATAGTTACTGGATCCTGGAGAAGAAGAAACATTTCCGGACCAAAAGTCAACAGAGAGAAAGAATATGGTATTGAGATGGAGAAAAAGGGTGGCATGGCAGCGTAGCCGAGACATCCCGATGAAGCCTCGACTGTTTCTTCCCCTCCAGTCATGCTGCTCGCTTGGACGTGTGACCCTGGGACCCACTGACCTGCACTCCCTCTGGTCACGGTCCACAGCTCTTGCCAGCCCGACGTCAATGAGTGCCCTTTCCATGATGCCCTATCACACTGCTGGCATGTGCCCTGTGCTTTGAGTGAATCGCTCACTATAGGATATCCAATCCCTGATACCCAGCCCCCACCCCCACCCTCCCCCCATTGCAATTATGCAGCTGGTCTGAATAAACCGGTGCATTACAACCGACTTCTGAATCCAGCAGGAAACAATGAACAATGGGGCTAGTGTTTCCACTGCCCATGCTCCACGGTGAGCTCCCAACACTGAAACGCAGGGGCTTTATTTTCAGTTGGACCCCAGGGTGGTCCAGGAAACTTGTTCAGAAGTTCTCTACAAGCCACTGCCTTGAGTTCTTTTCAACGGAGGCAGGCATCTGTGCTCAATTTGACCCTCCACACTTAGTGAAGACCCCTGGGCAATTAGCAGGAAAGAGGGTGCAGCCTTTCAATGATTTAGCTAATCAAACAAACAAATCCATGTGAAGCGTTGCTATTTTGAGGATAATTTCCTCACAATGAAAACATGTGCTGCTGATCATCTGTGCAAGACAGGACCTATTTGACTAAGTAACTGTTTAGAGGACCAAATGCACTGCTCTTAAGAATTGGAATTGATTTATTATTGTCACACATACAGAGATTCAGTGAAACTCTTGTGTTGTAGAGATCAGATCATTACACAATACATTGATTTAGAGGGCTCAGTATTCTCTCCGAGTAAATGTGTGAAGGAAGTGCCACATCAAGAAGAGGTAGTTCCATTTTCAAAATAGCTGTATGGGCCCAAGGATACAACTAAGCACTTTCCAAAAGTAACATTAGAACACAACGAACTGCAACCCAAGTCTCCAAAAGAACAATTGAGAGGAAAGCTGGCTGATTGTGGAATGCACGGTCTGACATTTCACCAGACTCCCGAGGTTTCAGCTGACATTTTAGAGAGCTTCTAAGGCTCCCTTAGTACACAAACAAACTCTCAGCTTCATACATTGCTCTATGATGCTTCTTGGCCAGACAATACATCTGATGTTTCACCACTTCTTTCAGCAGGCAAAGATTACAGATCTTTGAGCCACTGTGCTGGAGTTAAAACTCGATGCTGGATTAATAATGTGGAGTGTCCATGCTTGAGAGTTGATATAAGTCCATAAAAACACAAGAGATTCTGTAGATGCTGGAAATCAGTCAGCTGAGTCGGATGAAGGATCTTGGCTCAAAACATGGACTGTTTATTCCTCTCCATAGATGTTTCATGATCTGCTGAGTATCTCCAACATTTTGTTTGTGTTACTCTGTAAGCCTATAAAATGGCTATAAGGATCACAAATGGAAACTCTTAAATCTCATTTAGGTTTACAAGCAATCATTCTTCTAGCTCTGGATTAACCCTTTACCTAACATCGAATACTATGGTTTCATGCTCAGTTCTGGTATTCCTTCCTTTCTCCTCCTTTAAGATGCTTTTCTTTGGCCAAGCTGTAAGTCATCTTTCAAATATCTCCCTATGTGGTTTGGAGTCTGATTCAGCTGCTACAAAAGGAATTCTTGCTTTATTAAAGGTCTTCTGATAAGCAAAAGTTTTAGTTTTGTAGCAGCTTGGTGGTGCATCTAGTAGAATTGCAGCCTCTCAGTTCTGGAAGAGTTCAGTCCTGATCTCCAGTGCTGTTTGTGTGAAGTTTGCACACTTTTCCTGTGCCCGCATAGGCTTCCACTGAGTGCTCCAGATTCCTTGTACATCTGAAAAATGTGACATCTAGGTTAATTGGTTTCAGTTATTTGCCCCTACTGTGCATTTGTGGGTGGCAGAATTTGGAAGAAGTATTGATGAGAATGCTGAGAGATTCAAATCAAAGTCTGATGGTCAATTGGAAATCCTGAAGTTCAACACTGATGACCAAAGGCTGGAGACTAAAGACTGGAGGTCTGTCCTGAAGTTGGAGGACTTGTCCATTCATCCCTCCCCATTGATCTCCCTCCTGGGACTTATCCTTGCAAGCAAAATAAGTGCTATACCTGCCCTACACCTCATCTCTCACTACCATCCAGGGCCCCAAACAGTCCTTCCCAGTGAGGTGACACATGACCTGTGAGTCTGTTGGGGTCACCTGGTTCTCCTGGTGTGACCTCCTGTAAGTCAGTGAGACTCGGCATAAATCGGGAGACTGCTTCGCTTGCACTTATGCTCCATCTGCTAGAAAAAGTGGAATCTCCCAGTGGCCATCCGTTTTAATTCCACTTCCCATTCCCATTCTGACATGTCAGTCCATGACCTCCTCTACTGCCGCAATGAGGCCACAATCAGGTTGGAGGAGCAACACCTTATATTCCATCTGGGTAGCCTCCAATCTGATGGCATGAACATCGATTTCTCAAACTTCTGGTTTCTGCCCCCATCTCTTCTCCTTCACCATTCCCCATTCCCATTTCTCTCTCTTTCCTTATCTCCTCCCTGCCCATCACCTCCTTCTGGTGCTGCACCCTTTCCATTTCCTCCACGGCCTCCTGTCCTCTCATATCAGATTCCCCCTTCTCTAGCCCCTTATCTCTTTCATCAATCAACTTCCCAGCTCTTTACTTCACCCCCCACTTCCCAGTCTCATCTATCACCTACTACCTTGAATTTCTTCCTCCCCTCCCTCCACCTTCTTACTCTGGCTTTTTATCTTTTTCTTTCCAGTCCTGATGAAGGGTCTCGGCCCAAAACATCGACTGTACTGTTTTCCATAGATGCTGCCCGGCCTGCTGAGTTCCTCCAGCATTTTGTGTGTGCTGCTTGGATTTCCAGCATCTGCAGATTTTCTCTTATTTGTGAATGGACTGTCTGTGTGTGTGTGTGTGTGTGTGTGTGTGTGTGAGGGAGGAAAGGGATTTGTTTCGTGGTTGTTGTCTTGTTGCTTGTTATATCCTGCTTTGTTGTGTCCTGTGTTCTTCGAGCATTGTGCACGTGCAGTGCTGGTGCTGGAATGTGTGGCAATGCTTTTGCAGGCTGCCCCCAGCACGTCTTCAGGTGTGTTGGTTGTTAACATGAATGATGCACTTCACTGTACGTTTCCATAATACGTGTGGTAAATAAACCTGAATCTGAATCTAAAAAGTGGGTGTGAGTGCAGGATTACTGTAAGTAGGCACTTGATGGTCGGAGTTGACCTATTGAACCAAACGGCTTGTCTTTGTGCTTTATAACACTGTAACGTCCCAACACAGAACAGTATTCCAAAACGAGAAGAGAACTGCTACCACAAATAAACAATGACAAGGAACAGTATCAACTCAAATAGTGGTGAAAGAAACTTGTTGGCACAGTCCACATCAGCAAAGTTGCCCAATTTAGCCTATTTATACTGATTATGTCAGCCTTTTTCTTACCAGTGTGTCGTATCAGCCGATACTGACTGACTTTCACCTCTCAAGTTCAAATGCAACTTAATTTTTAAAAAAAATTGTATCTTTATTCACTGGAAATTCAGAAAACCATCATGCAGAAAACCTGGAAGAGCTACTCCAAACACTAACTCAAAGGCCAAGTTTATATCGGAGAAATCTTTTGAATTTAACAGTCACTATCAATGCTTATATTTCAGATCAAATACAAAAATCAGTGTGGGTTCATTTGTTCTTTCCTCCTTTATTTAGTGGGTATGAAACAGGAAGTGAGCGGGATGAAACAAAAGGGTGACTGTTGTAACTGGCAGTTTGGACAGTAAGACGCGGACAGCTGTAAGCTTACAAGTGCGGGCCCTCATCAAACAAGATTTTCGGAGGCAGTGATCTCATTGAGGCCTAGTTGTGCTGCTTGCAGGCATCCGCTAAAGTCTGAAAGAGGAAGACTGGCTGCAGTTCATGATATCTGCAATTTTAAATTGTAGAGTGGCTGAGAAATAATCCTGTTCCGCCTTCTTTTCATTTTCCTGATTGTGAGGGACATGGAGAGTGTGCATTTGACATCTTTTGTGTTAAAGCAGTGTGGCACAATCACTCCCAGCCTTTTCCCCAGCTTATTTTAATCACTGATTGCCCCAAAAATGATTTATTATAAAGGATTACCAGTGGTTTATTTTTTTTTAACCAATGTCCTTTTTTTAATTCCTTCTACCATGCCTTCTTTATGGCACTTGTGAAATTGGTCAGCACTGGAGAAGGGTGTGAAGAAGCTGAATGATAATCCAAATAACCAGATAATTCAATCCTCCCATCGTCCAAGCTGATGATATGTCCTGCATTTGGCAATGATACTGCCGTCTAGTTGCTGTTTCTACTTTTCTGCATCCCTCTCATTCTATCCTCCCATGGAATGCAGATGAACTAGAAGAACAGCATTTCCTGTTCCTCCAGGGTAGCTTACAACCCAGTAGCAGAGGCGCTGAACTCTCCAACTTCCTGTAAAATGTTTCTCCTCTGACCCTTTCCCCTCTCCTCCCTATCTACCTGGACTCCATCCCCCTTTCTCTTTTCCTCTCTTTCATCTGCCCATTTCCTACTGGGTACCCACCCTCACTACTCCCATCTGTCCCCACCCCTTCTTCCCTCCCTCATGTTCCAAATTCCTCTCTATCAGGTTCCATCATCTTAAGACTTTTGACACTTCCACCCGTCACCTCCCAGCCTGCATTGTCATCCCCACTCTTACCTCCTCCACATCACCTATCACCTGTCAACTGTTCCACTCCTTTCCTCCACATCACCTATCAACCGTTCCACTCCTTTGATCCACCCATTTACATGAGCTATCTCCCCTCATTCTCTCCAGTCCTGACGAGAGGTTTCAGCTCAAAAGATCAACTGTCCATTTCCCTCCAAAGATGTCGTCTAACCCGCTGAGCTCCTCCAGCATCTTGTGTGTTGCTCCGCATTCCAGCATCTGTAGTTCCATGTGTCTCTCACACACCCTGTCCACAATTGCCCTAATCTCTTGAATTCTTTCCTCCAGTCCTTCTCTTCCTTTAAATCATCCATTACACCTTCCCCTCCGACAAAACTTTTGGTGACTGAGTCTGGTATCTCCCGGTTTAGTTCGGCACCATTCTGATTTCTGACCATACTCCTGAGGTAACTGAGAGCACCTTAGCACTTTTGTTGTCATCTGCTTCTCTCGCTGAAGGGTTACCACATACCTTTGGTGTAAGTGCTAAAACACACATTAACCAATAACCACTGGAAGTATCCACGGCAATTAAAGTAATTCACCAAAATCAACCAATTTGCAGCTTTAAAAGCACCAACAACAGATATTAAAGCCACTCCCAAATGGGGATGAGTGCTCTTCCTCATCAGAGATGTATGTAAACTCAAACCTGTTTATGCATGTAGAAGGGTGATCACTTACTGAGGGATTCATGATCTAGCCACAAAACAAGTGTGAAGATATTTAACCACATTAGCATTGAAACATGACTGGCATTACACCGCTAGTCCTCACAACGCACTGGAGGAATTCAGCAGGTCAGGCAGCATCCGTGGAAACGACTAGTCGGCGTTTCGGGCCGGAACCCTTCGTCAAGACTGAAGAGGGAAGGGGCAGAGGTCCTATAGAGAAGGTAGGGGGAGGGTGGGAAGAAGAAGGCTGGTAGGTTCCAGGTGAAAAACCAGTAAGGGGAAAGATAAAGGGGTGGGGGAGGGGAAGCAGGGAGGTGATAGGCAGGAAAGATGAAGAAGGAAGAGGGGAAAACACAATGGGTAGTAGAAGGAGGCAGAACCATGAGGGAGGTGATAGGCAGCTGGGGGCGGGGGCAGAGTGAAATAGGGATAGAGGAAGGGAGGGGGAGGGAATTACCGGAAGTTGGAGAATTCTATGTTCATACCAAGGGGCTGGAGACTACCTAGACGCTATATGAGGTGTTGCTTCTCCAACCTGAGCTTAGCCTCATCATGGCAGTAGAGGAGACTATGTATGGACATATCTGAATGGGAATGGGAAGCAGAGTTGAAGTGGGTGGCTACCGGGAGATTCTGTCTGTTGTGGCAGACGGAGTGGAGGTGCTCGACGAAGCGGTCCCCCAATATGCGTTGGGTTTCACTGATGTAGAGGAGGCCGCACCGGGAGCACCGGATGCAATAGATGACCCCAACAGACTCACAAGTGAAGTATTGTCTCACCTGGAAGGACTGTTTGGGGCCCTGAATGGTGGCAAGAGAGGAGGTGTAGGGACAGGTTTAGCACTTACGCTTACAGGGATAAGTGCCGGGTGGGAGATCCGTGGGGAGGATGTGTGGATCAGGGAGTCACAGAGGGACCGATGCCAGTAGCCACCCACTTCAACTCTGCTTCCCATTCCCGTTCAGATACGTCCATACATGGCCTCCTCTACTGCCATGATGGGGCTATCCTCGGGTTGGAGGAGCAACACCTCATATACCATCTAGGTAGTCTCCAGCCCCTTGGTATGAACATAGAATTCTCCAACTTCTGGTAATTCCCTCCCCCTCCCTTCCTCTATCCCTATTTCACTCTGCCCCCTCCCCCAGCTGCCTATGACCTCCCTCATAGTTCCACCTCCTTCTACTACCCATTGTGTTTTCCCCTATTCCTTCTTCACCTTTCCTGCCTATCCCCTCCCCCATCCCTTTATCTTTCCCCTTACTGGTTTTTCACCTGGAACCTACCAGCCTTCTCCTTCCCACCCTCCCCCTACCTTCTTTATAGGGCCTCTGCCCCTTCCCTCTACAGTCCTGATGAAGGGTTCCGACCCGAAACGTTGACTGATCGTTTCCACGGATGCTGCCCGACCTGCTGAGTTCCTCCAGTGTGTTGTGAGTGTTGCTTTGACCCCAGCATCTGCAGATTATTTTGTGTTTACGCTGCTAGTCCTTCACTGCAAACTGGGTTTGACTGTGTGGGAGATGGTGTGTGTGGAGGGAGATGGGTTTGCTGTATGGATATGGGTTGATTTGTTTGATGTGTGTTTGAGTGGATCGTACATGCATGTTCATTGGCCCTGTGTATGTGAATGGGTCTGTGAATGTTTGCACATGTGTGCTTCTCTCCCCTCCCATCAGGGCGAAGATACAAAAGCCAGTAAACACGTATTACTAGGCTCAAGGGCAGCTTCTATCCCACTGTTGCACAGATATTGAACTGTCTGCTTGTACAATATGATGGACTTTGCCCTCACAATCAACCAGCACCTTATTGTCTACCTGCACTGCATTCTCTCTGTTTCAGTAACCCTTAATTCCACACTCTGTTGTTGTTTTTCCCTTGTACTACCTCAATGCACTGTTGTAGTGAAATGATCTGTATTGATGTTAGATTCTGGAATGGTTCTGGAAGACTGGAAAATTGCAAATGTCATTCCACTCTTCAAGAAGGGAGAGAGGCAGAAGAAAAGAAACTACAGACCAGTTAGTCTGACCTCAGTGGTTGGGAAGATATTGGAGTTGATTATTAAGAATGAGGTCTCAGGGTACTTGGAGAAGCAGGATAAAGTAGGCCATAGTCACCATGGTTTCCTCAAGGGAAAATCTTACCTAACAAATCTGTTGGAATTCTTTGAAGGAATAACATGCAGGATAGACAGAGAAGAATCAGTTGATGTTGTCTACTTGGATTTTCAGAAGGCCTTTGGCAAGGTGCCAGACATGAGGCTGCTTAACAAGCTAGAAGCCTATGGTATTACAGGAAAGATTCTAGCAATAATAAAGCGGGCGGTGAAGAATGGGAATAAGGGAGCCTTTTCTGGTTGACTGTGATGACTACCGGTGTTCCACAGGGGTCTGTGTTGGGACCAATTCTTTTGACGATATATATCAATGATTTGGATAGTGGAATTGATGGTTTTATTGCAAAAGATACATGGAGGAGCAGGTAGTTTTGAGGAAGTAGAGATGCTGCAGAAGGAGTTAGACAGATTAGGAGAATGGGCAAAGAAATGACAGATGGAATACAGTGTCAGGAAATGCACTTTGGTAGAAGAAATTAACGTGTTGACTGTTTTCTAACTGGAGAGAAAATACAACAACTGAAGTACAAAGGGACTTGGGAGTCCTTGTGCAGGATTCCCTAAAGGGAGAAGATAGGAAATTGAGGCTGAGAGAAAAATTGGATCAGCCATGATGAAATGGTGGAGCAGATTCAATGGGCCAATTAGCCTAATTCTGCTCCTATATCTTATGGACTGAGACCAAATGGCTGACTTGATCATGGCTAGAATTGACTCCTGCCTGAGCAATGACCTGAACCCACTGCAGTTTGCCTACGGAGGATGCAACCTCACTGGCTGTCCACTCACTCTTGAATAACATGGATAACAGCAAGACCTATGTCAGGCTGCTGTTTATCGATCACAGTCAGCATTCAAAACCATCACCCCCCCCCCACAGTACAAGCCTCAAAACCAGGTCTGCTGTACTTCAATCTGCAACTGGACCCTTGGTTTCCTCAATGAGAGAGGTAACAACATCTCCTCACTGACAATGAACACAGGGCGCTCATCAAAATGTGTGCTTTGCCTGCTGCCCTATTCTCCACACATGACTGTGTGGCCAAGCACAGACCAAGTACCATCTATACATTTACCATGTTGGCAAAATCTCAGATGGCGACGGGGAGACATACAGAGGTGAGAGAGATCGGCTGGTTGAGGAGCAACAACAGCCTTGCACTCAACATCAGCAAGATCAAGATCAAGGAACTAATGGTGGACTTAAGGAAGGGGGAGTCAGGAGGAGACTCACTAGTCCACATTGAGTGGAAATGGTCATCAAGGAGAAAATCTTCTACAAATAAACATGCAAATCTTAGCTTATGTTGCTGGCTTCAAATGGTGAAAAACCAGTGGGCAATGGTAGAGGAACAGGGAAGCTAAAGGAGAGAGTGTGGGGTGTTGTGAGAAAGAGGTATCATGGCTCAGAGCTGTGGAAGTTTAGCCACTTGAAGCTGACCCAAGAATACCACAGGGACAGCCAAGAATGAAGTGGAAGGAAGTCTAGCAGGTGTCACCCTGGAGTTGCAGAAAGGAGGTGGGAGCAGGTGGTACCCTGGTGTAATCAACAGTTTCTCAAGCGGCAGACTGCGCTGCTAACAGAGCCCAGCCAAGCCACATAGTGTGTCGTGACGCAAGGATGTCACCGAGCGACTGCTAAAAGGCAGCCCTGTACAGCTTTGAAGCCGCTCCGGATACCTCATGCTGTTTGGACCCTGTTTGTTGTTGCCATGAAGTGTACAAGAGGGAGAGGTGGTGGGCAAATCTCTGCCCCTGGTGACTTGTGCACCCCTTGTTTACTAGGTACAACTAAGAAGGGTGTGTTTTCCTGACAGCAGAGGAGGCTGAGGGGAGTCTGACAGAAGTAAAGAATAACATGCAAGGCAAAGGCAAGATTGATGATTAAAAGACCAGTCTGTAAGGAATTTGTACATTCTCCCTGTAACTGTCTGGGTTTCTCCTGGGCATTCCAGTTTCCTCCCACATTCCAAGGATGTACATTTTGGAAGGTTAATTGGTCACGTGGGTGTAATTGGGCGGCGTGGTCTTGTTGGGACAGAGGAGCTTGTTGCTCATGCTATATAGCTAAGTCAAATTAAAAAAAGACACAAGATTTAGCAGATGCTGCAAATCTTTAGCAACACACAGAAAATACTGGAGGAAGATCTTGGCCCAAAACTTCGACTGTTTATTTCCCTCCATTGAGGGTAGAAGCCCTCCCCCGTGTCAGAGGTGTCTAAGACAGAGTACATAGATTTAAAGTGAGGTGTAATAATTTTACTGTGGATCTGAGGAAGAATTGCTTTTCATTCAGATGACTGTTAGGTGGGGGAGAAGGGTAGCCTCACAACATTTAAACATTTTCTGTGTGAGAGCTTGAATTTCCAAGGTATATGGATTAAATGTTGGCGAATGGGGTTAGTGTAGGTGGTTATATGATGGCTGGTGTGGACATGATAGCATGAAGGGTCTGTTTCTGTGTCCGGTGCCTCTGTATCTCCTTGAGTAGAGAACTACTCAAAGCTCCAACCTAAGGCGCAGACAGTCTCCTGAACCCAGATCATCTTCAGAACGAGCCAATTGGCAAGTTGCTTTGCATTGTTGAGACAATAACAGACCAGTTTCCCTCCACCACCACCCTCCTCCAACTGGTCTTCAAACTCAATCATTTCTTTTTCAGCTCCTCCTACTTTCTTCAAACCCAAAGAATGGCCATGGACACCCACATGGGCCCCAGCTGTGCCTGCCTTTCTGTTGGCTACATGGAACAGTCCATGTTCCACGCCTTCCCTGTAATGCTCCCCAACTTAAACTGCACGACATTGATAACTGCACTGTTGCTGCTTCGTGCATCCATGCCGAGCTTGTTAATTTAATTAATTTTGCCTCCAGCTTCCACCCTACCCTTAAATTCACTTGATCCATTTCTGACACCTCTCTCCCCTTTCTCAATCTCACTGTCTCCATCTCCAGAGAAAAACTGTCTTCTGATATATTTCATAAACCTGTCTACTCTAATGGTTATCTCAACTGTACCTCTTCCCACTCTGACTGCTGCAAAAATGCCATTCCCTTTTCTCAGTTCCTATGGCTCTTTTACATCCATTCCCAGGAGGAGACTTTCTTTTCGAGGACATCAGAAATGTCCTCTTTCTTCAAAGAACAGGGTTTCCCTTCCTCCATCATAGATGCTGCCCTCACCCGCATCTCCTCTATTTCCCTGACATCCACCCTCACCCCATCTTCCCGCTGCCTTAACAGGGATGGACTTTTTGTCCTCACCTACCACTCCATGAGCCTCTGCATCCGGCATATCATTTTCTCCAGCTTCCACTATCTTCAACAGGATCCTACCACCCTACACATCTTTATATCTCCCTCCCCCCCCTCCACTTTCCACAAGGATCACTCCCTCCATGATTCGCTTGACCATTTGTCTCACCCCACTGATCTCCCTCATGGCACTTATCCCTGCAAGCAGAAAAAGTGCTACATCTGGCATTCACCTCCTCCCTCACCTCCATGCAGGGCCAGACGATCCTTCAAGGTAAGGCAACACTTCAGCTGCGAATCTGTTGAGCTCATCTACTGTACCTAGTGCTACCAATGCAGCCTCCTCTTCACTGGTGAGAATAGACGTAGATTGGGGGACTGCTTTGTTGAGCACCCTTGCTCCATCTGCTGAAGCAGGATTTCCCAGTCCCCAGACCCATTTTGACATATCAGTCCATGGCCTCCTCTAATGCTACAATATGGTCAGTCTATGATTGGAAGAGCAATACCTCATATTCCATCTGGGTAGCCTCCAAACCGATAGCATGAACATCGATTTCTTCATCTTCTGCTAATTTCCCCTCACCTCTCTTCAATTGCCCATTCTTGCGCCTCTTACCTCTTTTCTTCTCCTCACCTGCCTATCACCTCCCATGGTGCCCCTCCCCCTTCCCTTTTTCCTATGGTTGACTCCTCCTTATCAGATTCCTTCTTCTGGAGCCCTTTACCTTTCCCACCAATCACCTCCTAGTGTCTCATTTCATCCCCACCTGGCTTCACCTATCACCTTCTAGCTTATACTCCTGCTCCTCCCCTCACCTTCTCATTCTGGTTTCTTCCTCCTTCGTTTCCATAGATGCTGCCTGACCTGCTGAGTTCCTCCAGCAATTTGTGCATGTTGCATTGTTGGGTTGTTGGTCATTTTTTAAATATTTATTCAAGGGATGTGACCTTTGCAGTCTAAGCCAGCATTTAATTGCCCATCCCTAGTTGCACTTTGTGCTTTTTTTGCACTACTTATTTAATTCAATATATATATTTATTTTCATATTATAAATTTTTTTATTATACATTGCACAGTACTGCTGCCACAAAACAATAAATTTTACAACATGCAGTATGTCAGTGATATAAAACCTGATTTTGATGGTGATTCTGAGTAGAAGGTGGTGAGCTGTCATTTTGAAACACTGTAGTCCCTGAGGTGTGGGGTGTACCTATGTTGTTAGGGAGGATTCCAGGACTTTGATCCAGCAATGTTGAAGGAACAGAGATGTACATTCCCACCATCGAGGACATTTTCAAAAGGCAATGCCTCAAGAAGGCGGTACCTATCATTAAGAACCCTCGCCATGCGGGACATGCTCCCTTCGCATTGCTACCATCATTGAGGAGATACAGGAGCCTGAAGACCCGCACTCAATGTTTTAGGAACAGCTTTTCCCCTTCCACAATCAGATTTCAGAACGGTCAATGGTCCCATTACCTCACAGTTTTGCTCTTTTCACATTTATTTATTTTAATGTGTTTCTTATTGTAAATTAGAGTAATTTTTTAAACGATGATGGGTCTTGGCCCGAAACGTCGACTGTACCTCTTCCTATAGATGCTGCCTGGCCTGCTGCGTTCACCAGCAATTTTTCTGTGTGTTGCTAGTAATTTTTTTAAAATTCTATTTTGCACTGTGCTCCTGGAGTAAAACAACAAATTTCATGACATGCAGTACTTAAATGATAACAAACCTGATCCTCACTCTGATATATTTGCCAGTCAGGGTACTATCTGGCTTGGAGGGCAACTCCCAAGTTGCCAAGTGGTGTTCCTTTGCTGTTGCTGTTCACCCTGATTGTCAGGTAATGCGGTTGTGCCACAAAGAAATATTTGACCTTGAGGGAAAGCAAACTGTGCAAGTGAGTCCTTTTCTGGTGTTCATGACTGTAATCTGTCTTTGCCATGACCTACCAGTTCCAACGTCTTCCATTTCCACAGGTTCCCGCTGGAAGGCCATGACGAACCTGGAGAAGCAGCCGTACTACGAAGAGCAAGCAAGACTCAGCAAGCAGCACCTGGAGAGGTATCCTGACTACAAGTACAAGCCACGGCCGAAGCGTACTTGTGTGGTAGATGGCAAGAAGCTGAGGATTGGAGAATATAAAGCTTTGATGCGTAACAGGCGTCAAGAAATGCGGCAGTTCTTCACTGTTGGGTAAGAAATGTCACAGTTCCATTTGCATTTGTGGCCACAGAGCCTCCATTCAAGACTCTGCCTAATAGGATCAAGGTCAAACAGTTCCTCAACTTAACATTTTTATATTTGTTTAACATCCTTTAATGCACACCAATAAAAATCCATCTCAAGAATAGGGGCTCGGCCACATAGCCCTTCTGGCCTCCCTTGCACTAAATTAGATCATGGTTAAACTATCCCCGACTTCAACTCCTTCTCTGTACTAAATCACTATAGCTCTCAGTTCTGCAATCTTTCAAAAACCCATATATATTCAGAATCAGAATCATACATAGAAAATAGGTGCAGGAGTAGGCCATGCTTAATATCACTGGCTTATCTTGTGAAATTTGTTGCTTCGAGGCAGCAGTACTGTCCAAAACATTATAATCATAAAACTATAAATTAGAATAAGTATATAGTATATATATATATTTAAAAAGTTACATAAGTAGTGAAAAAGAGAAAAAAAGTAGTGAGGTAGTGATCATGGGTTCATTGTCCATTCAAAATATTCCAGAAGAAACTTCAATGTACAGTACCTCATTTTTTTTCTGCTCATTCTCAGATGTCACATAGAAACATAAGAATTCTTCAGTGATCAGTTTAAGTCTTTTGGAATAATGTAAGAATTTCATGGAGTAGTTACAGGGACCCCTTTACTCTGGGGGCTGGATGAAGATTCTCAGTTATCCCAGCAGCCATGGGTATTTGGGAAACTCCCCCACCCTTTCTGAGATAAACTGTGTCCTTTACACACATTTAAATACTTGGCAACAATTTTCAGATCACCCCTTTCCCCTATGCTTGATTCAACTACTGGAGGGGATTGTATTTTTTACTTCTTTAAATTTTGGAAGGAATGACTCAACATGAAAGCCACTGTTAACAGTGTTGACGATCAAGGCTAAGTTCATTTTCTGGTCATTGATCTATCTAAATGGCCATGCTCACCAAAAAGACTACAGCTTGAAACTCTGGTGCCCTCCATAGTGAGGGATGGTTCTCTCCGGCCAGGTTTAGTGACCTACCTGTATCTCACTGTCCATCAGTGTTAGTACAGGAAAATCTGCCCACTGAACCTAGACCTGGTGCAAGACCAAATCAGTTCATTTCTTTCAATTGAGAGGAAGGACTCCAAGAGAGACAGATTTATTTCAGATACTGCAGAATTTATCATGCTAGAAGCACTCAGCAGGTCAGGCAGCATCTGGAAGATCTGAATGGTTGAAGGGAAGTAGCTGTTCCTGAACCCGGTGGTGTTGTGACAATATGGTTCATAGAATAAAAATGCAAAAGTGGTATTGTGAACTACACATGTTCAGTAATTTCTCAGCTTCTGATCTAACTCAGTGCAGGGGATAAGGACTGGAGCTCAAACAAGATGTGTGTGTGGTTTCTTCACGAACTTCCTGTGCAACTGAGTTAGCAAAGAGTGGGCAATCCCTAGGGATGACAGCCTTAAAAACAACTATTACTATTTTCAATTAATATTATACACCCCATGCATATGTCTAAGATCTAGCTGATCATGGGCAGAACAGAAAGTTTTTCTCTCTTTATTCTCAAGAGTGAGTCCATTATCCCTTACCTGTCCTTGGTTGTCCTTGAATTATGGAACCACAATCTGAATGATGAAATTATTGCTCCCAGTGCTGTTAAATAGGGAGTCCCATGATTTTGGCCTAGAAATCATGGAGGAAAGGCCGAGATTGCCTGAGGCAGCGAGAGGAATTCAGAGATGATGGTGTCTCCAAGTATTCACTGCCATTGTCCTTCTAGGTGGTGGAAACCATCCCTCTTGGAAATGGCTTTGAACAACAAAGCTGAAGGCTGTGACAGTTCTTGGAGTGACTCATCGTAAGGACACTGTTGGCTGATGGAAGTGATGTGCTGCCAATATTCACAATTAACTGAGGCCCATCTGCCTTTCAGGCTGTTTATTGACAATATTACACAGCAACCAAGCACTGACCTTACCCAATCTTTCTGCATAATACTGATATGTACTTCAGCACGTATCCCAGTCACTGGTGTACCAATACAGATGGAGGGGACATGTTGGCTTGCTTTTTTAAATAGTTGAGTTTTTGTCAACATTTCTGGGAGAAGCAAATGGAAAGTTTGGGCCAATTCTGGTAACAGCACTGAATTCTCTAGTGGATTTTTTCCCAAAATTTTCAGCACCATATTGAGGCTCTCTAATTTTCTAATTTAATTATGAATCATAGCATATGGTTGTGATCTGGAATCCATTAGCAGATTCAATCGTAACTTTCTAATGGGAATTGAAAATGCACTTGGAAAAGAGAACTTTCTGTGGCTGGGGGTAAAAAAAAGAACCAGAGGTTTGGTCTATCAAGGAGTTAATAGCAATGATATATCTGAAGCCAGCCACCTTGACGGACCTAACCTAGAATGCCAGGGGAACCAATGACCCTAAAGTCACCACTGATGTGACAGTGCAATTAAAACACTTATAAAGGCAACACACATCAAAGTTGCTGGTGAACGCAGCAGGCCAGGCAGCATCTCTAGGAAGAGGTGCAGTCGACGTTTCAGGCCGAGACCCTTCGTCAGGACTAACTGAAGGAAGAGTGAGTAAGGGATTTGAAAGTTGGAGGGGGAGGGGGAGGGGGAGATCCAAAATGATAGGAGAAGACAGTGGGGGGAGGGATAGAGCCAAGAGCTGGACAGGTGATTGGCAAAATGGGATACGAGAGGATCATGGGACAGGAGGTCTGGGAAGAAAGACAAGGGGGGGGACCCAGAGGATGGGCAAGAGGTATATTCAGAGGGACAGAGGGAGGAAAAAGGAGAGTGAGAGAAAGAATGTGTGCATAAAAATAAATAACAGATGGGGTATGAGGGGGAGGTGGGGCCTAGCGGAAGTTAGAGAAGTCGATGTTCATGCCATCAGGTTGGAGGCTACCCAGACGGAATATAAGGTGTTGTTCCTCCAACCTGAGTGTGGCTTCATCTTTACAGTAGAGGAGGCCGTGGATAGACATGTCAGAATGGGAATGGGATGTGGAATTAAAATGTGTGGCCACTGGGAGATCCTGCTTTCTCTGGCGGACAGAGCGTAGATGTTCAGCAAAGCGGTCTCCCAGTCTGCGTCGGGTCTCGCCAATATATAAAAGGCCACATCGGGAGCACCGGACGCAGTATATCACCCCAGTCGACTCACAGGTGAAGTGTTGCCTCACCTGGAAGGACTGTTTGGGGCCCTGAATGGTGGTAAGGGAGGAAGTGTAAGGGCATGTGTAGCATTTGTTCCGCTTACATGGATAAGTGCCAGGAGGGAGATCAGTGGGGAGGGATGGGGGGGGACGAATGGACAAGGGAGCCTGGCCTGCTGCGTTCACCAGCAACTTTGATGTGTGTTGCTTGAATTTCCAGCATCTGCAGAATTCCTGTTGTTTACTTATAAAGGCATTTTGTTTTTTTATATATTCATTCAAGGGATAGGGGCTTTGCAGGCTGAGCCAGCATTTAATTGTCCATCCCAAGATGCTGTTGAGAAGGTTACCATCATTAACTGCTCCAGTCCTTGAGGTGTGAGTATATCCACAATGCTGTTAGAATACAGACCAATACTGCTCAAGAATAGGCCCTTCAGCGCACAAAGTTCTGCTGAACTAATTCAACCGGCCCAGCGAAACTAAAATCCTTTCTGTTTGCACATGCCCAGTTCCCTCCATTGTTGTCTGCCTAAGAATCTCTTCAATATCTTCATCATATTTCCCTCACTACTCTACCAGGAAGCGCATTCGAGACACCCATTAGCTTGTGTAAAAAAAAATTTGCCCAGACACCTTCCTTTAAGCTTTCCCCTTCTCAAGTTAAATGCACGTCCTCTAGCGATAGACATTTTAATCCTGGGAAAGAGACACAAAATGTCTGCTCTATCTATGCCTCTCATAATCCAAAACTTTCTGTTGGGTCTTCCTCAGCCTCTGCTACTGCAAAGTAGACAAAACTAGTGTATCTAATATTTCTTTTGAGAACATGCCCTCGGATCAAAACAGCATCCCGGTAAATGGCTTCTTCACCCTCTCCAACACCTCCACAGCATTCTTACGCGGAGGAAAGGCTGACCTAAAAATGAATTTATTTCTCCCATATGGCCCGACCAAAGTTTTATAAAGCTGCACCGTAACTTCCCGACTATTGAACTCAATGCCTCAACTAATAAAGGCAAGCATGCCGTATGCCATTTGGTAGGTAGATGCAGATACATTAGGGGCGTTTAAGAAACTCTTATATAGGCACACAGATGATAGGAAAATGGAGGGCTATGTCGGAGGGAAGGATTAGATTGATCTTAGAGTAGGTCGTAAGGTTGGTACAATGTCGTGAGCCAAAGGGGTTGTGCTTCACTGTAGTATTCTAAGTTTTATGTAGAATATAAAGTTTTCTAGAGAAAGTGAGTATATATGTTGGATCACTTTCCATTATCAATACGTGTTTGTCTTGGTGTTGGCAGGCAGCAAGGCCAGATCCCCATTACCACAGCCGGAGTGGTGTACCCTGGTGCCATTGCCATGGCAGGAATTCCATCGCCTCGAATCCCCTCCGAGCACTCCAGCATGTCCAGCAGTCCAGAGCCCAGCATGCCTGTCATCCAGAGCACTTACAGCCTCAAATCGGAGGAGGGCCGAGCGAGGGAGGACCTGAGGGTTGGCGACATGAACGGAGGCGTGTTTGACGAGTACGAGGATGAGGACGAGGATGATCCTGATGCAGATTATGGCAGCGATGAGGAAAATCATGTGGTGGCTCATGCTGACTGAGGGGAATGACTAGGAGTCTCCACCAACTAGTTAACGTCAGCCAGACTGATTCATCCTACCAGGGGCCAAGCACATTTTGACTATCCGATACACTGACTGTTATTTAAAACTATTTAGTCTTAATAAACAAGATATAGTCAGAACTCTACTGACTACTAGACCTCTCGGCCTATGGTACAGGCATGGGAAAAATGATAAGCTATGGGTAAAACGATGCCAGTAAAATCAGCTGCTATTCCCAAGCACTGAAGTCTTACCCTCCTGAGCTTTGTCTAGACTTGCGACTGTCGTTCTAGAAGATTCTATAAAATTCTCACTCAGGTACAAAGTGCCAACAAGTGGCTTGTGAATGTGTTTTGTTTATTTTGTGCCACAATAAAAGGTGTTTCTTCTTTTGTTTTGTTCTTGTTTTTGGATGGACTAAGGAAAAAATGTTTTTTTGTTGCTTTCAAGTTACCTTTGTTTCAAAGGAATCTATTTTCTTGAATATTAAGATACTGTTGCACCCTCATCGAGTACTTGTGTTTTTTTTGTTGTTGCACACCATTTCAAAATGCAACTCCGAGTAAGTGCCAAAATTTGTAATTGTTGGAATTAGTTCATGCGTTTTCCTACAGTCTTAAGCTAGGGATATTGTTGGGTCTTAGACAATCCCAGACACCTTTCCATACCAGCAGCTGTGGGAAACTATAGGGGCAGTTCTCAGGTGAAAGGGGAGAAAACTGAAGACATGAGAAACTTTTTATTATGTGAATTTTGTGTGGGTGTGCGTAGGTGTGTGTGTGTGTGTGTGTGTGTGTGTGCCTTGTGTGTGATTTGTGTGTATGCATGTATGTGAGTGAAAGTGAGAGAGATACGTAAAGAGAGGGTACTATGGTACTTTATAGGGTGTCAGAGGTAGTGACAGCAAAGTAGCATGGGGGTTGAAAAACTCCCTGTACTCAATACTCGTTCCCACTCCCTTTGCCATGAAGCCTGCCATTTCCTCCCCGTTTCCCAGCAGCCTCACCGAGGCAGTCACTTTCTCCCACCTTCTCACCTTATTTTTTAAAAGATCCAAATTTGTAGCACTTAATGGAAACAAGAATTCCACACCCACATACACTTAAGGGGGAGGGTGACTAAATAAACAAACCCAGGGCAAAGCCTGCCTCTAACAGAGTTTCCCTCATTCGAGGGCGGAGTTGGCTCTAAGATGGCTTCTGCTTGGTTTTGTGAGATGGCTACAGTACCTCCAATGGACTTTGGGAGTCTGAACTTACGACCCTACCCACCGCAAAATACAATTTCGGATACGTGAAAGTAAAATGGCTTTGTTGTTATAGGTGGATTAGCTGATCATATACTGCATGTCAGTGTTTAATTTGTATTTTTTGACTGTATTTTTCAATTTTAACTGCCTCTTAATAGTGTACAATGATGGTCAGCTAGTCCCCAGTTAGTAAGTTATGTATAATTTATTTCCTCCATTCTGACTAATTGATTCTCAATGCAGCATTCTGTAGCTGTAGATATTTAAGCCTGGTATTTTAGCTATAAACAGTTTTTCTTTTTATGTTCTTTAAGTCCTAGTGATGTCATGTTATGATGTTTAATCGGCAGGCGTGAAAATAATTCGACTGTTTGTTGGGACAGAAATGAGACCATTCTCTCATAATCTCATTTCTATTTAATTGTCATGGTCATTTAGAGCTGATTCGCTGAAGCACTCTGTAACTGAAAAAGAAAAAATGCAGAAAAAAACAAGTGTTTTATATCACTTTATGTAAAATGTGAAACCAGTTTTTTTGTTTTTTTTTCCTTGACTGTGTGAACAAATTTCTGACTGTTGTGAGGCATTTAGCCTCACATTGGCTGGCCTTTTTCACCATTTTTTTTGGCTCCCTGTTTATTTATGTGACTCTGGACTACAAGAGTACTTTGTTTTAGCTCCAATAAGGTTCCACCATGACTTCATGGCTGTGAACTATTTGTGATTTATATGCCAACAACGGAAACTGTGTCGGAGATTTTTCTTTTATTTTTGCTCCTGATTTTATTCCTTTTTTTTGCGCAGAGTTCTCATTTCACTGACATTTTTGCATTCTGCAATTCCAAATCTCAGACTACTCAATTCTTATGATGCTGTACTGTTTTTTTTAAGAAAATGTATTTATTGGCCATCACGGCTCTAAAATGTATTTGACACAGATTGTGTTCAGGAAGACAATCAAATCGAGTGGAGCTTAAAACAAAGTAAACTGAATCTACCATCTCACTTGAAATTTAAAGAAAGATATGTAAATATAACATAGAATTATAGATTTATATTTTGTTCATAACACATAGTGTAATATAAGTTGTATATTTTCATGTTTTTTTGTTTATGTTATCATTCATGCCATAATAAAAGCAAGGGTACTCGTACTCTGAAAAAACAGACAAGTGTTAACAGGATCTGCTTCTGTGTTGTTTCTGAGACAGAGAAACCTCGTACACTTTGGTAAATTAAACCAGGATGGACTTACACAGTGAATTCAGATTCAGATTCATTTAATTATCAGATGTACATCAAACCATATAATAAAATGTGTTAATGCGAACAGCCATCGCACCCAGGAATGCGCTGGAGGCAACCTGCAAGTGTGCCACACATTCCACACCAACATAGCATGCCCACAATGCTCAGCAGAACAATGCAGCTAACAAGCAACAGAATTGCAAAACAAACTCCTTTCCTCTCTCCCACACACATGGACAGTCCAAATCCAGGCCTCTAGTTTCCAGTCTTTGGCCATCGGGCTTCACCCTTCAGACTTCCAACTGAGCTTTGGGCTCTAGCCTTTGGTATTGTCCCCCAGCCTAGCCAATGATGGGATCCTGAATCCTAAGCCCACTGACTCACTGGCCTTTGTGCCTTCTGCTTGCATGGACTTCTAATCCCAGGATGTCCTCTGTCACACATCCATGTAACTAGCCTTCAAGCATGGAGCAACAGCCAGGGTAGGGTAGGGCATGGAGAGAGCAATGTTTCTTCTTTCTACAATGTGAGAGAGGAAAGATTTATAAGGGACCTGATGGGCAAACTTTTCACACAAAAGCTGTTGGGTATGTGGAATAAACCATCAAAAGAAGCTGTAGAGGCAATTACAATGTTTAAACAGCAGGACCCTGGAGAGTATTATAGAACAGGTAGACTAAGAGGTTCAGTAGCCAGTTACTTGAGACACAGGTAGACATCATGGGAAAGAAACCATTTGATCGGCTTGCCTTCATTAGACAAAACACTGAATACAAGAGTTGGGACAATCATGAGACCATACTTGAATATTTCTGGTCACCCAGATGTAGAAAGAACATCAATGCAAAGGAAAGAGTGCAGAAAAGATTCAAAGTAAATTGATTACTAAGGTATCATGAAGATGTTACTAGAACTGGAGAGCTAGAGTTGTAAGGAGAGACTGGATGGGTCTTCTTTCCCATGAGCATATGAGGCTTTATAAGGGAGACTTTATAGAGATTTATAAAATTATGAGGACATAGTTAAGGTCAATGGTCACAATATTTTTCGCAGGGTAGGGGTAGGGTGGGATAAAGGTGAGAGAGGAAAGACTTAAAAGAGACCTGAGGGGCAACTTCCCTCACAGAAACCGTTGGGTATCTGGAATGAGGCTTCAACAGGAGCTGTAATGGCAGGTACAATTGTTAGTCCTGACGAAGGGTCTCAGCCTGAAACGTCGACTGTACCTCTTCCTACAGATGCTGCCTGGCCTGCTGCGTTCACCAGCAACTTTGATGTGTGTTGCTTGAATTTCCAGCATCTGCAGAATTCCTGTTGTTTGAGGTACAATTGTGATGTTTAAGAAGATATCTAAATAGATATATGGATAGGAAAGAGGGATATGGGTCAAATTTAGACAAGTGGGACTAGCTCAGGTAGTCAACTTGGTCAACATTGTAAAGTTGAGCAGAAGGACCTATTCTGTACTCTGTAACTCTGCAGAAGCTTATACCGCCTATTCACAGTTGGCTGAGTGTGGTCATTAACCCAAGAGGTAATGTGGTAATAAAGCAGGATCTTCCTGAGCAATGTAATCCTCCAGTGTTGGTAAAGGTGAGCAACGATGTGGTACGTGTCCTGACCAGCTTAGAGGCCACAGAAAGGTACAGTATGGAATCAGGCCTTTTGGCCCACCAAGTCTACACTGCTCATCATCGCCCAATTACACGAATCCACATTATCCTCGTCTTTATTCTCCCCCTATTTCTTATTGCAAAGAAGGGCACAGGAGTGTCAGATAGGCCAACAGTGAAGTCAGGGTTGCCATGGAAACCAGAATGAGAATTATGTTTATTATCACTGACATATATCATGAAATTTGTTTTTCTGGCAGCACTACAGTGCAATACATAAAATAGACCATAACTTACAATAAGAAATAGATATAAAGAGAAGTGAGAATCATGTTTGAGTGAGAGCCCCTTCGTCCAAACCTTTCAGGCAGCACTCCTTTAGGATGTGAATCAGAATCAGATTAATTATCGCTTATATGTCATGAAATTTCTTGTTTTGTGCGGCAGTGCGGTGTAATACATACTTTAATAAGAAATCTATAGAAGAATAGCTGGTACAAAAAGAGTGAGGTACTGTTCATGGGTTCATGGACAATTTAGAAATCTGATGGTGGAAGGAAAGATGTCAGGCCTGCACAGGCAGGCACCTTCCAGTCTCCACCCAACTAACAGGAGTCACCTACCACTCAAATTCAACTCATCACCGGCAGCCTATTTAAACCCAGCTCTCATCCACAGTCCTTTGTTCAGCCATCAAATTGGCCAGAGTCATTCAGCTGCTTCCAGCCTTCAGTTACCTTGCTGCCGTGCTATGTTAAATATTTGCTCTCTCTCATTATGTGGCCCCCTCATGCCTTGTTATTTTGCAGTTTATTAGTAAACTATCATCTTCTGCTAAAATGGCTCCACTGCTCTGTTTTTAGGCCAAGCTTCCTCCACAGTTCTTGACAGGATGGGTGAACCAGTGATTGACCCAGCTGAGTATACTCACCTCAAGGAATTCATCCACCAACAGGAGCACATGATTCCGAAGCAGCAGAAAACAATTGACTATCTGCTTGCAGCTCTCAACCAACTCTCCACCCCAATACAGCAACTCTGTGCTGGTCACCTCCCTCGGACCCTAGATTCTGGTGCCTGAGCGCTTCAATACATCCCCATCCCGATACTGCATCTTCCTTTCCCAGTGCATCTTACACCTCGAGCTCCAGCCAGCTCTTTATTCCATGGGACAATCGCAGCCTCCTGGAGCTCTTGAATGATGAGCAGTCTACCTGGGAAATGCCCACTGATCTCAGAGGCCTCATCATTCTGGCCCTCGGAATTGACAAGCGTCTTATGGAATGACCCTCTGGATCATTAGCCAGAAACCCAGTTCTGTTCCCAGAACCATTTCTGGCTGCTGGATCTTCGTCACCAATGCCTCCACAACCCACGTAGGTAGAGAAAGTTCCCTTAACTGCCCAACAGTGTGAGCATCAGAAACAACTTGTGTGCTTACTGCGGAGCTGTAGATCATCAATGCGTCAAGCACCCACTGCATCTACGAAATAGCACCACCAGGTAGAGACAAGAGGCCTTCTATCTGGTAAACTCCCCCTGGCCTCTCATTACAGCACCATAGCCTGACTCACTCTCTCTGTCAGCTTCCACACCACCACGGCACTACGCACACACAGGAGGCTCTGTTGGATTCTAGCGCAGCAGGCAACTTCCTGGGCCAGACTCTGTGTGTGCATCTTGGACTCCCCACTGAGCCTATGCCTCACCCCCTCTACAGCACAGCCACTGATGGATGTCCGGTGGAGTCCGGGATGGTCAGAGCCTGCACATCAGCATCAGAGAACACTGCGAGTTTATTCAATTCCTCCTCATCAACTCACCCAACACTCCTCTCATCTTGGCTCTCCACGCACAACCCTCACTTCACCTGGTCATCCAGTTCACTGCTGAGTTGCAGATCCACGTGTCGGACCACCTACCTACAACCTCAATTGATCTCAACCCATAAATTCACGGAGTCGGAGGAAACCCTTAAGGTCACCAAACTCCCACAAGAATACCATGACTTAGCCATCATCTTTCGTAAAGGAGAAGCCAGAAACCTGCTGCCTCAAAGACCACATGACTGTGCAATCAACTTCTTCCCAGGAACCACTCCTCCTTGAGGTTGTCTGATTTCTCTTTCTCCTCCCGAGAGCCAAGCCATTGAATGACTAAATCACCAAAGCACTACAGCATGGATTCATGTGTCCATCCCAGTCCCCAGCCAGTCAAGGATTCTCCTTTGTCAAGAAGAAAGAAGGGGATCTTCGCCCCGTCATTGACCACTGTGGACTCCTTTGATGGATGGAGTATTCAAAACACTCCGTAGGGCACAAATCTTCACCAGACTGGATCTATGGAGCATTTACAAGCTGATCTGTATTGCCAGGCTTATGAATATAAGATGGTGTTCATAACACTTACTGGCCATTATGAATACTTGGTGATGCCTTTTGGACTTCCTAACAGTACAACTTTCATCAAAGCAATCCTCTGAGACAAGATACACAGTTATGTTTACCTCACTGACATCCTCAGCTTCTCCAAGGACCCCCAAGACTACTTCTGTCATATCTGTTCACTCCTTCACCATCTCCTTGAAAACCAGCTGCATTGCATTTTAGAAAAATGCCAGTTCCATACCCTAGTTATTTTCTTCTTGGGTTATGTCCTTCCACCCCAAGGCAGCAACGTAGAAAAAGTGCACACTGTCTTTGAATGGCCTCTTCCATGCTCTCTCACACAGCTTAAGCGCTTCTTGGGCTTCTTCAGGAACTACAACCAAATCACCACTCTTCTTACCTCCCTCATCAAATCACCTAACTCATAGATAACTTGATCTGCTGCCGTGGACCACACTTTCAAGGCGGTCAGGAGACGCTTCACCACCACACCCATTCTCTGCCAGCCAGGCCCCTCCAGACCTTCTGTGGTTGAGGGGGACACATCTGACATGGGTGCTGGGAGCATCATCTCCCACTGAGGACCAGAATGGGAGGATATACTCTTGTGCCTTCTGCTCACACAAGTTGGACTCTACACATTGCCGTTATGGAGTAGGAGACAGAGACAATAAATGGGTTTTGCAGGAACGGAGACATTAGCTGATGGGAAACACTGAGCCTTTCCTGACCTGGGCTGCCAACCAGAACCCCATATCCATACAACAGACCTGCCAACCCAACCCACATCAGGCTTACTGAGCACTCTTCTTCAAGCAATTCAACTTCACCATCTCCTACCAACCCAGCTCCAAGAACATTAAGGTGGACACCCTGCCACAACTGTTCGACTCAGCTGAAAGGGAGATCAACACTCAGCCCATCATTCCATCCTCGCACATCCTCACCCCAATCATCTGGGATCTTGAGAACCAGATCTGCCAGGCCCTACAGCTTAAGCATACTCTGGCCGACACAACTGACAACCATATGTATGTACTGGCAGCTATGCAATCTGAGGCACTCCAGTGGGCCCACTCTTCACCCATCTCCAGCCATCAAGGCACACAGTGGACTCTAGGTTTTCTGTATTGTCTGTTCTGTGGCCTGCCATGACTGTCGATGTACGTCTGTTTGTCACTGTCTACCATCAATGTGCGTTGTCCAGTTCCTCCAACCAGCAGCCCTCTGGGCTCTTGCAGTCCCTACTAGTATCCCAACACCTATAGTCTCCAATGACCATGGATTTTCTTACGGGTTTTCCACCTTCTGATGTGGCCATGGTGATCATGTCTATCTTCCACGTAGCCTGTCTCAAATCCATTGTCCATGGATCACTCAACCCATCTGAGCCTGCACTTCTGGAACCAAGGATGGTTGAAAATGATCCAGAGCACACGGTTCTCTGGATGATGGACTCACGGCATCATAGATGGGGTTTGCAGCCTATTTAAACCCAGATCTCATCCACACTTCTTTTTTCATCCATCGAATCAACCAGTGTCAACCAGTGGCTTCTAGTCTTCAGTTACCTTGTTACCTTGTTGTGTTAATTATCTGTTCTCTCCTGTTTTGTGGCCCCTTGTAACTTGTAATTTTGCAGTTTATTAGTAAAATATCATTCACTGCTAAATCGTCTCCACTGCTCTGCTTTTGGGTCAAGCCTCCTCCACATTTCCTGCAGAAAAAGCTGATACTAAAGCTTTGAGTGTATGGTTCCAGTACCTCCTCCCTGATGGTTGCAATGAGAAGAGGGCATTCCTGGGTGGTGAGGGTCCTTAATGATTAATGCTGCCTTGTTGATTCATCGCTTTTTGAAGATTTCCTTGATAGTGGGGAAAATTGTCCCCATGAGGGTGCCAACTGACTTTACAACCTTCTGTAACTTTTTCCAATCCTGTGTAGTGGCACCTCCATACCAGACAATGATGCCACCATGGTACATCTGTAGAAGTTTGAAACAGACTTTGGTGACGTGCCAAATCTCCTCAAATTCCTAATGAAATAAAGCTGCTGGCTTGCCTGCTTTGTAATTGTGTTAATATGTTGGGCATGCATTAGATCTTCAGGCGTATTGAAACTGTATAGTGGTTTTTCAGCAAAACTTCCATGACTGTACATGATGTCTTCTTCATCCTAAATCCTACTTGGATCATCATAACATCGTGTATATATTATTGTTAAATATAAATTTGATATGTATGCTGCCTTCTGGTTCTTCTGGTCCCGAGGTGATTGATGAGGTCAACATGGTCTCAGAAATTTTCCTGTTGGTGCTCAGGATGAGCTGTCTGAGATGAGTCATTCTTGCTGATTCCACAAACCTTCAATGTTGATCTTATTGTTTCTCTTTGTGGAGAATGACCATTGTTATAGGTCTGTTTGACTGAGATAACAGAGTGGATTAGGTGCTGGTCAGCCAAACTCAAAATAAATTTATTATCAAAGTACTCTATACTACCCTGAGATTCATTTTCTTGCAGGCATTTACAGAAAAGTAAAGAAATACAACTGAATTTATGAAAAACTTTACATAAGGACTGACAGAAATCAATGTACAAAAGAAGATAAATTGTGCAAATAAAAATAAATAATACTGAGAACATAATTTGTAGAGTCATTAAAAGTGAGTCTGTAGGTTGTGGAATCAGTTCAGAGTTGTGGTGAGTGAAGTTATCCACACCAGTTCAGGAGCCTGATGGTTGTAGGGTAACAGTATGGTGGATATTCTAGCAATCTCTGATTCTATTAGGTACAGGCTTGGGCTGAGACATGTTTGGTTGCCTCTCTAGCAAAATGGGTGTTGGTTATAGCAAGTCAATGCTCCAGGAGGAAGGCTACCTCATTGTAGTTAACCTATGAATTATATCAAAGTCCTGTTTATTATTACATGTACAAGTACTTGTATGAACACAAACACGAGGAAATCTGCAGATGCTGAAATTTCAAGCAACACACATCAAAGTTGCTGGTGAACACAACAGGCCAGGCAGCATCTCTAGGAAGAGGTACAGTCGACGTTTTGGGCCAAGACCCTTGGTCAGGACTAACTGAAAGAAGAGCTAGCCAGAGATTTGAAAGTGTGAGGGGGAGGGGGAGATCCAAAATGATAGGAGAAGACAGGAGGGGGAGGGATGGAGCCAAGAGCTGGACAGGTGATTGGCAAAAGGGATATGAGAGGAGCCAAGAGCTGGACACAGCCCATCCTCTGGGCTTCCCCCTCCCCCTTTCTTTCTCCCTAGGCCTCCTGTCCAATGAAATTTCCGACTCCTCCCTCTCCTTTCTAGATCTTTTTGTCTCTATCTCTGGAGACAGCTTATCTACTGATGTCTACTATAAGTCTACTGACTCTCACAGCTATCTGGACTATTCCTCTTCTCACCCTGTCTCTTGCAAAAATGCCATCCCCTTCTCGCAATTCCTCCGTCTCCACTGCATCTGCTCTCAGAATGAGGCTTTCCATTCCAGGACGAAGGAGATGTCCTCCTTTTTTAAAGAAAGGGGCTTCCCTTCCTCCACCATCAACTCTGCTCTCAAATGCATCTCCCCCATTTTCACGCACATCTGCTCTCACTCCATCCTCCTGCTACTCCACTAGGAATAGGGTTACCCTTGTCCTCACCTACCACCCCACCAGCCTCCAGGTCCAACATATAATTCTCTGTAACTTCCACCACCTCCAATGGGATCCCACCACTAAGCACATCTTTCCCTCTCCCCCCTCTGCTTTCCACAGGGATCGCTCCCCACGTGACTCCCTTGTCCATTCATCCCCCTCATCCCTCCCCACTGATCTCCCTCCTGGCACTTACCCTTGTTAGCGGAACAAGTGCTACACATGCCCTTACACTTCCTCCCTCACTACTATTCAGGGCCCCGGACAGTCCTTCCAGGTGAGGCGACATTTCACCTGTGAGTCGGCTGGGGTGATATACTGCGTCCGGTGCTCCCAATGCGGCCTTCTATATACTGGCGAGACCCGACACAGACTGGGAAATCGTGTTGCTGAACACCTACACTCTGTCTGCCAGAGCAAGAAGAATCTCTCAGTGACCACATATTTTAATTCCACGTCCCATTCCCATTCTGATATGTCTATCCATGGCCTCCTCTGCTGTAAAGATGAAGCCACACTCAGTTTGGAGGAACTGAGCTTCATCCCTCCCCCTTTCTTTCTCCCTAGGCCTCCTGTCCCATGATCCTCTCATATCTCTTTTGCCAATCACCTGTCCAGCTCTTGGCTCCATCCCTCCCCCTCCTGTCTTTTCCTATCATTTTGGATCTCCCCCTCCCCCTCCCACTTTCAAATCTCTTACTAGCTCTTCTTTCAGTTCGTCCTGACGAAGGGTCTCAGCCCGAAACGTCGACTGTACCTCTTCCTAGAGATGCTGCCTGGCCTGTTGCGTTCACCAGCAATTTTTATGTGTGTTACCTGTATGAACAGGTGTAATGATAAACTTACTTGCAGGAGCATCACAGCCACATGGCATTAAAAGCATAACATTCACAAGAAAAACATACTTTTTTACAACTATACAATGAAGAACACAATATACTAAGGTAGTGATTAGGGTTCAAGAAATGAATAGTGGTAGGGAAGTAGCTGTTCTTTAACTTGGTGCTATGGGACTTTTGGCCACCAGCAGACTCAAGAACAGCTACTTCCCTTCAACCATTTAGTTCTTAAACCATTTGGTACAACTCTAGTCAAAACTATGGCCATTTCCATCACCTTATTCTAAAAGACTTATTTTTATTCTAATTGCGTTTCCCTTGCAAAAGTTGTGTGCAGGTTACGTTTATGTTTTTCTAGTGAATGCTGCTTATGTGCCTGTGATACTGCTGCAAACAAGGTTTATGTTGCACTTCTGCATAGATGTATTTGTTCACATGAAAATAAACTTGACTTTGACTTTATTTGAGCTACATTCTTCCAGGTAAGTAGAGAATACTCCATGCCACTCTGAAGTGCCTTGGAGATGGTGGGCAGATTCTTGGGTGTCAGGTGATGAGTTATCTGACCAAGGGTACCCAACTCTAACCCCTTTCTGAGGTCCAGATAAGTAGCAACTCCAGGGATGTTTATGCAGTGGACTTTGTGATGGTAACTCACATGGATGAGTGGTTAGACCTTCCTTTGTTGGAGGTACTCAACAGATCAGGCAACATCTGTGGAGAGTAAAACCAAGATATGGTTTTAGATTAGGTCCATTCATCAGAAAAAAGGTAAAATTAGAAACTTGACTTCAGTGGAGAAGTGGAGAGAGGGGATAAAGGAAATCAAGAGGGAAGAGTCCATTAGAGACTTGAATGCTGACTGACATAGGGTGTTGGATGTTTGTTAATCACAGCTAAACTGTCTTATGGAGGTGTAAACAGAAGGAGATGAATGAGACAGAGGAGAGAGAGTAAACAGAAACATTGAAAGTGTAAAATAGCAATCAATGTGGTTTTGGCTTTCAAAGAAATTCTGGAATAAACGAAAATACCTTAAATGCTCAGCAGACCAGGCAGCATCAACAGCTTTGGAAAAATGTCTTTTCATCTGACCAAGCAGCACAGTAGCGCAGTGGTTAGCGCAATTGATTTACAGAACCACTGATTGAGGTTTATTTCCTGTCCCTGTCTGTAAGGAGTTTGTAAGTTCTCCTCATGACCATATGGGTTCCCTCCAAGTGCTCCTGTTTCCTCCCACATTCCAATGATGTCCGGTTAGGGTTGAGTAGTGGACATGCTATCTTGGCACAGGAAGCATGACAACATTTGTTGGGTACCCCAAGAACATTGCAAAGATGATGCAAAAGATGCATTTCACAAAATGTTTCAATGTAATTGTGACACATAAAGCTAACCTTTAAAAAGCCAATTCTGATACAAACTGGAAAGGCTGACTATCTGAAATCAGTGTGAAGACCTTAGGACTACAATGTGTCCAAATGGAAGGAGAGGTACTCTTTCTTAAGCTTTCATTAAACTTCATTGCAACAGTGTGAGTGATGTCAGGGAGGGAATGGTCACTTCCACTAAATGGACAGAAAACCGTAAAACACTTTAGCAAAAGTAGTCACCCAATCTGTGTCTGGCTTATCCAAAGAGCCAGCAAAGGGGCGTGGATAGGTTAAGTGAAAATGCAAGAAGTTATCAAATCAAGTCAAAGTCAAAGTAGGTCAATTTATTATCAAAGTACATATATGTCACCATTTACTACCTTGACATTCATTTTCTAACAGGTGTTACCAGGAAAAATAAAAAAAACAATAGAATGTATGAAAAACTATACATAAACAAAAACTAACAAACAACCAATGTGCAAAAGAAGACAAAAAAAAATAATACTGAGAACATGAGTTGTAGAGTCCTTGAAAATGAATCTTTAGGTTGTGGAATCATTTCAGAGTTGAAGTCAGTGAAGTTATCCAAGCTGGTTCAGGAGGCTGTTGGTTGCAGAATAAGAAATGTTCCTGAACCTGGTAGTGTGGAACCTAAGGTTCCTGTACCTCATACCCAATGGTAGTAGCAAGGAGAGAGCCTGGCCTGGATGTTGGGGGTTTTTGATGTTAGAGGCTGCTTTTTGCCTCCAGCACTTCTTGCAAATGTGCTCAAAGGTGGGGAGGGTTTTGCCTGTGATGGACTGGGCTATATCTGCCACTTTCTGTAAGATTTTCCTTTCCTGGGCACTGGTGTTTCCATAGCAGACTGTGATGCAACCAGTTAGTGTACTTTGCACTGTACATCTGTAAAATTTTGTCAAAATTTTCAATAACATGTTTAATCTATGCAAACTTCTAAGAAAGAAGAGCTGTTGTCTTGCCATCTTTGTGAAGGCTCTTACGCGTTGGTCCCAGGACAGATCCTCTGACGCAGGAATTTAAAGTTACTGACAAAAATGGTGTATAGGGTGGAAAAAATGCAAGATAATCCACCTTGGATGGCAAAAGTAAAAAGCAACTTATTACTCAAATAGATTGAGATTGAAATATTCTGTGGTACATAGGGATCTGGGGGTCCTAGTACATGACGCACAAAGTGTTAGCACTGTTATGTACCCCGTAACTGGGCAATCAAACCAGCAGAAATGGAACACTCGTTGGAGTCTGTGATTACTCGAAACTAATGAAGTTTTATTAACAAAAATAAGTAATACGGTACACTAACCACAAGGATATAAATGTAACAGGTTAGCAATGATAATACACACATATACACAGAAATAGGGTAATAGGAATCAACCAAGCTCTATCGTAGTCTAGGGGTATAATGATCAGTCTTAAGGTGAAGCAGAGTTCAGTTCAGTTTAGTGCAGTTCGAAGTAATCGCTGTTGTTGTACCGTTGGAGAGAGAGAGAGGGGGAGAGTGAGAGATGCAGTTGGTTTCAGGCAAACCTTTTGATGCCTTCTGATCCAGCTGTGGTCACTGACGGTGACCCCTCCGTTCCGGATGCGACCGTTCTTCCGTGGTGAACCTGGCACCCAGGCAAGGGCGGACACACAACAGGTCCCCACCGGTCGTACCTTTACACCCTGTGAGCCTCTGGCCGATTCCCGCGAATCAGTCCTCCAAACTCCCATCAACTTGTGGGGCACAATGCTATTTCCAGGGTCTCGTGGCTTGTGTGTCGTGCCTTAGCAAATCTGCTATTTTTAGCCCCCTGATGGGGTATCACCTGTCCATCAAACTTCACACTTCCTGTTGTCTCAGCAGGATTGTTAATGAACAGTTCAGGTTCAAAGCAAACTGTCTATGGCAGACGCCAACATACTGAATTATGTGTCTCTCTCTCGTTATCTCTCTCTTCTCTCTTATTAGCATTTTGGATGGCTCTCCGTTGTCTCTCGTTATCTCTCTCATTAACAGCATCTGTTCTGCAGCTCTGCTTGGCTTCACACATGACAGCACATAGAACAAACAATATGGTAAAAGCCATTATTACAAGAGATTTTGAGTATACAAATAGGGGAGTTTTGATGCAACGTTACTGTAACCACATCAGGAGTACTGCATACATTTCAGTCTCCCTATGGAAAGAAGATGTGCTAATATTAGAGTCAGTGGAGATAAAGTAATTCCTTGGATTAAAGGGTTGTACTATGAAGAGAGGCTTCAAGAAGGTGTCATTAAAGACCCATCCCATCCCGGACACCATCTCAATCTCTTGCTATCTGGTAGGAGATACAGAAACAGCTTAGCCAAGGCTGAAAACAGCTTCTTTCTGTATGGCTGTTGTGCAGCTGAATAATGCTACACCTTGGCTTGCCAATGGCCTTTGAGTCTTATGGACTATCAACGTCACTTGTTGCATGTAAATATGGGATTTCTTTTTAATTAAGCCATACCACATGCATTGTAAATATTGGTTTTGCATGGAATGGAGTCGCACCACAATCTCATTGTCTAGAGCATTGACAATAAAGTTCTATTCTATTGCATCGTGGGTGTCCACATACTATATATGAGCAATAAAGCAACACCATTTACCCAACAACCTTCCAGATCTCTGCCAATCCTTCAGCTTTCAGACAATACACCAAATGCCTCAGTTCATGAGAAAACTCTGCATGTAGTTTCCAACAACACCTCTGCCCTCTGACACCACCCCAGGTCTTTTCTGGCTCTTCAGCTGTATGACAACATTTGTAGTTCTGAACATACTCTGGATCACTGATAACATATTCTGTGTGACAGCTGCTTGGATGGAAGTGCTGTTTGAATCTTGACATTTTTTCACTCCCTCTGCGATGTGAAACACAGTACAACACTAATTTTCTCTGAAATCTTCTTGGACCAGTACATCACACTTTTTGAACCAAATCTCCCTATTGACACAATGAGCAGTGGATTTGGAACTTTCTTCAATATTCATCCTTCATATGCGGGTGGTTTAAACTTTGCTGATTGTACCTTTAATAACCATGCTACAGTATTCCGTCTGGTGGCAATTGGCATTGACACAACCAGCAGTCTGCACATTTCCCTTGACACCTTTTTAGCAGAAACTTGGCTGGGCTTTCCGTTCAAGAAGCATAGTGATAATATTGGCACAGAAAATGGAAAATCCCAGTAGTCCTCTTCCCTGAAACCCCAGAGTACTGTAGATCGTTACTGCCATTATCAAAGGAAGAGGGAAAGATCATCAAATTAAAGGAAGATCGTCCAGTTTTGTCTGTCTCGATAAGGTGTATTTACTTTGAATGTATCACTGTTGTCCACTTCTCAGCAGGAAGATTTTCTACTTTGTTAACGAAACCTGTGCTTAAAGCACCTCTTGATATTTATGTTTTGGTTCTATCTGGAAGGAGAGCTGGGAAGATTAGTCTGTATTGTGATTAGTTATAAATTCCCAGGATCCATCCTCTTGATTGAGTCTTTCCTCTTTCCTCCAGGTCTTCCTTAAGGACTCTCACCTCAGCTTGGAAGAGGCAGTATCATGTACCCCTATGCTATAAAACAATCTACTTTCAGCAAACATGGTGGTTAACCAACACTTAAGTCACCTTGACAGAGATGCACAAGATGTTAAGAGGCATAGATTGATTGGATAGCCAGAGACTTTTTCCCTGGAGCAGAAGTGGCTAATATAAGGGTGCATAATTATATACTGATTGGACTGAAGTATAGCTGGATGTCAGAGGTAGCCTTTTTTGGCACAGAGAGGATGGTGAGTACTGGAACATCCTGCCAGGGATGGTGGTAAAGGCAGATGCATTAGGAGCTTTTAAGAAATTCTTCGATAGGCACATGGATGATGGAAAAATGGAGGGCTAAAAAGGAGGTAAGGGTTAGATAGATGTTAGATGTCAGAATTGAAAAGTTGGTACAACTTCATGGGACGAGAGACTTGCACTATGGTGTAATGTTCTATGTTCTACATTGTCCAAGTGACTGATATTCAATTCCACATTACTATTCTCAATACCTACTCCAAGATTATGCATAGTTGTATTTATGCATAAATGGCAATATACTTGACTTCAAGAGAAGGGAGATTATATTACCATTGCATAAAACTTTACTTTGGCCACAAGCTTTGACAAATCCTGATGAAAGTTCTCGGCCCAAAACATCAACATGTATTCCTCTCCATAGATGCTGCCTGACCTGATGAGTTCTTCTAGCATTTTGTGTATTTTTCTTTGGCCACACTGGATTGTTGTGCACAGATCTGGTCACTAAACCATTGGAAGGATGGTTGCCAGATCCTCCCATCACCCCCTCCCCCTGGCTTCATCTGCCCCTCATCCTCCATCTCAGCTACTTCCACCTATAGCCTACCATCCCCTCCCATTCAGTCCTGATAACAGGGTGTCCGCTCAAAACATTGAACATCTCTTTGCTTCCACAGATGACGTACAACCCATTGAATTCCTCCAGCAGTTTGTTTTCCTCTCCCCCAGGAAGCACGTGATTGCACTGGAGATGGTGCAGAAGGGATCTATCAGGATTTTGCCTTGGATGGAGCTTCCAGTTATCAGGAAAGATAATTTAGGCTGGATTCAGTTTTTTTCTCAGTGAAGGAGGCTAAGGGAGTCCTGACAGCATTACACTAAATTATGAAGGGCAAAGATAGCAGGAAAATATTTCCCATAGCAGAGCTATCTAAATCCAGAAGTGAAAAGTGGGGTATTTAGAGGAGATCTCCAGAAGATGTTTCTCATTCAAATCAGAAACACACCTCGTGAGGAGTCAGTTGAGGCGAAGGCTCTCATGGTGCGTATGTAATAAGTATTTGAATCATCATGGGAGTGAAGGCCAGATAGTAAATTGGTTTATTATTGTCACACATACTGAATTACAACAAAAAAACTTTGTTTTACATGCCACCCCATAAAGATCATTCCATCACATCAGTGCATTGAGGTAGCACAAGGGAAAATCAACAACAGAATAAAATGTTGCAGAAAGTGTACAGTGCCGGTAGGCAATAAGTTGCAAGACCATAATTGTCAGGAAAGGTAGAGGAAGCTCAACCTGAAAGCACAGCAGTGGAGACGAATTATGATATCTTACTAATAAATTGTAAAACAACAAGCCACGAGGGGCCACAAAACAAGAGAGAACAGATACTTAGCACAGCCAGGCAGGAAGGTAACTGAGGACTGAGAGTAACCGGTTGAGGCTGGCTGGTACAATGGGTGAATAAAGGACTGTGGATGAGAGCTGGATTTAAATAGGCCGCAGGTGACGACTTGGAATTGAGTGGTGGTTATTCCTGTTACCTGGATAGAGACTAGACAGGCCTGACAATAATGAGGAAGATTGTAAGGTTAAGAGTCCATCTTATCATACTCGGGTATCATTCAATAGTCTTATAACATCACGATAGAAAGCCGTCCTCGAACCTAGTGGCATATACTTCCAGGCTTTTGCATTTTCTAGCTGATGGGAGTGAGGAGAAGAGAGAATGTCCAGGATGACCGGGGCTTTTGATCATGTTGGCTGCTTTGTTGAGGCAGTGCCTAGTCTATGGGCTCCGGACCAAATGCTGGAAAATGCAATTAGCGTAGAAAGGTATGGTGTCGACATGCACATAATGCGTTGAAGAGCTTGTTTCTGTTCTGTCGGGCTGTATGAAACCACTGGACACATTTTCCACATGGTTGGGCAATGCCATTACTGTATCTGTATTGGAATGAACGCAGCTAGTTCTGGAGAGTCTGGCTAGTTGAAAGTTAATAAAGGCTTCATAATTGAACACAGACTGGTGAACTGAGCAAACGTGTGATGAAATTAGAGCCAAGAAGTGAAAAGTTATTAATTTTATTAAGGCAGAATGAGGAGATGAAATGTCAAGTGCATATTTCGAAAGTGAGTGCAGGAGTGGAGGAACCAAGTGTATATGCACAGTTCTTTGCAGGACTGTTTGAGAAAGCATTAGGAATCCTGGGCTTCATATTTAGAGGAATAAAGCATAAAGCTGGGCTATAGTAAGTAATTTACAGAACAAGAGGTCTGTACCAGCAACCAAGAGACCTGAGTTTAAATCTCCCCACTGCCGCTGTGAAAATTTGATTCAGATTAATGATCAGTAATTCAGGGGAAAGGAATATTGCTATAAATAAGAATCACCACCAAATTGTTCAACAGATTCACCTGGTTCCCTTTAGGGAAGGAAATCTGCCATCCTCACATGGAGTGGCATATAAATAATTCCAGACCCACTCCAGGTGGTTAACTTTGAGATAGACTAGCATGCCACTCAGTTGAAGAAGGGTGTGAAATGGACAGTATACACTGGCTTTGTGAGCTATGCTGTGATCCCACAAAACAAACCTCTATAAAACAGAGGCATAGCGGCATCTAAAGCAAAGTGTCTGTCTCTTGACTTAGCATCTGAAGTCCAGAGTGGAGGTGCAGTAAATGTTTGGAGGAATGATCCCAAGGATGAGGAACATCAGTCATATTAATAGACTCGAGAAGTTGGACTTGTATTCCTTTGACGACAGAAGGTTGAAAGGAGTTTTGACAGAAGTTTTCTAGATGACCGATGACCTGGATAGAATGAATAAAGTGAAGCTGTTCTCAGTGGCAGAACAAAACAGATCTAGAAAACAGAGATTTAAAGTGGCAGCAGATTAATTTCTCTTAGTTTCCTGCCCCCAACACCATTATCTATGCCAGCATAAACCCTGATACTCATCACATGCTGCTCCTATTGGCCAGGATGTACAGTCCCACATTATCAGGTTCAGGAACGGTTATTACCCTACATCTGTCAGCTTCCTGAACTGGTGCGGATAACTTTGCTCGCCACAACTCTGAAATGATTTCACAATCTACAGGCTCACTTTCAAGACTCCATTACAACTCATGTTCTTAGAATTATTTTTTGTTTGTACACTTTGTCTATTTTTGCATATTGGTTGTTTGTCACTCTTTGTTTATATATAGTTTTTGTTCATACATCTTATTCAATTTCTTTATTTCCTGTAGATGCCTGCAAGTACAGTATATGTCTCCAAGGTAGTGCATGGTGATATATATGTACTTCGATAACAAATTTACTTTAACTTTAACTTTGAGCTTCAGTTTGTTGATCAGTCCATTATGTGGGGCTTGACCTTACGCTACTTCAAAGTTCCCAAGAATAACCTCAATTCTCCCTAAAACCGCAAGTACCATTAAGATCACGTCACAAACAGTATTTGTCACTTACTCTCTGGTGCCAGCCAATATTGGGAGTCATAGAGACATAGAAACGTACAGCACAGAAACAGGCCCTGTGATGCATCTCATCTATGCTGAAACCATTTAAACTGCCTACTCCCATCGACCTGCTCTCCTTACCTGTCCCATCATTGTACCTATCAAAATGTCTCTTAAATGTTGAAATGGAGCTTGCACGCACCACTTGTGCTGACAGCTCATTCCACATTCACATGACCCTCTGAGTGAAGAAGATTCCCCTCATATTCCTCTTAAACTTTTCACCATTCACCTTTAACCCATGGCCTCTGGTTGTAGTCCCATCCAACCTCATTCTTGCTTGCATTTATCCTAACTATACTCCTCATTATTTTGTGTACCTCTATCAAGTCTCCTCTTAATCTTCTATGTTCCAAGGATTAAAGTCCTAACCTATTCAACCTTTTCTTATAACTCAGGTCTTCCAGACCCAGCAACGTCCTTGTAAATTTTCTCTGTACTTGTTTAATTTTATTTTCATCTCTCCTGTAGGTAGGTGATCAAAACTTCACACAATACTCCAAATTAGGCTTCTACAATATTTTATACAACTTCAACATAACATCCCATCTCCTGACTCAATACTTCTGTTCATGAAAGCCAATGTGCTAAAAGCTTTCTTCACAACCCTATCTACCAGTGAATCCACTTTCAATGAATTATGGACCTGTATTCACAGATCACTTTGTTCTACCACACTCCTCAGTGCCCTACCGTTCATTGTGGAAGATCTGCTCTGCTTGGTCCTACTGAAGCGCCACACCTCACACATGTCCACATTAAATTCCAGCTGGTCCAGATCCCACTGCAAGCCATGGTAGCCTTCCTTGCTGCCCACTGAACCCCCAAACTTGGTGTCACCTGCAAACTTACTGATCTAGTTAACAACATCATCAACCAGATTGTTAATATAGAAGTCAAACAACAACTGACCTAGCACTGATCCCTGCAGCACTCCACTAGTTACAGGCCTCCACTCAGAGTGGAATCATCTACTACCACTCTCTGGCTTCTCTCACAAAGCCAATGTCTAATCCAATTTACTACCTCATCTTGAATGCTGAGCATCTGTACCTTCTTGACCAACCTCCCATGCAGGTTGACTTCTGAGTGACCAGCAAAAAACCACAAAAGTTGACAAGGAGCGAATTCTTCACTCAGTGAGTAGATAATCAATGACTTAAAGGCTAATGGAAGCCAACTTAGCCATGGTTTCAAACAATAATTAGATAAATGATTGAAAGAAAAATAAATTGCATGAATACTGGGAAGGAGATTAAGTGGATTGTTAGTCAGAGTAACTTATTACTGTTACAAAAATCCTGTTGCTGGTTAATACTTAGCTTTATAACCAGTGGTGTGAGAGGTATGCAACATGTAACATCTCCAGACCCTCTAACAATAGGGGACTCTGGAGAAAGTAAAGGTGCAGAACCTTAAATGGAGATTCAGGGTGTTCCTTTAATTCTGTCTGACTGTTCCATTTACATAGAAAATAGAACATAAAACATTACAGAGTCTTCGGTCCACAATGTTGTACCAACCCTTCAACCAACTCTAAGACCAATCTGACCATCTACATAGCCCTCCATTATTCTATTATCCATGAGCTTATTTAAGAGACTCTTAAATACCTCCAATGTAATTGCCTCCACAAACCACCTCCAGCAGGACATTCCAAGCACTCACTACTCTCTCTGTAAAAACTTACTTCTGGCATTATCCTTATCCTTTCTTCCAATCACCTTAAAATAATTTCTGCCCTGGGAAAGAGTCTCTGGTTATTCACTTGATCTATGCCTCTTATCAAATCACCTCTCCTCTTCCTTCTCTGCAAAGAGAAAAGCCCCAGCTCGCTGAACCTATCCTCATAAGACATTGTCTCTAATCATTTACAGATTTATTTGTTCTCATTGCCCATCTATTTCTTTGCCCTTACTCCAGATGTTTATTGTTCCTTATAAGGAAGGGATCAAAATGATCTTGAATCAAGCTGAATTCAAGATCATTTTCATTTTTCTATTTTCTATTTATGATTTATAATTTAAGTTTTTAATATTTACTATTGATTTGTAATCCAGGGAGCAGGAAGCGCAGAATCAAATATCGCTGTGATGATTGTACATTCTAGTATCAATTGCTTGGCGACAATAAAGTATAAAGTATAATTCAATTGGATTCACCTGAATCCTTGCTGTTCTGAAGCACTTCTGAGAAAAATTAACCCCATTAAAAAAGGTGTGATTGGGTCTTGTGGAAAATAAATCCAGACAACAGATCTCAACCCCCTTACAAGGTTGGAATCTTCCCAACCAACTCCAGTTCAAGTTGATCTCCTGAATTAATTTTAATTACCCAAGGGTTTTGGAGACGAATTTCCTTAATATATATATATATATTGCTCCATATTGGCTCTGAGATTTTTACTTGTTACATCAGGTGTATTAACCAACTTGTTATGTTCCTGTGAATGACAAATTATGCGAGAAATGCTGGGTAGATCAAAGGATCTTTTCCTAACACAGGGGCATGAAAATATGAGTAGGTAATTTTGCCCTGTAAGAACCATTAAGTCTCTATAATGTTAACTTCTCCCATTTTCTCCATTGTCACAGGGCCTGGGAATGTCGCATGATCCATGCTGGTTTCCCTTGTTGTACCATTCAATTCAACCTTGGCCAATACATGATATAACTCCATCCCTCCAGTTTCTGGACTCACAGCCAAGATTTACTTTATTTCAATATTTAACACTGACTTCCTGATCTTCTTGAGCCAAACTGTACAACCCTAAGACTAGATCTAGAGCTTATGGATTAAGGGCGAAAGGTGAAATATTTAAGGGGAACATGTGGGGGAGGTTCTTCACTCAGAGGGTGGTGAGAGTGTGGAATGAGCTGCCAGCGGAGGTGGTGGATGCGGGTTCGATTTCAACAGTAAACAGAAGTTTGGGTAACTACATGGATGGGGGGGGTATGGAGAGTTATGGTCCATGTGCAAGGTGACGGGACTAAGCAGAATAGTACTTCCGCATGGACTAGATGGGCTGAAGTGCCTGTTGTTCTGCTGTAGTGCTCTAGTCACTGCCTCAGTAGCTACACTATGCCCAGTTTGATACTTGACACTAAAGTGGACTTTGGGTTTTCTGTTCTTTCTTGCATAATATATGTATATTCTTGTGAACCTTGTACATCTGATGCTATGTGCCTGTGATGCTGTTGCAGGTAAGCTTTTCATGCACCGTGTATACGTAGACTTATATATTGCACCTGTGTATACATAAACTTGTACATATGACAATAAATTTGCCTTTGATTTGACTTTGATTTTGACTTTTCTATACTACCATTAATGATTTTAGGATGCTCCAACATGTTTTACAGCTAGTGCAGCACACTGCTATAGTGTAGAATGTCCATTTGCCAATTCTTGCACGTTCTCATAAATACAAACATAGCAACAGTAGGTAATATGGCCCATTCAGGCTTTGCCAACTCCTAGAGCAGCAATACTCCAGTCCCATTCCCCGATCTTTCCCCATGGCCCTATTTAAGTGCCTACCCAATTCCCACTTGAAAGACTTGTTGGAATACAAGTGCTGTAGCACTGGGGATAGAATCAAACCCCAACAAGTGCATATCTCAGATGACTAAAGACAGTGTATCATGTACTGGCCAGTTTGTTCATTATGGAAGGGTCAGAATCCTGGAATTACTAACCTAATAATACTCGGGCAAGAACACCAACCACCACTTCTCAAGAACAATGAAGGGTGTATAATAAATTCCAACTAAGCGCAAATCCTGAGACTGAACACAGTGTTTTAAAAGCATAATGCAGTGTAAGAACTGGCTATGAGACAATACAGTAGACTCTGTCACAGACATGTGGTGCAATGAAGGGTTTAGGTTTTTGTTTCAAAATAACACACCACAGAACATGATGTGACACTTAAAAAGAGACCAAAGGAACGTCAATTTTGTACATCGAGTCTCCTCGGAAACAACCAGTCCGACACCATCCAAATTTAAAGGCCTACAATTAAGGCATTATACAGGCCCCACATAATGATACAGTGGTAATGTTTTCCTCATTCAAGTGCAGCCTACAGTTAGTGACATCAGTGAGTCCTAGTCTCTATTCTGTAGTCACCTGATGTTCCTCTATTGAACCTCATTCACCCTGTGATATAAAATAACAGGATTTAGAGCAAATCAACCCACCACTCCCACTTCTTCTGTCAACTGCCTTCTTATCCATTGCACTCAAATGTCTATAGACACTGAGCTATATTAAAATCTCACAACTGATGGAATTAGTTGTTTGTTGCATGGAATTCAAAACTTCTTTGTGTATCAGTGGGTCCCCTTATTAATTGCTTCCCTAATAGAGGGCAAATGGTTTGGTTTGGAAACCTTTGCTGAATGTATTAGAAACATGTGCATCCAGTTGGGATGGGTGGGTGGCAAGTGGGGTAAAACAGTTGGGTGTGAAACTTCACATGAAGTCTGCAGTGGCCTGGAAAAGAGTTTGAAAGTAAAAGCAATTAATTTTAGTTGTTGACTTAAACTGCTGTTGATAGGTACTTCATTTCCTGATCCTTCCTCCTATAAATAGATTAAGGGTCACATGAAAGTCAAGTTATTCTCATTTGTCCTCCCTGTAGACAGATTTCCCATGACTGCTTATCCATCAGTTCTTCTTTAACGCAATTTTCCTCAAATTAATTTATCCCAGACTCTGTGGTAGTCCAACAGCCAAATATTACTTCCTGTTGTTTCTAATTAACTCTTTCACTGTGATGTTGGCTCAGCCACTTTGTTTCCCCAAGAGTGCAAGCATTACTGATGCTACCTGATCAGACTAGAGGCATTCCTTCCTACCTGTCTTTGCATTGTCGAGATACAGCTCCTAACCATCCAGAGAGGGAACGAATACAGCACACCTGCTGAGAGATCACTTTCTTAACTCATTACACAGAATTTTGCAGTGCAGAAATTCAACCTAATTATCCACATGGTGCAAAGGCACCACACGAACCCCTTCTCATCCTTATCTAACTAAACAACAGAGCCTTCCCTCAACAGTTAATCTCACTTCCCTTTCAAATACTTCGACCAGTCACTGTGGTAGCTAGGCTTGCATCTTTCCCCTACTCTAAAGATTTAAGGTGATTGGCAAAAAGCATAGGGGAGTTTTTGACACAGAGAGCGGTGGGTGCATGGCCAGAGAGAGAACCATAGAACCATAGAAACTACAGCACAGAAACAGTCCTTTTGGCCCTTCTTGGCTGTGCCAAACCATTTTCTGCCTAGTCCCACTGACCTGCACACGGACCAGATCCCTCCATACACCTCCCATCCATGTATCTGTCCAATTTATTCTTAAATGTTAAAAAGGAACCTGCATTTACCACCTCGTCTGGCAGCTCATTCCATACTCCCACCACTCTGTGTGAAGAAACCCCCCCAATGTTCCCTTTAAACTTTTCCCCCCTCACCCTTAACCCATGTCCTCTGGTTTTTTTTCTCCCCTTGCCTCAGTGGGAAAAGCCTGCTTGCATTCACTCTATCTATACCCATCATAATTTTATATACCTCTGTCAAATCTCCCCTCATTCTTCTGCGCTCCAGGGAATAAAGTCCTAACCTATTCAACCTTTCTCTGTAACTGAGTTTCTCAAGTCCCGGCAACAACCTTGTAAACCTTCTCTGCACTCTTTCAACCTTATTTATATCCTTCCTGTAATTTGGTGACCAAAACGGAACACAATACTCCAGATTCGGCCTCACCAATGCCTTATACAACCTCAGCATAACATTCCAGCTCTTATACTCAATACTTTGATTAATAAAGGCCAATGTACCAAAAGCTCTCTTTATGACCCTATCTACCTGTGACGCCACTTTTAGGGAATTTTGTATCTTTATTCCCAGATCCCTCTGTTCCACTGCACTCCTCAGTGCCTTACCATTAACCCTTTATGTTCTACCTTGGTTTGTCCTTCCAACGTGCAATACCTCACACTTGTCTGTATTAAACTCCATCTGCCATTTTTCAGCCCATTTTTCCAGCTGGTCCAAGTCCCTCTGCAGGTTCTGAAAACCTTCCTCGCTGTCTACTGCACCTCCAATCTTTGTATCATCAGCAAATTTGCTGATCCAATTTACCACATTATCATCCAGATCATTGATATAGATGACAAATAACAATGGACCCCACACTGATCCCTGTGGCACACCACTAGTCACAGGCCTCCACTTGGAGAAGCAACTCTCTACTACCACTCTTTGGCTTCTTCCATTGAGCCAATGTCTGATCCAATTTACCACCTCTCCATGTATACTTAGCGACTGAATTTTCCTAACTAACCTCCCATGCGGGACCTTGTCATCAGAGGCATACAAGACATTCTTTGATAAGCACATACATGATAGAAAAATGGAGGGAAAGGTTATCTTAGAGTGGGTTAAAATGTTGGGACAACATTGTGGGCCAAAGGGTCTGTACTGTGCTACAATGTTCTACATTCTCTGGGTGAGTTGTTTCTTTACTGACTCTATTAGTGACACGTTGACTTCTCACTTATTCCTTTGAGGATTTTGACATCACTGGCAAGGGCAAGGTCTATTGCACCTGAGAAGACTAGGATGAGCTGTTGCCCTTCTGGTATAGGTGCTCCCACAGTGTTACTGGGAAGGGGGTTCCAGGATTTAGACCCAGAGATATTAAAGGACTAGCAATATATTTCCAAGTGAAGATCTGGTGTGACTCAAAAAGAAATCTGCAGATGGTGGTGTTTCATGAAATTCTCCTCCTTAGCTAAAGAAGCCAGCCAAGGGTTTAGGAGACGCCTAGAACATAGAACAATACAGCACAGGAACAGAAGCTTCGGCTCACAATGTCTGTGCTGAACATGATGTCGAATTAAGCTAAAGCTCTTCTGCCTGTGCTTATCCCTCCATCTCCTGCATGTTCATGTGTATGTCTACCAGCATCATAAGTGCCATGATTGTTTCTGCATCCACCACTGCCCCTACCAGCCTGCTCCAGGCTCCTCTATTCTCGGTATAAAAATCTTGCTTTTCTACCTTACTACATAACGGCAGGAAGGTCAGCGACTTGGCATTGGAGCGTCATTGAATGTCAATAGCAGCAATTATTTGGTTGCCCTTCAGCACACCTCCCCTGATCTTTAGTCACCCAGAAGTGTGGGGCTGTGGTGGGCTGCTTAGGAATCCCCTGGGTGGTTTGTTCCTGGGTTGGTAAAGGTGGCCATTCACGTATCTAGGTGGCAGTCTAGAGTTCTGCCCAAGCTGATTGCCTGTCCCTCTTCCAGGGTTATGTCCAAACCCATGTGTCCCTGGAGAAGGAGCACATGATGTCCATGGATAAACTGGGCACTTTCTGGGATCAATGTGCACTAAAGGGGCTTGAGTTCATTCTGAATAGAGATGAGTGTGTTAAAGTATAATTTGAATCTGCAAATGGAATATTGTAGTATTTTAACAATGCCATGGTGTAATCAATGAATAAACCTGTGGAAAAGAAGGGTGAAAACTAGAGCAATTATTAGGTCAGGTCATTGGAGGAAGAATCAGGAAGGAGTTAATAGACATGGGACAGCGAATAAGTTACAGGGAAATAAATGAGGGAAAGGACATGGGATTGTTCTTAGATCAGACGTACTTGAAGGGCAATTGTCCTGCTTCTGTATCGTAAGGTTCCTATTTAGTTATTTTCTTACTGCTGATTCATTATCAGGTATTTCTCTGGCAGAGAGAAAAACTTGCCACACCAGCCCGTGCTAGACTGCTGCCTAGATTCTGTTGCCATTTCATTTGATGAAGAGATGCAAACAGATTTGAACATTAGGCAAACATCAGCATATATCCCCATTTCTGAAATAAAACGCGAAGGCCCAAGAAATGTTCAGGAGACACAAAGTTACTATTTCAGGTCACTGATCTCTCATCAGAACTGACACAATTTTTTTACTTAATGGTGGAAGGAGAATTATGAACAGAAGATGGCTGGGCCTGGGACACCAACCTGATGCCAGACTTGGTCAAATGCTGGCTTGATGTAAAGGGCACTCACTTCCACATCACCTCTGCAAGTCAGCTCTTTGCTTCGTGGTCAGACCAAGGCTGGGATGTCTCCTGGATCAGCATGAACATGGCACAATCAAAACACGGCATCAGTGAGCAGGTTAGATCACTTGCTGATGATTGTGACTGATGAGTGCTGATTAGTCCTGCATTTTGTGAACAGGCTTTACCCGGGCATCTCATACATTGTAAGGTTGATGCCAGTGTTAAATAGGGCATACCTGGGCATCTTCTACATTGTCCCTGGGCATCTTCTACATTGTCAGGTTGATGCCAGTGTTAAATAGGGCATACCTGGGCATCTTCTACATTGTCCCTGGGCATCTTCTACATTGTCAGGTTGATGCCAGTGTTAAATAGGGCATACCTCGGCATCTTCTACATTGTCAGGTTGATGCCAGTGTTAAATAGGGCATACCTGGGCATCTTCTACATTGTCAGGTTGATGCCAGTGTTAAATAGGGCATACCTGGGCATCCTGTACATTGTCAGGTTGATGCCAGTGTTAAATAGGGCATACCTGGGCATCTTCTACATTGTCAGGTTGATGCCAGTGTTAAATAGGGCATACCTGGGCATCCCGTACATTGTCAGGTTGATGCCAGTGTTAAATAGGGCATACCTGGGCATCTTCTACATTGTCAGGTTGATGGCAGTGTTGCAGATTTATTGGAACAACTTTGTTAGAGGCACCACTAGTTGTGCAAAGTACTACATCTAGGATGTTGACTGGTCCTTTGTCCTTTACTGTTTTCATTGATCTCAACAATTTCTTTATATCACGTGGAGTGAATCAGACCGGCTCCTGTAAGGGTGTGGATTTCAGGAGGAAGCAGACATGATTCATCTCATTGGGACTTCTGACTAAATACAGTTGTGAATGCTTCACCTTCACCCTTAGCACTCACATGTTGCCCAAGGATATGGTTGGAATCATCTCCTCTCATTGGCTGCTTAACTGTCCATCATCATTTAGAACATAGAACATCACAGCACAGTACTGACTCTTTGCCATGATGTTGTGCTGACCTTATACCCTACTCTAAGATCAACTTCTCCCTTCTCTCCTACATATCCCTGTGGCAAGGACGAGGCTGAGGATGAGTCCAAGTGCAGGACACAGGCACCGAGGCAGAGTTGTGAGGCGTTAGCACCCCCGTGAACGGGGAACCGGTATCCAGGGGAGCCTTTACACAGTGACAAGGTTTACATAGAGTACCCAGGAAATGATGCAGAGCTTAGAACTGACAGTCCCAAGGAATCAGGAAACAAGGTTTACTCACACTGGAGTCAACCAACAAACTGGCAAAGCATGGCAGTGCCGCCTGGGTTTTATCCTATGTTCGCTAATAGGAACCAGGTGTGCTGTAATTAGTGGTACTGGGAATAATTGGAAATCAGATGAGGGGATTAAGGCCCAATTAAGGAGGTAATAGCAAGATGGGGAATTGCCAGACGGGACCATGACAATCCCGCCACTTTTCTATCATCCATCTGCCCATCTAAGAGTTTCTAAAATGTCCCTAATGTGTCTGTCTCTACCACCACCCCCTGGGAGGGTGTTCCACACACTCACCATTCTCAGTGTGAAAAAAATAATTCTGACATTCTCCTCTGTACTCTCCCCCAAACACCTTAACATCATAACCCTCATATTGGTAATTTCTGCCCTGGGAATAAGCTTCTGGATAGCCACTTCTGTGCCTTTTATCATCTTGTACACCTCTCTCAAGTTGTCTCTCATCCTCCTCCACTCCAAAGAAAAAATCTCTAGCTTGCTCAATCTTTCCTCATAAGACATGTTCTATAATCCAGGCAGCATCCTAAAAATCTCCTGTAAACCCTCTCTAAAGCCTCCACGCCCTTCTTATAATGAGGTGACCAGATCTAAACATAATATCCCTATGTACTCTAATCTGGGTTTCATAGAGCTCCAAAATTACCTTGCAGCTCTTGAGCCCAACAACCCCCCCCCCCCAACTTATCTCTAGAGATTCTGCAGAGTTTGATCTATTGATTTGGTTGTGGTTGGCAATGTCCATTGTATGCTGACTTTTGTTGTTGAGCACACATGAAGTCTTGTATTTCAACTCCATCTGGTTGGAACCAGCCATGTTATTAGATGCATCTGGTGCTGATGCCATCATGACAGTTTATGGGCCTCTGATCCAAGAAAGATTGTTCTGGCATTTGAGAGAGTCCAAAAGAGGTTCGTAAGAATGATCCCAGAAATGAAAGGGTTAACGTATGAGGAGCATTTCATATCGCTGGGTCTGTACTCACTGGAGTTTAGAAGAATGAGGGCAGATCTCATTGAGACCTATCAAATATCGAAAGGCCCAGACAGAGTGGATGTGGAGAGATTGTTTCCTATTGTGCGGGTGTCTAGGACCAGAGGGCACAGAGTTAGAATAGGATGACCCTTTAGAACAAAGATTAGGAGGAACCTCTTTAGCCAGAGGGTGATGAACCTGTGGAATTCATTACCACAGACAACTCTGGATGTCAAGTCATTGCGTATATTTGAAGTGGAGGCTGATTTGTTCTTGATTAGCAAAGGTGTCAAAGGCTAAGGGGAGGAGGCAGGAGAATGGGGTTGAGGGTGATAACAAATCAGTCATGATGGAATGGTGGAGCAGACTAGAAGCACCAAAAGGTCTGATTCTCTTCCTATATTTTATGTTCTTATGGTCTTAAAACTGTGTAAAAATAACTTCTACCAAAACTATTATAGACAGACACATCGGCCACACAGACTATTGAGGGCAAAGGCAAGCGCAAGTAGGTTTATCTCTTGTGTTGGTCCGCTCACAAAATGGAGAAAATATTCTCTGTCATCCAACTTGTTTGTCATGGTGGTGTTACAGAGCCACTGTCAATGATTGACATAGAAGTCTCCCCATCCAGCATATGTTGTTAGCCTTTACCTCTTTCAGTATTGCTTCCACGAGTTACTCATCATGGAGAAGTGTTGATTCATCTGCTGAGGGATGAAAATCTTGGAAATAAACAGACTGTGGAGCCAATGCTGTGAAATTCCAGTCCTGTTCCTTCTTACTTCTCTCTGGATCTGTCCTAGTGCCTAGTCAGTACTATAATATTAAATCATGAGGAAGTCTGCAGATGCTAGAAATCCAAAGCAGCATGCAGAACAGTGTAAGATGAGTTGGTGGCACCTCTCTATCAATATAGCTTCCAGGTATTTGCATTTTTATTTTACTCTTATTAATATTCAGTGTAGAACAGTCCTTTCCAGCCTTTTAAGCTGTGCCACCTAGCAACCCCCCTAGTTAACCCTAGCCTAATCACAGGACAATTTACAACAACCAATTAACCTACAAATCAGTACGTCTTTTGGTACCAGAAGGAAATCTACTCAGTCACAGGGAGAATGTACACATTCCATACAGGCAGCAATGGAAATTGAATATAGATCGCTGGTACTGTAAAGTGTTGTGCTAGCCAGTACTCCACCATGCATAGTGGACTTTGGAAGGACAACCAGGTTGGAAAAGACCACTGGATCTGAAATGCTGGAAGTACATTTGGTCTCATTCATTCTGTGTTTCACTATAGCAGTCGTGAAATACTATATAGTCTCCTGGATCATTTCAGAGGGCATTTAGGAATCAGTTACTTTGGTGGGTCAGGAGACACATATGGGCCAGAGAACATCAGGAAAGACATTAGTGAACCAGCTGTCTCATTCATTTTGAAAACCATCGTATGTGGAAACACCTTCTAAATGAAAAGGTGGGGCTGGGAGGATCGAATGTGGGAACTGGAATGGGCAGTGAGGATGCTGTGGGTGGCATCAACCAGTTGGGTTGAAGGACCAGTAAAGGCATCCATTAGTCTTACGAGACCATGGATCTGCGCCTGGAAAGTCTTCACTCTCCAGGGCGCAGGCTTGGGCAAGGTTGTATGGAGGACCAGCAGTTGCCCATGCTGCAAGTCTCCCCTCTCCATGACACCAATGTTGTCTAAGGAAAGGGCAGTAGGACCCATACAGCCTGGGGCACCAGTGTCGTCGCAGAGCACTGTGTGATTGAGTGCCTTGCTCAAGGGCACAACGCGTTTCCTCAGCTGGGGCTCGAACTCACAACCTTCAGGTCACTAGTCCAATGTCTTAACCACTTGGCCACGTGCCCTCACCAGTATTGCTTAGTAACTATATGACTCTACATTGAATCTATACATGGCTGATGATTGCACACCTGGTTGGAATGTTTAGAACTGAAGTCCTTTATTTGTGAAAATTGTAAATTACAATGCATGATTGTAAGGCTTGATATCCAAATTATACATCTGATACTTAAACAATATATCTGATATTCTGCTGTTAATTTGCAGTAAGGATCTTAGGATTTGAGGAACTGTTACAGAACTGAGACAACAGAACATTGTTGTTCTTGCATGAATGAAAAGTACTGGTAGATATGAGACAGCCTCTTTTTCAACAAAACAAGATATAGCGGGCATCATATGGAGATCCTTTTGCTTGGAAAAACTTCTGGCTGGCCCATCACTACCAAACTAAACATCAAAGGACAATTCCATATTTACAGTGCCTCCGCAATGCTTTCTTTGAAACTAAAAACATACTTCACACCTCCCAATTCACACCCTCACTCAGCCATCTAAATGAATTTTAATCAGCATTATCTGGTGTGTGATTCAGGGTTTTCAGGAACCTATTGTTCAGAGCTGCACTTTAAATTTAATCTACAATCTATATTCAGATTTGAAGATTGGTAGCTAAAGTTATTTAGTATATGTGCTAAACGCAAAAATTGCTGTAACGGTCCCTCCTCTTGTCCCTGCTGGACAAAAACAAATTTGTACCAGGAAAGGCCATCCTTAAGGAGGATCTACTCAAATAGTACAGCAGAAATGTCCTGCCTCAGAATCCACCCCCCCCCATTATTTTATGTGCATCTACATCTACATCTACGCTATCATTCCTATTTGCTACATACAAAATGCTGAGCAGAGAGATAGGTCTAGAAATTTGAATAATTGTCTTTAGAAATACATCTTTGTTTGTATTCCTTTTGGTTCTTTCCCTGCTGGCCGAATACAGCTTAATCACATTCTTTGTCTTCACCCCTTCATTCTCTGATCGCTAAAACTCTCTTTCCAGGGGCACCAGTAAGGTAAATGCATGAGGCTCACAGGCCCTCTCATTGATGTACAGGAAGGGGTTGGGGTGGTCTCTATTTGAATGACTGCAAGGACCTCTCCCTGGTGGCACCACATTTCTGAATGGTCCAGTTGGTCACTGGCCCCAACTACTGAAAGGGCCCAGCTCACTTGTATTCACACCCCCATTCAGGCTGAGGGGTTCTCAGTCGGCCATGCTATTGAAGTTGTGGAACCTGATTCCTCTACTTTAACTTAAATTGCTCCCCATCATTTTCCCCAATAACTTTTTTATTCTATGCTATTCAACTGATCATCTGTCTTCATCAACCAGTCTTCATTACAGAGTACCTTCGCCATCACACTTAGCATTCACATTTGCTGTGGGTGTGTTTCCATCTACTGTGGTCAGTTCTGCTGTGGCCAGCTGGTGTTCCTCTCTTAGGATCTCTGCAATTACATGGTTACTGGGTACACTTGATATCCCATTACGTCTGTGGGGGCAACAAGAAGGTGAGTGGTATGGCTTAACCTGAGTTTCCACTGGCTGCCTCGCTGAGTCTGCAAGTTCATTTGTTAGAAGTACCATCTGTGATCCTATCCATCTGGGAGCAACCCCTGCCCTATCAGGCAAGCACCTTCACCACGACATGGTCACCCAGCTGTGGGAGGACTCTCTCCTTTCCCTTGGGCTGTCTCTGATCAGTAATGTGTTGCTGTTGTTTTGCTTGGTTCTGTAGCACTTTAATTTGGTTACAAAGGTCTTTCACATACTGTCCATGTAAATTCCAGGCTCACCACAACCCGTAATTACCTCACAAGGCAGTTGTATTGCTCGCCCTATCAATAACTCGTAGGGGCTGAGACCCAGCGTATGGTTGCCCGCAATCGGATCAGGATCCCTGGTAATACATCAATCCACATCTTTCCCAACTCAGTCATAGCTTTGGAAAAGGCATTCTTGATTGTTTGGCTCATCCTTTCTACCATTCCTGAACTCTGAGGGTGGTAGGTTATGTGTAACCGTTGTCGAATCCTTAACAGTCGACACATTTCCTGTGAAATGTGCTCCCTGATCCAAGATCACCTGGAATGGGATTCCCCACCTTGGGAGAGTTTCCTATCCTCCCTTTCTCCTTCTCTTCTGCCTCCACATAATTTTACTGGACTGGCTTCAGTCATTTCTTCCTGCACACTTGTAATTTCAATTCCCTCTTGTTCCTCTGCTGCTTCCTTCACATTGATGTCTGTCCACTCATTTTCTTTCTGCTCCTTACTCTCCCCTTTCTGGTGAGCTTTTAATTTAATTACTGCCAACTCTGCCTGGCAGACTCCCTGCTTCCAGTAGTTCTTGACTTAGGTGCCCATGCTGAATACCTGCACCCGTTGAGGTTACAAATCCTTGTTTTGTTGATGCAATCAGATAATCACGCACCACCCCAAGGGCATACCTCCGTCTGTATATATATTTGCTCATCTGCCTTCACTGTAGCACAGTGCTTCTGTCAGGGCCACCAGTTGCTCCACCTGAGCTGAACAATTCCCTGGCAGTCTTCCTGAAGCTAATTCTTCACCTGTTTCCTTCACCACGGCCCACCCAGTCCGTGACTTGTTGTCTGTGAACGTCTGAGATCCATCTGTAAAATTTCCTCTGCTGCCCCTTCCAGAGGATATCTTCTTCCTGCTCTATTTCCATTTGACCCTCATATGCCCTCACCTCTGTTAGGATGGTGCTCACGGGATGCATTCCAGCGTCCCTAACTATCGTTACTGTCTTGTGAACAGCTGTCTGTGTGTCAATTTTTATAGGGTACTGCTCATGGGGTTTATGCAGTCCCCCCTGAATTTTAACTGATTTTATCTGTACTTGACCACAGTCTTGCTTGTGTTTAGTCCACACTACTGGGAACTGCTGACAAAGTAATTTATGGACAATGACCTGGCTCCAGTCTCTGATAATTGGAACAGCTGCAGCTACGCTGGCTATGCTGTGTACTCTGTTGGTTGTACGTGTTCACTGCTCCTGACTTTTCCATATTATTTCTCTCTTTCCTTTGGTCCTGCTTCCCTCCAGATGTCTAGTCCAAGGATAGTACCCTCATTATTTGGTCAAATACACAGGAAGCTGCATCCCACCAATTACGAGTATCTGTGATTCTCTTCTTTCTGCTTTCTCCGTTTTTCCTCCTACACCTGTGATATAAACAGCCTGTCTGGTTGTTGGTAGGGATGGTCAGTTATCAATACTGATGTGACAACTAACATATTGCATTGCTGGCCCCCTAACAAAGCTGTTGTGTGCACCCACGGGTCACCAGTGCCGGTAGTGGGGGCCACCACCACCTCTCTTTCTGACCTAGAAGCCACCTTCACCAGCCCTATGATCTGGTCGACATTCAGCTTAGTCAGACTGGGCGCTGATGGGGTGAGAGATTACATGTCTCACGTGACTTTCACCTCTTTTTTCTTTCTCCTTTTCAGGAGACTGCCTCCAACCATGGCCCAATAGGGCGCAGTGGTAGCATATCAACTCCTTTACTGCTTTATGCATGGTCCAGCAGTCCTTTGCTAGGTATCCTGGTTGCTGGCACAAGTAGCAAACACTCCAGGACATCACAGCAGGTACAGCCACTATAGCCACTTTACAATTTCCCTTGCACTTTCTTTGGTCTACCTCTCTAGCCCATAAAACTATTGCAGAGTAAGTCGAACCCACCATTATCCCTAAATTTAAAACTTCCTGGTAGGCTAAGCTCAGCCTTCCTTCAGCATTTTCAGGAAGACTAGCTATCCCTCTCTGGATTATCCAACCCTAGCCATCCTTTTAATACACCTCAGCGTTCAAAATGAATTCATTATCAAAGTACATACACTGTATGTCACCATATACCACTCTGAGATCCATTTTCTTGTAGGCATTCACAGTAGAACAAAAATTACAATCGAATCAATGAAAAATTACGCACAAAGATTGGCAAAGATCCAATATGCAAAAGGGGACAAAATGTGCAAACACAAAATGAAAAAAGCAATCAAAAAATCAACTTGAGATCATGAGTTGTTGAGTCCTTGAAGGTGAGTTTATAGGTTGTAGAATCAGTTCAACGTTTAAGTGGGTAAAGCTATCCACACTGGTTCATGTGGCTGATGGTTGCAGGGTAATAACTGTTCCTGAACCTGGAGGATGTGGACCTAAGGATCATGTAACTCATTCCTGATGGCAGCAGTGAAAAGAGAGCAAGGCCTGTTGGTGGGGTTTTGATGTTGGATGTTGTTTTCTTGGGCAGTGCTCCTTGGTGATGTGCTCAATGGTGGCCTTGGAACTTTCCTTAATTTTACCTGCTAAATTCATCTCATAGTCCTCCTGATTTCCCTCCTAAGACTTGACAGAAGAGAATGTCACCTGTGTTCAAGGAGCACCATGACTAACTCATCAACTATTGCCTTCTTTAAATACAGAATTTTGCACTTAATGAATTTCCCTGTCTTACCAAAGACAAATTGACTCTTTCAAGGGATCACAGACTCAATCCTCTAGAGTCAGCCCTTCAGAAAAGTGTTGGGAAACCTTTTCTTCAACCAGTGAGTTGCAGTTCATTTTTCAAGGGTTCTTAAGTTCATTTTATTGTCAATGTATACATGTGCAATACAACTCCGGTATTTGTCTTCTCCAGATAGCCATGAAATACAGAGAAAGCTTGGGAGTTGTTGAAAAGAAAAGCCATCACCCCCTCCCTACACAAAAAAGATAATGAAACAAAACTCACAAACCCCAATACCCACTCCCTCGCACAAAAGACCAATAGATCGTCCACACCCCCACACCCACTGAAAAAGTGCCATGATGGTTCAATTCCTAAATATATTCAAAACCAAGATCTGTAGATTCTTAGATATTAAAGGAACCAATGGATATAGAGTTAGTGCAGGAAAATGATGCTAAAGCAACAGATCAAGCAAGCATGAGGAGTCAAAAGGACTATTCCTACTGCGATACCTCAAATCTTGTTTTGAAGGGTGAATACCATTTCTTCAAAGCAGACAACACACACACACACACACACACACACACACACACACACACACACACACACACACACACACACACAGAGGGCCAATTATACAAAATAGCTACCCAGCAAAGCAGAGCAGAGAATGGAGGGCCTAGAAACTATACCCATGCATTGAAATACATGCACATGTACCTGTGCTGTGAACCCAGTCCAGTTTTATTGAAGACTACAGAAAGAGTGATTTTCATGCACACACATTTGTATTAGAACCAGTTGATTTTTTTCCTGCATTCCTTTACTCCTTTTGCTTCAATTTAAATAGTTTATAATTTTATACAGAGTGGCGGGGGAGTGGAATGCACTGCCAGGGATGGTCGTTGATACATTAGGGAAAATACATTAGAAAATCATAGATAGCCATATGGACAACAGCAACATGGAGGGCTATATAGGAGGGAAGGTTTAGATTGCTCTGAGAGTTGGTTGAAAGATCAGCACAACATCATGGGCTGAAGGGTCTGTACTGTGCTGTTATGTTCCATGTTCTATATAGTCTGGCTTACTGGGCATGTCTGAATAGGCCATCAATACAATATTAGCCAGACTTAACAACATTAGCGACATATTAAACAGTAGCTGCCTCTCAAAAGCCACAGTATTTCGCCTTAGCAGAGAAATTCCCGTTGTTCCACCCATCACTGTCCCCCAGCTTCTTTGCTCCCTAGACTAACTTGATTCTCTCTTTCGATGAAGCAGGTCATACCGCAAACGATAACCATTTCTCTTCCGCAGATGCTGTCTGGCGTTCTGAGTGTTTCCAGCATTCTCTGTTTTACTTATTCCTTTGCTGCTTTGTTTAAAATCTCTCCAGGCGCCATCAGTTTAATTCAGTTCTTAAACCTTCCAAATTCTATTGGAGCCTCTGCACAGTTGGTGCCCTCAACCAAATGAGAGGCCAGCGAGGCTATTCACTGCAAGCCCCAACAAACGGCACTCACCTAGCAACTGCTAGACATTGCATTGAAGGGTGCAGAGTGGTGCCGTGCCTCTTCATAGCAGAGTTTCACACCTCTCTTCAGCACCTCTCTGAACATCTGAGCTGGGATGGGAATCTCGCAAAGTCTGTGGAATCGCGGACCTGAATAAACACCCAGATCTCCATGGAGCAGCACAACGAAGTGCCTGCCTGAGGCACTAACCTCTCACAGCTACATACCGTTATCACCTCGGTTCCAGCTACTGTCAAGAGGCAAAAGAGAAAATGTGAGCTTAAGCAGCATTTGCACCTTTGCAAGGCTGAACCACATAGAACGCTTTGAATCAAGAGCTGGCAGTTTCTTTTTATATCAGTTTGGCACATGTTCTGTGCAACTATTTTCCAACCATGAATACTAAGGACTGGGAAAGCGAACGGTGTACAGGATATACTTCACGAAGTATGTGGAACACCCTACCGGGGTGGTGGTGGAGGCTGATACATTAGAGACATTTATGAAACTCTTCTATATGCACATGGATGATAGAAAAGTGGAGGGCACTGTAGGAGGAGGGGTTAGATTGATCTTAGAGTAGTTAAAAGGTCAGTACAATATTGTGGGCCGAAGGGACTGTACTGTACTCTTCCATGTTCTACAAAGGGTAGTATGGCTTACACGTGGAGGATGATTGGCAGGCACTTGATTAGAATATAGGAATTTGTGATGGAATGTGGGGAAATATAAGGAGGGAAAAGATGGAAACAGTCACTTGATCTTCCCACTCTCCACATTTAACATGTCTTGCTTTACTCAGAGGAACTCTCTGTAAGTATTAGAATTTTATTTCATGTTTATGAGTTTATGCTCAGACAGGGAGACGCCTCTACGAACACAATGATCACAAATAATCTAAATGCTTTTGAGTAACTCAGATCTAAAGTGCAGTTACTATCCTCCAAAACTGGTCATCAATCGTTCAATGGCAGCCATCTACAAAATATAAATATTAGAATGTCGGGGCACAGGACTGGAAAAACCTGTCGAAGCACTGGTCTTAACTTTATTCTTTTTAAGTGATGTTACATTTGTTAAAATCTTATAATGAGACTAGATCCTTTTCAAAGTTTCCAAGTGTTCTTAGGCAGTCAAGAGTTTTTCGATAGACACTAGGGACCCTGCAGATGCTGCAAATCTCGATCAACACACAAAATGCTGAACGAACTCAGCAAGTCAGGCAACATCTGTGGAGGGATATAACGGTTGATACATGGGCTGAGACCTCTCATCAGGAAGGTAAAGCAAGCGGGCAGAAACCTGAATAAGGAGATGGGAGGAGGAGCACAAGCTGGCAGATGATAGGTGAGACCAGGTGAGGCGGGGGGGAGGAGTACAAGCTGGCAGATGATAGGTCAAACCAGGTGAGTGGGGGGGGGGAGGAGTACAAGCTGGTAGATGATAGGTGAGACCAGGTGAGGCGGGGGGGGGGAGTACAAGCTGGCAGATGATAGGTCAAACCAGGTGAGTGGGGGGAGGGAGGAGTACAAGCTGGCAGATGATTGGTGAGACCAGGTGAGTCGGGGGGGGGAGGAGTACAAGCTAGCAGATGATAGGTGAGACTGGGTGAGGCGGGGGGGAGGAGTACAAGCTGGCAGATGATAGGTGAGACCAGGTGAGTGGGGCGGGGGAGGAGTACAAGCTGGCAGGTGATAGGTCAAACCAGGTGAGTGGGGGGGGAGGAGTACAAGCTGGTAGATGATAGGTGAGACTAGGTGAGGCGGGGGGAGGAGTACAAGCTGGCAGATGATAGGTGAGACCAGATGAGTGGGGCGGGGGAGGAGTACAAGCTGGTAGATGATAGGTGAGACCAGGTGAGGCGGGAGGGAGGAGCACAAGCTGGCAGATGATAGGTGAGACCAGGTGAGTGGGGCGGGGGAGGAGTACAAGCTGGTAGATGATAGGTGAGACCAGGTGAGTGGGGCGGGGGAAGAGTACAAGCTGGTAGATGATAGGTGAGACCAGGTGAGTGGGGCGGGGGAGGAGTACAAGCTGGTAGATGATAGGTGAGACCAGGTGAGTGGGGCGGGGGAGGAGTACAAGCTGGCAGATGATGGGTGAGACCGGTGAGTGGGGGGGGGGAGGTGTCCCTTTCTGTCCTTTGTTTTCTGTCAGTATGATATGTAGGCCAGCAAATCCACCAAGGAGCGTGTATCTGCACTGCGAGTCCTGACACCACATAGTGCCAGGGAGTGGCTTGCCTTCTTCCTTCTGCCTGTACAATGGAATCAATGGGAAATTCAGGACACAAATTCCAACTCTTAAAGTAAGACAGTGCAGGCATATCATTGTATAGCGATTCTCCACCTAATTACTTGCAGGCGGCATAGTGACGCAGCTAGTAGCCTCACAGCATCGGAGACCCAGGTTCAATTCTGACATTGGTTACAGTCTGTGTGGAATTTGCACGTTCTCCCTGTGGCCATGTGGGTTTCCACCGAGTGCTCTAGTTTCGTCCCACATCCCAACAAGGTGTATTTTGGTGGGTAAATAGGTCACTGTAAATTGTCGATAGTGTTTAGATATGATATGCAGTTGACGGGTGTGTGCAGAAAATAATGTAGGGATTAGAGTGACTGGCTGTTTGATGGTCAGTGCAAACTTTAATGTCTCTATGATTCTGTGACCATAACCTTGTTGCCTACTTCTGAAGCAACCTCCTGGCTTCAACCTCCCTCCAGGGAAAGTCGGCTTAGACCATAAGACAATAGGACATAGGAGCAGAATTAGTCCATTTGGCCCAGTGAATCTGCTGTGCCATTCCATCATGGCTGACTTATTATCCCTCTCAACCCCATTCTCCTACCTTCTCCCTGTAGCCTTTGATGCCCTCACTAATCAGGAAACTAGCAATCTCTGCTTTAAATACACCCAATGACTTGGCCTCCACAGCCATCTGTGGAAATGAATTCCACAAATTCACCACCCTCTGGCTAAAGAAATTCCTCCTCATCCCTGTTCTAAAGGAATGTCCTTATGTTCTGAGGCTGCTCCTTCTGGTCCTAGACTCCTCAACTGTAGGAAACATTCACTCCACATCCACTCTAGCCCTTTCAATATTCAATATGTTTCAAGGAGACCCCTCCTCGTTCTTCTAATCTCCTCATATGTTAACCCTGTCATTTCCGGGATCGTTCTCGTGAACTTTCTCTGGATTCTCTCCAACGCCAACACATCCTTTCTTAGGTCAGTGCCCAAAACCTGCTCACAATACCCCAAGTGAGGTCTGACCAATGCCTTATAATGCCTAGGCCTTACATCCCTGCGTTTAGTCTAGTCCTCTTGAAAAGAATGCTAACACTAAACTTGCCTTCCTTACCATCGACTCAACCTGTCAGTTAACCTTTAGCACTTGAGTGAGGACTCCCAAGTCCCTTTGAAACTCTGATTTCTGAACTTACCTTCCACCGAGAAAAGAGTTTGCGCCTTTAATCCTTCTACCAAAGTGCATGACCATACGCTTTCCTACATTGTATTCCGTCTCTACTTCTTTTCCCATTCTCCTAATCTGTCTAAGTCCTGCAAGTTCTCTGCTTCCTCAAAATCACATTCCCCTCCAACTGACTTTGTATCATCTGTGAACTTGCCTACAAAGATACCAATTCTTTGACATATAATGAACACCCCTGCAGAACACCACGAGCCAACCAGAAAAAGCTCCTTTATTACCACTCTTCGCCTCTTGCCACTCAACCAATCTTTTATCCATGCCAGTATCTTTCCTGTAATGCCATAGACTCTTGTTGAGCAGCCTCATGTGCAGCACTTCGTCAAAGGCCTTCTGAAAATCCAAGTAAACAACATCCGCTGACTCTCATTTCTCTATCCTGCCTGTTATTTCCTAAAGAATTCCAATAGATTTGTCAGGCAAGGTTTCCCCTTAAGGAAACCGTGCTGTTTTCAGCCTATGTTATCAAGTCTTCAGAATCAGACTCAGGTTTAATATCACTGGCATTTGTCATGAAAATTATCGTTTTGCAGCAGCAGTACATTATAGTACGTAATAAAAAGAACTCTAAATTACAATAGGAAGAATATATTAAAACATAATTAAATAAGGAGTGCAAAAAGAGAGCAAAAATATATGTATAGTGATGTATATATATATGTACATTGGTTCATTATCCTTTCACAACTCTGATGGCAGAAGGGAAGAAGCTGTTCCTGAAATGTTGAGTGTACTTCCAGTATAGAGGCATTGAATCTCAGAGCAAGTTTGGCAACTTTGCTGAAGACTTTCTAGCTGAGATCCTTCATCAGGCCCACAATGTCAATTGTTTATTTCTTTCCACAGATGCTGCCTGACCTGCTGAGTTCCTTCAGCGTCTTGCATGTTTCACTCTGGATTTCCACCATCTGCAGAATCCCGCGTGTTTAGCCCATTTGTTTTGTGTAACTAGTTTCAAAATCCACCAGTTTCATTCTTGCAAAACTCTTTCAAAATACTGAGGCTAATATTAAGACTGGTGGGTCATTACCTCCTGCAGGGCCTAATAGGCTAGGACATCCTTAAAGGACTTGTTTTTGCCACAAAATATTAAGTAGGCTCATGGAACTACATGGTAGCTATTCTGGGCCTGCCCTTCCCAGTGGGTTAACATTCAGCCATGTTTAATTTACTGGTAGGCACATGGATATGTTGTGCCATTTGATACATTTGAGATTCTGAAGGAGTTATTTATTCAGCACAGTGGAGTCACTTCAGAGTGAATTTATTTTACTACTATACTTAGGACGATTAAAGAGAAGAGATGCTCCAATTCTCTGTTTAGTCCATCTGCTGGATGGTCACTACACTTCAAACGTCCCTCATTATTAGCCAGGTCCTGAGGTTGTGAAAGGCATTGTATATACCTATGCCCTATTCTCTTTTTGTTATGACTGTTACTTCCATAGATTGAAAGAATTATAAGCCTGAAACATTCAAAACTAACACTACTACCTTTAGAAGCATTTACAAGTTCATTCTTAGAGGGTTTTCCTAGTGGCCATTGATTTTAATTGTACATCTCAATCCCATTCTGACATGTTGGTCCATTTCCTCCTCTACACCCACAATGAGGCCACTCTTGGGTTGGAAGAGCAACATCCCATATTCTGTTTGGATAGCCACAAACCAGATGACATGAACCTGTAATTTATCCCCCCTCCTTCTTTTTTTCAATTTCCCCTTCTCGGTTCCCTCTTACCTCTTCACTTCTCCTCACTTGCCCATCACTTTCCTCTGGTGCCCCCCCGCTTCATCTTCTCCCATAATCTGCTCTCCTTTCCTATCAGATTCCTTCTTCTTCAGCCTTTTATATCTTCAGTCTATCACCTCCAAGCATTTCACTTCAGTCCCTCTCCCCTAGACACGACCTCCCCCCCCAAATGTCAAAATCTATTTCAATACTATACAAAGCGCAAGATTTCTTAAATCAGGAATCTTTGTACACATTATACTGTTCACTTATAGTCCCATACATGACTTACTGTGTAGAGGTATGGGGAAATGCATGCAAAACAAATACAAACTCAATTTTTCTACTCCAAAAGAAAGTCATACGAATTGTAAATAAGACAAGTTATTATGAGCCAACTAATCCGCTATTTATTCAACTAAACACTTTAAAATTCAGAGATTTTGTAGATTTTAAAATAATACAAATTATGTATAAAGTAAAAAATGGACAGTTACCACAAAGTATCCAAAGGTTGTTTAAAATGAGAGAAAGTCAGCATGATTTGAGAGGAAAATGTATATTTCAAAAATAAAGGATAAGAACAAATGTAAAAAATCATTGTAAAAAATATACTCTTATTGCCAAAGTAATGTGGAAGAACTTGCATTAGCTTAGCATCTCATTCACTTTGTCTACTCAGGCTATGCTATGATTTTTAAGGGGGATGAACAATTCAATGTGAAAACACAATCAGACCCATGCATACTTCCATGACATCTGTCAGAGGGGTAAATCTATGGAATAGTTCTAGTGAGAATTTAAAAAAATGCACCACACTTAACAAGTTTAAAAAACTATTTAAAAATAATTTAATGAACAAATATAAAATACATGATTTAAAATGAATGGGAGTAATGTAAATAAATGATACTTGGAATTGGATTTTGTGTTAAAAGACCATGAATTTTTTTGTTTTGATGTGATGATTGACGCCAAATATGTTGTTGTATAAGTAAGGGGGTAGTTTCAGCCTACACCCTTTCAGTCTGTTTTAAAGAATATCTATGTTTTTTTTGTTGTCATTTTGTCTTATGAAATCATCGATGAAAATGATGCTTTTTGTTATGTTTGTACTGACGGAAATAAATTTCATTCATTCACTCATTCATTCAAATGTCTTCATCTTTCACCTGCCAGTTTGTACTCCTTGAGTTCTGATGAAGGGTCTGGGCCCAAAACGTTGGCTGTTTAACCTTTTCCATAGGTGCTGCCTGGCCTGCTGAGTTCCTAGCAGCATTTTGTGTACAGTATGTGATTCCTAAACAATATTGGTAATTGGAAATTGGTTTATTATTGTTACAGAGATATAGTGAAAAGTATTTTTCTGTGTTCCATCTTGACTGATCATTCATCGAGGTATTGCAGAATGAAACCAAGGCAGAATGCAGGTGATAATGCTACAGCTACAGAGAAGGTGCAGTGCAGGTAGACAAGTTAAATGCAAGGGTCACGATGAGCTACGCTGAGAGATTAAGAATTCATCTGTGGAAAGAGAAATGGTTCACATTTCATGGTCTGGTCCCTTCATTGGAACTGTGACTAACACCGTCCGAAGACAGGAACAGAAAACTTTGCTGAAGATGACCTTTGGGAACCTGGAATGTTTGCTGAGATTAGCCTAGCCTCATAGAATACTCTGGGATTTTCCTCCACATTGGCCAGTGACAATTTTATTGAGGTACAGATACATTGCAAAGCTTGCTAATGGCAGGATCACAGAAACATAGATTCAGGTGCCAAATAGAACATAAGCTGTACATACATTTAATATTTTGCAATGTTTATTTAGAGAACAGTACAGTAACAGGCCTTTCAGTTCAACAAGCTTGCATCCCAATTAAACCCATGTGATCAATTAATCTACTAACCCATACATCTTTCTAATGCGGAAGGAGGACACCCAAGCAGTCATAGAAAGCATATACAAACTCCTTACGCCAGTGAAGGACATTAAACCCAGGTCGCTACCATTAAGCCAACCACTACACTACCATGGCACCCAAATTATACAAAGCAATGAAGAGAAAAACGGCTGGAAGCAGGACCTTTGTGCAAATAAAACACAATGAGAGACAAGTCTCTTGCAAGAGGTGCTCGGCTCTGTTTTGTTACTGTGGTCAGCTTAGGGTTATGCAAGTAGATCCAAGAAACCGTTGTTTGTAGGGAAATAACTGTTCCTTGTGCCTGATGGTGTGGGGCTTCAGGCTTCAGGCTACTGCCTGACAGGAGCAATGAGAAAATGCCATGACCCAGATGCTGGTGATCACTGATGGTATGTGTAAGCCCTGCATCGGTTGCTCCAGAATGTTATTTGATGCACCACGATGACCATTATATTTTCTAAATCTGATGCAGGGCTTTAACATGAAGCATCAATGATTCTCGGCCACCACTCCCCCACACACACAGATGCTGCTCAGCCCACTGGATCCCTTCCGAAGATTTGTTGCTCCAGGTTCCAGCATTTGCAGTCTTCTGTATTTCTCTTGACAGTCTTTCATCTGGATCTAAATAATGGAAGACCCCACTCGGGAGAAAGACATTCAGCCAAAGGACTGCAGCAGACAAGATGGTCCATCTTCACAGGACAGGCAACAAATGCTGGTAACACCTTTATTCTGGCTGGAGAATAATGATTATCACACCACAGATGGATGAAGTTCTGAATGTAGCTTTGCAAGTTAACACTGTAGGTTCTTTTCTATACATGAGAGGAGCAAAGTTGCAGAACATCGAATAGTGCAGTACAGGACCTTCAGGCCACAATGTTGTACTGACCATTTAACCTACTCCTAGATAAAGCGAACCCTTCCCTCCTACATAGCCCTTCATTTTTCTATCATCTACCTTAGAGTTTCTTAAATGGCCCTAATGTATCTTGCTCCACCACCACACCTAGCAAGGCATTCTACACACTCGCCACTCCCTGCCGTGCTCCAATCACTTTAAAATTATGCCCCCTCATATGAGTCACTTCTGCACTGGGAAAAAGTCTCTGGCTGTCCACTTGATTCATCTTGTACACCTCTATCAAGCCACCTTTCATCCTCCTTTGTTCCAAAGAGAAAGGCTCGAGCTCACTCAACCTATCCTCATAAGACATGAAGCAGGCCGAATTTTTATTTTAAGTATATCCAGTATTTAGCAGGGTCCACGATTGTGCAGAACTTGGAAGGGAGTGTGGTACTAACCATCGAGAAGCAGGGTATGTTCATCATGAGACATGGATTAGTGGTGAATCATGATCTGTCTACCTGCAGAGTCTGGATCATAAATCACAGAAGCCTACAGCACAAAAACCATCATTAAGATTAACCTGAAGCAGGAAATTGTCTTCCTGGGGAGCACAGTTGATACAAGAGACTTGCCCGGTGCCTGAAGGGGAATGACGAGACTAGATTCCTCAGTGCATTGCATCAGGGATGATGTGTTGGTTCATTGAAATCATCGGTTGGAGAGGTGGCAATGAGTTAAGTTGACTGGTTAGATGCCTACTTTTGCTTGGATTTGCAGGGTTCAGTGTAAACTGGATAGATCCCAATAACTCACAAAGTTTCAATCACTATGGTCTCCTGCATTAACGTTATAGCTCAATGTTTTAAAGAATTCAGAATTTGGAATAATATTATTCAAGCATAGACACAAGTACTACCTGCGTTGGATCTTTTTCAACTGGTAAAGAAATTACTTCCTCATAGTGTAATTTCTTGTTTTTTTTTTATTGTTGCTGGCAAAATAGCCAGAAAGACAGGAGATCAGAACAAAAAGTTGGCAAATGTTGGTTTAACCTAAAAGTTAAAAAAAACTGTTACTTCCCTTCAACCAGTCAGTTCTTGAATAAACCAGCACAACTCTAAATCACTACAGTTGCGCAACACTATGACTACTTTTATCTCTTAGTACTGAAGTAGACTTTTTTTGCTCTAATTGTGTGCTTTCTTGTAAAAATTGTGTAGAATTTATGTTTAATTTATATTTTTCTTATGATGCTCTGTATCTGATGTTATATGCCTATGATATTGCTGGAAGTAAGTAGCTCATTACCACAATGCATATGTGAACTTGCGCATATAACAATAAACTTGACTTTTACTTTGAAATGCTAGAAATCAAAAATTAAAAATTCTGAAAATATCCACCAGATGAAGCCCTATCTATGGGAAGGAAAACAGTTTTGATCCCAGATTTGCTCTCTCAAAGACATTCCCCTTTCACCACCTTCCTGTGGCTTAACAAGGTTCTATTGCCTCTTCAGCCTGAAATGTTAGCCCGGTTTCTCTTCCCACAGTTGCAGACTGACCTCTTATATATCTCCAGCAGTTTCCGTTTTCCTTTCCCGAGAAATTCAATTAAAGAATCAATATCAAAATGTGAATTTGTATCATTATAGTTGATGAAGCCCCCCACCAGAACTATAAAGGGCACCAGCCATGAAAAAATGTACATCTAAATCGTGCGGCAGAGCAGCTATATATACAGATTAAGGAAAGGACAGGGTGATAATAGAAAAGCCAGAGTAATCATAAATTCATTTGGACTGATTGATAAACTGTGGCCATTGTTTCCAGCTTTGAGCAATTATTCTATTAAAACAAAACTTCATACTATTTTTAAAGTTTCTTTCCTTAGGCAGTTAATCTGATCAGCTATTCTTGTCATTCTTGCCCTCCTCTATCTATTACCCCCTTCACTGCACTGCACTGTAGGCACTTTAAGTCACTTTTTAAATGCTGTTTACACGCTGGTATTTATTTATTTAGGCAGATTTTATTCCGTATCCATCCTTTTGCCTCTAATTTTGTTAGCTTTTTATATATAATTGTTTATTCTTTATAATTGTTGAAAGTTATTTTTTGCTACGTTTTTGTTTTTTGTTACACGGCAAATTGGTAATATATGTAAATGTATATGGTGAATAAAGTTGATCCCTCCTCGTGGTGTGTTAGGCTACAAAGATGGTCTCTTACTGATGTTTATGCTGGACAAACATACAGCATTGTCAAGTAAGTTGGATCTCCTCTTAGACTAAAAATTACTGGCAAATAGTCAGAAAACTGCAACATGCTTGGTGATTAAAAAGCGCCATAATCAGAGTAATCTATTCTTAACCAGGTAATTACTTAAAGCAAACATATCTAGGACAATATTAAATGCATGCTATTAATAATGTGGCATCAGTGTGCATTTTATCTGCCATGAAGTTTAATGAAGAAGAAGGGACTTGTGCCTTGCAACTTGAAGATAACTGGCTGTGCCTTGCTTAAACCCATATCCAAGCACAGAACAAATATAGCTCCATGAACTTCAGCTTGTTTTTCTGTTCACATGCGCTTGTTTGCATCACCTGGGTCAGCTCCAGCGATGCATTGCTGCATTGTCTTGGCGGCCTGCCATACTCTTCAGGGAGTGTGCACTCAAGCCTGACTTCCAGCCATGTCAGATCTTCCCTGCCTGATAAATTAGTTTATGTTGGCAAGCCTGTCTCTTTGTTTGTTATTTTCTCAAATATTTAAAGATCTGATGTTGCAGATCAGGTAATAATTGTGGACACTCTCAACTGTCATGCTTCTCACTTAGTTCCTGATGTTGCTCAGTTTCACTGCCTGAGAGGAGACCCTTGAGCCACTGTCCATTTAGCGCTTGGTAGGTCAATACCAGAAGCTCATTTACCCACCATAGTCTGTCCGTGTTAAATCCTCCCAGCTCAGGAATTTCAGCCTTGGATTTCAATGTCCAGTTGACCTCATCCTCAAAAGGCTGTTGCAGGAGAGAATTCGAGATTCTCCACACGCTTGGTAGAATTTTGCATTACCTATGTTTATCAACTATCTGCTGGTTCAGCATTCCTCTGTAGAGTAAGTAGTTTCAAACTCTGTACCCTATAAACATCAAATTTAAGTGAAGAATATGTTAACATATTGTTCCCTGGAGCATAGGAGAATGAGGCGGGATTTGATGGAGGCATGCAGGTACAGCAGGCGGTGAAAAAGGCGAATGGTATACTGGCATTTATAGCGAGAGGATTCGAGTACAGGAGCAGGGAGGTACTACTGCAGTTGTACAAGGCCTTGGTGAGACCACACCTGGAGTATTGTGTGCAGTTTTGGTCCCCTAATCTGAGGAAAGACATCCTTGCCATAGAGGGAGTACAAAGAAGGTTCACCAGATTGATTCCTGGGATGGCAGGACTTTCATATGAAGAAAGACTGGATGAACTGGGCTTGTACTCGTTGGAATTTAGAAGATTGAGGGGGGATCTGATTGAAACGTATAAAATCCTAAAGGGATTGGACAGGCTAGATGCAGGAAGATCGTTCCCGATGTTGGGGAAGTCCAGAACAAGGGGTCACAGTTTGAGGATAAAGGGGAAGCCTTTTAGGACTGAGATTAGGAAAAACTTCTTCACACAGAGAGTGGTGAATCTGCAGAATTCTCTGCCACAGGAAACAGTTGAGGCCAGTTCATTGGCTATATTTAAGAGGGAGTTAGACATGGCCCTTGTGGCTATGGGGATCAGGGGGTATGGAGGGAAGGCTGGGGCGGGGTTCTGAGTTGGATGATCAGCCATGATCATAATAAATGGTGGTGCAGGCTCGAAGGGCCGAATGGCCTACTCCTGCACCTATTTTCTATGTTTTTCTATGTTTTTTTTCCTATATTATGAGGGATACAGATAGGGAAAATGCAAGCAGGCTTTTTCCACTGGGATTGGGCAAGATGAGAACTAGAGGTCAGAGGTTACGGGTGAAAGGTGAAATATTTAAGAGGCACCTGAGTGTGGAACAAGTTGCCAGTGGATGCAAGTTTGATGATAATATTTAGAGCGTAGAACACTGCAGCACAGTACAGGCCCTTTGGCCCTCGATGTTGTGCCAACCTTTTAATCTACTTTAAACTGTTCCTCCGACATACCCCTCCACTTCTCTATCATCCATCTGCCTTGCTAAGATTTTTTTAAATGGCCCTAATGTATCTTCCTTTACCACCACCCCTGGCAGGATGTTCCACACATCCACCACTCTGTGTAAAAAACTTACCTCTGACCCTTGGGTAAGAAGTTGGATAGGAGGAGTATGATCCGGTTGTGGGGTCAATGGGCCTAAGCTGGGTAACTAGATGGGCCAAGGGGCCCGTTTCTGTGCTGTAGTGCTCTACGACTCCGTGACACCATTGGGCCTCCCCTGAATGTCCCAATTACCAGTTACCAAACTGAATGTATTATGTCTCTGACCTAAATTTTGTCCCTTGCTTGCCCCACTAACATTTTTCGTTATCGTCTCACTGCTATCGTTTCTGACGCTGAACCTCTCATGGATTCCAGCCTAATGCCGATCTTCCGCTCAGTTCTCTTCTCCCCTCCTGCCACACTCTGCTTCTGAAGACCTGCGCTGCCGCTAACCTTTTCCAGTTTGTTGAAAGGTTTTCAACATAAATCATTAACTTTGCACCTCTGTCCTTAGATACCACCTGACTTGATGAGTAATACCAGCTTTCCCAGTTTTTACTGTGAACCTGATTTCATGCCAGCTTATATTTAAGTTAGGTTCCAGAAGGCAGCATCCATCATTTAGGACCCCCCATCGCCCAGGATATGCTTTAAGAACACCTTCCTCCCTCCGACAATGAACCAATGAACACTGCCTCATTATTTTTGCTCTCTTTTGGCACTACTTATTTAAAAAATATTTCTCGCTGTAATTTATAGTATATTTTACGTATTGCACTGTACTGCTGCCACAAAGCAACAAATTCACGACATATGTTAGTGAAGATGAAGCTGACTCTGAACTAGAATCTGAATCTGATTCTGATATTCAAGCTGTCTTTAAGTAAAGACTTTACCGCGCCTGGGGTTTTGCCACTTAACGTCCTGAAAGTAAAGAACTGATGTTCCAGAAATAAAAAAAGGAATAAATATCTAAACTTATATTTAGATAAGCTAGTGTAATTTTGCTAATACTATCTGTTAGTAATATTACACTGTTGCAATCTGATTGCCTCCATAAAAATGATTATATACATACTATGGGAAGCAGTAAAGGAGCAAATGAACTGTGTTTGATTGCTGAAGCCAAAAACTGGAATATAGATTTTTATAGTTTGTCTCTCAAACCATCAAATAATTGTCTCCTCTTCACGTTAATCTTAGCACTCATTTCTCATCTATTAGTTGACATAATTAAACATAAAAAACACGTCTGAAAGCATTTACGCAATTTAAGTTTGTTCTGCATGATATGTAGCTTTCCATAATGCCTCCAAATGGATAATATTTTATGTACATTGCTAAATTGCTAGACCCAGAAAGTCTAATCCTTACTCATCCACGAGCATTCCTGAAGATAATCTCGTTCTTCACAAACCAATAAATGGCTAAACTGCATCAAGTGAGAATATAGGACTGCCCTTTATCTTTTTTTAATGTGTTTTGTCTGGCAATGCAAATGTAACCTTATAAATGTAGAATTTACAGCTTGTACTGCAACTCCAACACTTTGAAGAGATGTCATTCAATTAATCAAAAGGCCAAACAATCAACAGCCTGGCTTCCGAGGACTCTGTTTATTCAAATTTAAGTTAAATTGCATCGAGTACTGGTGAAAAGACTATGATTAACATCAACTGCCAGTGTGCAATATTGTTGTAATTTATCAATCAAGAGTTTTTTACACAGGGGCCTTAAATGGGATGATCCAGTTTCCAACTGTGCTTGCCCAGGAGACGGAATACATCCTTGCTAGTGTTTAAAAAAGAGACATTTCCATTCAAACAAATTCCCCAGCCTTCAATAGAAACCAGGGAGATGTGACCAGCCATCAATATTTGGGTCAGGTGGAAACAGAAACATATGGATTAACAGACAGAAGAGACAACAGATGCTGCAAATCTGGAGCAGCACACAAAAAGCTGGAGAAACTGGGTGGGTTTTGCAGCAACTGTGAAGGAAAATATAAATTAGGAGCTCAAGTCGGCCCTTCAGTTTCCCATAACTGCTCCATCATGCAATAAGATCATGGCTGATCCAGTTGTAACTCCCCATTCCTGTCCAACCACAAAAGCGTTTCACATCATTCCTTATCAAGAATCTATCTACCCCATTTCAAAAATATTCCAAGGCTCTGCCTGCACTGCCTTTTGAGGAAGAGAGTTCCAAAGGCTCACAACTCTCTGGGGAAAAAATCATCTGAACTCTCACGAATGTGTGACTCCTTAATATTCAACAATAATCTTTTAACTCACAAGCAAAAACAATGAATGATCCAAGTTGCATCATGTCTTAAGTGAAGGCCAAATCTGAAATCTTCCTCTTTACAGAGAAACAAACAGATAATGAAAATCTTGAGCAACACATACAAAATTCTGGAAGAACATAGCAGGTCAGGTGGCATCAATGGAGGGAAATTACCTGTCAACGTCTGCAGCTGAGACTCTTTGTCAGGTTGGTCCTGATGAAGCGTCTCGGCCCTCAACAATGACTGTTCATTTCCTTCTCTAGGTGCTGCCTGAACTCCTGAGTTCCTCCTGCTTTTAACGGGTAATGTTTTTCTTGTTTGTATGGTTTCTGTTAGTGGGACACTTATAAGCAAAATAAAGACTAGCTTTATTTATCATGTGTACAGTGAAATGCATTATCTACATCAAGTCAAATCTGTGAAGATTATGCTGAGGCAACTCACAAGTGTTGCCCATGTTCGGCGCCAAAATAGCATGCCCAAAAACTCTTCTTCTCTGTAGACGCTACCTGACTTGTTACATTCCTCCACCAATCTGTGGAGTTAAAACAAAACTGGTTGTTATTAACAATATCCATAAATGACTGGACTGTTATAGAAGGCCCAAATCTCATCATCTTGCATGTTGGATTTGATTGTTGTGTGTCACATTCTTCTGCACAAGTCTTCACTTTACACCAGTGCTACTTTGCATAATTCTGCCCCTTTGAATCCCTCACATAACTGGACTGGAGTGTTCAGAGAGCAGGAACAACGAAAAGTGAATGCGTCAGCTCAGTGTGTCATTTGCCACTAATTACCTTGTCTTTAGTGAGAACTCCCATCTCACGGGTATCTACTATAAAGAAAAATGAACAGAGTTACAAATCATTATGTAGCAATGAACTTCAGCACTAAGGTAAAATATACTCTTATTGCCAAAGTAATGTGGAAGAACTTGCATTAGCTTAGCATCTCATTCACTTTGTCTACTCAGGCTATGCTATGATTTTTAAGGGGGATGAACAATTCAATGTGAAAACAAAATCAGACCCATGCATACTTCCATGACATCTGTGATCTCAGCAACAGTTCTAGGTGAGGCATAACAAGATAGAGTGGACATGCAGAGGACGTTTACAATAGTGGGGGAGTCTAGGAGCAGGGGGAGCAGCCTCAGAACAGAAAGATGTACCTTTAGACGGAAATGAGGAAGAATTTCTTTAGCCAATTGGAAGTGAACCTATGGAGGCCAAGTCATTGGGTATATTTAAAGTGGAGCTTGATAAGTTCTTGATTAGTAAGGGCATCAAAGGCTATGGGGAGAATGCAGGGAATGTTGTTGAGAGTGATAATAATTCAACTATGATTCAACAGCAAAGCAGACACAATGGGCCAAATAGCCTAATTCAGCTGCTATGTTACATCATCTTATGGCTTTATGCAACAATGACAGCAGCTGCCACACCCGGGTGACATATTGGTGCACAACATATTGGTGCCTTTGGGTCTAAACAAGAAATTTTTTTCAACAAATGCTGGTGTCTTAAGTATTCTTTATAACAATAGAACGCAATCACTGACATCAATACATACTTAATTAAAATAAGCACTCCAATTATCTTTTCCATTTGCTCACATATTCAAGTACAGTTATTACCCTACAACTATTCGGCTCCTGTAACAGTTCAGATAACTTCACTCACCTCATTGCCAGATTTACTTCACAACCTACCTACTTTCAAGGACTCTACAACTCGTTGTCAGAATTATTTATATATGTGTGTATGTACAGTATATATATATATAAAATATAAAATATACATATATCATATATATAAAATTTGCATGATTTATTTTATTTTGCACATTTGTTATTTGTTAATTGTTTTATATATATATATACAATATTCACAAATTTTATAGTATTTCTTTATTGTACTGTAAATGTCTACAAGAAAATGAATCTCAGGCCAATGAAGGTAGTATATGGTGACATATATGTACTGTGATAATAAATTTGCATTGACTTACTTTGAATTATGTCCAGTATACAGTACCTCCTTGCCGTATGTTTCACCTAACATACTGCTCCTGTCTGAGGCACTGCTGGAGGACGTCATCAGTTACCAATTCCCAGTTCTGCCATACGGCCTTCATTAGGAAGTGTTAGCTCTGTTTCCCTTTCCACAGGTGCTGAGTGCGTCCACCATTTATACTTAGCCTGCATGCTGTCCCAGTACGAATGTACTTGACTCTTAATTGCCTTCTGATTACAGCACCTTAACGATGGGTAATCAATGTCAGGATCATTAATGACGTGCAAGTACTAAGGATCAAAGATCATGTTTATTAACCATAAACATTTACAAGCATTAGGAATTTGCTGTGGTGTGTTGGTCAGGGTGCAACATGCAACAAGCAACAAACTTCCTGTAATTTTAAAGGATTATATAAAAGTGTGCAACATTTAAGAATTATTTAAAAATAAACTTGTCCAGCTGTGTAAAGCCAGTCTTCTTTGTAGGCACCACTCTCTTTCTATTCCGATCATTGGTAATTGGTTTACTACTGCCTCGTACTGAGATATCATGAAAAGCTATTGTCTGCATGCCACCTTGACAGACCATGTCAAAGTAACAATAACAGAATGCAGAATACAGTTTTACAGTCACAGGAAAACTGCAGGTTCATGTAGACAAATAAAGTGCAAGGGCGGTGACAAGGCAGATTGAGAGATCAAGGATTCATCTTTTCGTATAAGACATGAGGAGTCTTTTAACAGTGGGATAGTAGCCTGGTGGCAGGTGTTCTTCAGCTTTTGTATCTTTCTCACAATGGAAAATGGGAGAAGAGAGACTAAGCAGGGTGGGACGTGTCCTTAACTACACTGGCTGCTTTCCTAAGATAGTAGGAAGTGTAGACAGGATCGATGTGGGTGAGGCTAACCCACCTAATAGACTGACAACAGTGCTGACAACCTTCTGCTACTTCTTGGGACCAGTAGTTGCCATACCAAGCTGCGACGGGTGCAGATAGGAATCTTTCTATAGAACATCTATAAAATGTACTGATGGTCATTGGGGCATGCTGAAATTTCTTAGTGTGAACCATCAAATGAACTACGTAGGCACCACTGTCTCTTTACTCTGGAGCACAAAGCCTAAGCACCAACTGGATAAACAGGGACCTCAGATTTTTTGCTGTCTCTAACAAAAAACAACTAAAGATGAAATACTCTTAGCACCTTTGATCAGGAGTTACAGCAATATTCGGCTAATCAAGTCAAATCAAAGGAACGATACAAAGACCTGATTTTAAAATCAGAAGGCTGCAAAAAAAGCAACAACACAATATTATATCAACTACGATATGAAAAAAGTAAAAATGCTTTGGTTCCAACAACATAAGCAAGGCTCTCTGTCCGGTCTGAGAGAACTCATTGTGCCGTTACACAGTGCAAGCGATTGCACATGTACACAGAATGGAACAAGTGCACAGTGCATGAACGATAGAGAAAGCAGCAAGTGCTCCTACTCAATTTAGTTTTGTCTAATAAACATTGTGCCAGTGAAGTATATAAAAAATTAAAATGATATGCACAAGTTGACCTTTCGTTGACTCCATTACAAGAATGAATTCTCATTTATCATATGTGTTAATGCCCAATTGCTGATAAGGAGATGGAATAAATTGTCTTGTCCTTCCCCATAGATGCTTGTTTGGCTGATGTCTGCCATTGATCTCTCCTGCAGAGTAATCACTCCCTGCAATCTGTTTTTTTCAGTTATTTCCATTCCTTCACCGCAGGTTTCCTTTTATTTCTCAATGTGTTAAAAGTTATTCCAGTCTTTTTTTCTCACAGCTTTTGTTTTCCTCTTCCTTTTGCTCTCCTGAAACTGACTCATTCCAGGGATTGGTGCTTCACATAACAAACATGACCTTCTCCCACTCACCGCCTAATCAAGGGGCAATCTTTGTATGAGCAGGTCCAATCACAGTTGCAAGCACAAGAGGCTGTGGATGCCGGTATCAGGAGCAACACATAAAGCACACAGTACAATGCGGGCAGAACAGTGGCATAGCGGTTAGAGAAACGCTTTACAGCCGTCAGCTGCAAGATCAGGGTTCAATTCCCCTCACTGTCTGTAAGAAGTTTCTACATTCTCCCTGTGACCGTCTGGGTTTCCTCCCACATACAATTAGGGTTAGTGAGTTGTAGGCATGCTCTGTTGTCAGTTGAATTGTGGTGATGTTCACGGGCTGCCCCAAGCACAATCCGCATTGATTTGATTCTGCGCAAATGGCAGATTTCACTGTATGCTTCGATGTTTTGATGTACATGTGACAAATAAAGCAAATTTTTATTAATCTGGAGAAGCTCATTGGGTCAGTCAGCATCTGGGCAAATGGACAGCCGATGTTTCAGATCAAAGCCTTTCATCTGCACTGAAGGATAGAGGAGAGATTGCTCTATCCCTTCTCTCTATCTGGCTATCTCCTTCTATCTTTCAGTTGATAGACTGAGGGACCAGGTGAGTCTCCGCCTGAAATGTCAACTGTCTATTTCCCTCCGTAGATGTTGCTTGACCTGCTGAGATACAGGCCAAACTCAGGCAAATGGGACTAGCTCGGGTTGCACTGTTGTAATGAAATTACCGATATGGATTCAGATTCACATCAAAGCACACAGTGACAGGTGTCTTTTGTGTGAACAACCAGCACAACCTCGGGAAATGCTGGGGCAGCCCACAAGTGAATACGTTATAAAGCTTTTCACTTAACATCAATATATGTGACAATAATAACCAATTCCAACCATTTCTAATTCTAATGCTGGATGTTAGGGGTAGCCCTCGTTTCCCAGCATCTATCTATCCGGGCAGTAAAGACCACAAAAGATCAGGGCCGTGTGGTCCATACTTAAGCTGGAGCAGTGGTGATTGCTCCCTGAAAAGGTGGCATGGTGGTGTAGTGGTTATCACCAGTCTAATACAGCAACAGCTATAAAATCAGGGTTCGATTCCCATTGCTGCCTGTAAGTGGAGTTTGTGTCCTCTCCATATGACTCTGTGGGCTTCATGGGTTTCCTTCGGCTGCTCCAGTTTCCTCCCACATTTGAAAAGCATGTGGTTAGAGTTAGTAAGTTGTGGGTATGCTTTGATGGCACAGGAAGTGAGGCAACACTTGTAGAATGTCCCCAGCCCTCACTGTGAAATCAAAATCAAAAGGAAGTACTTTCTGCCCAAGTACATTTCCAGGGTGAGCTCACCGATACCGCAGCGAGACAAGGCAGACGTTGTCTCCGGCCACCTGGAATGATCCCCTGAGGAGGCTGTTACCTCAGAGAGAAGAGCCCAGAAATGAGAGTGAGGTCGTAGGTCTCCCTGTGGGAGGTCACTCATGATGATCAATATGGAAGAGCTTATAAGGCAAATGTGTTGTTCATCACAGAGAGTGAGAACACAGGGTTTCTGGAGATGCCACATCCAGGATTGTCAGTACATGGCCAACCAGCTACTCGTGGTGTGTGAGGGGCTATTGGCAGGTGCCCCCTCCTCCTCTCTATCCCCAACCCACCACTGCGTGACCAAGCAGGGACTGAGATAACACCTCCAGCAGTGACTCTATGGAGAAACCCATAAAACGTTGGAAACACACTCCCTATCAGACAGTCAGTTTTAGAGGTGCTCTCACAGTCACCAAAGAGCTATGAAGTTGCCCAATCAGACCTCTCAATGCCAGGGAGTTTCCTTCAATAGAGAGAAGAAGAACAAGCTACCATTCTATCCTCCTGGTCCGCCTGTTGCTGTTCCACAACAGATATGGTGTAGGGAACTGAGCTCCTGTTTACCTTAGTACAGGCAGAAACAGGTTTTGTCATTAGTTACACACCAGCCACCAGGTAATGGTCAATCCCAGAAATGCCAAGAAGTATTTATAATTGGTTGATTTTTATCAAAAGATGGCCTCCAGGGTGACCCACTTCAGATAAAACTGAATTTTGCCTAATTTCCAGATAATGAACTATACACAGCCTATTTGTCTTGCTGCTGGTTAGGAGAGAGGTGATGGCAGAAACACTGGGGAAAGCTTCCCAGGTCTGACTTGCAGCAAGGAATCTCTCACTCCCATTACCCCAGTCTTCAAGATAGTTTAATGGTAGTATTAGATCTTGATGCTTTTGTGATCCAAAGGATATTCAGAAGTCAAGAATAAGGGAAAAAATTTATTGTTAGCAATTTTATTAAGTGTTACATGAACAAAGAACAAAGAAAGACAAAGGAAAAATAGCTGTAGTCATATCATACTCAAAATGGAGATAACCAAAACTTTTAGTGCCAACAATTACCCATAAAATAGCCAGATTCAAAGTTAAAGTTCAAAGTAAATTTACTATATGTTACCATATTCAGTACTACCCTGAGATTACAAAGAAACACAATAGAATCAATGAAAAAATGTGCACAAGATGGAGTGACAGCCAATGTGCAAAATACAACAAACTGTGTAAATACAAAAAGAAAAATAAATAAATAAGGAATAAATATCAAGGACATGAGATGAAGAGTCCTTGAAAGTGAGTTCACAGGTTGTGGGAACATTTCAGTGTTGGGGTTAGTGAAGTTGAGTGAAGTTATCTCCTCTGGTTCAAGAACCTGATGTTGAGGGGTAATAACTGTTACTAAATCTGGTGGTGTCAGTCCTGAGGGTCCTGTACCTCCTTCCTGGTGGCAGCAGTGAGAAAAGAGCTCTGTCTGAATGGTGGTTGTCCTTGATGATGGATGCTACTTTCCTGCAACAGCACTCCATGTAGATGTGGTAGAAAGGCCTTGACCCATGGGCTGTATCCATTACTTTTTGCAGGATTTGCAGGACCTGTCTCTGAATGTGAACAAAACAAAAGAGATGGCTGTTGACTTCAGGAGGACACGGAGCAACCACTCTCTGCTGAACATCGACAACTCCTCCGTAGAGATCATTAAGAGCACTAAATTTCTTGGTGTTCACCTGGCGGAGAATCTCACCTGGTCCCTCAACACCAGCTCCATAGCAAAGAAAGCCCAGCAGCGTCTCTACTTTCTGTGAAGGCTGAGAAAAGTCCATCTCCCACCCCCCATCCTCACCACATTCTACAGAGGTTGTATTGAGAGCATCCTGAGCAGCTGCATCACTGCCTGGTTCAGAAATTGCACCATCTCGGATCGCAAGACCCTGCAGCGGTAAGCGAGGTCGGCTGAGATCATTGGGGTCTCTCTTCCCACCATTACAGACATTTACACGACACGCTGCATCCGCAAAGCAAACAGCATTGTGAAGGACCCCACACACCCCTCATACAAACTCTTCTTCCTGCCATCTGGCAAAAGGCACCGAAGCATTCAGGCTGTCATGACCAGACTATGTAACAGTTTCTTCCCCCAAGCCATCAGACTCCTCAATACTCAGAGCCTGGACTAATACCAATCTACTGCCCTCTACTGTGCCTATTGTCTTGTTTATTATTTATTGTAATGCCTGCACTGTTTTGTGCACTTTATGCAGGCCTGGGTAGGTCTATAGTCTAGCGTAGTTTTTGTGTTGTTTTACGTAGTTCAGTGTAATTTTTGTATCGTGTCATGTAGCACCATGGTCCTGAAAAACGTTGTCTCATTTTACTGTGTACTGTACCAGCAGTTACGGTCGAAATGACAATAAAGGGTGACTTGACTTGACTTGACTTGATTTTCCATTCAAGGGCATTGATGTTTCCCTACCAGCCATGATGCAACCAGTCAGTATACGCTTCACTCTGCACTTATTTCAGTTTGTCAAAATTTTAGATGACATGCCGAATCTTTGCAAATTCTTGCTACCATGCCTTCTTTATAATTGCACATATTTGCTGGATCCAGGACAAATCTCCTGAAATAGCAACACCAAGGAATTTAAAGTTGCTGGGCCCCCTCCACCTCTGATTCCTGATGACGACTGGCTCATGGACCTCTGGGTTCCTCCTCCTGTAATCATCTCTTTGGTTTTGTTGACATTGAGTGAGAGATTATTAATGTGGCAGCACTAATCCAGGTTTTCAATATCTCTCACAATAGCTCATTCATCACCACCTTTGATTCACCCACAGACAGCCTTAAATATGGCATTGGAGCTGTGCTTAGCCTCACAGGTAGAAGTATAAAACAAGCAGAGCAGGAGGCTGAGCACACAGCCTTGTGCGTTACCTGTGCTGATGAAGATAGTGGAGGAGATGTTTTTGTCATTCTGAATTGACTGGGGTCTGCAAGTGAGGAAATCCTGAGGGCTGCAAATAATGTGAGACCTGCTACTGAAAACTAGGTTTCTTGAAAAATACAGAAGCAACTGCAAACATAATTACAGGAAAATTCACTGAACAATTACACGTATATAGGTAGTTATATAAAATTACAAGCAAGTGCAGTAAAGTTAAACGACAAGAAAAGTGACAATTCTGCAGCCCAATCCAACAGTAAATCACACTACTGCTATTTTACCCATGTTAGATGTGTGATAGTGCTGATCCCAATCCAGTGGATGCCAAGTCCTACCCACACGAGATCTCATTCTATAAAATGGCAACCTATCATCTATGGTCATTAGACAGTAAAAGTTTGCTTATCTACCACTGCTAATGGAGAGGCTCCAGTAACCAGAGGGATTTCCAGGGCAGCATCGGGACAGCATCAGTGGAGCCCCTGGACAAATGAAGGGACATCGCTGTGGGAGCGCACAGACCCGACGGAACAGACTCCAGATCCCATCAGCTGCTCCCTCTCCCTTTTTCGTGTTTGTGGGACAGGAATGTCCAGCGATTGATGAGGGTGCAACGTCTTTCAAGGAGACTCTGGGAACATTCTTGAGGATTTTTTCTCTGTCCTTCTAGAAATCTCTTAGAAGACTTGGCCTGCCCATCAAATCTTGCTGAGAGCTTTCCCATTCCCATTCTGACCTATGAGTCTGTGGTCTCCTGGTCTGCTACGGCAAGGTCCAGTGCAAACTTGAGGAGCAAGTTTGATTTCATTCTGGGAAGGTAGCAGCCGGCCGGGCACAATAGTGATTCTCCAACTTTAGGTAGCTCATTCTTTCGTTCTGTTTGAATCAGAGATGGCCATTTCTGCTTGCCATTGTAATTTTGGCTCAGTTTTCACTTCACAAAGCCTTCCACCAATAAAGCGTAACGCAAACAATGAAATCTGATCATACCTGTTCCTTACCTACCACATAGCCATCTCACCTTATCACAGATATCCCTCATGATCCACCTATTTCCCTCCCCAAACTTCTCTACTGCCTAGTCTAACTGGTTTCTCTCTTCTTACTTTGATAAAGGATACCCAAACCTTAAAAATTAACTGTTTCTCTCTCTGTGGATGCCATGGACCTGTTGAAATTTTCCAGCACTTTCTGTTTTTAGTGCCCTGGTCAGTCTGGGATAGGTCACTAATGTAATTTCACTCCTGCCACTGAATCTGGTGAATCTCGTAGAGATGGCTCGGGGGATACCTACTGCTGAGATATTTAAAGCACACAGGACAGTGGGAATACTGCTGTCAGGTGGACCAAGAGCTTCGTGCTAGGTTGAATGTCTTCAAACACTTTTCCTCCAATAGCTCAAGGCTGTGTTGGTTCACTGGAGACTCATGACTGACTCCACTGAATGCTCAAAGTTCAAAATAAATTTATTATCAAGGTGTGTATATTGTTTCCACTTGTTACCCTGACATTCATCTTCTTGCAGACAAATGAAATTTAAAAAGGGAAAAGGAAAACAGAAGTGAGAATTAATTTTAGAGACCTAGAGAGTCCTTTTGAAATTTCTTTATTCAGCATTAATTCAAAAAGATTCAAGGTACATTTATTATGGAAGTATGTATGCAGTACCCAGCCCTAAGATTCATCTTCCTGCAGACAGCCACAAAACGAGGAAACACCATGGAACCTGTTCAAAGAAAACATCAAACACCCAACAAGCAAAAAAAAAAGAACAAATTGCACAAAAGGCAAAAAACAAACGAAATGAATGAAACACAGAATATAAAACATCAAACCATAGAGTCATTAAAAAGATCTAGGATTGTTCAGTTCAATTCAGCACTGTGTCATTTGTTGACTGCAGACCGTAGAGCCGGTCTCTCCTGACCAACATTGCACAAAATAGCAATTTTTAAAAAGAAATAATCAGAAACTAGAAACACATCACAGCATGAAATACAGAGTCCAATCCACAAACTAGGTTGATTAAACCTTGTCCGCGACCCAAGACTCCAGCACCTTCCTCCAGCACCATTGAGCAAGAGGGAGAGAACAATAGAGTCTGGTCAAATGCAGGCAGACGGTGCTGAACACCTGCATTGCCTTCCTCTCTTATCCTCATTGATTTCCATCTTGCTCAATGTGAGATCAGTCGATCCTGGGCTTGCACCCTGTCTCCAGGCTTCTTGGCCTCCCTCGGAGATGGCAAAGCACCAGGTCTTTCAATTGGCCCAAAGTTACACCATCAAAATGTAAATCACAGGTTCCAGTAGCAGCAGAATCATATCTGAAAGAAGAAGAAAAAGTAAAGGAAGTAGTTTTGTGAACTATCTAAGTCGTCATCTTTGGTCATGTTGTTCGCTAGCACCATCTTCTTCATGTAATAGTCCAGGGAGATGAGAGGAGGTGGTGAATGGAAGTGTCCAGTGTACATCAGACTGTACGTGAATCAAGTGTCCGGTGTATATCAGAATGACTGTGAGTATAGTGTTCAGTGCATATCAAGCAATTGTGACTACTGTATTCAGTGTAACTGTAACTACATTGTCCAGTGTATTTCGGATTGACCGTGACTACGATGCTCAGTGGGTGACAGGCCACTGTGACTTACAGTTTCTGATGCATGTTCCATTAGTTGTAATTTATAGTGACAAGTGAACACAGGACAAACTATGACTGTCCTGATCTGTGCAAACCTGAATCCCCCTGACCTCCCTGCTTATAAACCATGCTTCTTAAGTGAAAACTGACCTGGAGTAAGGCAATCTAAGTGCTTGATTAACCCACAGGGGCAGCATTTTTGAGGAAGGGTGAAAGGCAAAGATGGCAAGATTAGGGAGCCTTTGATGACAAAGGACATTGAAACTTTGATGAGGAGAAAAAATAAGAAGCTTATGAATACTGGATTCAAGGCCATAAGACCATAAGATATAAGACCACAATCAGGCATTTCAGCCCATCGAATTTGCTCTGCCATTCGATCTTGGCTGATTTATTACCCTCTCAATCCTGTTCTCTGCCATCTCCCTGTAACCTTTGACACCCTTACTAATCAAGAACCCATCAACCCTAGCTTTAAATATACCCAGCTACCTGGCCAAGATTACCTGCTGAGAAATAAAGAGGGTGTAAGAGAGAAGTTTTAAGAAAGAAAATATGAAGGTGATGAAATAATCTAGACAAACAGGATTAGGAAGAAACCCAAGACATTCTACTGCATATCCGGAGCAAGAGGGTAACCAGGGAAAAATTGAGTCCTCTTAGAGATGGAAGGGATAATCTGTAGTATGTGTGGACCCCGGAAATATGTACTAAGTCCTAAAGGAAGACCTCTCCTTAATCATCAGAATTGAAAATAAATGTATTATCAAAGTGCATATGCATCACCATATACTACCCTGAGATTCATTTTCTTGCAGGCATTCACAGTAGAACAAAGAAATGCATCAGAATCAATGAAAAACTACACACAAACAAGGACTGACGAATAACCAACAAGCAAAAGAAGACAAATTGTACAAATACAAAAACAAATAAATAAATAAATTCTGAGTTGAAAGTGAGTCCATAGGTTGTGGACACAGTTCCGAGTTAAGACTATTCACGTTAGTTTAGGAGTCTGATGTTTGATAGGTAATAATAGACTCAGTAGGCTGAATGGCAGAATCTGCTCCTATATCTTATTGTCCTACCTGTTCCTGAACCTAGTAGTGTGGGCCTAAGGCTCCTGTACCTCTTGCCCGATGGTAGTAGCAAGAAGAGAGCATGGCCTTGATAGATGGATTCTGGTTGCTTGTTTCTGTGATGGAATGGCTGCATTTATCATTTTTGTAGCCTTTTCCATTTATGGCCATTGGTTTTCCATACTTAGCCATTATGCAACATTTCAGGATACTTTCCACTGAAGTTTGTCAAGGATTGCGATGACATGCCAAATCTGCACAAACATCTAATGAAGTAGAGACAATGCCGTGTTTTCTTGGTAATGACTCTTTGTGTTGAAGGAGAAGGATTAAGATCAGAGAGGGATATAGGGATAATCGAGAAGGAGGAAGTGTTAGGTGTTATGGGACGCAAGCCTCCGCTCCCGCACTAGCAGGCACAGGAAGAGCTTCTTCCCTGAGGCTGTGACCCTGCTAAACCTCACATCACAGCACTAAGCAGTATTGCACCCATATTGTACTGTCTCAGTAGCTCTATATTTGTGTGCTGTAGCACTTACTTTTTATTCGCAGTTATTTTGTAAATAACACTATTCTTTGCATTTCTGGTTAGATGCTAACTGCATTTCATTGGCTTTGTATCTGTACTTGGCACAATGACAATAAAGTTGAATCTAATCTAATCTAAATCCCTGGGTCTAGATAAGATCTATCCCAGGATTGCTATGGGAGGCAAGTGACAAGATGGCTGGAGTCTTGACAGACAACTTTGTATCTTAGTTAGTGACAGGAGATGTGTCAGAAGATAGTTAATGTTGTTTCTTTATTTAACAAAGACAGCAATGATGAGCTGGATAATTATTGTATCAGTGGTATGGCAATTATTGCACAACATCCCCATGGGTGGATTTGTACATAATTGTAAAGATGGGCTGACTTCTGACAGTCAGTGTGACTTTGTGCAGGGGAATTTCTATCTGATGAATTTGATTGCGTTTTTTTGAGGATGGGACAAGAAAATTGGTGCAGGCAGTGTGGTAGACTTTGTCTATATGGACTTTAGTGTGATATTTGACAAGATTCTGCTTGGTGGCTGGCCCAGAAAATTAAGGCACTTGGGACTGAAGGTGAGCTGGCTGATTGCAAACAAAATCGGATTGGGGTTGGGAAACAGCAGGTAGTGATGGAAGAAATTTTTTTCTGATGGGATGGTTGTCAATATTAATATAGCACAGGGATCACTGCTAGGTCCCGTGATGCTTATGACAAATATTACCTACTTGGATGTGAATGCAGGAGGCACAGTTAGCAAGTTTGTAGATGACACAAAAATTGGTAGTGTTGTGGATAACAAGCAAGTTTGTCTAAAACTACATCAGGTTATAGAGTCATAGAGCACTACAGCACAGAAACAGGCCCTTCAGTCCATCTAGTCTTTGCTGAACTATTATTCTGCCTAGTCTCATCAGCCCACACCTAGACCATAGCCCTCCATGTCCCTCCCATCCATGTACATATCCAAATTACTCTTAAATGTTGAAATTGCACCCACATCCACCATTTCCACTGGCCGCTCATTCCACTCTCTCACCAGCCTCTCAGTGAAGAAGCTCCCTCTTATGTTTGCCTTAAATATTGCTCCTTTCACCCTTAAATTACGTTCTCTAGCTCTGGTCTCATCCATCCTAAGTGGAAAAAGCCTGTTTGCATTTTATCTCTCATAATTTTGTATAGGTCAGAGGAAAGTTGGGTAGGGTGGTAGAAGGTGAAATTCAATCGCTACAAGTGTGACATGATGCATTTTAGGAAGTCAATTGGGAGTAGGACATACACATTTAATGGTAGGGTGCCAAGTCAATGAATAGAGGGACCTTGGGTTCAAGTTTGTAGTTCCATGAAAATGGGCACAAAGAACAAAAAGATATATGCCTTGCTTGCCTTCATAGGACAGGGTATAGAATACCAAAGTTGGGTCATAATGTTGCTGCTTTTACAAGACACTAGTTAGACAGCACTTGGAGTATTGTCTACAATTCTGTTCACCACACTATAGGAAGGACATGGCTACACTGGAGAAAGTGCAGAGGAGATTCAGCAGGACGGAATGAAGGAGGCTGAGGAATGACTTGATAGGTGTACAGTATGTAAAATTATAAGTGGCATGGATACAGTAGATAACAGGATTACTTTTCCCATGACAGGAGCATCAAAAACAGGAGGATATAGATTTAAGGTGAGCCAAAGGAGCTTTAAAAGGAATTTGAGGGGAATGTTTTTAATTGAGAGGGAGGTTGAAATCTGGATCTCACTGCCAGAGGAGGTGGTGGAATCAAGTGCAGTCACTATGTTTAGGAGGCATTTGATTGTTTGGTTGTCCATTGTATCCGATAATGACAGCTTTGAAACCTGTGCAGGAGAGTTTTTAAAGTGGAGAAGCCATTGCACTGAGGAAATTCAACTATCTGGAGCTCGGTCGGAAGTTTGTGCCCAGTGTTACATGTATTATCAGAACTGGGGTCTTCCTTTGCTGCAGTAGATAGCCATAACTTCTGCTGAGCCTTGTCTTTTGCTTCACTCTCCATGAAACGTTGCAGAACTACCTTTCTGGGCATTGGATCTCACTGTTGATCTCATCTGCCTAGTTGCTGGAGTTGACTTTGCATGTTAGGACGGTCTCATCCCTATCTCACCAGGGTATGAGGCCTGCCGGCTACCCTCGCCTGGTTTAGCCTACCAGTCAAAGTGGGATAGAGGGATACAGATGTAATGCAAGAAAATAGGATTAGTGTAGATGAATAAAGAGGTTAGCATGAGTGCGGTGGGCCGAAAAGTCTGTTTTTTCATTCTGTGAAACTCTTTGACTATGTAGATCTATTTACTCAAGAGTTTTCCCTAAAATTAAATACTTTAAAGATTTCAGTGATGGTGTTCATCTACTGCGATCTCTTTTTCACTGTCCTTGTGCATACAAGGAAAAGTACTTGGAACATTGTGTATGCAGTAATCTCAACAGAATTTATAGCGGCGACACGGCAGTTCAGAGAGGTATAATGATAAAGGCACTTACACATTGACTTTACAATGGATAAAAGCAATTCTCAGCAGCTTCTTTAAACCAAACAGCAAAATTAGCAAAATATGTGGCCTCGTGTTTTTATTTTGTTTTCCCATGAGACTAAATCGTGTCTTTAGAATGACACAATCACCATATTTGGGAAATTCAGCCCGTTCTTGCCATTTGGCCTCAAAGCTGAAATGCCTTCCCTAATATATAAAGTACACAGTGAAATTAAAATAGCTTCTGATGGCTGAGAAGATATGTGGACATGTCTGGCAGTAACCCCGCAGCTATTAATAAAACCCGTGCACTGTTATTCTTAATGTTCCAAAACTATTTTAAAAAGTGGTTGTTCAATGAGAATATGTCAGTAGCATCAAATAAATTAAACAAGAGGAAGACTGTGTTCCCCCTGTCTATGGAGCAAGGCTGTTAACCAGCTGCTCTGTAAAGTCTCTAGACCACACAAGTAAGTGAAGAACAATTACTTTCATTTTTTACTCCAGAAATATATCTACAATAATCTTAACAATGTAGATTTTAAATGGCAGCATTTGACCTTTCTGGCTGTAAATTTAAACATGCTTGCACTTCATTGTCGTAACTGAACATCTTTAATACTTGTGGTTTCCCATTGCGTTTTTCCTTGGATCTGTGCCCGTTTTCTCCGAGTGTTATCATTTCAGAGTCACAGAATCGTACAGCTTGGTATCAGGCCCTTCAGCCCACTAAGTTCATACTGACTACCAATTTAGACAATTCCCATTTTATTCTCCCCACAATCCACTCATCTTCTCCTAGATTCCACCACTCACCTACAAGCTTGGGACAAAGTCAAAATACAATTTATTATAAAAGAATGTACGAATTATACACCTTGAGATTTGTTTGCTTACAGGCAGCCACCAAGCAAGAAACCTGAGGAACCCAATTAAAAGAGGAAGGAGGTCCAAAACCACTGCACAGAGAAAGAAAAAGGAAAAAATAACACAATTATGCAAACAATAGAAGCAAGCAACAGCATTCTGAAGCAGATTGAATCCTTAGGTCTGCTCCCCAGAGTGGCAGAGTAGGCCCAAGCCTTGGTCTCAGTAGCGCAGCGGTTCACTGCCAAGAGATGAATAAACATCGCGGGAGAGTGAGCAGAATCAGCTAATCTTTCGTCTCCAGTCCTGACATTTGAGCTTTCCAGTTTACACATCTGGACCGGCGTCTAAGTTGTCCGAGCACATGGTCGTGCCTCACTCTAGGACCCAGACCCCATTGCAAATGGGCCAACCAGCCCGAAGCCACTCTCAATCTCACCAAATCACTTCAGCGGTTGGAGCGATACAACCTCACACCCAGGTTAGGTGGTCAATTTGCAATGGTTAATTAACATACTAACTCACAAGGCTGTGGTATGTGGAAAGAAACTGGAGCACCTGGGGGCGTCCACACAATGATGCAGAAAATGTTGAGACATATAACATCGAAACAGGCACTTTGGCCCAATTTGTCCATGCCAACCAAAATATCCATCTAAGTTAATCCCATTTTCCCTCATTTGGCCCATTACCTTCTAAGCATTTCCTATCCATGTAACTATTCAACTGTCTTTTAAAAAAAGTTGCGATTGTAACAACTTAACCACGTCCTCTAGTAGCTCATTTCATATATCCCACTTTAAAAAGAAATTGCCATTCAAGTTCTTCTTTAACCTTTTCTTTCTCACCTTAAACATATGCTTCTAGCTCATGATTCCCCAACCCTGGGAAAAAGTCTCTGTACGTTCACCCTGTCTCTGCCCCTCATGATTTTAAATACTTCTGTAAAATCACCTCTCAGTCTCCTACGCTCAAAGTAAAACAAGTCTTAGCCTGTTAAATCTCTCTCCAAGTCAGTCTGTCGAGTCCTGGCAACATTCTTGTAATATTCTTATCTGCACAATTTCAATTTATTGACATCTTTCCTAAAGCAGGATGGCAAAAATAGAACAGAATACACCAACTGGGTGTCACCAGCATCTTAAACAACCACACCATACCCTCCCGATTCCTGGACTCAGTGCCCTAACTAATGGAGGCCAGCATACCAGAAGTCTTCTTTACCATCTTGTCTATCTGGGAACCATGTACCTAAACTTCAACACGGCGAAGGGTCTCGGCCTGAAACGTCGACTGTACCTCTTCCTAGAGATGCTGCCTGGCCTGCTGCATTCACCAGCAACTTTGAGAACTTCAAGATCCTTCTGTTCTATTACAGTCCCCAAGACCCTACCATTCACTGTAAAGTTCCCACCTCAATTTGACTTTCTAAAATGTAAACCTTGCACTTAACTGTATTATGCTCCATTTGCCATTCCTCGGCCCACTTACTGAGCAGATCAAGTTCCCCTTGTAATTTCTGATAAGCTTCTTCACTGTCCACCATACCACTTATTTTAGTCTCATCCGTAAACTTATTAACTATGCCTCGTACATACTCATCCAAATTGTTGATAGAGAGGATGAAAGAAAAATGGACCAGCTCTAATTGCTGAGGCACATCACTTGCCATGGGTCTCCAGTCTGAGTGACAACCTTTCAGCCTCGCTCCCTGCTATGCAGCATCAAGCCAGTTGTGTTTTCAGTGAGCCATTTCTCCCTGAATTCCATGAGAACTCCACACGGACAGCACATGAAGTCAGTACTGAATGCAGGTCACGAGAGCCATGAGGCAGCGATCCTACCATCTACATAATCACCCAATCCCTTTGGTAATATTGGATATCCATTTGCCTCCATTAGGCACACAGCAGTTTCGCTGAGAACTCCCAGCCATCTTCCCAAGTTACATCTGACTACACATTCCATAACTCCCGATTAACTCCAGGAAATTGCCTCTGTGGGTAGATTAGTGACAGCAGGATTGAGATACATCACTCACCTGCTGGGTAGTTCATTTATGAGCTACTTGGGTCTGTGGCCAGCAGTATTGTTGGCTAATTATCCAGACATTTACCTCATTGCTGATAGTGGAATCTTGTTGTGCCAGTGTGAGTGAAGAGTTGATGACAGACGCTAAAGAATAACCTGTAGAATTTTCAAAAAGGGGGCAATTTCCTATTGAATCCTTGATAACATCAGCGAGATTGCAAAACTTTCCATATAACTGCAAGAGTTTCTGCAGATGCTGGAAATTCAGAGCAACACACAGAAACTGCAGGAGGAACTCAGCAGTTCGGGCAGCATCTATGGAGAGGAATAAAGAGTCAATATTTTGGGCTCAGACCCTTCATCAGGACTGGAAAAGGGAGAAAAAGCCAGAATAAGAAGGTGGTTGGAGGAGAAAGGAGTACAGGTGATAGGGAAGCCAGGTGCTAAGGAAGGTGGGGAGGGATGAAGTGAGATACTGGGAGGCGATAGGTGGAAAAGATAAGCACTAAAGTAGAAGAAACCTGATAGGAAGGGAGAGTGGATCATGGGAGAAAGAGAAGGAGGAGGGGCACCAGAAGGAGGTGCTGAGCAGATGAGGAGAAGAGAAGGGGTAAGCGGGCAGTCAGAATGAGCAATGAAAAAAAAGAGAGGAGGAGAGGGAGAAATTATCAGAAATTGAAGAAGTCAATGTGCATGTCCTCCTCCCATTCCCTCTTCCATTCCCCACTCTAGTGCCCCTCTCATTTCTCTTCTTCTCCCTACCCATCTTTCACTCCCCCCGGTGTCCCCTTCCTTCTCTTTCTCCTATAGTCCACTCTCCTCTCCTTTTGAATTCCTTCTTCTCCAGCCCTTTGCCTTTCCAGCTATCACCTTCCTGCTTCTTGCTTCCTCCCTCCCATCTGCCTTCACCTATCACCTGCCAGCTTCTGTTCCTTCCCCTCCCCTCACCTTCTTATTCTGGCTTCTTCGCCCTTCCTTTCCAGCCCTGAAGAAGGGTCTTGACCCAAATGTCGGCTGTTCAATTTATTTCCACAGTTGCTGCCTGACTTGCTAAGTTCCTCCAGCATTTTGTGTGTGTGTTGCTCAGGATTTTCAGCATCTGCAGAATCTTTTGTGTCGATGTTGATGACACCAGGTAAGAAGTTACCCGAGCAGTATATGAGGTGTTTGCTCCTCCTACCTGAGTGTAGCCTCATTGTAGCAGGAGAGGAGCCATTGGCCGACATGTCCGAATGGGAATGGGATGTAGAAGTAAAAAATGTACTTGCCTGACATGCTGAGTTCCTCCAGCAATTTTTAGTCAGACAGTCAAAGAATCATAGAAAACTATAGAACAGAAACAGGCCCTTTGGCCCAACTTGTCTGTGCCAAGCCATTTAAACTGCCTCCTCCCATCGACCCGCACCTCCATACCCCGACCACTCATGTCCTTATCCAAACTTCACTTAAACATTGAATTAGAGCTCTTGCACTGGCAGCTTGTTTCATACTCTCACGACCCTCTGAGTGAAGTTTCAATAGACAATAGGTGCAGGAGTAGGCCATTCGGCCCTTTGAGCCAGCACCGCCATTCACTGTGATCATGGCTGATCATCCACAATCAGTATCCAGTTCCTGCCTTATCCCCTTAACCTTTAATTCTGCTATCTTTAAGAGCTCTATCCATCTCTTTCTTGAAAGCATCCAGAGACTTGGCCTCCACAGCCTTCTGGGGCAGAGCATTCCATACATCCACCACTCTCTGGGTGAAAAACTTTTTCCTCAACTCTGTTTTAAATGGCCTACCCCTTATTCTTAAACTGTGGCCTCTGGTTCTGGACTCACCCATCAGCGGGAACATGCTTCCTGCCTCCAGTGTGTCCAATCCCTTAATAATCTTATATGTTTCAATAAGATCCCCTCTCAGCCTTCTAAATTCCGGAGTATACAAGCCCAGTCGCTCCAATCTTTCGATATATGACAGTTCCGCCATCCCGGAAATTAACCTTGTGAACCTACGCTGCACTCCCTCAATAGCAAGAATGTCCTTCCTCAAATTTGGAGACCAAAACTGCACATAGTACTCCAGGTGTGGTCTCACCAGGGCCCTGTACAGCTGCAGAAGGACCTCTTTGCTCTTATACTCAATTCCCCTTGTTATGAAGGCCAGCATGCCATTAGCTTTCTTCACTGTCTGCTGTACTTGCATGCTTGCTTTCAGTGACTGATGTACAAGAACTCCTAGATCTCATTGTACTTTCCCTTTTGCTAACTTGACTCCATTTAGATAATAATCTGCCTTCCTGTTCTTACCACCAAAGTGGATAACCTCACATTTATCCACATTAAACTGCATCTGCCATGCATCTGCCCACTCACCCACCCTGTCCAAGTCACCCTGCATTCTCATAACATCCTCCTCACATTTCACACTGCCACCCAGCTTTGTGTCATTGGCAAATTTGTTAATGTTACTTTTAATTCCCTCATCTAAATCATTAATATATATTGTAAAGAGCTGCAGTCCCAGCACTGAACCCTGCGATACCCCACTGGTCACTGCCTGCCATTCCGAAAGGGACCCATTAATCACTACTCTTTGTTTTCTGTCAGCCAGCCAATTTCCAATCCATGTCAGTACTCTGCCCCCAATACCATGTGCCCTAATTTTGCCCACTAATCTCCAATGTGGGACTTTATCAAAGGCTTTCGGAAAGTCCAGGTACACTACATCCACTGGCTCTCCCTTGTCCATTTTCATAGTTACATCCTCAAAAAATTCCAGAAGATTAGTCAAGCAGGATTTCCCCTTTGTAAATCCATGCTGACTCGGACCAATCCTGTTACTGCTATCCAGATGTGTTGTAATTTCATCTTTTATAATTGACTCCAGCATCTTTCCCACCACCGATGTCAGGCTAACCGGTCTATAATTCCCTGTTTTCTCTCTTCCTCCCTTCTTGAAGAGAGGGACAACATTAGCCACCCTCCAATCCACAGGAACTGATCCTGAATCTATAGAACATTGGAAAATGATTACCAATGCATCCACGATTTCTAAAGCCACCTCCTTAAGTACGCTGGGATGCAGACCATCAGGTCCCGGGGACTTATCAGCCTTCAGACCCAACAGTCTATCCAACACCATTTCCTGCCTAATATAAATTTCCTTCAATTCATTCATTACCCTAGGTCTTTTGGCCACTATTACATCTGGGAGATTGTTTGTGTCTTCCCTAGTGAAGACAGATCCAAAGTACCTGTTCAACTCATCTGCCATTTCCTTGTTCCCCATAATAAATTCACCCATTTCTGTCTTCAAGGGCCCAATTTTGGTCTTAACTATTTTTTTCCTTTTCACATACCTAAAGAAGCTTTTACTATCCTCCTTTATATTCTTGGCTAGTTTACCTTCGTACCTCATTTTTTCTCCACGTATTGCCTTTTTAGTTACCTTCTGTTGCTCTTTAAAAGTTTCCCAATCCTTCGGCTTCCCACTTGTCTTTGCTATGTTATACTTCTTCTCTTTTATTTTTATACTGTCCATTACTTCCCTTGTCAGCCACGGCCTCCCCTTACTCCCCTTAGGATCTTTCTTCCTCTTTGGAATGAACTGATCCTGCACCTTCCGCATTATTCCCAGAAACACTTGCCATTGCTGTTCCACTGTCATCCCTGCTAGGGTATTGTTCCATTGAACTTTGGCCAGCTCCTCCCTCATAGCACCATAGTTCCCTTTGTTCAGCTGTAATACTGATATTTCCGAGTTTCCCCTCATGATCCCCTTAAATCCCACCCAGCCTCAGTAGAAAAAGCCATTTTTCCCTATTTACCCTATCCATACCCCTCATAATTTTGTATACATCTATCAAATATCCCCTCAGTCTTCTATGTTCCAAGGAATAACATCCTAATCTATTCAATCTTTCCCTATAACTCAGATCCTCCAGCCATGACACATTCTTGTAACTTTTCTCTGTATTCTTTCAGCCATTTACATCTTTCCTGTAAGTTTTGATATAAATGCAACTCCTTCCTTTGTTACCTTGACACCCTCCTGATTACATAAGTACTGCACCATGTGGCTTCGATGATGTAGTAATGTAATCTTATTACATTGAACGACACAAAATGTGTATCCCAATAACGTCACAGAGTACTCAATGGGCAACGAAGTCCAGCAAATGGCCAGGTGGTTCTTCCACCCTGTGGTGTTACTTAGGCTCCACACTAACATCCTCCCATCCCTCTTCATCCTGGCTGAATAAAACATCCTCTCATTCCCTTATCTTCTTGCTGCTATTCACTGTTTCATTTTCAGTGTTGGCACAGAAGTGTAGAGCTTGGCCCAGTCATTTTACTGCACTGTCCCCATGATCAAGTGGGTTTCCTCCGGATGCTCTGGTTTCCTCCCACATTCCTAAGACATACATTTAGGGTTGGTGAGTTGTGAGGATACTATGTTAGTGCTGGAAGCATGGTGACACTTGGGGGCTGCCCAGCTGATATGATTTGACTCAAACAACGCATTTCACTGCATGTTTTGATGTGCTTGTGACAAATAAAGCTCATCTTTTTCTTTAATCTCTCTTCCTAACTGCATTGTCATGAGCCTGCTTGATTGCTCCGCAGCTACACAGGGCTCATTCTCCCATAACCCTCAGCTTTCTTGTTCTTGAAAAGGATAAGATTTAATTTCTGCATCATCTTCTAAAACCTTTTACTCCCTCTACTCATATTTTTGTACAACATGCAGCTGAACGCATTTCCTCAATCAGGAACTAAACAAGATAACGTTGTTGTTGTGAACTTGTTGCAATAGCTTATTCTACCCTGGATTCCAATGAGTGTTATTTTATTAATAAAATAATTTGATCTTAAATTCTTTGAGGCATCATGCATTGAAATATTACATTGTAAAAATGCATTATACACCGAGGTAGTGGAATAGATGATTTATTAGTACTGGTAACACACAACAGCACTAAAAGATAATTTGCTTAATCTTTTTATCTGCTTGTAAAATATCAAGTGCATTTATTTTATAGCTCTTTATACTTTATTGATTCAAACATTCCTTTTTTCAGATAAAAAGCAACTTCTAACTCCTGGTACTTTCTAAGCTGTTGCATTTCGTTTGACCTTATGACTGGTTGCGTTATGAATCCTGAAACTCTCGGCCACATCATGTGCGCTGCCGACTCACTTTGCTAAATGACTTGATAATTATGTACTTCCAAATTTTACAAGGCTAGTTTGATACATATTGTATCAACCCTTGCTCTTTCACAATGACTCAATGCATCAGTCAGCTTCAAGCCTCCAGTAAACAATGAAATACATTTTCTTTATCTCTTTAGTTGATTTCCTCTGAAAGAAAGCATGCTCCTGAAACAATTATTCCTCCTTTCTAACGGTGATACTTGCACTAATTATTCATCGACACCATGCATTTCAGGCTTGTTGTTGTCACTTAACTGAAATATTACTGCGTCTGCTTAGAAGCTACAACTTTTAAGTTGATAGTGAGATGACAGTTGTTGGACACAATAATATGCCATGCTCTGACCAAGAATTGCTATCATTACTGACAGCTCCATTGCACGATTTGTCCTTTGTTCCTTCACTTTTTACGTGCTTGCCATCTCGGTGTACTTAACAATGTGCAGTCAATGAGTCAATACTAAACTAATGCATTGCACCACAGCATTCCTTGAGTTTATTTTATTTGGCTTGTCTCAGTGAATGAAAAGGTGAAAGTGAATACAAGTCCACAATGTGTAAGCATTTATTTTTACCAAGTTTTCTTATTTAAATTGAAATCTTATATATCCCTTTGCTATATAAGGAAGGGAGATTTTTAAGACAAGTGTCAAGATTTTTCAAATCCATGAAGAGGGAGCAGAGTTTACCAACATTATCATAAACACAAGAGGTTCTGCAGATGCTGGAAATCTTGAGTAACACACACAAAATGCTTCAGGAACTCAGCATCTATGGAGGGGAACAATGTTGATGTTTCAGGCCTTTCCTCAGGACTGGAAAGGATTGGGGCAGAAGCCAAGATACAGTGGGGGAGGAGAAGGATAACAAGCTGGCAGGTGTTAGGTGCGACCAGGTGGTGGGGGGGGAGTTCAGTGGGCGAAGGAGGTGGATGAAGTAGAAAGCTGGGAGGGAATAGGTAGACGAGGTAAAAGGCTGAAGAAGAAGGAATGTATTAGGAGAGGACAGTGTAATCATGGAAAAAGGGAAGGAGGGGAACCAGAGGGAGGTGATGGACAGTTGAGGAGAAAAAAAAGGATGAGATGGTAACCAGAATGGGGACTGGAAAAAGAAGGAGGGCGGGGGGCAGCTTACCAGAAGTTGGAGAAATCAGCGTTCATGCCAGCTGGTTGGGGGTTATCCAGTGGGAATATGAAATGTTGCTCCTTGAGCCTGAGTCTGGCCTCCTTGTGGCTGTAGTGGAGTTCGTAGACAGACATATCAGAATGGAAATGGAAGTTGAATTGAAAAGGGTAGTCGGCGGAAGATCTTATCTTTTGCAGTGGACAGAGTATAAGAGTTCGGCGAAACAGTCCCCAACCCTAACTGGGACTGACACCAGGAGCACCAGATACAATAGATGACTCCAATAGATTCACAGGTGAAGAATTTCCTCACCTAGAAGGACTTTTTGGGGCTCTCAGTAGTGGTGAGGGAAGAGTTGTACGGGCAGGCGTAGCACTTGTCACACTTGCAGAGGTAAGAACCAGGAGGAAGATTATTGGGGAGGGACAAGTGGACAAGGGAATCACGTAGAGAGTAATCCCTATGAAAAGTTTTTAGATTTAGATTTAGATTATGAAGACACGCAGTCCTCTTTTATTGTCATTTAGTAATGCATGCACTAAGAAATGATACAATATTTCCTCCGGTGTGATATCACAAAACACAGGACAGACCAAGACTGAAAAAACTAACAAAACCACATAATTATAACATATAGTTACAACAGTGCAACAATACCATAACTTGATGGAGAACAGTCCATGGCACAGTAAAAATTTCAAAGTCTCTCAAATGTCGCACATCTCACGCAGACGGGAGAAGGAAGAAAACTCTCCCTGCCATGCCCGACCACAGTCCGACTCTGAGTCGTCCGAGAACTTCGAGCCTCCGAACGGCTCCCCGACACCGAGTACCGAGCACCATCTCTAACCCAACGATTCGCCAGCAGCAGGCAAAGCCGGGGATTTGGGGGCCTACCCTTGGAAGATTCTCGATCGCCCAGTAACAGCGGCAGCGAACCTGCGTTTCAGAAATTTCTCCAGATGTTCCTCTGTGCTTTCACGTCTGTCTCCATCAAATCAGAATTGTCCACGGCCCCTATTTAACGAATACGATATCATTTTCACCGGAGGGCTGTGCGGTGTTTGGGGGGGTATTGAAAGAAACGCTTGGTAGTAGGATCCCTTTGGAGATAGTAGAAGTTAAGAGAATGATGTGCTGGATATGGAGGCTCTTAGGATCGTAGGTAAGGGAAAAGAGAATCCTATCCCTATTTTGATGGTTGGAGGATGGAATGAAAGCAGATTATGGGAAATGGAGGAGATGCAAGTAGAGGAGCATCGATGGTGATGGAAGGTGGTCAGCTAAGCAATCAATGTGAAATTAGGTGATGGTGGAAATTATCCCTGAAATTGCATCTAACAGGAGCACCTAAATCACCCAGGCATAGGGATCTCAGTTCAAATATTGGTAAATGTAATTAGTATGGACAGGTACTTGATGGTCAGCCTGGGCATAATGAGCCAAAGGATCACTTTCTGTTTCATATGACTTCTATGACTCTAAGAGCCAACTGCCACCCATTTTTTATCTTGCTCTGTATGTGATTCTGGTCTTACACTGTGTAATTCACATATAAATCAAATGTGGCTGTAAGAACAATGTCCTCTGTTCTTTGAAAAAAGAGGACATTTCAAATGTTCTAGAATGGAAACCCTCATCCTGAGAACATATGCAGTGGAGTCAAAGGAACTGAGAGAAGGGAATAACATTCCTACATTGGATAGGGTGGGAAGAAATATAGTCAAGACAACTGTGAGCATCAATGGGCTTGAAAAGTACGTCAGTGAACAGTTGGTCTCCAGAGATGGAGACAAGAAATTAAGGAACAGGAGAGAAGTAACAGAGATGGACCAAGCAAATCTGAGGGCAAGGTAGAAGCTAGAGGCAAAGCTGATGCATTTACCTCCACAACAATATAGTACTCCATTCCTGGGAATATTCCCTGCACAGAATGTCCGCCAGTGCAATTGGGATAGAATCATTTCGACATACTGAATACTGTATATTTTCCAGCAAATTTAGCCAATTATTAACCCACAGTCAGCTTGTGTGAGTTGGACTTACCCTTATATGTACCTTTACGGTTGGATGTCTTCTTGTTTCTGCTTATAATTAACAAATAGAATGAAAGGAGGAAGGGGGACACTGGTGGCGTGAGTTGGTGCCTCAGAGTCCAGTGTCATTGGTGCTCCTCTCTTCAGCCGCAGACAGTGTTGGTGACTATTCAGGTGGTGGCCATTCCTGAGAAGGTGGGACATTGTTCTTACAGCCACATTTGATTTATATGTGAATTACACAGTGTGAGACCAGAATCACATACAGAGCAAGATAAAAAAATGGGTGGCAGTTGGCTCTTAGAGTCATAGAAGTCATATGAAACAGAAAGTGATCCTTTGGCTCATTATGCCCAGGCTGACCATCAAGTACCTGTCCATACTAATTACATTTACCAATATTTGAACTGGGATCCCTATGCCTGGGTGATTTAGGTGCTCCTGTTAGATGCAATTTCAGGGATAATTTCCACCATCACCTAATTTCACATTGATTGCTTAGATGACCACCGAGTGCTTTGGGACATCCCAAGGTAAGGAAATCTGTAGTAACATACATGAAATGTTGGAGGAACTCAGCAAGTCAGGCAGCATCTATTGAGAGGAATAAAAAGTCAATGTTTCAGGCCAAGATCCTTTGTGACCAATCTGTTTGTCCTTTACCACTGGTGCTGATATTAACACAAAATCAAGATGTGGGAAGTGTACACTTGTCTTGTAAATCATGTTCAGAAGGTGATCTTCCTCACAAACTGCTGTGCACGCCTTTCTGTTTTCTTTCTAAGCAGTGTATAGCCATTGCCTCAGCCTGATTTTATAATAGATATTCACTTCTATGTCATGTTTGCTAAGCTTGTTTTCTAAATAACAGCTGCCATTTGAAAGGTCACAAACAGTTGTAAGTAAACTTTCGACTATATTGCTTTGTTTAACTTTTGGTTGCAAATAGAAGTCAGTCTTCAGTTCTTAAAATGTAAATTGAAAGCAGCTTGAAGTTAAATAAGCACTCTTTATAGAAGAGCTTTGCAAATAGACTCTGTATTTTGAAGATCTTCTGTCTGAAAAGAGTCACTGCACCTGCTTTATGATTGCTCAAGAGTAGAGTATGAGACAATGGGTTGGTTAATTTAGGTTGTTTCCAACAGACAAGCTGACTCTTAAGTTGCTTAGTTCAAGGAAACTTGCAGAACAGATGGATAATATCATTTAGCATATCAATAACTAATATGTTTACAGTTGGAAGAGTTTTATGTACTCATAAGTTAGCTTTACAGCATTCATTGTAGCTAGCTAAGATCCAAGCATCCAAAAATGCTTTTTGACCAGTTGTGTTAAAAAGATATCTGAGGAAATGTCACTTGCTGTGAAGTCATGCAAGAGCCTAGAAAGGGTATAAATGTAGAAAGCAGTCCAGGCTTATTAGGAATGGAGTAAGGAACATTAAGAAGCATGGAAGAGCTAGAAAACATTCCTTCAGCTTTGGTTTCTTGACGGACAACTTGTTTGTCCGCATCTTTGGCATGTCTTTTTAGTTTATAGAATTGTTCCTGTGTTTTGGAAATCCTTAATCCTTTATGTTTGGGAAAAGCTTTCTGCTTTGTGCTTTGGAAATGGTTTGTGTTTTAGAAATGGTTGGTAATTGGAAAATGTTTAAGATAGAAATCCTCTGTGAGTTTTAAATGTGTTTTTAGAGTGTTGTGTGGATTTAAATGTGTATCACTGTAAATAAATGAACTGTGTTTTAAGCTGCTTTCTTAGCTGGAAGTATCTTCTGCTGGTAGGGAGAGGGGACCCACCACTCGAATAGGGGGTATTGGCAGCTAAGCTCACTGCAGTGAATAAACAGGGAAGTAAACTAGTCTTTGAAGATTGGGTAGATATAGTATAATATCCCTTTGGTGAAAGCACATGTGGCTATTTATATCCGATAGGGCTTAAAATCTTCATTTGAGTTTAAAACTTCGCGGTCAGCAAACCCAATACCATCACAATTTACTTCTGGTTTCCTACACCCCGGCACAAAATCCCATAGCTGCTATCTCTAGCCCTGCAGGCACGCCTAACACTTCTCTGGATGGATGAATTCAGATGGTAGGTCCCTCGCTTTTAACCTAATTTCCCTTGTAAAACAGAAGAATAGGGAACACCTATGAGGATTTGCTTGCATCTGAAGGGATATACAAATGTATTTTTAACCTGGCTTCTCAATGCCAATCATTGATGTGCCTCCCTTTGCAGTTTGAATGCAAACAATGCACTGGGCTCACGGCAGGTACCTGCGGCTCCCTCCAGCTCAGGCAGATGGAATGAAAGTCTCTTCTCTGCGACAGATGTTAAGAGTCCTGAGCAAATGGTCTTGGACAGTCTCGGCTCAATTCCCAGTTTAAGCAACTCCACACAGCATAAGACAGCCCATGATTTGGCACCAAGCGGCACTGGTCTGGTGATGCAGCTGAGATAAGACATACAGGGGATGACTGGTTTTCCTGTTCCTGGTCCACTTCACCTCCAGAAACAGACACAACAGGAATTGTTCTGTTTTCAAATCCTCGCCCTGAAATCACACTTTGGCTGAAAGCATGTGAGAGCTGATCATCAGGACTCCTTCAGGCAAAGTAAACTTTGAGAGGAAGGTGCTGAGAGTGAGGGCTGCAGTGAATTTGTTTTAGTGTGGAGCTGGCACAGATCTTTCTGCACTCAGCATTCAGTGTTACCTCCAGCCTAATGGTGTTAAATGATGACAAGCAGAAATTCACCTGAACTGACTGAATCCTTAGTTTACCAATTACACTTCTTCAATGCAGTCCCCTGTAAAATAGTGGGGGCTGAAGGGGAGGGCTTTAACTTTCACGTACTTCTTGCAAAATAAGCGCAGATGCATTCAGCTCAAAGACATGTAAGCCCAGTCTAAAGGCAATGCAAGTTACAGAGTGTGCCCATTAATTCTTCTCATTTAACCCAGCAAGTCACAATCAGCAGTTGGCATTTCAAATCACATTATTTTTGGATACAGTCACACTTCCTGGAGAGATGCACAAGTTAGGAAAGAGGCTAAACCAGAGAAGGTGTTCAGGATACAGCTTCTGATTGCAGCCCTTACCATCAGCAGGAGGACGCGCAGTCTTCACCTCCATGAATTCTGCAGCATATGCTTCAGTTATCTCCTACTGAGAAGGGGGATTATCTTTTTAAATCATGAGACAAGCAATGAGGCACAAAACAAAAATATGGGAAACATTGCGTGTGATTTGACAGGTTATTATAATTTGAAGATTCAGAATGTAGAAATGTTATTAATAACTTGGTACTCTGTACATTAAAGCAATGCACATATTCAGTTTGTCAACTATTAAAGATATTAATATATTATGTTATTACCCATATATGTGTTCAGGAGTTTGCATGAATTATTGGCATGGAATCACGGAATAATGCAACACAGAAGGAGGTCATTCGATCCCGTTCCGGCTGCTTGGAAAGCTAGCTAATTAGTCCCACTTCCCGGGCCTCTCCACACATCCCTGTCTATTTTCCTTTTCTATTTTAATATCCAATTTTCTTGTAACTGAACCTGCTTCTGCTTTATTCATAAAACTATTCTCACCTCACCTTTGGTTCTTTGGCAATTAATTTCAAACTGTGCCCTTTGGTAACCAATCCTTCTGTCGCTGGATAGATTGTCTCTGCAGTCACCCAACTAGTCTGCTCCGCCAGTGCCTCCCGAGCATGGGACCTCTACCACCAGGAACTTCAGAAACATAGAGGGGAATAAAAATCACTGTCTGAAATTTGGCATGTCCCTCGTGACTCTCACCAATTTTTACAGGTGCACCAGACAGATCATCCTGTCCGGATGCATCTCAGCTTGGTATAGCAACTGCTCTGCCCAGACTGTGAGAAATTGTACAGAGTTGTAGACAAAGCCCTGTCCATCATATCCCCTCCATGGACTCTGTCTACACTTCCTGCTGCCTCAGGAAAGCAGCCAACATAATCAAGGACCTCGCCCACCCTAGTCCTTCTCCATTCTATCCCCTTCCATTGGGCGGAAGATGCAAAAATTTGAAACCATCTACAATCCAGGCTCAGGGACCTGCTGGTATGACTGTTGAATGGGTCTCTTTCATGGTAAAGATAAACTCCTGATCTTTCAGTCTGCCTCATCGAGGCCCTTGCACCTTATTATCTGCCCACACTCCACTATTTTTCTGCAATAGTAACACTTTATTCCACATTTTGTTATTGCTTTTCCATTTGTACTATCATAATGTACTTAGGTTTTGGGATGATCTGTATGGATGACATGCAAAACTAAATTTTTCACTGTATCCTGGTACATGGGGCTTTAATAAACTGATTACTAAAGAGCCTAAGCATATTATTATTATTAAGGTTTTAGATATTGCCAGTAGATAGACTCAAAGTCAGATTTAGTCATGCCAAATACAAGAACGCCATTTGGCCCACCCTATTCATGCTGACCTTTATCACCCATCTATATTAATCCCAAATTCCAGTACCTGGCCCGTAGTCCTCAATGCCTTGGCGATAAATTGCTCATCTAGACCCCTCTTAAATTCTGTCAGCGACTCTCTTCCATCCCTTTCTCTGGCAGTGCATTAAGGATTCCAGAAATATGGAACTGGCATCAGACAACAAAACTATTGAGTTAGAGGAATAAATATGAGAATAAGTTGGCAAGGTATCTAGACGAGTGCAAGAGTTTCCACTTTTGCACTTAGAACCTTTCATGTTTCTTCAATGTTTGACCTCAATAAGCAAAAACCTCTTTGGTCAGAGGCTACACAAGAAAGTGGAGGAACTCGCAGGCCAGGCGGCATCTGTGAGGAAATGGACTATCGACGTTTCAGTTCAAGTCTCCATAGATGCCGCCTGACCCGGTGAGATTCTCCAGTGCTTTGTATGTTGTTCCAGGTTTCAGCATCTGCAGTCTCGTATGTCTATTTGATCAGAAACCCTTTTTTGGTTTTCTATTCATTTGATGAACACAAAACCTTGGCCCTTTCCTGGCATTTCCAGCCGCTTCACTTTAAATGCAGATGCTGGAGCAACCAGCAGTACGGTGACCAGGACCACGGCTCAGGTCAGTTGGTTTGAGGCCGGTTTGGCTGAGTTGTGCAGTGCTGTGGCAGCAGTTTATTATCATTACATGTACCAAGATACAGTGAACAAACAAGAGAAAGTCTGCAGATGGTGGAAATCCAAGCAACACACACAAAATGCTGGAGGAACTCAGTAGGACAGGCAACATCTATGGAAAGGAGTACCGTTGAAGTTTATGGCTCAGACCTTTCAGCAAGATAGTGAAAATTGTTTTATTTACATGCCATCCAGACAGATCTTGCCACACATAATAGCAGCAGGGTAGTGAAAAGAAAACGGATGTGGAATGTAGTGTCGGAATCAGGTAGAGAGAGAGCAGGCACATAAAGAGGAATGATCCGGACTAGTTCATCTTTTAGCATGTAGGAGGTCCATTCATAAGTCGATTAGCAGTGGGTTGAGGTTGTCCTTGAGTCTGATGGTATATAATGTCAAGATTTTGTATTTTCTACCTGACAGGAGAGGGGAGACGAGAGAATGACTGGGATGGGAGGCATCCTAGATGAAGCTGGCTGCTTTCCTGAGGCAGCAGAAAGTGCAGATGGAGTCAATGGAAGGAAATTTGGATTAGGCTGCTCTTTGCAATTTCTCGCTGCCTTAGACAGAGTAGTTACCATACCAGGCTGTGGTGCATCCAATAGGATGCCTCATATAGTGCTTGACTGCCCCTTTAAATAACACCTGGTTCAAACATTCCACATTGGTAATGGGCAGTTCCTCTGGGAGTAGACATCAGCAGCTATGATTCAGACCAACGTGGTTAACAATCTTTATAAAACCCTGACTGGACCACACCGAGTATTGTATTCAGTTCTGGTCGTCTCATTATAGGAGGGATCTGGAAGCTTCAGAGAAAGTGCAAAGGAGATTTACTGGGATGCTACCTGGGTATAAACATAGAAACATAGAAAACCTACAGCACAATACAGGCCCTTCGGCCCACAAAGCTGTGCCGAACATGTCCTTACCTTAGAAATTACTAGGCTTACCCATAGCCCTCTATTTTTCTAAGCTCCATGTACCTATCCAGGAGTCTCTTTAAAGACCCTATCGTTTCCACCTCCACCACCATTACCGGCAGCCCATTCCACGTACTCACCACTCTCTGTGTAAAAAACTTACCCCTGACATCTCCTCTGTACCACCTTCCAAGCACCTTAATACTGTGTCCTCTTGTGCTAGCCACTTCAGCGCCTGAGAAAAAGCCTCTGACTATCCACACGATCAATGCCTCTCATCACCTTATACACCTTTATCAGGTCACCTCTCATCCTCTGTCGCTCCAAGTAGAAAAGGCCGAGTTCACTCAACCTATTCTCCTAAGGCATGCTCCCCAATCCAGGCAACATCCTTGTAAATCTCCCCTGCACCCTTTCCATGTTTTCCGTGTCATTCCTGTAATGAGGCAACCAGAATTGAGTACAGTACTCCAAATGGGGTCTGACCAGGGTCCTATATAGCTGCAACATTACCTCTCGGCTCTTAAACTCAATCCCACGATTGATGAAGGCCAATGCACCGTATGCCTTCTTAACCACAGAGTCAACCTGCGTAACAGCTTTGAGTGTCCTATGGACTCAGACCCCAAGATCCCTCTGATCCTCCACAGTGCCGAGAGTCTTACCATTAATGCTATATTCTGCCATCATATATGACCAACCAAAATGAACCACCTCACACTTTTCTGGGTTGAACTCCATCTGCCACTTCTCAGCCCAGTTTTGCATCCTATCAATGTCCCGCTGTAACCTCTGACAGCCCTCCACACTATCCACAACACCCCCAACCTTTGTGTTATCAGCAAATTTACTAACCCATCTCTCCACTTCCTCATCCACATCATCTATAAAAATCATGAAGAGCAGGGGTCCCAGAACAGATCCCTGAGGCACACCACTGCTCACCGACCTCCATGCAGTATATAACCCATCCACAACCACTCTTTGCCTTCTGTGGGAAAGCCAGTTCTGGATCCACAAAGCAATTTTCCCTTGGATCCCAAGCCTCCTTACTTCCTCAGTAAGCCTTGCATGGAGTACCTTTTCAAAGGCCTTGCTGAAATCCATATACACTACATCTATGGCTCTACCTTCATCAATGTGTTTAGTCACATCCTCAAAAACTTCAATTGGCCTCATAAGGCACGACCCACCTTTGGCAAAGCCATGCTGACTATTCCTAATCATATTATGCCTCTCCAAATGTTCATAAATCCTGTCTCTCAGGATCTTCTCCATCAACTTACCAACTACTGAAGTAAGATTCACTGGTCTATAATTTCCTGGGCTATCTCTACTCCCTTTCTTGAATAAGGGAACAACATCCGCAAACCTCCAATCCTCCAGAACCTCTCCCATCCTCATTGATGATGCAAGGACCATTGCCAGAGGCTCCGCAATCTCTTCCCTCGCTTCCCACAGTAGCCTGGGGTACATCCCTTCTGGTCCCGGTGACTTATCCAACTTGATGCTTTCCAAAAGCTCCAGCACATCCTCTTCCTTAATATCTACATGCTCAAACTTTTCAGTCTGCTGCAAGTCATCCCCACAATCACCAAGATCCTTTTCCATAGTGAATACTGAAGCATTAAGTTCCTCTGTTATCTCCTCCGGTTCCATATACACTTTTCCACTGTCTCACTTGATTGGTCCTATTCTCTCATGCCTTATCCTCTTGCTCTTCACATACTTGTAGACTGCCTTGGGGTTTTCCTTAATCCTGTCCGCCAAGGCCTTCTCATGGCCCTTTCTGCCTCTCCTAATTTCATTCTTAAGCTCCTTCCTGCTAGCCTTATAATCTTCTAGATCTCTATCACTACCTAGTTTTTTGAACCTTTTTTAAGCTCTTCTTTTCTCCTTGACTAGATTTACAACAGCCTTTGTACATCACGGTTCCTGTACCCTATCATCCTTTCCCTGTCTCTTTGGAACGTACCTATGCAGAGCCCCACGCAAATATCCCCTGAACATTTGCCACATTTCTTCCGTATGTTTTCCTGAGAACATCTGTTTCCAATTTATGCTTCCAAGTTCCTGCCTGATAGCGTCAGATTTCCACTTACTCCAATTAAATGTTTCCCTAACTTGTCTGTTCCTATCCCTCTCCAATGCTATGGTAAAGGAGATGGAATTCTGTTCACTATCTGCAAAATGCTCTCCTGCTGATAGACCTGACACCTGACCAGGTTCATTTCCCAATACCTGATCAAGTACAGCCTCTCCTCTTGTAGGCTTATCTACATATTGTGTCAGGAAACCTTCCTGAACACACCTAACAAACTCTATCCCATCTAAGCCCCTCACTCTAGGGAGATACCAATCAATATTTGGGGAAATTAAAATCTCCCACCACAACAACCCTGTTATTATTACTCCTTTGCAAAATCTGTCTCCCTATCTGCTCCTTGATGTCCCTGTTACTATTGGGTGGTCTATAAAAAACACCCAGTAGAGTTATTGACCCCTTCTTATTCCTAACTTCCACTCACAGAGTCTCCGTAGACAACCCCTCCATGATTTCCTTCTTTTCTGCAGCTGTGACACTATCTCTGATCAACAGTGCCACACCCCCACCCCTTTTGCCTCCCTCCCTGTCTTTTCTGAAACATTTAAAGCCTGGCACTTGAAGAAGCCATTCCTGCCCCTGCACCATCCAAGTCTCTAAAATGGCCACAATATCATAGCTCCAAGTGCTGATCCACGCTCTAAGTTCATCTGCTTCCGTCATAATATTCCTTGCGTTAAAATAGACACACCTTAATCATCGGACTGAGCGCGTCCCTTCTCTATCACCTGTCTATCCTCCCTTTTGCACTGTCTTCAAGCTTTCTCTATTTGTGAGTTAATCTCCCTTTCCTCCATCACTTCAGTTCAGTTCCCACCCCCCCAGTGATTCTAGTTTAAACTCTCCCCAATAGCCTTAGCAAGCCTCCTCGCCAGGATATTGGTCCCCCGGGATTTAAGTACAAGCTGTCCTTTTTGTAGAGTATTGGAGAGGCGAAGACTGTTCACAATTTGTTCATACTTTCTGCAAGGACACTGGCAGCTTCCAAGATCTTACAGAGAGAGAAGGGAGGAGCTGCTTGATGGACAGTTGGTGTTCAGCATGGGGAGATAAATAGAAGGTCAGCTGTTAGACCTACGGACACATGGTTTTGGACACAAAATGAGCTTTGTTGTGCCCACAGAAAAGGTGGGTTTTGAGGGATCGATCAGGCGGATCAATCAGTGGCTCTCACAGTGTGAAAAGGGTGTGACCGGTGGGGAGTTATTGTGTGTCTGACCCTCGCCTGGGTTAATAATTCCACCAGAGAAGAATGGTCCCCTTTGTTGTGGTCACAGCTGGTGACTTCTAAAGGATTTTGGAGGACAATGGGAAGAGCAACGGCATCAGCTCACCTGAAGACTCAAATCTCTCCCCCTCTCTCTCTCTCTCTCTCTCTCTCTCTCTCTCTCCCTCTCTCCATCACTACTCAACTCAATACCACGAACTGAACTGAACTTTACTTATCATTGTAAGACTATCTATTTACCCCTAGGCTTGAAGTAGCTTGATTTTCCTATATTTCCATACTTACTTATATATATAAAATCATTGCTAACCTGTTTGATTTATCTGCATTTATATTACTGTATTGCGTAGTTACTAATAAATACCATTAGTTAATAACAATACTGGACTCCAAAGTGTTTTCCATTTCTGCTGGTTCTTTAACCCGTCACAGGGTACGTGACAAGAGCATGTCTGATGAGGATAGATTGAGTAAGCTAAGGCTTTTCTCTTTAGAGCAAAGGAGGATAAGAAGTGTCTTGATAGAGGTGTACAAGATAATAAGAGCCATAGATTGAGTGGATAGCCAGACTCTTTTTTTCTCAGGGTGGAAATTGCTAATACCAGGGGTCATTATTTGAAGGTGATTAGAGGAAAGTATCTGGGGGATGTTAGAGGTAAGCGTTTTACATTGAGAATGGTGAATGAGTTGAACGCCCTGCTAGTGTACTCAGTCCCCTGCTGTACTCACTGTACATCCATGATTGTGTAGCCAAGTTTCCATCAAACTCAATATATAAGTTTGCTGATGATACAACAATTGTAGGCCGTATCTCAGGTAATGATGAGTTTGAGTACAGAGAGGAAATTAAGAACCTGGTGGCATGGTGCAAAGGCAATAACCTATCCCTCAATGTCAGCAAGACGAAGGAATTGGTTGTTAACTTCAGAAGGAGTAGCGGACCGCACGACCCAATTTACATCAGTGGTGCGCAAGTGGAACAGGTCAAAAGCTTTAAGTTCCTCGGGGTCAATATCACAAATGACCTGACTTGGTCCAACCAAGCAGAGTTCACTGCCAAGAAGGCCCACCAGTGCCTTTACTTCCTGAGAAAGCTAAAGAAATTTGGCCTGTCCCCTAAAACGCTCACTAATTTTTATAGATACACCGTAGAAAGCATTCTTCTAGGGTGCATCACAACCTGGTATGGAAGTTGTCCTGTCCAAGACTGAAAGAAGCTGCAGAAGATCATGAACATGGCACAGCACATCACACAAATCAATCTTCCGTCCGTGGACTCACTTTACACCACACGCTGTCGGAGCAGTGCTGCCAGGATAATCAAGGACACGACCCACCCAGCAAACACACTTTTCGTCCCTCTTCCCTCCGGGAGAAGGTTCAGGATCTTGAAGACTCGTACAGCCAGATTTGGGACAGCTTCTTTCCGACTGTGTTAAGACTGCTGACCGGATCCTGACCCGGATTTGGGCTGTACCCTCCAAATATCCGTCCTGCCTCTCAGTTTTGTTTTGCACTACCTTACTTCCCATTTTTCTATTTTCTATTTATGATTTATAATTTAAATTTTTAATATTTACTAATTTTAACTATTTTTAATATTGTTAATATTTAATATTTGTAATCCAGGGAGTGTGAAGCGCAGGATCAAATATCGCTGTGATGATTGTACGTTCTAGTACCAATTGTTTGGCGACAATAAAGTATAAAGTATAAAGTAGTGGTGTTGTAGAATCAGATGTATTAAAGGCATATCAGAAATCCTTAGTGAGACACATGGATGATATAAAAATGTAGGAGTGAAGGGCTAGGTTGATCTTAGAGTAGGTTAAAATGTCTGTACAACATTGTGGGCTGAAGGGCCTACATGGTGCAGTAGTGTTCTATGTGCAAGAAAAAAATTGCATAGCACCACAAGATACTCTCCTCAAATACTGCGTATCATATTAATGACCCTAACATATCATGTGGCTGGAAGCCAAGATAGTTATTGTGATGCAACAAGCAATCTGCTGGAGAAACAGATGTACGAGGAAGTTTGCAGTTCAATAACCCCAAAACATTGACTGTTCCTTTCCTCCCACAGATGCTGTGTGGTCCACTGTGTTCTTTCAGTCGACTATATTGCTCTGGGTTCCGGCATCCATAGTCTCCTGTGTCTTCAGTGTTATTGTGGTGCCATCATACAAAAAGTGATAGATCCGATATTACAGGCCATTTAGCCAAGCTTCAAAGCTGAGCAAATTAATGGGAAAAATTTTGAGTGCAACTATAAACTCTCAGTGGTTAATTAAGGACTCTCCTATTAACGTGATTAAGTGCTTTAAGGAGATAACAAAAATGGTTGATAAGGAAAGAATTGTTCTTGTGGACGAGCAAGCTGAGAATGTTTTACCTTGCAGGCTGTATTGTCACCAAATTGATGACCGCTCTATTTTGTGAAGAACTTTTCACCCTTTGCCATCCTAATGGATATGCAAATAACCAGATTCTGTGCACGCTGGTATCTGGATTGGAGGATTTTAGCGAGAGGGAGCATTGGGAAAGACTGTGCTTGTTTTTCCTGGTATGGAGGAGGCTGGGTTGGGGGGTAGTATCAGAAAGATGTACATAAGATTATGAGAGGACTACATAATGCAGGCAATCAAAATCAATTTTCCCATGGAAGGGGTATTAAAAGCAAGAGGGCCGAGGTTAAAGTTCAGAGGAAGGAATTTTAAGGGGGGGGGGGTGCTTGAGGGATTAAATTTTTCATACCGAGAGATTGATATCTGGAACTCTTGCCAGAGAAAGTGATGAAATCAGATACAGTCACTCTGTTTAAGAGGCATTTAGACAGACACTTAAATAGGCAATATATAGAAGGAAGCAGAACTAATGTGGATAAAGGATGGGCAAAAAGGTTGGCATCAGTGTGGTGGGAGTATAGAAGCACACAGTTACATAACAAATCCTTCAGAAATACATTCAAGTGCACAGAGTAGGGGGCAGACAGTTATATAACAAACCCTTCAGAAATATATTCAAGTGCACTTAACAACTCTACCCCTGCACTCAGCTAATAGTTTACACTAAAATTATGTAAATTATTTTAACATCGTTATCAACTTACAGTTCTAATGTATGTTATTTTAAAATTGTCATCAATTTGTTAAATAGATTTGCAAATATTCAGCATCAAACCATTTCAATGAACAATTATTTCCATTTGAGGGAATGAAGGATTGTGATGATTCCAATTTTCTAACAATGATCACACGTCAAAAGTTCTTGGCTGTAAAGATCTTAGCTCTGTGCAGATGTGGTGGAAAGCTCAGCAAAAGTGTGGGCTGATTTTCTCATTTGCTGCAAACCCTTTTGCCCATATCTCAGTTCTATATCGGCCAAAAAGAAAGATGGTGGCACTTGATTCCTCTGGAGCAGCCTTGACATCAGCTAAGAGAGAGAAAGCAAGCTTTGAATAAATGCATTAATGGCAAACATATTGTGTATTGAATGTGTAGGCCAAGACATCCGGTAGATGAGTGATGGAAGCTGTATCACGGTGGCATTTCTGTTGTGTTTGCTTGTTTCATGTCTAGCTTGGATTCTAATAGCTCATAGAATATCCAAACATTGCTTATGGAGAGAGGCATATTTGAAAATATAAATGTACTCAAGAAGGAGTTAAATACCATTCTTAGGGCCAGAGGGATCAAGGAATATAGGCAGAAAGCTGGAACAGTGCTAAGTTTAGATGATCAATAATGATCATAATGATTGAGTTATGGGGTCAAAGGATTGAACGACCTACGCCTACTGCTATTTTCTTTACACAGAATTCCCTACTGAAGGAGTATATCAGATACTATATTTTAAGAGGGGTGATTGATAAGTTTGTGGCCTAAGGTAGAAGGAGTCAATTTTAGAAAACCTTGTATATTTATTTTTCAACATAGTCCCCGCCTACATTTACACACTTAGTCCAGTGCTCGTGGAGCATATGGATCTTGGACCTCTAGAAAGTGTCCACAGCAGGGGTGATTGATAAGTTCGCGGCTTAAGGTAGAAAGAGGTGAGTTATACAGCTTTTGCTACATGTACATGCAGTTCAACTCTGTGAGTAGTTATGCAGAAAGTTTGAGGTTAATAACTCATCAGTTAATAACTCATCGGGGTGATTGATAAGTTCGTGGCCTAAGGTAGAAGGAGATGGAGGTCCAAGATCCGTCTGCTCCACGACCGCTGGACTAAGTGTGTACATGTAGGAGGGGACTATGTTGAAAAATAAATGTGCTAGGTTTTCTAAAATTGACTCCTTCTACCTTAGGCCACAAACTTATCAATCATCCCTCGCAGATGCAGTGGCTAATTGATAGGCTTATCTTACATTACTTTCATCATGTATTTAACACTGGTTTTATTTTCCTAGATATTGCAGCCCAGTCCATCACAGGCAAAGCCCTCCCCATCATTGAGCACGTTTACATGGAGCACTAGCACAAGAAAGCATCATCCATCATCAAAGACTCCCATCAACCAGGCTATGCACTCTTCTTGCTAATACCTTTGGGGAGGAGGTACAGGTTCCATGCCACCAGGTTCAGGAACAGTTATCACCCTTCAAACATCGGACTCCTGAACCAGAGTGGACAACTTCATTCACCACAACCTACAGACTCACTTTCAAGGATATATTTCAGCATATTTTATTTACACAATTGTCTTCTTTTGCACATTGGTTAATCTTTCTTCTTGATAGTTTTTTATAATTACTATTGTATTTCTTTATTTTTCTGTAAATGCTGGCAAGAAAACAAACCTCAAGTAGTATATAGTAATGTATATGCACTTTGATAATAAATTTACTTTGAACCTTGCAGAAGTTAGGAGTAAATCTGAACTTGCATATACACAGCTGCCACTCTAAGAAACTCCTGTGGTCTTCACAATGAACGTAAAGATTCTTGGATATGAGACTGCAGCTTATTCCTCAACTCCAGTTAAAGCTGTAACCATGGACATACTAGGTGACGTGATCTTGGTGCTGGACTACCTTTGCAAAGCAGCAGATAAGGATGAAATGGTTGAAGTGAATCATTACTCAGTTACTTCTGGTTCTCAGTTTCTCCTAACTGATTTGATTAATCCTTCAGAAATGGGGCACATGCCCTAACATTTTTTAAATTTCAGCAAGCTGTTTAAGTCCTGGTCACTTTCTCTAACCATGAAGCATGACACAAATTACTCAAAGTTTGGATTAGGGGCTGTCGCTGTCAATGACGTGCTGTCAGCATGGTGACTGCGAGACCACCTGAAGCGCCATTTCCTTGCGTTACGCCTTCTGTTTCTATTTTTCATGACATCTAACTTTTCACCTTGTCAACCTGCTTTTATGATGAACTGGCTCTGCGAGGGCTCCTTTGTATAATTTGCTCCTTATGTCACCCAGTCATTCTCAGTGCTCCCGTACCCAGCCCCCACCCTGATCAGCTTCGCTGCTGTGTGTGGAGGCTGACTCCTTCGCTTTCCTCAGTTGCTTCTGCCGACTGGCACCTCCATGCTGCTGATTTGAGCCTGTTTTGAATATCTTATGACAACTATGTTCGTGCATGCACGGGGCAGTCTGAACTAGCAGGGTTCGCTCTGAGGATTGAGAGGAGGCAGGACAACTGGCAGAGCTGTGGCCCGACGTGGATATGCTCTGGGAGAGCGCATAAATCCTTCACTCATGAAGTATATAAGAACATGTGGCATTCAATGAAGTGCTTAACTAAGCTGGCATAAAAATAATCACGGGCCAGTGGGTGCAGAGAGGGCATGGGGTTAGAGTGCAGGATGCTTTGCACGTCCCTCTGTGCAAGGAGAGAAAGGCACGATGTTGAGTTCCACGCCATTCACGAATGAAGTGGTTGCGCTGGAGGGAGATGCAGGATGGCTAAAATATTGCCCTCGGGCCAGTGATGAAAGAGGTCACAACTGCTGCGGTGATCATTGCTGTAGGGTCTTCAATGCTGCCTTGGGTTCATCTGCTCCAACAAAGCCCAGTTGTGTTATGAAGGACCAGAACACACAGCCAAAGGGAAGGCTTATAGAATTGGCCATATCACAGAGTACAGCTGCTGAAAAACCAAGGACGCCATCATAACAGCAACTGGAACCAAGTCAAAGTAGGAACATGCAGTCTTAGCTGGGAGTTCATTCATACCTCTGCTTTAATTTCCAAGCCAAAAAGATAGAGTAAATTTATTATCAAAGTATGTGTGCTTCCAGATGCATTTTCTTGCATGCACTTACAGGAAAAAAGCCATGATATTAATTCTTTACAAAGCAATTCATGTATAATCTATACCATTTTATGTGCCTATCTGTGTGAAATATGCATGTGTGTGTGTGTGTGTGTGTGTGTGTGTGTGTGTATGTGTGTTTTTGTGTGCATGTAAACGTGCAAGATTGTGTGTGTGAGTGTGTGTCCTAGTATAAATGTACATATATTAAGCAACATAAATCTAAAAGGAAAAACACTGTTGATTTACAGTGGTTTGCCCCCAATTTGATACTGATATCATGGCAACAGATCCCTGAGTGTTTTTTTTTCCATCGGCACTGCTGAGGTTCTCCTCAGCCTCAATAAATTGGAGATGTTCCCTTTGCCCTATCCATCCCATCTATACCCACTCTATAACTCTCTCTCTGTCCCAGTTCCAATGGAGGGTCTCTGATCTAAGATATTATCTCTTGGTTTTCTCTCTGCATATGCTGCCTGATCCACTGAATGTTTGCAGCATGCTTTATTTCTTTTTGCAGTTCTCAGCTACCTAAAAAGTGTCATGGTGAAGTCAGCATTCCGGTTCACGGTCCCATCCATCAATTTCTTACATCCGGGTTTTCCTGTTTTTCCGTGTTCCATTGGGTGCCTTAATTGAGGCACCAGATTCTTGTTTTGGGCTGGCACATAAATACCTCTCAAACCAAGAATTCCCTGCTGGACTGTTCCCTTCCCCTTCCTTCTGAAACCTCACCTGTATCCCCGTCAAGTTCAACTGCTGGAGTGAGACCAGAGCCTTGCTAAGATAAGGAACTATCTATCGTTGAGTTTGGAACTACCTTTGTGTCCCTGTGTTTAGTGTTCATGTCAAAGAAGGGTCCCAGCCCTGCGTCCTAGAAAGGGTCCTGGTCCTGCGAAAGTATCCCGGCCCTGCATCCTAGAAAGGGTCCTGGCCTTGCGCTCCAAGGAGGATTCCCGGCTTCGTACCCAAGAGCCTAACCAAGCCAAGTCCAAGAGCCAAGCCAAACCTAGTCCAAGAGCCATGACCTGCCCTGGAGTACCTCGTCCAGTCCACGTCCAAGGCTCTGAGTGTCCAGTCCAAATCCAAGGCTCTATGTTCCTGTGTTCCAAGACCAAGTCCAGGCGCTGTGTTCTAGCCCTGTCCAAATCTGCGCTTCGTGTCCTCATCTAGTTCCAGTTCTTTCTCCCAGCCCAGGAGTTCCTCGCCCAGCCCGGTGTTGGAGATTCCTCGTCCTGTGCTGGGGTACCTCGTCCTGTCCTTGCCAAGATCCTAGTGCTGAGTCTTAGCCTAGGCCCAGATTCCGAGTCCCAACCAAGACCCAGGTTCCGGGTTCTTGTCCAGGCTCTGGTTCCAGAGTTCCGTGTTCCTAGTCATAGTCAGAGTCATAGTCATACTTTATTGATCCCGGGGGAAATTGGTTTTCATTATAGTTGCACCATAAATAATAAATAGTAATAAAACCATAAATAGTTAAATAGTAATATGTAAATTACGCCAGGAAATAAGTCCAGGACCAGCCTATTGGCTCAGGGTGTCTGACCCTCCAAGGGAGGAGTTGTAAAGTTTGACGGCCACAGGCAGGAATGACTTCCTATGACACTCTGTGTTGCATCTCAGTGGAATGAGTATCTGGCTGAATGTACTCCTGTGCCCAACCAGTACATTATGTAGTAGATGGGAGACATTGTCCAAGATGGCATGCAACTTGGACAGCATCCTCTTTTCAGACACCACCGTCAGAGAGTCCAGTTCCATCCCCACAACACCACTGGTCTTACAAATGAGTGTGTTGATTCTGTTAGTGTCTGCTACCCTCAGCCTGCTGCCCCAGCACACAACAGCAAACATGATAGCACTGGCCACCACAGACTCGTAGAACATCCTCAGCATTGTCCGGCAGATGTTAAAGGACCTCAGTCTCCTCAGGAAATAGAGACGGCTCTGACCCTTCTTGTAGACAGTCTCAGTGTTCTTTAACCAGTCCAGTTTATTGTCAATTTGTATCCCCAGGTATTTGTAATCCTCCACCATGTCCACACTGACCCCCTGGATGGAAACAGGGGTCACCGGTACCTTAGCTCTCCTCAGGTCTACCACCAGCTCCTTAGTTTTTTTCACATTCAGCTGCAGATAATTCTGCTCACACCATGTGACAAAGTTTCCTACCGTAGCCCTGTACTCAGCCTCATCTCCCTTGCTGATGCATCCAACTATAGTAGAGTCATCCGAAAACTTCTGAAGGTGTCAAGACTCTGTGCAGTAGTTGAAGTCCGAGGTGTAAATGGTAAAGAGAAAGGGAGACAAGACAGTCCCCTGTGGAGCCCCAGTGCTGCTGATCACTCTGTCAGACACACAGCATTGCAAGCACACGTATTGTGGTTTGTCAGTCAGGTAATCAAGAGTCCATGACACCAGGGAAGCATCCACTTGCATCGCTGTCAGCTTCTCCCCCAGCAGAGCAGGGTGGATGGTGTTGAACGCACTGGAGAAGTCAAAAAACATGACCCTCACAGTGCTCGCTGGCTTGTCCAGGTGAGCGTAGACATGGTTCAGCAGGCATCCTCAACTCCTAGTTGGGGCTGGTAGGTGAACTGGAGTGGATCTAAGTGTGGCCCGACCATAGGCCGGAGCAGCTCCAGAACAAGTCTCTCCAGTGTCTTCATGATGTGGGAGGTCAATGCCACCGGTCTGTGGCCTAGTCCAGGCTCCTTGTTCCTAGTTCCATGTCCGGGTCCCGTGTTTCTAGCCCAAATCCTAGCCCAGGCCTTGAATCCTAGTCTCGTCACGGGCCTGTGTCAACGTCCAGCGTCATTTCTTCCTGACTCCCCTTGCTTTCTTGATAAACCTTTTCCTGTTCCTAGTACTTCAGTGTCTGTGTCTTGCATTTGGGTCTGCCATCAACACCCACCTTGTAACAGAAAGAAATAAGGCAAGAGTTATAGAGTCAGTCACAGAGTCATTGAGAACTACAACACAGAAACAGGCTTTTTAGCCCATCTAGTCTGTGCCAAACTATTATTCTGCCAAGTCCCATTGACCTGCACCTGACCATAGCCTCCATATCGCTCCCTTCTATACACTTTTCCAAGCTTCTCTTAAATTCTGAATCAGACCTGCATCCACCACTGCCACCGGCAGCTTGTTCAACCCTCTCACCACCTCTGAGTGAAGTACTTCCCCCAATGCCTCTTTAAAACCTTTCACCTCTAGATCTAATCTCAGGCAACCTCTGTGGAAAATCCTGCTTGCATTTACCTTATCTATACCTATATCTATCAATGAATCTGCCTCTTTTCACTACCATCCAGCTGCACTTTTCCTGTCCAAATGACATCACAATGCCTCTGCTGTACACCTTTGTCAGGTGGATTAGTGAGTCAAAGTTTCTTTCATTTCTGGTGTACAGCTTGATGTCATCCGTGAACAGGAGATAGCTGACGCTCACTCCACTCTTGAACCCGTACACTTATCCACCCTTTGAGATGATCTGGCTGGGGGGCGGGGTCAAGCCTATGTGGAACAGCAGTAGGGAGAGTGCATCTCCCTGGTATATTCTACATCTGATGGTCACTTGTGTTATTGGTTTTGAGTTAAGTTCTAGCGTTGTCCTGCAATGGCCCATTGAGTTCTTGCTGAAGGTCCTTAGTGTCTTGTTGACCTTGTACCGAGACAGGCTTTCCAGGATCTATGTGTGGCACATTGAGAAGTATGCTTTCTGGTAGTCAGTCCAGGCTGTGCTTAGGTTGGTTTGCCTGGTCTTGGAATTTTGCCTGACTGTTTTGTCTACCTGTAGTTGGTACTTGAAGCCTCTGGTTCTATTACCGATCTCTCCCTGAGCAAGACTCAGGAAACTACACACATGTTCCTTCAGTTTGGTGGCTATGATGCCTGATAGGAGCTTCCATGTTGTTGACAGGCAGATTACACACCAGTAGTTTGAAGGAGTTGCTCCTTTGTGCTCCATAATGAGTACTGTCTTTCCTTGAGTTAGCCAGTCAGGGTGGGAGCAGTTGGATTATTTGAGCTTCCAGCCGATTATGTAACACTGTTAATTTCTTCTGCCAATAGGCGTGCATCACATCAGGCCCTGGTGATGTCCACTTCTTCATATTTGCTGCCCATTGCTGGACATCTACATGTCCTGGTTAGTGAGGGTCCTTAATGATGGATGCCATCTCTTTGAGGCATCGTCTTCTGAAGATGTCCTTGATGTTAGGGAGGCTAGTGCCCATAATAGAGCCGCCTGAATTTACAAGCCACTGCGGCTTTTTGCAACGCTGTGCAGTGGTCCATCCAAACCAAAGTTCAAAGCAGGTTCGAATGTGGTTACAGCCCTGAGATTCATTTTCTTGTGGGAAAACTCAAAGAATCCATAATTAGAAAAAATAGCCATAATAGAATCAATGAAAGACCAGTCCAACTTGGATGTTTAATCAGAATTTGAATCAGGTTTAATATCACTGGCATACTGTATATCGTGAAACTTGTTGTAATGCGGTGACAGTACTTTGCAATACATAATAATAAAATACTATACATTACAGTAAGAAGTATATATCTAGTATATATCTAGAATATTACATATAAAACGCGCGCGTGTGTGTGTGTGTGTATATATATGTATATGTGTGTGTGTATATATACATATATATATATATATTTATAGACAACAAACTAAAATAAGCAGTGAAAAAGAGAACAAGCAGAATGAAGTAACGTTCATGGGTTCATTGTCCATTCAGAAGCTGTCTAAGATGTTGAGTGTGTGTCTTCAGGCTTCTGTACGTCCCCCCTGATGAGAAGATGCCATGTCCTGGTTAGAGGATGTCCTTAATGAAGAATGCCGCCTTTCTGAGGCATCGCTCCTTGAAGATGTCCAGGATGCTGGGGAGCCTAGTATCCATGATGGAACTGACAGGGTTTACAACTCCGCAACCCATTTCGATCTTGTGCACTGTTTCCTCCCCCCCCACCCTGACCCCCATAACAAACGGTGATGCAGCCAGTTAGAATGCTTTCCACGGCATTTCTGTAGAAATTTGTGAGTGACTTCAGTGGCATTCCAAATCTCCTCAAACTCCTAATGAAATATAGCCACTGTCGTGCCTTCTTTGTAGCTGCATTGGTATGTTGGGCCTAGGATAGATCCTCAGAGATGTTGATACCCAGGGGCCAGAAGTTGCTCACACTTCCCACTTCTGATCCCTTGATCACGATCTTACCCTTCCTGACGTCCACAATCAATTCTTACTGACGTTGAGTGCAGTGTTGTCGCTATACTACTCAACCAGCTGATCTATCTCACTCCTGTGCTCCTTCTTGCCACCATCTAAAATTCTGCCAACAATAGTTGTGTCATCAGCAAGTTTATAGTCCAGCAAAATTGTAGACCTATTGTGATGTTAGGCAAGTTGCAGTGGGTCCAGATCTTTAACTAGACAGGCGTTGATTCTAGCCATAACCAACCTCTCAAAGTGCCTCATCACCGGAGGGGTGAGTGCTACTGGATGACAGTCGTTAAGTCAGCTCACCCTGCTCTTCTTGGACACTGCTATAATCGATGTCCTTGTGAAGCAGGTGGGAGCTTCCGGCTGTAGCAATGAGAGATTGAAAATGTCTTTGAACACACATGCCAGTTGGCTGGCACAGGTTTTCAGAGCCCTTCTAGGTAAGTCATTGGTGCCTGTCTCTTTGTCAGGGTTCACCCTCTTGAAAAACAGCCTGATGTCGGCCTCCAAGACAGAGATCACAGGGTCGCCAGATGCCACAGGGATTCCCCAAAGGTGTAGTTTTATTCTCCTTTTCAAAGCAAGCATAAAAGGCATTGAGCTTTTCTGGGAGTGAAGCATCAGTGCCATTGTAAGGTTTCGCTTTGCAGGAAGTAGTGGCTGGCAAATCCTGCAGATTTAAAAGATCTGCAAAGAAATAATAATACTAAATAAACAAGCTATAAATATCGAGATCACGAGATGAAGAGTCCTTGAAAGTGAGTCCACAGGTTGTGGGAACATTTCCATGACGGGGCAAGTGAAGTTGAATGAAGTTATCCCCTTTGGTTCAAGAGCCTGATGGCTGAGGGTTAATAACTGTTCCAGATTATCTGAGAGGTTTGGAGTAGCAATGTGTGTGGAAAGGTGCGATGTGCGTTATCTGCCAGTGATTATCTTTAGGTAAGAATTGAAGGTGTGGTGAATCATGCATTACTGAGGTTGGTGGGTAGAGTTAATGGGGAATGGCATCTGAAGAGGCTACAATTGACCTTGACCACTTATTGAGGTCTCTGAACCTTTTGCTTGCTGCACTGTGTCCTTGAATGCTGGCGTCATTTATCAGTGCCACTTCCCCGCACCGACTCCAAGATGTGTCACTAGAGCACACTAGCCCATCCCTAGTAATCTTCAGAGCTAGCACTGAGGTCCCTGGTTTCGATTCCATTGTCTGGGGTTGCGTCATTCATCAGTGTTTCTGGTCAGATTTGGCTCAAAAACCCTTCCCAGCATCAGCTTTTGCTATGAAATACCTTCCACCCAACACTGCAACTTTGTTTTACAATAGTACAGGTTTGCTTAGGGATGAGAAGACAAAGGAGTAGAATTAGACCATTTAGCACATCTGTTCTATTCTACTATTCAATCATGCCTGCTTATTTATCCCAATCTTATTTTCCTGCCTTTACCCTGTAAACCTTCAACCTATTTACCAGTCAAGAACCTATCAAACTCAACCTTAGATACACCCAATGACTTTTCTCCCACAGGCATCTGTGGCCATGAATTCCAGAGATTCACTACACTCCAAAGAGAAATTCCTCCTCTCCTCCATTCTAACCCAACGTCCCTCTATTCTGAGTCTATGTCCTCTGGTCAGATTTAGCCACCACATGAAATATCCTCTCCACATCCACTCTGTCTAGGCCTTTCAACATTCAATAGGCTTAAATGAGATCCCCCCTCATTCGTCTAAATTCTAGTGAGTACAGGCAGAGAGCTGTCAAATGCTCCTCACCCTTTCATTCCTGTAATCCTTCTTGTGACCCTCCTTTGAGCCTTCTCCAATGTGAAAACATCCTTTCTTAGATAAGGAGCTTCAAACTGCTCATAATACTCCAAGACCTCACCAGTGCCTTAGAAGCCTCAACATTACATCTTTGCTTTCATATTCTAGTCCTCTCAAAATGAATGCTAACATTGTATTTGCCTTCCTTACCACAGACCCAACCTGCAAGTTAACCTTTAGGGAATCCTGCACGAGGACTCCCAGGTCCCTTTGCACCTCGGGCTTTTGAATTTTCTGCACGCTTAGAGAATTAGCTTCTGGTTCTGTTCCTTCTACCTTCTACCTTCTTGAAGAGAAGTGACCTTTGCAATTTTCCAGTCCTCCTGAACCATGCCAGAATCTAGTGATTCTTGAAAGATCATAACCAATGCTACCTGTTTCAGAACTCTGGGCTGTAGTCCATCTGGTCCAGATGACTTATCTACCTTCAGACCTTTCAGCTTCCCATGCACCTTCTGAGTACAGCAACTGTGCTCACTTTCGTCCCCTGACACTCTTGAACTTCCAGCATACTGCTAGTGTCTTCCACAGTGAAGACAGATGCAAAATAAATATATAGTTCTTCTGCCATTTACTTGACCCCTATTACTACCTCTCCAGTGCTATTTTCCAGCAGTCCAATACCTACTCTTGCCTCTCTTTTACACTTTAAATATCTGAAAAATATTTTGGTATCCTCTTTAATATTATTGGCTAGCTTCCCTTCATGTTTCATCTTTTCCTTCCTAGCTTTCTCAGTTGCCTTCTATTGGTCTTAAAAAGCTTCCTAATTCTCTAACATCCCACAAATTTTTGCTCTATCAGATACCCTCTCTTTAGCTTTTATATTGTTTTTTGACTTCCCTTGTCAGCCACAGTTATGTCATCCTGCCTTTAGAACTTCTTTTTCTTCTTTGGAACGTATCTATCCTGTGCCTTCTGAATTTCTGCCAGAGTCTCCAGTCATTCCTGTTCTGCTATCATCCGTGCTAGTGTTCCCTTCCAAACAACTTTGGCCAGTTCCTCTCCATTGCCTCTATAATCCTCTTCATTCCACTGTTAAACTGTCACATTTTGACTTTAGCTTCTCCATCTCAAATTGCAGAGTGAAGTCTATCGTATTATGATCACTGCCTTCTAAGCGTACTTTACTTTATGCTACCTAATCAAATCCAGTTCATTACACAACACTCAATCCAGAATAGCCTTTCCGCTAGTGGGGTCAACCACCAGCTCTCTAAAAAACCATCTGGTAGGCATTCTACAAATGCTGAGTTCTTCTGTAGACTCCCTGCCTCTGTGATACTACCTGTTCCTCCACCTATCTTGGTATTGTCTGAAAACTTGGCCACAGTGCTATCGGTTCCTTGTTGCAGAAAATTTATGTATACAGCAATGTTGTGGTCTCAATACTGAGCTCAACAAACCTCCACTAGTCACTATTTCCATCCTGATGCAGAGCTGAGTTGAGAAGCTGAGAAGTGACATTGGACGGTCGAATTTGAAGGCACAATATGGTGGGATTCTTACCAGTGTGGAAGAAGAGAGGGATGTTGTAGTTGCCATCTATAGATATCTAAATTTGCCACACAAGTTGATAGGGTTGATAAGAAGGCATACCTGTATGACATGTTGGCCTATATTAATCGAGGGATTGAGTTCAAGGGCCACAAGGTAATGTTACTCTTTAAAAGCCTGGTTAGACAACACTTGTAGAATTTTTAGAGAGGGTGCAGAGGAGATTTACCAGGATGCTGCCTGGATTAGAGGTAACTTACCAGGATGCTTCAATTTTGAGACCTGTCATGAATTTCCTTTGCACTCTCTCCTGTATAATCACATTATTCTCCAGCACAGACAGTCCCACACTCTATAATCTATTCTTGTAACTATAGACCCTTATCAAATCAAATCAAATAGTTCAATGGTTCCATTGAATATCAGAGAATGCATACATTATACAACCTGAAATTCTTGCTCTTTGCAGACACCCACAAAAACAGAAGAGTACCCCAAAAAATGAGTAAAAATGATCAAACCCCTTCTCTCCACCCCCCCCATGCACCAGCAATAGCAAAGCATCAACCCTGCCTTCCCCCTGCTTACTTCAGCAAAAAGCATCCACCTCCACCCACCAAGCAAGCAATAGCAAAGCCCCAAAGAGAGACGACGATCTGCAGTACTAATCGTTCTCCCGGCCATTCGACCTGCCACAGGCTCTCTCTCTCCCTTGTAAAGGGGAAGAGAGGTGTCACACAGTGAGAGGGGAGACCAGCGAAACAGAAACAACTCACTGGCTGCGATGTTAAAGTCTACCGCATTGCTTTTTTTTACCCAAGGAAATGGTGGCATCAATCATTACCGGACCCGTCTCAATGTCTTCACATCCTTCCTCATAAACGGAACATACAACATAGAAGTCTACAGCACAGTATAGTACTCTCAGCCCACGATGCTGTGCTGACCTTTTCACCTACTCTAAGATCAATCTAATGCTTCCCTCTCACATAGCCCTCCGTTTTTATTTTACCCGTGTACCCATCTAAGAGTTTCTTAAATGTTTTTCATGTATTTTCCTCTCCACCATCCCTGGCAGTTTGTTCTATTCACCCACCGCTCTTTGTGAAAAAATCCAGTCACCAATTTGCCCCGGATAATTTCTGCCATTCACTTGAAAATTATGCCCTCTCATGTTACCTATTTGCACCCTGGGAAAAAGGCACTAGCTGTCCACTCTATCTATACCTCTTATCATTGTACACACCTGTATCAAGTCATCTCTCATCCTCCTTCATTCCAAAGAGAAAAGCCCTCGCTTGCTCAACTTATCCTCATAAGACACACTCTCTAATCCAGACAGCATCTGAGTAAATCTCCTCTGTATCCTCTACATACTTCCTCTAATGAGAACTGAACACCATATTCATGTGTGGTCAAGCCAGAGTTTTATAGAGCTGCAACATGACCTTGTGACCTTGAGCATGTCGGTAGAGTTAGTACTTTGCTCTGGGTGACAGAGGTAGGAATCCTGGGAATCTTCCAAGCTCCCAGTTGGCCACATTTGCACCAGGTGCACCAAGATGCAACTTCTGAGACGCTGTGTTAGGGATCTGGAGCTGCGGCTCGACGACCTACAGCTTATGAGGGAAAGTGAGCAGGAGATAGAGAGAAGCTACAGGGAGTTAGTCACCCCGAGGCTGCAGGAGTTAGATAAGTGAGTGACTGTCAGGGAAGGGATGGGAAGAGCTCAGAGAGCAGAGAGCACCCCTATGGCCATCCACAGTAATCATTATCTCATTTTGGATGCTGTTGAGGGGGTGACCTGACAAATGACAACCAGGGCAATCAGGTCTCTGGCACCGAGCCTGTTTCCATGGTTCAGAAGGGAGAGAAGAACATGAGAAATGTGGTAGTCGTAGGGGATGCCATAGTGAGGAGAACAGACAGGAGATTCTGTCAGCCAGATAGAGATACCCGCATGGTGAGAGCCTCCCAGTTGCCAGCGTACAGGATATCTCGGATCAGGTGCAGAGTATTCTGAAGGGAGAGGGTGAACAGCCAGAAGTCTTGGTACATGTTAGTACCACTGACATAGGTAGAAAAAGGGAGGAGGTCCTGAAGAGAGAATTCAGGGAGTTGGGTAGGAAGCTGAAAAGCAGGACCTTCAGGCTAGTAACCTCAGGATTGCTACCTGTGCCACATTCTAACGAGAGCAAAAATAGCATGATCAGGTATATTAATGCATGGTTAAGAGACTGATGTAGAGTCTTCGAGTTCCTGGATCATTGGGGCATCTTCTGGGGGAAGTACGACCTGTACAAAAAGGATGAGTTACAGCTGAACCCAAAGGGGTACAATATCCTAGCAGGTAGGTTTAATAGAGCTGTTAGGCAGGGTTTAATCTAATTTGGCAGGATAGGAACCAGAGTGATAGGGCTGAGGAAGGGGAAAACAGAAATAAATCAAAGATAGCATGCAACAGAGATGATAGAAAGTACAGGCAGGAGATGAGGCATAATCACAGCTAGTGGGATGAGTTACAGGGCAATAGAGGTGTGGTGCAGTTAAAACAGAAAGCAACAAATACTGGACTGAAAGTGTTGTATTTGAATGCACGCAGCATAAGAAATAAAGTGGACGATCTTGAAATTCAGCTACAGATTGGCAAGTATGACGTTGTGGCCATCTCTGAAACTTGGATAAAGGATGGCTGCCATTGGGAGCTGAACGCCCAAGGATATACGGTATATCGGAAAGATAGGTTAGTAGGCAGAGGGGGTTGTGTGGCTCTCTGTATAAGAAATAATATTAAATCATTAGAAAGTGTTGACATAGGATCGGAAGGTGTAGAGTCTCTATGGGTTGAGTTAAGAAATGACAAGTGTAGAAGGACCCTAATGGCAGTTGTATACAGGCCTCCAAACGGCAGCTGGGATGTGAATTACAAATTACAGCAGGAGCTAGAAAAGGTGTGCCAGAAGGACAATGTCATGATAATCACTGGGGATTTTAACAAGAAAGTTGATTGGGAAAACTAGGTCAGTAGTGGACCTCAAGAGAGAGAATTTGTAGAATGTCTAAGGGATGGTATTTTAGAACAGCTTGTTGTTGAGCCCACTAGGGGATCGGCTGTACTAGATTGGGTGCTGTGCAATGATCTGGAGGTGATAAGAGGGTTTAAGGTTAAGGAACCCTTGGGGAACAGTGATCACAATATGATTGGGTTCACTTTGAAATTTGAGAAGGAGAAACTAAATTCCAATGTGTTGGTATTTCAGTGGAATAAAGGAAATTACAATGGCATGAGATGGGAACTGGCCAAGGTTGACTGGAAAAAGACACTAGCAGGAAGGACAGCAGAGCAGCAATGGCTGGAGTTTCTGCAAAAAAAGAGGGAAGTGCAAGACAGATATATTCCAAATTAGTAGAAATTTTCGAATGGAAGAAAGACACTACCGTGGCTGACAAGTGAAATCAGAGCCGAAGTAAAAGCAAAAGAGAGGGCATACAAGGAAGCCAAAACTAAGAGGGTATATAAGGAAGCCAAAGCTAGTGGGAATATAGAGGATTGGGAAGCCTTTAAAAACTTGCAGAAGGAAACTAAGAAGGTCATTAGGAAGGAAAAGATGAATAATGAAAGGAAGCTGGTGACTAATATCAAAGAAGATATTAAAAGCTTTTTTTAAGTATATAAAGGGTAAAAGTGAGTTGAGGGTACATATAGGGCCAATACAAAATGACACTGGATATATTGTAATGAGAGACGCAGAGATGACAGAGGAACTGAATGCATATTTTTCATCAGTCTTCACAGTGGAAGACACCTGCAGTATACCAGACATTCAAGAGTGTCAGGGAAGTAAAGTTTGTGCAGTGAAAATTACGACTGACAAGGTGTTCAGGAAGGTTAATGGTCGATCTCCTGGACCTGACAGAATGCACCCTTGGGTTCTGAAGGAAGTAGCTGGAGAGACTGCAGAGGCATTAACGATGATCTTTCAAGAATCGATAGATTCTGGCATTGTACCAGATGACTGGAAAATTGCAAATGTTACTCCGCTATTTAAGAAGGGTGGGAGGCAGCAGAAAGGAAACTATAGACCTGTTAGCCTGACATCAGTGGTTGGGAAGTTGTTGGAATCGATTGTTAGGGATGAGATTATAAATTACCTGGAGGCAGATGACAAGATAGGTCAAAGCCAGCATGGTTTCCTGAAAGGAAAATCCTGCCTGACAAACCTACTGCAATTTTTTGAGGAAATTACAAGCAGGGTAGATGAAGGAGATGCAGTAGGTGTGGTGTACTTGGATTTTCTGAAGGCCTTTGACAAGGTGCCGCACATGAGGCTACTTAACAAGATAAGAGCCCATGGAATTACAGGGAGTTACTAGCATGGGTGGAGCATTGGCTGATTGGCAGAAAACAGAGAGTGGGAATAAAGGGATCCTATTCTGACTGGCTGCCAGTTACCAATGGAGTTCCACGGGGGTTGGTGCTGGGACCGCTGCTTTTTATGATGTATGTCAATGATTTGACTATGGGATTAATGGATTTGTGGCTAAATTTGCCAATGATACAAAGATAGGTGAAGGAGTGCATAACATTGAGGACACAGAGAGCCTGCAGAGAGATTTAAATAGTTTAGAGAATAGGCGAACAAATGGCAAATGAAATGCAATGTTAGAAAGTGTATGGTCATGTACTTTGATGGAAGAAATAACTGGGCTGACTATTATTTAGATGGGGATAGAGTTCAAAATGCAGAGATGCAAAGGGGCTTGGGAGTCCTTGTGCAGGATACCCTAAGGGTTAACCTCCAGGAGTATTGTGTGCAGTTTTGGGTTCCTTATTTTAGAAAGGATATACTGACATTGGAGATGGTTCAGTGAAGCTTCATGAAAATGATTCCAGGAATGAAAGGGTTACCATATGAGGAACATTTGGCAGCTCTTGGCCTGTATTCCCTGGAGTTCAGGAGAATGAGGGGGAATCTCATAGAAACATTCCGAATGTTAAAAGGCCTGAACAGATTAGATATGGCAAACTTATTTCCCATGATAGGGGAGTCTAGGACATCTGGGCACAACTTCAGGATTGAAGGACGTCCATTTAGAACAGAGATGCAGAGAAATTACTTAAGTTAGAGGGTGGTAAATCTGTGGAATCTGTTGCCATGCATGTCTGTGGAGGCCAGGTCACTGGGTGCATTTAATGCAGAGATAGATAGATTAGCCAGGGCAACAAAGGGTATGAGGAGAAGGCAGGGGAATGGGGATGACTGGAAGAATTGAATCAGCCCATGATTGAATGGTGGAGAAGACTTGATGGGCCAAATGGCCTACTTCTGCTCCTATATCTTATGGCCTGATGGTCTTGCGGCTCTTGAACTCAATCCTACCCCCCCCATCATGAATGCCGACATTCCATACTTCTTTGTAACCAATCTATATGGTATAACTTTCGTACACAGTTCCACCAGGAGGTATGTTTTTGTAACTTCAAAACATTAAACTAATTCTGAAATGCTGCTCTAACTTTGTGTTTACTATGAGCAAGGCACGTGTGTAGTAGTATGATGGCATATGCAATTCACACATTTATACATATAAAACATAATGAATGATTTAAATGAACAAGAATGCTTAATCAAACGATATACATGTATCTGTGTGTGTATATATACACACAAGTTTATTCAATTATTACTGAAATATTAAGCACTCAACACTAGACACCACATTTTATTTAAGAGTGCTGCCTTCAGTAAAAAATCTTATATTGACCGTTCAACTGTTCAAGCAGCAAAACCATCAAGCCTCCAGACACAAAAAATTCACAGTGAAAAGTAAAAGTGAATTGATGACTAAAGTATGTATATGTTATTATATACTACCTTGAGATTCATTTTCTTGCAGGCATTTACTTGAAAATAAAGGGTTATAATAGAATTTATGAAAGACTATACATAAATTAAAACTGGCAAATAGCCAATGTTTGTCATCACTCCCACCATCCTGATTGAGAAGTTGCAGAACCTGGGCCTCTGTACCTCCCTCTGCGATTGAATCCTCAACTTCCTAACCGGAATACCACAATCTGTGCGGATTGGTGATAACATATGCTCCTCACTGACGATCAACACTGGCGCACCTCAGGGGTATGTGTTTAGCCCACCGCTCTACTCTCTATATACACATGACTCTGTGGCTATGCATAGCTCAAATACCATCTATAAATTTGCTGATGGTACAACCATTGTTGGTAGAATCTCAGGTGGTGAGGAGAGGGCGTACAGGAGTGAGATATGCCAACCAGTGGAATGGTGCCACAGCAACAACCTGAAACTCAACGTCAGTAAGACAAAAGAGCTGATTGTGGACTTCAGGAAGGGTAAGACGAAGGAACACATACCAATCCTCATAGAGGGATCAGAAGTGGAAAGAGTGAGCAGTTTCAAGTTCCTGGGTGTCAAGATCTCTGAGGATCTAACCTGGTCACAACATATCAATGCAGTTATAAAGAAGACAAGACAGTGGCTATACTTCATTAGGAGTTTGAAGAGCCTTGGCATGTCAACAAATACACTCAAAAACTTCTATAGTTGTACCATGGAGAGCATTCTGACAGGCTGCATCACTGTCTGATATGGAGGGGCTACTGCACAGGACCGAAAGAAGCTGCAGAAGGTTGTAAATCTAGTCAGCTCCATCTTGGGTACTAGCCTACAAAGTACCCAGGACATCTTCAGGGAGCGGTGTCTCAGAAAGGCAGTGACAATTATTAAGGACCCCCAGCACCCAGGGCATGACCTGTTATTACTGTTACCATCAGGTAGGAGGTACAGAAGCCTGAAGGCGCACAATCAGCCATTCAGGAACAGCTTCTTCCCCTCTGCCATCCGATTCCTAAATGGACATTGAAGCTTTGGAGACTACCTCACTATATTTTAATATACAGACTTTCTGTTTTTGCATGTTTTAAAAATCTATTCAATATATGTATACTGTAATTGATTTACTTGTTTATTTATTATTATTAATATTTTAATTTTTTTTTCTCTCTGCTAGATTTTAGCTTAACTTCTAAGTTAACAAATTTCATGTCACTTGCCGGTGATTTAATAGGCATCCGTTAGTCTCATGAGACCATGGATTTGCGTCTTGGAATGTTTTCAGGGCGCAGGCCTGGACAAGGTTGTATGGAAGACCAGCAGTTGTCCATGCTGCAAGTCTCCCCTCTCCATGCCACCGATGTTGTCCGAGGGAAGGGCATTAGGATCCATACAGCTTGGCACCGGTGTCGTCACAGAGCAATGTGTGGTTAAGTGCCTTGCTCAAGGACACAACACGCTGCCTCAGCCAAGGCTCCAACTAGCAACCTTCAAATCACTAGATGAACGCCTTAACCACATGACCATGCGCCAACGTACCGGTGATAATAAACCTGATTCTGATGTGCAAACGACGACAAGTTATGCAAATTTAAAAATTACTGAGGATATGGGTTGTAGTATCCTTGAAAGCATGTCTGTAGGTTGTGCAATCAGTTCAGAATTGAGTTCAGCGAGGTTATCCTGTTCAGAAGCCTGATAGTTGTAGAGTAATAACTATTCCTGAACCTGGTCGTGAGACACCTAAGGCTCCTCTGTACCTTGTAGCTTAACGGTAATAGAAAGAGAGAGAGCGTGGCCTGGATACTGGCCATCCTTGATGATGGCTGCTTTTTGGTGGCAGCTCTCCTTGTAAATGTGTTCAATGGTGGGGAGGGTTTTGCCTGTGAGGGAAAGGGCTGTGTCCACCATTTTCTGTAGACTTTTAGATGCTCTCTACTGTGTCATTCTTGTTCCAGAAGCACATATCTTCCTTTATATGTCCAAAAGTAAGACACTACTGTGACATTTAAAACCATATCTACTTTTTCTACCTTTGAAGCAAAATGGGGTGTTGAATTGATTGGGCGCTCACTGGCCATTTATAAAATGCCTACAATGTATGGAAAGCTTTGTAGATTGCAGGGCTTTGTGGCTCAGAGTCCAGCTCTTGCATGTTGTGCGTTTGCACTCTGACGAGTATGATGATTATAACAACATATTACTCAGAGGTCAGTGTTTGCAGGTGTACAAGGAAAGAGGGCAGAAAGGCCCAGCACACATGAATGCAAGATTTTCGCCAGATACAGGTTTCTGTGATGTTAACATGAGTAATTATTTCTTGTAATTAGGTACAACTGTTGCACAGTCACGTGTAAGGTAAAGAAAAGGGATGAGTTTAATTGAAGCAGGATTATGTTGCTTTGTTGGAGTTTCTGAGAGGGAAACTGGGAAGGGATTATCCTAGGGGCTATTAACAAAGCGCACACAGTGAAAATCCAGGCTAGAAAGGATGGCATGTAGAAATGCCACACCATGTAGTCAACTGCAGGCATTAACACAGCTTTAGTTTCATTCTGAATATTAATAGGATTGAGCATAACAGATGCTAATGTTTTGGCTACACTTTTTAGAATGTAGTTGTGATTCCAATCCGTGATTTACAACACCTCACTTGCTCAAGGCAAAATCCTTGAAGCTTTGAGTCTAAACCTTTATTTGTTTAGGGTTAAATTTTCTCACAGCCTATTCGAACAATGCTAAGGGAATAAAAGGGTTCTCAATCCTTGTAGTCTGTGAAGTGACTCACAAAATAACAGCTCTCTCCCATTGTTTTACAGTCAGATTTGCTGAAATTCTTTTCTCTCTTCTTCCTCTGTGGTTGTGGACACATGTTCGATTCCATGTCCGGAATTCAGTTCCAACTATTTCAATTGAAGGAAATTTCAGAAATGCAACACATTTGTGCCCAGTACCAGGTTCTTCATTTCTTCTTCCCTTTTCTTTCCTCTATTTTCTTCACTTTCCCAACCCACCCCCTTCTCATCTTATAGAACTTTGCTACCTGGCCTTCGCTTCCTTTCTGCTCCATTCTCCTTCTCTCCTCTTGTCCTTTCCCCTTTCTTTCTCCAATGACCTCCTTTGCTGTTTGCTAACTTATGTGTTTCAGCCACACTCTCATCTGCAGCCTCTTGCATTTCTCTCTTGTCAGCTTGTAGTCCCTTCCCTCCCAAAATCATCTTATTCTGGCTTCTTCCCTCTTCTTTTCCACTCCTGATGAAGAGTCTCGGCCAGATACTTGGACTGTTTTTTCGTCTCCATTGATGCTGTCTTTCCTGCTGTCCAGCGTCTTTTGTGTGTGCTGCTCTGGATTTTCAGATTTGCAGAATATAAAACCATAAGACCATAAGATATGGAAGCAGATTAGGGCATTAAGCCTTTTCAGTCTGCTCCGTCATTTCATCATGACTCATCCACTTCCCTCTCAGCTCCAGTCTCCTGCCTTCTCCCCATATCCTTCGCACCCTGACGAATCAAGAATCTATCAAACTCTGCCTTAAATATACCCAATGATCTGGCTTCCACAGCCGCATGTGACAATGACTTCCACAGATTCACCACTCTCTAACTAAAGATAATCATAGAAACCATAGAAACCATAGAAAAACTACAGCACAGAAACAGGCCTTTTGGCCCTTCTTGGCTGTGCCGAACCATTTTCTGCCTAGTCCCACTGACCTGCACACGGATTATATCCCTCCATACACTTCCCATCCATGTATCTATCCAATTTATTCTTAAATGTTAAAAAAGAACCCACATTTACCACCTCGTCTGGCAGCTCGTTCCACACTCCCACCACTCTCTGTGTGAAGAAGCCCCCCCTAATGTTCCCTTTAAACTTTTCCCCCCTCACCCTTAACCAATGTCCTCTGGTGTTTTTTCTCCCCTTGCCTCAGTGGAAAAAGCCAGTTTACATTCACTCTATCTATACCCATCATAATTTTATATACCTCTATCAAATCTCCCCTCATTCTTCTACGCTCCAGGGAATAAAGTCCTAACCTATTCAACCTTTCTCTGTAACTGAGTCTCACAAGTCCCGGCAAGATCCTTGTAAACCTTCTCTGCACTCTTTCAACCTTATTTATATCCTTCCTGTAATTTGGTGACCAAAACAGAACACAATACTCCAGATTCAGCCTCACCAATGCCTTATACAACCTCATCGTCCTCTTCTCCGTTCTAAATGGACATCCTTCTATTCTGAGGTTGTACACTCTGGTCCTAGGCTCACCCATCGTAGAAAACATCCTCTCCACATCAATTCTATCAAGGCCTTTCAACATTTGATAGGCTTCAGTGAGATCCCCTCTCATTCTTCTGAATTTCAGTGAGTACAGGCCCAGACCCATCAAACGCTCCTCAAAAAATAAATCTTTCATTCCTGGAATAATTCTCATGAACTCCTCTCAACCCTCTCCAATGTCAGCACATCCTTTCTGAGATAAGGTGCCCAAACCCGCTCACAATACACCAAGTGAGGCCTCACCAGTGCTTTATAAAGTCTCAACATTACATCCTTGCTTTTATGTTCAAGTCCTCTTGAAATGAATGTTAACATTATCAACTCAAGCTGCAAATTAACCTTATCATCAACTCAAGCTTCAAATTAACCTTTAGGGAATCCTGCATGAGGGCTCCCAAGTTCCTTTGCACCTCTGATTTTTGAATTTTCTCTCTATTTAGAAAATAGTCTACGCTTTTACTTCTTCTACCAAATTGCATGACCATACAATTCAAGGCACTGTAGTCCATCTTCCACTTCCTTACCCATTCTCCTAGCGTTTATGTGCTTCACTCTTTCTGCTTGTGCTCACTTAGTTTCTGCTTTGTTTTCTTTTTCACAGAGACAGACAGCACTGAAACAGGTCCTTCAGCCCACACGGTGACCATCAATCATCCATTTACACAAGATTTACACTAACATTTTCAAGTTTTTATACATTCCCCACTTACCCCACACCCATCCTGTTTCTAGCAGTCACCTACACACGAGGGCATTTTACATTGTCCAATTATCATACCAGCCCCCATATTTAAATTATCGCTTTCTTGTGAATGCTGCCTGTGTGATGTGATGTCCCTCTGAACTTGTGCATATGATGATAAACTTGACTTTGAGCTTGAAATATGAGAAGAAACTGGAACATCCAGGACAAACTTCCAAAGTCACAGAAGATCACGCAAACTCCACGCAGAATGCAGTTATCGCATCTTCTCTTCTCCCTCTGGTGCTCCTCCTTCTTCCATTTCTCCCATGGTCCACTCTCCTCTCCCATCAGATTCCTTCTTCATCAACCCTTTACCTTTTCCACCTATCACCTCCCAGCTTCTCACTTCATGCCTCCTTCCCCGCCCGCCCACCCACCTTCCCCCTCAAATGCTTTCACCTGTCACCTGTCAGCTTGTACTCCTTCCCCTTCCCCTACTCTCTTACTCTGGCTTCTCCCCGCTTCCATTCCAGTCCTGATGAGGGGTCTCAGCCTGAAACATCGACAGGGCAGTGGTTAGCAAAACTCTTTGCAGGACAGGCAACCTGAGCTCAATTCCCACTACTGCCTTTAAGGAGTTTGTACGTTCTCCCAGTACATGGGTTTCCTCCGGGTGCTCCAGTTTCCTCCCACAATCCAAAGGCAAGTTGGTTGATAGGATAATTGGTCATTGTAAATTGTCCAGTGGTTAGACTAGGATTAAATCAGGGCATTGCGAAGTAACATGGTTTGAAGGACCACAAGATTATTCCCCTCCAGAGACACTGCTTGAAATACTGAATTTCTTCAGCATTTTATGTGTGTTGCTCTGGATTTCCAGCATCTGCAGAATATCCTTCGTTTATAAAGAGCAGTGAAACTTTGGAAGTCATTTGTGAACTATTAAATTGCCCAGCCCTCCGGTGAAAAATGATATGGTATCTGTTAAATAGGGGCCGTGGACAATTCTGATTTGATGGAGAATGGACGTGAAAGCACAGAGGAACATCTGGAGAAATTTCTGAAACGCCCGTTCGCTGCTGTCATTACTGTGTGGTCGGGAATCTTTCGGAGGGTAGGCCTCAAAATCCCCAGCCTTGCCTGCTTTTGGCGACCGAGAAGGAGGTCGAATCGTTCGGACAGAGATGGCACTTAGTGCTCAGTGTCGGAGAGCTGATCAGAGCTCGAAGTTTTCGGATGACTCAGAGTCGGATTGTGGTCGGCATGGCAGGGAGAGTTTTTCTTCCTTCTCCCGTCTGCATGAGATGTGGGACATTTGAGAAACTTTGAACTTTACTGAGCTCATGGACTTCTTCATCAAGTTATGGTATTGTTGCACTGTTTGTAACTATATGTTATAATTCTGTGGTTTTGTCAGTTTTTTCAGTCTTGTTCTGTCCTGTGTTTTGTGATATCACACCGGAAGAAATAATGTATCATTTCTTAATGCATGCATTACTAAATGACAATAAAAGAGGACTAAATGTCTTCATAATCTATTATTCTCCATCAGACAGGAGCCTCAGGGACAGGATTTCAGAGGCAACTCCTCAAGATATACCAATAAGTTTCAGACCAGCTTGGGAATCAGGAACAAGTAGGTCCCCTTTAAAGATCATATGTCAAAGATAACCTGTTCCTTCAAAATGAATGCTGATTGTTTGACTATTGTCCAAACTGCCCCACAGTACCAATCTCCTGACCAGGCCTATTGGGGATACATCTCACCCCACTAATCTGGTCACACCTTTTGCAAACTCTGAGCCTAATCCCAAATCCATTCCTGTGACCATCAAACCCTTCCTGACTAAAAAATATCTATCAATCACTGTAAGAAGGATATGACTGAACTGGGCAGGGGGTCAGAAAATACTCATGGGATTGTTGATGAATTGAAGGGCTTGAGTTCTGAGAGAGACCGGTTAGGCTGGGATGTTTTCCTGGAGCGAAAGAGGCTGAAAAGTAACCTTATAAAAGGGTAGGTAGTCACAGTCTTTTTCCCAGTATTGGGCAGGTCAGAAATTAGAGGGCATAGTTTTAGGGCAAGAGGAGAATGATTTATAAAAGATTAGAGGGGTAAACTTTCACACAGAGGATGGTGGATATATGGAACATACTTCCAAGTGAAGTGATGGAGGTGGGTATAATTACAAACGTTTTAATGGCAACACACATAAAAGTTGCTGGTGAACGCAGCAGGCCAGGCAGCATCTCTAGGAAGAGGTGCAGTCGACGTTTCAGGCCGAGACCCTTCGTCAGAACTAACTGAAGGAAGAGTGAGTAAGGGATTTGAAAGTTGGAGGGGGAGGGGGAGATCCATAATGATAGGAGAAGACAGGAGGGGGAGGGATGGAGCCAAGAGCTGAACAGGCAAAAGGGATAGCACTTGTTCCGCTCACTCCATCCTCCCACCACCCGATTAGGAATAGGGTTCCCCTGGTCCTCACCTACCACCCCACCAGCCTCCGGGTCCAACATATTATTCTCCGTAACTTCCGCCACCTCCAACGGGATCCCACCACTAAGCACATCTTTCCCTCGCCCCCCCCCGCATTCCGCAGGGATCGCTCCCTACGCAACTCCCTTGTCCATTCGTCCCCCCCATCCCTCCCCACTGATCTCCCTCCTGGCACTTATCCGTGTAAGCGGAACAAGTGCTACACATGCCCTTACACTTCCTCCCTTACCACCATTCAGGGCCCCAAACAGTCCTTCCAGGTGAGGCAACACTTCACCTATGAGTCGGCTGGGGTGATATACTGCGTCCGGTGCTCCCGATGTGGCCTTTTATATATTGGCGAGACCCGACGCAGACTGGGAGACCGCTTTGCTGAACATCTACTCTCTGTCCGCCAGAGAAAGCAGGATCTCCCAGTGGCCACACATTTTAATTTCACATCCCATTCCCATTCTGACATGTCTATCCACGTCCTCCTCTACTGTAAAGATGAAGCCACACTCAGGTTGGAGGAACAACACCTTACATTCTGTCTGGGTAGCCTCCAACCTGATGGCATGAACATCGACTTCTCTAACTTCTGCTAATGCCCCACCTCCCCCTCGTACCCCATCTGTTACTTATTTTTATACACACATTCTTTCTCTCACTCTCCTTTTTCTCCCTCTGTCCCTCTGAATATACCTCTTGCCCATCCTCTGGGTCCCCCCACCCTCCTTGTCTTTCTTCCCGGACCTCCTGTCCCATGATCCTCTCATATCCCTTTTGCCAATCACCTGTCCAGCTCTTGGCTCCATCCCTCCCCCTCCTGTCTTCTCCTATCATTTTGGATCTCCCCCTCCCCCTCCCACTTTCAAATCTCTTACTCACTCTTCCTTCAGTTAGTCCTGACGAAGGGTCTCGGCCTGAAACGTCGATTGCACCTCTTCCTACAGATGCTGCCTGGCCTGCTGCGTTCACCAGCAACTTTGATGTGTGTTGCTTGAATTTCCAGCATCTGCAGAATTCCTGTTGTTAACGTTTTAATGGCCCTCGCTCTGTCATACATTGCCCTGGGAAACCTCCCTGCAGCCCTAAACATGGGACTTCCTTCACTCATTCTACAGAAGTGGAGGGCATGAGGCCAATTCAGCAGTGCACATCTCCTTGAATGTTTTATGTTTGTGAACTTCTGAGCAGTGGTTCTGTCCCTTTAGAACAGAGATGAGGAGGAATTTCTTTCACCAGAAGGTGGTGAAGCTATGGAATTTATTGCCACCAATGGCTATGGAAGACAAGCCATTGGGTATACAATTTAAAATGAAGGTGGTTAGGTAATTAGTAAGGACATTGAGTGTTATGGGAAGAAGTCAGGTGAATGGGATTGAGAGGTGTAATAAATCATCCACAATCAAATGGTAGAACAAGCTCAATGGGCTGAATAGCCTAATTCTGCTCCTATGTCTTATGGTCTTAATAGTAACTGGAAAATTTCAAATGTTACTCTGCTATTTAAGAAGGGTGGGAGGCAGCAGAAAGGAAACTATAGACCTGGCAGCCTGACATCAGTGGTTGAAAAGTTGTTGGAATCGATTGTTAGGGATGAGATTCCAGAGTACCTGGAGGCATATGACAAGATAGGCCAAAGCCAGCATGGTTTCCTGAAAGGAAAATCCTGCCTGACTAACTGACTGCAATTTTTTGATTACAAGCAGGGTAGACAAAGGAGATGCAGTAGATGTGGTGTACTTGGATTTTCAGAAGGCCTTTGACAAGGTGCCACACATGAGGATGCTTAGCAAGATAAGAGCCCATGGAATTACAGGGGAGTTACTAGCATGGGTGGAGCATTGGCTGATTGGCAGAAAACAGAGAGTGGGAATAAAGGGATCCTATTCTGGCTGGCTGCCGGTTACCAGTGGAGTTCCACAGGGGTCAGTATTGAGACTGCTGCTTTTTACGATATATTTCAATGATTTGGACTATGGTATTAATGGATTTGTGGCTAAATTTTCCAACAATACAAAGATAGGTGGAGGAGCGGGGAAGTGTTGAGGAAACAGAAGTCCTGCAGAGAGACTTAGATAGTTTAGGGGAATGGGCAAAGAACTGGCAAATGAAATTCAATGTTGGAAGGTGTATTGTCATGCACTTTGGTGGAAGAAATAAAGGGGCAGACGATTATTTAGATGGGGAGAGAATTCAAAATGCAGAGACGCAAAGGGACTTGGGTGTCCTTGTGCAGGATACCCTAAAGGTTAATCTTCAGGTTGAGTCAGTGGTGAAGAAGGCAAATGCAATGTTGGCATTCATTTCTAGAGGTATAGAATTTAAGAGTAGTGATGTGATGTTGAGGCTCTATAAGGCATTCGTGAGACCACACCTGGAGTATTGTGTGCAGTTTTGGGTTCCTTATTTTAGAAAGGATATACTGACATTGGTGAGGGTTAAGAGAAGATTCACGAGAATGATTCCAGGAATGAAAGAGTTACCATATGAGGAATGTTTGGCAGCTCTTGGGCTGTATTCCCTAGAGTTCAGAAGAATGAGGGTGGATCTCACAGAAAGATTCCAAATGTTAAAAGGCCTAAACACATTAGATATGGCAACGTTATTTCCCATGGTAGGGGATTCTAGGACAAGAGGGCACGACTTCAGAATTGAAGGATGTTCATTTAGAACAGAGATGTGGAGAAATTACTTTAGTCAGAGGGTGATAAATCTGTGGAACTTGTTGCCATGAGCAGCTGTGGAGGCCAAGTCATTGGGTGCATTTAAGGCAGAGTTAGACAGGTTCTTGATTAGCCAGGGCATCAAAGAGTATGGGTCAAGGCAGGGAAGTGAGGATGACTGGAAGAACTGAATGGCGGAGCAAACTCAATGGGCTGAATGGCCTACTTCTGCTCCTATATCTATGGTCTTAAAACACAATTCCAGAGGCAGTGATTAACCCTTGGACAGCAGTACTCTCTCCCTCATCATTCCCCAATGTGAAACTCCAACACTCTGGATAATGCACCTATCTGCTAACATTGTGCGGCTCTTGAATTTTCATTTTTAATTTAATGACGTTCTTCTTTGAACCTCCAGCCAAAGGGAGTGGATCTTCCCTGTCACTCTGCCCAAACTAGTCTGAATGTTAATGGCCAGGACCACTGCACATTTACTGATAATCTGCACTATGCCAGTGCAAGTAGTTTCATTATGTCAATTCCATTCTAATGACAGTCAGAAACTTTCCTCATAAATGACCTGTCCAGAGCCCAGAACACTGATGTCGTAATGAGTTCGTCCGGCCTGTATGGGGAGCCAGAGAGCATTGGGCTGAATTTTCTTGAGCACCTGAATGAGTTACTTGTTGTTTAATGAAAGTCATTAATCGTTTTGAGTTCCTTGTGTTTTTCTCAAGCGACTCGCACTTCGTAGTGCAGTCTCCTGGTGCTTTCTGTATAAACCTGTTAGGTTTATATTGAGAGGCTGAGGGATTCTGTGTTTCTTATATTAATGAAGTGGACATCCGATTGTGCTAATCGCAGAGCCCTGGTTTTGAGAATGTTACATCTCGTGGTGCACTTGGTTGAGCAACTGATATTCTGTGCAATTCTTATGAAAAAAAAGGTTCAAGCATTCATTTTACTACCAAAGAATGTACGCAGAATACAACTCTGAGATTTGTTTCCTCCACATAGCCATGAAATACCGAAAAACCATGGAGTCATTGAAAGAAAAGGCATAAAACCCCAAACTCCCCAACCCCTCCCTCACACAAAAACTAACAGATCACCCACTGCAACTAAAACGTCAAACCCCTAACCCCCAAGCCCCTTCCATGCAAAAAAACAATAATGTCAAACACCATTCCCTCCCTACCCATAAAGAAGGTAACATATCACCCACCCACCCATCAACAACAACAAAGGAAACACAGAAAACTGAAGGAGACTACAGTCTAAACTACAGTCCGCACCAATAATCACATTTTCTCTTAGAATTCCAAAAACAAATTCCGTTGCCATCGAACAGAGCAACAGCTTGAACTCAGTCCTTCTGTGGGGCCTTCGTCCACCAAGACACGGCTTCCTGACCTCTGGCCTGAAGCAGCCTCCTGACCTCTGGCCTGAAGCGGCCTCCTGACCTCTGGCCTGAAGCAGTCTCCTGACCTCTGGCCTGAAGCAGTCTCCTGTGGGGAGTGACCTCTTGAAGGTTTTTCCGTGTTTTGATGGTCAAAGGATCAAAGCCTTGTGGTCACCTATGTCGCTTGGTTTCATTTTGCAAGAGGTGATAGCATTCAAACCCTGCCGTGGCTGTCGAACATCCTTCACTGAATCAAGTTTGGTCCGGAATAACCACTTCGCACGTCAGATGGTTGCAGACCTGATTGCCACTGATCTGGCCCTTAGCAGATTGTGGATCTCATGATTCATCCAGGGCTTCGGGCTGAATGGTTTTGTGGAGACACACTTGACTACGACTGTTTTAATGAAGTCCATGACAACCAGGGTGTATTCATTCAGATCCTCTGATGTGTCCTTAAACACGGCCCAGTCCTCCAACACAACACAATCCTATAGCCGCTCCTCTGCCTCCCAAGACCATCTCTTTGTAGTCCTTATCTCTGGAGCCTTGCTCTTTAACCTCTGCTTGTACGCAAGTAGGAGGAGGACAGCTAAGTGATCAGATTTTCCGAAATGTGGTCGAGGGATGGAATGGTGGGCATTTCTAATCATAGTTATAGCAATGGTTGAGTGTGTTGGGACCCCTGGTGCTGCAGGTTATATATTGATGATAATTGGGCGGAAATTACTTCAAACAAGAATGATCGAAGACCCCGACAATGATTTGAAGGGTGTCAGTGTAAGCTGTTTCTTGTTTACTGATGGTGGCACTCAATATCTCAAGTGCCTGCTTAACGTCGGCCCTTGGTGTTATGTAATCTGTGGTCAGCAGCATCGAAGTCAGGCTGGAGGTACAGAAGCCTGAAGTCCACACCACCAAGTTAAAAAAAAACAGCTGGTTCCTTTTAACCAGTCAGTTCTTGAACCAATCAGCGTATGTCTAAACACTGCAGTTCAGTACCACTATAACCACTTCAGCCTCTTAAAACTGAAACTGACTTAGTGTACTTTTTAGTTTCAATTGCACTTTTTTCTTGTAAACATTGTTATAATTTACGTTTATGTTTTTTTTGTGAATGCTGCTGATATAATGCTATGTGCTTTGGATAACAAACTCTGACTTCGTCTTTGACTTTGATAACAGAACTACTTAAAATCAGAAGGTATAGTTTTAAGGTGCGAAGTACAAGGGTTAAAGAGAATCTGATGAAAATATTCTTCACCCAGATTGTGATTGAAATCTGAATCTACCTGACACCATTGGTATGTCTCTATCCCCCGCCCCTCCCTCTTCATCAGCCCATCACCACCCATTCCTCCTACTGGTTTCCTTCCCACTTCCCTCCCTTGATTCCATGTTCCACCTTCCTCTTCTATTAAATTTCACCAAACAGCCCTTCAGCATTTCCATCTATCACTTCCCAGATTCTGGCGTTACCTTCTCTCCCCCCTCCCTCATCTGTCTAACACTCTCTCCCCCCACATCACCTGGATCATGCCAGTTCTTGTTCCACCCCCTTAACCCCACCAGAAGAAGGGGCTCGACCTAAAACATCAACTGTCTGTTTTCTTCCACATTCGCTGCCTAACCTAGTGGGTTCCTCCAGAAATTTGTTTGCTGCTTCAAATTCCGAAATCTGTACTCTCTGGAATGCGCTGCCCGAGATAGTGTTGGAGAAAGGCACATTCACACCATTTAAGGTGTACCTGGATGGGTATTTAAATCACTAAAGCTTAGAAGCTAAAGTGCTGGTAAATATGATCAATGTATATGGGTAATGGTTAGCATGAAAGTGATGGGCCGTACGGCCTATTTGTACATTGTACATTCCTATGATTCAAGGAATCTTTCCATGCTCTGTAAACTTGCACTGAATGCTCCGTAGGTAAAGATAGAAAACTCGTGCTGCTACAGGTCACCGTTACCTGCACCTCTCACACTGTAACAAAAGGCCAAGGATCCACAGGGTCTCATGGACCCAGGTGCAATCCTTCCCTTCTGGTAATCAATCCTCTGCACCAAGAGTAACGAAACAAGTAGACATCAGTAGAAACACCGACCTCAGTTCTCTCAAAACGGCAATGCTTTTAATGCCCACACATTCTCCATTATCCTCAGCTGACAGGTTCTCGAACATGAACATTGACTTCTCTAACTTCCGCTAATGCCCCACCTCCCCCTCGTACCCCATCCATTATTTATATACACACATTCTTTCTCTCTCTCTCCTTTTTCTCCCTCTGTCCCTCTCACTATACCCTTTGCCCATCCTCTGGGTTTTCCCCCCTCCCCCTTTTCCTTCTCCCTGGGCCTCCTGTCCCATGATCCTCTCATACCCCTTTTGCCAATCACCTGTCCAGCTCTTGGCTCCATCCCTCCCCCTCCTGTCTTCTCCTATCATTTCCAATCTCCCCCTCCCCCTCCCACTTTCAAATCTCTTACTAGCTCTTCTTTCAGTTAGTCCTGATGAAGGGTCTCGGCCCGAAACGTCGACTGTACCTCTTCCTAGAGATGCTGCCTGGCCTGCTGCGTTCACCAGCAACTTTGATGTGTGTTGCTTGAATTTCCAGCATCTGCAGAATTCCTCATGTTTGAGGTTCTCGACTTAATTATTTTTATTTCTATTTAGACATACTGCACAGTCACAGGTACTCCCAGCCCAATGACACCTGTGCGATCAATAAACCTTTGGAACACGGGAGGAAACCGGAGCACGTGGAGGAAACCCAGAGTCACAAGGAGAACTCACAAACTCCTTACAAGGAGAAGCAGAATTGAACACGAGTCTCTGGTGCTGTGATAGTGTTACACTAACCACTCAAGAAGGCAACATCCATCATCAAAGATCCCCACCATATAGTCCAAGCCATGTTCTCGCAGGTACCATCAGGAGGTACAGAAGCCTGAAGTACCACACCATCAGGTTCAAGGACAGCTATTTCCTTTCAACCATTTGGTTCTTAAACAACCTTCAGAACCCTTATAAGAACAACAGTTCACATTATGACCTAGTATGGACTTACTCTAATTGTGTTCTAATTGTTTCTTTTTTGCTCTAAATTGTGTTCTTTCTTGTAAGATTTGTGTATAACTTGTGTTTGTGTTTTATCTTGTGAGTGCTGTTTATATGAAGCTATGTGCCTGTGCCAGATTACACACTGCACTGATGCAAAGACTCAGCTATGCCTTGAACCAACAACCTTGCTGATGTCATGGTGCTGTTGTAGTTTGTGTAACACTATTGCAGCATTAGCTGTAAGAGCGGGGCTCAGTTCCTGCCACTCTCTGAAAGGAATTTGTATGCTCTTCCCGTGACCATGTGGGTTTCCTACTTAAAATTGTTTAAGAAAAGGAGAAGAGAAAACTCAGGCCAATGAGTCTTACTTCAGTTGTGGGCAAGTTGTTGGAGAAGATCCTGAGAGGCAGGATTTATGAACATTTGGAGAGACATAATCTGATTTGAGATAGTCAGCATGGCTTTGTCAAGGGCACGTCTTGCCTTACAAAGCTGATTGAATTCTTTGAGGATGTAACAAAACACATTGATGACGATAAAGCAGTGGATGTAGTGTATATGGATTTCAGTAAGGCATTTGATAAAGTTCCCCATGCAAGGCTCATTCAGAAAGTAACAAGGCATGGGATCCAAGGAGACCTTGCTTTCTAGATCCAGAATTGCTTGCCCACAGAAAGCAAAGGGTGATTGTAGATGGTTCGTATTCTGCATGGAGGAGCACCATAGGGATCTATTCTGGATGAAGAAGTAAAAGAGCGGGTGAGTAAGTTTGCTGATGACACAAAAGATTGGTGGTGCTGTGAATAGTCTGAAGGGCTGTCAGAGGTTACAGCGGGACATCGATAGGGTACAGAAATAGGCTGAAAGTGACAGATGGAACTCAATCCAGGTAAGCGTGAAGTGGTTCATTTTGGTAGGTTAAATGTGAAGACAGAATATAGTATTAATGGTAAGACTCTTGGCAATGTAGAGGATCAGAGAGATCTTGGGGTCCATGTCCATAGGACACTCAAAGCTGCTGCGCAGGTTGACAGTGCTGTTGTCGTTACTCTTTCTGTAACATTCGCACACTGTTAAATATTGTTTATACCCCCTCACAAAATGTTCCTGAGTGTGTTATCTCTTTAGATGCTGAAAAAGCTTTTGATAGAGTAGAATGGCCTTAACTTATTTAAGGTGCTTGAAATGTTTAATTTTAGCTCGAAATTTATATCCTGGATTAAACTGTTATATCATTCTCCTATGGCCTCGGTCCGTACTAACTCTTTAAGCTCACCTTTTTTCCCTCTTTTTCGAGGTACTCGACAAGGTTGTCCTCTTAGTCCTTTATTATTTGATATCGCATTAGAACCTCTTGCAATTGCCATTCGAGAATCTCCAAATATTATTGGGATAACTCGGGGTTTAAAGTCCCATAAAATATCACTCTATGCTGATGACTTACTTTTATATATTTCTAATCCTCAAAAATCTATCCCTGCTGCTTTAGATTTATTAGCACAATTTAGTCTTTTTTCAGGTTATAAATTAAACCTTAGTAAGAGTGAACTTTTTCCGATTAATAAACAACTTCCCTTGTATCATAACTTTCCGTTTAAATTGATTTATAATTATTTCTCATATCTTGGGATTAAAATTACTTGTAAATACAAAGATTTATTTAAGACTAATTTTTTTACCCTTAATTGACCATATTACTCAACTTTCATCTAAATGGTTTCCATTGTATTTAACTTTGATTGGTCGTATTAATGCAGTTAAGATGTTTATTCTGCCAAAATTTTTATATATATTTCAGGCATTACCGATTTTTGTTCAAAATCTTTTTTTGATAAAGTTGACTCTAAAATTTCTTCATTTATTTGGCAAAATAAAAACTCGAGATTGGGTAAAATACTTTTACAGAAAGCCAAGAGAGACGGAGGTCTAGCATTACCTAACTTTAGATTCTATTATTGGGCAATTAATATTCCACATATGAAATTTTGGTTACTTGACCAAGATACACTATCCGTTCCTAAATGGGTTTTATTGGAATTACAATCTGGTCAGGGCTATGCACTGGGCTCTATTTTAGGTTCCTCTCTTCCTTTTGATTTGAAACGCCTCAAACTGGTCTCTAACCCGATAGTTAAGTATACCTTGCGTATTTGGTTTCAATTCAGAAAATTTTTTGATCTCAACCAATTTGGGCTAGCGATCCCTATTTTAGGTAACATATTTTTTCCTCCCTCTTTCACGGATCGTGCGTTTCAAATTTGGAAGACTAAGGGTATTTCACGGTTTTTGGATTTATTTTTAGATGGTTCCCTTATGTCTTTTGAACAATTATCTAATAAATATAATTTACCAAGAATACATTTTTTTAGATATCTTCAAGTTAGAAATTTCCTAAGTACCATATTCTCTTCCTTTCCGACGCTACCTCCTACATATATTTTAGATACTATAATTAACCTTAATCCATGTCAGAAAGGTGTAATGGCTATTATTTATAATATTATTATGAAACTTAGGAAAAATCCATTTGATAAGATTAGGTCAGATTGGGAACAAGAATTGGGTTCTATTATTTCCGTGGATGACTGGGGGCAGATTTTACAATTAGTCAATACTTCCTCTATCTGTGCTAAACATTCCCTAATTCAGTTTAAAGTTGTCCATAGAGCACATATGTCCAAAGATAAATTAGCTCGTTTCTATTCTCATATTAATCCTTTTTGTGATAGATGTCCGGGGCAGATAGCCTCTTTAACTCATATGTTTTGGTCTTGTCCTACTCTGGAAACTTTTTGGACAGACATTTTTAATATTATCTCAAAGGTATTGAATATAGATATCTCTCCTCACCCTATTACTGCTATCTTTGGATTACCTAAAATTTCCAGTAATCTTTCCCCTTCAGCCCGTAGCATGATTGCATTTCTTACTTTAATGGCGAAAAGATGTATCTTACAACATTGGAAAGAGCCTAATGCTCCAACTACCTTTTTTTGGTTTTCCCAGACGATATTATGCTTAAATTTGGAGAAAATTAGAAGTAATCTTTATGATTCCTCACTTAAATTTGAACAGATCTGGAGATCTTTTATTCAATATTTTCATTTAATGTAATTTTTTTTCTCTTTTGTTCCATATTTATATTCCCTTCTTGCCTTTTTTTTAACTGTTTTTAATGGAGGTCGGGTTTGAGGACGTGATTTTAAGTTCTTTAACTCTACCTGTTTCCAAGTTAGCCCATTGCTTTGCTTTGCTTTTAGTTTAGTTGCACGGTGGGTTTTTTTTGGGGGGTTTTTTGGGTTTTTTTTTCCTTTTCTCTGTTGATATATATATATAAAAATCAGTATACTATTATTTTACCATATTATTTTATGTTTAAATTGCACTGTTTGTATCAATTTTTTCTTCTGTATTAATATCTCCTGTAATTTCTAACAGTGTATTAGTGCCTTTATGGTTTACCCTTTGTATACTTATTCAATAAAAAGATTTAAAAAGAAAGAAAGATAGTGTTGTTAAGAAGGTGCATGGTGTGTTGGCATTTATCAACCGTGGGATTGAGTTCAAGAGCTGTGAGGTAATGTTACAGCTATATAAGACTTTGGTCAGACCCCACTTGGAGTACTGTGTTCAGTTCTGGTCACCTCATTACAGGAAGGATATGGGTACTATAGAGAGAGTGCAGAGGAGATTTACGAGGATGTTGCCTGGATTGGAGAGCATGCCTTATGAGAATAGGTTGAGTGAACTTGGACTGTTCTCCTTGGACTGACGGAGGATGAGAGGTGACCTGATAGGAGTGTATTAGATAATGAGAGGCATTGATTGTGTGGATAGCCAGAGGCTTTTTCCCAGGGCTGAAATGGCTAACATGAGAGGGAATAGTTTTAAGGTATTTGGAAGTAGGTGCAAATGGAAGTCGGGGTAAGTTTTTCACACACAGAGTGGTGGGTGCATGGAATGCACTGCAGGCGATGGTGGTGGAGGTGATACAATAGAGTCTTTTAAGAGACTCTTAGATAGGTACATGGAGCTCAGAAAAATAGAGGGGTATGCGGTAGGGTAATCCTCGGCAGTTTCTAGAGTAGGTTACATGGTTGGCCCAACATTGTGGGCTGAAGGGCCTGAAATGTGCTGCAGATTTCTATGTTCCTCCAGGTGTTCCAGTTTCCACCGTCATTCCAAACACACACAGTTAGGGTTGGTGAGCAGTGAGTATGCTATGTGGTTACTGGAAACATGACAATACTTGTGGGCTGCATAGCATAATCCCCACTGATTTAATTTAATGCAAAACAATGAAGTTTTTCATTGATTCTATCGTACTTCTTTGTTCTACTGTAAGAAAAGGAATCTCAGGGTACTCTATGGCGACATATACGCACTTTGATAATAAATTTACTTTGAACTTTGAACTTTGAGTATTTTGTTGTATGTTTGGATGTGCATGTGACAAATAAAGCTAATCTTTAAACATCAAGTAGTAGCCATCACCAACTTACCCTCAGTTTTGTGGCTCATTAGTTTCTTAAAGCTGTATTCAAGGTCTTTGTTGAGTGCCAATAATTTGATTCTCCAAACAGAAGAGCTTTTACAGAAAGTTGTGGTTACTGCAAATTTATCAATGGATCATCACAGTGAAAAGTAAATATTTCATTCAGTTTCCAAGAAGAACAAAACTATTGAAAGACACAAGGACTACAATATTGATAAGGTGTGTTGTTTTTGTAAGAATGTTAGAGGCTTTGGCAAGTAGTTTGGGCCCACTGCAGAAGCCAAGTAGCAAAAACAGAGCATGGAGTAACAGGAGACTGCAGATGAACTTATCAGGTCAAACAGTATCTGTAGGGAATAAAGGAAGGAGTGAGATAGATTGGTCAGTTGAACGGTTTTGCGACAAATAACACAATTACCAAGGAAGACCAAGGAATTGGTTGTGGACGGTAGGAAGAGGAAGTCGAGAGAACACACACCAGTCCTCACCGGAGTTCAGCACTGGGAAGGATGAGTAGTTTCTAGTTCCTGGGTATCAACACCTCAGTGAATCTATCCTGGGCCCAGCATATCAACGCAAACACAAAAAAGGCATGCCGGGGCTATACTTGATTAGGAGTCTGAGGAGATTAGGAGCCACCAAAGACTGTAGCAAATTTCTACAGATGTACCATGGAGAACATTCTGACAGGCTGCACCATTGGCCAATATGGAGGCCCCAATGCACAGAATCGAAAGAAGCTGCAGAGATTTGTAGGTGCAGTCAGCTCCATCAGGGGCACAGGCTTTCCTACCATGGAGGAGATCTTCAATATGCAGTACCTCAAGAAGGAGGCATCCAACCTTCGCCAACTCTTCTCATTACTACCATCGGGGAGGAGGTAGAGGAGCATGAGGATACAGGCTCAATGTTTTAGGAAAAGCTTCCTCTCCTCTGCCGTCAACTTTGTGAATGATCCATGAAGCCATGAACACTCTCTCACTATTCCTCTTTCACTCTGTTTATTTGTTCATTTGTTTGTTCATTTATTTATTACTGTGACTTACAGTAAATTTTAATATCTTGCACTGTACCCCTGCCACAAAACACCAAATTTCATGAGATAAGTCAGTGATAATAAACCTGATTCGGATAAGAAAATTCCTCTCTCCCTTTGGATGTTGCTTAACCCACTGATTTCCTCTATACATTTCAGATTTTTCTTGCACAAACAAAATACAAAGTTCCTTATTAAGAAAATGCGAAAATGCATTTATGCATAATGCTTTTGAAGGCTTCACTAATGACAGTCATACCCTCTGCTGCCCAGCCCCTCAGCTGAAGTTTCCCTGTATACACTTGTGGCCCTCTGTTGGTCAGGGTTGACTATGAATGTTGCGTGCCAGGGTTTACTCTTGAAGCCTTCCCCATGAGTGGGTATAGCTGCAAGGCAGCTGGAGTTTGAGATCTGGGTTTTCCGTTTGCTAGATAAGCTGCCAACCATGGCCGATGACCCCCATCTTCCCAAAGCGATTAGCTTCAAGGTGCCGTTAACCCACCTTTGCCCCTTCTCCTGTCAGTAGAAGTGGTTCTGCTGGGCTTAATAGCTAAGCCACACATGAAGGTCAGAAGCTAGACTTGGCTGTCGGAGGCTATTTGAGGCACCTGCCACTGGGAGCATTTAATAGATAGTGAGACTTATCCCCACTACCTCCCATGGCTATGACAACCTTAAGGATCCTATAAAACTTCCCATATCGTTCCCTACTTTTAAGACACAACTCCACTTAACCAGGGTTTTGATCATTTCATACTTCTCACACGGATTGGCATTATTTACTATAAATGAAATACATGTGTAAAATTGCTGTGTGTGAACAATAAAATATAGTTTAACATTAAGTATTGGCAGTTAAAGAGTCAACAACCCATACAGCACTGTTACTGCACACACTATTGACTCACTTCTCATGATGCTGGAATACTGACGCTGGATGGTCCCTTCACTGGAGTGATCATTTTGTAATAACATTGTTCCTCTATTACTTTGTTATTCTTTGAAGTTTCCAGACAAAATAGAAAACAAACACAGCTACTTATGATCAGACCCATGAGTGGTCACTGTGGTCAGCAAGAATAAACCAAAAAAGGATATAAACGTAGATTGAAATTGCCACCCATGTTGCTGTGGAGCCCAGTGCCAGACATGAACTTTTCAAACAGACTATGAGATGGAGAGGAAATCCATTCTTTCTTCATTTAAAGGACAAACTCTTCACCTGGACTTATGTGACAATGTCACGAAGGTAGCTACAGTGTGTCACCAAAGTTACAAGTCATTGCATAAATACTGAGATGACTGCAGGATTTGCAGGTGTAAATGTTAGTGGAAACGTTCATTAAGAAGTTTTAGATTGTTGAGAAACTCAAAGTAAAATTTCCTCCAACAAAGCACATTTATTGTGCTAAATAGTTGAACGCCAAACACTCGCAAGGCAGTGTGATGAAAGGGAAGGCTGTGACTACTAACTATCACTGGGATATGATTTTTGAATTATACATAAAGTGCTGAGAGAGGGGGTGATGGAGAGAAGGAGAAGGAATGAGGCAGGGACAGAAGAAGAGATAGAGACAGAGAGTGAGAAGGAGGTAGAGAAAGAGAGAGAGGCAAAGGAGAGAAGGAGGGAGAGAGTGAGAAAGAGAGAGTTCTGTGTGCATAAAATGGATGAAATCAAATGTTATTATTAATGATCAGTAAAACAAAACTGGGAAGAACTGGAAAAGCGTAAAGGATCCTCCCCTTTGTTCCGTATGTTGGTAGGTTGAGGTCTTCAATGACTCTACCTCCATCGATTATCGATAGTCAGACATACTTACACTATATAATAAATGCTCGGTGCTTGAAACAGACCTTGGTCTCATGCAATACTTCAATCACTCGTCTGTCTTAGCAGTTAGCCCTAGACTCAGCTGCGGCATTGTCCTCCAGGCCAGTGTCCTGCAACTTTACAACCCTCTGAGATACTGAGGGTCCTCGAATCTTATCCCATCACCTCACTAATGACTGTTACACCTTCTGCTGACCAGGCATTCCTCCTCAAACCTCACCATCTCACTCTCTTCCCTGAAGACTTACATTACCCTTCCCATTGAGTCATAATTTTGCCTGTTTCATATCTCCATACACTTGTGGCATCCAATGGTGGTTGTCTCTCGGGGTCCGAGGAAGACTAACATTGTGCAGTCAGCTGTGGATACGCATATGGCTTCGGGGGCCGAAGGCTGAAGCACACATGCGGTTGCAGGTTGGACATGGAATGGCGGTTGTTGGAACAGGTGCACACACAGCTTTGTGGCGTCGGTCTCGTGCTGCTGCAAGGCGCTGATTTCAGTCATCCTCAAAGTCAGATGCAGCTTTTCCGGTCAGGGTGCGCCACGCAGCCCTGTCAGCTGCGGACCCCTCAAGTTGTCGAGGCTGGAGGTCTGCCCATTTGATGTACGATTTCAGATTGTCTTTGAATCTTTTTTTGGGGTGGCCCTGATTGCGACTGCCAAGCTCAAGCTCACCGTACAGCAGATGCCTGGGGATTCTTGTTTCACCCATGCAGATTACATGGCCAGTCCAGCGTAGCTGGGCCTGGAGGATTCTTGCCTCAATGCTTGTGCTGTTGGCTCTGTCAAGGACTTCCTGGTTGGTGATTCGGTCCGGCCATCGAATTCTCATGATCGACCGCAGAGAGCGCATGTGAAACTGCTCCGGCTGTTTGATGTGTCTGCGGTACAGGGTCCAGGTTTCGGAGCCGTACAGGAGAGAGGTGAGGACCACAGTCTTGTACACCTTGAGCTTGGCTGAAACCTTGTACACCTGGAGCTTCCTTGTGCTCCAGAACTTTGACACGGAGTTCCCGAGTGCCTGGCTGGCTCTCTGGATCCTTGCTATGATCTCTTTGTCAAGGGATCTGTCACTGGAGATGGCGCTTCCTAGATACTTGAAGCTCTTCACATTCTTCAGGACAGTGCCGTTGATGGTGATGCATGGCTGACGAGGGTGACTGTTTGGTGCAGGTTGTAGGAGAACTTCTGTCTTACCGAGGCTGAGTGTCAGTCCAAACAGCTTTGAGGCTGTGGAGAACTTGTCCACAATCGTCTTCAGGTGGTTCTCCTGGTGGGCCATGAGGACACAGTCATCAGCAAACAGGGCTTCAGTGATGAGCCTCCTCAACATTTTGGTCTTTGCAGCAAGGCGTCTCAGGTCAAACAGGCCATATCTTATGTAAATACCCAGGTCTAGGTCTTTAACAACGTGCTTCAGCATTTGGGTGAAGGAAAGGTTGAAGAGCACTGGTGATAGAACGCACCCTTGCTTCACGCCATTTGAGATGTTGAAAGTTTCAGATGCGGAACCATCTGAGAACACTTCTCCTGTCATGCCATCGTGGAGCAGGCAGATCAGTGTAGTGAATTTCTGCGGGCAGCCAAGCTTTCTAAGATGATCCACAGCACGTTTCTGTTGACTGTGACAAACGCCTTCGTCAGATCAATGAAGACAGAGTATAATGTCATGTTCTGTTCCAGGCTCTTCTCCTGTATCTGTCTCACTGTGAAGATCATGTCGACAGTGCTGTGTTCAGGACGAAAGCCGCATTGCGACTTGGGAAGGTTCTCTTCTGACACTGTTGGAATCAGTCTGTTGAGGATGATGCAGATGAGGATTTTTCCGGCAATGGTAAGTAGAGAGATGCCTCTGTAGTTCCCGCAGTCGGTCCTTGAACGTTTATTTTTGTAGAGGGCAATTATCGTTGCGTCGCTGAGGTCAGGGGGCATCTCTTCTTCTTCCCAAATGCTGGTCAGGATGCTGTGGAAAGCCTCAAGTGACTCCTTGCTGAGTGCCTTGTACAGTTCAGCAGGTAGTCCATCCTTGCCGGGCGCCTTGCCACTGCTCATCTGCGTGATAGTGTTCTTGTCTTCATCTATAGAGGGAGGATCATCTAGTTCCTCTTGAATAGGCTGTTAGAGGATTTGGTCCGGAGCAGACTTGTCGACCAATGAAGGTGTCGGAAATGCTCTTTCCATCTGTGTTAGATGCTCTCTTTGTCCTTTATCAGCGGACAACAGTGGAGATGAGCCAAATCTTGAAGGGCCGAAGATCATCTTGATGGAGTTGAAGAGCAGCTTCGAGTTGTTGATGTCGATGAAGCTTTGCACCTCTTCAGCTTTCCTATCCCACCACAGGTCATGCATCTTGTGAATTTCCCATTGGGCATGGGCCTGGAGGGACTTGAACTGCTCTTTTTTGGGAATGGAGCTTGGGTCATTTTACCACTCCATGAATGCTTTGTCTTCCTGGCCAGGAGATCTTTGATGGCACTGTCATTCTCATCAAACCAATCTTGGTGGTTCCGGTCCTTGGGGCCGAGGACTGATTTTGCTATCTCCGTCACCATCTCTCTAAACTGATTCTACTTCTGGGTTGGCCCAACAGTTGGTGGTCCATTGGCATACAGCTTCTCATCAACAGTGGTCTTGAACTTGCGAAGATACAGCGGCTCTTGGACTCTGGTGGTGTTAAAAGCTGTTCTGATGAACTTAGGGTGGTTGGGATGGTGGGGAGCAATACGTAGCTTCAATATGGTGCGGACAAGCCTGTGGTCAGTCCAGCACTCCGCTCCTCGCATGGATCTAGTGATGAGGACATCCCAGATGTCTCAGCGACGTACTATAAAGTAGTCAATCATGTACCAATGTTTGGATTTTGGGTGCATCCATGTTGTCTTGTACTTGTTCGCCAGCCTGAACACTGTGTTTGTGATGAGGAGGTCGTATTCTGCACATTTGCTAAGGAGCAAGAGGCCGTTGCTGTTCATATTGCCAATACCATGTTTGCCTAGAGCCCCTTCCTGGCGACTGTGATCGTAACCTACTTGGGCATTGAAGTCACTGAGCAGGATTAGTTTGTCGTTGGCAGGGACTGAGCACAGAACAGAGCTAAGGCCAGTGTAGAACTGTTCAATGGTCTCGTATTTGCTGGTCATGGTGGGGGCAGAAGCGCTGATGACTTGCATGACGTTTGTGGCTGAGGGGCAGATGTAGCCACATAAGCCTTTCGTTGATTCCCACGGGCAGGTCAGAGAGTTGTTTCAGGAAACTGGACTTGACTGCAAATTCAACTCCATGAATCCTCTCTTCATCTTGTGCGTTTCCATTCCAAAAGAAAGTGTAGCTGCTGGTGGTTTCAGTCAGGGATCCTTCCTCTGCAAGCCTGGTTTCACTGAGGGCTGCGATGTCGATGTTGTAGCGTGAAAGTTCCTTGGCAACAAGGGCTGTTCTTCTTTGGGGTCTTGCTGAGTTCCCTCTGTCCTTGAGTGTGCGGACATTCTATGATCCTAACAGAAGTTTTTTTCTTCTCCTTTGAGTGTAACCGCATTGGCGGATGAACTGCCAGCTGCGGCAAGCTTACTAGTTATCTATCTGTAGGGCAGGCAATGTTTAGGCCACCTTTTCTAGGACCCCCCCCCCCATCAAAGTGCTGTCCTGAAAAGGGCTGCTCAGTCGCCATTGGTGCTGCCAGACTCCTCTGCTGCCCTGGGTACAGAGAAGAACGACCACCTGTCCAAAGGCCGCCTACGTGCAGGTTTGTGACTACAACTCCCAGTGGTCACCTCCACCTGTTGCTTCGCCACTCCCCCATCGCCGTAGGGCTTGTAGAAGACTGGGAGGGATTGAAAGTTGGGAGATGAACGTTGCACAATGTAACCAGGGCGTGAAAGATATTAAAGAGGAAAAGCCTCGCACAGAGACAATCCCACTCTCTCGGCCTCAGAAGTCAGGATCCAGTGGCATGAAGAATCGTTACGTCTGGCAACTTCCTTGGCTGCACTGGATAGCCGCGTCTTCTTAAGTGCTCTGCCACGCCCTACGCACTCCACAATGCGCTGCTGCAACGCCTTCTCAGCCACTGAACCCCCGGGCTTTCCTCCGCCTGATCCACCGATGCAGTCTTCGCGTGCTGAGATGAGCAAATTCCTATCTCACCAAGGGTTTCAGGCCCGTTGGCTACCCTCACCTGGTTTAGCCGGCCTGTCGAAGCCGTTGCCCGAGGTGTGGCTGCTGTCGCATGCAAACAGCTACGAGGAGCCACAGGTGAGAGCTGGGCATTGGTGGCACCAATAGATGACGAGCCACTCCAAGGATACCACTATACCAATACAATACAGTACAATATACAATACCATTATATGTTGCTTTTTTTTTGGAATTGGTTTATTAATATCACAAGTACTGACATCCAGTGAAAAGCTTTTGTTTGCCTGCTGTCCATGCTGACCATGCCATACATAATTACACCACAGTAGTAAACAGAAATCAGAATATAGTGTTGCAGCCGCAGAGAAGTGCAGTGTAGGTAGACAACCAAAGTGCAGGGGCCAGGATGAGGTAGATTGGGAGATCAAGATTTCATCTTTTAGTAGATGAGAGGCCATTCAAGAGTCCAATAACAGCTGGGTAGAAGCTGTCCTTGAACCTGGTGGTATATGTTCTCAAGCCTCTGTATCTTCTGCCCATTGGGAGAGTGGAGAAGAGAGAATGAGTGGAGTATGAGGGGCCCTTGATTATGCTCCCTGTCTTCCTGAGGCAACTAGAAGTCTAGACAGGGTCCATGGAGGGGAAGGTAGTTTTTGTGATAGACTAGGCTGCGTACACAACTCTCCACAGTTTCTGGTGGTGTCGGGCAGAACAGCTGTCACGAGTAAAAATATGGTGTAATTATCCACAATTAGAGCTTCTGTAGGAAAGGCTGAGCTATTCAACCATGGCAAGGTGTGGTAAAGGAGATGACAACCTCCATTCAGATTTGCTTCAATCATAGATCTGGTTAAAGAATTATGGACAAAGAAATGAAGCTGATGTTTCACCTTAAACCTGCCAGTAAATCATTATGACTGGAGTGCTGATTCCATTTTTAAATGACATTTGTGAGTGTAAAGAGATGGAAATGCTGTGATAATCCACTGCAGGTGTGGAAGTGATTCATTGTGACAGTATTTGGGAAGCTTATAAACTGCAGGTATGAACAATTATGTATTTTTATTAAGACAGTGTAAATTCAAAATGCTGCTTTTATTTGGAATATTCAGATGATGCATTCTGGTGAGGTCTGCAGATATATAAGTGCAACTTTAATCTATATTTCCTCCCTGCACCACTTTCAGCACATCCACTTCCTTCACCATGCAAGCTTTCATTATAATACAACAGATTTTTTTTTGCTTCAGAAGACGAATTGACTCCACCGGGTAATACAAAACATAAAACTTAACAGATTGAGGTAAACATCTGTTTTGTAGCTAATTACACAATCAAATATCTATCTCGCTCGTTATTACATTAGCACAGCATGTCTGTGCGTCCAAAAACAGGGTGAACTCACATCATCTACACTCTTACATACATAGTGTAAATATTCACGTCCCTTTACTTGGTTCAACTAAATTCTGCCTAAAGCTTCACCAGCAAATGATCATGGATGTTCTTGATCATTATTATGTACGGTGTCTATCTAGGAATGGAAGAGCATACGTCGCTTGAAGCAAATGGTTCCAGAAGCCTAGCTGGAACTGAGTGTGTGAACAGATGCTTGTGATTATTTGCTGATTAATGGAATGTTAAATAACTATTTAAATAAGAACTGGAGCTTCTGTCTATTAATCACTGCAGATGCCTGCATGGGCTTGCAAACTGGTTGTCATTGTATGTGGATTTTGTAATGTTCATACATCTAAATGCTACCTAAACTTGTCAGCAGCGTCCATTCCTCAAAGAATCAGTTTGGTGCATCATATTTTATATTTTCAGCTCTGCCATGCTTTCATTTTTGTCCCATCCAATTGCCTGTTTGATCTATTGGTAGCAGATGTTAGTACAGGTGATGAAGTTGAGCAGGCAACACTCTCCCAAGCCTGTGCCAAAGTTAGCTTCGGCCAATAGCAGTGCAAGCTGAATCTCCCTCTGCCTCATCCTCTTCAGAGCACAGTCGTGGACCACAACCGGCCCTTCAGCCCAGCTTGCCTGGCCCAATCATACTGCTAATTCAAAATGCACTTCTTCCTGCACGTGCTCTATGTGTCACGCTCCCTGTCATGTGACTGACTAAGTGCCTCTTAAATATTGCTGTCATATCAGCTTCCACTGACTCCACTTGTCATGCATTTTGGCACCTACCACTCCCTGTCTAAAAAGAACTTGCCTCATACATCTCCCTTAAACTCCCCCGTCCCTCACCTTAAAGCAACTTCCTCTCACAGCTAACATTTCCACCTTGGAAAAGATGCTCTATCTATACTAACTATCCTGCTCATAATTTTATACACTTCCAGCAAGTATAGCTCATATCATGATCCAACAATGTTTCAGAACCAGTTAGGTAGTTTGCAGGAAAGTGCTGTGACAAATGTTTATGAATATTCTTTCCCTCTCCCTCAGACTGTAGAGAACCTACTGAAAATGCTGACTTTATTATGAGCACTAACCTGCAAGATAGTGAAATCAAGATCAGAGAGTCGATGGACTGGAAACTCATTTGGACATCTCCAAAGTAATAGAGCCATGCCAATGTATGCTGGCCTATCTGGGAGTAATACAACCATGTGGGCTTTACTGGGTGTCCTTGCCCTGCCAGGAATTGTGTCTCCTCTTTCATTCGTAAGATCCTCCCTCATTCTTTCCTTCTGGCATGTAAATTACTATCAGGCTCTGGAACCCGGGGGGATAACTTCACTCAACTTCACTTGCTCATCACTTAAACGTTCCCACAACCTATGGACTCACTTTCAAGAACTCTTCATCTCGTGTCCTCGATAATTATTGCTTACTTTTTTCTTTTGAATTTGCACAGTTTGTTGTCTTTTGTACCTTGGTAGTTTGTCCATCCTGTTGGGTGTGGTCTTCCACTGATTCTATTACGTTTCTTGGAATTACTGTGTATGCCTGCAAGAAAATGAATCTCAGGGTTGTATATGATGACATATAGGTACTCTGATAATAAATTCACTTTGTACTTTGTAAAACTCCTTCAGCAGCACAACCTGCAAGATTCATGTGCAGTGAGGCTTTCAACTTCTCTGAACTGAATCAGAACGAGGTTTATTATCAATGATTTATGTCATGAAATTAATTGTTTTGTGGAAGGAGTACAGTGCAAAATATTTAAAAAATTACTTGTTCAAGTTGAAGTTTATTGTCATTCAAATGCATATATATGTACTGTATACTGCCAAACAAAACAACGTTCCTCTGGACCACAGTGCACAACACAGTATCCATAACTCACACAAAGCACATAAAGTAGTATTACCACAAATAAATTAACACTTAATAAAATATATCTCAGAAGTCTGACATTTAGCATAAGGTGCATTTACATCACAAGTTAAAAAGTAAATAGTATAACGCTACTGTCACTTCATACATGATGAGACCTGGGTGGCAACAGGGAGTTCAGTAGTCTCATGGCCTGGCTGAAGAATCTTCCCCAACCTAATAGTCCTTGTCCTAATGCTGTGGTACCTCCTGCATGATGGTAGGGGTTTAAAGAACTTGCAGGATGGATGGGAGTGATCTTTGACAATGCTAAGGGCCCTACATATGCAGCACTCCTGATAATTATCTCAGACGTGTGGAAGACCCTGATGATCCACTGAGAAGCCTTCAGAACCCTTCCTAAGGTCTCGCAGTCAGATGCCTTGCGATTCCTGTACCAGACAGTGATGCAGCTGGTCATGAATGGGTGGGGGAGGAGCACCTCACTTGTATCAAACCCCTCAGGAAGTGGAGATGCTTTGAGCTTTTTTGATCAACATGGTGGTATTGACAAACCAGATGAGACCATACTCTATATGCTTTCCAAGAAACTTGGTGCCCCTAACTCTCACCATGTAAGAGCCATTTATGTACAGTGCAGAGTGATCATCCTGCACCTTCCTAAAGTCCACAATCATCTCTTTAGTCTTGTCCACGTTGAGTCTCAAGTTGTTGCACTCACAGCCTTCTGCAAACCACTCTAGCTCCTCGCTGAATGCCATCTCGTCATTGTTGTTGATGAGGCTCACCATTGTTGTGTCATTGGTGAACTTGACGATTTGGTGTGAACTGGATCTAGCATCAGCAGTGTGAACAGCAGTGGGCTGAACATGCAACCACGGGGGGAGGGCGCCAGTGCTCAGCATGAAGGAGCAAGAGATGTTGCTGCCAACACAGACGGACTGAGGTCTTTCTGTCAACAAGTCCAGGATCCAGTTACAGAGCCAGGTATTTGAGATAAGTTACAATAAAAACAGATACACAAGAAGTGGAAAGGAATGTTTAGAAGTTATGGACCATCTAGAATTCTGATGGTGGAGGAGAAGCTGTTTCTAAATCATTGAGAGTGATTGTTGAGGTTCCTGTACCTCCTCCATGAGTGCGGTAATAAGAAAAGGGCACGTTCTGGAAGTGTGGGTCCTTAATGGTAGCACCACCTTCTTGTGGCACTGCCTTTTGAAGATGAGTGATGAGTGTTTCACCAGTGTTGGTGCTGGCTGAACCTACAATCCTCGACAGCCTCTTTCAATCCAGTAGATTGGAGCATGCATTCAAGGAGGTGATGCAATAGTTAGAATGCTTTCCAGGGTGCATCTGTAGAAATCAGCAAGAGGCTTTGGGTGACATTCCAGATCTCTGCTGACCTGGAAAGGTCTGGGGTCTAATCAATTTAAATGCCAGGCCAAATTGAAAAGGTCAGGTATGGGCTGAATCAAGGTGGGGGGGGGGGAGGGGAGGCAGAACATGAGAGCGTATCTAAGTGGCAGGGTCCAGGTCCAAAAGTGAGAAACAATCTGAGGTTTGGACGATTTAAGCACTGGGCCAGATCGAAAAGTTGAGGGTGTTGGGGTTGGAGGCGAAAGACGGGCCACTTCAGCACACTGCTCCACCAGGTTTACTCATCTCTGTGCTGAACTGAGGCTGTGGCCTGCAACCACTCGGCTCCTGGATTGGCTGCAGTGATGACTAGCTTTGTGGCTGTGGACTCACTTTCCTGAACTTCAGTTCTGAATGTTACCTGCTTACTTTTATTGTTTGCACAATTTGTTTTCTTTCTGCACATTGGACTTTTGATGATTTTCTTTTTATTTATGGGTTCTATTGGGTTTCTTTGTTTTGTGGCAGCCTGTAAGGACAGGAATCTCAATATGTATATTATATACATACTTTGATAATAAATATACTTTGTACTTATCAGAAACCTGACACAGTTGAAGCTCCAAATCGGTGAGATTTTCCCCCTTTAAAGTGTAATTCAGATTCCAGATCTTACAGTTGATATCATGGACTTCAGTTCCATTTACTAATTCCATTTACATTTAGACTTTTATTCCATAAACCAGTTTGAAATTGATTGAAGTCACCAAGTGACCTAAATACAAATGATAACATATGTTGCAATCATCACTTATTATAGGATTTTTATCATGACAGGCAATGAGGAAATACATAAAAATGAAGCAGGTAGAAAAAACAAAATGCTTTTATGGAATCCCATTAATTTAGTGAAAAGTTCCATGGCAATTTATGGGGATAATATCAAGCAGAAATACAAACTTAAAAAATGGGAAATGTTCAGCAGGTCAGACAGCATCTCTAAGAAGAGAAAGCTTCTGATCCAATGTTAGTGTTGTGTGTTCTGCTGACATTGCTCACAATGCGTTCCTCAGATTCTAGACAAACCTTTCCACCAAGCCATTTGTAGCTGGTTGGTACACTGCAGATTTAATGACTTATTCCACTCATTTTCGGGAATCGCTGAAGCGGTTCTGCAACAAACTGAGGTCCATTGTCACTGACTGAAAGTTCTGAAACACCAGTCCTTGCAAAGAGGCTTCTCAACACATCAGCAGTGTGCCAGGCTGTAATGGAGGCTATTGGGAAAACTTCTGGCCACTTTGTAGCTGCAGCCACTAATTTGTGCCCATGAATGGTCCAGCAAAATCCACTTGAATCCTCTGCAAGGGCGATGTATGTCATTCCCAAGGATGGAGAAACATTGCTCTTGATATCGTCTGGATGTGTTGGCTTCACAAAGAGTGTCAGCAAGCTGTTTGATCTGTTGATCTATCCCAGGCCACCAGACAAAGCTTTGAGCCAACATTTTGACTTTGACCAGCATGTAACTCGTCCAATACCTTAGCTCTCCGCTTGGATGGTACAACTCTCAATCCCTACATAAGATAACCCCTGTCAAGGACAAGTTCATCCCAGTGCCAGTAAGAATGAGGGAACTGGAATTTCCGCTCACATTCCAGCCATTCTGAGTGGCCATTTAGACTTGAGACACTGTGGGGTATTTTCTGGTTTCCTTCTGGATCATCTCTGCTGTAACCAGGAGAGTTTCGAATTGCATTAGGGAGACTAGCGTCCTCTTTTGTAAATGTTTCAGGTGTTTCCTTTTCCAAGGGTAATCGGGACAATACATCAGAATTTCAATGATTAGTTGTCCTCTTGAATTTGATCTTGTGATTGTGTCTTCCAAGGAACAGAGCCCCTCTCCGTGTTCATGCTGCAGCTGTTCGTGGAACACCCCTCTGTGGATCGAAAATGGACACTAGTGGTTGATGATCAGTAATGAGGGTAAACTCTCTCCCATACAAGTACTGGTTGAAGTGCTTTACACCCCAAACCAGACTCAAGGCCTCTCTGTCAATCTGTGTGTACGGTTTCTCTGCATTGGTAAGGGAACTTGATGCAAAGGCTATGGAGTGTTCCTTCCATCACTCACAACATGTGACATGCGACAAAGCATCACAGGCAAGCTTCACTGAATGATGCGGATTATTACATTTAAGTAGTGTCTGATGTCGCCATTTCCTTTGTCTTTTGGAAAGCCACCTCACACTGCTTTGTCCATTGCCATCTCTTCCCAATCTGTAGTAACAAGTTCAAGGGGTGGAGCACAGAGGCGAGGTTTGGCAGAAAACTTTTATAGTAATTGACAAATCCTTAAAACAACACAACTGTGACACTTCCTTTGGCCTTGGGGCATTCACCGATGCTTGAATTTTCTCAGCACACTTGCGTTAGCTTGTGCATCAACAGTGTAACCACAGTAAGGGATGCTTAGTTTAAAAAAATTCACACTTGTTGCATCGTGCTCTGGACGCATAATAACACTGAGCACCTGGTCCATAGCTTTCTGCCAGAGTGCAGATGCTACTCCAAATACATTATAGTGATAAAGCCTTTTGTAAGTGTTTAAATTGAGACACACTTTGGACTCTTCTTCCCTGTCCATCTGTAGGTAGGCCTTAGCTAAGCCCACTTTGCTGAAGTGCTTTCCTTCAGAATGGTTTGCAAAGATATCTTCTATCCTGGGCAGAGGGCATTGATCTACTTTCAGTACTGGGTTGATGGTGACCTTAAAATCACCACAGATCCTGTCTGACCAAACTTTCTTAGATACTGGGACCACTGGAATTGCCCATGGGCTCCATTCAACCTTAGAAAAAATTCCCTTCAGTCTCCGTGTAAACGAGCTCACTGAATACTTTATCATGGGTGGTATATAGAACCAGGTGGGCTTTGTAAAAATTTGGTGTGGCATTTTTATTCAATGTAATTTCACCCTTGATGTCTTTGAGTTTTCCAATAACATCCTTGAACACTGCTGAGGCACCATCCAGAACCTTCCTTAATTTGCTTTCCGTTGACTGTACTGCAGGAGATGTGGCATGCAAATGGTGGATGGATCTCCAATCAAGTCATAGTTGTCTCAGTCAGTCACACCCTCTCAATGCTGGCTCCTCTGTTCTAACCACATACACGCACAATGTGGCTTTCTGGATGCTGTATTTCACTGTTAGGAATGTCATTCCCACAGGAATTATCTTTTGGATTTCATATGGTTTCAGTAAGGCATTTGATAAAGTTCCCCATGCAAGGCTCATTCAGTAAGTAAGGAGGCAGTGGATCCAAGGAGACCTTGCTTTGTGGATCCAGAATTGGCTTGTCCGCAGTAGGCAAAGGGTGATTGTAGGTGGTTCATATTCTGCATGGAGGCTGGTGACCAGTGGTGTTCTGCAGGGATCTGTTCTGGCACCCCTCCTCTTGGTGATTTTTATAAATGACCTGGATGAGGAAGTAGAAGGGTGGGCGAGTAAGTTTGCCAATGACACAAAGGTTGGGGGTGTTGTGGATGGTCTGGAGGGTTGTCAAAGGTTACAGCGGACGTCAATAGAATGTAGAAAAAGACTGAGAAGTGACAGATGGAGTTCAGCCCAGTTAACAGTGAAATGGTTCATTTGGGTAGGTCAAATTTGAAGACAGAATATAATATTAATGGTAAGACTCTTGGCAATGTGGAGGATCAGAGAGATCTTGCAGTGCATGTCCATAGGACACTCAAAGCTGCTGCGCAGGTTGACTGTGTTGTTGAGAAGGTGTATGGTGTGTTGGCCTTCATCAACTGTGAGACTGAGTTCAAGAGCCGTGAGGTAATGTTACAGCTATATAAGACCTTGGTCAGACCCCACTTGGAGTAGTGTGTTCAGTTCTGGTCACCTCACTACAGGAAGGATGTGGAAACCATAGAAAGGGTGCAGAGGAGATCTACAAGGATGTTGCCTGGATTGGAGAGCATGTCTTATGAGAATAGGTTGAGTAAACTTGGCCTTTTCTCCTTGGAGCGATGGAGGATAAGAGGTGACCTGATAGAGATGTATAAGATGATGAGAGGCATTGATTGTGTGGATAGCCAGAGGCTTTTTCCCAGGGCTGAAATAGCTAACAAGAGGGGGCATAGTTTTAAGGTGCTTGGAAATAGGTACATGGGGGTATGTCAGGGTTAAGTTTTTCACACAGAGAGTGGTGGGTGTGTGGAATGCACTGCCAATGACAGTGGTAGAGGTGATACCATAGGGTCTTTTAAGAGACTCTTAGATAGGTACATGGAGCTTAGAAAAATAGAGGGTTATGCAGTAGGGAAATTCTAGACAGTTTCTAGAGTAGGTTACATGGTAGGCACAACATTGTGGGCTGAAGGGCCTGTAATGTGCTGTAAATTTCTGGGTCCTATGTTCCATGTTCTATGTTTTTTGTCCAGTGTAAGTTCTTAGTTGGGTATCTGCAGGCTTCAGCTCAGTATCTTTGACATGCCATTCAAACTCATTTTGTGGAATGACTGAAACAGCCAAGCCAGTGTCCAATTCTATTTTAATTAATTTGTTGTTCACTTCTGGTGTAAAGCATGTTGCTTGTCCCTTGTTAGTTTACACATTGTTAATCTCAATGCTACTCAGTCCTGTGTCACTCTCATCGTTATCGGATTTTTCATCAACAGCATGCAAATGAGTGCTCTTTTTGAAACTGCAGCTTGACTTTTTTATCTTTTTCCCTTCTCTGTGTAGTCCATTTATTTTTGTCTGCCTGGCATGCTCTTTGTTTGTGTCCTGCTGCAAGCTTCACCTTTAAACTGCTTTGAGCTGAACCAGATACTCCTTCCTTTTGATTCCACATATGAAACCTAAAGCACTCTGCTATGAACAACGTTTTCACTGCTAAATGTTCCAGTTCAAAATATCAGCAAAGCTCATTTCAGCTGGTTTGGTTGGAGTAGACAAACCTCTAAGCAAACTGTACACTTTTTTGCTGATTGCACTCAACAAAGTACTCATTTCTCATCGGTTATTCTATTTGCTTTAAAATACTGCTCAATTCATCCAGTATACATCACCCAGTTATCTGCTGTACTATTGAACACATCTATCTTTCTGATGTAGCCAACTATATCTGCTTTTTTAAATTTATTATTACCATCTGGCACTCACTTTATGAACCCGTGAATTTCAACTATTTTCTGCTTTTTCTTTTGACTCGACCATCTGTCTCTCCTTTCAAAGAAACATGCGTTGCACCTTTTTTTAAAAACTTGAGTGTCTCTCTCTCCCTTTCCAAAGAACATGCTGCTCTTCAACTGGTAGTTATTTGTCTCGTGGTCATTTTAAAGCTTTCTCATCACCACTGTTTTGTTTTGAAACTTCAGAAATGAATCAAAAGAAAAACATGGCAGCCCAGGGATACCTGTGTACTTAGTTTTTATTTTAGTAAGGTGCTCACTTATGACATTGTGGCATAACGACATATGCCATTTACATACTTTTACATATAACCCATAATGAATTATGTAACCAACAAAGAATGCTTAATCAAACAATATATTTAAAATATTACACAAATATGATTGAAATATTAAATACACAACTACTTGATCTGTGCATTTTATCATCTTGTACACCACTATCAAGTCACCACTGCTTCCATGTTTGTAAATATATCACCTGCCTTCATTGCCTCTGAGACAATCCTGGAACTTCCTCCCCGACAGCAGACTGGGAGCTCCTCACTGGTAGAACTGTTGTAGTTCTAGAAGGCAATTTACCAACACCCTCCCAGGGGCAATTAATGACGGGCAATAGATACTTGAATTTCCAGTGAAGCCATATACTAAAACTTGGAAAAATATAAACATTAAAAACTTAAATTTAAATTCCTGCGATTTCTCTTAAATTGCTATTTTCACCCCCACCCCTCTGCTCTTCCAACTAAAGGAGACAGAGATTAATGGTGATGCTTTCTGTTTAGTTTACCCACTACGTCATCTCATCAACATTGTCAAGACCAAAAGCAGATTGGGTGACGGCTTTGCAAGATGCTCAGACAACATACATAACCCTGATCTTTCAGCTACCTGTCACTTCAATTTGCCACATCATTCCTACTGTGACCTCTCTGTCCTTGTCCTGCACTGTTCAAATCAAGCTTAATGGAAACCCAAGGAACAGCATCTCATCTTTCCCTGGGCACATCACAGCATTCAGAGCTCAATTATTGTTTGCTGCAGTTTCAGATTAAAGCACTGCAACATCTGAGAATATTACCACAATCCCCATTGTTGGCTCTTTTTGCTTACTCTCTTTTCTTGTCCCATTACTACTCTATTGCATGTTATGTCTCTAACTTTCCACATGATCAAATATCTTTGTAATTGCCTCCCCCATCACAATCTACTTTGTTATGATCTTAAGACCATTAGAGCATAAGATATAGGAGCAGAATTAGGCTATTCAGCCCATCGAGTCTGCCCTGCCATTAAATTGTGGCTGATTTATTAACCCTTTCAATCCCATTTTCCTGCTTTCTCCCTGTAGCCTCTGACGCCCTTCCTAACCAAGAACCCATGTTAAATATACCCAAGGACTTGACATCCACAGACATCTGTGGCAATGAATTTCCCTGCATTTGGATTTGCCAGCAGTTGGTGAGGAATTTTGTCTAGAATTCCTTCCATGTGTCAGAGCACCAAGTGTCTGCCTTGGACTCTGTTGTTGAGCCTGCCAGTGGATACCCAATGGAGCCTGACGAATATAACTGGAGCCTCAGTTCTGGGCAGAGGATGGCAATGTAAGTTTGTTTTCCTGTTTGTAGGTTAGGTGGATTCTCCAGAGATAATGTTGGAGATATCTCCCTAGCACTTTGAGGAGCTTGCTGTTGGTAGCCCAGCCTTCCAATATCTGCTGCCTGGTAGACAATGGGCTTCTGTTGAGTTTAAGGTCTTGATCTTCAGAAGGTCAAATGCTAAGGTGGCCTACTGCAAGCAGCTGAGATTTTCCTTGCTGAAGACTACCTTCACTGAATGGTGACTCCCGAGATATGGAGTGATGTCATTGTGGAGCATTAATATCAAGCGGTGTGTGTGTATTGTGCAGTTGGACAGGGTGGTAGATACGTTTGTTTTGCAGTTGTTCAGCGTAACCCCCATTCGCTCACATTTCAATGGCATTGTTTGTTAAATGCTTGAAGGTAGCAGAAATATATTTTCACAGACACTATTAAATGCTGTTTAGCAAGTCAAAACACATAGGTGCCCTGTATCTGTACTGATATACTTTGAACCAGATTTATAAATAATGGCAAGCATCATCAAATATTATAAACACAACAGTTTTTACAGATACTGGAAATTCAGAGTAACACACAAAATGCTGGAGGAACTCAACAGGTCAGGTAGCATCTACGAAGAGGAATAAACAGTTGACAATTGGGCCAAGACCCTTCATCAGGACTCCTTCGTCAAATACTACAATTTCCTTAAAAGTTAAAAGTAATGCATGATCCACAGTCAATGTGTGTTCTGCATATGTGCTTGTGTGTGTGTGTGTGTGTGTGTGTGTGCGCACGTGTGCATGTGAATATGTTTATTAGTGTTAGTGTGTATTTGTGTATGAGTTTGTGGATGTGCTTCTGCATGTGCATGCATGGTGTGTGTGTGTGTGTGTACTGTATATACGTGTAGGTGTGTGTAAAATGCTGTGCATGTGTTGAGTGTGAGTGCACTAGACAATGGAACAGGTGATGAGCTGGAAGAGGTTATGTGGTGCTTGGGGAGTGGTTGCTAGAAATGGAGCTGGATAGGCAAGGGAATGACTGGCACTCAGGGATTGTTGACCTGCAACAAATACAAGGGGTGGCATTTCATGGCACCTGGGCACCTAGGCCATCTAAGCTCAGCAGAACAACATCATGGGCCACTTGGTATCCTCTCCTGGTGATTGTTTTCTTGGAGCCAATTCGTTAACTTCTCAGGAATTTCTTCTGTCTTGCTAATCTGCCGCTGAAATGTATTGAATTAAGATGTTATTAGATTCATTGAAGAGGGAGGTGTGCAGTGTGGGGTAGAATAAAGGAAAAGGCTGGAGATTCAGATACATTTCTTCATCCAATATCAAAAACTGTAGATGGTGGAAATCTGAAATAAAAGTAGCAAATCGTGAAAACACTCAGCAAAGGAAACAGGTAATGTTTCAAGTCAAAGCAAGACTGCTTCTCTCTCCACAGATGTTGCTTGACGTCCTGAGTGTTTCCCTACTTCCTTATAGAGGATGTCACTTCAGCCCACAGAGTATGTGCCAACTCACAGAATAATTCCATTCTATCTGTTGTTCTCCCTACATTCCCATCAGCTTCCCTTGGATCATATGGTAGTTTGGTAGTTTGCCTCCCTGGTAGTTTCCCATCAGCTCCCCTTGGATCATATGGTAGTTTGGTAGTTTGCCTCCCTGGTGCCAGGGTCCGGGATATTTCTGATCGTGTCCAAGATATCCTGAAGTGGGAGGGTGAGGAGCCAGAGGTCGTGGTACATATAGGTACCAATGACATAGGTAGGAAAAGGGATGAGGTCCTGAAAGGAGAATATAGGGAGCTAGGAAGGGAGTTGAGAAAAAGGACCGCAAAGGTAGTAATCTCGGGATTACTGCCTGTGCCACGCGACAGTGAGAGTAGGAATGCGATGAGGTGGAGGATAAATGTGTGGCTGAGGGATTGGAGCAGGGGGCAGGGATTCAAGTTTTTGGATCATTGGGACCTCTTTTGGCACAGGCATGACCTGTACAAAAAGGACGGGTTACACTTGAATCCTAGGGGGACCAATATCCTGGCAGGGAGATTAGCGGGGGCTACTGAGGTGACTTTAAACTAGAATGGTTGGGGGGTGGGAATCAAATTAAAAAGGCTAGGCGTAAGAAGGTTAGTTCATAACAGGGGGATGGGAACCAGTGCAGAGAGACAGAGGGGTGTAAAGTGAGGGTAGAAGCAAAAAGTACTAAGGAGAAAAGTAAAAGTGGCAGACCGACAAATCCAGGGCAAGCATTAAAAAGGGCCACTTTTCAGCATAATTGTATAAGGGCTAAGAGAGTTGTAAAAGAGCGCCTGAAGGCTTTGTGTGTCAATGCAAGGAGCATTCGTAATAAGGTGGATGAATTGAAAGTGCAGATTGTTATTAATGACTATGATATAGTTGGGATCACAGAGACATGGCTCCAGGGTGACCAGGGATGGGAGCTCAACGTTCAGGGATATTCAATATTCAGGAGGGATAGACATGAAGGAAGGGGAGGTGGGATGGCGTTGCTGGTTAAAGAAGAGATTAACGCAATAGAAAGGAAGGACATAAGCCGGGAAGATGTGGAATCGATATGGGTAGAGCTGCGTAACACTAAGGGGCAGAAGACGCTGGTGGGAGTTGTGTACAGGCCACCTAATAGTAGTAGTGAGGTCGGAGATGGTATTAAACAGGAAATTAGAAATGTATGCAATAAAGGAACAGCAGTTATAATGGGTGACTTCAATCTACATGTAGATTGGGTGAACCAAATTGGTAAAGGTGCTGAGGAAGAGGATTTCTTGGAATGTATGCGGGATGGTTTTTTGAACCAACATGTCGAGGAACCAATTAGAGAGCAGGCTATTCTGGATTGGGTTTTGAGCAATGAGGAAGGGTTAATTAGCAATCTTGTCGTGAGAGGCCCCTTGGGTAAGAGTGACCATAATATGGTGGAATTCTTCATTAAGATGGAGAGTGACATAGTTAATTCAGAAACAAAGGTTCTGAACTTAAAGAGGGGTAACTTTGAAGGTATGAGACGTGAATTAGCTAAGATAGACTGGCAAATGACACTTAAAGGATTGACAGTGGATATGCAATGGCAAGCATTTAAAGGTTACATGGATGAACTACAACAATTGTTCATCCCAGTTTGGCAAAAGAATAAATCAAGAAAGGTAGTGCACCCGTGGCTAACAAGAGAAATTAGGGATAGTATCAATTCCAAAGAAGAAGCATACAAATTAGCCAGAGAAAGTGGCTCACCTGAGGACTGGGAGAAATTCAGAGTTCAGCAGAGGAGGACAAAGGGCTTAATTAGGAAGGGGAAAAAAGATTATGAGAGAAAACTGGCAGGGAACATAAAAACGGACTGTAAAAGCTTTTATAGATATGTAAAAAGGAAAAGACTGGTAAAGACAAATGTAGGTCCCCTGCAGACAGAAACAGGTGAATTGATTATGGGGAGCAAGGACATGGCAGACCAATTGAATAATTACTTTGGTTCTGTCTTCACTAAGGAGGACATAAATAATCTTCCAGAAATAGTAGGGGACAGAGGGTCCAGTGAGATGGAGGAACTGAGCGAAATACATGTTAGTAGGGAAATGGTGTTAGGTAAATTGAAGGGATTGAAGGCAGATAAATCCCCAGGGCCAGATGGTCTGCATCCCAGAGTGCTTAAGGAAGTAGCCCAAGAAATAGTGGATGCATTAGTGATAATTTTTCAAAACTCGTTAGATTCTGGACTAGTTCCTGAGGATTGGAGGGTGGCTAATGTAACTCCACTTTTTAAAAAAGGAGGGAGAGAGAAACCGGGGAATTATAGACCAGTTAGCCTAATGTCGGTGGTGGGGAAACTGCTGGAGTCAGTTATCAAGGATGTGATAACAGCACATTTGGAAAGCGGTGAAATGATCGGACAAAGTCAGCATGGATTTGTGAAAGGAAAATCATGTCTGACAAATCTCATAGAATTTTTTGAGGATGTAACTAGTAGACTGGATAGGGGAGAACCAGTGGATGTGGTATATTTGGATTTTCAAAAGGCTTTTGACAAGGTCCCACACAGGAGATTAGTGTGCAAACTTAAAGCACACGGTATTGGGGGTAAGGTATTGGTGTGGGTGGAGAATTGGTTAGCAGACAGGAAGCAAAGAGTGGGAATAAACGGGACCTTTTCAGAATGGCAGGCGGTGACTAGTGGGGTAACGCAAGGCTCAGTGCTGGGACCCCAGTTTTTTACAATATATATTAATGACTTGGATGAGGGAATTAAATGCAGCATCTCCAAGTTTGCGGATGACACGAAGCTGGGTGGCAGTGTTAGCTTGGAGGAGGATGCTAAGAGGATGCCGGGTGACTTGGATAGGTTGGGTGAGTGGGCAAATTCATGGCAGATGCAATTTAATGTGGATAAATGTGAAGTTATCCACTTTGGTGGCAAAAATAGGAAAACAGATTATTATCTGAATGGTGGCCGATTAGGAAAAGGGGAGGTGAAACAAGACCTGGGTGTCATTATACACCAGTCATTGAAAATGGGCATGCAGGTACAGCAGGCGGTGAAAAAGGCGAATGGTATGCTGGCATTTATAGCGAGAGGATTCGAGTACAGGAGCAGGGAGGTACTACTGCAGTTGTACAAGGCCTTGGTGAGACCACACCTGCAGTATTGTGTGCAGTTTTGGTCCCCTAATCTGAGGAAAGACATCCTTGCCATAGAGGGAGTACAAAGAAGGTTCACCAGATTGATTCCTGGGATGGCAGGACTTTCATATGAAGAAAGACTGAATGAACTGGGCTTGTACTCGTTGGAATTTAGAAGATTGAGGGGGGATCTGATTGAAACGTATAAGATCCTAAAGGGATTGGACAGGCTAGATGCAGGAAGATTGTTCCCGATGTTGGGGAAGTCCAGAACGAGGGGCCACAGTTTGAGGATAGAGGGGAAGCCTTTTAGGACCGAGATTAGGAAAAACTTCTTCACACAGAGAGTGGTGAATCTGTGGAATTCTCTGCCACAGGAAACAGTTGAGGCCAGTTCATTGGCTATATTTAAGAGGGAGTTAGATATGGCCCTTGTGGCTACGGGGGTCAGGGGGTATGCAGGGAAGGCTGGGGCGGGGTTCTGAGTTGGATGATCAGCCATGATCATAATAAATGGCGGTGCAGGCTCGAAGGGCCGAATGGCCTACTCCTGCACCTATTTTCTATGTTTCTATGTTTCTATATCACTCCTCCATTCACAATGGGGGCAATTTATAGTGGCCAAATTAACCGAATAACCTGCACATTTTTTAGAGCTGCGGGAGGAAATCAGAGCAGGTCACAGGGAAGATGTGCAAACTTCGCACCAGCAGCACCAGAGGTCGGAATTGAATCCAGGTCACTAGAACTGTGAGGCAGCAACTCTTCTCAGAGAAAATTTAAAAATCAAAGATATAAAGGGGCATGGAGCCCTAGTGCAAAATTCCCCAATGGTTAACTTGCAGATTGAGTCATTAGTAAGGAAGGAAAACACACGTATGGCATTCATGTCCAGAGGACCAGAACATAAAAGCAAAAACATAATACTGAGGTTTTATAAAGCACTGGTCAGACCACATATGGAGTATTGTGAGCAGTTTTAGGCCACATACCTAAGAAAGGATGTGCCAGCATTGCAGAGGGTCCTGAAGAGGTTTAGAAGAATTATCCTGTGTGTGAAAGAGTAAATGTATGAGGAGCATTTGATGGCTCTAGGCCTGTACTTGCTGGAGTTTAGAAGAGTGTGGGTGGATCTCATGGAAACCTAGCAAGTATTGAAAAGCCCAGGTAGAGTGGATGCGGAGAGGATGTTTCCAATAGTGGAAGAGTCTAGGATTAGGAGCACAGCTCAAAATAGAAGGACGTGCCTTTAAAACAGAAATGAGGTGAGACTTCTTTAGCCAAAGGGTAGTGAATCTGTGGAATTCATTGCTACAGACAGCTGTGGAGCCCTAGTCATTGGGCATATTTAAAACCAAGGTTGATAGATCCTTGATTGGTAAGGGTGTCCAAAAGTTATGGGGAGAATGCAGGAGAATGGGGCAGAGAGGAAAAATAAATCAGCCATGATGGAATGGTGGAGTAGGCCAAATTACCTATTTCTGCTCGTTTATCAGTGTGCATTGCCCCTGAACTTCTCAACTGTCTGAGTGACCCTATAATTAGGAAATCAAAATTTTTCTCTGGATTGAACTAATGAGACGATTTGGTGCGGGTTATTCATTACTTTAATCTATTAACACAATTATTTTCACTGTTTCTAGATCTTTGGCAGACAAAAGAAAATAATATTCAAAGATCAGGACCTTAAAATGAGATAAAGCTATGGTCTATGGACAGCAAGGACCTCTGCCTTACTGCATGTTTCTGGGGCATGGACTAACTACCTGTAACAGGCAACTCAAAGCACTGGAGAAATACCACCAGCAAAATCCTTCAAACCGATTGGCTGAAGAGGTCAGCCAATGCATTGCCCTCTCTCAGGTCTGAGTCCGTGGTATCATGTTCAATATGATCCGCCGGGCAAGTCACAGACTCCGCAAATGATCAGTCTGAGCTCCAGCTTTGCAAGAGATCTCCAGGGGGGCTGTGGAAACACTTTAAGGACATTCCCAAATTCTCTTTGAAATCCTCACTGACCCACGACTGCACAAACTGCCAGGAAGGTACTGAGCATTTTATATCTCTAGGCTAGGATCAAGGAAGGGGGGGGGCAGACATGAGCAACAGAAGGAATACGGAACATTGCAGGCAATCCACCAGTGTGCCATCAACTCCATCTGTGTCACATAGGAACTCACCCAAAATCCTGACCGATTGCACAAAAAGGAATTTCCCCACTGAATACCATTTTATTCACTGCAATGGACACATATAATCTTGATAAACATACGTTAGTCAAATGCTTAATTCTGAAAATTGCAGAATTACTTTAATGCATTCCTTGCAGCACTATGAGCATGTATAGTGCCAAACGTTCAAAGATTCAAAGTACATTATCAAAATACTATACATATACAGTATACAACCCAGAGATACATTCTCCAGCAGACAGCCAAGGAACAAAGAAACACCATAAAACCTATTAAAAAAAATCAAACACCCAACACATGAAAAAAGAACAAATTGCACAAATGCAGAAAGCAAGTGAATGACACACATCATACTAAGTGTCAAACCGCAGAGCTGTTAAATGGTCTGGAAGTGTTCAATTTGTTCAGATCAGTTCAGTCTAGTACTGTGTTGTTCATGGACTGCAGGCTGCAGAGCTAGTCTGCACTGAACCCTGCCCAGATCAAACCACACACAATAGCAAAAAAAGAGCAACCACAATCCAGAAACACATATAACACGAACCACAGAATCCTCCAAAAAACAATCAATGCTCCAATTTCTTCCTTCAGATAAGAACTGCTTTTTGGAAAGCAAACTTTAATATTTGCTGGATATGTGGTGACCAAAAGCTGTATGTATTCTTGGATCAAAATCTCTGCTCATCTGCACATTTGTGCATTGTGCATTCCTTCTTTTGATATCTGAGCTGCACCAGATAATGATGTTAAATCTTTAAAATGGAGATTTCCAGGAATGATCCCATCTGATATGATGGCTACTCTCAGGATTATTTCATAACTAGTGCAGGGGGCAGGATTTCAGGTTGTTAGATCATTGAACCACTTCCGTGGCAGGGTAACCTGCACAAAAGAGACAGGTTGCACTTGAACTGGAGGGGAGCCAATGTCCTGGCCAAGAGATTTACTTGTGCTACTCAGGAGGGTTTAAATTAGTTTGGCAGGGTAATATGAACCAGAATACCAAAGCTCATAATACATTTATTATCAAAGCACATATATATCACCACATACAACCCTGAGATTCAATTTCTTGCGGGCATTAACAGTAAATACAAGAAACCTAACAGGATCAATGAAAGACTGCCCCAGCAGCAAGGTGGACAAACAACCAATGAGCAAAACAATATGTGCAAATAAAAATGAAAATAAAAGAGAAAAAGAAATAATAAATAAGTAAACAATAAATATAAAAAACAGAAGATGAAGAGTCCTTGAAAGGGAGTCCATAGATTATGGGAACATTTCAGTGATGGGGTGAGTGAAGTTATCTCCTGTGGTTCCAGAGCCTGATGGTTGAGGGGTGATAACTGTTCCTGAACCTGGTGGAGTGAGTGCTGAGACTTCCGTACCATCTTCCTGATGGTAACAGCAAGAAGAGAGCATGGCCTGGGGTGGGTGGGAGTCCTTGAAGATGGATGTTTTCCTGAGATAGCGTTCCATGTGGATGTGCTCAATGGTGGGGTGGGCTTTACTTGTGATGGACTGGGCCATATACACTACCTTATCCATATCAATAAAGCTCCACTACACCTCTATAGAAGTTTGTTAAAGTTTTAGATGTCATGCTGAATCTTCACAAATGTCTCAGGAAGTGGCGGTGCTGTGGTTCTCTCTTTATAGTGGCACTTATGTGCTGGACCCAGGGCTGATCTCTGAAATGAGAAATTTATAGCTTCTGACCCTCTCCACCCCTGATCCCCCAATAAGGATTGGCTCCTCCTGAAGTCAATAATCAGCTCCTTGATCTTGGTGACACTGAATAAGAGGTTGTTGTGATGTCCCACTCAGCCTGATTTTCAATCTTCCTCCTATACGCTGATTCATCATCACCTTTGATTCAGCCTACGACAGTGGTGTCATCAGCAAATTTAAAATATGTGTAGACTCTTAGTCATAAGTATAAAGCAAGTAGAGCAGGGGGCTAAGCACACAGCCTTGTGGTGCACCTGCACCGGATCAGAAAGGAGAGGTTTTTGAGAGGAAGGTTGATGTCAGGGCCAGTAATAACTGGCAGGAGCAAATAAATAGATACAATGGTGTGTTGAGTTTGAAGTGTGTGTATGTTAATGATATGAGTATTATGGGTAAAGATGATGAACTTAGAGCATGGATCAGTACATGGAACTATGACATTGTGGCCATTAGGAAAATTAGGAAAAGGGGAGGTGCAACGAGACCTGGGTGTCATTATACACCAGTCATTGAAAGTGGGCATGCAGATACAGCAGGCGGTGAAAAAGGTGAATGGTATGCTGGCATTTATAGTGAGAGGATTTGAGTACAGGAGCAGAGAGGTACTACTGCAGTTGTACAAGGCCTTGGTGAGACCACACCTGGAGTATTGTGTGCAGTTTTGGTCCCCTAATCTGAGGAAAGACATCCTTGCCATAGAGGGAGTACAGAGAAGGTTCACCAGATTGATTCCTGGGATGGCAGGACTCTCATATGAAGAAAGACTGGATGAACTGGGCTTGTACTCGTTGGAATTTAGAAGATTGAGGGGGGATCTGATTGAAACGTATAAGATCCTAAAGGGATTGGACAGGCTAGATGCAGGAAGATTGTTCCCGATGTTGGGGAAGTCCAGAACGAGGGGTCACAGTTTGAGGATAGAGGGAAAGCCTTTTAGGACCGAGATTAGGAAAAACTGCTTCACACAGAGAGTGGTGAATCTGTGGAACTCTCTGCCACAGGAAACAGTTGAGGCCAGTTCATTGGCTATATTTAAGAGGGAGTTAGATATGGCCCTTGTGGCTACGGGGGTCAGGGGGTATGGAGGGAAGGCTGAGGCGGTGTTCTGAGTTGGATGATCAGCCATGATCATAATAAATGGCAGTGCAGGCTCGAAGGGCCGAATGGCCTACTCCTGCACCTATTTTCTATTTTTCTATGTTTCTATTACAGATACTTGCTTGAGAGAGGGACGGGAATCGGTACTTAATGTTCCAGGGTTTCAATGTTTTAGAAAAGATAGAGAGGGAGGTAAAAGAGGTGGGGGAGTTGCCCTACTAATCAGGTACGACATCACAGCTGCCCTCAGAGGAGCAGTTGTCCACTGTTTCTGTAAAATAGGAAAGGTGCAATCACACTGAAGGTGTTGCACTACAGGTTTGTCACCTGGACATTGAGGAACAGACATGTCGGTAGTTTAAGAAAAGGGGCAAAAACAGTCGAGTGTTGTCATGGGGGACTTCAACTTCCCTGATATCAACTGGGACCTTCTTAGTGCAAGAGGTTTAAATGGAGCAGAATTTGTTATGTGCATCCGGGAGGGTTTCTTAAATCAATATGTAGATAGCCCAACAAGAGCAAGGGCTGTACTGTACCTGGTGTTGGGTAATGAATCTGGCCAGGTGACTCACCTTCGGTGAGTGAGCAGTTAGGGAACAGTGACCATAACTCCTTAAGTTTTAAGTTTTAAGATAGCTATAAATAAGTACGTATAAGTATAGACCCTGAAGGAAAGTATTAAATCAGAGCAGGGGAAATCACAAGGGTATGAGGCAGAAACTTAGGAGAGTTAATTGGGAACAGCTGTTTTGGGGCAAGTCTACATCTGACATGTGGAAGATGTTTAAAGACCAACTGCACAGAATATAGGACAGGTATGTTCCAGTCAGAAGAAAGGACAAGGATGGCAAGGTAAGAAAACCTTGGACGTCGAGGGAGGTGATGAATTTAGTCAAGAAGAAAATGGAGAAGTATGTAACGCTTAGGAGGCAGGAATCAAAAAATACCTTTGAGGATTATAGAGAAGCCAGAAAAGAGCTCAAGAAGGGAATAAGGAAAACGGGAGGGGCCCTGTAAAGTCTTTGGTAGGTAGGATTAAAGGAAATCCCAAGGGATCCTATACATACACCAAGAATAAGAGGTTAACTAGGGAGCAGGTAGAACCACTCAAAGATAAAGGCAGATGTTTGCTTGGATGTGGAAGACATGGGTGAGGTCCTTAATGAGTACTTTACAGCAGTTACCGGAGAAGGATGTGGAGGATCAGGAGATCATTGCTGATCATATTGATATGATAGAAGATTTCAAGGTAAAGGAGGAGGTAGTGTAGGTCTCTAAGCCCCCCAGGGCCTGATGGGATATTGACAGAGACAAGAGAGGAGATTGTTGGGGCCTTGACCAATATGTTTGTGCCCTCTCTAGTCACAGACGAGGTGCCAGTGGACTGGTAAGTAGCTAATGTTGCTCCATTAATCAATAAGGGAATCAGGGATAACCCTGGAAACATCATTCCCTTATACCCCTCCCTCCCCCACCCTCCTCTCACCTGTCACCTGGCAGCTCCAGCTCCTCCTCTTCCCCCATCTTTTTATTCTGGCTTCTGCCCTTTTCCTTTCCTGTCCTGATGAAGGTTCTCAGTGCAAAATATAGACAGTTCAGTTCTTCCTGTAGAAGCTGCCTGACCTACTGAGTTCCTCCAGCACTTTATGGAGGCAGCTCTGAAAAGGAACAACTGTTATACCTGGTGGGTAGAGACCAAGCTGAACATAAAAACAAGACGCATTTTACCACAATTCACTTGAAGGTCAAACTTAGATTTCCATCTTTTGTAAATCCTACCATTTTAATTATAAGGACAATAGCTCAGCACTGTTCTATGTAAAACTTTACTCTTCACTTCTTACAACTCTATAAAACTCCTAGACCACACATGGAGTATTGTGTTCAGTTCTGGTTGGTTCATTATAACAAAAATAGAACATAGAACATAGAAAACCTACAGCACAATACAGACTCTTCCGCCCACAAACCTCTGCTGAACATGTCCTTACTTTAGAACTACCTAGGTTTACCTATAGCCCTCTATTTTTCTAAGTTCCATGTACTTATCCAGGACCCTATCGTTTCCGCCTCCACCACTGCCGCCAGCAACCTATTCCACGCGCTCACCATTCTCTGCGTAAAAAACTTACCTCTGATATCTCCTCTGTACCTGCTTCCAAGCACCTTAAAGCTATGCCCTCTCGTGCTAGCCATTTCAGCCCTAGGAAAAAGCCTCTGACTATCCACATGATCAATGCCCCTCATTATCCACTACACCTCTATCAGGTCGCCTCTCATCCTCCGTTGCTCCGAGGAGAAAAGGCCAAGTTCACTCAACCTATTCTCATAAGGCATGGTCCCCAATCCAGGCAACATCCTTGTAAATCTCCTCTGCACACTTTCTATGGGTTCCATGTCCTTCCTGTAGTGAGGCAGCCAGAACAGAGCATAGTATTCCAAGTGGGGTCTGACCAGGGTCCTATAAGGCTGCAACATTACCTCTCGGCTCTTAAACTCAATCCCACGATTGATGAAGGCCAATGCACCGTATGCCTTCTTAACCACAGAGTCAATCTGCGTAGCAGCTTTGAGTGTCCTATAGACTCAGACCCCAAAATCCATCTGATCCTCCACACTGCCAAGGGTCTTACCATTAATACTATATCCTGCCATCATATTTGACCTACCCAAAATGAACCACCTCACACTGATCTGGGTTGAACTCCATCTGCCACTTCTCAGCCCAGTTTTGCATCCTATCAACGTCCCACTGTAACCTCTGACAGCCCTCCACACTATCCACAGAACCTCCAACTTTTGTGTCATCAGCAAATTTACTAACCCATCCCTCCACTTCCTCATCCAGGTCATTTATAAAAATCACAAAGAGTAAGAGTCCCAGAACAGATCCCTGAGGCACTCCACTGGTCACAGACCTCCAGGCAGACTATGACCCATCTACAACCACTCTTTGCCTTCTTAGGCAAGCCAGTTCTGGATCCACAAAGCAATGTCCCCTTGGATCCCATGCCTCCAGACTTTCTCAATAAGCCTTGCATGGGGTACCTCATCAAATGCCTTGCTGAAATCCATATACACTACATCTACCGCTCTACCTTCATCAATGTGTTTAGTCACATCTTCAAAAAATCCAATCAGGCTCATAAGGCACAACCTGCCTTTGACAAAGCCATGCTGACTATTCCTAATCATATTATGCCTCTCCAAATGTTCATAAATCCTGCCTCTCAGGATCTTCTCCATCAACTTACCAACCACTGAAGTAAGACTCACTGGTCTATAACTTCCTGGGGTATCTCTACTCCCTTTCTTGAAGAAGGGAACAACATCTGCAACCCTCCAATCCTCCGGAACCTCACCCGTCCTCATTGATGATGCAAAGATCATGGCCAGAGGCTCAGCAATCTCCTCCCTCACTTCCCACAGTAGCCTGGGGTACATCCCATCTGGTCCCGGTGACATCTCCAACTTTCCAAAAGCTCCAGAACATCCTCTTCCTTAATGTCTACATGCTCAATCTTTTCAGTCCATTGCAAGTCATCCCTATAATCGCCAAGGTCCTTTTCCATTGTGAATACTGAAACAAAGTATTCATTAATTACCTCTGCTATCTCCTCCGGTTCCATACACACTTTTCCACTGTCACACTTGATTGGTCCTATTCTCTTACGTCTTATCCTCTTGCTCTTCACATACCTGTAGACTATCTTGGGGTTTTCCTTAATCTTGTCCGCCAAGGCCTTCTCATGGCACCTTTGGCTCTCCTAATTTCATCCTTAAGCTCCTTCCTGTTAGCCTTATAATCTCTATCATTACCTAGTTTTTTGAACCTTTCGTAAGCTCTTCTCTTCTTATTGACTAGATTTACAACAGCCTTTGTACACCACGGTTCCTGTACCCTACCATCCTTTCCCTGTTTCATTGGAACATACCTATGCAGAACCCCACGTAAATATCCCCAGAACATTTGCCACATTTCTTCCGTATGTTTCCCTGAGAACATCTGTTTCCAATTTATGCTTCCAAGTTCCTGCCTGATAGCGTCATATTTCTCCTTACTCCAATTAAACATTTCCCTAACTCATCTGTTTCTATCCCCCTCCAATGCTACGGTAAAGGAGATAGAATTGTGATCACTATCTCTAAAATGCTCTCCTACTGAGAGACCTGACACCTGACCAGGTTCATTTCCCAATACCAGATCAAGCACAACCTCTCCCCTGGTAGGCTTATCTACATATTGTGTCAAAAAACATTTCTGAACACACCTAACAAACTCCACCCCATCTAAACCCCTCACTCCAGGGAGATGCCAATCAATATTTGGGAAATTAAAATCTCTCACCACAACAACCCTGTTATTATTACTCCTTTGCAGAATCTGTCTCCCTATCTGCTCCTCAATGTCCCTGTTACGATTGGGTGGTCTATGAAAAACACCCAGTAGAGTTATTGACCCCTTCCTGTTCCTAACTTCCACCCACAGAGACTCCGTAGACTACCCCTCCATGACTTCCTCCTTTTCTGCAGCCGTGACACTATCTCTGATCAACAGTGCAATGCCCCCACCTCTTTTGCCTCCCTCCCTGTCCTTTCGAAAACACTTAAAGCCTGGTACTTGTAGTAACCATTCCTGTACCCCGCACCATCCAAATCTCTGTAACATCATAGCTCCAAGTGCTGGTCCACGCTCTAAGCTCATCCGCTTTGTTAATGTGGACGCTTTATAGAGGGTGCAGAGAAGATTAACCAGTGTACTGCCTGGATTACAGAGTACGGTATGTCTGATGAGGATAGACTGAGCATGCTAGGGCTTCTCTCTTTGAAGTTGATAGAGCTGTTAGAGTTGCATCAGATTACAAGAGGCATAGATGGAGTGACCAGTCAAGACCTTCTCTCCAAGGGTGATAATGGCTAATACCAGAGAACATCCATGTAAGGTGACTGAGGAAATGTTGAGGGGGGATATCAGAAGTAGATATTTCGCCAAGAGTGATGGGTGCCTGGAATGCACTGCTGCTGTGGTGGTGGAGGCTGATATATTAGGGATATTTAAGCGACTTTGAGATAGGCACATGGATGAAAGGAAATAGAGGGCTATGGGCTGTGTAGGAGGGAAGGGTTCCATTGATCGTGGACTAGGTTTAAGGATCGGCACAACATTGAGGGCCAAAGGGGTCATACTGTGCTGTACTTCACTATGTTCTATCATTTTCATTCTGTAATTGGTTTTCCTTGCTTAGAATCCATTATAAGTATGTTGATCTACCTGAGGGAAGTTAACAAGCTTAAATACAAGAGATTCTGTAGATGCTGGAAATCCAGAGCATGACACAAAATACTGGAGGAACTTAGCAAGTCAGGCTGCACCTGGAGAGGGAAAAGCAGTCCAAATTTTGGGCCAAGACCTATGAAGGCTTTAACGGAAGGGTAAAGGAACCAGAATAAGAAGGTGGGATTGGGGAAGGACCAGAAGCTGGCTGATGGTAGGTGAAGCCAGGGGAACAGAAGCTGGGTGGGTGGGGAAGGGGGCAAACAGAGGGGAAAGATGAAAAAGGTAAAGAACTGAGGAAGAAGGAATCTGATAGGAGATAGAATGGACTATGGGATAAAGGGAAGGAGGAGGGGAACCAGACCTGGTGGATTAACAAGAACTGACAACTTCTCTCATCAGTCATCCGTAAATGATATTACAGGGTCCCACTGCATTTAACATTGTTTTTCTCTCTAACTTATGGTGATTCCCAATTGTCAGAAAAAAACAATTGAGACCTCAGAGATAGTAAGAAGCTGCTTAGTTAATTGACATTTTTGTGTGTGTAACAAAATTTTGGATTTGTTGAACTCTTTTTAAGGGAAAAAATCAGTAAGTTTGGTGTGAGATCTGACTGGGAAACTGAAAATGCTGCGGTTGTCTGTCCCTTCCTGCTTGGTAGGCACAATATGCCATTCCTGACTCTCTGTACTGAGTATCAGGGAGGCATGCTGCAGCTGTTTAAAGCTTTGGTTAGGTCTCAGTGGAGTACAGTGTGCAGTTTTGGTCACCGTCTATAGGAAGGATGTGGTTGCTTTGCAGTGGAGAGGGTGGTGGCAGAAGAGATTTACCTGGATGTTTCTTAGATTAGAGGATGTGTGCTATAAGGAGAGGTTCAACAAGCTTGGACTGTTTTCTCTGGAACATCAGAGGCTGAGGAGCTACCAGATAAAAGTGTATAAAATAATGAGAGATGTGGGTAATGGAGCCTCTACTCCCCCTGCACCCCATCCTTACCTTTTCATTCTGGCACCTTCCCCCTTCCTTCTCAAGGGTCTTGGCCTGAAACGTCGATTGTTTATTCATGTCCGTAGATGCTGCCTGACCTGCGGAGTTCCTCCAGCATTTTGTGTGTGTTGCTTTGGTAGTGGAGGTAGATTCTTTTTGCCAGGATGCAAATGTCAAATACTAGAAGGCATAGCTTTAAGACGTGATGGATTAAGTTTAAAAGAGACTTACAAGGCAAGTCGTTTTACACAGAGGGTGATGGGTGCTTTGAATGCACGGGCATGGGAGGCAGTAGAAGCAGATGCCATAGCAAAATTGGACAGACACATCAACAGGCAGAGAATGGCAACTGGCTATTGTTGAGATTGGCATTGTGGTCAGTGCAGGCACAGTGGGCAAAGGAGTGTCCTGTCCTATGTTCTATTTTGCTGTTAAATAACAGAACATGCCAGACTTGTTCACCCTAATGCAAGTAAATGTGTGTATTCTGTGCAGTGCTCAACTGCAAGTGGGATCCAGAAGAAGGAAGCACAGGATTAATGCTGTGACAATTCGGTACGGTATATTTTCACACAAAACGAAGTGAAAATCTGAATGACTCCCACTCACATTCCTCATCTCTTTCTGGCTACTGTCTGGGAGCCTAGGCATTTTTGGACTATGATGGAGAGATCTTTCTGAGGTAAAGATATCAAGGATTATGAATCAAAGGCCATTGCCTGAAGGTGGGTGGATGGATTTATCTGAAGATGGATTATTGGTATCATCTGAATTAGGGTGGGTAAGTCTATCGCAAGTTGCAAAGTCATCTAATTCCCTGGAATCAACTGTCAAGTCAACAAGCAAGATGGACAGAGGATGAGATGGGCAGGGAATTCCATAAACAAGGAATTCTGCAGATGCTGGAAATCTTGAACAATAAACACAAAATGCAGGAGAAACTCTGCAAGTCAGACAGCTAACATGGAAGGAAATAAAACTGGGCCCAAGATGTTTCATAAGGACTGGAAAGGAAGGGGTAAGAAGCAGAATTATATGAAAATATATTTGTGCATCTTTCCCCTTCTAATATTGTCATATATGTGATAGGGAAATTATATGAAAATTGACCACAATGCTAATTTAAACTATACCCATCACCGACACATGGCCTATATCAATGTTAATCTAAACTATACCCATCACCGGCATATAGCCTCTATCAAGTTCATTTATTTTATTATCATAGTGTGTGTGCAGGATATAACTCTGAGATTTGTCTTCTCCAGATTGCCATTAAATACAGAAAACCATGGAAGTAGTTGACAGAAAGACATTAATATCCCCACCAGACAAAAACTCGCAAACCCCAACCCCCCCCACCCCTCTTTCGCACAAAAACTAACAGATCACCCACATGGAGAAACAACAAGAACGTCAAACCCCAAATGCCCAGCCTGCCAATCAGCAACAAGAAAAAATGGGCCAGAACACAGAAAAGAACACAAAACTGAAAAAGGCCAATATGAACTACAGTTATGAACTACAGTCAATTCATAAATCTCAGAATTTTGATAACACCTCCGAGAACATCAGGACCCAGTGACTCGAACCATCTGAGGGCAGCCACTCACTCCATTCCTTGCCTATTCCTGTGTTATCCAAATGTTTCTTAAATGTTGCTTTTGTTTATTTTCATATACTGTAATGGAGAAGTATATAAAAGGCACCCCCAGAATTTGCCACTGTGTCCATTTTGTGTTGCCTGTGCTGAGGCAGCAACACAGGAACTGATGTCATTCTCTATTCCTCCCCGTTATCAGACAAAGGGATGATTATCCACAGCTGTAGCCTTGAGAGCAAAACTTGTAATTTGCTTCCAACTTACACAGAATATTACCCTGAATTGAAAGCTCTCTGCACTGCCTAATGTGTGCCAATTGATCCCAGGTTCACACCCACACCCAAGAACTGGAAACCCTTCCTGTTCCTACGGCTCATGATGTTGACCTGAGTAGTCATGATAACCACTCGGGTGTCAGCTGAAGTCTGGCTCGAGCTACAGCTCCCTTGTGTAACTGCTGTTTCTTTTTACAGAGAGAAGTGATGGATATGTTTATCCAGCTGAACATATATTTTTGGCGCATTAAATAAATCTGAAAAATTGAACATCAGCTTGAAAGCTCTGCTGTGGGGATATAAGAATAGCTTTCGAGGACCTAATATTATTCTAGTGTTTTGCTTGAGAAGCAGATATATGCTAACAGGCATTCAAGTGAGCCATCTACCAGATATATGGTGAACTGATGGCCTTAAACCGGCAGCTCCCTGCAAGCTTATTATTTTATTATACATTTTCGTCCAGGATCTATGGTTGTGCTAACCCATGAAGCCTCACTTAACAAGAGATTCCGCAGATGCTGAAAATCCAGAGCAGCATACACACACAATATGCTGGAGGCAGCATCTATGAAGGGAATAAGCAGTTGATGTTTCGGGCCGAGACCTTTCATCAGGACTGGAAAGGAAGGGGGAAGGAGCCTGAAGAAGAAAGTGGAGATTAAGGAAGGATCTAACGGGTGATATATAAAACCAGATGGGGTGGAAGGTGAGTAGGTGGGGGAATGTGTATGATGTCTGAAGCTGCCAGGTGATAGGTGAAAAAGCCTAAGGGCTGAAGAAGTCGGAACCTGATAGGAGAGGAGAGTGGACCATGGAGAAAGGGAAAGAGGAGAGGCACCAGAGAGAGGTGATGGGTAGGTGAGGAGAAGGGCTAAGAGGGGAGCCAGAATGAGGAATGGAAAGGGGAATGACAGAAGGGGAAGGGTGAAGAAATTACCAGAAGTTAGAGAAATTGAGGTTCATCCTCTCAGGTTGGAGGCTACCAAAACAGAATATGAGGTGTTGCTCCTCCAGCCTGAGAGTAGAGGAGGACGTGGACCAACATGTTGGAATGGGAGTGGGAAGTAGAATTAAAATGAGTACTTGCCTGAGCTGCTGAGTTCCTCCAACACTTTGTGATTGTTACTGTGTAACATGTTACGTTCAGCCCTTATCCCAGCAACTCCATTGCCCCAAATGTTAGGTATTGCTTGGGCAGCATTTAGGGGACCTGGCAGGAATGCTACCTGACGGCTCCATCAAACCAGGTTCAATCCTGAATTCAGGTGCTGTTTACGTGGAGCTTGCACACTCTGTCTGTGACCATCTGGGTTTCCTCTGAGCACTCTTTCCCTGGAAGGTTAAATGCCCTTTGTGTGGTAGGACATTAAGGGGAGTGGATGGGAGGGCAGAGGGAGTAAAATGAGCGTAGTGTTGGATTATTGGGAGTGGGTGCTTGGTAGTCAGTGTTGATTTGATGGGCCTGTTACCGTGCTACCACGTGACTCTTTGACCATGGTGGGGGAGCAGTGGTGTAATACAGAATAATAATCTAGAGACGTGAGTTCAAATCCCACCAATGAGCCGTGGGCAACATCCTCTTATTAGTAGTGATAATCACAGAATCTATCAGATTGTCTGCCTGGATACCCGATGTCTTTTTGAGAATGAAATCCTCAATCCTCCAGACCCATTCTTCGTGGTTGACTCTGAAATTCAGTTGTATGATTGTTTGAATGGAGAAAGAATAAGCCAGGATGGTCGACCTGGAAGTGACCTTGACACCAAATTTGGACCTGACAGGTAGTAAACTAACTAACACTTATCCTTGTCCTCAGCAACCTAATTAGTGTCCAGTTTAGATTTCATAGAACATCGAACAAGAACAGAATCTTCAGCCAGTGATGCCTGTGCCAATCTTGATGACAATTTAAAATAGTTGTACCTACCTATCTATATCTATATTCCCTCCATCCCCTACATGGTCTAAATGCCTCTTATAAGTTCCTGTCCTATCTGCCTTCATCACCTCCCTTAGTAGCCTATTCCACACACCTACCATTCTCTGTGTAAAAAAACTTGCCTTGCAAGTCTCCTTTAAGTTCCTGCCCCCCCCCCCACCCACCCAGCTAAGATCTATGCCATCTAGCATTTGACATTCCCACCTCGGGAACTGATTCTGACTTCCTACTATATCTGTGCCTCTCAAGAATTTATCATTTCTATCAGGTCTCCCCTCAGCTTCCAGTGATCCTAAGAATCTAAGTTTATCCAACTTCTCCTTATAGCTCATCCCCTCTAATCCAGGCAGCATCCTGGTGACACAAGAAGTTCTGCAGATGCTGGAAAACTTAAGCAATGCACACAAAATGCTAAAGAAACTCAGTAGGTCAGACAGGATTGATAGAAGGAAATAAACAGTCGATAATTTGGACTGAAACCTTGATGCTGCCTGAGAGGCTGTGTTCCTCTAATATTCTGGTTAAACTTTTCTGTACCTTCTCCACATCCTTCCTGTTGCGTGGTGACCAGAACTACACACTTTACTCCAAATGTGGTCAAACCAAAGTTTTATACAGCTACAGCATGACTTGCCAACTTTTATGCTCATTTATTCCCAATGACCCGACTGACGAAGCAATTACGCTGCACAAACGTTAGCGATTTTGCTGATGCCACAGGTCTTGAGCAACGCACGCAATACACTGGAGGAACTCAGCAAGTCAGGCAGCATCAATGGAGGGAAATAGATGGTCGCTGTTTCTGGTCAAGACACTTGATTAGGAAATCAGGACTCTAGAAAGAAAAGTGGCTTGTTTTGCTGTCGATTGGCTCTGTTGCTGTTGCTGTGTTTCTGTTGTCGTTGTTGCTTGCTTTGTTTTGCTGAACATTGTGGACATCCTATGTTGGTGCCAGAATGTGTGCCGACACTTGCTGCTGCCCCCAGCTTGCGTTGGGTGTTAATGCAAACGATGCATTTCACTGTATGTTTCCATGTACAGGTGATAAATAAATGACTTTAACTTGGAAATGTATCACTGGTCATTTATGTTGACACTTTAATTCTCTCTCGAACAGCACCGTGGGAGTACTTTCACCACAAGGACTGCAGTGGTTCAAGCAGGCAACTATCATCTTCTGAAGGGCAGAAGGAATCAATATTAAATGCCGATCATGTCAATGACGCCCTGATCTCAAAAACAGATTAAAAAAAGAAATGGATCTGATTGCAGAATCTTCAATCTAATTAATCCACCAACATGTTTTAAAATCCCAAGGTATATTAGAAAACAAGAATCTACCTTCAAACTTACCAACACACGTTAAAGTTTCTGGTTCCACTATCCGTGCCGACAATCTGTTCCACCTACATACCAGCCCACTGCAACAAAACCTCCTGCTCTCTAACATTCCCGCACAATCAAGCTACTAGCAACATCCATTTTAATTCACCACCTGAGCTTTTCTTTAGAGCCTCACAGCAGCATTCCAAGTCTCACCTCCCTCGGTGCAGGCTCTCGGAGCCAGCCTGCTCTTCGAGCTACAGTCTGCAAAGCGTAGCTAATTGGAATGGAATCTGGAAAGCACTGTGTATCGGGAATGCTCACCGGGTGGGCTTCCACCCTTTGGAATGTCCAGGATGGAAAACTGACCTCTGTTCCAGGCCCACAATAGATTGCAATGGAGTGTATTCCGGTAATAATCATAGTGACACATCACAGAAGCAAGTTCTCTGGCCCATCCTAACCATCAACCAACCATTTACACCAATCCCACACTAATCCCATTTCTTGTTCTCCCCAGATCCTCATCAACTGTCCCAGATTCTACCACTCACAAACACATAAGGGACAATTTACAGTACAACTAACCTTCCAGCATGCACGATTTTGGGATGTGGGAAGAAACCAGAGCACTCAGAGGAATCCCACTAAAACAAAGGGAAAATTTGCAAACTCCATATGGACAGCATTAGAAGTTTGGACTGAATCTGGGTCTCAGGTGTTGTGAGGCAGCAACTCTGCCAGCTACACCACTGAGTCACCCACCATTCAAATATAATTAACATCTTTCATTGAGATTATCATACTGTTTTGTCCTTCCAACTAGCTCCCTTTTATGGAGTCATTGTGACTTTTCTTTTACTTAGCCTGGGGTTTCATTCAGCTTTTTGGCCACGGAAGGGAGATAGAAAAGCTCTCTCCTCTCAGTACTGCATCACTAGCCACACTTTTCCCAACAGGCAAAAAGGAAGCATCCTCCGGGGAAAAGGGTGGTGGGCAAGTATCACTCAGGTCTAGAGACTGAGATCTGCTGCAATGGGATGTCACCGATCAGGCCCTGAACCCAGGAACCTACAGGGCAAAGGAAGGGAATGTCACCTTGCTCACAATCCTCATCCGCTTCTTTTGTGTCAGAAAACAATACCGCAGAGGGGAGAGGCCCAGTAAAGATAATTGACTGTATTAATTCATTATCACAAGATGGATGTCACTGCATCACCATCTCATTGGTAAAGTGCAAGTAGCTGCTATCCTTGTCTCCACAACAACAGGGACTTCAAATGAAATAATTCATTAAAAGTGAAGAGCTCCTAAGCACTTTCAATATATTGCATTGTACTAGATAACTCTTTTTTTAACCTTTCCCTTCATTTATTTCCTTTTGATTATCGCAAGGCAGCCCCGCTAGTGTTCAGGAACAAAACCCAGTAGCCTGGTTTTCTTGTTTGCAAGTATACTTCACGCTTATACACGTGCCACAGAGCGCAGCCGATGAGAGGGAGGAGCTTGCCTTGGGTGGGTCAGAGGGGCCCAATCAGGGGAACAGAGTAGGCTGAGAAAGTGGTGGATAGAGCCAAGTCTATCCCAGGCAAAACATCCCCTCCCGCCCGTCACCCCACACCACCACTGAGCGTATCTGCAAGAAGGGCTGCCATAGGAGAGCAGAATCCATCATGAAGGGCCTCCACCGTCCAGGCCTTGCTCTCTTCTCACAGCTACCATTGGGCAGGAGGTACAGGAGCTTTAGATCCCACAAACCGCAGGCTCAGTAATAATTGTTACCCCACAACCATTAGGCTCCTGGATGGTCAGTGATAATTTCATTCACCTCAACACTGAACTGACTCCACAACCTACAGACTCACTTTCAAAGACTCTATAACTGATGTTCACAGCATTTTTATTGGCACAACATGTCTTCTTTTGCACATTGTTTGCTTGTCAGTCTTCATTTATGAATTGCTTTTGATCATTATATTCCTTTATTTTCCCGTAAATGCCTGCAAGAAAATGAATCTCAAGGTAGTGTATGGTGACAGACAGAATGCATATTTTGATAGAAACACAGAAAACCTGCAGCACAATACCGGCCCTTCGGCCCACAAAGCTGTTCTGAACATGTTCTTACCTCAGAAATTACTTAGGGTTACCCATGGCCCTCTATTTTTCTAAGCTCCAGGTATCCATCCAGGAATCTCTTAAAAGACCCTATCATATCCGCCTCCACCACCGTTGCCGGCAGCCCATTCCACGCACTCACCACTCTCTATGTAAAAAACGTACCCCTGATATCTTCTCTGTACCTACTAACAAGCACCTTAAAACTGTGCCCTCTTGTGCTAGCCATTTCAACCCTTGGAAAAAGCTTCTGACTATCCACATGATCAGTGCCTCTCATCATCTTATACACCTCTAGCAGGTCACCTCTCATCCTCCACCGCTCCAAGGAGAAAAGGCCAAGTTCAACCAATTCTCATAAGGTATGCTCCCCAATCCAGGCAAAATCCTTGTAAATCTCCTCTGTACCCTTACTATGGTTTCCACATCCTTCCTATAGTGAGGTGACCAGAACTGAGCACAGTACTCTAAGTAGGGTCTGACCAAGGTCCAATATAGCTGCAACATTACCTCTCAGCTCTTAAATTCAATCCCACGATTGATGAAGGCCAATGCACCGTATGCTTTCTTGACCACACAGTCAACCTGCATAGCAGCTTTGAGTGTCCTATGGACTTGGACCTCAAGTTCCCTCTGATCCTCCACACTGCCAAGAGTCTTACCATTAATACTATATTCTGCCACCATATTTGACCTACCAAATGAACCACCTCACACTTATCTAGGTTGAACTCCATCTGCCACTTCTCAGCCCAGTTTTGCATCCTATCGATGTCCTGCTGTAGCCTCTGACAGCCTTCCACACTATCCACAACACCCCCAACCTTTGTCATCAGCAAATTTACTAACCCATCCCTCTACTTCCTCATCCAGGTCATTTATAAAAATCACAAAGAGTAGGGGTCCCAGAACAAATCACTGAAGCACACCACTGGTGACCGACCTCCATGCAAAATATGACCTGTCTACAACCACTCTTTGCCTTCTGTGGGCAAGCCAGTTCTGGATCCACAAAGCAATGTCTCCTTGGGTCCCGTGCCTCCTTACTTTTTCAATAAGCCTTGTCAAATGGCTTGCTGAAATCCATATACACCACATAAGCATTTTCCATACTACTTAATATTGATCACTGGTACACAAAGCATGCAGCATAAACATTTAGGGACATGTTGGAAAAAAACTTTTTGGGAATGTTCTAGTTTTGATGATCTCAGATTCAGATTCAGACTTACGTAGCACATGTACAGGAAACATACAGTGAAATGTGTCATTTGAGTTAACAACTGTCAGGCCCAAGAATGTGTGGGGGCTGCCCGCCTTGCAGTCCAGCAGAACAACACAGAACACAACAAGTAAAAAAGCAACAACAGCAAAACAGGCCTCGTTCCTCCCTCCAAACAGACTTACACGATCCCCTAAACCCAGGACAGGCCAGCTTCAGCCTCCGGCAGACTTGTGGACTTGCAGACACTGGGTCCCGTCTGCCCCTCACTAAATCTAAGCCACAACCTCGATGGAGACCGCAGCTCAACGCCATAATGAATCCAGCTCCAATTCCTAACTTAATCTGGATCAGGAGAGGATGCCGGAAGAAAAAAATAAGATAGCGCCTTTTAAAGAGAATGGATTGTTTGAAAAGGAGAACTTTGCAATGTTTTAGAGGAATGAATCCAATCAAATCAAAGAACCATTGCACCCATTGGTCGTTTGTTCTGATTAGTTGCACTAAACACAAGCAAATAGGAGTAGGAGAAGAATACTCAGTCCCTTAAACCTGTTCCATCATTCAATACGATCACAGCTGATCTGCCCAGGTTTCAATCTCCTCCTCTGTGCCAGATCCGCAGAGCCTACAATCCCCTGTGGGTTAAGGGATGTGCTTACTGAATGGAAGAAATGGTTCCAAATTCACAACTAGTTCTCCAGAGTTCTGAGTAACGCCTTTGTTGAAATCTATACTACGTAGGAGGGAAGGGTTAGATTCAAAGTTCAAAGTAAATTGATTATCAAAGTACATGTATGTCACCATATACAAGCCTGAGATTCATTTTCCTGTGGGCATTCACAATAGGTACAAAGAAACGCAATAGAATCGATGAAAAACTATACACAACAAGACAGACAAGCAAACAATGTACAAAAAAACAACAAACTGTGCAAATACAAAAAAGGCAAAATAATAATAAATTAATTAATTAACAATATCCACAACATGAGGTGAATAGTCCTTGAAAGGAGATCCATAGTTTATGGGAACAATTCAGTGCTGTGGTGAGTGAAGTTGCGTGAAGTTATCCCCTTTGGTTCGAGAGCTTGTTGGTTGAGGAGTAATAACTGTTCCTGAACCTGGTGGTGTGAGTCCTGAGGCTCCTATACCTTCTTCCTGATGGTCACAGCAAAAAGAGAGCATGGCCTAGATCGTGGGGGTACTTGACAATGGATGCTGATTTCCAGCAACACTGCTCCTTGAGATGAGCTCAATGGTGGAGAGAGTGATGAGCTGGGCGATATCCACCTCTTTTTGTAGGCTTTTCCATTTAAGGCCAAGTCTTTCCATACCAGACCTTGAAGCAACCAGTCAGTATACTCTCCACTGCACATCTGTAGAGGTTTGTCAAGGTTTCAGATGACATGCTGAATCATTGCAAACTTCTAAGTAGAGGGGCTGCCATGCTTTCTTTGTAATGGGGCTTTCATGCTGGACTCAGGACAGAATCTCTGAAATTATAACACAGAGGGTTTTAAATTTGCTGACCCTTTCCTCCGCAGGTCGCCGAATGAGGACTGGCTCATGGACCTCCAGTTTCCTCCTCCTGGTCAATAACCAGCCCCTTGACCTTGCTGTCATTGAGTAAGAGGTTGTTGTTGTGATGCCCCACTCAGCCAGACTTTCGACCTCCCTCCTATATGCTGATTCATCACCACCTTTGATCTGGCCAACGACAGTGGTGTTGTCAGCAAACTTAAATCTGGCATTCGAGCTGTGCTTAGTTCCACAGTCATGAGAATGAAGCGAGTAGAGCAGGGGGCTAAGCACACAGCCCTGCGGTGCACCAGTGTTGATGGAGGTTGTGCTTGAGATGTTATTGTCAATCTGAACTGACTGAGGTCTGCAAGTGAGGAAATTTAGGAACCTGTTGCACAAGGATGTACTGAGGCTTCGGTTTTGGAGCCTATTGATTAGTTTTGAGGAGGTGATAGTATTGAATGCAGAGCTGTAGTCAATGAAGAACATCTTCACTTCATTGATCTTAGATTTAGGTTAAAAGGTGGGCACAACATCATGGGCTGAGGGCCTGTACTGTGCTGTAGTGTCTTATGTTCTATATCATAGAGTCATAGAGCCCCACAGCGTAGAAGCAAATCCTTTAGCCCATCTAGTCCATGCCGAATTGTTATCCAGCCTAGTCTCAGTAAGCCCAGTCCCATATCCCTCCACACACCTCTTATCCATGTACCTATTAAAACTTATCTTAAACGTTGAAATTAAACCCACATCCATCACTTCCACTGGCAACTCACTCCACACATTCACCACTCTCTGAGTAAAGAAGCTCCCCCTCATGCTCCCCTTAAATATTTCACCCTCCACCCTTAACACCTATGATCTCTAGTTCTAGTTTCACCAACCTCTGTGGAAAAACCCTGCTTTCATTTACCTTATCTATAGCCCTCAGAATTCTGTATACCTTTATCAAATCTCCCCTCAGTTTCCTACACTCCAGGAAATAAAGTCTTAACCTTTTCAACCTTTCCCTGTAATTCAGGTCCTCAAGTCCCGGCAACTGTCTCTATACTCATTCAATCTTATTGACATCTTTCCAGTAGTTAGGTGACCAGAACTCCACACAGTACTCTAACCTAGGCCTCATCAATGTCTTATACAACTCCAACATAACATCCCAACTTTTGTACTCAGTACTTTGATTTATGAAGGTCAATGTGCCAAGAGTTCTCTTTATGACCGTAATTACCTGTGACACCACTTTTGCAGAATTATAGATCCATATTTCAAGATCCCTCTGTTCTATAATTTCCTTGAGTTACTATTTTTCTCAGATCTGTGAAGTGAAGATTAAGTGTTACCTATTCCCCATATTTAGCCTGGGCTGGCCAAATGTGTTTTTTCTTTAACAGTACATTTAGATTACATATTCAAAACACCAGTTCAGTCCACCTACCTAATGAATGCTTACAGAATGCATCATGTCTATTTCCTTCAGGAACTATCGACCACACCAACAAAATTGAAAGGTACAAAATAAAAGAGTGTAAAATAACCTATGTGCCTTATCCAATACTCTTTATTCACAGAGAAGACCCTCATAAGCTATGGGGTAATTGTACTTAAAAAGAAACAGACAGGAAGTCACAAGCAAGATGATACATCTGTGAGAAATCATTCCTGAGACCATAACCTTTCGATGGGTTGTCTATGATTTTCTGTTTTGATTCACACCACCATCAGTAAGGGTAAACCAAAAGGGTTTGGTCCTGTGGACAACACCTTTGTCACCTTTTATTGGCTTTGGACACCTGCCTAGTTAGTGCTCACAAGCAGTATCTGCGAAAATAGGAATAGAGTTCTCAGTTCAGGTCAAAAACATAATGCTCTTTAGAAGGGTCATTGCATTGAAACGTTAACTCTGTTTCTCTTTCCACGGATGCTGAGTGCTGTGTTTCCTGTATTTTCAAAGTCGAGTTTATTGTCATATGCACAACTGCATGTATGTACATGTATTCACTTGTTACTACCATGAGGGAGGAAGAGGAGGTAGTGAAAAGTGAAGACCCACTCAATGACTCCAAAACAGTTTCATCCCCTCTGCCAATAGATTTCTAAACAGTCCATGAACACTATCTTGTTGTTCCCTCTTTTTTTTTTGCAGTATTTATTTATTTTGTAATTTATAGTAATTTTATGTCATTGCACAAAACAACTTATTTCACATCATGTAATTGACTGGTTGGTTTCCGATGATGACAGTGAAATCTGTGCAGTAGAGATTTTAAAGTGAAAAGCCATTACCTGAGAGGTTCCACTCTCTCGACCTCGGAAGTACGGGTGCAGTGATACAAGTTGTCATTACAAACTGGGGTCTTTCTTGGTTGCAGTGGATGACCATGACTTCTTCTCTGCCTCGTCCTGCTCTTCGCTCTCCACGAAGCGTTGCAGAACCACCTTCCTGGCCATTGGATCTCCCTGTAGATCTCATCCTCCCAGACTGCCTGAGCTGGCTTCACCCACTAGAACAGAAATATTCCTTTCTCAACAGGGTATGAAGCCTGATGGCTACCCTCAGCTAGTTTAGCCTGCTTGTCGAAGCAGTGTACCGAGGTATGACTGTTGCCACATGCAAATAGCTACGTAGAGGCACAGGTGAGAGCTGAGTGTCTGGTGGGAGCGAAAGGAGAGTGAGCTGCCCCAGAATGGACAACAAGCCCCTTCACCAGAAGTAGTACCCCTCCAGGACACACAATACGGCCCCATTGCACTGTACCTCTGCAGCAAAAAAGTGAATTTTACATTGTTTAAGACAGAGATGATAAACCTGATTCTCATTCTGATATTAAATGGAGTTTACCATTGCCACATATTTTGCCTCTTCTTTCTTTCAGGTGAGATTTATGATCTTAACTGCCTCAGCCCAGATCACCGGCAGACTTGATTCCCACGGCACCCTACTGATAACTGAAATTCAATCTTGGCAAGCATTCAAACTTCTCTGACTTCATCGCATCATCATCATCACTGAGGCCTGACATTGTCATTCTGTCAGAAACCTTGAAACAGGTGGTTATGGTAGAACTGACAGTGCCTTGGGAACTGAAGAGGTGTTTGAGTGTAAGTACACTAAATATCAAGAGCAGTGCCAGAGAGACGGTGGAGGGCACGCTATGAGCCTGTAAAGGTGAGGTGTTGAGGTGTTGCTGGCTGCTCACTCTGTAGAACCTACTCTCTCCTTGGCATAACGGTGTCTGCAAAGTAAAGAGCCATCGGGGCTGTCACAGAGGCAGCAGAGTGAGCCACCAGATAGCTATGGATCAAGAGATGTAACCCATGGACCAGTGCTGCTGGGACACAAGCCAAGGCCTGATAGTCATAGTCATAGTCATAGTCATACTTTATTGATCCCGGGGGAAATTGGTTTTTGTTACAGTTGCACCATAAATAATAAATAGTAATACAACCATAAATAGTTAAATAGTAATATGTAAATTATGCCAGGAAATAAGTCCAGGACCAGCCTATTGGCTCAGGGTGTCTGACTCTCCAAGGGAGGAGTTGTAAAGTTTGATGGCCACAGGCAGGAATGACTTCCTATGACACTCTGTGTTGCATCTCGGTGGAATGAGTCTCTGGCTGAATGTACTCCTGTGCCCACCCAGTACATTATGTAGTGGATGGGAGACATTGTCCAAGATGGCATGCAATATGGACAGCATCCTCTTTTCAGACCACCGTGAGAGAGTCCATTTCCATCCCCACAACATCACTGGCCTTACGAATGAGTTTGTTGATTCTGTTGGCGTCTGCTACCCTCAGCCTGCTGCCCCAGCACACAACAGCAAACATGACAGCACTGGCCACCACAGACTCGTAGAACATCCTCAGCATCGTCCGGCAGATGTTTGTAGCCCCCCCCGGCCACCCTCAGGGTCGCTCGGCTCGCTGTCGTCTAGGGAAACAGCCCTCGGCCCCGGCAAACTGGGTAATTCGTTTGTGTGGATGCTGTGTGAGGTACCCCACCCCACCCAAATAACCGACAATACACCAGATACAATTAAATGATTTATAGTTTATAGATATTACTTGAACTGTATAATTAAAAGAGAATAAAATATAAAAGGAAAATAAAAGGCGCCACACTTATCAAAGTTCAATCTCTTCGTGCACAAAAACCTTTGGAGCTCAAGGACCTTCTTCCTCACCCTGAGTCTCCCCTTGGACCACCTCGACCGGCCGCCTGGGACCAACAACGGTGGTCGACCAGACGCTCCACACGAGTCCGTCTCCGTCTCCTCGCCGAACGCCCTCCTCGGGGTCCGACCCCGTTAGTGGACATCACAGCACCTCGTCCATCCTCTGTCTCATTCTCCTGCCTTCTGCCCCAAAACCCCATGCATACAGTATCTTCAAAAACACCAAAAACATAACAACTATCCCAATTGGTTAATAGCACTCTCTTATCACACTCTAAAGCCAAAACAAGCTGCTAGCGCAAACTTTCTCAGCGATTAACACAACAAAACCGCATTCCCCAGATTAACATAACAAAGACGCCATTTTAATTAGCCTCCGCAGTAACATAAAAGTCGAAACCCCCTTACATGTTAGAGGACCTCAGTCTCCTCAGGAAATAGAGACGGTTCTGACCCTTCTTGTAGACAGCCTCAGTGTTCTTTGACCAGTCCAGTTTATTGTCAATTCGTATCCCCAAGTATTTGTAATCCTCCACCATGTCCACACTGACCCCCTGGATGGAAACAGGGGTCACCGGTACCTTAGCTCTCCTCAGGTCTACCACCAGCTCCTTAGTCTTTTTCACATTAAGCTGCAGATAATTCTGCTCACACCATGTGACAAAGTTTCCTACCGTAGCCCTGTACTCAGCCTCAGCTCCCTTGCTGATGCATCCAACTATGGCAGAGTCATCCGAAAACTTCTGAAGATGTCAAGACTCTGTGCAGTAGTTGAAGTCCGAGATGTAAATGGTGAAGAGAAAGGGAGACAAGACAGTCCCCTGTGGAGCCCCAGTGCTGCTGATCACTCTGTCGGACACACAGTGTTGCAAGCAGACGTACTGTGGTCTGCCAGTCAGGTAACCAAGAATCCATGATACCAGGGAAGCATCCACCTGCATCGTTGTCAGCTTCTCCTCCAGCAGAGCAGGGCCGATGGTGTTGAATGCACTGGAGAAGTCAAAAAACATGACCCTCACAGTGCTCGCTGGCTTGTCCAGGTGGGCGCAGACACGGTTCAGCAGGTAGATGATGGCATCCTCAACTCCTAGTCAGGGCTGGTAGGCGAACTGGAGGAGATCTAAGTGTGGCCTGACCATAGGCCGGAGCAGCTGCAGAACAAGTCTCTCCAGGGTCTTCATGATGTGGGAGGTCAATGCCACCGGTCTGTAGTCATTGAGGCTGCTGGGGCGCAGCGTCTTTGACACAGGGACGAGGCAGGACGTCTTCCACAGCACAGGGACCCTCCAGAGCCTCAGGCTCAGGTTGAAGACATGGCGAAGTACTCTACGTAGCTGAGGGGCACAGGCTTTGAGCACCCTGGTACTGACACCATCCGGTCCTGCAGCCTTGCTTGGGTTGAGACGTTTCAGCTGTCTTCTCACCTGTTCAGCTGTGAAGCCCACCGTGCTGGTTTCGTGTGGGGAAGGGGTATAGTCATGAGAGCAGGGTGGGGGACTATGAGGAGGGGTAGGAGGGGAGAGTGGAATATGTGTTGGTTGGGGGCCGACAACAGATGGCACATGTGGGGGATGGGCAGGGGCCACAATGTCAAATCTTTTAAAGAACAGGTTAAGTTCATTGGCCCTGTCCACTCTGCCTTCAGCTCCTCTGTTGCTAGTTTGCCAGAACCCAGTGATGGTCCTCATCCCCCTCCAGACCTCTCTCATGTTGTTCTGCTGGAGTTTCCACTCAAGCTTCCTCCTGTACCTGTCTTTAGCCTCCCTGATCCTGGCTTTCAGGTCGCTCTGTGTTGCCCTCAGCTCCTCCCTATTTCCATCTCTAAACGCCTTCTTTTTAGCGTTCAGGATGTCCTTAATGTCCTTTGTCACCCATGCCTTACTATTTGAATAACAAAGGACAGTTCTTGTCGGAACATCGCAGTCTACACAGAAGCTGATGTAATCAGTGATGCACTCTGTCAGCCCATCAGTATCCTCTCCATCTGGCTCACAGAGTGCCTGCCAGTCTGTCACCTCAAATCAACCCTGCGTGAGGGTGTCTGGTTGAAAGACCCTAAAACACCCGATAACTCCAGGTTACATCACTGATGATATGTCCCAGTGCATACTAGGATGTATCTCAGCATCAGCTGCTGGCCACAGGTACATCAACAGGGGCCTTTTTCAAACTTGGTACTAGAGCAGTTACTCAGGGGAGCCAGTCACTCTGGGATTGTTTACAATGATTAGTCATCTCCATGAGATGATCTGGAAAATTAACCCAACCTTTTGTAAAAAAGTAGTCCCAATCTCATGTGCAATCAAATTTGAATGAGAAAAATATTGAAAATACTTAGCAGGTCAGGCAACATCCATAATGAAAGAAAGTGGGTTAATATTTCATGTTGAAAACCAAAAAAAAGTGCAGATGTAGTAAATCTAATCTTTTTAAAGCAGAAAAACAACGGGAAATGCTCAGCAGTTCAGGATGCATCTTTGAGAGAAGAAGCAGAACTAACTTCCAGAGAGCACGGAAGGAGATAAAAGAAGCTTGTTCACCTGCAGAAAATTGAGGGGAGAAAGAGCGTCTTGTTAGGGTGGAACTGGAGTGACCAGGTGATAAGCCACTAACAAGGTTATCTAATCAATATTGAGAGACATTCCCACCCCACTTAAATGCAGGGATGAGGCTATACCTCAGTATATGCATAATATTTTCAATGAACCTGTTCAAATATGCTCAGATTACCAATTCTGACAACATCTTAATTTGGAGTATTGTGTGCAGTTCTGGCCAACTACCTACAGGAGAGATATCAATAAGATTGAAATTGTGCAGAAAAAAATTTACATGAATGTCGCCAGGACTTGAGGACCTGAGTTTTAGAGAGGGGGTGAATAGGTTAAGACTGTATTCCCTCGAGTGTAGGAGATTGAAGGGAGATTTGATGAAAGTAAACAGAATTATGAGGAGTATAGAGAGAGTAAACGCAAACAGACTTGTTAAAATTTGACTAGGTGAGACTAGTACTAGAGGTCATGGGTTGAAGGTGAAGGGTGAAATATTTAAGCGGAATGTGAGGGGGATCTCACTCACTTAGAGGGTGGTGAGAGTGTGGAGGGCTCTGGTTTGCATGCAGGTCAATGGAATTGGCATGGATTTGATGGGGGGGCCTGTTTCTGCACTGTAGTGTTCTATGACTTCGGCTCTATATCAGAGATAAATTCACAAGAATTAACTGCTTGGAGCCAGTCTACTAGAGAGTTCCCATTTTGCACATGTGCAGACTGCTTCTTGTTACCATATTACCTGTAATGAAATAGATGTGCTATGAATAGTCAGAAGTATTACCGAAGGAAATCGGAAACACGAAAAGGTAATACAGACAGGGCAACGGTATTTACAGATGTTGTCAGAAGGAACTGCTTTACGTGGAGCAGTGGAAGTCAGAAGTGTACTCTCTGAGAAAGCTGGTGATTCAGATAAATCAGCAAGGAAACAGGCCCTTCAGCCCTACATGTCAATGCTGGCCATTGAGCCTACTTCTCTAACCTAGCACTCCCTCCATAGGTGAATTTGCTCATCCAAACACATCTTATATTTTTAGAGATTCTCAACCCCTATTCTCCTCAGAGCAAAGGAGGATAAGAGGTGACTTGATAGAGGTGTACAAGATGATGACAGGCATAGATCAAATGGATAGACAGAGACTTTATCCCGGGGCAAAACTAGCTAATACAAGGGTGTCACAACCATGAATTCGACAGCCCAGCAGATAAGGCAATTGTGCTTGTGAATATGCACATGTCAGCTAATTATTATTTCATTGTGAGAGTATTTAACTTAATTCTTCCTGTTGCAGTGCTTGTCGAGACTTGAACAAAGCACAACAACGCTTCACTGCCTGTTTCCATTTGGCCTTGCCTGAGAAATTGGACTGTCGAATCAACTGACTCTGAAGGCTAGCGGTTTTCGTTTTATATTTAGTTATTCCTTTCAGCCGCAGTGACGGCTTCATTTTCCAATTGAGAGTTTTAGTTAATGGCCCTGTTTGGCCTAGTGTTTATTGTTTTCTTTTCCCTTTTAACTCTGTTTGCATTAAAATCTGTGAACTATCAACCTGCTTCAGTGTCTCTTGCTCCCGGGCCATATGCAAACTTGGTGCCAGAGGGGGCATAATTTTAAGGTGATTAGAGGAAAGTATAGGGGGGAGGGAGGATGTAGGAGGTAGGTTTCTTTACATAGAGAGTGGTGGGTCTGTGAAATGCCCTGCCAGGGGTGGTGGTTCAGGAGGATATGTTAGGGGCATTTAAAAAACTCTTAGAAAGGCACATGAATGATAGAAACATGGAGGGTTATACAGGAGGGAAGGGTTAGATTGATCTTAACACATTGCAGGCAGAAGGACCTGTACTGTACTGTAGTGCTCCATGTTCTATGTTCTAACACCTTCTCAAGCAGTGTGTTCCAGACTCCAAATAGCTTCTGCATGGGAAATTTTCCCTCAGTTCCCCTCCAAGGAGAGAATAAGCTTAAGGAAGATGGACAGATCATCATAAAATATTTCGTGACGGACTCCCCTGAAAACTCTAATGCTTTAACAATGGAGGATCAGGCATAACTCCTTGGATTCTTTCACTCAAGACTATGAAGGCATTACAAGGCACTGTAGGATTTAAAGACCAAACTCTTCTAGTGACACAAGTTGAAGACTCTGGGAAAACTGCATTCTCCATTCCTATCATATCCGATGGATAGTACCTGTAACATTGCAGCATTCCCCAAAGCACTAGATGATATTCTTGAGACCTAAAGTGGTGTTTGAACCCGTAATGAGTAGAGATTAATGTGAAAATGTTTCTCACTGAGCCTAAGCTAATACAAATCATAAGAGATTAGCTACGCTATTTTTAATAAGCCAAGTAATGTAAGAGAGTGTGTTCCTTGAACAACCAATGCAAGTGCAAATCAAATTATTATTTACTCTTAAGTATTTTATGGTAATTTTATAAACCTGACATACCAAAGATGAGTTTATTTCTAAGACTGCCTTACTGATGCTGTGTGCTTACTTCATACTGCAAACAACCAAGCTGTTCCTTACAGTTAGAATGAACAAGGAAGCCAACTCGTCAGGGAAATCAGTGGAATAAATGCCCATGAAAGTGCTTGTGGTCAGCTATAGGTGATTTTGAATGTAGAATAAGAAAAAGAAAAGTATGCATCATATCAGTTCCAAAGCACACCTGAGGACCAAGGACAGTCACTCGAATGTCAGCCTTCCACACACTCGTTTATTAAGAAAGGCTTTGGCACCGTTTCTGCCTCCATCTTCCTCAAGGCAAAGTTAATAAAAATCAACAGCATCATCAGATATGGGATTGTACACAATCAGTGAGCAAGTGTCTTCTTTTAGCATGACATCTCCATGGTTACCAAGATCACCACCATATTTCTTCCACCTAACAATCATTAAATCCCCAATTTCCATTTGTAGGGATGCACAGTTGTCTGACTCAGGCACCCAGTTAGTAAGACTTCTTGCTGGGAGATACAAAATTACCCTGCTAGCAATTATTACACAGTCCTGTTTCCATCCAGTGCATCTTAAACTGTCCAGTGAATGGGCAGGGTGAAGGAAGTGTTGAAAGTCACTGACCACAGATGATGAAAGTCACTGACCACAGATGATGAAAGTCACTGATCACGGATGCTGGAAGTCATTGATCACGGATGCTGAAAGTCATTGATCACGGATGCTGAAAGTCACTGGTCACGGATGCTGAAAGTCACTGATCATGGATGATGAAAGTCACTGATCACGGATGCTGGAAGTCACTGATCATGAATGCTGAAAGTCACTGATCACGGATGCTGGAAGTCACTGATCACGGATGCTGGAAGTCAGTGATCACGGATGCTGGAAGTCACTGATCACGGATGCTGAAAGTCACTGATCACGGATGCTGGAAGTCACTTATCGCGGATGCTGGAAGTCACTGATTGCGGATGCTGAAAGTCACTGATCGCGGATGCTGGAAGTCACTGATCGCGGATGGTGAAAGTCACTGACGGTGCTGAAAGTCACTGATCACGGATGTTGAAAGTCACTGATCACGGATGCTGAAAGTCACTGATCACGGATGTTGAAAGTCACTGATCGCGGATGCTGGAAGTCACTGATCGCGGATGTTGAAAGTCACTGATCGCGGATGTTGAAAGTCACTGATCGCGGATGCTGAAAGTCACTGATCACCACGGATGCTGAAAGTCACTGATCACGGATGTTGGAAGTCACTGATCACGGATGCTGGAAGTCACTGATCACGGATGTTGGAAGTCACTGATCATCACGGGTGCTGAAAATCACTGATCACGGATGTTGGAAGTCATTGATCATGGATGCTTGCAGTCCTGATGAGTGTTTCCAGAATTTTGTCTTTCATCACCTGCAATGCCTGATCCAACCACTTTAACGGGATGTTGCTCCTGAACTGTGTGGAGAAAGCATTTCCTCTTTTATCAAGCTGCTTTACACACTGATGAATTTCTAGTTTTCCAGACATGCACTTTAATGAGCCTCTACGGTCTCCTCCATTCACCAGAGCTGGTGGTAGCGGCAGATACATTAAGGGCATTTAAAAGACTCTTAGATAGGCACATGGATGAGAGAAAAATGGAGGGCTATGTGTGAGGGAAGAGTTAGATTGATTTTAGCATAGGTTAAAAACTCGGCACAACATCACTGGCTGAAGGGACTGTACTGTGCTGTAACGTTCTATGTTTAAATTGAACAACATGTTTCAGTCAGGATGATTTGTTCCTCCCTGTGCCTGTCCACCTAAACCAACTCTATTGCCACACTTCATGCTCAATCCAAGTCATTATTGAAAGCAGACACACAACATATTTCTAACGAAACATTCCTCCAGGACCTCCTATAACTCAAATGAGTTCAAAGTTCAAAGTACATTTATTATCAATTATACAACCTTGAGATTTGTTTGCTTGCAGACAGCCACAAAGCAAGAAACCAGAAAAAACCCAATTAAAAAAAAGAACAACACCCTACATGCAGAGAAAGAGAAAAGAACACAAACCATGCAAACAATAGAAGCAAACAACTATTTTCCAAACCAAATTGAGTCCAGAGTACCAAATCCCCAGAGAAGCCAGAGTAGGCCCAAAGCCTCGGTCTCAGTTCATCAGATTAGTGGAGCAAATTGCTGCAAAGCTCACAAACACGAAGTGTATAGCAGTGGGAACAGTCTCAGCGCCACAGAGAGAGGACTGGACATCACGGAAAAGTGAGTAAAATTGCCCCGACCCTCACCTCTTGTTCTGACACCCTACCTTTCCAGCCTATCTGGGCTGGCATTTAAATCGTCCAAACACTGAGTTCTGCCTCACTGGGCCATGGCACAGAGAAACGCTCTGTGCCTCGACCATACTGCCCAGTCTGAAGCTGTTTTCGACCTTGCCAAATTGGCTCGGTGCATAGAACGATCCAACCTCTCACCTGATTTAGGTGGACAGCCACCAAAACACCTCCGCATCGATTCCTCTTTGAATCGCTTGCTCCAACTCCATCTCTGACAGATACACCAACTCCACGTCCGCAACCGGCTCGACCACGTTGCTCTCTGACCATCGCACCAGCACGGCTCATCCGTCGAATCAGTTTCGCCTCTGCTCACCTCTTCATTGTTTGCGGTGATATTTCCTGGCTTTTGAACTACCAGAAGGCCGTCGCACAACATCAGTCATGCCATCTTAAACCGGAAGGTAGAGTCCATTAAACATTTTACCTCACTGTTAATGTAAGTTATGTATGTTTCTTTAACAGAGCTATGACCAATTTACCAATCCAGTGGAATGATTGACTGATGTTGGCAATCTATTAGCCTACGTAGACTGCCCTGGTGCCTTTTTCCAAACAGGTGAAGGGACTGCTACATTATCGGGGCAGGTGGGGGTGAGGGGGGGGAAGGTTGTGTTCTTACACTTCTCTTATTTTCCATAATGTGTTGCTGTACCATCAATCAGCAAATGGGTCAAGATGTGCAAGGAGAAAAAAATGTGTTTTTTTTTCACATAAGCTCTGCTAGAGCGAGTTTAATTTGGTATCTCAAATTCTGGGGTAGTGATTTGTGAATTCTGTAAAGGCAATTTCAGTTAGTCGAACAGCCAAAACACCAGAATCACCAGGATCTAACCTAGGCCCAGAACATTGATGCGACCACGTCAGCAGCTCTACTTCATGAGGAAGCTTGGTATGCCAACGAAGACTCCTGCAAATTTCTATAGGTGTTCGGAGAACAACGTGCTGGCTGGCTGCCACAAAGCATGGTACAGAAGCTGCAATGTGTAAGGTCAAAAGCAGATGCAAAGGGCTGTAGGTTCAGCTAGCTTCATCAGCAGCACTAGCCACCCCCCCCCCCAAACGCACACACACATGCATTCGAGGACATCTTCAAGAGGTGATGACTCAAGAAGGTGGCATCCATCCTTAGAGACCCTCACCTTTAGAGACACATGTTCATCCCATTACGACCATCAGGGAGAGGTACAGGAGCCTGAAAACCCACCTCAACGTTTTAGAAATGGTTTCTTCACCTCCACCCTCATGTTCTGAATGGTTCATAACCCCATGAACACTGCCTCATCATTCCTCTTTTGCGCTATTTATCTTTTGTAACTTCCAAATTTTGAAGTATTCCACTGCCCTGCTGCTGCAAAGCATGTGCCAGTGACAATAAACCTGACTCTGATCACCCAGATCTAACTGTAGATAACAACACAGAACACTGCACGTACCCAGCAGTCACGGACAGACAACATTCTGGGCCAATGACCTTTCATGAGGTCTTAGGGAAATTCTTAAATGAATACATCTCACCTGTGTTCACTACAGAGAATGACAACATGTGGTACAACATGTTTTAAGTAGTAGGAACCTGGAGAGAATGAATGAAATGTCCCAGGTAGTCTCTCCCCCATCTCCCTTCTTTGCAATTTAAAACATGTCCTATTTTTGGCCTTTCCCAATTCAACCTGAATTGCTAATTGTTTTTCTCTCCCCAGATGCTGACCGAACAACCGGTATCTGCAGTATTTTCTCTTTTTATTTCGGGTTTCCAGCAACTGCGAGTTATATCGTGGCCAAATAGAAGGACATGGGAACACAGACCTATAATTCCTTTAAAATGGCATCACAGCTGGATAGGGCCAGAAAGAGAGCTTTTCACACACTGGCCTTCATAAGTCAAAGTATTGAGCACGGGAGTTGAGATGTTATGCTGAAGTTGTATTAGATGTTGGTGAGGTCTAATTTGGAATACTGTGTGCTGTTCTGGTCACTTAACTACAGGAAATATATCTATAAGATTAAAACACTACAGACAAAATTTACAAGGATGTTTCCGGGACCTGGGAACCCAACTTAGCACTTTATTCTCTGGAGCATAAGAAAATGAGGAGAGATTTGATAGAGGTGTACAAAATTATGAGGGGTATTGAAAGGGTAAGTGCATGCAAGCTTGCAAAATTAGAAGTCAAGGGTCAAAGTGAAAAGTGATATATATTTAAGGGGTGCATGAGGGTAAACCTCTTCACTCCGAGCGTGGTGAAAGTGTGGAATAAGCTGCCAGTGGATGTAATGGATGTGTGTTCAATTTCACCAGTTAAGGGAAGTTATGCTAAGTACATGAGTGAAAGGGGTATGGAGGGCTATGGTCCAGGTGCAGGTCAGTGGGTCTGGGCAGAATGATCATTCAGCACAGATTGGTTGAGCTGAATGGGCTGTGACTCTGTGATTCTACTGCCTTTCAACCTGCAGCTTCAAAAATCCGGAAAAAAGGAATTCCTTTAATCTTCTTCTAAAAGAATAACAGCTCCAGGAGGTGATGTTCTGGGGCTGTAGTCAGGGCAACAGCCGTAAGCCGATCAATAATCACACGTGCAATGTACCTTTCGGAAGTAAGTATCACGGTTAGTTGGCTCAGTTACTCTTCAATGGTGTCAATGTCATCAAACCATATTTGAACCAAATTTGGCTCAGAAATAATGCTGACAGCAAAATTACCTAATATGTGGATTAAACTGCTTTTTCAATGCAAGGCATTAAACAAAGTGAACACATACTTAGATTATTGAAGAGATTCAAGCTGAAAGGGTGACACGAGAAGCTGCAGAAGCTGGAATCTGGAGCAACACACAAAGCACTAGAGGAAGTCCCAATGTAGGGTCCCAGCCTGAAACATCAGTTGTCCACACCATAGATGCTGCTTGACCTGCTGAGTTCATCCAGCTCTTTGTGGTTTGCTCAAAAAATGAACCGGTATCCATCTTGAAAATGTTCTAACATCCACACAGTTTCAATCTATAGTCTCTGCTCTCAGAGCTATTGTTCTGGTTGTACTGCCTCAGCTCTGCTGGGCTGTTCACGACTATCGAAAGAAGACCACCAGGTGGACAGAGCAAAAGATTTAAGGATTCGCTCACAACAGCCTCTTTGAAGAAATGTGGCCTCCCCACTGGCTGCTGGGAATCCTTGGCCCTAAATCCCTTAAAATGGAGTGGCAGAAGCAGGCGAGGGCCTCTATCCTACAAAAGTTTTGCAAACACGGGCCACAACCCCCAGCAACCCACCACTTTAACCCTAGCCTAATCGCAGGACAATTTACAATGACCATTTCACCTTCTAACCGGTATGAATTTGGACAGTGGGAGAAGCCCCAGGGATTCACAGGGAAGAAGCTACAAACTCCTTGGAGTCAGGCGCCATTGGAATTGAACTCTGAACTCTGATGACCCACGCTGTAAAGGTGTCGCGCTAACTGCCTCACTACTGTTCCGCCCCACGCACAGTGAAGGTGAGATGCCACAAAATATGTAGAACCCTGCATTCCATCAGCCTCATCTCACAGCACCCCAATGGTCTCAAGCAACCGCAGAACAGGCTGCGAAACTAAAGTCAAGGTGCACTGCAGAAGAGTTGTCTTAAAGATAGTGCCAGGCTTGAGCTAATGGTGCTGTAATACCAGCTGATTTATTCTACGCCCTTGCAGGATATTTTTCTCGAGTTATCTACAGCACCACATATGTGTTTATATCCGCAGGTCACAGAGTAGGACTATTTTCGTCACATGCCACCTGTCACCAGCAGTCTACGTGAGATGGTGACCTGTCTTGCCGACACCATTGGGCTCCTGCAGCTTTTATATCAGCGGGGAAGATGTTTTAATATTGCAGCAGCAGGATCACAACTATTATCTTCCTATCGCCAGCAAGTAACAAATGAAAGTGCATCATCCCCCAAGAAAATTGTTCTCACAAGAAGCGCCAAACTCCTGTTACCTCACCAGGATCTCCCTTGTATACGTAGGTGGGCTCGGTAACAAGCACCTGCTGGCTGTTACCCGCCTACAGCCTGATGCCAGTGTACAGCCAGGATACGGTCTGAAGGCTGATGCTCTCATCTCACTGTCAGTGCAAGCCACTTCAGTCATTCTCATGGTTGGGTGTTAACCCACGTCGATGAAGAAGCCAACTTCCCAGCTGGAATATAAAATCATTTTTATTAAGTTTTATTAACAATTAGACAACTGACAGGTGAAGAATGCATGTTGTAATCTGAACTGAAATTCAGGAAGTTTCTTGGAATTCAAGCAAAAATCCAGAGGAATGAAATCAGGCAGCTTAGGTGCTGAGAAGAATCAAACACTATTCACAATGTGTGCTCGTGGATTTTCAGGATGAGAAGATTAACCTTCATGTTCTACGTGCTGCTCATCAAACTTCCTGGGCAGTTATGATCATGAACTGGATGCTGTGTGTAAACTTTCACTGGTCTAACTCTCACAATCTTCTCAACATGGACTCTTGATCTCACAATCTACCTCATCAAATGTATAGTCCACTTGCACTGCACTGTCTCTGTAACTACAACACCATTTCTGCATCTGATATTGCTTTTCCCTTTCTACTACCTCATTGTACTTATGCATGAAAATATCTGTCTGGATGGCATGCAAACAGATCTTTTCGCTGTATCTTGGTACGTGTGACAATAATAAGCCAATTACAATTACCAATTAGTTCTTGACCCATTCTACTAGTTGAAACAGCTTCCGCCTTTACCCTTCCTAATGTTTGTATTAGATTTCCTTCCAAACCCCTCTCTCCCAAGGAGAACAGTCCCTAGCTTCTTTGGTCAATCAATTTAATGGGCATTCCTCAAATGCAGAATTTCCTCACCCTCTCTGTAGTCTTCACATCTTTCGTGAAATGGAACACCCAGAATGAGACACAATTGTAAGATCACAGCACATTTGGTTGCAACAACCTCTTCAGATCCAACAAATGATACAGATGTGTGCTTAAATAGTTTTCTTGTGATCATCAGACCCTGTTAGACATTGGTAGTACAAAATACTGTAAGTCTGGTTCATTAGTTCAATCATGAGGTCAACGGCTGGGGAGCTACATGGCCTTGATTGCTATGCAGATAAGGTCCTCATGCCGCAGTGTTGCCTGTCATAGCCACCCAGAGGTGGAGGCGATGTGGGAGAGAATAAAGGTGCAGCAGGCATGCTGGACCCTGTAAGCCGGCTCCCCCATTGGTGCCTCTCTACAGTGTTGGCTGTCTGGAAGATAAACTGGTTTGCTTTCATTTGTGGTGAGATGAGGAAATGCTACATGCTTGTTCTTGTAGAAACGTGGCACAGAACAATGTCTCATGCACCATCAATCTTCAGTCCATGCAACTCAGGGACGTGCTGATATTATTTTGTGACTGTATGTGTTATTGTAACTATATGAGCTGTGTGTGACTGTATACACTGTGTTTTGCTCCTTGGCCCCAGAGGAACAGTCTTGGTCAGCGGTATATGTACATGTGATTGGTTGAATAACAATTAAACTTGAACTTGAATGCTCCAGATGTGGCTGAACCAGTGTTTTGTGAATAAAGGTGGGGGGGTGAAGTAGTCATGGAAACCAAGGATCAATCATTTTTCTGAATTCTATATGAACTCTAAATGACAGAAAAACTTTGAAGGGCTGAGCGGCCTACGGTACCTTTTTTCCAGGATTGAAAAGCCAGAGGGCATGCGCTTAAGATGAGAGGCGGCATGTTCAAAGGAGATGCGTGGGACAAGATTTTTTATGCAGAGATATAATATAGTTGGGCATTTAATTACTAGTTTAACTAGTCTGACATAATGCTGCAGGCTGAAGGGCCTGTCCTATCTACTGCTCCTGCTTGCTGTGTTTCTGTATTTATCAAGATTCACCATGGGTTCTTGCTCCTGCTTTGATCAATCCCATGATTTCAGATCTTCAACTACTTCAGGTTGCAAGTCAAGTTTATCGTCATATGCACAAGGACATGTATGCAATGAAAAATTTTACCTCCGCAACATCACAGGGATATGGCACTATGCAAGCAGCACTCGCAAGAAAAACACAAATATCAATTACTTTTAAAATCGCAAGAATGAGCACCATCGAAACAAATAGGTAAGTCCATTTTAGTGCAAAATGTTCAACGTAATCATGGTGTTGCTACACTGAGGCAGCAATTAGGGATTTAGGATTGAGGAACAAAATGGGTGAAGAGAAGTAGCTGTGTTTGAACATGGTGGTGTGGACGTTGCCCGATGGTAGCTGTAAAAAGACAGCAGGGGCCATACGGTGGGGAACGTTGATGGTGGGGTATTGCTTTCTTGATCAGCACCTCCTGTAGAAATGTCCGATGGTGGGGAGGGTTGTGCCTATGATGTGCTGGCTGGAATCCACTGCTCTGCAGCTTCCTATCCTCCTGCTATTTAATCTGCCAGACAATTCTCAATGAACGATGCAGTCCTAAATCTCTGTTCTTGTTCCCTTTATTAGAATTGTGCCTCTAGTTTATGTTGTCTCTTCTCGTTCTTTCTATTGACGTGTAACATACCACAGTTGCAGCAGCATGGTAGCATCGCGATTAGCATGACGCTATGCAGTGTCAGTGACCTGAGATGAATTGTCACCACGGTCTGTGAGGAGCTTGTACACACCCCACCCCCTCCCTAACCGCATGGGTTTCCTCTGGGTGCTCCAGTTTCCTCCCCACGTTCCAAAGACACACAGGTTACCAGGTGAAATGGTCACATGAGTGTAATTGCAGTGGCACAGGCTCACTTGGCCAGAAGTTTCAAAGGTTTCACAGGTTCAAAGGTACCTTTAATGTCAGAGAAATGTATGTAATATACATCCTGAAATGCTTTTCCTTCGCAACCATCCAGGAAAAACAGAGGAGTGCCCCCAAAGAAACAGTTAAATGTTAGAACCCCAAAGTCCCCCCTCCACCCAGCTCCCCTCCCTCCCACGCATAAGCGGCAGCAAGCCGTGATCCCCTCTCCTCCCCCACCAGCAAAGAAAAAGGCATCGGCACCCGCCACCGAGCACTCAAGCGCACAGCAGAGCAACAGCAAGGACACAGATTTGCAGTAGTCCAAAGACTACTCGTTCACCCGGCATTCGACATACCACAGACTCTCTCTCTCTCTAATAATGGAGAAAGAGATGTCTCCGTTTCACAGTGACAGGGGAGACATAACACACAACTCATTGGTTTATTATGTTAGAATTCCGCTGTGTCGCTTTTTCCAATGTTTGTGCCCAAAGATCTCAAGTTTCCGGGCACAAAGCCTTAGATCTTCCAACTCCCATGACACAATGATCTCCTGCCCAGACACTGACCTCCGATCCACCTGTCTCCAGAGCCACGAGAGGTGCCTGTTACCATGCTGTATCTCAAAATAAAAAAATAAAAATAAAAGTAATTTCTCACCAGCTACTTCCTTATCCACCAGAGTGCCTGTATCCCCTTGAAGTCTGTCACCATCCACCTCATAGTTCGGTGCACCTCCAAGTTTTGTGGCATCTGCACACGAAGAGATTGTGCTCTGTGCACCCAGACTTCTGTCATAGTAAGAGAGGCAGCGGTCCTGGTTCTGATCCCTGGGGAACGGTGCAGTATACTATCGCCCAGTGCAAGGGACAACTGCACATTTCCCTTACTTCAGCCAATTTCCTATACACACTGCTGCACCGTTTTATCCATGACATACAAAATCGAAACAGGAGTGGGCTATTTGGCTCTTCATGCATTTCTTGCTGTCTTATAAGATTGTGCTGATCCTTTGCCCCAGTGCCCCTTTCCTGAACTTAACCCTTTATTCCTTAACGTAGAACGTGGATGGAGGGGAAGCAACAGACGTAGTGCACTGCCATTTGCATGCTGTAGGAGGGTGGTGCATAAATCAAAAGCCCTTGGTATCAAAGAAAGTGTGTTAGAATGGACTGAAAACCGTACTGCACAGGAACAGGCCAACCATGTCTGTGTTGCCCATGACAGCATTGTAAGCTGTACATAGCCCATAACCTTCCTGTTCACATGTCTGTCTAAATGCCCTTCAATATCCAAAAACCATCGATCAAACATGGTAATAGGTAGATGTTTATATTTAAATAGTCAACTGACAATAGATGCAATGCCTATAAAAAGTATTTATCCCCCTTGGTAGGGCACGTGGCCAAGTGGTTAAGGAGTTCGTCTAATGATTTGAGGGTCGCTAGTTCGAGCTTCAGCCGTGGCAGCGCGTTTGTGTCCTTGGGCAAGGCACTTAACCACACATTGCTCTAGTGTCTGTGCGAGGAGTGGCGCCCCACACAGACTTCCAATCTGCGCCTTGTAAGGCATGAAAATGCCCGACACAGGCCTCTCATGGTCCGAGTCAACGTTCCCTCCCTCCCCTCTCCCTTGGAAATTTTCATGTTTTATTGTCTTACAGCATTGAATCACAGTGGATTTCATTTGGCTTTTTGTGACATTGATCAACAGAAAAAGGCCCCTTTGTGTCAAAGTGAAAACAGATCTCTACAAAGTGATCTAAATTAATTACATATATAAAACACAAAATAATTGATTGCGTAAGTATTCACCCCCTTTAATATGACACACCAAATCATCACTGGTGCAGCCTATTGGTTTTAGAAGTCACATAATTTGTAAAATGCAGATCACTGTGGAACCTCCAAGTGTTGCAAACTAATCCCTCTAACATGAAGTCTAACAGGAGGCGGATCAAATGGCCTGCAGCTAACATGACTTCACTGTGGAAGCAGTTTGATGAAGAAGTTAACCAAGTTCTGGAGGCAACAGCGAAGGGAGGGGTTGATGGGAAGCTGCAAGCCACGACTACAATTATTGTCAGTATCGCAGCTGAACGGTTCGGAGAAGAGGAGAAGGAAGGCTCCAAAACACCTTACTCGAAGAACCAAAGAGCATTGAGGATCCACAACATCAGACAGGAGATGAAAGCACTGAAGTTCCAATACAAGGAGGCAGGAGAAGAGGAGCGCATTGGCTTGGCCCAGCTGATATGCATACTAGGAAAGAAGATCAGGGTCCTCCGCCAGGCAGAGTTGCATCGGAGGCGTCGTTGTGAAAGGGCTCGAAAACGTGCTGCCTTTATTGCCAACCCCTTCAAGTTCACCAAGGAGTTGCTGGGGGAGAAGTGCAGTGAGAAACTGGCCTGTTCGTAGGAAGACATAGACCAACATCTGAAGAAGATATATAATGATCCTGAAAGAGAGCAGGAGTTGGGAGAGTGCAACATCCTAATAGACCCACCTGAACTGCATGTGCAGTTCGACATGTCAGAACTGCAACTAAAGGAAGTCAGAGAGGTCGTCCGCAAAGCAAGGGCAAGCTCGGCTCAAGGACCAAGCAACACCTCGTACAAAGTGTACAAGAACTGCCCCAAACTCCTGCTGCGTCTGTAGAAGATCCTGAGAACCTTCTGGAGAAGGGGGAAGATCCCAGAACAGTGGAGAGTGGCTGAAGGGGTGTGGATCCCGAAAGAGGAAAATGCCACCCAGATAGATCAGTTTCGCATCATCTCCCTGCTGTGTGTCGAGACGAAGATCTTCTTCAGTGCCGTTTCTAACCGGCTGTGCACCTACCTAGCAAAGAACACCTATGTTGATACATCAGTCCAGAAGGGTGGCTTTTCAGGGATGCTGGGCTGTCTGGAGCACATCGGTGTGGTGACACAGCTCATCAGGGAGGCCAGAGAGAACAAGGGCAACCTGTCAGTGTTGTGGCTGGACCTGGCAAATGCATATGGCTTCATTCCGCACAAACTGGTGCAGCTCACACTGACCAAACATCACATCCCCAGCAGAATCACAGACCTTATCACTGATTATTACAGCAACTTCAGGATGAGGGTCTCTTCAGGAGCAATTACATCAACCTGGCACAAGGTGGAGGTCGGCATCATCACAGGGTGCACTATCTCAGTGACACTGTTCTCCCTAGCCATGAACATGCTCACTAAGTCTGCCGAACCAGAGTGCAGAGGGCCCAGAATGAATTCCGCTCAATGGCAACCACCTATCAGGGCATTCATGGATGACCTCACAGTCACCACCGAATCAGTCCCAGGCGGCCGGAGGATTCTGCAAGGGCTCAAAAAGCTGGTGGGGTAGGCACGGATGCGTTTCAAACCTGCCAAATCAAGATCGATGGTGCTGAGGAAAGGGAAGGTGGAGAACAAGTTCCGGTTCAGCATCGCAGACACAGCCATCCTAACCATCACAGAAAAGCCAGTCAAGAGCTTAGGCAAAGTTTTTGACAGTTCTTTAAGGGACACAACATCCATTCTGGCAACCTGCACTGAGTTGGATGGCTGGCTGAAATCTGTGGACAAGTTTGGCCTACCTGGGAATTTTAAAGCCTGGGTGTATCAGCATGGCATTCTTCCCAGAATCCTGTGGCCCCTCCTCGTCTATGCAGTTCCAATCTCGACAGTCGAAACCTTAGAGAGGAGGGTTAGCAACCACCTCAGGAGAGGGCTGGGGCTGCCAAAGAGCCTGAGCAGCATCGCAGTCTATGGACACCACAACAAACTGCAACTGCCCTTCAAATCCTTGGAGGAAGAATTCAAGGTAACAAGAGCCAGAGAAGTGCTGCAGTATAGGGACTCAAGTGACCCGAAGGTGGCTAGAGCAGGGATCCAAGTAAGTACTGGCAGGAAGTGGAGAGCAGAGGATGCTGTTCAGGAAACAGAGGCGAGGCTGCGTCACAGGAGGCTGGTGGGAGTGGTCACACGAGGCCGAGCTGGGCTAGGATCCTTTCCAACTCGCCAAATGGACACCAGAGGGAAGGAAAGGTGCCATCTAGTTCAGGAGGAGGTGAGAGCAGTAGTGGAGGAGACGGGAGCCTGCTAGGCAGTGGGAATGAAGCAACAGGGAGCTTGGAGAAGATGGGAGAATGCGGTTGAGAGGGAATTGACCTGGGCTGATCTTTGGAAAGCCAAACCACACTGCATCCAATTTCTCATCCAGGCAGTGTACGATGTGCTTCCAAGCCCATCAAACCTGCACACATGGGGCAAGGCAGAGTCATTTGCGTGCCCACTGTGCTCCAAGCAAGGAACCCTGGGGCACATCCTCAGCAGCTGCGCAAGGGCACTTGGTGAGGGACGGTACAAGTGGAGGCATGATCAGGTCCTGAAGAGCATCGCTGAAGCCATAAGCGGTCCCGACCCTCCAAGCAGACCATTACCTTTGTCAGAGCTGGGGAGCAGCCAATACCCGCCAAAAGAACATCTGCAGGCATTCTGACCTCTTCAAGGGACTGGCAGCTGTTGGTGGACCTCGAAGGGCAGCTGAAGTTCCCCAACCATATCACAGCCACCACCCTGCAACCAGACATTGTCCTTGTGTCAGAGTCTACCAAGCAAGTGGTGCTGCTGGAGCTGACAGTCCCATGGGAAGATAGCTTGGAAGAGGCCTTTGAAAGGAAGCTCTCCAAGTACGCAGGACTGGTCAGCAACTGTCAGCAGGCTGGGTGGAGAGCGAGGTGTCTCCCAGTGGAGGTTGGTTGTAGGAGATTCGCAGTCTCTTCCTTAGTTAGAGCCATCAGAATTTTGGGCTTCGAGGGAGAGAGGAAGAGGAGAGCCATCTGCAGTACCACCGATGCGGCAGAGAGGGCCTCAAGATGGCTGTGGCTCAAAAGAGGGGAGCCATGGAGTCACAAGTAGCTAGTCATCTGGACACAAGCTGGGGTCTGATCAGCCCCGGCTGGGTCACCTGGAGGAGGTTGTATGATGTTGAAAGACCCGAAACACCCGATGATTCCAGGAACATCACTGAAGATGTGCCCAGAAGCATCAATAGATGTATTTACACAGTGTGCAGTCAAGGTTTTTCAACTGATTGTTGTAAAAATGCACCTGTATCTGGATGGTTCAACTGCTGGTGAGTCAGTATCCTGGCAAAAACTACACCATGAAGACAAAAGAACACTCCAAGCAATTCCACAAAAAGGTCATTGAAAAGCACGTCGGGGAGGTGGATACAAGAAATTTTCCAAGTCACTGAATATCCCCTGGAGTACAGTTAAATCAATCATCAAGAAGTGGAAAGAATATGGCATGATGTAAATTTGCCTAGAGCAGGCCATCCTCGAAAACTGAGTGACCGTGCAAGAAGGGGACTCATGAGGGAGGCCACCAGAAGACCTATGACAACTCTAGAAGAGTTACAAGCTTCAGTGGCTGAGATGGGAGAAACTGTGCATACACCAACTGTTACCCAGGTGCTTCACCAGTCGCAGCTTTATGGGAGAGTGGCAAAGAGAAAGGAACTGTTGAAAAAAAACTCACATGAACTCTCAGCAGGGCTCACCAGAAGGCCTGTGGGAGACTCTGAAGTCAGCTGGAAGATGGTTCTAAGGTCTGATGAAACTAAAATTGAACTTTTTTGCCATCAGACTAAATAATATGTTTGGTGTAAGACAAACACTGCACATCATCAAAAACACACCATCCCTACTGTGAAGCATGGTGGTGGCTACATCATGCTGTGGGGATGCTTCACTGCAGCAGACCCTGCAAGGCTTGTTGGTAAAATGAATTCAGCAAAATCCAGGGAAATCCTGGAGGAAAACCAGATGCAGTCTGCAAGAGAACTGCAACTTGGGAGAAGGTTTGTTTTCCAGCAAGACAATGACCCCAAGCATAAAGCCAAAGCTACACAGGAATGGCTTTAAAACAACAAAGTTAATGTCCTGGAGTGGCCAAGTTAGAGTTCACGTTCCAATCCAATTGAGAATTTGTAGCTGAACTTGAAAAGGGCTGTTCACTCATGATCCCCATGCAATCTGACAGAGTTTGAGCAGTTTTGTAAAGAATTAGGAAAAATTGCAGTGTCCAGATGTGCAAAGTTGATAGAGACCTATCCACACAGACACAAGGCTGTAATTGCTGCCAAAGGTGCATCTACTAAGAACTGACTTGAAAGGGGTAAATACTTATGCCATCAATTATTTTTTGTTTTATGTTTGTAATTAATTTAGATCACTTTGTAGAGATCTGTTTTCACTTTGATATGAAAGAGTCTTTTTCTGTTGATGTTTCAAAAACAGTGAAATGAAATCCACTGTGATTCAATGTTGTAAAACAATAAAACATGAAAACTTATAAAACTTAAAACTTCCCAGAGAGGTGAATACTTTTTATGGGCACTGTAATTTAGTCGATCTACAGCTTATCTTTAAATTTGCACATCTTCCCTATTTGGATAGGTGTGGCCACTGTGGCAAGAGTGTGGAAATTGTCAGAGTACCATGGCAAAGGGAGATGTTCAAGTGAAATCTAGGCATTACAGGGTGGAGCAGAGTTAGGGGAATAGATTCTGTTCTCTGAAGCCTGCAAGCTGTGCTACCTGCTGGTGCCAGGGTTAAAGACATCTCTTCTGAACCGTTGAAAGATATGGAAAGGTATAGGGATGATCCGGTCATTGTGGTCCATACAGTTACCAACAATGTAGCTGAGGTGAGGAGAGAGTTTCTGCTGAAGGATTATGAAGAGCCTGGGGTAAAATTGAAAAGAGGAAAAATATGGGTGATGATCACTAAGATACTGCCGAAGCCACATGTATGCTGACAAAGGGTAAATCTGATTAGAGATAAATGTGTGCCTCAGAACTTGGTGCGGGAGAAATGGGTTCAGAATCATGGGACACTGGCATTTGCTGCCAGTCTTTTCTGATGCTCTCTCTTTGCATCTCTTAAATCATTTCAAAATTTCAAAGCACATTTTAATATCAGAGTATGTTTACAGTATACAAGCTGAAATTTGTCCTCTTCACAGAAGTCCACAAAACAAGGAACCCCCTCATAGAATGGCAGAAACATTGAAGCCCCGAAGAACACACCCCCTCCCTCGACCTCCCCTCCACACCAGCAGAAGGACCCCGCTTCCCCACTATGCAAGCAGCAGCAGAGGCACCGAGGAATCCTTTACCCAGAGACCATCAAACTACAGTTCACAAACCAGCACTTCGGTATCTCAGACAGGCTCTGTCTCTCCAGAGAGGGAGAGAAGGGTCACTCCTGCTTCAACGAGAGCTGTGACTGTGACTAGCAACTCGCTGTTGCAATGTTACGATCTTCTGCGTCACTACTCCTAGCTGCCTTTCTCTCTGAACTTTCCTTTCTTCCTCTTGGAACTTTCAGCAATCAGCCTGGTTCTCACTTGCCGTATGTTTCTTCTTCTGCTCAATTCGCTCTCTATTTATTTGCTCAGCCATGACATTGAGTTATAAATGTCCTCGAGGGAACATACTAGAATGTAACAGAAACATCCACCCCATTGCAGGTTCTTGACCCAAAACATTGACATATACCTTTAGCCTCCACAGTCACTTCCCAACCAGCTGATTTCTGTTTTCTCATGAACAGAACTGTTCAATCACTACCAAGCTTACCCAGACTAGATCTGATCTCACCTCACTGAAATTGGACCTTTCTCAATTCAACACATTTTATTTTGGAGTGATCTAAGAACTTTTTTCATGTTCTGATCATTGTTTCATACATGCTTCCCCACAGATGCTCGCTGCTAGTTCAATTCCCAGCATCAAGTTCACAATGACTCTTCTTCAATGGGCCAGAAATACACTGATCAAGAAAGCTCCCCCCATAACAGTCTCCAGAAACTCATTTATTTTCTCTTTATGTTTTTACTATTCTGAACTATATTTAGAAAATCAAATTCTCCCGTTATCATGACTTTATGTTTTTTGCAGCTTCCCTGCAAATTTGCTTTTCAAATAAATGCCCAGTAACTAAAAGCCCATATCACTATCCCAGGGTTATAACTACACCATTCTTGTTTCTTAATTCTAAACAATAAATCGTGTTTGATTGTTCCAGAACATTGTCTCTCTCCAGCACTTAAACACACACTATATTATGCACTGCAACTCCCTTCATTTCTCCCCTTTCCTATTTTTCCCATACATCTTGCAGTCTGGAATATTTAGCACTTATTCCTGCTTTTCTTTTCCCAGCTAGCTCTCTATCATTGCCATGACATTGCAATTCCATAAGCTTAATTGTTCTTGACAGCTCCTGGGAACTCTCAAAATTGGAAAGTCAAGATAATGGCAGTAATATTAGTGACAAACTGTGACCAGTTTCACATTGTCAACTTCACACATGGATCTGGGCTCCCGTTATCCTAGCTGTGCAACTATGACTTGATGACTCAAAGCATTCCTAGCAGGAAGCTACAGGAGCTACACGAAAGGATTTTATAATCTCATAGTCTTCTTTTACCTCTTATTGTTCAGGTTTTCTACTTTTTATAATGTCTATTTATGAATACTGTGCAATTTACAACAGTTGATATTTAATGCACAAATATCTACATTTCTTGAGTAACATGAGGTGTTTTCTTCAGCACTACACCAATGTCAGCTTTATAACGTGGCTGAGAACATCGGTCGGGAAGTTGGGAGAACTCTCACCTGTCCTCATTTGGCAGTCAGTAGTGGAAAGGGTGAGCAGCTTCGAGTTCCTGGGTGTCAACATCTCTAAACATCTGTCCTGGACCCAATGCATTAGGAGTATGAGAGGCATTGCACATCACCAAAGTCTCTGTATCGTGGTGAGCATTCTGACTGGCTGCATCACAGCCTGATAGGCACAGGAATGCAAGAGGCTGCAGAGGGTTGTAAACTCAACCAGATCCAATAGCAGTACTGTACCCCCTACACCAGCAATGCCATCTTCAATAGAAGCTGCCTCAAGAAACTGGCATCATCACTAAGGATCCTCATCAAGGAGGTAACTCCTTAAGAGGGCAATATCCATTATTAATGACCCTCACCATCTGGGATATGACCTCTTCATATTACTTCCATAGGGGAGGAGATACAGGAGTCTGAAGACCCATATTCAATGATTCAGCAACAGCTTTTTAACCACATCAATTCCACACCCCCATTCATCACTCATAAACAGATTTCTTGACATTATCTCATTATTCTTCTATTTTGCACAATTTATCTATTTTGTAATTTACAGTAATTTTGCATCTTTGAACTGCATTGCTGCTACAAAACAATAGATTTCATGTCATATAAAACAGTGATTCCGACAACTCCAGCAGCAGGTGCTCACCTGGATTTGCTTGATCCCGGACTAGTTCAAGTTGTCACCATCTCGGTCAGAGCAGCATGGCAGCCCGCAGGTGTGGAAGTGCGGCTGATTGATGGTTGTCTATCTGCACCAACCCAGAATGGAGCTGGCTAAACTGAGAGGATGCCCAGATTCTCCAAGAGCATGGACTGGCATCTTTCTAACAGAGCCCCTACAAACACTTAGTGTTTTGTACCTGCAAACACAAGGAAATCTGCAGATGCTGGAATTTCAAGCAACACACCTGCTCTCAGAATGAGGCTTTTCATTCCAGGACGAAGGAGATGTCCTCCTTTTTTAAAGAAAGGGGCTTCCCTTCCTCCACCATCAACTCTGCTCTCAAACGCATCTCCCCCATTTCACGCACATCTGCTCTCACCCCATCCTCCCGTCACCCCACCAGGAATAGGGATTCCCTTGTCCTCACCTACCACCCCACCAGCCTCCGGATTCAACATATAATTCTCCGTAACTTCTGCCACCTCCAACGGGATCCCACCACTAAGCACATCTTTCCCTCCCCCCCCCCACTTTCCGCAGGGATCGCTCCCTACGTGACTCCCTTGTCCGCTCGTCCCCGCATCCCTCCTCACTGATCTCCCTCCTGGCACTTATCCTTCTAAGCGGAACAAGTGTTACACATGCCCTTACACTTCCTCCCTTACCACCATTCAGGGCCCCAAACAGTCCTTCCAGGTGAGGCAACACTTCACCTGTGAGTCGACTGGGGTGATATACTGCGTCTGGTGCTCCTGACGTGGCCGTCTATATATTGGCGAGACCCGACGCAGACTGGGAGATCGTTTCACTGAACCCCTACGCTCTGTCCGCCAGAGAAATCAGGATCTTCCAGTGGCCACACATTTTAATTCCACGTCCCATTCCCATTCTGACATGTCTATCCACGGCCTCCTCTACTGTAAAGGTGAAGCCACACTCAGGTTGGAGGAACAACACCTTATATTCCGTCTGGGTAGCCTCCAACCTGATGGCATGAACATTGACTTCTCTAACTTCCGCTAATGCCCCACCTCTCCCTCGTACCCCATCCGTTATTTATTTATATACACACATTCTTTCTCTCTCTCTCCTTTTTCTCCCTCTGTCCCCCTCACTATACCCCTTGCCCATCCTCTGGTTTTTCTCCCCTCCCCCTTTTCTTTCTCCCTAGGACTCCTGTCCCATGATCCTCTGATATCCCTTTTGCCAATCACCTGTCCAGCTCTTGGCTCCATCCCTCCCCCTCCTATCTTCTCCTATCATTATGGATCTCCCCCTCCCGCTCCAACTTTCAAATCCCTTACTCACTCTTCCTTCAGTTAGTCCTGACGAAGGGTCTCGGCCTGAAACGTCGACTGTACCTCTTCCTAGACATGCTGCCTGGCCTGCTGCGTTCACCAGCAACTTTTATGTGTGCTTTGTACCTGTTTCTCTCTCTAACTAATCAAAAACGCCCATTCTCAAACATTAGCTCCGTTTCTCGAACCACAGATACTTTCTCACCTGCTGGCCGTTTTTAGTTTATTTTTCCTGTTTTCAACTCAGACTTCCAGTCTCTACAGGTTTTTTTATCTTTCTGTCTGCTTCTCCCGTCTCCTCTAATCAAAGCAGAAAATGCTGAAAATATTCTTTGTCTGTGGAAAGAGAAAGCGGAGTTAAAGCTTCAAGTTGAAGACCTTTGTCAGAACGACCAGTTGCTGAGTATACCCATTTCTATTTCTACTTTAGCTTTCCAATTTGCAACTCTATTTTTTATTTTCTACCTGTTTTTGTCAATCAATTTTATTTTTTTCTCTCTTTTTTTCTCTCTGCTGTTCAGTGCCACGCTGTTTACAATAATTACAGATACTCACCATCAAACCCGAGAGGATAATTAGAAGTGAACATTTCTTTTTATGAGTCCACGTAACTCAAACTAGATGAAAGAAAGACATTGTCTTTTTCATGCCCTCTTGTCTTGAAATTGATCATTCAATGGAACTAAACCTAAGAAGTGGGACACAGCAAAACAGCATGTTAATTACCACCATCTAGGTTTAAATTCCTGGCCACTTGAGTCTCTCTGAGGTCAATAAATAGAATGATTGCATTTCTAATTTTACAAAACCCAAACAATGATCTATTATAATTAGAGATTTTCAGGACTATTAATTATTGCGTCCACCCTTTAGAAACAGATGCATACAGATCCACTCAGTGTCCACTTTATTAAGTACACGAGGTATCTAATAAAGAGGCTACTGAGTCTATATGAACAAGGAGCAGGAGAAGGCTACTTATTTCCCAGTCCCGCTCCACCATTTAAGGCAACCACTGATGATCTGATAGCAAACTTGACTCCAGGTTCTTGTCTGCCTACAGCAGCTTTTTACCCACTTTCTTATCAAGATTCTATCTATTGATAGTTATTTCTACCACTCTCCAAGGAAGGTATTCTAACAGTTCATGGACCTTTGAGAGAAAAAACATTGCTTAAACAGACAACTCACTTTTAAAACAGTGACCACCAACGCCCCCTCCCCCCTGCCCCACAAGAGAAAAGGTGTTCTCCATATTCATGGATTGATTTGAAGGGATAGCCAGAATGGATTTGGGATGAGGCAAAACATTAAAAGGACTGTGGAGAAAGACACGAAGTTGGATATTGATGTTAATAGTACAGAGGTAATTATTACATTGTAGGTGTGAGACTTGCCTATTGAAAGTGTTTTTATCCTGCTTCCATTGCAACAACTCCAAAAGCAGCCTAACTTCCAACAATGTAAATCATTGGCTGTAAAGCACATTGGTACATCTTGGAGTGAAGCAAAGATATGTTAAAGTATCATCAGAATCAGGTCTATTATCGCTGATACATGCTATGAAATTTGTTGCTTTGTGGCAGCAGTACAAGACAATACCTGTGTACATACATCTACTGATGCTTCTGGACACATCTTCAGTGATGTTCCTGGAATCATCGGGTGTTTCGAGTCTTTCAACATCATACAACCTCCTCCAGGTGACCCAGCCGGGGCTGATCAGACCCCAGCTTGTGTCCAGATGACTAGCTACTTATGACTCCATGGCTCCCCTCTTTTGAGCCACAGCCATCTTGAGGCCCTCTCTGCCGCATCGGTGGTACTGCGGATGGCTCTCCTCTTCCTCTCTCCCTCGATGCCCAAAATGCTGAAGGCTCTAACTAAAGAATGGGCTATGAATCCCCTACAACCAACCTCCACTGAGAGGCACCTCGCTCTCCATCCAGCCTGCTGACAGTTGCTGACCAGTCCTGCGTACTTGGAGAGCTTCCTTTCAAAGGCCTCTTCCAAGCTATCTTCCCATGGGACTGTCAGCTCCAGCAGCACCACTTGCTTAGTAGACTCAGACACTAGGACAATGTCTGGTCGCAGGGTGGTGGCTGCGATATGGTTGGGGAACTTCAGCTGCCCTTCGAGGTCCACCAACAGCTGCCAGTCCCTTGAAGAGGTCAGAATGCCTGCAGATGTTCTTTTGGCAGGTATTGGCTGCTCCCCAGCTCTGACAAAGGCAATGGTCTGCTTGGAGGGTCAGGACCGCTTCGCCCACTCAACTCCTGCGCTTATGGCTTCAGCGATGGTCTTCAGGACCTGATCATGCCTCCACCTGTACCGTCCCTCACCAAGTGCCCTTGCGCAGCTGCTGAGGATGTGCTCCAGGGTTCCTCTCTTGGAGCACAGTGGGCACGCAGGTGACTCTGCCTTGCCCCATGTGTGCAGGTTTGATGGGCTTGGAAGCACATCGTACACTGCCTGGATGAGAAATTGGATGCGGTGTGGTTCAGCTTTCCAAAGATCAGCCCAGGTTACTTTCCTCTCAACCGCATTCTCCCATCTTGTCCAAGCTCCCTGTTGCTTCATTCCCACCGCCTTGCAGACTCTCATCTCCTCCACTACTGCTCTCACCTCCTCCTGAACTAGACGACGCCTTTCCTTACCTCTGGTGTCCATTTGGGGAGCTGAAAAGGATCCTAGCCCAGCTCGACCTCGTGTGACCACTCCCACCAGCCTCCTGTGATGCAACCTTGCCTCTGCTTCCTGAACAGCTTCCTCTGCCCTCCACTTCCTGCCAGTACTTACTTGGATCCCTGCTCTAGCCACCTTCGGATCACTTGAGTCCCTATACTGTAGCACTTCTCTGGCTCTTGTTACCTTGAATTCTTCCTCCAAGGATTTGAAGGGCAGTTGCAGTTTGTTGTGGTGTCCATAGAGTGCGATGCTGCTCAGGCTCTTTGGCAGCCCCAGCCATCTCCTGAGGTGGTTGCTAACCCTCCTCTCTAAGGTTTCGACTGTCGAGATTGGAACTGCATAGACGAGGAGGGGCCACAGGATTCTGGGAAGAATGCCATGCTGATACACCCAGGCTTTAAAATTCCCAGGTAGGCCAGACTTGTCCAAAGATTTCAGCCAGCCATCCAACTCAGTGCAGGTTGCCAGAATGGATGTTGTGTCCCTTAAAGAGCTGTCAAAAACTTTGCCTAAGCTCTTGACTGGCTTCTCTGTGATGGTTGGGATGGCTGTGCCTGCGATGCTGAACCGGAACTTGTTCTCCACCTTCCCTTTCCTCAGCACCATCGATCTTGATTTGCCAGGTTTGAAACGCATCCGAGCCCACTCCACCAGCTTTTTGAGCCCTTGCAGAATCCTCCGGCAGCCTGGGACTGATTCTGTGGTGACTGTGAGGTCATCCATGAATGCCCTGATAGGTGGTTGCCGTTGAGCGGAATTCATTCTGGGCCCTCTGCACTCTGGTTCAGCAGACTTAATGAGCATGTGCATGGCTAGGGAGAACAGTGTCACTGAGATAGTGCACCCTGTGATGATGCCAACCTCCACCTTGTGCCAGGTTGATGTAATTGCTCCTGAAGAGACCCTCATCCTGAAGTTGCTGTAATAATCAGTGATAAGGTCTCTGATTCTGCTGGGGACGTGATATTTGGTCAATGTGAGCTGCACCAGTTTGTGCGGAATGGAGCCATATGCACTTGCCAGGTCCAGCCACAACACTGACAGGTTGCCTTTGTTCTCTCTGGCCTCCCTGATGAGCTGTGTCACCACACCGATGTGCTCCAGACAGCCCGGCATCCCTGAAATGCCACTCTTCTGGACTGATGTATCAACATAGGTGTTCTTTGCTAGGTAGGTGCACAGCCGGTTAGAAACGGCACTGAAGAAGATCTTTGCCTTGACGCACAGCAGGGAGATGATGCGAAACTGATCTATCTGGGTGGCATTTTCCTTCTTCGGGATCCACACCCCTTCAGCCACTCTCCACTGTTCTGGGATCTTCCCCCTTCTCCAGAAGATTCTCAGGATCTTCTACAGACGCAGGAGGAGTTTGGGGCAGTTCTTGTACACTTTGTACGAGGTGTTGCTTGGTCCTGGAGCCGAGCTTGCCCTTGCTTTGCGGACGACCTCTCTGACTTCCTTTAGTTGCAGCTCTGACATGTCGAATTGCGCATCCGGTTCAGGTGGGTCTATTAGGATGTTGCACTCTCCCAACTCCTGCTCTCTTTCAGGATCATTATATATCTTCTTCAGATGTTGGTCTATGTCTTCCTGCGAACAGGCCAGTTTCCCACTGCGCTTCTCCCCCAGCAACTCCTTGGTGAACTTGAAGGGGTTGGCGATAAAGGCAGCACGTTTTCGAGCCCTTTCACGACGACGCCTCCGATGCAACTCAGCCCGGCGGAGGACCCTGATCTTCCTTCCTAGTATGCATATCAGCTGGGCCAAGCCAATGCGCTCCTCTTCTCCTGCCTCCTTGTATTGGGACTTCAGCGCTTTCATCTCCTGCCTGATGTTATGGATCCTCAATGCTCTTTGGTTCTTCGAGTAAGGTGTTTTGGAGCCTTCCTTCTCCTCTTCTCTGAACTGTTCAGCTGCGATACTGACAATAATTGTAGTCATGGCTTGCAGCTTCCTATCAACCCCTCCCTTCGCTGTTGCCTCCAGAACTTGGTTAACATCTTCATCAAACTGCTTCCACAGTGAAGTCATGTTAGCTGCAGGCCATTTGATCCGCCTCCTGTTAGACTTCATGTTAGAGGGATTAGTTTGCAACACTTGGAGGTTCCGGGCACTATGGGGTGACTCCGGGCCTGGCCCCTCCTTCGTCTCACCAGGCTGGACACCTGCGCGTTGTGCTGCTCCTGCTCCCGCCAAACACTTCATCCTCGCTTGGTGGATCTTCAAGCCATGATCATCCTTGCAGATTTTGCCACATGCACACTGCTTCCTCTACCTAATATATACTATAAATTATAGTAAGAAATATACTAAAAAAATAAAAAAGTAGTGTAAAAGAAGAGCAAAAAATAGTAAAGTTGTCTTCATGAGTTCGTTGTCCATTCGGAAATCTGGTAGTGGAGGGGAAGACACCTTTCCTAAAATGTTAACTGTGTGTCTTCAGGCTCTTGTACCTCCTCTCTCATGGAGGCAATGAGAAGAGGACGTGCCCTGGGTGGTGGGGGTCCCTACTGATGGATGCCACCTTTTCTGAGGCATCATCTTTTGAAGATGTCATCAATGCTGGGGAGACCAGTGCCCATGTTGGAGCTGGCTAAGTTTACAGCCCTCTGCAGCTTTTACCGATCCTGTGCGTTGGCCCCTCCATTCCAGACAGTGATGCAAGCAGACATGGTTCTTCTGCAGAAATTTGCTAGTCTTTGGTGACATACCAAGTCTCCTTCGACTCTTAATGAAATATAGCCACCAGAAGCAAGACACTTCTAATAGAAAGCAGAGCTGGTAGGAAGATATGAAAGAGAGTAGGAGAGAAAGAGTCTGGCAGATCAAATCCCAGTTAAGTAATCATGTTTTTCATTTTGAGTAAAATGGTACTTTTGTGACAAAATTTACTTTATGGTTACTATTCTTACTCTCTGTGTTGCTTCATTGCTCTAGCATTGAAACTCTCTGATCTGCCCAGCAGTGCAATGGTTAAAAAGGCACCAAGTTCAGAATTCAGGAACTTGATTCTGAACTGCTAAATTCTAAGCAGGCTCCTTGCTTAGAATTTACTGAGTTGAATGCAATGTCCCTTGGGTAATGTGCATCATGTGTTATGTGGATACGATAACGAGAAGGCACTTTATAGACATTATTATTTTTGTTTTATCACTTGACAGGTGTATTTTGTTGACTGTTAGTGCCTGCTTTTTCTCCCCAACATCACAACGCCACACTGTAAAAACAATGTTGACTGGTAAGATAGCAAGCACATTGTCTGAAAAAAAATTGATGTACACACAAAGAGCCCCGGAGGTGTAATTGCTATGTAAATTCTACTAACTGCATTGGTGTTAAGGAGACACTTTTGTCAGGTGTGGTTGTCAGCTATAGAATCCTAAAGAGTCAATAAACCTGACAAGTTAGGTTAATATTCTTCAATTTTATTGGGAAATTCAATTGAGTACTGCTCGTGCACAATGATACTGTTATCACTGTAACGTGGTCAAAGATCATTGCATGGAACACACAAGCCACTTTACAAAAGCAGTAACTGGTTGTCCTGGGGGATGTGTAGTGTTAGAAGACTGGCCTATCAGTTAGTTGGGAGCTCCGTCAATATTAAATTGTCAAAGCGGGAATAATCATTTTAATGAAACTGAACATATCATTATAAAATATGTGCCAAGATTGTAGCTGGATTTGTATGTCTGATGATTCACCTGTAGAAATAAAATTGACTATTTATAGTCTTAAGTACCAACCTGCCCCCTCTCCCTCTCCCTATACTAGGCTTTTAAGGGGACAGCCGTTACCCCTACATACAAGTTGGCCAGGAAGTCCAGGCTGGGATTATTTGGGTCTCCAAAACCAAATCTGCCTTATAGTAGATTACCCTGGAACTCGACCAGCTGATGCTCCCCATGAATTCCCTAATGTCAACAGGTTCTTGAACCAACCTGAAAAACCTCAGTTCTACATCAGACTACATTCCCCTTGGACTAACTTCATTCTGTTTATTTTGTTGTGTCTGTTATGTATAAGTTTTAATTTAAGACTAGGTGATTGATGTTTGTAATACACTGTGCTACTGCAGCTAAAATCTAATTTTCATGTCATTTATACGCTGTGTATGTATGTTTATGACAATGAATGTGAACCTGAACTTCAACTGATTTGGTACCAAAGGAAATGAAGACCAGCAGCTGTTCTCTTTGCAAGTTTTCTGCACAACCATGTCACCAGATCTTCACCTCAACCTCTTCCCATTTCCTTGAACATCTACCCAGGCTTTTAACACCCCTAGGACAATGTGCATAAAATGCTGCAGGAACTTAGCAGGTCAGGCAGCATCCATGAAGAATAAACCTAATGAAGGTTCTCGGCCTGAAATGTCGACTGTTTATTCCGCGCCCCCCCCCCCCACCCCAACAGATGCTGCCTGACCTGATGAGTTTCTTCAGCATTTTGAGTGTGTTGCTCTGGATTTCCAGCATCTGCAGAAACTCTTACACCCCTGGCTATTTACTTATTTTTTTATTAAGACCATAAGATATAGGAGCAGAATTAGGCCATTTGGCCCATCGAGTCTGCTCCAACATTTCATCACGGCAGATTCAGTTTTACTCTCAGCCTTCTCCCCATTTCCCTTCATTCCCTGACCAATCAAAAACCTATCAAACTCTGCCTCAAATATACATATAGACCTGGCCTCCACAACTGCCTTCGTCTAATAATAACAAGCTGCTTCACTGTAGCAGTAGTTTATGTTATTGGACAGTCACCTTTCATCCGGTGAGGACGTCGGCAGTAAATGAGGTTCAACAAAACCTGCAGACGTTGGAAATCTGAAATAAACCCTGAAAGTGCCGAAAGCTCTCAGCAGTGTCTGTAGAGAGAGAAAGGGACCTCTCATCAGGACTGGATAAAAGAAAAAAGGGGCATGTTTGAGGTAAATTCTTTAGACAGAGAGTGGTGCATACATGGGGCACACTGCCATGTATGATGATAGAGGCAGGTACGTTAGGGGCATTTAAGAAATCCTTAGATAGGCATATGGGTGATAGAAAAATGAAGGGCTAAGTAGGAGGGGAGGGTTAGATTCATCCTAGAGTAGGCTAAAAGGTTGGCACAACATCATGGGCTGAATGATATATGTTCTATTTACTAAAAAAGATTTGGTTTGAAGTTGCAGAGAGGATAAAAGAGGGATGGACAGGGATTAGGCTAGGGTTAAATAGGGGTTGCTGGCCAGCATGGCTTGAAGGGCCAGAAGGGCCTATTCCCCACTGTATCAACAATTAAATAAGTTACAAAAGGAGTTATCAAGTCAGTGAGGCAATGGGGTACCGAGAGAGCAAGAGAGGCAGAGAGTCTGAAGTGAAAAGAGAAGTCGCTGGAAATACCCAGTCGGTCAGGCAGTATTTGTGGAGAGAGAGAGAAAACACTTAGTGTTTCAGGTCAAAGACTCTTCATCAGAACTGGGAAGGGAAATAAGCAAGTTGCGGAGAAGGTGGGGGTAAAGGAGGATAAGATAGTTTGCAAGCCTATTGTTCCATCTCCTAGTTTCTAATTCTACTTCAACCTTGCAGTTACTACGTCAAACACACACAAAATGCTGGAGGAACTCAGCAGGCCAGGTAGCATCCATGGAAAGAAGTACAGTCAACGTTTCAGGCTCAGACCCTTCACCAGGACTGGAGAAAAACACTGAGGAGTAGATTTAAAAGGTGGGAGAGGGGAGAGAGAAACACCAGGAGGCAGGTGAAACCTGGAGGGGGAGGGATGAAGTTAAGAGCTGGGAAGTTGATTGGTGAAAGAGACAGAAGTCCATGGAAGAAAGGAAAAGGAGGAAGGAACACCAGAGGGAGGTGAAGGGTGGGCAAGGAGATGAGGTGACAGAGGGAAAAGAGGATGGGAAATGGAGGGGGGGGATATTACTGGAAGTTTGAGAAATTAATGTTCATGCTATCAGGTTAGAGGCTACCCAAAACCTCCTTCTCCATTTCTCATCCCCTTTACCCTCTCTCAACTCACTTCCTTGCCCATCCATTGCGTCCATGTGGCGATTACCACCACCTCAACGACGCCAAGACCCCTGACTGATTTCCGATCCCTCATATCCAGGATTTCTCTGCCCGCCTGGCAAGGAAAATTATTTTCTTGAAGATGGACCTCGTTTGCGATTATTACCAGGTCCCTGTCCACCCGAGTGACATTCTTAAAACTGCTGATACTACACCATTTGGTTTGATTAAGTTCCTTTGAATGCTATTCGGGCTGAAGAAGGCGGCCCAACCTTTCAGCGCCTCATGGACAGTGTTCTCAGGGATTTGCCATTCCTGTTTGTTTACCTAGATGACATTTTGGTAGCCAGCTCTTCTGGAGACAAACACCTCCTACACTTGAGAACCCTTTTCGAACACCTTAGTCAGTACGTCTTACCATCAACCCGGCAAAGTGCCAGTTTGGACTGCCTGCGGTCAATTTCCTCGGACACCACGTCAATGCAGTGAGGGCAGTTTCTCAGCTGGCTGAAGTTGAGGCCGTTAAGTGCCTCCCTCAGCCAGTCACTGTTAAGGCCCTGCAGGAGTTTTTGGGCGTGGTAAACTTTTATCACCATATTGTCCCCAAAGCAGTTCAGCTCATGTGCCCCCTCTACCAGGCCCTTAAGGGCAAAGTGGCCAAGCACATCATGAACTGGACAAAGAAAAGGTCCAAGACGTTCTCCGACACTAAGCATGCATTGTTGAATGCAACGCTGCTGGCACACTCCCTGCCAGACACGCGATCGCTCTCACCATGGACTTGTCGGATTGCACGGTAAGCACAGTGCATGAGCAGTTAGTCAACGGCGTTTGGCAGATTCTCGCCTTTTTGAGCCATCAGCTTCGTCCCCATGAGCGCAAGTACAGCACGTTCGACTGTGAGCTTCCCAGCCTGTACTTGGCAGAGCGGCATTTTCATTTTCCAATTGAGGGCCAATCATTTACGGCTTTTGTGGATCATAAACCCCTAACATTCACCACGGCTAAGGTCTGTGAAACCTTGTTCCACTCAACAGCAGCACCATCTTTCTTTTATTTCAGCGTTCACCACAGACATCCAGCATGTCGCGGGGAAGCGTAACCTGATGGCTGACTGTCTTTCTCGGTCCTTCACTGGTGCTGTCCACCTGGGCTTGGACTACACTCAGATGATGGCAGACCAGGTTACAGACTCCAGTGGGCAGGTGCTGTATTCGGCAGACAGAGGGTTGGAATTGGTAGATGTTGCTTTCAGTGACAGCAGCGTTTCACTACTGTGTGATGTGTCAACAGGGCGACCCAGGCCGATTGTGCCAGCGAGCTGGCAGCGGTGTGTTTTCGATGTGGTCCACAGGCTTTCTCACCCGGCCGGAGGGCATCACAGAAGCTGGTGACACGGGCTTAAGAAGAATGGCAGGGACTGGGCTAGTGCTTGTTTGGTGTGTCACCACGCGACACACCTAGACTTGTTTAGCTCCTGTGCAGCGTTTGCACCACGTCAATGTGGACTTGGTTGGCCCGTTGCCCCCGCAGGTTTACTCACCTCCTCACCATCGTTGATAGGACCACATGTTGGATGGAGGCAGTGCTGTTATCGTCCATTTCAGCCGCGGAGGAGGCGCAAGCGTTTGTTGGCGCGTGGATCACTTGGTTTGGCGTCCTGTCGTATATCTCTTCAGACCAAGGGATGCAGTTTACCTCTGAGCTTTGGTGTGTGGTTGCCCATGATCTGGGAGTCAAACTGCATGGGACCACGGCTTATCACCCTCAGGTCAACGGCCTGTGCAAGCGGCTCCATCGTCCAATGAAACCGCTCTACGTGCATGCCTCAGTGATGGTTGTTGGGTGGACGGACTGTTGTGGGTCTTGTTGGGCCTGAGGACAGCCCTTCAGTCTCCTTCTGCAGAGCCTGTTTTTGGGCAACCCCTGCGGGTGCCAGGACAGTTTCTCCCAACGTCCACGGTCCCATGGTCCACTTGCAGCAGCGGCCGGCTGTTATAGACAGCGCCACAACTTTCACTCTTGTGCCCACAGCGCAGCAAGGCCTGCGTAGTCATGCCTGTTGCCAGGTCTACGGGAGGCGAAATATGTGTTTGTGCTTCATGATGGACATAGGGGTCCCTTGCAAACACCTTATGATGGCCCGTTCCATGTGTTGGAAGCGGGGGATAAGTTTTTTTTTACGCTGGACTTTGGAGGAATCCCGGACAGTGTTTCTGTGGATCGTCTCAGGCCTGCCCATTTGGGCCTGGACTCTCCGGGGAAGTGGCACAGCCCCAGTAGAATGGCCGGCCTCACAAGTCCAGACCTTCTGCCATTAACTCTTCTTCCTCCCTGGCACCTGCCTATGGAGGCAGGAGGAGGTTCAGCTGAGTTTTGCGGGCCCTACTTGTTTGACTTTGTCTGCTCGGGTGAATTCTGGCAGGGGGCGGGGCATGCATGTGTAGGAAGTCCTTAATTTCATTAGGCAGAATTCACCCAGACTGTTAAAGGTTAAGTTCGCCGTGTATGGCATGTGTTACATTGTATGGCATTACATTTTGGGCAGGGTTTTCTCGTGCTTTGGGTTTTTAGTTGGCGTAGTCTACATGAGAAGTAATTACACTGGTGTCGATTTTTGTCAACACACCTACATTATTTTCAAGGAATAGCTTTATCTGTCCCATGTACATTGAAACATACTGTTAAATGCGTCATTTCCATCAAATCAAATCTGTGAAGATTGTGCAGGTATCGCCACACTTCCAGCACTGACATAGCGTGCCCGTAACTTACTAATTCCAGCCTGTATGTCTTTGGAACGTGGGAAGAAACTGGAGCACCCGGAGGAAACCCACATGATCACTGAGAGAACATACAAACTCAATGGGAATCGAACCCCAACTTACAGCTGGCTGTTTTAAAGCATTGCACTAACCACACTGCCCCTATTTTTGTTGCAATATAGTATGAAGCAGGTTTTACAGAATGATAACTGTTCTCTCTTAGGTAGCTGACGAAGACAAGACAAGATTTCCCAGGGGAGGGTATCAAGATCTATAGGGGAGGAAAGTATTCAAAGCCTCTGGACTGGGCAGCCACAACATTCATGGTTAGTAATAGTCAGTGAAGCTTTGCTTCTTGGCAATAAATCAATCAGCAGCTCGTATTCATATAACACTGTGAATAAGGTCAGCTGTCACACCCAGAGGGAACCCTTGATTCACCACATTCACTGATCCCCACTACATCAGTATAACCTACAGTATTAATGCAGACAGTTATTCAGAAACGGATAAGTAAAGTCATTTAATATAGAGAGATGAGTGATTCTGGATAATATTACAAAGCTCTTATGAATTTGTAATCTACTCAAGGGATGGGAACTTTTCAAAATTCATCAAGTTAAATATTTATATTGACTATTAAAATGTTTAAAGAGTTGATACTTGAGAAGTTCCCTGTTTCCCAAGTGGCTGCTTCCAGTTGACAACTTGTTGCCAAGGATGTGACAATATTACTACTTCTTGTGGGGTAATTTTCTCTGCTAACTGGTCACACGGGATAGCCTGGTTATTAATACTTCCTCAACATTGCTAGTTTTGATTAATGGGCTTGAAGGTTCTTTTTACATAATTAATACATTTTTATTTAAAATTGGTTATTCTCAGAGGTAAGTGGGTTACAAGGGAAAATCAAGATGTGTTTAAGATTTTATTTACTTACTTTTATTAAGAGATACATTGTGCAACAGACCTTCCCGGCCCAACGAGCCACACCACCCAGCAACTCACCTATTTAACACTAGCCTAATTTAAAAAGGCCAATTAACTAGTCTGGTTGATGGTAGATTACCCTGGTAAACCAGCTGATGCTCCCCGTGAATTCCCTAATGTCAACAGGTTCTTGAACCAACCTGAAAGCCCCCAATTCTACATCAGACTACATTCCCCTTGGACTGACGTCGCTATATTTATTTTGTCATGTCAGTTACGTATAAGTTTAAATTTAAGTCTAGGTGATTGACCTTTGTAATGCACCATGCCAACTGCAGTGAAAATCTAGTTTTCATGTCATTTATACGCGGTGTATGTATGTTTATGGTGGTAAGTGTGAACCTGAACTTCAACTGATTGGTACCAAAGGAAATGAAGGCCAACAGCAAGTTTTCTGCACAAATGTAATTATTACCTAGTATCTGGTATGTCTGTGGACTGCGGAAAGAAACTGGAGCACCCAGAGGAAACCCTTGCAGTCACAGGGTCCTTATGGATGGCAGTGGAATTAAACTCGGAGATCCAGAGCTCAACAAGCTGTCAGAGGGCAGCTCTAACCACTACGCTCCTGTGGTGCCCAATAACAGTCGTGGTAAAGAACTCGGATAAAGCTATCTATAGCCAACTCTAATCTGATGAGACTTAAACATATTTCAGTGGAGGACTGAGAGAGTGCCATCCTTTCAAAAGAGGTCTTTGACTGTTTACCTTCTTGGGTGATTGTAAAGCAATCTACAATATTGTGTGAAGATCTGAGGTGATTGCTTGTAGCCAATTCTCATTCCCCCATTATCACAAATTTATGACAAATGCATTGGTGAGTGAACAGAGGCTATTGTTTTGCTTATATTAGAGCACTTTAAAAGCACTTCATTGGTTTTAATACCTTTGCTGAATTCCTATGGTGCTACACAGATGTAATTCTCCTTTTTCAATCCTTTCCAGCAGATTCCTGGCTGCCTATTCCTTTTAGTGTTTCGGTCAGATGATAGTGAGGTACAGAAGTGAAATAGATCGGTACTCAATATCAATAAGACCAAGGAATTGATGGTAGACTTCAGGAAGGGGAAGTCCTATTGTGAGCAGTTTTGGGTCACTTATCTAAGAAAGGATGTGTAGGCAATGGAGAGGGTCTAGAGGAGGTTCACAAGACTAATCCTTGGAATGAAGGGGTTAATATATAAAGGGCATTTGATGGCTTTGGGTCTGTAATCATTGAGATTAGAAGAATGGGGACGGGGGAATCTCATTGAAACCAATCGCGTATTGAAAGGCCTGGATAGAGTGGGCATGGAGAGAGTGTTTCCTTTAGTGCAGGAGACCAGGACCAGAGTCAGGCACAGCCTCAGAATACAAGGCCACCCCTTTGGAACAGAGATGAGGAGGAATTACTTTAACCAGAGAATAAAAGAAAATAATAGTTTTTCACTAAATCTCAGTACATCTCTTTTCTCTTCTTAAGCCCAGCACCCCTACTGGGACATAGGCTGCTAACTGCGGCTCCCCAGAGTGCTCTGTCCTGGGCCAGTCATTCAAGTTGTCCCCAGGTGAAACCCACCTTCTATCCCTCCTTTCCCAGGGATGAGGTTTTGGAGCTTCTGTAGCCCTGGGTTTTTACGCAATGGAGTTGCTAGCCCCATGGCCAACCCTCGTCATTTTGCAGCTGGGCTTGGGACTATCCACGGTGGAGTTACCTCAGTACATGCAACCATAATAAACCACTTACCGACCACACACTTATCATCCTGACTCAAATGTTACTCACTGTTCCTACGTCACCACTGGATCAATATCTTGGAATTTTCTGCAGAGCACGATTGCTGAAATGCAGGAGAAGGCCAATAGCCTTCGAGGGAAATGGATAATTACCAGAGATGCCCACAGAAGTAGTACAAATCAATAAATGAATAATGATCGAAGTTAATTGAATTTGTTCATCAATAATTAATACTTGGTGTTCAGCATTTATTGACTGTAACTGTTTCTCAATATTAGGCTTGCCCCATGTGCAGAACATTGCTGAAATTAGCCTTACCACTTTAGAAAACATTTTCCAGTACGGCAGTGATTGGATATTAAAATCTTCAATATTTACTTGAAGTATTATCATCTTCCATCTGTAAACTTTGCTGTCAAAGTAGTCAATTAATCAATAAAGAGCAAGAAAATGGAGAACTTCTTGGCCGGCAAACAGATTACATAAAATGTGTTATAAACCACTAATTACTGAGATGTCATTTTAGATTTTAGACTACTGAACATCCTAAAATGCCAATTAGTTAATAACTTAACAGCAAAAGTCTAGAAGCAGAAGGGCCAGAGCTAAAAGATTAAATTATAAGGGCAGGTCATATAAATGACTTATATTCCTTTGAATTTAGAAGATTAAGTGGCTATCTAATTGAAGTACTTAATGTGATAGGGTCTACTTAGAGAGGTTCTGGTTGCTGAATGTATAACAAGGGCAAAATAGTTATAAAATCAGAAGCAGGCTATTCAGAATTGAAATCAGAAAACATCTTCTCTCACAACAAATGGTTGTAATCTGAAACTCTCTCCTCTGAAATTCTAGGGAATATTCCACTTCAACACTTTTCCCCCAGGTGAGGGATTCACAGGCGTGAGCGACGGATATATTAGAATTAGACTGAATGGCAGAACAGGCTCGAGGATTAGCTAGCCTACTTTCGATCCAAAGTTTTATGCTTTAGTGCAGCAGCGTCCCTGGTAAGTGAATTTGTCCTCTACCTCCACAGATGCTGACTAACCTACCATGTTTTTACAGCAGTTTCAAACTCTGAGTAATTCATGATTTCCAGTTTGACACCAGCTAGGATAATGTGGCCTTCTAATTCCTTCATCTAGTTCAGCTCCTTGGCATAAGCAGGAATTCTAAGATTGATGCCATCTGGATTTTTGAAATCAATCAATCAATCTATCAATCAAAGTATATTATCAAAGATTGTAAAATTATACACCTTGAGATTTGATTGCTTATAGTCAGCCACAAAGCAAGAAACCAGAAGAACCCAATTCAAAAAGAAAGAGCATAACCCCTGAGCAGAGAAAGAGGGAAAAGAAAACACACATCATGCAAACAATAGATGCAAACCAGATTGAGTTCTTAAATCTGCTCCTTGGAGTAGCGGAAATAGCAGGCCCAAGCCTCGATCTCAGTTCATCGCATTAGCGGGGTAAAAATGTTGTGAAACTTGCTGTGACAACAGCCACTGGAGAGAGGAATGGACTTAGAGAGAGACCCAGCGAAATCAGCCCTTGCCTCAGCACTTGGGTTTTCCAGTCTATCTGGGCTGGCGATTAAATTGTCTAAGCACTGGGTAGTGCCTTGTTCTAGGACCCGGGCCACAGCGCAGTGACACACCCCAGCCGCACAGCCCGAAGCTGTTCTTGATCTCTCGGAATGGGCTTTGCGCTTGCAACGATCCAACCTGTATATAGTGCACATGCGCCGGTCTTGCATGTAGCCTGTTACAGCCGTTCCGGTCAGTATTCTTACTTTTTTCTTCTTACTTTTTAACTTACGTTATTTTTTGTATTTTTTTTTCACGGTAACACGTCGAAGCTGCACCCTCTCTAACATGCGGGTAGAGAGAGTTTTATTTGGGTTTTTAGCGCTGGAAATAGTTACATTCCGACACGTCTCATTAGCGGGACAGAAGCATGGTCACATTGTTTATTCCAGGGACCAGTTGATTGCGCTTATGCCAGCCGGTTTAGCGAGCAGAGCGGAAACACCCCTGCTGAAATCTGGAGGAAAATACACAGAGGATGCAGAGGGGGATCACAAAGTCGAGGAAAGAGGACCGGGTCGAGACAACAGAGACTTATGGAGAAGAGGAGTTCGGTGGGTAATAAAATGACACGTTCACGGCGCTAGCCAGGCGTCAGAGAACTTTTCAGGAGTGCAGTGTTATTTGTTTCACTGGAACAGGGCTGCACGAGGACATACCCGATCAAAGCGGCTTCCAGACCGTTCCGGCTGACCAGAAGTGCACTGAGAGTGGTAAGCGTAAAGGAGCTGGGGGCTTACAGTTCTGGTTAACAACGGATGGTGCAATCCGGGTCATATTACAATCGAGGAACGTGTTTGTAGACTGGATATTGAACTTTTTACTGGTGGACTTCGGCCATATTCCACTGAGATACAATACTGGGCAGCACGGGAGGTCATTCCTGCCTGTGGCCATCGAACTTGCAGCTCCTCCCGTGGAGGGTCAGACACCCTGAGCCAATAGACTGGTCCTGGACTTATTTTCCATCTGGCATAGTTGGCATTTTGTTGTTTGATTGTTTGTGGTTTTTGTATTGCTATATTTATGCTCTATTCTTGGTTGGTGCGGCTGTAACGAAACCCAATTTCCCTCAGGATCAATAAAGTATATCTACCTATGTATCTAACCTCACACGCGGTTTAGGTGGACAGGCGTTTGAAACTCTTCCGCATTGACTCCTCTCCAAATTGTTCACTCCAACAGCGACAGCAATACCAACTCTGTCTGTGACCGCGTCTTGAACACATTGCGTTCCAGCTTTGCGAAACCCCAGTATGGCTCATCCTTCGAATCCACTTCCCCTCTGCTTATCTCTTCATTATTTGTGATGATAACTGACCACAGTTTACTTCAGGAAAGTTGCTAGTAGTAATGTTTTCCTTGCCTTCTAAACTACCAGTAAGCTGTCGCAACTGCAGTGGCACCAAGTATGCTGTGCATTAAGATGATGGCCCAGATATTGATGGCTATGGCAAAGCAACCATCCCACAGAGATACAGTAACATCTCTGGTGAAAGATACTTCTTGTCCACTCTTTGCTATGGGAAGGCATTTTAGTTCAAAGGGGATCTCTGGCATCAATGTCAGTGACTGTCAAGGACCCCCATCCTCCAGGCCATTCTCTCTTCTCACTACTATCTTCACACCTTAAGTCCCACACCACCAAGTTTAGGAACATTTATTACCCTACAACCATCAGGCTGAACCGAACCAGCTTCAGTCACCTCAACTCTGAGTCATATCTCAGTTGTATTTATTTGTTTTTATTTGCAGCCTTCTTTTGCACATTGGTTGTTTGTCAGTCTTTGATTATGTATAACTTTTCATTAATTCTATTGTGTTTCTTTATTTTCCTGTGAATGCCTGCAAGAAAATGAATCTCGAGGTAGTGTATGGTGACATATACATACCTTGATAATTACTTTACTTTACAGCGGAACTTTGAACTTTGATGCCATAGGACTGACTGACCACAAAACAATTCTCACTGGCTGAAGACTAGCAAGCAAAAGCACAATTCTTGATTAGCTTTAATGTGATACAGAGTCCATAAAATAATGGATGAAATATCATAAACATTTAAAAAACATATTAAGATTCCCATTACATTGAATTATTTGTGTGAGGGAATTATAAAACACACATATCTTTTTTAGTACCAGATAATTTACTAAGCAATTGACTAAGTATACTATTAAGATTGCCTTTAAATCTTATGTGACAAAGAGTAAGGATGTCTTGTAGTGGGACTGGTTCATTAATGATTGAAATTCATGTCATTTCAAGTATCTTGCTTGACCTTGTTGGAGAAGGCTGTAAAAGGCATACCCTGCGATACGCTCATCATCATTGAGAGCAACTCTGGGATTCAGATTTGTATGTGGGGCAAATTTCACAGACTAATGGCACTAAATGCTAGTACTTCTACTGTCATTAGTAGCTAAAGATCCAGGCCATTAATTGTATTCATATGGTTTTGCAGTTAAATACTTGCAGATTGATAAACTAGAATGGGTATGTTAAGATCTGGCACAACATTGTGGGCAAAGGGCCTATCCAGTAGTACACTATTCTATCATCTACGTCACAATAGTAGTTCAAGGTTTGAACCCAGTAAAAAAAAACTGGAAATGCAAATTAGAAATAAACTGCAGATCTGTCGGGACTTCTACAGCTTTTTGGGAGGGGAAGCCCAGAGTCCTTATGCTATCAGACCACATAGGATTCAATTTCTGCACAACTGTGGTGGTTGTCCGTCATGTCTGACGATGACAGGAGATGTGCAGGGAAGTTTCTAAAAGTGGGAAAGCCATTGCACTGGGACAGTTCCGCTCTCTCGACCTCAGAAGTCTGGCTCCAGTGGTACAAATAAGCATCACAAACTTCCGCAGTGCCAGTGGATGACCATGACAACTTCTGTGCCTTGTCATTCCCTTTGCTGTCCATGGAGCATTGCAGAACCTCCTTCCTGGCCATTGGATCGCACTGTAGATCTCAGCCGCCTAGTCCGCCGGAGCTAGGACAGGCATGAATATGACTCTGGTAACCAAGGAAACCACCCAGGTGACCACATTAATTGTTAGATACGCCAACACTTCGTGAACGATTTTTTTTTAAAGATCTGTGGCATTTGTTCAAAGTTCAAAGTTCAAAGCAAATTTATTATCAAAGTCACTATATACCACCCTGAGATTCATTTTCTTGGACAAGTTCACAATAGAACAAAGAAATACAATAGAATCAATGAAAAACTATACACAAAGACCGACAAATAACCAATGTGCAAAAGAAGACAAGCTGTGCAAATACAAAAAAAAATAAAATTATTAATAATAAATACGTTTGGACCCCACTTAACACTGAAGATGCATTCCTCAGAGGTGCAATGCTATGTACATCAGTACCATGCGGGGTCATTATAATATTACATAAATGGACATGTGCCTGATTTTAAAAAATCAAACTCGAGATATCTGATATATTATTTTATGTATACACAGTAATTTGTGGAGTAACGAACTCACAGATACACCTAACCTGTACCTCAGTCGGGCAGTAACACATGGCAGCAGCAGCAGCAGCAGCTGAGGCAAGTGGATGCTGGTTACGTCCTAGAGGAGGGACCAGGCTGTGGATCCTCCTCTAACTTTAGCTTCTTCTTCAAGCAGGTGGCAAGATTTGACCGCCTTCTCTTAAGTTTCCTCTCATGAAGCCGTTCTCAGTAGCAGGAAATCATGTCGAGAACACTCCTCTTCGCCTTTTTCCTTTGCTCCCAGTCAGGGCGTTATCGAAGTTTGAGCTTTGACTGCCACAGCCCACACACTCCTGTTTCAGGTCAAGTGGATCAATTCATTGGTATTCATTTCCAGTTCTCTGGCTACTGTCTCTATCATCATTTGTCTTTGTCTTCCTCTTGCTTTCTTCCCTTCAATCTTTCCCATAATTACCGTGCATTCTAACTCCTCTTTCCTAATCAGATGTCCAATGAAGTTACGTTGCCTTTTCATGATCTCATACATTATTTTTCTTTTTGTGTTTGCTTTGTTCATGACATCCTCATTAGATATTTGTTTTGTCCATGATATTCTTTGTATCCTCCTCAAAAACCACATCTCTGCTGCTGCAATTCGTTTCCTCATGTTACTAGATATTGTCCAACATCTGAGCCACATAACATAGCTGGATAAACGTAACATTTCAGTACTCTAAGACGGGTTGTCATGCCTAGTTTAGTATTGGTCAGTATTCTCTTCATTCTCGTAAAGGTGTCTTTTGCCATCTGTATTCTTCTTTTGATGTCCATGTCGCACCTGCCATCTGATATCACCCAGCTTTCTAAGTAGCAAAAGTTCTGTACTTGTTTTATGTCCTCCCTGTATATTCTCAGCCTGCAGATAGGAATCTCCTGTTTTTTTGCAATTGATGCATAGACCCATTTTTGCACTTTCAACAATTATATTAAGTTTTATAGTTCTTCCTCCGTACTTACAATTAACACGGTGTCATCTGCATATCTGAAATTATTGATGTTTTCACCACCAACTTTGATTCCCAAGATGTCTCTTATTTTTTGTAATATTGTTTCATTGTACACATTAAATAAATCAGGGGAGAAAACACACCCTTGTCTAACGCCTCTCTTGATTTTCGTAAACTGACTCACTTCTCCATCTATTCTTACAGCAGCAGTTTGTTCCCGGTACAGATTTCTGATTAGGTGAAGGCCTTTCGAATCTAGATCTAGAGTTTTCTGTAATATTTCAAATAACTTATTGTGCTTCACTTTATCAAATGCTTTTGTGTAGTCGATAAAACAAACAAATCTTTTTGCACTTGAATAGCTCATTCTGATAGTATCCTTAACATCAATATTGCATTTCTTGTTCCTTTGTCTTTCACAAAACCACATTGTTCTTTACCTATTTCACCAGAGATACGTATGCTATGGAGGTTACAATGCTGTATAAATCCATCAAACCAACCTCTGCTGCCAGTGAATGTTACCAACATATTTTCTTCTTTTTCATGAATACGATTGAAGATGCTTCTTGACTTTTCCATTAATGCCAGTCAAGAAGCATCTTCAATCATATTCAGTACTGTAACCTCCATAGCGTACGTATCTCTGGTGAAATAGGTAAAGAACAATGTGGTTTTGTGAAAGACAAAGGTACAAGAAACGCAATATTGATGTGAAGGATACTTAAAGTGATACATTCAAGGAGCCATTTGCTTGAAAAAGTGGAAAGTAGACTACAGTGTGTTTCATTGTGTTCGGTCATCCACCCATATATTTAGTCTACTTTCCACTTTTTCAAGCAAATGGCTCCTTGAATGTATCACTTTTGTTGATGATAATTTTGAGGTCATAATTGCAGAAGCTTTTGTCTGTATTTTTTATAATTGTTCTGATTGTCAATGTATAAAATTGCAAAGAGGTTCCAACATCTACCTGACAATCTCCAGCTTCCAAATGCCGTATCACTTGCAATTTCACATCCCTGCTAATGCTTTTCCTAGACATCTTTGATGTACCACCCTCACTGGAAGTTGCAAGCTGTTTTCCAGACATTATGGGTGAATAAAATGGAACTAATTGGCAAGGGAGCGAGAATGTTTGCACACACGGGGGAGGCAGAGCATGAATTAATACGTGATTGGCTCAGAGCGTATGTAAAGAGTTCTCTGGCTGATTGAATGTTTACTGTAGTAGGGGCCTCTCTTGAGAAGTTTTATGTGTTGTTTAGAATTAATTTTTGTCATATTTTAAAATTCCAATAAAGAATTGAATAACCACATTATGTGGGGTAGTGTTATGCGGGGTCTGAATGTAAATAAATAGGTAAGTTGTAGGGTCCTTGAAAGTGAGTCTATGGGTTATAGAAACAGTTCAGTGTTGAGGTGAGTGACGCTATCCTCACTGGATCAGGAGTCTGATGGTTGAAGGATAATAACAGTTTCTGAACCTGGTGTTGAGGGACCTAAGGCTCCTGTACTTCCTTCCAGATGGTAGTAGCAAAAAGAGAGCATGCTTGATGGCAGGGTTCCTTGATGATGGATGCTGCTTTGTTGTAGCAGCGCTCCTTGTAGATGTGCTTAATGGTGGGGAGGTCTTTTTCTGTGATGGATTTGTTTCCTGGGGAGTTCTCCTTGTTGTCTCTAGCTCTGGTGGAACGTTTGCACAGACTGTGGAGAGATGGGCCAGGATGTGCTCAGAAATGCCATGTTTCTACCTTATATGACTGGGAAGACCTCCAGTGAAAATCCCCCCTTGAATTCAGAAGACATCTTCAGTGCAGTTCACAGTTCAAGTGAAACTGTGATTTAGTGGTAATCTTTCTGACGCTGAGAATGACAGTTTCAAGCTCTGCTTACCACAGAGACAATTATCACTATTCAATTGACCCAAACCAACGTTCAAGTCCTGATTCATCGTGAAGTGGTGCAACTTGAGCAAACTCTGTGACTAGTCCATGTCTTTATTGCTGCACTTGAGAAGATTCTGGAACCTAGGCAATGCTATTCCAGGCACAGCTGACCACATGTATAATCTCAGTCCAAGTGTTTACACAGGGTCCCAGTGCCTTGATATTACCATATCTTGATCTTTTGAAGTATGTGATAACATATCATCATGCAAGGTGGATTGTGCCTGGACAACTCTCCACCTATTTCAGCCAGCTGCTCTGGTATTTTGCATTAATACCTGTCCCACTGTTCTGACTGAGAAACCCTGCAGAAGCTGATGGTCCAGGTGACTGAGGAACTTCACCATTCTGCCGACCAGTGTGCTGTCTTCTTTGTCAGCTGCGTGTGCAACATTGCTCCGTTCTGGAAAGCATCTTAACGCAAAAGCATTTTCTCGCTTTCATTATCCATACCATACAACAAAACTGCTCCAAGGTGACACATCGTAGCACTATAGAAAGCATCCTTGCTAGAAGTTTCACAGCTTGGAACGACAACTGCTCTGCATGTGACCACAGGAAATTGTAAAAAGTTGTGGACACAGCTCAGCACATCACAAGAAATAGCCTCCCCTCCATGGACTCTGTCCAGACTTCTAACTGCCTCAGTAAAGCAGTAATGTTAACTTTCATTGATGTTTATAGGGCAGGTATAATGGGGTAAGTACCATTTAAGAAACACATGGGTAGGTACATTGAGGGGTGGGGCTTAGAGGGATATGGGCTGAACTCAGGAAGCTGGGTCTATACAGTTGGCACTGTGGTCAGCATGGATTGGCTGGACCGGAAAGCTTGTAACCAATGCTGCATTGTTTTATGACTCTATGACAATCTACCTAATTATGATCTTGCACTTTGTTTCCCTGCAATGCACTTTCTCTGTAGCTGTTACACTTTATTCTGCTTTCTGTTATTGTTTTACTTTGTTCTGCATCAATATACTGAGTAATGATCTAAACTGTATGAGCAGCATGCAAGACAAGCTTTTCACTGTAATAAATCAATTCCAATTCCAATTCCAACAATGCAGCAGCATCAAATGACCCACAAGGGGGAAAGAGCTGTGAATTCGGTAGAACCACTTCATATTCTCAGAATGTGGCTTCTTATTTCTTCGTTCACAGCCACTTTGTCTGGTAATCCTGGTACAGGGGTCCCAGCCAGGTGTTCCAAAACGGAACACCCCGCTAACGCTGAAGAGTGCTGCGTAGGCCATCAACTGTGCCAGATTGGACAGATGTGATGTTGTCAGAGAGTCACACAGCACAGAACAGGCCCTTCAACCCAACATCCAACACCATTTATGCCAATACTCATCTATATTAATATCATTTTCCAGCATTTCATCCATTGCCTTCTATGCCTTAACAGTTGAATTTAAAGATGCCATTATGCTGGAAAGAATGTAGAGGTGAATTACAAGTGTACGATGCATGCGTATGTGGATGGAGTGTATATGGATTTTAGTAAGGCATTTGATAATATTCCTCCATTAGGCTCGGTCAGAAAGTCAGGAGGAATGGGATTCAGTGAAGCTTGGTTGTGTAGATACAGAATTGGCTTGCCTATAGATGGTAATAAATGGAGGGCATTCTACCTGGAGGTCAATAACTAGTGGTGTTCCAGAGGGATCTGTTCTGGGACCACTGCTCTTTGTGATTTTTACAAGTGGTTTGGATGAGGAAGTGGAACGGTGAGTTAGTACATTTGCAGCTGACACAAAGGTTGTTAGAGCTGTGGATCGTGTGGAAGGCTGCAACAGGACATTGACCGGGCCGAGGAGCAGCAGATGGAGTTCAGCCCAGAAAAGAGTGAAGTGATTCATTTTGGAAGGTTGGTTTTGAAGGCAGAATGCAGGGTTAATTGCAGGATTCTTGACAGTGTGGAGGAAAGGAGAGGTCTTGAGATCCACATCCATAGATTCGTCAAGGTGATCTGCAAGTTGATAGGGTTAAGGAGGCATTTGGCATGTTGTCCTTCATTCGTCAGGGGAATGAGTTCATGAGGGAATGAACTGCCACAGTGTATATACATAAGACTTATGCATAGTACTGTATTTGTCGATGTGGAGCAGAGAGTGAGTTTGTAAATCTGCCAGAAGCAAGTTGGGAATGGCGAGGGTGGAGCACCATGGGAGGGGTGTGGGATGGGTAGCAGAGAAGGAGTGTTGGGGCAGGGGGTGGCGCAGGTGCAGACACACCCTGTCCTGAGACACAAGGCAAGGCCATTTGATTCCAAACAATTATGTTTCCACTCCCTCTCCACTCTCTTCCCCTTTCCCTCTTCCTGCCCCCTTTCCATTCTCTGTCCACAATATAGACCCATGTGAGAATCAGATTTATCATTGCTGACATAGGTGATGAAAGGGCCCTGTTCCATGCTCGATGACTCAATGACGATGACTTCCAGCTGCTTCGGCTTTTTCTTCAAAACAACAGACTTCTACATGCAGAAAAGGTATATCTTTCATTCTTCAAACTTCCCGTTTCCCAGAATATACTTCAGAGTCCACTGGCACCAGGAACCTCTGGGACAGCCCAGTTCCTAAAAAAAACATGTTTTATGAAGGAATTATCATAATTCAATTAATCCAAACTGGCATAGAAGCAACAGAAAGTTGCAACATAATGTCCTAATTCATCCTGAGTCAAACAATCTCTGGAACTAGCCAGAGCAACAGACACAAACTGTAGGACGAAATTAACAGGTCAGGCAGCACCCATGGAGAACAATTAATGGTTGAAGATTCGGGCCAAGACCCTCCATCAAAACGGGAAAGGAAGGGGGAAGCAACTAGAATAAGGAGTTGGGGGGAGAAGAAGGAGTACAAGTTGGCAGGTGATAGGTGAGGTGTGGTGAGGGGCAAGGTGAGTGGATGTGTGAGGGAAACTAGAAGGTGATAGGTGAAAGAGGTAAAAGAGCTGAAGAGGAAGGGATCTGATAAGAGAGGAGAGTGGTCCACGGGAGAAAGAAAAGGCAGAAATGGCCACTCTTATTATAGTATTTGAATTGTCTTTTCACCCTGAGTGATGCTTTTCCATATACAATGGTGTACAGTATTTAATGTCAGTAACGGTGAACACGGGAGCCTAGTACCCTGAGGTTATCACACTCCTCAGGCAGCCTCAGTAAAGGCAAACATTGATATTCCTGACGGGACATGTGAAGTGACCAGTGTTGAAAGATTCTTAGAAACATACAAAACCTACAGCACAATACAGGCCCTTCAGCCCACAATACTGTGCCAAACATGGACTTACTTTAGAAATTACCCAGGGTTACCCATAGCCCTCTATTTTTCTAAGCTCCATGTACCTGTCCAGGAGTCTCTTAAAAGACCCTATCGTATCCGCCTCCACCACCGTCACCAGCAGCCCATTCCACGCACTCACCACTCTCTGAGTAAAAACTAACCCCTGACATCTCCTCTGTACCTTCTTCCAAGCACCTTAAAACTGTGCCCTCTTGTGCTAGCCATTTCAGCCCTGGGAAAAAGTCTCTGACTACCTACACAATCAATGACTCTCATTATCTTGTACACCTCTATCAGGTCACCTCTCACCCTCTGCCACTCCAAGGAGAAAAGGCCGAGTTCACTCAACCTATTCTCAAGAGGCATGCTCCCGAATCCAGGCAAGGTCCTTCTAAATCTCCTCTACACACTTTCAATAGTTTCCACATCCTTCTTGTACTGAGGTGACCAGAACTGAGCACAGTACTCCAAGTGGGGTCTGACCAGGGTCCTATATAGCTGCAACATTACTTCTCAGCTCCTAAATTCAATTCCACGATTGATGAAGGCCATATGCCTTCTTAACCACAGAGTCAACCTGCACAGCAGCTTTGAGTGTCTTATGGACTCAGACCCCAAGATCCCTCTGATCCTCCACACTGCCAAGAGTCCTACCATTAATACTATACTCTGCCACCATATTTGAGCTACCAAAATGAACCACCTCGCACTTATCTTGGTTGAACTCCATCCACCACTTCTCAGCCCAGTTTTGCATCTTATCAATGTCCCACTGTAACCTCTGACAGCCCTCCACACTATCCACAACACCACCAATCTTTGTGCCATCAGCAAATTTATTAACCCATCCCTCCACTTCCTCATCCAGGTTATTTATAAAAATCATGAAGAGAAGGGGTCCCAGAACGGATCCCTGAGACACACCACTGGTCACAGACCTCCATGTAGAATATGACCCATCTACAACCACTCTTTGTCTTCTGTGGGGAAGCCAATTCTGGATCCACAAAGCAAGGTCTCCATGGATCCCATGCCTCCTTACTTTCTCAATAAGCCTTGCATGGGGTACCTTTTCAAATGCCTTGCTAAAATCCATATACACTACATCTACTGCTCTACCTTCATCAATGTGTTAGTCACATCCTCAAAAAATTCAATCAGGCTTGTAAGGCACGACCTGCCTTTGACAAAGCCATGCTGACTATTCCTAATCATATTACGCCTCTCCAAGTGTTCATGAATCCTGCCTCTCAGGGTCTTCTCCAACAACTTACCAACCACTGAAGTAAGACTCACTGGTCTATAATTTCCTAGGCTATCTCTATTCCCTTTCTTGAATAAGGGAACAACATCTGCAACCCTCCAATCCTCTGGAATCTCTCCCATCCCCATTGATGATGCAAAGATCATCGTCAGAGGCTCAGCAATCTCTTCCCTTGCTTCCACAGAATCCTGGGGTACAGCTTGTCTGGTCCCGGGGACTTATCCAACCTGATGTTTTTCAAAAGCTCCAGCACATCCTCTTTCTTAATGTCTATATGCTCAAGCGTTTCAATCTGCTGTAAATCATCCCTACAAATGCCAAGATCCTTATCCATAGTGAATACTGAAGCAAAGTATTCATTAAGTACCTCTGCTATCTCCTTCGATTCCATACACACTTTTCCACTGTCACACTTGATTGGTCCTATTCTCTCATGCCTTATTCTCTTGCTCTTCACATATAGAATGCCCTGGAGTTTTCTTTAATCCAGCTCGCCGAGAACTTCTCATAGCCCCTTTCTGGCTCTTCTAATGTCATTCTTAAACTCCTTCCTGCTCGCCTTATAATCATCTAGATCTCTATCATTACCTAGTTTTTTGAACCTTTCGTAAGCTCTTCTTTTCTTCTTGACTAAATTTACAACAGCCTTTGTACACCACGGTTCCTGTACCCTACCATCCTTTCCCTGTCTCTTTGGAACGTACCTGTGCAGAACCCCACGCAAATATCCCCTGAACGTTTTCCACATTTCTTCCGTACATTTCCCTGAGAACATCTGTTTCCAATTTATGCTTCCAAGTTCCTGTCTGATAGCCTCATAATTCCCCTTACTTCAATTAAACGCTTTCATAACTTGTCTGTTCCTATCCCTTTCTAATGCTATGGTAAAGGAGATAGAACTGTGATCACTGTCTCCAAAATGCTCTCCCACGGAGAGACCTGACACCTGACCAGGTTCATTTCCCAATGCCAGATCAAGTACAGTCTCTCCTCGTGTAGGCTTATCTACATATTGTGTCAGGAAACCTTCCTGAACGCACCAAACTCCACCCCATCTAAATCCCTTGCTCTAGGAAAATGCCAATCAATATTTAGGAAATTAAAATCTCCCACCATGACAACCCTGTTATTATTACACCTTTCCAGAATCTGTCTCCCTATCTGCTCCTCAATGTCCCTATTACTATTGGGTGGTGAATAAAAAACACCCTGTGGAGTTATTGACCCCTCCCTGTTTCTAACTTCCACCCACAGGGACTCAGTAGACAATCCCTCCATGACTTCCTCCTTTTCTGCAGCCGTGACACTATCTCTGATGAGCAGTGCCACACCCCCACCTCTTTTGCCTCCCTCCCTGTCCTTTCTGAAGCATCTAAAGCCTGGCACTCTAAGTAACTATTCCTGTCCCTGAGCCATCCAAGTCTCTGTAATCACCACAACATCATAGCTCCAAGTACTGACCCACGCTCTAAGCTAATCCATTTTGTTCATGACGCTTCTTGCATTAAATAGACACATCTCAAACCATCAGTCTGAGCGTATCCCTTCTCTATCACCTGCCTATCTTCCCTCTCGCACTGTCTCTAAGCTTTCTCTATTTGTGAGCCAACTGCCTCTTCCTCTGTCTCTTCAGTTTGGTTCCCACCCCCAGCAATTCTAGTTTAAATTCTCTCCAATAACCTTAGCAAACCTCCCCGCCAGGATATTAGTTCCCCCTGGATTCAAGTGCAACCTGTCCTTTTTGTGCGGGTCACATCTATCCCAAAAGAGGTCCCAATGATCCAGAAATCCAAATTCCTGCCCCCTGCTCCAATCTCTCAGCCACACATCTGTCCTCCACCTTGCTCTATTCCTATACTCACTGTTGCGTGGCACAGGCAGTAATCCTGAGATTACTATCTTTGAGGTCCTGCTTCTCAACTTCCTTCCTAACTCCCTGTAGTCTTTTTTCAGGACCTCCTCCCTTTTCTTACCTATGTCATTCGTACCAATATATACCACGACCTCTGGCTGTTCTCCTTCCCACTTCAGGACATCGTGGACATGATCAGAAACATCCTGGATCCTGGCACCTGGGAGGCAAACTACCATCCCTGTTTCTTTCCTGCGACCACAGAATTGCCTGTCTGACCCCCTAACTATAGAGTCCCCTATCACTGCTGCTTTCTTCCTTTCCCTAACCTTCTGAGCCACAGGGCCAGACTCTTTGCCAGAGACGTGGCCACAGTTGCTTCCCCCAGGTAGGTCGCCCCCCCCCCCCCCCAGCAGTACTCAAACAGGATTACTTATTGTTAAGGGGGCAGCCACAGGAGTACTCTCTAGTATTTTCCTCTTGCCTTTCCCTCTCCTGACTGTTACCCACTTATCTGTCCCCCGAGTCCCCGGTGTGACTACTTATCTATAGCTTCTCTCTATCACCTCCTCACTTACCCTGACCATTCTTGTTCCATAGATGCTGCCTGACATTGCGTTTTTCTAGCATTTTCTGCTTTTTTAAAAAAAAATGACTATCAGCTTAGACAAGCGTTCCTGCCACTGGGCGACTTAATACAGATAGCATGGTGAGCATTTATAGTTGGTATTGCACTTTCCAAAAGCTGTGTAAGATCACCCATGTCCCAAAAGGTTCATCGGACAGATGGAGCTTGGGAGATATTCCTGCAATGTAACGCAAGTAAATGTTTAATGAAGGAAGAGTTCAAGCTAGATGTGAAATGTCAGTGAACCTTACTCCATGTCAGATCAGTGCTGTGTGTTGGCATAATGCCTCAGCTTGTGAAACCTTGAAGAGATCTGCTCACAGCATCAATGTCAGCACAGGACACAGAGCTGTGTGTGTTGCTCCAGATCTCCAGCATCTGCAGACTCTCATGTGACCCGGCACTGGCTATACCATGAAATACCTTTGGTGTAATTTCCAACCTTTCAATAGCACCTATAGTCCATTGAGACTGTACATCAGCATGCCTTCCCTGTCACCATTTTCCAGGGTCCATATTTACAGTGGAAATTGCCAACAGTAATTTGCGTGGGGTTGGCCCATGACTCTGCAGTGCCACCAAATGGAGGGTGATTTGTATGGATCTATTTATTTTAGAGCAATGACCCCCTCCCAGTACTACCTAGTGACCTATTGTCTATGCATGCGCTGTTGCCTACGTATGTGCATTGTTCTCTCTCTCTCTCTCTGCAATGTGAATTCACCAGTTAAAGCCATCTCCCGCATGCGTGATTTTTATTTAACTGTTATGTAGTTGAGCATAGACACAACAAATTGGCGACAAGTACGAACCTGAATGTTAGAAATTAACACCAGCTGCACCAAGTTACAGGAGGAAACAGCGAAAGTTAAGCAGCGCGAGAAAGCCGTCACCGACGCTAACAACGACGTGAGTTCAGTGCACAGTAACAGAGAAAGTGGTGCTGAATTTAAAGTGAAAATAATATGGTGGTGGCTTCAGACAGGAAAGTTGATGAATTTGATAGTGCTAATGAAGGCTGGAGTCGTATATCAAGAGGGTGGAGCTGTACTGTAATGCGAACAACGTGGATAAGCAAAAAAAAAGCCCCTATGCTTCTTAGATTAATGGGCCCAAGAACGTACAGTCTCTTAACACAACTTAGTAACCAGACGTTCAAAAAATTATTACAATTTTACAAAATCACTTGAGCCCTAAACTGTTGGCAATAGCTGCGAGATTTATATTTCACAAAAGGAACCTGTCAAGAGATGAAAGCATTTCTGAATACATTGCAGAAATGTGCAAAGTTTCCCAATACTGTAACTTTAGAGATGGACTTTCTGATGCTTTACAGGGCAGGCTTGTATGTGGCATGCATAATCAAAGCACTCAAACGAGGCTACTTGTGGTAAACCATATATATGTTGTAACTGGGCTAACTGTCTGGACACGCCCCTCTGCTGACTGCCCCTGTGGCTCCTCCCACAGATTCCTGTATAAAGGTGATTTCACCTTGCCCCTCCCCCTCAGTCCAGGGGGCAGACACTCAGCATGGAGGTCGTATTGTACAGCGAATAAAAGCCTTTCAGTATTTTACCCAACTTCAGTCTTTTGGAGTTATTGAAGGTGCTTCAATTTTATTTGCTGTAAATTTTTAAGCATGGAGCATGCTCTGAGACCCGACAAGTTAGACCTCGATCCACAAACGCCTGAAGCTGGAAACGCTTTTGAACTCTGGCTGGCCTGCTTCGAATCGTACCTAGAGGAGATTAACGCGACCAACCCCATAGTGAAGCGCAAAGTTCTACTCTCCAGGGTCAGTCCACGGGTCTATTCGCTGATCAGAGACCAGCCGAGCTACGACGGCGCGATGAGCGCCCTCAAAGGACAATACCTGCGGCCGATAAACAGCGTCTACACGCGACATCGCTTAGTGACATGGCAACAATGGCCTGGGGAATCAAGTGCTGAGTTCTTCCAGGCCCTACGGATGCTCGTGCGAGCCTGCAATTGCCAGGAGCTGACGGCGGCGCAGCATGCGGAGCTCCTAGTGAGAGAAGCCTTCGTCACGGGGATCAGGTCAGTGTATGTGCACCAGCGGCTGTTGGAAAAAGCCAATCTTACCTTAAGTTCAGCGACTGAGCTGGCCGACACACTGGAGGCCGCTCTGCACAACTCTGAGGCTCTCCAGGCACGCGATGCCCCGATGGCCTCGTGGGCACCGCAGACCCCGCAACCTGCCGGCGAATCGACCTCGGCTGCTGCCAGTCGCGAGTCCGCAAAGTGCTACTTCTGCAGACTCGAGAAGCACCCCCAGAAACGCTGCACAGCCCGACAAGCTACCTGCTCCAGCTGCGGAAAGAAGGGCCACTTCGCCAAGGTCTGTAAGTCCAAACCGCGAGCGGGATCGAGCAGCACCATGTGCGAAACATGAGGGTCGCCATCTTGCCTGCCGCCATCTTCCCTGCACACCACCACCACGTGCGAGACATGGGGGCAACCATCTTGGTCGGTGCCACCTCCCACCGCCTACGACCAACAGGTGCTCCCGGGGCATCCCACCGCGCCGGACCAAGACAGCGACTCAACTCTGGCCTCCGTGACCCTCGACCAAAGCACTCCCCACCAGCTCACAAGGTCAATGATGGACATCCTGGTGGAGGGGCGCAGGACAAGCTGCCTGTTAGACACGGGCAGCACGGAGAGTTTTATCCATCTGGACACGGTGCAGCATTGCGGACTTGTGATACGGCCAGTAAGTCAGAGGGTCACCATGGCTTCCGGGTCGCACACAACAGACATCCGGTGGGGTTGTGTAGTGTCACTAGTGGTGCAGGGCACAGAATATCGAGACTTTACGTTACTGGTCATTCCTCAAATGTGTCCCTGTGCTATTGGGGCTTGACTTCCAGGGCCACCTGAAAAACGTGAGAATGAAGTATGATGGGCCCCTCCCACCAATTACTGTCGTAAATCCCCAGTTTTGTAGGAATACGTCACATACCCCACTACTGACCACCCACACACACCGACCCGCATATCCCACCCAACACCATGCCAACTGCCGCACTACCGACACCACTTGTGGCCTCTCCACCATCAAGATCCCTCCCCCACTGCTGTTCGCCAACCTGACCCCCGACTGTAAACCTGTGGCAACTAAAGCAGGAGGTACAGCGCGGGGGACAGAGCTTTCATTAAGTCGGAGGTGCAGCGGCTGCTCAGGGAGGGGGTCTTTGAGGCAAGCACAAGTCCTTGGAGGGTGCAGGTGGTCATTGTTCGGAACAGGGAGAAGAATAGGATGGTCATGGACTATAGCCAGACCATCAATAGGTTCACGCAGCTCGACACGTACCCTCTACCCTGCATCGTGGATATGGTCAATCAGATAGCACAGTACAAGGTATACTCAACCATAGACCTAAAATCCGCTTACCATCAGCTCCCCATCCGCCGAGAGGACCGCCCTTACGCCGCCTTCGAGGCGGACGGCAGGCTTTATCAATTCCTGCGCGTCCCCTTTGGTGTCACGAATGGTGTATCTGTCTTCCAGAGGGCAATGGACTGGATGGTGGACCAGTGCCAACGTTCCCATATCTGGATAACATCACCACCTGCGGTCACGACTGGCAGGATCACGACAACAACCTCCAAAAATTTCTCCAAGCGGACAAAGCTTTCAATCTCACCTATAACAAGGACAAGTGTGTGTTCAAGTCTACCCGACTTGCTATCCTTGGGTGTGTTGTGGAGAATGGAGTCATTGGCCCTGACCCCGACCGTATGCGCCCCCTGTTGGAACTCCCTCTTCCCAACACCCTCAGAGCCCTCAAAAGGTGCCTGGGCTTCTTTTCATATTACACCCAATGGGTCTCTAACTACACAGACAAGGCCCGCCCCCAGTCAAGTCCACCACATTCCCCCTCTCAGCCGAGGCCCGCGCGGCCTTCAGCCGCATAAAAGGGGACATTGCCAAAGCAGCAATATATGTGGTGGACGAGGCCATTCCCTTCCAAGTAGAGAGTGACGCCTCCGACTTTGCGCTGGCTGCTACCCTCAACCAGGCAGGAAGACCAGTGGCGTTCTTCTCCCGTACCCCTCAAGGCCCTGAAATTCGGCACTCCGCTGTGGAGAAAGAGGCCCAGGCCATAGTGGAAGCTATTAGGCACTGGAGGCACTATCTCGCCTGCAAAAGGTTCACCCTGCTAACTGACCAGTGCTCAGTCGCATTCATGTTTAATAACCAACAGCAGGGCAAAATCAAAAATGATAAAATTCTGAGGTGGAGAATCGAACTCTCCACCTACAACTATGACATCGTGTACAGGCCTGGGAAGCTCAACGAGCCCTCCGATGCCCTATCCCGGGGAACGTGCGCCAGCGCACAGATCGACCGGCTATACGCCCTACATGTAGATCTTTGCCACCTGGGGTTCACCCAGCTTTTCCACTTCGTGAAAGCCCGGAACCTGCCTTACTCCCTTGAGGAGATCAAGACGATGACCAGGGACTGCCAAGTCTGCGCAGAGTGCAAACCGCACTTCTACCGACCTGAAAAGGCACAACTCATCAAGGCCACCCGCCCCTTTGAGCGACTGAGTGTTGACTTTAAGGGCCCCCTTCCCTCCACCGACCGCAATGTGTACTTTCTTAACATTATCGACGAATACTTGCGGTTCCCCTTCGCCATCCCCTGCCCCGACACCACTACCACGTCAGTTATAAAAGCCCTGCGCAAGCTCTTCACTCTGTTCGGATGCCCATGCTATATCCACAGTGACAGAGGGTCCTCGTTTATGAGTGACGAGCTGTGCCAATACCTACTGGCTAGGGGAATTGCAACTAGTAGGACCACGAGCTATAATCCTTGGGGGAATGGACAGGTGGAGGAGGAGAATGGCACGGTGTGGAAAGCCACACTCTTAGCCCTCAGGTCAAAGGGACTGCCAGTCTCCCGCTGGCAGGAGATCCTTCCCGAGGCACTCCACTTCATCCGCTCCCTGTTATGCACGTCCACCAATGCCACCCCTCATGAGCGGCTCTTTCCTTTTCCCAGAAAATCGACCACTGGAACCACCCTACCATCTTGGCTGACGTCCCCACGGCCAGTGCTGCTCCAGAAACATGCAAGGAGCAATAAATACTCCCCGATGGTCGAGAGGGTTCACTTACTTCATGCGAACCCTCAGTATGCCTAAGTGGTTTTACCTGATGGGTGGAAGGACACGGTCTCCATCCGCGACCTGGCGCCCGCAGGAGCTCCGGGCCCCTACCCTGAACACTCTGTGGTGACTGTTGACCCCGGACCCACCAATGTATGTACCTACGAGACACCGTGCACCCCAAACCCTATACAGACACCACACGACACTCCCATACAGGGCACGACGCACACACACGAGGGATTACCGACGCCTAACGTGCTGGCACCTCAAGTCAGGCCGGAGCCAGCACAACCACCGTCGCCGATGCAATCACCGCCGGTGCCACGTAGATCACAGCGACGGACTCGACCGCCTGATAGACTTAACCTGTAAATATACTTCTTGTAAATATTGTCGGTCACTTCACCCCACGGGACTCTTTTTAAAAAAAAGGAGGGGTGAGTGTGGTAAACCATGTATATGTTGTAACTGGGTTAACTGTCTGGACACACCCCCCTGCTGACTGCCCCTGTGGCTCCTCCCACAGAGTCCTGAATAAAGGTGTTTTTGCCTTTCCCCTCCCCCTCAGTCGGGGGGCAGAAACTCAGCATGGAGTTCGTATTGTACAGCGAATAAAAGCCTTTCAGTATTTTACCCAACTTCAGTCCTTTGGAGTTATTGAAGGTGCTTCACTATTGGCAGAAAGAGACCTAACCTTAGAATGGGCATTGACCATTGCAATATTGTTACAGACTGCAGCAAAGGATGCAGCAGAACACAAAAAAGGATGTTAGAATGTGAAATGCACAAAATGGTCCTGAATGGTGCAAAAAGTCAAAAATGTTATCGATGTGGTAAAGCCTCCCGTGATGCATTGGTTCAAAGAAAAAGTCAGCAGAAGGCATCACAGACAAGGTCACAAAGAGAGAGTGTGCAAGGTAGACAAAAAGCACAACCGAGTGAAAAGACTTAAAACACAAAACGAAGTAAATGCATAAAGTTACTGAATGCAAAACAGAATCAGACAACATAGAGTCTGACAAAAATGAACTGTCACGCCTAGAACTGCAGAGTACAACTGAAGCAGATCACAAAATCACCTGGATCACTATAGGTGCATCTGGTGTAAAACTGAAAATGGAGCTGGACATAGGGTCAGCTTTCTCCATAATTCCAGTGGCTGACTGCCACAGACTGTTTTCTAAGATACCATTAGCAAAGGCCTCAGTGATGCTAAAGACTTACACAGATGATCAAGTGTCTCCCAAAAGCAAACTGAAAGTAAATGTGACATATGGAGGCCAAACACGATGGTTAGAGCTTTATGTATTGAAAAGTGGAGGGCTAGCACTTATCGGAAGTGAATGATTGCGATAAGTCCAACTAGACTGGTGCTCAATCAAAGCTCCCAATGTGGCATCAACAGGCAAATGCAGCCCAAATGGTTGTGCTAACCAAAGACTGTCACAGCTGCTTAATGCTAATGAGAAGGTGTTTGAGAAGGGAATAGATAAACAGGTCGAAGACTTGGCCAAAAGCAGTTCAGGATGCCAAAAAGTTCAAAATCCACCCCCACAGGCACCGCTACACCGGTGTGATGGCCATCGTCACCATGGCAATGAGTACATTTTGACTTTGCTGGGCCAGTCATGGACTCCATGTTCCCAATTGCTGTGAATGCTCATTTGAAGTGGCTGGAGTCTATACCAATGAAGACAACTACCTCAGCAAAGATTGCCTCCACTCTAAGGACTACCTTTGCCAGAAATGGTTTACCAGAACAAATTGTGAGTGACAATGGACCACAATACATGTCAGCTCCTCGCCACCCTGCAACAAATGGGTAAGCATGCAGTACATTAAAGCAATGGACAAGGAGAACATTACTCTACAGCACAAAGTGAACAACTTCCTTTTTGTGCATCAGAACTCTGTTCATGCGATGTCAAATCAAACACCTGCAATGCTCATCCTGAGCAGGAATCTGAGATCTCACATACACCTCCTGAAACATGATCCACAGAGAGAAGTGCAGAATAAACAGTTCAACCAGTTGCCAAGAGACGCAGCAAGGAGCTTCGAGATTGGACAGGAATTCCTAGCGTATGATTATTGAGAAGGCAAGTGGACACCAGTAGGATAGCTACGAGAACTGGACCATTGATGTACACAGTGGATGCTGGAGATCAGACATGGAGACATCCTGTGGACCAGATACTGGATGCTCAACCAAGAACACAGCCAAGTCGATTGCGTCCAACAAGACGGACACATTACAGCCTCCGGACTTACCACTTAGTGATGATCATGTCACTGACAGCAATGTGACATAGGAAACTGAGGATGTTGTCTTAGACAAGACACTTATCAAACACGATCCCAGTCCACAGGTCCAGATTTGCGACAAGAACATTATCGTTGACAAGACACCTGCCAAACCTGACGCCACTCCACAGGTCCGGAGGCGCTATCCTGAAAGGGCCAGAGCGCCGCCCAAAAGACTGAAACTTGAGAAATGTGAAGTTGTTATGGACTGTTATTGTGAAAGCATGTTTATTTGGAATATGGGTTGATAAAAGGGAAATAGAATGTTTTGTACATGAACAGTGTAATGCTGTTTTAATCTAAAGGGGGAGGAAGTGTAATGTATGAATCTATTTCTTTTAGAGCATTGACCCCCACCTTAGTGCTACGTATTGATCTGTTGCCTGCACATGCACTTTGTTCTCTCTCTCTCTCGATGCAATATGAATACACCAGTATAAGCCACCTCCTGAACACGTGCTTTTATTTAAATGCTATGTAGTTGTGCACAGACACAACGGAAGGAGGCTGTGAATACAGTATGGGAAGATTACACGCAGGTAGGTTCCAAAATCCAAAATATCAACTGTTCATTTCCTTCCATAGTTGCTGCCTGACTTGCCGAGTTCCTCAGCGTGTGTTGGTCTAGGTTCCGAAGGGCTGGACTACTTAGGCTTGGTTTCTAGCACTGTCCATGGTTACTGCTACCCTCCAGTAACCAGGGCCCAGCACAAAGGTCAATCTTTCTGGACTTTTCTGACCCAGGACTCCAGTGGCAAGAACTAGGAAGTGTAGAGTCTTTATCCCCAAAATATCTCCGACAGCCTTTGACAGGTGGCAAAGCAGGGCAGGGGACTTTGCCGGCTGTCAAAGCTGCCACTGATTGTAGAAGTTTATAAACATCTCTTATGATTAGAGGTATTCAAAAGCCAAACTAATTGATTAAAAATAAAAATAATAATTAAAAAATAACATTAACTAAAAGTTCTTATTATTGAATATCAAAGCAAGGCAGGAATATTTTCAGAAGGCTATTTACATAGATCATAGAACATAGAATCTAGTATAGTACAGCAAGGAACAGGCCCCTTGACCAACAATGTTGTGCTGAACCAATTAAATTAGTAATCTTTTGACCAACTAAACTAATTCCCTCTGCCTAAACAATGGCTGTATCCTTCCATTCAGTGTGGTATGGCAATTGTCCCGTATCAGACCGCAAAGCACTCCAGCATGTGGTGAAAACTGCCCAGCGGATTATCGGCACCCAATTGCCCACTATTGAGAACATCTACCATAAACGCTGCCTGGGCAGGGCGAAAAGCATTATCAAGGACGCATCTCACCCTAACCATGGACTTTTTACTCTCCTCCCATCCGCTCCCGCACCAGCAGGCACAGGAAGAGCTTCTTCCCTGAGGTTGTGACACTGCTGAACCTCATATCACAGCGCTAAGCAGTATTGCACCCATATTGTACTGTCTCAGTACTTTTATATTTGTGTGCTGTAACACTTACTTTTTATTCACAGTTATTTTGTAAATAACACTATTCTTCGCATTTCTGGTCAGATGCTAACCGCATTTCCTTGGCTTTGTGTCTGTACTCGGCACAATGACAATAAGGTTGAATCTAATCTAATCTAATTTTCCTCACATTCGTGTGCCTATCTAAACATCTTTTAAAAGTCTCTAATGTATCTGCCCCTGCAGGTTGATAGGGTGGTTAAGAAGGCGTAAGGCATGCTTGCTTTATATCTACCACCACCCCAGACAGTGCATTCCAGGCACCCACCACTCTGTGTACACAATGTGCTCCTCACATCTCCTTTGAAATTACCCCCTCTCATCTTAAAAGCATGCCCCCTGGTATTAGACATTTCAACCCTGGGGAATGATACTGTCTACTTTATCTACGCCTCTCATAATCTTATAAACCTCTACCAGATCTCCCCTCAGCCTCCTGCGCTCCAGAGAAACAACCCAAGTTTGCCCAACCTTTTGTTCGAGCACATGGCCTCTGACCCAGGAAGCATCCTGGAAAACCTCTTCTGCACCCACTCTAAACATAGAAACATAGAAAATAGGTGGAGTAGGCCATTCGGCCCTTCGAGCCTGCACCGCCATTTATTATGATCATGGCTGATCATCCAACTCAGAACCCCGCCCCAGCCTTCCCTCCATACCCCCTGACCCCCGTAGCCACAAGGGCCATATCTAACTCCCTCTTAAATATCGCCAATGAACTGGCTTCAACTGCTTCCTGTGGCAGAGAATTCCACAGATTCACCACTCTCTGTGTGAAGAAGTTTTTCCTAATCTCGGTCCTAAAAGGCTTCCCCTCTATCCTCAAACTGTGGCCCCTCGTTCTGGACTTCCCCAACATCGGGAACAATCTTCCTGCATCTAGCCTGTCCAATCCCTTTAGGATCTTATACGTTTCAATCAGATCCCCCCTCAATCTTCTAAATTCCAACGAGTACAAGCCCAGTTCATCCAGTCTTTCTTCATATGAAAGTCCTGCCATCCCAGGAATCAATCTGGTGAACCTTCTTTGTACTCCCTCTACGGCAAGGATGTCTTTCCTCAGATTAGGGGACCAAAACTGCACACAATACTCCAGGTGTGGTCTCACCAAGGCCTTGTACAACTGCAGTAGTACCTCCCTGCTCCTGTACTCGAATCCTCTCGCTATAAATGCCAGCATACCATTCGCCTTTTTCACCGCCTGCTGTACCTGCATGCACACTTTCAATGACTGGTGTATAATGACACCCAGGTCTCATTGCACCTCCCCTTTTCCTAATCGGCCACCATTCAGATAATAATCTGTTTTCCTATTTTTGCCACCAAAGTGGATAACTTCACATTTATCCACATTAAATTGCATCTGCCATGAATTTGCCCACTCACCCAACCTATCCAAGTCACCCTGCATCCTCTTAGCATCCTCCTCACAGCTAACACTGCCACCCAGCTTCGTGTCATCCGCAAACTTGGAGATGCTGCATTTAATTCCCTCATCCAAGTCATTAATATATATTATAAACAACTGGGGTCCCAGCACTGAGCCTTGCGGTACCCCACTAGTCACCGCCTGCCATTCTGAAAAGGTCCCGTTTATTCCCACTCTTTGCTTCCTGTCTGCTAACCAACTCTCCACCCACACCAATACCTTACCCGCAATACCGTGTGCTTTAAGTTTGCACACTAATCTCCTGTGTGGGACCTTGTCAAAAGCCTTTTGAAAATCCAAATATACCACATCCACAGGTTCTCCCCTATCCACTCTACCAGTTACATCCTCAAAAAATTCTATGAGATTCGTCAGACATGATTTTCCTTTCACAAATCCATGCTGACTTCGTCCGATCATTTCACCGCTTTCCAAGTGTGCTGTTATCACATCCTTGATAACTGACTCCAGCAGTTTCCCCACCACCGACGTTAGGCTAACTGGTCTATAATTCCCCGGTTTCTCTCTCCCTCCTTTTTTAAAAAGTGGAGTTACATTAGCCACCCTCCAATCCTCAGGAACTAGTCCAGAATCTAGCGAGTTTTGAAAAATTATCACTAATGCATCCACTATTTCTTGGGCTACTTCCTTAAGCACTCTGGGATGCAGACCATCTGGCCCTGGGGATTTATCTGCCTTCAATCCCTTCAATTTACCTAACACCACTTCCCTACTAACATGTATTTCGCTCAGTTCCTCCATCTCACTGGACCCTCTGTCCCCTACTATTTCTGGAAGATTATTCATGTCCTCCTTAGTGAAGACAGAACCAAAGTAATTATTCAATTGGTCTGCCATGTCCTTGCTCCCCATAATCAATTCACCTGTTTCTGTCTGCAGGGGACCTACATTTGTCTTTACCAGTCTTTTCCTTTTTACATATCTATAAAAGCTTTTACAGTCAGTTTTTATGTTCCCTGCCAGTTTTCTCTAATAATCTTTTTTCCCCTTCCTAATTAAGCCCTTTGTCCTCCTCTGCTGAACTCTGAATTTCTCCCAGTCCTCAGGTGAGCCACTTTCTCTGGCTAATTTGTATGCTTCTTCTTTGGAATTGATACCATCCCTAATTTCTCTTGTCAGCCACGGGTGCACTACCTTCCTTGATTTATTCTTTTGCCAAACTGGGATGAACAATTGTTGTAGTTCATCCATGCAACCTTTAAATGCTTGCCATTGCATATCCACCGTCAATCCTTTAAGTGTCATTTGCCAGTCTATCTTAGCTAATTCACGTCTCATACTTTCAAAGTTACCCCTCTTTAAGTTCAGAACCTTTGTTTCTGAATTAACTCTGTCACTCTCCATCTTAATGAAGAATTCCACCATATTATGGTCACTCTTACCCAAGGGGCCTCTCACGACAAGATTGCTAATTAACCCTTCCTCATTGCTCAAAACCCAGTCTAGAATCGCCTGCTCTCTAGTTGGTTCCTCGACATGTTGGTTCAAAAAACCATCCCGCATACATTCCAAGAAATCCTCTTCCTCAGCACCTTTACCAATTTGGTTCACCCAATCTACATGTAGATTGAAGTCACCCATTATAACTGCTGTTCCTTTATTGCACACATTTCTAATTTCCTGTTTAATACCATCTCCGACCTCACTACTACTGTTAGGTGGCCTGTACACAACTCCCACCAGCGTCTTCTGCCCCTTAGTGTTACGCAGCTCTACCCATATCGATTCCACATCTTCCCGGCTTATGTCCTTCCTTTCTATTGCGTTAATCTCTTCTTTAACCAGCAACGCCACCCCACCTCCCCTTCCTTCATGTCTATCCCTCCTGAATATTGAATATCCCTGAACGTTGAGCTCCCATCCCTGGTCACCCTGGAGCCATGTCTCTGTGATCCCAACTATATCATAATCATTAATAACAATCTGCACTTTCAATTCATCCACCTTATTACGAATGCTCCTTGCATTGACACACAAAGCCTTCAGGCGCTCTTTTACAACTCTCTTAGCCCTTATACAATTATGCTGAAAAGTGGCCCTTTTTAATGCTTGCCCTGGATTTGTCGGCCTGCCACTTTTACTTTTCTCCATAGTACTTTTTGCTTCTACCCTCACTTTACACCCCTCTGTCTCTCTGCACTGGTTCCCATCCCCCTGTTGTGAACTAACCTCCTCATGCCTAGACTCTTCAATTTGATTCCCACCCCCCAACCATTCTAGTTTAAAACCATTCTAAAACCTCAACATCCTTACCATAATGTGGCAAACAGAACTGCATGCAATACTCCACGAGGCCTAACTAGAATTTCATAAAGCCTCAAAAAGTTTCATAAACATCCTGACATTTAAACTCAAAGCCTCAATTAATAATGGCAAGAATGCCATATGCTTTCTTAACCACTATCACAACCTGTGCAACCACTTACAGGCAGCTATGGACTTCAACCCTAAGATCCCTCTGCTCATCAACACTGTTAAAGGTCTTGCCCTTGACATTGTACTGTGTCTTTACATTTGATGCACCAAGGTGCAACATTTCACATTTGTGTGGGTTAATCTCTGTCTGTCATTTCTCTGCACATATCTGCAACTGATCAGTATTCCGCTGTATTCTTTGCCAGAGTTCTATGCTATCCATAACATCACCAATTTTTGTATCATCTGCAAAGTTACTAACCCACCCATCTGCTTTTTCATCGAGGTCATTTATATACATCACAAATAACAGAGAATCCAGGATAGATGCCTGTGCAACACCAATAACCTAGACTTCCAACTAGAATAAATCCCTTCAACCACAACTCTCTGTCTACTATCGGCAAGCCAGTTCTGAATCCAAATGGCTAAATCACCACGATCCCATGCATCTTAATCTTCTGGATGAGCATCCTATGAAGGATGTTGTCAAATGCCTTACTAAAATCCATGGAAGTAACATCCACAGCTTTAGCGTTATCAATCACTTTCGTCACCTCATCAAAAAACTCAATCAAGTTGCAAGTTGTTCTCCACAAAGCCATGCTGTCTCTCCCTAATTATGCCAAGGTTTTCCAAATGCTTCCTTTTGCCTTCCCTTTTATCTCCTAAATCTTTTCCTCATTGAAACAAACGGGCTGTCAGACCCTGCGATGGCTTAAACTCTCCATCATTAAGGCTGGCCTCTGCTGCTGGAGTCCATGGAGATCTGGAGTCCCACCAGATTCAGCCTTCCTAATACGTCACCAAACCCTGAACAAGAGCATTCCAGAGCTCATGCTTTGAAATCTGGTGCTTATCCTGAATGCTGAATGTTGTGTGCAGGAGATTCCAAACAATATACCATCCTGCAGCTAAAAACCAACAGCTGGAGGAACTCAGTAGATCAGGCAGCATCTGTGGAGAGAAAATTATTAATGTTTCGGGTCAAGACCTTTCATCACATGCACTGTTACAGTCTTGAAACTTCAATTCTACCTCTTCCATTATTGTCCTTTTAGTATTTCTGTTAGATTCAAACTTATTTATCACATGTACATTAAAAAATACAGAGAAATGCATTATCAGCCAACACATCTAAGGATGTGCTGAGGGTAGTCTGCAAGTGTTGCTACACATTGTGGTGCCAATATAGCTAAAGGCATCCATTAGTCTTGCGAGACCATGGATCTGCACCTGGAAAGTCTTCACTCTCCAGGGTGCAGGCCTGGGCAAGGTTGTATGGAAGTTGCCCATGTTGCAAGTCTCCCCTCTCCACGACACAAATGTCCAAGGGAAGGGCATTAGGACCCATACAGCTTGGCACTAGTGTTGTCGCAGAGCAATGTGTGATTAAGTGCCTTGCTCAAGGCCACAACACGTTGCCTCGGCTGGGGCTCGAATTCACAACCTTCAGGTCGTTAGTCCAATGCCTTAACCACTTGGCCACGTACCCACACTATCGATATAGTGTGGCAATATAGTAAGCACACAGAATCAACAGAACAACACAAGCAACAACATCAGCAAAACAAGCCCCTTTCACACCCTGACACCCACCCACTCACCTGTACAGACACACCTCCAACCTCAACCCCAGGACATGCCAACTCCTGGCCTCCAGCCACCACTTCTTGGCCCCAGGTTCTGAGACTCAGGGACATTCTGAGCATGTCGATCCAGAGGTGTGGTGCCTCAGCATCTCTTGTGTGTGTTGCTCCAGATTTCCAGCATTTGCCGTCTCTCTCATGTTTCAAACAGAGCAGAGAAGATGGAAGTGGGATTCCATGTGTATCAGTTCTCTGTGTTCACAGCAGTGTGCGTAACACTACCTCAGCTCGCACTGCTGTTCACTGCACTATCCCATGTTCTGCACTTGCCACTGTACTTATAGTTGGATTTATTAGCACCACCTAGACTGTTTACTCTGAGAGCGTCATGTAGCAAGGTCTTTCATTACAGTGCAGTGAATATGGCAGTGAACTATTCTGAATCTGAATCTTTGCTCCAGATTCCAGCATCTGAAGTCACTTGTGCCACCATCTCATCACCATTCTGTGAATGGTGAAAGTAGGAATGTCTGTTATAAATGTAATAACACGTGACTTTAAACTGGCAATTATCATTTTGGCCCCTTTATTTAAGTAAGGATATACTTGCATTGGAGCCAATCTAAAAGAGACTCACATGTCTAACTTGGTCTGTTTTGATGAATAAGTGAATCTGGATATGAATTCTATTCAGAATCTGATTCTCATAATGAATTCTAAAGAAGTTAATGTTTGTTCTTTGGAGTTTAGAATACAAGAACACAAGAGTAGACACCCAGAGCCCCAAGTTCACTACGATACAATACAATATGATACAATACAATCATATCAGATCTCATCTTCAATGTCAGTTCCCCATTGCCCTGAATTCTTTGATCTTTCAAGAGTTCAATTACCTCTTCTTTAAATACCCACAGAATTCTATCCTCCATGGATTTCTGGAACAGAGAATTTCAAAGTTTCGCTACCTGGTACAGTGAAGGGTGATGTTATTGAAATATTCAAGAACTTGCCTCCGAGAGGACCACAGCCTTGCCATGGTTCAGAGGCCTGTGTGTCTCAATGGTCAGGAGAGCTACGTTGGCTGGGGTTGACGCTTTATGATTTGGCTCTTGGTAGGGTCACTCATGCCAAACAGGTCAAAGGGTAGAAGCCAGACTAAGAGAGGTGCACTGGTCCTGCAGGTTTGGGAGTCTAGCTAACAACCCTGACTGGTAAGACAAAATTGTTACAGAAACAGCAATGAAGAATCTGAGTACGATCATATTCCTGAATCTCCACTCGGGACTTATGTGACTGACAGTAGTGAGAATTGAGAGGAGGCTACTGAGATGATGAAGGAAGCCCTGATCACCATCAGAGATGGAGGACCTTCACTGTTGCCCAAAATGCCAATGGTGTAATAAGCAATAAGTATTGAAGAACAAAAGGGGTCACAACAGGATAGATGTTGAGATGTTTCTGCTGGTGAGAGACACTCAAACAAGGGTACATAGGAAAGGATAGTCACTTAAAGCTGAGGTGCAGAATTTTTTTTCACACAGTGGATAGTGAATCTCTGGAATCGCTACCCCAGAGGGTTGTAGATGTAGAACGCTGGATGTATTTAAGAAGCAGACAGATAAATTTACGGTCTGAAAGAGCAGCACACACAAAATGCTTGAAGAGCTCAGCAGGTCAGTCAGCATCTATGGAAATAAATAAACCGTCAAAGTTATGGGCCAAGACCCTTCTTCAGAACTGGGACGGAAGGAGGAAGAAGCCAGAATAAGAAGTTTCAATAGGTTTCAATAGGTACATTTAATGACAGAGAAATGTACACAATATACATCCTGAAATTCTTTTTCTTCGCAAACATCCACAAAAACAGAGGAGTGCCCCAAAGAATGAACAACAGTTAAATGTGAGAACCCGAAAGCCCCGCCCACGCATAAGCAGTAGCAAAGCAACGACCCCCCCTACCCCACCAGCAAAAAAGCATCAGCACCCCCACCGAGCACTCAAGCATGCAGCAAAGCTTCAATAAAGACACAGACTTGCAGTACCCCAAAGACTACTCATTCACCCCGTAATTCAACATACCACAGGCTCTCTCTCTCCCTAATAAGGGAAAAAGATATGTCCCTGTTTTACAGCGAGAAGGGAGACATAACAAAACAACTTGCTGATTTACAATGTTAAAAGTCTGTTGCGTCGCTTCTTCCGATCTCTGTGCCCAAAGATCTCGGGTCTGGGCACACAGCCTGCAGCCAGCTCACTGCTTTCGATCTTCCATCTCCCACAACACACCAGTTTTCTGCGGTGGCACTGACCTTGAATCCGCCCACCTCCGGAGCCGCGAGAATCCGACACCCTGAAGGCGCGCTGGTCCTCTAGGCCACGTCCATGGCATATCGAAAAATGGCCAGTCGTGAGACCCCGAGAGCCAGTCCCATTTCCACAAAGAACCGAGGTCAGCATGAAACTCCAGGTCAGGGTCTTCAAAAGAACCCTGAAAGGGAAAAATGGAGATAATAAAGGTGGAAATAGGACCGTTTTCGAAGATGCAAGCAAAGAAGTCACCGTTAGGTGCACCATCCTCCTCCTGTAAAAAGTAACATGAAGGGGGGGTGGTGGATAAGTACAAGCTAGAAGGCTGTAGGTGAAGCCAAATGAGAAAGTTGGTGGGTGGGTGGGGGAGGGGGGAATGAAGTGAGAAGCTGGGAGGTGATAGATGGAAAAGGTAAAGGCTGAAGAAGTAATCCGATGGAAGAATCGACACCACCGATCTCCATGTCATCTGAAAACTTTTTATAAGCCATTTTTATAAGTCATTTATAAAAATCCCATCATATGATCTAAGCTAACAAATGAATTAATTTACCTGTCTAAGATAGGATGGAGTGAAGGAGAGAAAGTCAGTGGTGATGGTTCCCTGCTCCTGCTGCCAATTTTTTAGCACAAGTGTGCAATAAAATATGCGAGGAACAAATAAATAACATGCTAATATCAAAAACACTCATAACCAAGTATTAAATCGACATAAACCCTAGATTCAATTTGTAAATTTGCCGCATGGTGGAAGTGGCACTGTATAAGCGGAGCTGGGATCAGTTACTCTTATGTGATTTGTGTTCAGACAACAAAGGCAAGACCCCCTCCACCCCCAGCCTGTCATCAGGAGGGCACGAAAGGCAATGTGAACAATCCGTCAGGTGCTGAGCTCCCATCTCCGCAGAGGCTGTGAAGCACACTTTAACATGAGCATGTCACTTGTTAGCACAAAGCAGAGCTGCACGATGAAAGAGAGGTGAAACAGTCAATCAGGACCAGTAGTTTCATGTGTGGGTGAGAAAACATTAGCAGCATTTCAATCTACACATCAGCACTTGTACTGCTGCAGCAGAATTGGCACCTTGGGGACATTATGGGGAGGTTCATGCCATGTACTATTTTTCCAGACACACAGACGCGATCTCGTCGCTACCTTCTTTGATTCTTCCCATCACCCTTACAGTTTGCACAGTAACTGGTCTAGAATTAACCATGGCCAAACCATGCAACACCAGCACAGTGTCGCTCAGTTTGTCACTCTCACATGAGAGGAGTTCACATACTGTACAAGCAGTATTATCAATAAAGTTAATTTGAATATCCTGCATGATGGGATCTTGGTGTGCTCTGCACTGCCCCTCAATATCGTACACAACATCCAAAACACCTCACAACCCATCAGTAAATCTCTCCCCACCCACCTCCATCACAGTCTCTTACCCTCCCCACCTCTGTCCTTGCCTACCAGAGCTGCCCCTCCACCCTCCACCACAGATTCCCCTCCTCTCCACCATTGAATGAAGTGCACTGTGTTCTGCATTAACTGTGCAGGGAGCTGAAGGAGTGTTTCCTCAACTTTTAGAGTGGCTACAGAGCGGAGGGCAAATTGAATGGAGTGTTAACCAGGCAGGGAGCTAATCTGAGGCTTGTTAACCAGGTGGAGCGCTAACCGGGTGCACTGTTCACCAGATGGAGAACTGACTAGGTTTAGTATTAACCTGGAGGAGTGATAGCAGGTGGACAGTTGACGAGGTGAAGTGGCAACCAGGCAGAGAGCTAATAGGAACAGAGTGCTATGTAGATGTAGGAAAGATGTTATGCCTTGGAGAGAACTTGTAATTCACTTAGGCAACACCAGCAAAGGCTATACATTCCTTGGCATAAAGAGAATTTTTTCAAAGCAGCTGTTTACAGTGCTGACAGTTCAGCTATCTGCTAGCTGTAAGTGCCGGATACTTTAAAAGCTGTGGATCCCAGAAACTTTCCAGCTGTTCCTATGGCATGAATCCTATTTCCACTCACCACCCCTTGCCTGAATGTTATTTCGACCTTACAGCAATGGGCCGTTTCATTTACTGACGAGCTGGACGCAGAATTTAACATTGTGCAAACTCTCAGCAAATTAAAGGTTAGCTCAGGAGAACAAATATTGCACTCAGGTAAAGGAGCGAATGAATTGTCCCCATAGCAACCTACGGTTCTGTGATCTACGGTGGTGCAGTGGTTAGCACAACTCTATTACAGCTCAGGGCATCGAAGATCAGAGTTCAATCCCGGCATTGTCTGTAAGAAAGTTTGTACATTCTTCCCGCGTCTGCATGGGTTTCCTCCCACATTCCAAAGATGTACCTGTTAGTAGGTTAATTGGTCATTGTAAGTTGTCCTGTGATTAGGCTAGGGGTTAAATCGGTGGGTCGCTGGGTGGCAGGGCTCAGTGGACCGGAAGGGCCTGTCTGCACTGTGTCTCGAAATAAAATAAAATACTTCACTCTGTTACGATAGTTAGACTGGGAAGAGAGTACACGCATGGCACACGGCGTGTAAGCATGGCCTATGAGAATAGTTTGACTGAGTTAGGGCTTTTCTTTTTGCTCAAAGGAGGATCAGAGGTGACTTGATAGAGGTGAACAAGATGATAAGAATCATAGATTGAGCAGAAAGCTAGAGAGTTTCTCTCAGGAAGGAAATTTCTAATACAAAGTTCAAAATTTCGAAGGTCCAATTTAATGTCAGAAAAATGTATACAATATGCATCCTGAAATGCCTTTTCTTCGCAACCGTCCATGAAAATAGAAGAGTGCCCCAAAGAACGAACGACAGTCAAATGTTAGAACCCCAAAGGCCCTCCCCAAGCGGGCATTATTTTAAGATGATTGGAGGAAAGTATTGGGGGAGGGATGTCGGAGGTACGTTTTTCACACGGAGAGTGGTTGGTGGTTGGGTCATGGTCCCGGGGGTGTTGGTAGAGTCAGATACATTAAAGATATTTAGGAAACTCTTAGATAGGCATGTGGATGATAGAAAAATGGAGGGTATGTAGGAGGTCAGGATTACTTTGACCTTAAGAGTAGGTTAAAAGTTCACTACAACATCGTGGCCAAAGAGCCTGTATGGTGCTGTAATGGTCTATTTAAATCTCTTTCAGCTGGGTGCTTATAGAATAGAACAGTACAGCACAATACAGGCCATTCTGCCCATGATATTGTGCCAAACTTTTAACCGACTCCATGATCAATCTACCCCTTCCCTCCCACATAGCTACATCCCACTTACCTTTCATCCATAAGTACTCCTACCACCACCCCCAGGATTCATTCCAAGCACTTAACACTTTCTGTGTAAAAAAAAAACCTACCGCTGACATCAACCGTAAGCTTTCCTCCACTCCCCTTAAAAGGACGTCCTCTGGTATTCGCCACTGCTGCCCTGGGATAAAGATGCTGGCTGTCCTCACTGTCTATGCCTCATATAATATTATGCACCTCTATCAAGCCGCCTCTTATCCTCCTCCACTCCAAAGGAAAAAAATCGCTAGCACGCTCAACCTTTCCTTTTCTGCTTGCAGGAAGTAATTCCCAAACTCAGCTGAACATATAAATGATAGGTGAATTGCATCATTCCTCATTCCCCACAAGTAGAACATAAAAAAAGATAGAACATTACAGCTCAGTACAGGCCCTTCCGCCCTCAATGTTGTCCTGACCTTTTAACCTCCTCTAAGATTAACCCAATCCTTCCATCCAACATAGCCCTCCACTTTCCTATCACCCATGTGCTCAGGACAGCGTATTCCACACACCCACCACTCTCTGAGTAAAAACCTTACCTCTGGCATCCCCACCCCCATACCTTCCTCCAATCACCTTAAAATTATGACCCTTGTATTATCTATTTCCACCTGGGAAAAAGTCTCTGGCTATCCACTTGATCTAAGCCTCTTACCATCTTGTACATCTCTATCAAGCCACCTCTCATCTTCCTTTGCTCCAAAGTGAAAAGCTCGCTCAGCCAATCCTCATAAAGGCATGCTCTGCAATCCAGACAGCAACCTTATCACTTCCTTTGGGTGGTACACCATGAGTTTGGAAAAGGTACTATATAAATGCAGACATCAGAGCCTGTCCATTCCGAAATCTGGAACCAAAAACAATCTGCTGGAGGAATTCAGTCAGTCAAGCATTATCAGCCAAAGAGAGGAACTGTCGACCTTTCAAGTCAACACCCTGCATATATATGGCTCAAGGTTCAAAGTAAATTTATTATCAAAGTACATATATGTCACCACGTACAACCCAGGGATTGATTTTCTTGCGGGCATTCACAGTAACTACAAGACATACATTAGAATCAATGAAAGACCACCCCCCAACAGGACAGACAATCAATGTGCAAAAGACAACAAATTGTGCAAATACAAAGACAGAAAAAATAATAGGAAGCAATAAATATCAAGAACGTGAAATGAAGAATCATTGAGAGTGAGCCCGTAGGTTGTGGGAACAGTTCAGCGAATGGGCAAGTGAAGTTGAGTGAAGTTATCCCCTCTGGTTCGAGAGTCAGGTGGATGAGAGGTAATAGCTGCTCCTGGAACTAGTGGCATGAGTCCTGAGGCTGCTGTACCATTTTCTTGATGGTAGCAGCAATAAGTGTGCATGGCCTGGATGGTGGGGGTCCTCGATGCTAGATGCTGCTTTCCTGCGACTATGTTTGGTGTAGATGTACTCAATAGTGTGGAAGGCTTTACCCATGATGGACTGGGCTGCATCTGCTACACATTAGTAGGCTTTCCCATTCACGGCCATTGGTGTTTCCATACCGGACCGTGATATCACCAGTCAATATTCTCTCCACCGCACGTCTATAGAAGTTTGTCCGAGTTTTCGATATCATAGAACATAGAATAGTACAGCACAGTACAGGCCTTTCGGCCCACAATGTTGTGCCGACCCTCAAACCCTGCCTCCCATATAAGCCCCCACCTTAAATTCCTCCATATACCTGTCTAGTAGTCTCTTAAACTTCACTAGTGTATCTGCCTCCACCACTGACTCAGGCAGTGCATTCCACGCACCAACCACTCTCTGAGTAAAAAACCTTCCTCTAATATCCCCCTTGAACTTCCCACCCCTTACCTTAAAGCCAAGTCCTCTTGCATTGAGCAGTGGTGCCCTGGGGAAGAGGCGCTGGCTATCCACTCTATCTATTCCTCTTATTATCTTGTACACCTCTATCATGTCTCCTCTCATCCTCCTTCTCTCCAAAGAGTAAAGCCCTAGCTCCCTTAATCTCTGATCATAATGCATACTTTCTAAACCAGGCAACATCCTGGTAAATCTCCTCTGTACCCTTTCCAATGCTTCCACATCCTTCCTATAGTGAGGTGACCAGAACTGGACACAGTACTCCAAGTGTGGCCTAACCAGAGTTTTATAGAGCTGCATCATTACATCGTGACTCTTAAACTCTATCCCTCAACTTATGAAAGCTAACACCCCATAAGCTTTCTTAACTACCCTATCTAACTGTGAGGCAACTTTCAGGGATCTGTGGACATGTACCCCGAGATCCCTCTGCTCTTCCACACTACCAAGTATCCTGCCATTTACTTTGTACTCTGCCTTGGAGTTTGTCCTTCCAAAGTGTACCTCCTCACACTTCTCTGGGTTGAACTCCATCTGCCACTTCTCAGCCCACCTCTGCATCCTATCAATGTCTCTCTGATTGCAATCTCTTTGACAATCCTCTACACTATCTACAACACCACCATCCTTTGTGTCGTCTGCAAACTTGCCAACCCACCCTTCTACTCCCACATCCAGGTCATTAATAAAAATCATGAAAAGTAGAGGTCCCAGAACAGATCCTTGTGGGACACCACTAGTCACAACCCTCCAATCTGAATGTACTCCCTCCACCACCACCCTCTGCCTTCTGCAGGCAGGCCAATTCTGAATCTACCTGGCCAAACTTCCCTGGATCCCATGCCTTCTAATTTTCTGAATAAGCCTACCGTGTGGAATCTTGTCAAATGCCTTACTAAAATCCATATAGATCACATCCACTGCACTACCCTCGTCTATATGCCTGGTCACCTCCTCAAAGAACTCTATCAGGCTTGTTGGACATGATCTGCCCTTCACAAAGCCATGCTGGCTGTCCCTGATCAGACCATGATTCTCTAAATGCCTATAGATCCTATCTCAAAGAATCTTTTCCAACAGCTTTCCCACCACAGATGTAAGACTCACTGGTCTATAATTACCCGGACTATCCCTACTACCTTTTTTGAACAAGGGGACAACATTCGCCTCCCTCCAATCCTCCGGTACCATTCCCGTGGACAACGAGGACATAAAGATCCTAGCCAGAGGCTCAGCAATCTCTTCTCTCACCTCGTGGAGCAGCCTGGGGAATATTCTGTCAGGCCCCGGGGACTTATCTGTCCTAATGTATTTTAACAACTCCAATACCTCCTCTCCCTTAATATCAACATGCTCCAGAACATCAACTTCACTCATATTGTCCTCACCATCATCAAGTTCCCTCTCATTGGTGAATACCGAAGAGAAGTATTCATTGAGGACCTCGCTCACTTCCACAGCCTCCAGGCACATCTTCCCACCTTTATCTCCAATCGGTCCTAACTTCACTCCTGTCATCCTTTTTTTCTTCACATAATTGAAGAATGCCTTGGAGTTTTCCTTTACCCTACTTGCCAAGTCCTTCTCATGCCCCCTTCTTTCTCCTCTCAGCTCCTTCTTAAGCTCCTTTCTTGCTTCCCTATATTCCTCAATAGACCCATCTGATCCTTGCTTCCTAAACTTTATGTATGCTGCCTTCTTCCACCTGACTAGATTTTCCACCTCACTTGTCACCCATGGTTCCTTCACCCTACCATTCATTATCTTCCTCACCGGGACAAAGTTAGCCCTTACATCCTGCAAGAGATCTCTAAACATAGACCACATGTCCATAGTACATTTCCCTGCAAAAACATCATCCCAATTCACATCCACAAGTTCTAGCCTTATAGCCTCATAATTTGCCTTTCCCCAATTAAAAATTTTCCTGTCGTCTCTGATTCTATCCTTTTCCATGATAATGCTAAAGGCTGAGACTTCGCAAACTCCTAAGCAAGTAGAGGCACTATTGAACTTCCTTCATATTAGCATTTATGTGCTGAACCCAGGGCAGATCCTCCGAAATGATAACAGTGAGGAATTTAAAATTGCTGACCCTCTCCACCTCTGACCCCCTGATGAGCACTGGCTCATGGACCTCCAGTTTCCTTCTCCCGAAACACTGGCAATTTCTTTCCCCACCACCACAGATCTCATAGATTGTTGCTCTATATAAATGCAATTTCTTTTTTTTTCCCTTAACCTTAAAGTGTATTGAAATTGAAGCATATTTTCACAAGTCAAGGATAATCCTTAAAAGAGAAGAAAAACACACCCAAAAATACTTGTTCAAGAGCCAAGATGCTTTCTCCTACACCCTCACGGAAATAAAAGACAATGTCACAACATGCTTGTTACCACAAGTCTACAGGCAAGCTCTCAATGCAATTCCAGAACCCAACCCATTTCTGATATTTAGTAACAAAACAAAAGGGATTCTTCGCATTGCTTCACAGCAAGTCTTTCAGTAACAAGGGTACCTAGAAGATTTGTAATAATACAGGAGAAATAAATCACTCATCTATGTACTGTATGGGTGCTGATTATGTGTGTTAATTATAAACACAAGAGATTTTGCAGATGCTGGAAACCCAGAGTAACACACATGAAATGCTGCAGCAGCTCAGTGGGTCGGGCAGCATTTCGGGAGAGGAATAACAGTCAACGTTCACCTGATGAAGGGTCTTGGCCCGAAACACTGAATGTTTATTAGATTTTGTGATGCAATGATATTCTCTCCTAGTTACATTAAGTCTAATATTAACTCTGCATCAGTACATTGGTTTGTTGCAAGATCCAAGACGCAATTAACTCATGTACCAAGACGTTAATAATTCCTTTCCTCCTACCGATGCTGATTTACCCCTTCAGTTACCCTGGAGCTTGTTTGTTGCTGTAGGCCAGGGTACATTTTGTCTTTGTCAAAAGCATTCAATATTTCAATAGGAGCGTCTGTATTTGTTTTAAATCTGCTCACGAGTGTTATCTGCTTTTCAAAAACTCACCAAGTTCACTTCTGTCCCATGTGTTCACTTCCAGTGCAATCGTTGTGAGCCTCCTCTTCCTATCACTTCCTGTCCTCCTCTCTAGTCTTGCAAGGGAATAAGGCAAGTAGCAGTTTAAGTAATAGAACATAGAACATCAAACATTTCAGCACAATACAGGCCCCTCAGCCCACACTGTTGTGCCAACCTTTTACTGTACTCTAAGATCAATCTAACCCTCTCTCCTATGATATTTCAATTATTCATGCACTGATCAATGAGTTACTTAAATGCCCCAATGTCTCTGCCTCTACCAATACCCCCGGCAGGGTGTTCCACATACCTACTACACTCTGTGTAATGAAAATGTACCTGTGATATCCCTTCTATATTTTCCTCCAATCACCTTAAAATTATGCCCCCCACATATTAGCTATTTCCTCCCAGATAAAATGTCCCTGGATACCCACTCAATCTATGCCTCTTATCATCTTGTGCATCCCTGCCAAATTACTTCTCATCCTCCTTCATTCCAAAGAGAAAAGCTCTAGCTTGCTCAACCCATCCCATCCTCATTAGATCTGCTCTCTAGTCCAAGAAGCATTGTGGTAAATCTCCTCTGCACCCTCTCTAAACCTTCCACACCCTTCCTATAATGAGGCGACCAGAACTGAACACGATATTCCAGGTATGGTGGAGGCAAGCAGTAAAAGCACTGAAGACGTTTAGTAGGTCAGGCAGCATCAGAAAAGATACTCCATTGGAACTTCTATCATCCGAGCAGTCTGAAAGGCTAATTCTATCTCCACAGATGCTACTGATCTGCTGTGTAGTTCCAGCTCTGATGCCGTTTGTCACAGCAAGGAGAGAAGGTTTGCCTGTCAACCAGTATCAGACATCCGTGTGGCCTTTATTTTAATGTATTTTTTGAGATCTGGGCATAGGAGGCAGGCCAGCAGTTATTGCCCATATCCATTTGTAGATGACAGGGTAGCATTTATTGCACATCCAGTCGTAGGGTTAGGCATTTATTGCACATCCAGTCGTAGGGTTAGGCATTTATTGCACATCCAGTGGTAGGGTTAGGCGTTTATTGTCTATCCAGGCGTAGGGTTAGGCATTTATTGTCTATCCAGTTGTAGGGTTAGGTGTTTATTGTCCATTCCCAACTGGCCTTGGACAGAGATGGCCTGTCAGGCCATGTTCAGGTCAATCACAGAAGACTTGTCTGGAGACATATATAGACCAAATCAGGTAAGAGCTGTAGATATCTTTCTGTGAAGGACATTAGTGGACCAAGTGGGTTTGGGTGACAATTCTGCCGTTTGTCACTGTTTTCCATTTCCACATGATGAACTGAGTTGAAGCTCTTCAGTTGCCATGATGGGATTTGAATTCGGCCATCTTGATTGTTAGCCCAGGCCTCCAGATCTGGTGACTTAATGGTGTGCCACACCAGACCTGCCAGCCAAAGGTAACTTTACACCCATAATGTTGGGTTCAGTCCCACTCTCCACAGAAAGTCAACTCATTCTGTTCCCACGTGTACCAATATGGTGAGGTACAGGGATGATGAAAATTTAGCTTGTAGCAGTATAACAGGCACACAGCTTTTGCATTGGGAATTGTGGCTTTATATCGGAATCACTATAAAAACCACAGTGACATTCTTGCCCCCCGCAGGTTCCAAAAGCAGGTTTTTGTAGATACTGAAAACAAGGTTTCAATGTAAAATTTGACCAAACTTGGACTGAAGTGGGTGAGACTTGTGTACAAAGCTGAAAGTCAATGACTGGGGACATCAGCTGGCCAATGCTGGGAACTGCAGTAGAGAACCTACACAGTCCTTTTGCCAGTGAGAACATGTTTTGCCAGATTAATAGCACCATAAATAAAATACTAAATTTAGATTCTTTATTATGATTTTTAATCAGATTTCCCAAAAAGGGGAGCATTATTTATTGATGGGAATGAAATAGCTAAATTATACTCTGCAGTGGCATTTAAACATTTGTTTAGAGACCTAATACTGAAGTGATATGAAGTTTCCTGTTGCAAATGGTGTACAAATTAGGTTGGGATTTGTTTGTGTTAAAATATACACCTTGTTCGTTTATCAGATGAAAATAGTCTGAAACAAGCGCACAATGATTAATGAGGTTAGACTCCAGTTAATTATTGTTTCCTCCTGCAGTAATTAGGTTGGCAATGCTAATCAAGATGAATCTACACCCCGGTTTCTCATTCTTTATGTGAGCAACTACTTGTTTCAGCTGCAATAAGACTCTCTTCTAAAGATGAAGCTAATATTGGGCCAGCGGTGTGATTACATTCTTTTGTTACACTAAGTGCATTGCAACAGCCAGAGATAAATACCGTGAAGTTAATAGTCTTATCATCTGCAATTACTTTTTTTTGTGTAATTCCTGATTAACAGCAACTTGCGGCTCTTTAAAAATTTTGTTTTATCAGGAAACTGCAAAAAATTCTTTTGTTTGAATTTATTAAATGATTTTCTGTTACAAATATGCTAAACCTAATTTGTTGGTCAGGGCAAGGTTTCAGTAAGCCAATCTATTAATTTCACTGCAGTTTATATAGTGGAAATATTTCTAAAGCAATGGAAGGAGCTATTTTAATGGAGCCTTTTACAACCGCAAGACTTTCCGAAGCTTTTTGCAGTGAAGGGAATATTTTGAAGAGTAAATATTGATTGGAATGTCAGAAATGGGCAAAGAATGTTAATAACAAAGATATGTGAGCAGACATTGGATGAGTGATAAACGTATAAATTGTGGAGAAATCCAATGAAAATAATACCGGGTATCATTTATATCCATCTGGATGATCAAACGGACCCTTGGTTTATTGGCCTCTGAAAGATACCACTTCAAATATAGCTGCCTTCTGCTTTGGCAGTCCCTGGGGAGTGAGGGTGACTTGCTTCCATTCCGGACGTGTGGGCTATGAGACGGTTGATGAGGATGATATGGCAACCAGAGACTATTTCCACAGATGGGTCTTGAAGTTGTTGAAGGCAGGAGGCTGTGCAGTCTGCGAGGTAGTGTGCTCTTTCCTCTGCTAGTGCAGGGTTCCTGGGTATTCCCGCTGAGGTTCTCAACGTCATCCTGAATATACCTTCCCCACGCTGAGTGGCCAGAAGTTCCCAGGAAACAGTGGGTTGCAGCACTTCTTCGAAGAAGATTTGAGCACATCCATTGAAACGTTTATTCTTTCTGCCTGGTAATTCCCTCCAACAGCAGAGGATGGAATAGATTGTCCGTTAAGTATGTCAAGTATGGCATCAGGGATATGAATGACATGCCCTCCCGAACAGATCTCACTGAGAATAATCAATCTCATTGACAGGGTTGGTGACTTGGGTCAGGGTCCAGAGTGCTTGAATATTTATTTCTTTTCAACTCACTCACTTCGCTGTAAATTCTATTGTATTATTCTGCAACATGTAAACAAAAGCAAACTAAAAGCCTATTTCAAATGTCCAGAAGATCAGCGACTCCAGCACCATCAAAGTCCTGAGAGTGCTGGATTATTGGAGTTTATTGTGATTGATAGAAGTTTAGATATTAAGGGAACAAAATGGGATTAGTGCAGCAAGTAAAACAAATTATTGGCAGAGGTTCTTGTGTTTTTACAACTGTAGTTTTGTTTATAGTTTTCAGCATTCAGTGCACACAAAGTTCTGGAAAGACTGTCCCTCTCTGATCATGTGATAATTTTACCAACACCAAGTCCAGCAGCCTTAAAATGGCCATCACTAATGATGAACAATGTAACTGGACCATCATATCGAAGTCAGGCAGACCCAATATAGTTATTTATCAGGCACTATGAAACAATATGACCCAAAAGGACCACAACCTTGCCCTAGGGTTTGGAGGCTTGTGTGCCCAGATGACCCAGAGAGCTATGTTGGCTGGAGTCAGGGCCTTGTACTTTGACTCTTGTTAGGGTCACCTATGCCAAACAGGTCAAAGAGTAGAGGTCAGACTAGGGATGATCAACCAGTCCTCCAGGTTCAGGGGTGCATCTCAAGGCTGACAACCCTGACTGGTCAAAAACAAATGTCACGGAAACAGCAATGAAGAACCCTACATCTGTGTGTGAAGGTGTTCCTGAATCTCCACTCAACATCTGCGTGACTGCAGAATAGAGAAAATGACAAAGAACAGACAGAGATGAAGGACCTTCATTGCTGCCCTAAACACCAGCAGCGTATCAGGCAGTAACTATGAATCAATGTTAAGTCCTGTTTGTAAATGAAACAAATCTAGCCAATCTGCAGAGCCTGATCTCAGTTATCAGTGAAATGATGGATGGTGTCATTGACAGTGATGTCGAGCGAGATTTCTCACCAGTGCCCACCCGCTTTCCCCAGGATTACTCCATTACCGATCTCATTAAGACCTGGTGCCAAACATGAAACAGAGTTGAACTCCAGAGGTAAAGTGACAGTGACTACATCAGGGAGTCGATGGGCACCGATTGCAAAACTCGCCTCATGTCTCACACAAAGAGGTTGGTTCTAGCTGCTCAAGGTCAACCAAGATCATTGTAGAAATGCTCTGAGTTTAAACACATTTCTCTGCTTCATTAATGCCTATCTTCCTGTAAGGAGATCAGAAGTGGGGATGACGTCTGACAACTGCAGAATGTTCAGTCCCATTCAGAAATTCTCAAGAAAGGACATAGCCATGCCTGCATGCACGAAGCCCTAAACAGTGACCATTTTCTATGGCATCCCTGGCCAGAAACATCCAGATCATCAATATGCATTCCATGGCTTCGGGGCACTGCGGTAGTGTAGCAGCTCGTGCGAGGCTTTGCAGCAAAGGTCCTTCCTGAGTTCGGAGTTCAATTCCAGTGCCATTCCGTAAGGAGTCTCTGTACGTGGAATGCATGGGTTTTTTTCCAGGTCGTCGGCTTTCCTTCCAAAGATGTACCCAGTAGGTTAATTGGTCATTGTAAATTGTCCTGTGATTAGATTAGGGTTAATCAGGTTTGTTGGGAGTTGCATGGCTTAATGAGCCAGAAGGGTCTACTCCACACAGTATCACTAAATCAATAAAAAAAATAAGCACAGAGCAAGATGGAGACTAAGCATCCTGCAGTAAGTGATTTACCTTCTGACCTCTCGAAGCCTGCCCACCATTCAGGAGTTAGGAATGTGATAGAATACTCTCCATGTGCTTTGATGAGTGCAGCTCAATAAATCCCATGATCCAGAGCAAACCAGCTTGACTGATTGGCACCCCATCCAAGACCCTAAACGTTTAATCTCCCAGACATTGGCACACAATGGTTGTGATTTGTATCACCAAAATGAATTGCAACAGGGCAATTGAATGGCAAGGCATTGAAGGGTACTGACCTATTGCGGACAAATAGGATTATTTGGAATTATTTTTAGGAATAGGACAAATAGGAAAGAACAGAAAGTAGTTTCCCCCCACCCCTACCCCTATCACAATAACTTGCAGGTTAGTAGATTAATCAGCCAGTGTATATTGCCTCCAGAAAGTCAGTCTGGGGTAGAATCTAGGCATTAATTGGTAGGAATGTGGAGAGAATAAAATGATTAGGGTAGAATTAGTGTAAAATGGGTGCTTGAAATCTAGCACAGATATGATGGGCTGAAGGGCGTGTTTCTGTTCTCTATCGCACCATAACTGCAGCAGTTCAAGAAAGTACCTTACCACTACCTTTACTAGGGCAGTTAACAATCCCCATACTCTGAAAAATAAGTAAGAAAACCAATTGTGTCTGTTACTTAATCAGAAATGTAATTATTCACATTTGGATTCCTAATTAGGTCATGCTGCTAATCAATTAGGCAACATAGCTCTAGACAGTATTGGTGGGGAGAAAGGAGGTTCAGTTAATCTTAACTGCTTTAAAACAGCATCTCCTTACAATGAAAATTCACCAGATCGTTACACAAACTTGTTAAAATCTGTGCATTCAGACTTAAATAGTGTATTTGTGCAGTCTGGTTCTACATGCACAGCTCAGTGCTTGCTGACAGCGTAGAGTTGTTCTGCAAAGTAATCTCCAATCTGCATTTAGACTCCTCAATATAGACAGAAGAGCTTCATGAGCAGCAAATACAGCACACTGAATTGAAAGAAACCGATCCTCTACATATCTCTCACTTTAATCGTCCAACCCATTCCCACACTTGCCTGCGTTTGATCTTAGACCTTTCCATTACATCTCAATACAATTTCGACTCACCTTCCAAAAGGCACATTACATTAGATTATGAGAACACTCTGTCCTCTTTTATTGTCATTTAGAAATGCACACATGCATAAAGAAATGATACAATGTTTCTCCAGAGTGATATCACAGAAAACAGGACAGACCAAAGACTATCACTGACAGAACCACATAATTATAACATATAGTTACAGCAGTGCAAAGCAATACCATAATTTGATGAAGAATAAACCATGGGCACAGTAAAAAAAAGTCTCAAATTCCCCGAGTCGATCGACTCCCGAGTCCCCGATAGCAGGCAGCAAAAGGGAGAAACTCCCTGCCATAAACCTCCAGGCACCATCAACTTGCCGATGCCTTGGAAGCAGCCGACCACTGAGTCTGTCCATCCGAAAACTTCGAACCTCCGACCAGCCCCTCCGATACAGCCTCTGCTGAGCGCCTTCGACCTCGCTACGGCCGCTGAAACAAGCAAAGCTGAGGATTCGGGGCCTTCTGCTCTGGAGGTTCCGGTTACCACACAGTAGCAGCGGCAGCGAAGCTGGCATTTCAGAAGTTGCCCAGATGTTCCTCCGTACTCTCACGTCCGTCTCCATCAAATCAGAATTGTGCACGGTCCCCTACTTGACAGATTACAAATATCATCACTGAAGTGGCCGCACACGTTGGCGTCGCGCCGCCATCTTCTCCTCCTCCTGGACTCAACAATAAGTTCAAGAATTGCAGGAAGCAAACTGTTGTAACACCTTCTTTTCCATTGCACGTGCCCAGCATTGTCCTTGGGTAATTTTAGTTAATAACTCAGCTACCCCACTTACATCTCCACCTTGTTTCTTGTCTCATTAACCCTTTGATTTCCTTACACCATCAACACGTTTCATCATTTTAACATCTCTCGTGCACCGTTCCATCTCTCTTTGCATCTGAACACTTATCTATGTGCAGTTTTCCTCAGTTCTGAGGAAGGTTAATGGCCTGACTCTAAAGGATTTTTTTTTAAAAGATTTGCTTTATTTGTCACGTGTACATTGAAACATACAGTGAAATATGTTGTTTTGCATTAAATCAAATCAGCAAGTTTTATGCTGAGTGTCCCACAAATGTTAATTAACAAACAAGAGAAAATCTGCAAATGCTGGAAATCAAAGCAACACACACAAATCTGAGTAAATTGTCAATGTTTTGGGCCGAAACCCTTCAACAGGACCCTGTGTATGTAGCTTTGATCCCACACTTGTGTCGCAACAGAGCATGCCCACAACTCATTAACCCTATCTGTACGTCTCTGGAATGTGGAGGAAAGTGGAGCACCTGGAGGAAACCTGTGCAGTTACAGGGAGAGTGTAGAAACTCCTTACAGATGGGCAGGAATGAACCCTGATCCTACAGCTGGTGCTGTAATAATGTTACACTGCTCTATCCTCTTTAAACAGTTTCTCTCCACAGATGCTAACCAGTCTGCTAGCTCTTTCTGTATACATTTCAGTAATATTCCGGGATTCTTAACTTCCATTAAACAAACTCTGAAACTGAAGAAAACACAAGCCTGGCCACAGGAACAAGACCAAGGGATGGAACTGACTGGATAGTATTCACTGAGTTAGCTAAGGCCGCTTAGACTTGTTCTGCGTGATTTCATGAAGACTGTTTGAAGATAGATACACAAGACTCTGCAGATGTTGCAAGCTGGAACCAAAGAGAAACAATCTGCTGGAGGGACACAATAGGCCAGGCAGCATCTGTAGAAGGAAATGGACAGTCGATGTATTGGATCGAAACCTTTTTCCTGGACTGATGAAGGTTCTCAATCTGAAATATTAACTGTCTATTTACCTCTGCAGTTGTTACCAGCTGAGATACTCTAAGAGTTTATTTTTTACTGTTTGAAGATATGCAGAATACTCCTATCATCTTATCTCCCATTATCAAGTAGTGTGACTAGTTTACTAGTTTCCTTTACATGAATCTTGACTGGAAAATTAGCTACCACTTCCACACTGAGCATAGTTACAATTCAGGCTCAGGTAGTTATTTGATTGTGAGCCAATTTAGTGTATCTTGAAAGTTTCTGCATAAATGCAAGTTTATTTTATCATGTTTTTATGGAACAGTTCCATTTCCAAAGTATTTTAGTTATGTAAGTGAATGTGGCAATAAATTTTCACATAGTAAGATAATTACACAAACAGCAACCAAATTCTAAATGTTCTTCAGATGAGTAAAGGAGATGGTTATTTTCCGGCAGTTATCATTTTAGGAATTAGTTAAATTATATCTGCTTCCAGAGCAGATTACCCTCTCCAAAATGTCTCCGCAATAAGCACCATTTAATTTATCAAACACATCAATGCAAAACAGACTGCCAGTGCCTGACTGAGCAGCGTTAGTATGTGCAAACCTGCAAGAGCTGTCAGTTTCACTTCTACTAACCATTCCAAATCTCCAAAGCCACATTCTTACTTCCAAATCAGGAAATGGGTGATCCCTGTAAGAAGATCCTCGTGATATTCTATAAACACCTCAGAGGACATTTATAATCAGCCCTTTAGTGAGCTAGGCAGTCCAAAGAGTTGCTTTCATTCTGTTTAGTGAGAAGAATATTTTTTAAGTTTAGAGCACAACTACAAAGACCACTGCCACAAGAAAGCAGCATCCATCTTCAAGGACTCTCAACATCCTTTTTCACTGTTGCCATCAGAAAGGAGCCTTAGGTCCCAAGCCACCGGGTTCAGGAACAGTTATTACCCTTCAACCAACAGGCTCCTGAATCAGCCTGGATAACTTCACTCAACTTAACACTGAACTCACTCCACAATTGATGGACCCAATTTCAAGGACTCTACAACTCATGTTCTCAGTTTTATTTATTTACCTATTTTTACTTATTTGTTTGCTTGTTTAGTTTTTTGTATTTACACGGTTTGTCTTCTTTGAACATTGGTTGTCAGATTTTGTATGTAGTTTTCCAGTGATTCCATTGTAATTCTCTGTCCTGCTCTGAATGCCTGAAAGATAATGTATCTCAAGGTATATGGTGACAAATAAGAACTTTGAACCTTGAACTCTGAGAAGAACGTTTTAAGTGGCCTGCTTGCAATTTTCTGCCCACTGATGCTGCCACGAAGCCGGGTGCAGCAGGTGCCCAGGAGTGCAGTAGCTTCAAAACCAGGAAAAGAACTCCACTGCAACTAAAATTTGGAAATGATTTAAAAGGTTTTTTAAATATCTTAGGCATTCAAAGAGTTCAAAATGGAAATAGTCAACTTAAACTTTTCTATTAATTAAAACTAAAACTCAAGCCTTATCCTCCCACTCGCCGAATCTTTGCCACAGGTCTCCACTGGGTCATAGGTGCCAGGTTGGAAATACAGGCAATTCCCCAGCAAGATTTGGCCCTGTCTCTAGACTCTACGTGGATTACAGCAGTGAAAGGAATTGAGAGTTGGTCTGGTGTATCCCCAAGGCCCTCACTCATCAACGTTTTTAAAAATTGCAGCACACACATTAGGCCACAAACAGAATGCAATTTAATTTGTTGGGATCCAGTACGAGGAAGTTGACGTCCAGTACCACTGAAGTCACATTGTACTGCCATACAGTCACACCCCAACATTGCTTGCATGTGGCCTATTTTTTAACTGGTTCATATCAAAGTATTTCTGATATAAATGACCAAAACCACAATTCAGCACAACTGCTCAATTGCACTCCTAGTTACCGCCCCACACCCAGGTTGCAAAGCTCCCAGACCAACTGGTGAACCAATTTAATGCCACCTTAGGAAGTGTTGCTAAACTGAACATTTGATAGTTAATTTAAGCTTTTGTACCCTGGAGAACATCTCACAATCTTACTAAGACCAGACATGCTCTCGCTGCTTTAGTTAATAACTTCAGCAGGTATAATCAGTTCCCTTGAGTAAATCAATGCTACTTAAGTAATAAAGGGACATACAACAACTAAATATTTGCAAAAGCAGTACAAAGCTGTAAGAGATAGGAAAGGTTGCTTAACTTGGTGGATGGGAAGATAATGATTTTTGATTAACTCTGCATCTTCCCAAACAAATTTTAACATGCAATACCATCCCCAGTGTATTGTTGATTTGTTCTACCTATATAAGAAAAGATTATTGCTCTGGAGCATGTGAGACAAACGCTTTAGGATTGATCTGTAACAAGACATGGTATTAAGGCTTACTGAATTCATTCTCGGTAATCAAATCCACCAATAATATTTCATACATCTCTTTGCCTTCCTGTTCTATTTTTAAATCACTCCCCTACATTTACTAAGCCACTGAAGAGAAGAGACCTATCCATTTTCAGGTTTCTATACCTGCAATAGCCCTGCAACTTTTCTTTTCTTTAAACTTGTCCCTTGACATCCAGTGTTCCCAGTACTTGCTGTTATTTCATCTAAACAGGAGCATATTTGCCCTGAACTCCAGTTTCATAATTAACTGCTTCCCATTTGTCGCATTGTTCCAAAGTGAGTTTTGCATCTTCTGGCAGCTTACAGTCTTCCATATCCTCCAGTAAAAAGTCAAAAGGATAGGTTCCATCATCCTAGATTTATTACATACAGATTCCAATAAAATGAGCAAAAATAAATCCAAACATATTGGAGCTTAACTCAACAAACATACTTTCCCATGGTTTTGTTAATCAAAGGAAAAGAAAAGATGCTTCAAACATAAGGTGAGAATACACAATATTAATCTTTACAACGATCTCATCCAAGTCTTTACTGATCATTAAGTACACGTGGAACAATCATAGTTTAATTTAGTAGCATCAAACATTGTCAAAACTGAACTTCTGCAACTTGATTGTACAATAAAGTGTACAAATCTTACATTTCTGTAACTGTACACTTTCATAGAAAAAAGAATATGTTAAATTTGAGTTGTGGAAAACGAAAATGAAAACAAAATTGAAAGTGTTTTATTTTAATGCAGGTCAAATTTTTCAAACAGGAGAATATATCAGTTTTAATGTTCTATGTTACAATATTTTGCAAAGGAACTGTGGATTGTTGTTTGCTTCAGAGTTTAGTCTTTGTCACAGTTTTTGTAATAATCTTTTCTAACTAATACAATTCAGTAGCTGTCTGCTATCCATACCAAACATTTCTAATATCCTAAGTAATCAACAAGTTCAGACATTTTGCAAACATACAAAATTGTGCAGTTAAGCATCTTGTTTCAACTTTAAGTGAAGATAAAGATGCTGGAAATCTGAGCTAAAACAGAAAATACTGCAAGACCTTAGCAGGGCAGGAAAGAATAGCAGTTAATGTTTCTGGCTTATTTAAAGCAAGTTGCTTTTCTCAGGGACCACTGAGCCATTGCACAATTAGTAGATTTCAGATTCATGTTACAGAAGTGTAAATTATTTTATGTTGAGAAAAAAAACCATTTTAATAGTAAGCAAATTGTAAAATTTAAGAAATCTCTATGCAACTTTGAGCTTTTAATTTAAATGTCTGACAATTGCACTCCTTACAAATAAAATCTGGTGATTTGTGCAAGTACTGCAGAACCATTTAAAAATGTTTTTTACCATCACACTTACAACAGAGGACCCACTATATGCTTTCATGCAAAAGCTAGTCTCTTGTTTCATACGATATTGCACTACGTGTGATGATACAATGTTACACTGTCTTCATCCTTTGCCATACGAATGAGTAGTATTTCTAATTATTTTAAATTTATAATTGAAATCTACTTAGAAACCATTGGCTTTGAAATAACTCCAGCTTTATAACACTGCAAAACACTAACAGGATCTTGTTAAACCTGTACAATATTCAGATTACAATTAGTATAATGTTCCACATGCTTTGATCTCCACATCTTTAGATTCAACCAGTTGGTACAAAGAGGGGAAGGAAGACTCATCAAGAAGTTGCAAGTACTTCAGGACTTTTATGTTCAAATCTCAGAATGATCTTTCACCAATCACTTATTATGCAAAATATCCTATTCCAGTCCTCATTTAAGTATGTCTGTAGTTCGGGGTATAATTACACAACACAAAGCTTGTTATTAAGAAATCAAACCATGATTAGAACAGCGAGCAACATACTTTAAAGAAGATATTGACAGCCACCATTACCTCGATCTCATGATGACATGTCAATGACAAAAAAGGGCTAGAGTTTAAACATGACCAGAGTCAGTGGTGGCCAAAGGATCAACGTGTGTGAAAGCACATTGCTCTTCAAATAAAACCTACAGGAAGAACTTGGTGCTTGCAGTTTGCTTTCAATTGAATAGCCACCAGTTCCCAAGGATAACTTTATAATCCTTTATCCAACACCACACTCAATCTTCAGTCCAAATTGAGAGATATGTCAGTATCCCTAGCACTGTAGGTAGTGCTGCTGCCCCACAGATTCACTGATCTGACTTCCAGTGCTGGCTGTGTGCGTGCTCTTCCTGTGAACAGTTTCCGCTGAGTACTCTGCTTTCCTTTCATATCCCAAGCTGGTCGGTTGAATGGCTCTTATCAACTTCTCTTTGGTGTAGGTTAATGGCAAAAGGAATCAAAGGGCATATGATGGACAGCATCTTGTACGATTACAAGGCAGCAACGGGAGGGCCAATGAGACTGATGAGATTGTTGGCTAAATTCAAAAGCCAACAATATCTCATTTTAATGCCAAACAGAAGGAATCTTATGAAAAGTTAATAATGGACTTATGCCAATAAAGCAATTTTTTTAAAGCTTTAGCTGGTGGGTGGAATATCTGTGCAATCGTTATTTTGGCAAACACTTATCTTCAATGCAGCGAAATATAGTCCTTATTTTTTGTGAGGCATTAGCCAAATTTACCATGGGAAATTCCATTGAATTTCCAGCCATATACCTTCCCTAAAGCATTAACAGAAGCGGTTTATATCTAAATCTCAACACTACATAAAATCTGGAGGATATATTGCAAAGACATGAAGTTAGTACAAAGAGCATGACAAGTGAGGTCCCCATTGACCAGGGTCGACCCTGGATGCTGCATCCTAGTTGTCTACAAATGAAAGGCTCAAAATCATCACTAACCACAGATGAAGGTGATAACCAAGATCACTTGGATGGGATAAAGGGCCTGAATTGTTCTGACCCTATTCACAAATGAACACCAAATTAATTAGCAATGCTGCAGGTCAGGCCGCATCTATGGAGATGAATAAACAGTTGACGTTTCAGGCCAAGGCTCTTCTTTGGGACTGAGAAGGAAGGGGGAAGATGCCAGAATAAAAAGGTGGGGAGAGAGAAAGGAGATGATAAGTGTAGCCAGGTCATGGGAAAGATCAAGGTCTGGTGAAAAGGGAATCTGATAGGAGAGGAGAGGGCATCATAGGAGAAAGGGAAGGAGGAGTGGACTCAGGCAGAAGTAATAGGCAGGTGAGAAGAGGTAAAAGGTCAGAGTGGGAAATAGAAGAAGGGTGGAGGAGGAATTAGTTTACTAGAAGAAGAAATTGATATTCATGTCATCAGGTTGGAGGCTACCTAGACGGAATATAAGGTGCTGTTCCTCCACCCTGACTAATTAGTTTCCCCCAGCTGTCTGCACGCAATTTCAAATCCCTGTAGACACTGTCAAAATCAAACCATCACATCGTCTCCCACTAGGATACTATTTTGCAGAATTTTCCACTTGCACGGTACTAAAGTGGAAGTTTTGTCAAAAAGATATTGAACCTTTGCAACAAGGGATGAAGGAAGCTTAGGGGAGAACTCCAGGCATTGGGTTTAGCAGTCTGAAGGCATAACCAAGTTAATAGAAGCAGAGGATGAAAAGGACACAAAAAATGTACAGTAACAAATTTTGGTGGTCAGAACTGGGAGCCTAAATAGACCAACAATGTTAGAGGGACAGTGGTAATACAAGAAAAAAAAGTAGCCTCTGAAAGATTATAAGCACTCGTGAGGGGCTAGAGCACTTGGGTGCAAACTGGGCCATTTTGTCAAAAGTCTGGTCCCTGTAGAAGCTGATATTTCCCCTCAGAAAGTACGATTTCTGTCACAGAGATACATAAGATACAATTTTCATCTCTAATTTATATTAGATCTCACAATGCTAATGGGACCTTTGGAAAGGAAAGCAACAAAGTTAAGGCCCTGTCCATGAGCGAGGTTTTTACAAAACAGACCACTTTGTGCTCATGTATAACATCGCCTACCTTGGATTTTACCTCAGCACAATTAGCAGTAAATATATTATGGAGGAAGGGCATTTATAGAGGCATAACTACAATTTTTAGCTGTAATGTAATTGTAGTTTTGGCTAAAATAGTATAAAACAAAACTTCCCATCGTAGTAAAATGGCAGAAATAATATAAAATTCTTAATGTGTACCATAAGCATAATTTCTGATTGAGTTTTTATTTAGCTTAAACACCACAACATATCATTCTGGAAACATTAAACTTGTAGTATTCCCTAAAGTATTGCACTAAACACCTAACTCATTTAATACAAGTCATTTAGACAGCTTCAGCGTCATAACTTCAGGCTTCATTTTGAAATATTGATGGAATCATATAACTGCATAACTGCGGAAGGCAGAGTAATCAAAAATATCAAGATTAATTTTACATATGTAAGAAACATTAATATCTAGACCAAATATAGAAGATTCAATACAACATAAATGGTAGTAGCAATGACATTAATTATGATTTTGGATTTTTTATATAAATATATGTTGTCCCAGTGAAGGGATATATAGAGAATATCCCCAAGTTGTTCTGATAGCCAAGAAATATAAATGAATCTGCAAACTTACGTAGATGCACCCAGATCACACAGTTTGTACCAAAATCTTTCTGTTGTCATTTTTATAATACTGCACGTTTGTTCTTCCCTTTAGGCTGCGTTAGAAAACAAACCTTAAAATTTTACTTTCTTCCATATTATATCAAAAATCTGTTCTTTATACAAAATGTTAATAATCACTGCAACAGAAAAATAGTACAGTTAATACGTACTATAGCAACGGGAACAAATGAAGCCATGAACTTGCATGTCATATGGAAAGTGAATTCTCCCAATTTATGAGCTTGCTGGTGTTTGTCCGGTAGCTGCAATTGCAATTACCAGATAAACATCAGCAAGTTTTGGAAACAGACAAATGTCTACAAACTGAGAATAGTATTAGATCCTAAACAGCAAGAACAAGTGTAGTATCACAAATAGTTTCACTAAACCTATGGAATGGCCCCCATTCCAAATCCTAAGAACTTTCTACAGGGGCACAATTGAGAGCATCCTGACTGGCTGCATCACTGCCTGGTATGGGAACTGTACCTCCCTCAGGACTCTGCAGAGAGTGGTGCACATAGCCCAGCACATCTGTAGATGTGAACTTCCCACTATTCAGGACATTTACCAAGACAGGTGTGTAAAAAGGGCCCGAAGGATTATTAAGGACCCAGGTCACCCCAATCACAAACTGTACATTTGGGAAACGGTACCGCAGCATAACAGCCAGGACCAACAGGTTCCAGGACAGCTTCTTCCACCAGGCCATCAGACTGATTAATTCATGTTGATACAATTGTATTTCTATGTTATATTGACTGTCCTGTTGCACATACCATTTATTACAAATTATTATAAATTGCACATTGCACATTTAGACAGGGACATAACGTAAAGATTTTTACCCCTATTGAGTAATGAAGTCATTTCAATGACTTTATGATTAAATACGACTGTCAGAGGGTTTTGTAAAGATGACGAATAGTTCAAAAACTATTTATGATCAAGTTGTCCATTAGCAAATCATGAGAAGCAGCCCTTTATTGTATGGCTTTAACTCTCTACAATCCATTGAAAAACATCTAAAGCTTCATTACAGTTTACTTCCAAAGGACAAGAGTCGATATTTCCGACATTCACACCTTCAATAAAATTTAAGGCAGCAAGCTGAACATCACTGTAATACTTCCCCAGAGGAAGATTTCTCACTGGGAGCTGTGCTAATGTAATGGATACAGATGGAATGAAAAAAAGTGAATGTAGTCACATTATAGATGTTTAAACAGAAAATCTCGCAAAACCAGAGAAAAATGGGATCCAATGCATACATCTTTACCCTTTATATCATATTTAATCACCTTCTGCATGCTTTACACGAAGAACAAAGAAATGAAAATCCTTCGTATTGGAAATGCTTTAATGTCATAAAAGAAATTTCTCAATGGCAAATAAGCAAGCACTAATTTTAAAATACAGCCATAAACCCACCTATACTTACGCGTGCAGAGACTTTTAAAGCAAAAAGACAATGTGCTTTATTAATTGCTAAAAAGAATGTGAAAACAAATGTTTGCCAGTCACATTTAATGGTTGACTGGCAAATCACAAATAAGAACAAGAAAAAAATATAAAGAAAATCTCTGTTCAGTCAATCTAAATCACTTAATTGTTGAAGTAAAGGAAAATTTGGTTCTATTATAGGAACAAAGTAGAACAGACATTATTCAAAAAAGTACATAAATAATTTGTCCCTGTCGCACTTCATTAGCATATGCATAAAATTAGTGCTCCCCTGCAGCATTCCTCTGTACTTCACACAACACTTCCTATACATGCCAATATGCTCGACTAACTTGATTGCCTTCTGCAAATCTCCTTTCCAGTGCATAATTCTGGGAAATTTGTCATTGCCTGTAGTGATATCTTAACTCATTCCTGCAACACTAAATGCCAGAGGAAAATCTAAACTCAATTTTCCTCTGTAGTCCGTATAATTAAGATCATGCAGAGTTAAAACTGTTAACACCTCTACATTCATTTCCAACTATATTAAAACCTGTCTATTGTATAAAATTTACACTTGACACATACAGTACTTCCTCCATGCTTTGTCACATCCATTACTTAGAACACAAAAGTTGCAAGTTCAAGCAGAAATAACTGTGTGCTAAGGAAGGCATTGTTTTACTAGTATTAAGTACTCTTAAGTTCCTAATTGCCATTCTAGGGAAGAAAAAACTATGGTTGCCTTATCTTCCTCACTCAGAGTAACTTTTTCTGCCACTGCAAAGGCTTTTTAGTGACTTCCTTTTTCCTTTGAGGCTGCTACTATGACATTATTATAGCAACAGTCACTTGCGTCCCAGACTTCTAAAATCATGAACACAAAATAGTGAAAAAAGAAACTACCAGCTATTTCCCTCCAAAAATGTTAATAATATGTTCCATAAAATTAAAACATCCTGCAATCTTTGGTAGTGACTTCAAAATGTGGCTAACCTAGGAACTATGAATAAGATTTTATTACATAAATCATATATAAATACTGCAGAATAAGTTAAATTTCATGTTATTTTTGCACATCCCAACCATATAAGAAGTCAGCCACAAGAAAATTCTGATGAGTATTTGTCCCTAAGCAGGAAGGGAGCCTAGCCTTGTGTTTTCCTGTGTTGCATGCGTATGATTCAGAGACCCTCAAGGCTGCAAATGGATGGTAAATTAATGAGTATATCCCAGACTGCTGGCATTAACAAATCGAATAAGCTAGCAAAATGACTTGAGATCTTAAGCTTCAGGGGAAGGTTTTCCAGGACAGAGATTAGAAAGGCCCATAAAGAATACATTTCCAGGTAGTTCCAGGCACGCAGCCAGTTCCTGTTCCTTTCATAAGAAAGTTAAAACTTCCACGTACATTATTTGCAGGGGACCTTTTAAACTGTACACATTGCCTTGAGTGTTTGTTGAGCGCTAACAGGGTTAAGGGAGAAGCACGATATATGTAGGCTGCATCAGACATGGTACTACATTTGTAACACTCAGCTGTAGTTCCTGATCTTAGACTCCAAGACAGGTTCTTTTACAAGACCTAGGAACTGAACTTGTTAAGAAATCACTCAAAGCCCCAAATGACACAAGACTCTCAAATTATACTGGAAGCAACACAAGTGTCCCTAGTTCAGTATCAATCGTAGCACACGTCCAGTGTATATAGTCTGCAAGTAAAGGCAATGTGCAATGCCATCTTGTGGTTGTTTGGGATTGTCATGGAGAATTCAAATTATTAAAGGTTGCAAAAAACTGCAAATTTTGAAAACCTTCAAATGATAAATGTTCCACTTGTTTAGGTCTCTTGCCCAAAACATGTAAGACAGTTCTACTAACAGTTTTGTTAATTATATTACCTGTCCAATTTAGTTATAAATATTCTTCCAAAATTCACTGCCTATTCTTTGGTGGACTGTTTCTACACCAAATAATATTGTCACAACAAAAACCTCTTACTCTATGTCAACAAGACCAAGGAGCAGATTATTGACTTCAAGAGAAGGAAAACGGAGGTCCGTGATCCAGTCCCCTCCTTTCCCTTTGCCATCCGATTTCTAGATGGACATTGAACCCATGAACACTACCTCACTACTTTATTTTTATTTCTGCTTTGTCACTGCTTATTTTAATATAACTATTTAATATACATATACAAACTCACTGTAATTCAGTTCCTTCCTATATTTATCATGTATTACATTGTACTCCAGCTGCAAAGTTAACAAATTTCACAACAGAAACCTGATTTTGGTTCTGATTCCTCATTGGGGGATCAGAGGAGGAGAGGGTCAGCAACTTTAAATTCCTCGGTGCTAGTATTTCTGGTTGTCTGCCCTGTTAGGTGCAGTCTTCCATTTGATTCTATTATGGATATTGTATTTACTGAGTATTCCTGTGAGGAAATGAATCTCAGGATTGTATATGGTGACATCTATGTACTTTGAACTTTGAAATAGCTGACTCATTCAATCATTAGTCTCCACTTTTGCTGGCCCGTTTCACATTGAAAGGTTTTCTCTACTTTTAGAGAATTATCCCAGCCACACACCGCTACCAGTCCATACATTGATATGAACAGATAGGATGAGGTTTAGCTGGTCACCATCAGATCTACTGAACCGGAAAGTACTTGGAGCGTGTTGTTTTGTGTCAGAATTGCTTCCATCCCAGTATTACCCTGGGAATGTAAAGCCAACATTAAGCATTCTACCAACTGCAATCAATCTTCTGAAACATCAGGCAAGCACTGGAAGAACTGAGCACCATAATCAACATGCACGAAAGTGCACACCCTGATGCCTTCCCTATCATTGCAGGGGATTTCAATCAGGAAGGTTTGAACAAGTCCCTGAACAAATATTACCTGTGGAAACAGAGTACCCAACACACTTGGCCGCTGTTATATTCCCATCAAAATGCTTAATGTACTATCCCATACCCACACTTTGGGAAGTCCAATCACCAGCATATAGGCAGAAAATAAAGACCAAGAAGGTATGGTCAAGGAAAGCAGAGAAGTGCTTGAAGGACTGAGTTGAGTTGGGGTACTGGACAATAATCAGGGATTCATCTTCAAATCTGAATGAGTATGCCACAGTCTTCACTGACCATCAAGACCAGTGTGGATGAGCTTGTGCCTTCGAGAACATATTGGACCGAAACAAAAAACCATTGAAGAAGTAGGAGATTCGTAGTCTGTCAAGGGCTGGACCTGTGGCATTCCAGTTCGGTGATGTAGAGTTGTACAGGAAGTCCAGTAGGCTACTTAAAGAGCGAAAAAACAATTCCAAATGAGGTTAGAGACAGAATCGGATGCACATCAGCTCTAGTAGGGTCTGCAGGCTATTACTTCCTACAAAGCAAAGCCTAACATCATAAATGGCTCTGATGCCTCACTCCCAGATGAACTCAATACCTTTTACGCACACCTGTGCGAATCCCTACAGCTTCAGTGGACCCTGTGATTTCTGTCTCAGAGGCCAATGTTAGAATATCTTTCAGGAGGGTGTACCTGGGAGGGTTCTAGAAACCTGTGCCAACCAACTAGTGGGAGTGTTCAAGGTCATCTTCAATCTTTCACCACTGCAGTTCACCTGCTTCAAAAGGGAAACAATCATCAGAGTGCCCAAGAAGAGCCGGGTATGCTGCCTCAATGACTATTGACCAGTTGCACCACATCTACTGTGCTGAAGTGCTTTAAGAGGTTGGTCATGGCTAGAATCAACTCCTGCCAAGGTAAGGACCTGGACCCGCTACAATTTGCTTATTGCCACAATAGGTCTACAGTGGATGTGATCTCACTGGCTCTCCACTTGGCCTTGGGTCACCTGGACAATAGTAATACCTACATCAGGTTGCTGGTCATTGATTACAGCTCAGCGTTCAACACAATCATACCCTCAATCATAATCAACAAGTTCCAGATCTGCATCTGGATCCTTGACTTCCTCACCAGAAGACCACAATCTGTATGGAACAGAAATAACATCTCCTCCTCTCTGACAGTTAACACTGGCAAACCTCAGGGATGTGTGCTTAGCCCACAGCTTTACTCTCTCTACACCCATGACTGTGTGGTCACGCACAGTTCAAGTGCCATTCATAAACTTGCCAACGATACAACTATCGTTGGCAGAATTTCAAAATGATGATGAGGTATCATATAGGAGCAAGTTAGATCAGCTGGTTGAGTGGTGTTGCAACGACCTTTCATTCAATGTCAGTAAGACCAAGGAATTGATTGTGGACTAAGCCGAGGGTAGACACACCAGTCTTCATCGAGGGATTAGCAATGGAAAAGGTGAGCAGTTTTAAGTTCCTGGTGTCAACATTGCTGAAGCTCTATCCTGGGTCCAACATATTGATGCGGAAGCAGCTATATTTTATTATCTTGTATGTGAAGCAGCTATATTTTATTATCTTGAGGAGTCTTGGTTCAGAATGGCACTAAAGACCCTACACCATGGAGAGCATGCTAACTGGTTGCAGCACTGTCTAGTGCGGACAGGATCAGAAAAAGCTGCAGAAAGTGATAAACACAGCCATCTCCATCATGGGCACTAGCTTCCCCAGCATCAAGGACATCCTCAAATGCGATGCCTCAGAAAGGTGGCATCTATCACGAAAGACCCCCATCACCCAGGACATGCCCTCTTCTCATTAAGAGCCTGAAGACACACACTCAATGTTTCAGGAACAGCTTCTTTCTCTCCGCCATCAGCTTTCTGAATGGAAAATGAATCCCTGAACACTACCTCACTACTTTTTTCCTCTCTTTTTTGCGCTACTTATTTAATTTAATTTTTTAATATATACTTCTTATAATTTACAGTTTTTTATTATTATGTAGTGCAATGTACTGCTGCCACAAAACAACAAATATCACGACATATGCCAGTGATATTAAGCCTAATTTTGATTCTGATTCATCACTACATTACGTTGATCCTATTCACACTACATTACTGACCATCTAATGTTTGATGGATCTGGACCTGTACTGTCAGAAGTTTAGAAGAATGAGGAGGGATCTCATTGAAACCTATCGATTATTGAAAGGCATGGAGAGGATATTTTCTATAATGAGGGAGTCTGGGACCAGAGGGTATAGTCTCAGAATACAAGAATGTCCCTTTATTACAGAGATGAGGAGGAATTTGTTAGCCAGAGGATGATGAATTTGTGGAATTTATTGCCACAGACGGCTGCAGAGGCCAGGTCATTGGGTATGTTTAAAGGAGAGGTTGATAGGTTATTGATTAGTAGGGGCATCAAAGGTTATGGGGAGCAGGCATGAGAATAATAAATCGGCCATGATTGAATGGTGGAGCAGTACTGATGGGTCAAATAACCTCATTCTCCTCCTATGTCTTATGGTCTAACATCCCTTCATAACTCCTACAGTATCTGATGTTGCATCCAAATGTGCCCATTTTTCCTCAACTTTCATGTGAATTAGTTAGGTTTCTGTTCCAGAAATATTTCATTTACAGTGACGAAAGTTTCTTATTTGTGAGATCTGTGCAACCTATCCTGTACATTCATCTTTCAAAGCCTCTCCACCAATGTACAGTTGCTGGCTGAACTTGGGTCCTATTCTCAATCCATTTGTAGTTGGTTAATCAGCTACAGGAGATCTTCCCATTCTTCCCTCGGTGCCCCTGTTGAACAGGCTAAACAAACAAGTGAGAAGTATAGCAGGTTTGTATAACAAAGGTAAATGAAGTTATCCACTTCAGCAGGGAAATAAAATATTCAAACTGAAAACTACAAAATGCTGCTGCAGCACCAATGATCAGGATGTTCTTGTATGTGAAGCAAAGTTAGCATTTGGCAGCAAGTAATGAGGGAGGCAAGTGGAATATTGACTTTGATTGCAAGGTGATATAGAATTACAAATTAAGAAAATCCTGTTACAACTCCACAAGTCAAACAAACATCAGCTACTGGAAATCTGTGTGATGAAAAAGGTACAACGGTACGTCTTTCACCTCAGATGATTGAGGAAGTTTGGTATGGGCCCCCAAATCCTTAGAACTTTCTACAGGGGCACAATTGAGAGCATCCTAACTGGCTGCATCACTGCCTGGTATGGGAACTGTACTTCCCTCAATCGCAGGATTCTGCAGAGAGTGGTGCGGACAGCCCAGCGCATTTGTAGATGTGATCTTCCCATGATTCAGGACATTTACAAAGACAGGTGTGGAAAAATGCCCTGAAGTCACCCGTGTCAGCCCAACCACAATCTATTCCAGCTGCTACTGTCTGGGAAATGGTACCGCAGCATAAAAGCCAGGATCAACAGGCTCCGGGACAGCTTCTTCCATCGGGCCATCAGACTGATTAACTCACGCTGATTGAGTGTATTTCTATGTTACATTGACTGTTCTATTTATTATAAATTATTAAAAATTACTGTTTGCACATTGCACACTTAGACCGAGACGTAATGTAAAGATTTTTACTCCTCATGTATGTGAAGGATGTAAGAAATAATGTCAATTCAATTCAATGCTGTTCTTCAAAAGACAAATTACAACAGAGGACATAGTCTTAGAATAAAGAGTCAGAGATAGAGGAAAATGTCTTCTCTCAACAGGTTCAATATCTTTCACATTCTGTATCATAGAGAGCTGTGAGGCTGAGTATTTGAGATATATTCAAGGCTGAGAAAGACATGGAAAATCTAGGTTATGAGGATCATAAGCAAGATCAAAGTAGCCACGATATCATTAAGTTACAGAAAGCAGCATGTACTTATGTTCTTTCCCCATGCAGTGCACACAATATGATCCCCTCATGTATAAAAACTTCGATATACTTAAACAATGAGTATCCACAGTCCTCTGAAACAGAGAATTTCAAAAGTTCACAACCTTCATATGCAAAAAAATTCCCTTACTCTATCCTAAATGGCTAACCCTTTATTCACAAGGTAACACCCCAGACAATCCAGAATTAACAGGGTTGATGGTTCTGTGGCTAAATACCTCAACTACAGAACCATCAACCTTCTTAATTCTTCTCAGTGTTGTAATTAGAGACCACTATAGTCATCAAAAGCGCTTTTCTTAAAAACTACCAAGTTAGTTATTTCCAGTCATGCGTAATTTGTTCTATCACTACTCAGTGATTATTTCTGCCTTCTGGACAGCCTCTCAGGGTGATTCATGCTCAATTTAGGCTGAGCGTAGTTGATCTCACCTAACACTTTAATGCACACATATCCAGCAAAAATCACTACCTTGCAGTCTAAATCCTGGTGATCTTTTTCTAATCGTTCATGGAAACTACTGCATTTGGCATAACCCTCTCCCAAGCCAACATTGAGATAGAGTTAGCAAATATAGAACAGGATTGAATCGAGGAGCTAAAGATGGTGCCAGAGGGCAACTTCTTTGAGTTCATCTGCGAAACAGATTGAATTCTTCTCTTTAATGTCTCTTCTTTCCTTTTCAAGGTGACTGGTGTCCTGTCAAAGTCTAGGATCTACAGATGCACTCAAGCTGAAGTTCTCCACAGCGGTGGGTTCCTGATCTCGGAGCTCACCGAGTGGCCTAGCGTTTTCAATATCTCCAGGACCAGCATGGAAGACGTGTGACTTCGAAGTCCAGCCTTCTGTGGCCGTGTGGATGACCCAATTCCTCACCGGTGTCACTGACTGAAACGTCGCAGGGGATCGCAACATATAGACTGCAGATGCGGATGTCAACACTGAGGGAGAGTTTGTTGCTGATTCTCGAGTCGGGGAACTCAGAAAAGCAACACTTCAGACTGTAGCATCAAAACAGCAAGCTGTGGCAAAAGCAAAAACGAGAAAGATGGGGGAGAGAGATGGGGGGAAAGATAAAGAGAGAGGGAGAGAGAAAGGGAGAAAGGAAGAGGGAGACAGAGGAGGGGAGAGAGGGGGAGAGGGAGAAAGAGAGAGAGAGAGTTTTTGATGGACTCTAGTTCATGGTTATTTAGGGGCTTGCATGGTGGGTGGTGGTGGGGTCTGATGCTTTCTGCTGGAATAAGTGGGGGGTTTAATGCTTTGCTGCTACCCACAGAATTGCCGCTCACTGGATGTTTTTTTGTCTTTTCCACCTAAATCGGTGGACTGTTTTGCATAAAAATCCCAGGAAATCAGCAGTTTCTGAGATACTCAAACCACTCCATCTGGCGCCAACAATAATTCTATAGTCAAAGTTACTTAGATCACATTTCATCCCCATTCTGATGTTTGGTTGAAGATCAGCTGAACCTCTTGATCATGTCTGCATGATTTGCTACCACATGATTGGCTGATTATATATTAGCATTAACAAACAGGTGCACCTAATAAAGTTGCTACTGAGTATACAAGTGGCAGCTTTGATCTTGAGCTGGAATGTGGAGATTTTAGTTTGAACTCTGGCAGTTCAGCACCAAAAACTCTCGCTGTCAGGCTGTATTTGGGCCCGAAGCCACTGTTAACCCTACTCCTGGGGCTGAAGACCAAACATCCAGATCATTAACAACTCCATTCTTGGGGTCGGAAACCCCATAAACAGAAACATAGAATGCAGAAAGCACCCAACAGGTGTAGATCCAAAGTTCACAAGGTGTTAAGTGCTTTGAAATCAGTGTGTAGAGGCAGAAGATAAACTAATTGAAAGAAAGTGGTCCAACCACATCCAAGGAAAGAACAGAAAAGCGGAGCAAACTGCAGCAATTCCAGAGCCTTTGTTCCTCTAGCTTATACTAGGCATTGTTGGAGCAAGGTAGGAGGAGTCAGAATTGGGGTACAATGATGGCTATATTCTGCCATCATATTTGACCTACCAAAATGAACCAGCTCACACTTATCTGGGTTGAACTCCATCTGCCACTTCTCAGCCCAGTTTTGCATCCTATCAGTGTCCCGTTGTAACTCCTGACAGCCCTCCACACTATCCACAACACCTCCAACCTTTGTGTCATCAGCAAACTTACTAACCCATCCCTCCACTTCCTCATCAAGGTCATTTATAAAAATCACGAACAGTAGGGGTCCCAGAACAGATCCCCGATGCACACCACTGGTCACTGACCTCCCATCTACAACCACACTTTGCCTTCTGTGGGCAAGCCAGTTCTGGATCCACAAAGCAAGGTTCCCTTGGATCCCATGCCTTCTTACTTTCTCAATAAGCCTGGCATGGGTACCTTATCAAATGCCTTGATGAAATCCATATACACTACATCTACAGCTCTACCTTCATCAATGTGTTTAGTCACATCCTCAAAAAATTCAATCAGGCTCGTAAGGCATGATCTGCCTTTGACAAAGCCATGCTGACTATTCTTAATCATATTATGCCTTTCCAAATGTTCATAAATCCTGCCTCTCAGAATCTTCTCCATCAACTTACCAACCACTGAAGTAAGACTCACTGGCTATAATTTCCTGTGCTATCCTTACTCCCTTTCTTGAATAAGGGAACAACATCTGCAACCATCCAATCCTCCAGAGCCTCTCCTGTCCTCAATGACAATGCAAAGATTATTGCCAGAGGCTCAGTAATCTCCTCCCTCACTTCCCACAGTAGCCTGGGGTACATCCCATCCAGTCCCAGTGACTGATCCAACTTGATGTTTTCCAAAAGTTCCAACACATCCTGTTCCTTAATATCTACATTCTCAAGATTTCCGCTGCAAGCCATCTCTACAATCACCAAGACCCTTTTCCACTGTGAGTACTAAAGCAAAGTATTCATTAAGTACCTCCGCTATTTCCTCCGGTTCCATACACACTTTTCCTCTGTTACACTTGATTCATCCTATTCCCTCACGTCTTATCCTCTTGCTCTTCACATAGTTGTAGAATGCCTTGGGGTTTTCCTTAATCCCGTCCACCAATGCCTTCTCATGGCCCCTTCTGGCTCTCTTAATTTCATTCTTAAGCTCCTTCCTACTAGCCTTATAATCTTCTAGATTCCTCTAATTACCTAGTTTTTTGAAGCTTTCATAAGCTCTTCTTTTCTCCTTGACTAGATTTATAACAGCCTTTGTACACCATGGTTCCTGTACCCTACCATCCTTTCCCTGTCTCATTGGAACATACCTACTCAGAACCCCGCAACAATATCCCCTGAACATTTGCCACATTTCTTCGGCACGTTTCCCTGAGAACATCTGTTTCCAATTTATGCTTCCAAGTTCCTGCCTGACAGCCTCATATTTCCCCTTACTTCAATTAAACATTTCCCTAACTTGTCTGTTCCTACCCCTGTCCAATGCTATGGTAAAGGAGATAGAATTGTGATCACTATCTCCAAAATGCTCTCCCATTGAGAGACCTGACACCTGACCAGGTTCATTTCCCAATACCAGATCAAGTACAGCCTTTCCTCGTGTAGGTTTATCTACATATTGTGTCAAGAAACCTTCCTGAACACACCTAACAAACTCCACCCCATCTAAACCCCTCATTCTTGGGAGATGCCAATCAATATTTGGAAAATTAAAATCTCCCACCACAACATCTCTGTTATTATTACTCCTTTCCAGAATCTGTCTCCTTATCTGCTCCTCGATGTCCCGGTTACTATTAGGTGGTCTATAAAAAACACCCAGTCGAGTTATTGACCCCTTCCTATTCCTAACACATACCCACAGAGACTCAGTAGACAATCCCTCCATGACTTCCTCCTTTTCTGCAGCCATGACACCATCCCTTATCAACAGTGCCACGCCCCCACCTCTTTTGCCTCCCTCCTTGTCCTTTCTGAAACATCTAAAGCCTGGCACTTGAAGTAGCCATTCCTGCCCCTGCACCATCCATGTCTCTGTAACAGCCACAACATCATAGCTCCAAGTGCTGATCCATGCTCTCAGCTCATCCACCTTATTCATGACACTCCTCGCATTAAAATAGATACACCTCAAACCATTGTACTGAGAGCATCCCTTTTCTATCACCTGCCTACCCTCCCTTTCGTAATGTCTCCAAACTTTCTCTATTTGTGAGCCAACCTCCCTTTCCTCTGTCACTTCAGTTCGGTTCCCATCCCCCAGCAATTCTAGTTGAAACTCTCCCCAATAGCCTTAGCAAACCTCCCCACTAGGATATTGGTCCCCTTGGGATTCAAGTGCAACCCATCCTTTTTGTACAGGTCACTCCTGCCCCAGAAGAGGTCCCAATGATGATGAAAGTCAAAACTGCCACTGTGTACCAGTATAGCTTCTAGTTCGTGGAAGAAAAACACATTCAGAGATCAAGACCTTAAAGTCAGCACCATCAACAATTCCTGCCTTTTTGTCTGCTTCAGAGGCATGGAGCAGCATTCAAGACTTTATTACACTCAATTGACAGCATACATCGTGGAGGAAATACCTCAAGGACCTGTTCAAAGCTCCCTCATTCATTCCTTGGAGCCTTTGCCTCATAACCATCAACTTAAAGAAGCAGTGTCAGAGATGGTACTGAGAAAGAAGTCACTTTGCTCAGCCAAAAAGAGAGGGAGCACCTTATCCCCCACCTTTTCTACACACCTGCCCCCTTGAGTACCTGAACAATGCAAATCCCGCATGTGACCACATGAGCTACCTCAGTATTTTCAGAACCAGGGTGGAAGCAAGTTATTCCTGACCCCAAAGGAATCACGAAATTGTTACAACACTGGAAGTGACCATTTGGCCAATCATATCTATGCTAACTCAGAGTGATCTGCCAGCCCGATTCTTCATCACTTTCTACTTGGCCCTTGAATTATTCTCTGTTTAATTTACTTTTGAATGCACTTGTTAGCTTTGTTTTCACTGCCCTACAAATAGTATGTTCAAGTTCATTTGTTCCAACGTTATTCCATCATCTTCAGCCATTTGTTTTCTCTACCTATCACCCTTGAATGCTGTTTCCATTCCTCTCTCCTCCATCTGCCTATCACCCTTCACAATCTAGATCATCTTATCCCTTGTGACACCCCTTCCCATCAGCACTTTAAATTGATTACGTCCTTTTCTTCAGTCTAGATGAAGTCTCAACCCAAAATGGTGATGCTGCTTTCCTTGTTTGGATGCTGGCCTGACCTTCTGACCACTTCCAATTGTTGCTTTTTTGGTCTTCATATGTCCCCCTTGTTTCTTCTGCTTAACATACTGTATAAACCAGCCATAGTTTTGTGTGCCTCGATCAATAATCCTCTTCATCTTCAATGCTCCAAGGAAGAAACCCTTACCTCTGCAAACTACCTTCAGATCATTGGTTTGAATAGATAATACTGCTCCATCTCCTTGGCACAAGTTGGAATGTGAATTTTTTTTTTGCCACAATGCTGCAAAATAATCAGATTTCTAGCAAAACAATTAAAGTTGCTTTGAAAAGGCAGAATCAAGACTGGTATTCATCAAGGAATCAATAAGTGCATCTCTTATGCAAGATTAATCATTTACCAATCTACCTTAATTCGATTCTGCACACACTTTAGAAAATGGCAGGGATAACTTTGGAAATTAGTTTGATTTCCATGTCATACAGGTAGGATTTCTGCAGAGCAAAGCTTAATTATTTGAGACCCCCATCAATGAAAGGATAAATACAGTAATGATGGACAAGAAATATGCTAATAATGTGAAAGCATGGCCACAAAAAATGAAGAAGAATGGGCAATAGTTGAAGAATGGCTTTGCTTTTATTGATCCTAATCAGCACATTCCCTCTCGAATAATAATTCTTTCACCATTGCGACCTGCAAAAGTCAGAATCACATAAAGATTTATCTTTATAATTGGTGAATTTAAAAAAATTGAATTTGAAATTCAGAGAATTTTAGACCATATTAAAATACTGCACAAGAATCAAATTATTAAAAACAGAAAACTGTTTAATTAAACATAAGCTATTCTGCAGATGCTGGAAATCCTGAGCAACATGCACAAATGCTGGAGGAACTCAGCAAGTCAAGCAGCATCTATGGAGAAGAATAAGCAGTTGATGTTTCAGGCTGAGACCCTTCACCAGGATTGGAAAGGAAAGGGCAAGAAACCAGAAACCAGGATGTGAATGCTATAGAGAGAGGGCAGAGGAGATTTACAAGGATGTTGCCTGGATTGAAGAGCATGCCTTATGAGAATAGATTAAGTGAACTTAGCGTTTTCTCCTTGGAGCGACAGAGGATGAGAGGTGACCTGATAGAGGTGTACAAGATGATGAGAAGCATTAATCGTGTGGATAGCCAGAGGCTTTTTCCCAGGGCTGAAATGGCTAACATGAGAGGGCATAGTTTTAAGGTGCGTGGAAGCAGGTACAAAGGGGATGTCAGGGGTAAGTTTTTCACACACAGAGAGTGGTGGGTGTGTGGAATGCACTGCCAGTGACAGTGGTAGAGGTGGATACAACAGGGTCTTTTAAGAGACTCTTAAATAGGTACATAGAGCTTAGAAAAATGGAGGGGTAGGCAGTAGGGAAATTCTAGACAGTTTCTAAAGAAAGTTACATGATCAGCACAACATTGTGGGCTGAAGGGCCTGTAATGTGCTGTAGATTTCTATGTTCTATATTCTATAAGAAGGTGGGGGGAGGGGAAGGAGTACAAGCTGGAGGTGATAGGTGAAACCAGGTGAGAGGGAAGGTGGGTGGGTGGGAGATGAGATGAAGAAAGAAGCTGGCAGGTGATAGCTGAAACCAGGTGAGAGAGAAGGTGGGTGGGTGGGGGAGATGGGATGAAGTAAGAAGCTGGCAGGTGATTGGTGGAAGAGGTAAGGACTGAAGGAAGAATTCTGATAGGCAAGGAGAGTGAACCACGGGAGTAAACAGAAGGAGGCGGGACACTCAATTGGAAATGGGCAGGTGAGGAGGAGAACAAGGGTTAGAGGGGAGCCAGAATAGAAAAACAGAGAAGGAGATGGGGAGGGAAGATACTGGAAGCTACAGAAATTGATGTTCATGCCAGCAGGTTGGAAGCTTTCCAGATGGAATATGAGGTGATATTCCACCAGACTGAGCATGCCTCATTCTGCCAGTACAGGATGCTATCAGCTGACATGACATGGGAATGGGAGGTCGAATTGAAATAGGTGGCCATCTTCTGTGGCGGACAGAATAAAGGTGCTCAATGAAGCAAATCCCCAATCTACGTCATATCACATCAATATAGAAGAGGCTGCACCGGGAGAACCGGATACAGTTGACGACCCCAATGGACTCACGGGTAAAGTTTTGTCCCATCTGCAAGGACTATTTGGAGCCCTGAAAGGTGGTGAGGGGGGAAGTATAGGGGAAGGTGTAGCACTTACGTGGATAAGTGCCAGGCAGGAGTTCTGAGGGGATGGACAAGTAGACAAGAGAGTCCACTGTTTACTTACTTGTTACAGCACTGGAGGAAGCTTTTCAGTCCATTGGCTTAACACTGACTCACAACAGAGAAACTCAATCAGTTCCATTCCCCTACCTTGCTCTTCTCTCTCTTCGGTTGTCCATCGAGATCCGATGATGACGTCCACTCCTTTAACGGTGAGATCTTTGATGACTATACAGACCTATCCTGGATCCACAAGCCCTATTGCAGGTGGGACATGTATATGTGGTAGTGGTGGCAACCATGGCTGCATTTCTCCTGGCTCTCTTCTGCTGTCTTCTGCTGTCTTTCCATTTCCAGAATACAAACCCCGTCCCTACACAGCTGTCAACAAGTGGAACAGTCAGCAGCAACCTCCTCCAGGTCTTCGGGTCTAATCTTGCACTTCCGTAAAGCATTCTTCATCTGATCCTTATAGTGCTTCTTTGGCCTTCCAGCTGAGCGTCGACCATGATGTAGCTGGCCGTATAACACTCTGCAGGGTAGCCGACGTGGGGGCATCCTTATCACGTGCCCCAGCCACTGCAGCTGACGCTGGGCGATCATGGCCTCAATACTTCTACAAATGGTCTTTACGAGTATTTCAGTGTGAGGCACCCGCTCACGCCAGGTAATTCCCAACATGCACTGGAGGCAGCTTATGTGGAAGCACTCCAAGGACTTGATGTGACAGCTGTAGGTTAGACAATAGACAATAGGGGCAGGAGTAGGCCATTCAGCCCTTCCAGCCAGCACCACCATTCACTGTGATCATGGCTGATCATCCACAATCAGTACCCTTTTCCTGCCTTCTCCCCATATCCCTTCACTCTGCTATCTTTAAGAGCTCTATCTAACTCTTTTTTGAAAGAATCCAGAGAATTGGCCTCCACTGCCTTCTGAGGCAGAGGATTCCACAGAACCACAAGCCTCTGTGTGAAAAAAGTTTTTCCTCAACTCTGTTCTAAATTGTCTACCCCTTATTATTAAACTGTGGCCTCTGGTTCTGGACTCCCCCAACATCGGGAACGTGTTTCCTGCCTCTAGCGTGTCCAATCCCTTAATAATCTTATATATTTCAATCAGATCCCCTCTCATCCTTCTAAATTCCAGTGTATACAACCAGGTTACCAGATATCCCAAGCTTCACAGCTATAAAGGAGGGTGGTGACACAGACCGGTTGGTATACGGCAACCTTCGTGGAGGGACGAAGGCTCCCGTTCTGAAAGGCACTACGTTGAAGTCTCCCAAAGGCAGCTGATGCCTGTTTAATGCGGCTCTGGATGTCGTTGTCAATGCCGCTATCCTCAGAGAGAATGATCCCCAGATATTTGAAAGATGGCACTACTGACAGCTTTTCATCACCAACAGTGAAGGCAGGTAGAGTGGGTGAGACACTGGTACTCCATTGGCAAACCACTTCTGTCTTGGTGGTATTGACAGTCAGCCCCATCCTGCTGTACGCTCTCACCACCACAGCAAGGACAGCCTGAAGATCCTCCGGAGTATGGGCCACAAGAGCACAGTCGTCTGCATACTGCAGCTTCAGGACCCGCTCTCTACAGAATCTGGTGATAGCGTGGAGCCTCCTGATGTCAAAGAGATTGCCATCTAATCTAACGTCCACTGCCACACCACTGCTGTCTTCAATCTCGTGGAGAACCTTGTCACCCTTGTTCTTATAAATGACAACAATGTTTGCATTTCTCCATTGCTGTGGGATGTTCTCATCAGTCCAGGCCTTGGTGATGTACTGGTAGGGGGTGCGTATACACATGTATCCTCCGTTCTTCAGTAACTCAACAGGGATATTGTCAGTACCAGGGGGCTTGTTGTTCTTAAGGGAATGTACAGCAGATAGAACCTCCTGGAAGGTTGGTGGTTGACTGCAGTCATGGATAGGAGGAAATTCAGGCAGTTCGTTCAGGAGTCTGCGTCAAAGTCCTGATTAAGCAGGGTGTTAAAATGCTCAGCCCACCTCAGCAGAATGGTATCCTGATTCATCAGAATTGTTAGACCATCTGCTGTTTTCAGGGGAGTAACACATCCATTTATTGAGCCATAGATGGTTTTGACAGCATTGTAAAAATTATGCATGTCATTATTATCGGAAAAGGACTGGATTTCATGTGCCTTTTCAGTCCACCACTCATTTTGTACTGCCTTTTGCACATTCCCCTGAGCTGCCTTTCAATGTGTCTGATGCTGGTGGATGACGGGTTATCTAAAGTTGCCCAGTGTGCTTTGTGCATGTCATTAAGCAAGTTGCGAATGGTCTCTGAGTTATCGTCAAACCAGTCTTGGTGGTTTCTGCTGTTATGGCCGATGGATTGAGCTGCTGCCTCATAGAGCGCAGAGCTGATATAGGTCCACTGTTGTTCCATGGTATTTTCTGAGCTAAAACAAGGTTCCAGCTCCCTTAGTTTCTCAGCTAGGATCTGTCAAAACTCACTTCTTGCTTCTGTGTTTCTCAGGCGGTTGCAATTTAGCTGCTTTTTATTGGGTTTTTGCAGCCATGAGGGGGGGGATGCACTTTCATATAGAGCTTGGTCACAATCATATATACGGTGGTCAGTCCAGCACTCTGCACCTCTCATGGCATGGTGAGTAAGAACATCCTTGATGTTACTACATCTGACAACAATGAAGTCAATCATGTGCCAATGTTTAGAGTGAGGGTGCATCCACGGGGTCTTATATTTTGCTTTCTGCTGGAAGATGGTGTTGGTTATGGTAAGGTTATGCCTACCTTGCTAAGAATCAACTAAGCAAGCACTTGAATCACCAAAGCATATAAAGCTGCAGTCCTAATGAAGGGAACTGAGATTAATACAGTAGGTGCGAAGGTTAGCACAGGCATACTGGACCAAAGGGATATCACTTTGGTTCTATGACTTATTATGCAACAACATTAGCATATGTATAGAAACATAGAAAACCTACAGCACAATACAAAGCTGTGCTGAACATGTCCTTACCTTAGAACTACCTAGGCTTACCCATAGCTCTCTATTTTTCTAAGCTCCATGTACCTATGTACCTATCCAGGAGCCTCTTAAAAGACCCTTTCATTTCTGCCTCCACCACCGTCACCAGCAGCTCATTCCACACACTTACCACTCCCTGCGTGAAAAAACTTACCCCTGACATCTCCTCTGTACCTACTTCCAAGCACCTTAAAACTATGCCCTCTCATGTTAGCTATTTCAGCCCTGGGAAAAAGCCTCTGACTATCCACACCATCAATACCTCTCATTATCTTATACACCTCTATCAGGTCACCTCTCATCCTCCGTCGCTCCAAGGAGAAAAGGCCGAGTTCACTCAACCTATTCTCATAAGGCATGCCTCCCCAATCCAGGCAACATCCTTGTAAATCTCCTCTGCACCCTTTCTATAGTTTCCACATCCTTCCTGTAGTGAGGCGACTAGAATTGAGCACAGTATCGGCTTTCTTTTACAGTTAACAGGAAAAACATAGTATACTGCAATTACCAGAGAGATAATTCATTCAGACTTGCTATTGTAATTTAGGAACTGAGTAATAACAGAACAAAATGCTGAAATGAATGACCCTTTCTTTACACTTGCATTGGAATCCTGAGATTTTCATAATTGTCGTCACAAAGAAAAAAGAAACAAATACTAATATTTGCGCCCCCCCCCCCCCCAACGATCTTCAGAAGATCCAAAATATTTTAGGCAAAAAAGTCAGCTAGGAAACATGACAACCAATTCATAAGTAGCAAAATTATAATGACCAGATAATTTATTTTAATAATGTTCTTTGAGGGAAAACTGTGGACCAAATTTATTTTCACCAAGGAAAGCCTCAATTTAAAATCTGATACAAAAGAGAATGCAATCTTTTAATTTTTATCCAGAGGTTTTTCATTACCAAGTTTAACACAAATTAAAAACTTCTAAAACTTCAAAATCAGTTGTTGAATATTTAGTTTGGATCAATGCCCAGAGAACCTAGAAAAAATGGGAGGCCTGAATAAGTAGAGTAAGAGAAATTAAAGGCTTAGTTAGAAGCTATATTACTGAAAAAAAAACCAAATTAGCAGGATCAAAATCAGATTTAATATCACTAACATATGTCATGAAATTTTTTAACTTTATGGCAGCAGTACAATGAAATATATGAAAATAAATACAGAGAGAAAAAACTGAGTTACATTCAGGATATATACATTTACTAGTTAAAATAAGTGGTGCAAAATAACAGAAATAAAAAAGTCGTGAGGCAGTGTTCATGGGCTCAATGTCCGTTTAGAAATCAGATTGCAGAGGGGAAGAAGATATTCCTGAATCACTAAGTGTGTACTTTCAGGCTTCTGTACCTCCTTTCCGGTGGTAACAGTGAGAAGAGGGCATGTCGTGGGTGGTGGGGATCCTTACTGATGGACGCCGCCTTCCTGAGGCATCGCTCCTTTAAGAAATCTCAGAGACTACGGGGGCCGGCACCCATGATGGAGCTGACTAATTTTACAAGTTTCTGCAACTTATTTTGAGCTTATGCAGTGGACCCCTCCCATTCCAGATGGTGATGCAGCCAGTCAGAATGCTCTCCATGGTACATTTGTAGAAGTTTTTGAGTGTTTTATTTGAGAAACCAAATCTCCTCAAACTCCTAATGAAATATACCCACCCTCTTGCATTCTTTATAGCCGCAGCAATATGTTAGGTCCTCAGAAATATTGACAACCAGGAACTTGAAATTGTTCACTCTCTCCACTTCTGATCCCTCAATAGGGGTTGGTTTGTGTTTGCACATCTTATATATGTATATAATACTGTTAAATATTGATCACAGTATATATATTTAACATGAAGATGGAGTGCAGATGTTGGAATTGGGAATAAAAAAACAGTGCCTGATTTTTGTTGGATATATAATGTGTTATGCTCCTGAACTAAAACAGCATATTGTCAGTGATATTGCCAAATCACCCTCCATTGCCACATAAACTGGAAGAAATCGGCTTCAATCACTTTTGTACTGATCAACCTATATTCAGTGGGACTTCTACACTTGGCTCAAAGCAGGCAAGTGAAACAAAATGTGTTGGTTTTTCTTCAGGTAAGAAAAAGCATTGGGCTCTGCGGATATCAGTGGTAGAATGGCCTAACAACAGCCAAATTCTAGACTATTATATGAATTGCGAGAAACCAGAAAGGTGACAGTGGGGTATCAGTCAGAATCTCACACCAGTAAAATATCAACAGCTTAAGAAAGTGATTTATCTAGCTAATACTAACTTTTCTTTTTAAAAAAATGCATGAAGCATTTTTAAAATAATTGAGATGTCCAAGAAATTTATTGAAACTTTGAAATCTTCAAGATAATAAAACTACTTGCATACCTTTAGCACTTTCATTAGTGACTGGACCTCAATGGTGGAGAAAGCATAAAAATTAACATCATAAGATATAGATATAGGAGCAGAATTAAACTATTTGGCCTATCAAGTCTGCTCTGCCATTTCATCATGGCTGAACCATTTTGCTCTCAGCCCCAATCTCCCGCCTTCTCCCTGTATCCTTCATGCCCTGATTAATCAAGAATCTATCAACTTCTGCCTTAAATTTACCTAATGACATGAGCTCCATAGCCCCAGGTGGTAACAAATTCCACAGAATCGCCATCCTCTGGCTAAAGGAATTGCTCCTCAGCTCTGCTCTAAATGGACGCCCCTCTATTCTGAGACTGTGTCCTCTGGTCTTAGACTCCCTTGCCACAGGAAACATCCTCTCCATATCCACTCTATCTACTTTCAATATTCAATAGGTTTCGATGAGACACTCCCTCATTCTTCTGAATTCCAGTGAGTACAGGCCCAGAGCCATCAAACACTCCTCATATGACAAGGCTTTCAATCCCAGAGTCATTTTCGTGAACCTCCTTTGAACCCTCTCCGATATCAGCAGATACTTTCTACAAACGTTTGTAAGATATGGAGCCAAAATCTGCCCACAATACTCTGAGTGAGGCCTCAACATTACATCCTTGCTTTTATATTCTAGTCCTCTCGAAATCAATGCTAACTTTGCATTTCCCTTCCTTGCCAATGACTCAACTCGCAAGTTAACCTTTAGGGAATCATGCACGAGGACTCCCAAGTCCCTTTGCACCTCAGATTTTTTAATTTTCTTTCTATTTAGAAAATAGTATGTGCCTTTATTTCTTCTACCAGAGCGCATGACCATACACTTCCCCGTACTGTATTCCACCAGCCACCTCTTTGCCCATTCTCCTAATCTGTCTAAATCCTTCTTTAGCTTCTCTGCTTCCTCAACATTAACTGCCCCTCCACCTATTTTTGTGTTTGGCCACAAAGTTATCAATTCCATCATCGAAATCATTGACATATAACATGAAAAGAAGCAGTCCCAACACCGATCCCTATAGAACACCACTAGTCACTATCAGCCGATCAGAAAAGGCTCCCCTTGATTCCCACTCTTTGCCTCCTGCCAACCAGTCAGCATTCTACCCATGCTGGTATCCTTCCTGTAATATCAGAGGGAAAATAATAAATAATGGGAGATGATAAACTGATTGGTTAAGCATTAAAAATTAGAAACCTTCAATACAAAGTGGGGCCATTCCAGTTGCTGCATCCACGTAAGTTATACATAATCCCAAAGGAGCTCTGTAGGACAATTGTAGAAGATCTTTAAGTGGAAGAAACTTTTCAATTAAATATAACAGAAGGTAAATTATGAATTGCAACATCTCTGATAAATAAATGTAATTGGCTGATGAGGATTCAAATCGCAAGTCCATACCCTGGATTTCTATCAATACACTTCTGTTTCTCTGAACTTTTCTCCTCCCTCACACATTCCTTAAAATTGAGCTTGTAAGGAAACCTTCTGTTCACTTCGCCCAATATCTCATATCGTCAGTACTGTGATTTAAAACACTGAAAGCATCCTCGAATATCTTCTAAAAGAAATGTAGAATCTGATTGCAGGTTGAATTGTTGAAGTATTCTTAGTCAAGCTTAGTTTCTTTTAATATCCAAATTAGACTCATCAAATCTTTAAGTAATGTGTAATAAAGCTACATTCAAGACTATTCTCCACTCACTGAGACCTGTCCTTGCTCTCATACTCTTCCTCTTCTACTGGGACCCTTTTGCTGACATCCTCCACTCTAACAGGAACAGCTTTTACATTTAATCCAACGATATCACAACCGTTTCATTATCACCTCCCTCTATGATAAAACATTTCATTTTATTTCAGGTCCTTATCCCTTCCCATCACAGTATCCTCCTCCAGTGTTACCAAATCTGGCCACCTGTGCATCTTCCAAATATTGAGTTATTTGTTTGGCCATCTGGCCCTATATTCTAAAATTCCGTCAGACTCTCCAACACCTTGCCCTGTAAAATCTCAACAAAAACATATTCATCTAACCAATGTTTGGTACTTTTCATAATATCAAGCCTGGTCATTCTCTTCTGGTTGATTATTCATGCATTGTCTAAGAAATTGACAACACAACATAAAAGATGCACATTTGAGAGAAAGGTATGAAACACTTGACCATAAATCATAAAGTAGATATTGCACGTTCAAAAATCATACTTCCTGGAAGTTTAATAGTGAATTTAGGGCAAGTTAATCTTGGAGTTCATGCATAAATGAACTGGTTAAAAATTCACATTTTATTACATTCAAATAATGCTTGTTATTTTTACATGCACAAAGAAATAACAAAACTAATTATATTAAGTAGAACTGGACTGCTACAAGATGTAGCAAGATTACTTTGCTACATTCCCAGTTAGAGGTTAAACACATCAAATGACATACCAAAACAAAAATGTTCTGCCAAAACAAAAGTCTTCCAAAGTTAACACAAAAAAAATGCTGGAAATACTAAACAAGTTAAGACAGCATCTGTCGGGAAAGGACTTCATGTTTCAGGTTGAAATTTATGCTTTCTAAGTGAAATGCAGCAGGCAGGTCACCATTGAATAATGACATAATTAGTCCAGCAACCTAAATATTGTATCCAGCAAAGACTTACAATATCAACAAGGCTCGAGACAAGAATATGACAGAACGTACTTTAGTTATCAAGGCAGCTCCAACACTATAGGAACTCCACATGATTCAGAAATATGGGATCATTTAGCCCACAAAGCCTAGTCTGTCATCATCTAAATTGTACCTGATTTGGTACTTACTTTCAAATACTACATTTTCCCACATTAACAAACTTTAAAACTAAAGATATTTTAAAAGATTTTAAATTATTAATGTACTAAGTGTGTTTTTTTTCTATTTATGAATGGAATTACAAATTCCTATTTTTCTGTTTACTAATTTCATTCTTGTAGGCCAAGGGGCAATTTTTTTTTAGGAACTACACTCAATCCTAGATTCCCAAGTGAGCCGATCTCTATTAACTTATAATAGCAATCACGTCTTAAATCTTATATTCCAGGGAATATCAAACCCTAATCCTACATAATTGTTTCTTGTCATTTTAAACATTGGTAGTCAAAACATAATTTTGATATATTTGCATTACATTCTCCTTATTCAAAAAATGCAGGCCAATTATATCCTTGCTAAGAAATAGTGCCCAGAATGGCTCGCAGTACTTGAGGTATGGTCTAACTAAACAGTCAGATTCTTAGTCCTAATGGCGACAACTTCACAGTTCCCTAGGTTGAAAGTCAGGAATTTTTGTTCCGCTCTCTATTAATATCAGTTAATTACTTAATGCCTATCTTTGCACTTTCAGACAGAGCAATCCATTAAGTTTGTATCCAATCTACCACCCTCTACATTGATTTCCTTCCACAACCAAGGCAACATAGTTATAATAACCACTGTCTGCATAAAGCATTGCAACAATTTGCCAAAGCTCTACTTCATTTTTCATTGAGTCGATTAAATGCAGGTGGTATATGGGAGTGCCACCATCTGAAAGATCCCAATCAGGTACCACACTGTATTTTAAATATATTGCTAATTCCTTATTCTAAGTAAAGGAATTCCTTGACCAGGGACATTGTGGAAGAAGTTTCTTCAAACAGGTTAGAGCCCTAAAATGAAGGAGGGTTAATTCTGGGTAAATTTGCCAGGACCTAAGAGAAGTTGACCAGGTGAGAGTGTGATATCAAGATCACATGTTCCTGTTACAGGGAGGGAAAAACCTGTCAAGTTTGGGAAAACAAGGCTGATGAGGGATATTGAGGCTCTGGCCAGACAGAAAGGATAAGGAATGAGTAATCTCTTGATGACTAGAAAAAGTTTACCAGTACTTTTAAGGAGGAAATCAGGATGGCAAGGAGAGGGTATGAGGTGGATCTGACAGATAAGGTTAAGGAAAATCCCAAGAGATTTTATGGCTATACTAAGAGCGAAAAGGAGGCAAATGAGAGCATATGTCAACTTAGAGATCAGTAGGGCTCCCTATGTCTTGAGTCACAGGAGATGGTAGCAAGTTTTAATAAATCTTTCTCCTCTGTGCTTATTAAAGAGAAAAGCATGGTAGCTCAAGAGATAAGGGAACAAGTGGATTTGTTTTGGACAACATTCATATTACCAGGGAGGAGGTTTTTGAAACCTTACAGTACATTAAGGCGGATAAATCCCCAGGGCCTGATAGAGCACCTCCTCAGACTCTGTGGGAGGCCAGAGAAGGAATCACAGAGATATTTACTTCATTGTTAGTCACTGGGGAAGTTCCTGAAAACTGGAATGTGGCTAATGTTGTTCCATTGTTTAAGAACATTAGCAAGGATAAGCTACAGGTCAGACAGCCTGTAGGAGGGAAGTTACTGGAGGGAATCCCAGGATTCCCAGGAATCCCTGAAAAATAGCAGGACTCTAGGGAGAGGTCTAAGCATGGATCTGGCTCACTTGCTGTTACGTAAAATTGGAAGACTCAACAAATCAAATAGTGCACAGTAACCATTCTGTGATTCTATGAGAAAATCTGCAGACGCTGGAAATCCAAGGCAAAACACACAAAGTGCTGGAGGAACTCAGCAGGTCAGGTCAGAGCCATCATCTGCAGATTTTCTCGTGTTTGCGGTTCTGGTACAACACTGCGAAGACTCTTTGAGGGATGCCTACCCTGAGGAAGCTTAGATCTTCTCCTGACCTGCTGAGTTCCTCCAGCATTTTGAGTGTTTTGCTTGTGATTCTATGAATCAGATACAGCCAATGATGGAGAGCCTTATCAGTTATGCCCACTTATGCTGAAGAGGCTTCTTAGGGATAGGATTTACAGAATGAGCATTTGGAAGGCCATAGCCTAATTAGGGAGAGCCAGCATGGCTTTGTGCAGTGTAAGTCAGTGTAATCTTACTAACTTGACTGAACTTGGGTTGAGTTGTTCTCCAATCTTGGCAATTTATTTGCATTTTGTCACCATACAAGGAGACAAAGTCAGTGCGCTGTTGATTGTGGTGTGTCCTCCGAGTGTTAGACCGTTACATACATTTCAATCAGATGACTGGATGTCATTTCAGAAACTCAGTTGTGATGTGGGAAGGAAATCTCGCCACTGATTGGCTGTGTGGCAAACTTCATGCATTGTGGTCAGAAATTTTGCCCATATCATATAATAAATAGGATCGAGGTCTGCATGTTTGTTTACAGAATTGTTCACGGAAAACTACACTTCTAAGAGTTCTCTTGCATGCCGTATGTACACTTTTGCCATGACCTTCACTGATGCCCAGTCGACTTTGTGCCCCTCCTGAACTCCATGGGAAGCGACTAGAGAGAGTTGGTCGTGCTGCTTTACAGCCAGTTGATGTTCATGCATCCTTGTGGATAGTTTTCTCCCAGTATGGCCAACGTAACATCTGCTGCAGTCCCCACATTGGATTTTGGAGACGACTCTGGGCTTTTTAACGAGGTGACAAGGGTGATTGATGAAGGTAGAGCAGTGGATGTAGTCTACATGGATTTTAGTAAGGCATTTGACAGAAGTCCCTCATGGGAGGCTCAGCCAGAAGATTAAGATGCATGGGATCCATGATGAACTGGCTGTTTGGATTCAGAACTGTCTTGCTCATAGAAGATGGAGGGTAGGAGTTGAAGGGACTTATTCTAGTTGGAGGTCTATGGCTGTGTTCCACAGGGATCTTTACTGGGACCTCTGTCGTTTGTGATGTAGTTTAACCCAGTCAAATGTGGTGTTGTTTGGTAAGTCAAATGTAAGCGGACAGTAGATTGTAAAGTGCGAGACCGTTAACGGTGTTGGTGAGCGGGGTATCCTGGGATCCAAGTTCATAGCTCGCTGAAAGTGGCCGCACTAGTTGACAGGGTGGGTAAGAAAGCTTTCCTTTATTAATCGAGGCATTGAGTTCAAAAGTCAGGAGGTTATATTGCCGGATTATAAAATGCTGGTTAGACCCCATCTGAAGTATTGCATGCAGTTCAGGCCACCCCATTGTGGAAAGTATGTCGGAGCTTTGGAGAGGATGCAGAACAGGTTTTCCATTTCAGAAAGCACGCGCTATAATGAGGGGTTGGACAAACAGGTTGTTTTCTCTGGAGCAGCGCAGGCTGAGGGGAGATCTAGACGATATCGTTATTCCAGGGTTAAAATGTCTAATACCAGATGACATGCATTTAAGGTAAGAGGGGGTAAGTTCAAAGGGGAATGTGAGGGGCAAGTTTGTTTTACACACTGAGGGGTGAGTGCCTGGAACGTGCTGCCTATGGTGGTGGTCTATACATTAGGGACTTTTAAGAAACGTTTAGGTAAGCACATGAATGTGAGGAAAATAGAAGGATATGGACATTGTGTAGGCAGAAGAAATTAATTTAGTTGATCATGTGATTACTAATTTAATTGTTCAGCACAACATTGTGGGACAAAGGGCCTGTTCCTGTACTGTCTGTGTTCCATATAAAAGAATACTAAAAATTCTTACCAGTGTGTAGCCCCCTAGTAAGCCTCAGGCTCACTCAGCTCACTTCATTCTGGGGAGAGCAGCCTTCGGCCCCGCCAAACTGGGTAATCAAGTTTGGGTGGATGCTGTGTGATGTGTCCCCTGTGTAACATCAGTACCCTGAAATAACATTCAGTCCACAATGTGCAGTTAAACAATTAAGATTTTATCTTTAAGTATAGGGTTAGTAGAGAACAAAAGAAAAGGAAAACAAATAAAAGGCACCAATAATCTCATAAACATATCCAGTGCACAAACGTCGGAGCTCACGGATTCCCTGTTGCTGATCCTCCTTCGCTTGTTGTCGACCCCTGGGCTCCCGCCCCGAGCCCAGGCCCAGCGGGACCAGCAACCATCTCCTCAAGCCACCTCTTCTCTCTTCATCTTCCTCGCACCTTCTCCCCAAAGCCCGTGCAACTAACAGCTTTCACACAGACAGAAAGAGTAACATCTATCCCAATTGGTTAACAAATGAATACAATTCCCGTTATCACTAATAATAATCCAAACATACTGCTATAGAGAACCACTGTCTCAGCAGTTAACAGTACAGAGAAGCCATTTTATTCACCTTAGCAGTAACGTAAAAGAAGAAACCCTTACAAGTGCAAATAGATTAACTTGAATGTAAAGTGCTTCTATTTTCCTCTCTGTTGTCTCTCCACTGAGCCCTTTATATTCTTTAAAAGCTCAAGATAGGATTTCAACCATTTTAACCGTAAATCTTTGTCTGGATACAAATTGTGATCAACTTCATTTCTACCTTAGAGAGAGGGGTGGGAAAAGAGTTACCTAGATTACACAATTCTTGACCAATGTATTACACATACAAGTAAACTTTAGCACAACCAAAATATTCAAATGCCTTGCCTGCAAATTAATTGAAATGGTTTCCAATATCGTATGCCTGGTAGTTGTATTCTGCATATTCATAATCAATAAACTTCACTTGTTCCAGTCAGAGTACAAAAGTAATCAAATCAAATTTCTAAGTATCTTCGAAATAGAATTAATTCTCCTTTCAGTTTAATATAAGTTACACAACAGAAAGTATAATTGCAAGGAATTTATTGCACTAAAGCAATCCTACCCACATACTATTTCACATTTAACACACTCTGCTTTTTTTTGTTATTTTCCTCTTTGTGAACACAGCTGGTTGCTTCTCAAACGCATCCATGGCATTAACCATGAAAGCTCCATTTTTCACACAGCAACCATTCCCTAATTCCCTATTGTTTTGACTGGTGTCGATCTCATACGACTCCTTGTTTTAAATTATCCCATTAGAAAATTGAAGTGGTTAATGTAAGTGTGCTGTCTTCATGAAGCTGGGTCACTTTAATTTTTATGAATTGAAATGGATTTCCGGTAGCTTGTAATTGTGCAACAATCTAAAAGTTTGCTTCTGTACATATCAAATGTAGCATCCATATAACTAACCAAACTGTCTTGTGCCAAGGTTCTTAATTTAACGCTAATATACTGTAAGTCGGGAAATCAGAAAGTAGAAGTATTATGATTTGAGATGGCAGATATATCATTTACACAGTAATTTCAATTTTCACCACTGTCGCTTTTACCTTCAATGTACCTCCTTTGATAACTTCTTGTCAGTGATATTTTGTCTTTTGCTTTCCCAGCAGCCATTTCTTCCCAAAACTGTCCCTGGATTTTTCAATAGAAACTAACTGATTGAAACAACTCCAATCTCCAATCTCTACCCAAATTGTGGAGAGGAGAAGATGGCGGCGCGACACAGCACACGCAGCCGCTCTGAAATGATATCGTATTTGTAAGTAGGTACTGTGCACAATCCTGATTTGATGGAGACAGACGTGAGAAGCATGGAGGAACATCTGGAGAAACTTCTGAAATGCTTGCTTCACTGCCGCTGCTACTGTGCAATGGAGAATCTCCGGAGGAGAAGGCCCCAAATCTTCGGCTTTGCCTATTGCCTGTTGCCGGGGCCAGGGTCAAAGCGCTCGGCAGAGATGGTGCTTGGTGCTCGCTGTCAGAGGGCTGGTCGGAGGCTCGAAGGCTTCAGACAGACTCAAGAGTCGGCTGTGGTCGGGTGCTTCCAGGATGCTGCATCGGCAAGTTTGCAGCGCTGGAAGCTCATGGCAGGGAGAGTTTTTCTTCCTTCTACCGTCTGCATGATGATGAGACTTTCGAGAGACTTTGAGACTTTTTTTTTACCGTGCCCATGGTCTGTTCTTTATCAAATTATGGTATTGCTTTGCACTGTTGTGACTATATGCTATAATTATGAGGTTTTTGTCAGTTTTTCAGGCTTGGTTTATCTTGTGTTTCTGTGATATCATTCTGGAGGAACATTGTATCATTTCTTAATGCATGCATTACTAAATGACAATAAAAGAGGACTGCGTGTCCTCATAATCTAAAAAAAATTAGTGGGATATAATGCCAAAGTTTATACTTTACAGCCTATGAAGCAAAGTCAAGTGTCAATGGGAGAACATGAAATAAAAACAATGTTGCAAAGTTAATTTTTGTGTTTTAAGTACATCAAACTGATGCTACATTACAGTTATTATTTCAACAGCACATCAACAAGGTTTGAATGGATTCAGCTCTGCGACGTTGAATCAAGTAAAAGCTCCATCTCCCTGTTGAGGCAAGCCCAAACCTCCTAAAACAATGATTTGATCTTTTTTGTCCAAGGTCCTACTTGTAAATCTGAATGGACAGTTTCAACATAGTAATGCCATTGATTTGGAAAACATTAGTGTTTTGAAGTCAAATTAACTAACTAAAGCCAATACCAAATCTACTTATGTCGAGCAGAACTGGTCTTGTGTCTTTAAGGAAAGGTGGGGAGTGTCGTGTTTCAGGATATCGTACAGCATGATGTCATGTAGGAGAAAAAAGCAAAAATAAACTGAATCTGTATGGAAATTTTCCAGAATACAGACTCCAATATTTCAATCAAAATATTTGCTTGAAACACTATTTCACTTAAATTAATTACAGCAAAATTATTTTTAATTTATCTTCTGTGTTTAACAAGATGACTTCATGAAACCTTGGAAGAAATGTTTCTTTTTGTATTTTATTTGCTGTTAATGTTGTGGATTTTTGGTTCAGAAATGGGGCCCCTTCAGAGTGAAGCTCACAATTCCAATAAACTATCCCTCATTTCCCAATTCAGCATTGAAATACTTGAAAAAGCTAATCGCAGGCCCAGTTGAATTGGGAACGAAAGAGGAAGCTAATCACAGGTCTGTGAGTGAGATTTTAAAAAAGAGTGTTCACAGGCTTTCAGTGTTTTCCAGCGGCCCAATCAAATTGTGACTTATTAGCAAGAGCAAATAAAAGTATGGCAGGGACAAGCAGAGCGGCCACTGTGTGAGTGGACCAGTGTTGCAATGGGGAGCCTTTGGCTCATCAGGCTTCGGCAAGAACAGTTTGGAAGAGCGAAGTATCTGGTAAGTTTCTTCATTTCTACTCTTTAAGTACACAGTGGAGTGAAGATGGCTCCAGGGGCTGTGTTGTGTTCTTGATGTGAAATGTGAGTATTGTGAGAGACCTTCAGCTTCCTGGATAACCACACCTGCACCAGGCGCACCGTGTTGCAACTCCCCAGAGAATGTGTTAAGGAACTAGAGCTGCAGCTCGATGATCATACTGGAAACTGAAGAGGTGATTGATAGGAGGTTCAGGGAAGTGGGTACCCCTAAGCTGCAGGAGGCAGGTAGCTGGGTGACTATCAGGAGAGGGAAAGGAAAGGGGCAGCCAGTGCAGACTACCCCTGTGGCGTTCCCCTCGATAATAAGTATACCACTTTAGACACTGTTGGGGGGCAGGGGAGGACCTCCAGGTGGGAAAGCGCAGCAACCAGGTCTCTGCCACTAAGTCTGGTGCTGTAGCTCAGATGGGAAGGGGAGAAGAGGACCGTGGCAGTGATAGGGGCTTCCATAGTTAGGAGAGTAGACACGAGATTCTGTGGACACGACAGAGGCACCTGGACGGTATGTTACCTTCCAGGTGCTGGGGTTTGGGATGTCTCAGATCGGGTCCACAGCATTCTAAAGGGGGAGGGTGAGCAGCCAGGTGTCTTGGTACACACTGGCATAAATGACATAGGTAGGAAAAGGGAAGAAAGAATTTAGGGAGCTACATAGAAAGCTGAGAATCAGGACCTCCAGGGTGGTAACCTCAGGACTGCTGCCTGTGCCATGCATCAGTGAAGGTAAGAATGGATTTAGCAGATGAATGTGTAGCTGAGGAACTGTTGCAGAGGGCAGGGTTTCAGATTTCTGGATCATTGAGAGCTTTTCTGGGGAAGGTATGACCTGTAAAAAAGAGACGGTTTACACCTGAACCTGAAGGGCACCAATATCTTTGTGGGCAGGTTTGCTAGAACAGCTGGGGAGGGTTTCAGCTAACTTGGCAAGGGGATGGGAAGCTGAGTGAGAGGGCTGAGGATGGGGTAGTTGGTACTCAAGCAGAGGCAGTGTGCAGTGAGGCAGTCAGGAAGAACAGGCAGATGACAGGATAAAATTGCAGTCAGTGGGATGAGTTGCAGTGTAACACGGGGACAAAATCGAAAAGGGTGACAAATTCAGAACTGAAGGTGTTATATTTGAATGCACGCATTATACCAAATAATGTAGATGATCTTGTCACACAGTTACAGATTGGCAGGTATGATATTGTGGGCTTCACTAAGTTGTGGTGGAAAGAAGATTACATTTGCGAACTTAACATCCAAGGAAACACATTGCATCGAAAGGAAAGGCAGGTAAGGAGAAGACGTGGCATGGCTCTGTTGGTAAAAATGAAATAATTTCCTTAGAAAGACGTGACATAGGACTGGAAGGTAGAATTAAACTACGGCAAGGGTAAAATTACCCTGATGGGAGATGTATATAGATCTCCAAATAGTAGCCAGGATGTGGGCTACAAATTACAATGGGAGATAGAAAATGCATGTCAAAAGGGCAATGTTACAATATTCATGGGGGATTTTGATATGCAGGTAGACTGGGAAAATGAAGTTGGTGCTGATTTTGGATCCCAAGAGAGAATTTGTAGAATGCCAATATGACGACTTTTTAGAGCAGCTTGTGATTGAGCTGATTAGGGGATCAGCTATTCTGGATTGGGTGTTATGTAGTGAACCAGATTTGATTAGGGATCTTAAGGTAAAGGAACCCTTAGGAGACAGTGAACATAATATGATAGAATTCACCCTGCAATTTGAGAGGGAAAAGCTAAAGCCAGATATATCAGTTTTACATTGGAGTAAAGGGAATTACAGAGGCATGAGAGTGGAGCTAGCCAAAGTTAATTGGAAGTGGACGCTGGCAGGATGATGGAAGAACAACATAGGCTGGAGTTTCTGGGAGTAATTCAGAAGGCACACATGGTCAAATGGTGGAGCAGACTCAATGGCCAAACGGCCTATGGTCTGATGTGACTTTTCAAGAACTGAATTGGCAATGTACTGTTATTATACAGAGCCAGAAATTCAATTACACTCTCAACTCAAGCAGCTTGCTGGCCAAAGTAGATATATAAAATATTCAAATTCTTTAGTCTGGGGTGCACTTAGGCATTAGGAAGAAACATCAGCAAACTAATCTACTACATCATTACATCAATTAATTCCTGGCACGGGGAACATTTAATTATCAAATTGCTAGGCAAACAGAAACTGCATGCAGATTCATCTTCTTGACTAATAAATAGACTCTAAATGCCACATATACACATTTAAACTTAAATACTGTCCTATTGAGTATTGTAACTAAAACATCATGGTACTATATGCCACTTACTATGCATAAAGTCATAAATGATAGATGAGTTATTGGAACATGCTGTATATTCAAAAGAACAGTTACTCTTGTTTTTGCTTTTTTTTTTACCCTACCCATCTTCTTGCTTCCTGCTGCTTCCAACGTTACAGCTGCTTCTTAAAATGTAAAAAAAATCTTTAAATTAAAGTGATATCAGCGAATGTATCAACTGTTGAGACACCAAATCACTTTCATTAATTGAAATATTGAGAAACAAGAACATCTATCTCTTTTTACAAAAATGTTGAACTCATTAAGTCATCCCTGAAGTATTTAGCCCATGCATCTTTATTATTACACTGCTTTTTTCAAAATGCATTCAATGAGCCATTTTGCAAGGTTATTGATAGGAACTTTGCAATGAGGAAACTGTCTGTGAAACATAATCACGTGCAATTTTTTGACTAACAGAAGCCACATTTCATCTCACCTCTCACCTACCTTTTATAAAGGGGGAAGTACTAGAATAGACTAATTTAACAAGCATCATAGTAACTTTGTCAAATTTATTAATAATAGTAAAACATTTTAAAAGCTCAAAGACATTTCTAAACGGTTAAACACATGTCAATAGTAAATGCTGTATAGATATTTAAAACGTTGATAATCTTCTTTATTTCCAAAGCAACAACCAGATTGATGAGGATTCAGGAAGGTGAAACTATGTGGATTAGAAAGGAGATACACCAACCAGTGGTAGCTTCAATCTATGATTGAGCCTGAGACATTGAGAGACATGGGTACATATATGTCATTTCTGTACAGCAGGACTGAGCAAGCACAAGCATTTGAGAGTAAAAGCTGAAGGGTATTAAAGTATATGTTATAGTTACAAGGATTGAAGTTGAAGGGATTAAAGAAGGTTCCAGTCATAAAATCAGCACAAGGTTATGATGACAGCAGTTAACATCCACTTCAAATAGGTTTCCTATTGAATCATTCATTTTTCAAGACAAGCATGTCACTGGTAGGGGCAACTGTTATTAACCATTCACAAATGTCCTAGATGTGCTATGTCTTGAAGCTGATGAACTTCCCACTCCCACAGTATTGTTAGGCAGGAAGTTCCAGGATTTAGACCCAGAGGCAATGAAGGAGCAGCAAAATACCTGCAAGTAAGATGGCATGCAGTTTGGCAGGAAGCTCCAGATGGCACTACTCTTTGTACTGGTCACCCTTGTTCTTCATGGTGGAAGAAGAGTTTGAATGGAAATTAAAACCGAATCCAGACAACCAAACAGGTTCTTCATTTTAATTAATCCTACTTGCAGCAAAAATCAAGCACCTTAGCATTGTGTATAACATATCCCTATGCTGTGAAGCAAGGATAAATTAAGGATAGATTATGATTCATGTGCACTTTTTTAAAACTCAAGTTTCCTTCCGTCTTCGGGACTCTGATTCAAAGCAATCGATTTGTTTCGTTGGTATAAGACAGCTTGGGCTTCTTTGGAAAACAGGTTTGAAGACAACTTGTCTTCCGAAGCATCTAATGTTTCTTTCAGTCCGTTAAGTTTTCTCAATGGATATCGAAGTTAATACATTCTTGATACATTGTGATATTCCAGCTTGACAAGTTGGTTCAAGAATTTAAAGAAACCTTAATAAAAATATTGCACATAAAACTTCTGATATTAGATGAATCATTTTTACACCTAATCAGGTTCATCTAACATATTCCAAAATGAAGACCACTGTCTCTATATTATGCTCTCCTATGAAAACAAGAAGATTTTTCATTGTGGTTAATGTCGATGAGCTTCTCCCTCATATGGAGTTATCTGATATAATTTTTTAAAGATAAACATTAGAAAAGTTTTAAAAAACATCACCTGATACTGGCTTTTAATCCATTGAGCTGACCTACAGAAATAAAATCTTACTTTCAAACTTTATAAACTTAACGGCATAATTCACAACAGAAATAAGAAACCAGCAAGTTGGTTTGCAAACTTAAAAAGAAATTCTACTGTGTATTAAACTATTCAAGTGTTAAAGTTAGTACTTATAAATTTGATCTGCAAATAGTTAAATACTCTGGCATAGAGGGGCATCTTCTGTAAAATAACAAAAAGGCATCTGAAATGCAAATAAACTTTAAAGATCTTACAACAATGGAGCCAGCAAGTCAAAAACCGGCCATACCCTTATTAGAAAAATACAAAAAAATGATGAAATTGACTAATCAATACACTAAAGCATTTGGCTGATAGAACATACACCTGTTCAATAAACAAGAAAGATTTAGCAAACTCAAAAAGTCAAAAGACAAAATTTGCCTACAAGATTTACAGTGATTTACTCAATGCATTTAAAAAACAGATACATCAGATAGAAACTAAAACTGCATAGATGATTCTTTAACAAAATACACCAACTATATAAGGTACATTTTAAAATTACTATAACATCACCGTAATAGACACCGTTTATTAGACATGATAACTGGATTTTGACAGCAAAAAAATCATCTACTGATTCTTTTTCTAAATATCTTCTAGATTTTTAAGTACGGAATTTCTTAAAATGTATGTAGACAAATCCTTCAAAAAAATTTTTTTTAGGCATCCGTTAGTCTTGCGAGACCATGGATCTGCGCCTGGAAAGTCTTCACTCTCCAGGGCGCAGGCCTGGGCAAGATTGTATGGAAGACCAGCAGTTACCCATGCTGCAAGTCTCCCCTCTCCACAACACCAATGTTGTCCAAGGGAAGGGCATTAGGACCCATACAGCTTGGCATTAGTGTCGTCGCAGAGCAATGTGTGATTAAGTGCCTTGCTCAAGGACACAACACGTTCCTTCGGCTGGGGCTCGAACTCACGACCTTCAGGTCGCTAGTCCAATGCCTTAATCACTTTGCCACATGCCCTTCAAAAATATATTTTATATAACTCAAGTCCAAGAAAGAGATGGCACAGTAACTTAGGAAAACATATCTATAATTAAAAGCAGACTTCTCTCATAGAGGCAATAAACATTTCAAAATCACAAAATCGTTCCATTTAATCCAGTAATGGAAGGGTTTATTGGCAAGAAAAGCTGATAAGCACTTCCTCTCCGTTAACTGTCTACACTTCCTGCTGCCTTGGGAAAGCAGCTCATGTAATCAACCCACCGCCCCATTTCTCGTCAGTCATTCTCTCTCCTCCATTAGGCAGAAGATACAAAAGCTTGTGAATACATACAGTAACTGTGGGCTCTAGGACATCTCCCATCCTGCTGTTCTAAGAGTTTAGAATGGACCTCTTGCATGATAAAGATCTTGATCTCTACATCTACCACATCATGGCCTTTGCACGTTATTTGTCTACCTGTGTCACTTCCTCTGTAATTCTGCATTCTATTTTATTTCCTGCCATCTCTCACCATTTAAATAATACTGTCAACCTTTTTTTCATTCCAATTTTTCCCTGTTTTCCCTACAAGACTTAACAAAGTAAAGTTCAAAATAAATTTATTACCAAACTATGAATATGTTACCATATGCTACATGGAGATTTGTTTTCTCACAGGAATACAAAGAAAGACACAAAGACTGGCAAAGAACCAATGTGCAATAAAGACAAACTGTGCAAATAAATAACTAAATTAAAAATACTGAGAACAAGCTGTAGAGTCCTTGAATCTGAGCTGAGGTGAGTGAAGTTATCCACACTGGTTCAGGGGCCTGTTGGTTGTAGTGTAATAACTGTTCCTGAACCTATAATGTGGGACTGAAAACTCCAGCACCTCCTTTGTGATGGCAGTAGCAAGAAGCCTGGATGGGGGAAGTCCTTGATGATGAATGTTGCTTTCTTGTAGATGTATTCAAAGGTGGGGATGGCTTTACTCTGATGAACTGGTGAGATGATGGACTGATACGGGATATCAATCTATTAACCCTTTCTTGAACTGTCTGTAGCCTATTGACATTCTTAATTATATTGTATGTAGAACTTCCAATAAGGTTATATCATTACGCTATAAGACTCAAAGCAAGCCTCCCTACTTCTGTACTGAATTCTTAAGCAATAAATAAAATAACTCTGTTAACTTTTCTAATTGTTTGCTGTACTTAGTTATGCATATTTTGCAAATCATGCAATGGGACATCAAAATCCAATCTATGATTTAGATTATACATTTTTTCTGCCAAAATGGATAATAAATAACTGATCAACACAGACCAATCATATCTGCCTTTCTCACAAATGTCTCTAAGCACAAGTTGTCCAATGTAATTTTATCACTGCACTATCAACAAATATTAAATTTCAATCAACAGACATATTATCTGAATCAATGCAATTGAATGACAATTGTACACAGAATTTTTATTCTCCCTCCATTGTGCTTCAACCAAAGGCAGCAAAGTTTTACAAGAATTACTGCAACATACCAGCAGATGGTTCTCAGTAAATAAATCATATCCACAATTCTGCCAAACATTTCTCCCAAGAGCAGAGCTGAAAACACACTGGAAGGAGGAACTATGTCCAACTGTGAACAGTAGATGGCGTTTGGACATGACAATATACACTAGCAGCAAGTCTAGCGGTTTGCTACTGAAACAATTAAGCTTGCATATCCATACAATCAACTAAGGACAAATAGTACACTGTACTTTAAAGAAAAAATGCTGCTGCCTTATCATTAGACTAATCACACATTGTGGACAGTGCTGTTATCAGGTGTCCCTTTTTCCTGAAAAATAAAGTTAAAAATAAGGGTTATGAAATTACTGCGGGAAATTGGCGCAAGATTAAACATCGGCCGACACCAGCAGATACCAACACCTTCTACTTCTGTGAGAGAAAATTCCACCACCAGAAAAAAAATCGAGATAAGCTGATCATTTGCTAAATCAGAATCAACTATATCATTTCATCAAAGGTGGTGATAAATCAACACATAGGAAGGAGATTGAGTGGTGCCATAACATCAACCTCTTTCTCAATGTCAGCAAGGCCAAGGAGCTAGTTAATAACTTCAGGAGGAGTAAGCTGGAGGTCCCTGAATGAGCCAGTCCTCATTGGAGGATCAGATATGGCGAGGGTCAGCATCTTTAAATTCTTCAGTGTTATTTCGGAGGACCTGTCCTGGGCCCAGCAGGTAACTACAATTATGAAGAAAGCATGGCAGTTCCTCTGCTTCCTTAGGAGTTTGCAAAGATTTGGCATGATATCTAAAACTTTGACAAACCACTACAGACATGTTATTTAGAGTATATTGACCAGCTGCATCACAGTCCGGTATGGAAATACCAATGCATTGTATGGAAAAGCCTACAAAAACTAGCGGATGTGGGCCAGTCCATCATGGGTAAAACCCTCCCTGCCATTCAGCACATCTATATGAAATGTTGTCACAGCATCTATCATCAGGGACCCCAGTCAACTAGTACATGCTCTTTTCTTGCTGCTACCATCAGGAAGACGGTACAGGAGCATCAAGAATATCATCACAGGTTCAGGAATAGTTATTATTCCTCAGCTATCAGATTCTTGAACCAAACGGGATAACTTCACTCCATTTCACTTGCCCCATCACTGACATGTTCCCACTACCTATGGACTCACTTTCAAGGACTCTTCATCTCACGATCTCGATATTTATTCTTATTTATTTATTATTATTGTTATTTACTTTTGTATTTGCACAGTTGGTGCTAAACCCAAGTTGGTGCGGTCTTTCATTGATTCTAATTTGGTTATTATTCTATTATGGATTTTCTCAGCATGCCTGCAAGAAAATGAATCTTGGGTTTGTATATGGCGACATATATGTACTTCGATAATAAATTTATTTTGAACATTAATACTTGCTTTAATTAACAGCATTTTCCTTGTTGGATTCCTTTCTAGCCATCAAAATGCGATATACTAAGTTTTTCTTGCTTGTTATTATATCAGAAGGAAAACCAACTCTCTCAACACAAAGATGGGAATATGAAATTACAAAACAATGCATTACCACAAACCTCCTCGATCTTGGAGTTTCTTTCATACTGACTTTTATGAGGACTGAGGTCCTTTTGAAGCTTTTCTAGCCTCCATAGGTGACATTGGGCTCCACATAAAAAATAAACTGCTATTGAAGATAGTCATCTGGAAGAAAACTTTTCCCCAGCTCCACATCTGTTGTGGCCAAATCATGTACGTCCTTTCTCTTAACGAATCCTTTACCTAAACTGTTGTTGTTTAGTGCTGTCAAGTCGTCAGCGATTCATGCCAATCCAATTTCATTCTCATGGCAAGATACAGAAGTAGATTGCCAGGCCTTTCTTCCACACAGATGCTGCTGCTGCCCAGGTTGGGACCCGGCCGGATTCAACCTCAGGACCGTCTGCCTTGAAGTCCAGCACTGATGCCACAACACCACTGGCCTGCCTTAAATTACACAAAATTAATTAACAGAACAAAAAGAAACACTCGAACTGGAACAGTAATTTGAAATGCAGTGGGAAAGGAAACATCATACACGTGGCTAAGGAGTCGGTGTAGGAGGAAGGGCATCAGATTTTTGGATCATTAGTGGAGAGGTTGTGGATGCAGATGTTGGTAAGACCACAGACTAAGTTAGGAATCAGAAGGTTCAGCATGGTGTGACAAAGTCGAAAATGCTGAGTACAGGACAGAAGGTGTTGTATCTGAATGCGCACAGTATACGGAATAAGGTAGATGAACTTGTAGCACATTTTCAGATTGGCAGGTACAATGCTGTAGGCATCACAGAATTGTGGTTGAAAGATTATAGCTGGAAGCTTAATGTCTAAGGGTACCCATTGTATCGAAAGGATAAGCAGGAAGGCAAAGGGTCGGCATTGCTCTGTTGGTAAAAAATCAAATCAAATCATTAGAAAGAGGTGAAATAGGGTCAGAAAGTGTTGAATGATTGTGGATTGAATTAAGAAACTGCAAGGGTAAAAAGACCCTGATAGGAGTTTTATACAGACCCCCAAACAGTAGTAAGGATGTTCCCTACAAATTACAATGGGAGATAGAGAATGCATGCCAAAAGGACAATGTTACAAGAGTCATGGGGGACTTCGATATGCAGGTAGATTGGGAAAATTAGGTTGGTGCAGGAGTACAAGAGGGGGAATTTCTAGAGTGCCTATAAAATAGCTTTTTAGAGCAACTTGTGGTTGAGCCCACTAGGGGATCAACTATTCTGGATTGGCTGTTGTGCAATGAACCAGAATTGATTAGCAAACTTAAGGTAAAAGAACCTTTGGGGCAAGTGATCCTAATATGATCAAATTCACCCTGAAATTTGAGAAAAAGAAGCTTAAGTCAGTTGTATCAGTATTACAGTGGAGTAAAGGGAATTACAGCGGCACGAGAGAGGAGTTGACCGGAACTTATTGGAAAAGAACACTGGCAGGGATGACGGCAAAGTAGCAATGGCTAGAATTTCTGAAAGCAATTTGGAAGGCACAGGATTAGATTATGAGAACACTCAGTCCTCTTTTATTGTCATTTAGAAATGCATACATGCATTAAAAAATGATACAATGTTTCTCCGGAGTGATATCACAGAAAACAAGACAAACCAAAGACTAACACTGACAGAACCACATAATTATAACATATAGTTACAGCAGTGCAAAGTAATACCATAATTTGATGAAGAACAAACCATGGGCACGGTAAAAATAGTCTCAAAGTCCCCGAGTCGATTGACTCCCGCGTCCCTGATAGGAGAAAAGGGAGAAACTCCCTGCCATAAACCTCCAGGCACCGTCAAAACTTGCCAATGCCTTGGAAGCTGCCGACCACAGCCAACACTGAGTCCGTCCGTCCGAAAACTTCGAGCACCCTCTGCTGAGCACGTTCAACCTAGTTCCGGCCGCTGAAACAAGCAAAGCTGAGGATTCGGGGCCTTCTGCTCCGGAGATTCTGGTTACCGCACAGTAGCAGCAGCAGCGAAGCAGGCATTTCGGAAGTTTTCCAGATGTTCCTCCGTACTCTCACGTCCGTCTCCATCAAATCAGAATTGTGCACGGTCCCCTACTTGACAGATTACAAATATCATTCACCGGAGAGGCCGCGCGGGCTGCCGTCGCACCGCCATCTTCTCCTCCTCCCAAAGAGGAAGAAGTACTCTAAAGGAAAGATGACACAGCCATGACTAGCAAGAGAAGTAAAAGCCAACATAAAAGCCAAAGAGGGGACAAATGATAGAGCAAAGAAGTTAAAGGATTGGGAAGCTTTTAAAAACCAACAGAAGACAACTAAAAATGTCATTAAGAATGTAAAGATGGAAAACGAAGGTAAGCTAGCCAATAAAATTAAGGAGGATACCAAAAGTTTCTTCAGGTACATAAAGTGTAAAAGAGAGGTGAGAATGGATATCGGACCGCTGGAAAATGACGTTGAAGAGGTAGTAACGGGGGACAACAAAGTAGCAGATGAACTGAATGAGTATCGTGCGTCAGTCTTCACAGTGGAAGACACTGGCAGTATGGTGGAAGTTCCAGGTGTTGGAGTTATGAAGTGTGTGAAGTTACCAGAACTAGAGAGAAGGTTATTGGGAAACTGAAAGGTCTGAACTTCATGTTTTGTGACTGTAGTGGAGAATGTGGCCTTGGTGAGTCACCCAGCCTAGCAGTTGATCAAGCTCACATGCAGTGGAACTTGCACTTGACAGAGTCACTATGGGGAGCTTACTGAGGGGAGCAGGGTAACAAACCAAAGCCCTTGTCATCCACAAGCCAGCAGTTCTTAAGATCGACTAACAGTACTTTAGCACACAGGAAATCTGCACCAAGCAGAAGTCTAGCCACTTCAGCCAGGGCAAAGTCATAAGTATAACGTCGCCCTGAAAGGTTGTCCATAATGAACAGTAGACGACCTGGTAGCTGGAACCCACAGAGTTCACCGAACTCTGATGTTCCGAGGCACTAGCACTGTCAAAGCTGCAAGGCAATTGGCACTTTCTGGAATTTGTACCAAACCAAGCCTAGTAAAAACACAGGCCCAAGTCATCTGTTTGCAGCCATGGGCATCCTTACGTTGGGGGCCTTGCTAACCAGGCTTTTCGATGTTGAGAAAGGAGGAATGATGCACCGCTACCTAGCTGAGTGTAGATTATCAGCCATTTTAGCAAGCTCCCTATAGTTCTTCACAGGTGCACTAGTGAGGGTTATGCAAACTTGATCAGGCACTTGTTTCATGAAGAGTTCTTTAAAAATAAAACAAGGATGGTGACTTCCCAGGTGAGACAGCATGTGGCCCATTAGCTCTGAAGGCTTAGCGTCATGGAGGCTGGGTAAGGAGAGCAATTGTTTGGCGTGTTCAAGCTCCAATAGTCCAAATGACTGTAAAAGGTGAGTTTTTCGCGATCTGTATTTATCGCGTTCAGGCGGGTGTTCTAGTAGATTCACCACTCTCATCACTGTGGAGTTGCTGAGTGATGCTACCAAATAAAATATTTGGTGTTGTCGGTGGTGATTTGGGCATCAGCTTGTCCGAACCAAGCAATGGCTTTTTGTTCAAGACTTCGGCAGTTTCGAAGCGACTGCATTGGCTGACACGCTCAATAACCCTGGAATCATCCTAGAGCATCGGGGTCACCAAATAAAATGAAGTGAGATGGTTTATGTCTAATGAAACCCATAACACATGTTATTGAACTCCAAAACCTGAACACAAAATTGCACGAAAATTCTTTACATAATAACACCATCATGTCAGACCAGCCTCGTGAAGTGAAACCCCAACTCAATGTCAGAAGTTGTGCATTATGTACATTTTTCCCTATTACTTTATCCTACACACATAACAACATTATGGTCATTTGCATCCTATTTTGGGATTTTAAGTCCAAAATGGAGATGTCAGAGAAAGGCTTCCTGATGAAATATATACATCTTACTCTAAGCTAAATAAACATACCTACATGTCTTGGTGACAGCTGACCATCCAGCTCACTTACGAAACTTGCAGTGGAGAACACTCTGCTAAAACTGCTGTAGGGGGTTGATCTACAGGATGCATAAGGTCAGCAGACGGATCCATACTAACAGATCCAGATAAAGTATGTCAGAGGTGGATTCAGTACATAGAGCAGCTTTTTGAAGATAATAGAGAGGAAACTCCAGATATTAAACACCCTAATTCTGGCCCACCTATTACCAAAGAAGAAATAACTAAAGCAATGAAAAGCATGAAACATGGTAAAGCCACTGGGCCTGATGAAATTTCAGTGGAAATGATACAAGCCCTAGAAGATCTGGACATAGATGTTCTTTCTGAACTGTTTAATGGCATATATGAGTCTGGTGTATTGCCTGATGATCTCTTGAAATCAGTATTTATAACTCTGTCAAAAATTCCTGGAACTATTGACTGCGAAAATTATAGAACAATCAGTCTTGAGTCACATAATAAAGATTTTGTTGAAATTTGTTCTGAGTCGAATTAAAAACAAGTTAAGCCCAGAAACTTCTAAACTGCAATATGGGTTTATTGAGGATAGATGAACTAGGAATGCAAGTTTCATACTACGGATGCTTTCAGAAAGAGCAATTGAATATTAAAATGATGTCTTTTTATGTTTTATTGATTTCACTAAAGCACTCGACAAAGTGCGAAAAAAAATTATTTTAAATTCTCGCTAAACTAAACATTGACGGAAGGGACCAACAACTGCTTCAAAATTTATATTGGAATCAAATGGCGGTGGTAAAAATTGATGATAATATAAGCAGTTGGACTAAAATTCAAAGAGGAGTTAGACAGGGATACGTTGCCTCACCGGAATTATTTAATATCTATTGTGAAATGATTCTCAGAGAAATAGAAGACCTAGATGGGATAAAAATTGGAGATGTTAACATCAACAATATAAGATATGCAGACGATACCACCTTAATAGCAAGTGCTGCAGAAGACCTACAAATCCTCCTAGACAAGGTAGTACAAACAAGTACAGATTTTGATCTAACCATCAACTGTAAAAAAACTAAATGTATGGTAATACAGTATCAAAACAGCAGGATAGTCCCAACTACCAATTGTACATTGGTAACCAAGAGATTGAACAAAAGAAGAGCTTTAATTACCTTGGTAGCTTTATATCACAAGATGCTAGATGCAAAATAAGATGCAAATCACCATAATGTTGTTATGTTTGTAGGATAAAGTAATAGGGGAAAATGTACATAATGCACAACTTCTGACATTGAGTTGGGGTTTCACTTCACAAGTAAAGTAGAAATAAAAAGAAGAATTGCCACTGCCAAAACCAGCTTCCAAAAAATGAGACCAATTTTTACCAACAGGCACATTTCTATGACAACAAGGCTTAGGCTACTAAAATGTTACATCTGGTCAATCTTACTGTATGCTTCCGAAACATGGACTAAAACACCAGAACTCCAAAGAAACTTAGAAGCAATAGAAATGTGGTTTCTTAGAAGAATGCTGAAAATATCACATAGAGATAGGGTAACTAATGAGACAGTACTCCAATGTGCCCATACAAAAAGATCTTTAATGAGAACATTAAACATGAGAGGAAACTTAAATTTCCTGGGCCATGTCATCAGAAAGGGAGAAATAGAATGCCTTACATTACAAGGCTATATGCCTGGGAAATGCGGAAGAGGAAAGCAAAGAAGAAAATATATGGTCACTGTGAAAGAACTAACAAATCTAAATGTGCGAGATATCATTGATGCTGCAAGGGATCGTTCGATGTGGAGAGCCATGATCGTCCAAGTGTGTAACGCACAAGAAACATGAAGAAGAAGAAGATTTCCTTTAACGAGTAATCTAATTGCACTTGAAAGCCAGTTTATTTTTAAAAATAATAATCTCTATTTAATAGACTTTGAATGCTTCTCTGTGTTAGCAAAATAGCTTTCATAAACAGCAACATGTCAACTGTTTTCTATTACTTGGTATCCAGTGAACATGCCATGGGGAAGATAGTATAGTTCTCCAGCAGGAGTTTGTTCAGTTTCTTCAGGCAAGGCCTCACCTATCGAGATTGGAAAACTCCTGGCTGGCGGTTCAGCTTTCCAGATATGATCCAGATAAGAGCAGGGCAGAGAGAAGTTGTTGTTGCAGGTCTTGCAAAATGGAATCATGGCATTATTCGTTTTCTTATCTCAATCTTGATGTGCAGCAGATTTTGCAAGGATGACTAGGGTCAAAGCAAATAATTTTAATTGAGCATTAAAAATGATATCACAACAACTTCGACAAAAAGCAAAACAGCAAGATAGCAGTGGTGTCTCAAAGGCTTCCTCAGTTATGTTGGTTGGGCTTGCGTGAAAAGCTATTTACATTTGATGCCTCTTTAATACTGTTTCTTGTGCTGGTTCATCTAGTTTCATCCAGATTCTGCTGACAAAACCAGAGACAACTCACCTCCCTATTTTTACCAGTCTTTTTTTCTTAAAGCTACTTCAAACCTGTTCGAACTTCCCATCTATCATTTTCCCCATTTGTATGCAGCTCAGTCTATAGCATGAACTCCGTCCTCGATGTCTAGTTTCCTTTGTAAGTTGAGGTCAGATGCAAATCTAACTGGTTTGCAGAGATGTGTTTGCATAATTTATGCAAATTCAAAGTAACAAAAAGGGAGGGGCTAAACCCATTCTCTGGACCATTGACTTTCATCTAACCATGTCAATCTAAACAAGCATAGAACATAGAACAGTATAGCACTGGACAGGCCATTGGGCCTACGATCTTGTGCCAACCTTGATGCCTAAATGCCCTCCTCCTATGTATCATCCATATAAAAGACTCTTAAAAGTCTATCAAAAAGACTCTTAAACTCCAAGCTGCCTGCTTTGATTACTACCCTTTTGTTGTTTCTACACATTTCCATATGCAGAGCTCATCCTGAACCTCTAAACATTAAATTTAGAACTATCCCTTCTGAATTAACAGCATTCTGCTCACTATAAATTAACCCTGACATAGTAACCAAACCTGCTGACAAGGGTAGAACTATTGTGGTCTGGTGAGCTGACCTCTTTTTCACAAAATGCAAATACAAGTTCTCAGAACTCTGGACCATGACTCCATGTTCAAACAACAGACCACTTCCTTGCAAGCTCTTCCCTCCTCATCTTGCAATCTTGTAGTGTCCCAGTCCCACAGAACTGACTTCTACCTTCTGCTCGATGTCCACAAGAAGAGCTATCATGGATGACCCACTGCTTCGTCCTGCTCTTGCCCCAACAAACTTAATTCATCCTACTGTGAGCCATCCTTTCTCCCCTGATCCAGTCTCTTCCTGTTCCGTCACAATGCTTCAGGCTGCTCTCTGTCAGTCTGTTTCCACTTGTCTGGTACCCACAGGTTCATCTTCACCACAAATGTGCAATCCCTCAAAATCTCCAGTGAACATCGGGAGAAAATTATCTCTTCCTTGAAGAGAGATTCAACTACCTCCCCTCCACCAACATACTTGTCTCGTTGAAGAGCTTTTTCAAATCCACAGTGTCTGCAGATCAAAGCTGTAGCTATGCACATGCACAAAAGTCCAAACTCAGACTTGAGTATAATCTCTTCCATCTTGTGTCCTGTAAGGATATTACATTCTCCCAGTCCCTCCATCTCTGTCGCAGTTGCTTCAGTGGCCCCTCCAAAATGTCTTCCTTCGCACATTTCACACAGGCCCCTCCAAAATGTCTTCCTTCTTCCTGAACTGCAATTTCCACTTTTTCATAGTGGACAAGGCCCTTTACTATGTCCTGTCTATTTGCTGCACCTCTGTTTTCACCTCCTCCCCTTATGGACAGGGAAGAACAGAGCCTCTCCACGCCACACCCTCTACCGACCAGATTCAGAATCAGGTTATTGTCACTGCCTTATAGGTCATGAAATTCGTCATTTTGTGGCAGCAGTACAGTGCAAAGACAAAATCACTATACACTAAAAGTGCAAAAAAAAGCAATATATAATGAGGTAGTGTTGATGGACCATCCAGAAACCTGATTTCAGAGGGAAAGGAATTCTTCCTGCATTGTTGTATATGGGTACTCAGGCTCCCATACTTCCTCCCTGGTGGTAGTAACGAGAAGAAGGCATGTCCTGGATGGTGAAAGTCCTTAGTGATGGGTGATGTCTTCTTGAGGAACCTCAGTGGCGGGGAATATGGTGTTCATAATAGATCTGACTGAGTCTACAACACTCTGCAGCCTCTTGTGATCTTGTGCACTGGAGCTTCCAATACCAGAATGTGCTGCTCTCCTCATACATCTATAGAAATCTGTGACATACCAAATCTCTTCAAACTCCTAACAAAGTAACTGGTGTGCCTTCTTCATGATTGCATCAATGTGTTGGGGTTGGGGTCAGAATAAATCTGTGAAGATGCCAAACTCTCAATGAAAGTGGATATTTATTCTTCCAACGTCCCTTTCCTGAATCCACAACTAATTCTTTGGTCTTGCTAATATTGAGTTCAAGGTTACTGTGATTCCCCTCAACCAGCCGACCTCACTCCTGTATGCCTCCTTATTGCCATCTGACATTTTACGCATAGTGGTATTATCTGCTAATTTATAAATGGTGTTTGAGCTGTACATAGCCATACAGTTGTGAATATAAAGAGAGTAGAGTGGTGTGCTAAGTATGCATCCTTGCCTGCGTCATCTGTCAGCGAGGAGGAAGAGGAACCTCCACATATAACGATCATGCAAGACCCAGTCCATTTTTTCAGTATTTCAATGGGATCACTCCTTCTGTGACATCCTAGACCACTCTTCTTTTTCCACGAAACGCACCACACTGAGAGAAAAGTTTCACACACAAAACGAAGCAAATTCATGAAGTGACTGGACATGAAATAGAATCAGTCACAGAGTCTGACAAAAATGAACTGTGATGCCTAGAACTGCAAGGTACAGGTGTCCCCCGCTTTTCGAACGTTCGCTTTACGAAACCTCACTGTTACGAAAGACCTACATTAGTTCCCTGTTTTCGCTAACAGAAGGTGTTTTCACTGTTACGATAAAAGGCAGTGTGCGGGAAAAGCAGCGTGCGAATAAAGGCAGCGCGCGAAAAAATCAGCGCGCGCCCCGAGCAGCCGCTCTCCCCCGGATTCGGAACGGCATTCTCGCCGGTATTGCTTAAACACGTGCCTGTGAGCAGCCGTTTGCAAGATGAGTTCTAAGGTATTGGAAAAGCTTAAAAGAGATCGTAAGGGTGTTGCACTTAGCGTAAAACTAGACGTAATTAAGCGGTTCATTCGTGGTGAACGAAGTAAGGATGAAGTGAGTTTGGCTTGTGGAAGTTGAGGAAGATGATTTTGAAGAGCTTTTGACATCCCATGACCAAGAACTGATAGATGGAGAGCGGATGCAATTGGAAGAGGAAATGATAACAATCGAAACCGAATGCAGTAGCGAACGGGCCGCGGACAGATACCGATTCGCGGAGAATGCAGTGGTAGCTGGAACGCAGTCAGCACATCTTTAAGAAAATATCCGAAATAAACATGCTAATTAATTAGCATGTTTATTTTGTTTTTTTTCTTAAAGATGTGCTGTGTGCCTTCCGGTCACTGCTGTACCCCCGCACGCTTCGCGAATCGGTATTGGGTCGCTGCCCGGAGGGTGGGGGCCACTGCACCACCCCATCTTCCAACGACTCAGTCTAAGACACCATCATCAGTGTGCTCGGCAAGCTGTCCTCCCGATTCCAGTAAGTGATATTACACTGTACATACATTACTTCTACTTTATATCGGCTGTGTATTTTTATGTGTTATTTGGTATGATTTGGCAACTTCGTAGCTTAAGGGTCACTGGAGAGAGTGTTTCTGCCGACGGCGCTTGCCTGAGATTTTTGCTACGGAGAACAGTGCGGCAATGATTGTGGAAAAATATTTCTACTTTATATAGGCTGTGTATTTTTATGTGTTATTTGATATGATTTGGCAGCTTCATAGTTTAAAGGTTACTGTAGAGTGCTTGCGCCGTGTTTTTGCCAACAGTGCTTGCGTGAGATTTTCACTACGGAGAACAGTGCAGTAATGATTGTGGAAAAGTATTTCTACTTTATATAGGCTGTGTATTTATATCATTTCTGCTTTTACTATATGTTACTGTTATTTTAGGATTTACGTGTTATTTGGCATGATTTGGTAGGTTATTTTTGGGTCTGCGAATGCTCACAAATTTTTCCTATATAAATTAATGATAATTGCTTCTTCACTTTACGACATTCCGGCTTACAAACCGTTTCATAAGAATGCTCTACCTTTGGATGGCGGGGGAAACCTGTATTACTGAAGCAAGTCACAAAACATTTGGAACACAATAGATGTGTCAGGTGTAAAACTGAAAATGGAGCTGAATACAGGGTCAGCTTTGTCTATAATTCCAGAGTCTGACTGCAGCAAACTGTTTTCTAAGATACCATTCGAGAAGACCGCAGTGATGCTAAAGACCTACAGAGATGAACAAGTGTCACACAATCAGCACTCACAAGGGACTAATTCAGTATAATCATCTCAGCTTTGGCATTGCATCAGCTCCAACAACTTGACCGAGGGCATTGGAGCACTTGCACCAAGGTATCCCAAGAAAACAATGTTACCTTGATGATGCCATTGTGACTGGCAAGAATGATGAAGAGCATCTCCAGAATCTTGGTAAAGTGCTTACCAGACAGTGATTATGGTCTGCACTCAAAGAGAGACAAGGGTGAGTTTTTCAAGAACTAAATCTCATATTGTGGACACGTCTTTGGCAAGCATGGCTTTCGTAAATCACAAGAGATTGAAGCAGTGCTACAGGCACCCAAACCAGAAAGTGTGTCATACTTGGGTTTTGTAAACTACTGTCACTGCTTTCTCCCAAATATTGCTACAGCGCTACGCCCATTGTTATGCACTGTTGCAGAGAGGAGCAAAGTGAGAATGAGCAGAAAGATATGAAAGGGCATTCAAGGAAACAAAGAGACGAATAACATCAGATGAACTGCTCACTCATTGTGACCCATCCCTGCCCATCAGACTGCATCCCCTTATGACATTGGAGCCATTTTGTCACACATTATGAAAGATGGTCTGAACATCCAATTGTGTTTGCTTCAAGATCACTGATGACTGCAGAATGCAACTATGCACAGATTGACCGAGAGGCCCTTAGTCTACTATGAGGAATAAAGAAGTTCCACTACTACCTCTATCGACAAACGTTTACACTAGTGACAGATCACCATTCCTTGTGTCCATTTTCAATCCCAGGAAGGGAATTCCAGTGATGAATGCTACCTGGTTACAACGTTGGGCACAATTGCTAGGAGTCCACTGCTTTGACATAGAGTTCAAAGATACCAAACAACAGAGCAATACTGATGGCTTGTCACGACTTCCACTGCTGGCAACTGAAGAAGTGATCATACTGTGACCCAGCAGTGGTGTTCCACAGAGCATTGGTGGGCCAGTTGCTGCTAACAAATTCTGAAATACACAGAGAAAGAAGGAATGACCGGACATTGTCAAAAATCTGTGAAATCACCATACAAGGATGGGCAGCTCATGGTAATCCTGTGTTCCCAGAGTTCTCAGTGACACGAAACCAACAGTCGGTACGTCAAAGAACGCTGACGTGTGGATCTTGTGCTGTGGTTCCCTCTAAACTGCACACCAGAGTGTTAGAGAATCTGCACGAAGGACACCTGTGGACAGTCAAGATGAAGAGTCTCACGTGGAGCTACATGTGGTGGCCTGGAATAGGTAAGCAAATTGAAGTCTTGGCCGGTAGCCGTTCGGGATGCCAAAAAGCTCAAAGGGCACCCCACAGGCACCATTACACCCGTTTGAGTGGCCATTGTCATCATGGCAAAGAGTACAAATTGACTTTGCTGGGCCATTGTAGATGCTCATTCAAAGCAGCCAGAGGTTACACCAATAAAGTCAACCACCTCAACAAAGACTGTCTGTGCCCTGAGGACTATCTTCACCAGAAGGAGCTTACCAGAACAAATTGTGAGGGACAAAGGGCCACAATACACATCAGAAGAATTCCAACTGTTCATGAAGCAAAATGGCATCAGACGTTTCAAGTCAGCTCCTTGCCACCCAGCAACGAATGGGGTGGCTGAAAGGTTTATCCAAACACTCAAGAAGTCCATTAAAGCTATGGACATGGCAGACACTTCTCGACAGCACAAGGTGTAAAACTTACTTTTCTGTGTTTCGGAACGCTGTTCATGCAACAACAAATCAAACGCCTGCAATGATGTTCATGAGCAGGAATCTGAGATCTCGCATAGACCTCCTTAAATCAGATCTGCGGAGGGAAGCGCGGAATAAACAGTTCAGCCAGTTGCCAAGTGAAGCAGCCAAAAGCTTCGAGATTGGACAGGAAGTCCTAGCGCATGATTACCAAGTTGATGTGGACACCCGGTAGGATAGCTACAAGAACTGAACCACTAATGTACACAGTGGGTGTTGAAGATCATTCATGGAGACATCATCTGGACCAGATACTGGATGCTTAACTGAAGAGCACACCTGAGTCAACTGCATCCAACAAGATCAACACATTACAGCCACCAGACTTACCACTTAGTGATGGTCATGTCACCAACAGCAATGTGACACTGACAACTGTGAACGTTGTCTTTGACAAGACACCTACCAAACCTGATGGCATTCCACTGGTCCAGAGGCACTATCCGGAAAGAAACAGAGCGACAGCCAAATGATTGAATCTTTAGTATAGTGAAGTTACCTATGGACTGTTATTGTGAAAGCATGTTTATTTGGAATATTGTTCATGAAAGGGAAATTGAATGTTTTGTACTCATCCAGCTTTGTGTTGAATTAATCTAAAGTGGGAGGAAGTGTAATGTATGGATCTATTTCTTTTAGAGCAATGACTCCCCTTAGCACTGCATATGGATTGTTGTCTCTACGCATGTATGTTGATCTGTTGTCTATGCATGCGCTTTCTCTTTCTCTCTCTCTCTCCCACTCTTGCTGCAATGTGAATACAGCAGTTCAAGGTATCTCCCGTATACGTGCTTCTATTTTAATTGATATGTAGTTGCAAAGGCACAACAGTACGATTTGATATCAAATTCTCTATCTTCAAAGAAGCCGCTGTTTCATTGATTTTAATCAGAGATGACTATTTCTGCCAGTCACCCATTTGTACTTTTTTCCTCTTTCTATTAGCACAGTCTGGCCTGCTGGGCAGATCCTACTGCCTTGCTATTAGCAGCATATCAGGCAAATAAAGAACATCTTTTGATTTTAACTGCCGCACTAAGCCATTTAGTCTTTTCCTATCAGTAATGTTCTACCTAAACTTTTGCCCCCTTCTCCGCTATTAAAAGCAAACTTGTTTCCTCTCTTTCCCAGTACAGAAAAAGAATCCCAACCCAAACTTCAACTCGGCTTCTTTTTGCAAAGATGCTGACTGACCTGCTGAATGTTTTGTGCATTTTCTGTTTTTATTCAAATTTAAATACACTGATATTGTGGAGTTTTATCAAAGAATCAAGTTTTCTCTGAAGTAGTCCTCTGGAGAACAGATGTAGTTCCACTCTTTCCTGATATAGAACGGACATGTTTCTAAGTGTTCAGTATAAGCATTTGCACATTAGAACTTTAACAAATTTTGTCAATAATTATGTAATATATTCACATTATGTAAAAACTTTCTGCACTATAAAACACAAGAATCCATGGCAAAGCAGCAGCTTTATACATTTAAATGTAAACATTTTCAAAACTTTAGAAAACGTGGTCCAAAAGTAAAAATCCCGTACTTGTTGACAGGTTTGAAATACTGAATCAGTCTGTACACAGTACTGTCCGTAGCACAATCCCACCATGATTCCCCAGCTTTTACTTTGTTGAATCTGCCTGGAGAACCTGCACTGAGTTTGCTTTACTGCAGGGCCCATGAAACTATTTACTTTACTGTAAGGTAAACAAAATTACCTTGCTTAATGCTGTTTATGTTTGTTTCATTAGATTATGAAGACACGTAGTCCTCTTTTATTGTCATTTAGTAATGCATGCATTAAGAAATTATACAATATTTCCTCTGGTGTGATATCACAAAACACAGGACAGACCAAGACTGAAAAAAACTGACAAAACCACATAGTTATAACATATAGTTACAACAGTGCAACAATACCATAACTTGATGAAGAAGTCCATGAGCACAGTAAAAGTTCAAAGTCTCTCAAATGTCCCACATCTCACACAGATGGGAGAAGCAAGAACTCTCCCTGCCATACCTGACCACAGTCCAACTCTGAGTCATCCGAAAACTTCGAGCTCTGATCAGCTCTCCAACACCGAGTACTGAGTGCTATCTCTGTCCGAACTATTCGACCTCAACCTCGGTCACCAACAGCAGGCAAAGCCGGGGATTTTGAGGCCTACTCTCCGAAAGATTCCCGACCACGCAGTAACGACAGCAGCGAACGAGCGTTTCAGAAATTTCTCCAGATGTTCCTCTGTGCTTTCACGTCCCTCTCCATCAAATCAGAATTGTCCACGGCCCCTATTTAACAGATACGTTATCATTTTTCACCGGATGGCTGCGCACGCACGGTGCGCTGCTCTCTCTCCTCCCGCCCAATTGCATTATTTATAAAGGTTAAGATTTTGAGTTGATTTTTTTTATTTTATTTATCATTACATTATTAAGTCATGTCAAGTCAAGTTTACTGTCATTTAACTATATACATTTATATAACATATATAACCATTTAATGTATATAAAAATGAGACGTCTCTCTGAACCAGGGTGTAAAGCACAGTAGTACACATAACACACATGACACACAACTTATGAAGGTAAGGACAAAATCTACAGAGGAATCACACAAAAATAACAAATTAAAGTGCATAAATTAAATATTGTAATATATGGAGCAGATTAACCAGTGACACTTTGAATACAATACGGCAGGGAGTTCAGAAGCCTAATGGTCTGGGGGAAGAAGCTGTTTCCATCCTGACCATTCTTGTTTTTATGCATCATCATTTCCTGCCTGATGGCAGAAAGTCAAAGAGGATGCTGAATAGATGGATGGGATCCTCAATAATACTAATGGCCCTGTGTACACATCACTTCTGATAAATGCCCCTGATGGACGGTAGGGAGAGCCCAAAGATCCTCTCAGCTGTTCTCACAGTCCTTTGTAGGGACTTCCGGACTGATGTTCAGCTGCTCCCATACCAGATGGGGATGCAACTTGTCAGGATGCTCTCAATGGTGTTCCTATAAAATGCAGTTAAGATCATTTTTACTAAATGCCAAAAGCATTCCTAAGATGTAAAAAAAAATTGGATAGATTTGACAAACGACATTCTGATTTACAAGGCTCTTTACTCTATCCACTTCCCACATTTGTATTCTCACTCATGCTTCTGTCCAAAACTCTGATATGGTTTCCCCCTGTGTTCATCTTACCACCACACCAGAGTTCACATTCAGCAGATCATGGTCCATAATTTCCTCTAATACAGGGGTGCCCAATCTTTTTCATGTCATGGACCCCTACCATTAACCGAGGGGTCCATCGACTTCAGGTTGGGAACCCTGCTCTAATATGTCTGTCACAAAAAGATGCATTTTCGTCTCCCCTTTGCGATACTCCAAAAAGGACCATGCCCTTGGACCAATGTATTACACCATTTTCACAGAGAACAAGTAGCAGCATATTACGATCAGTTGTATCATGTCCTTTTGAGGGGTGAAATTTCGCTATTCAAAGTAGCACTGAGCTTTGTTGGGAAAAATTACACAATACAAACTTGAGCTCAACAATTGGGTAAGTCAGCATTTTATATTCAGATTCATTTAACATTTATTTCTATCACGACACCCTTTATCACATCGTTCTTTTGTTACACCCCTGAAAAACGGGGAGAAATAATCACAACAGTGATGTGGTGTTTCCTCATTGAGAGCATTTACTCAAGTGATCAAAAATATATACAAATTACAAAAAAACATATCTTCACAACAAATTGGTTGCGGCAGAATACATACCCTTTGTAAATTACAGCAATATATAGTATTTTCCTGAGACATAATTCTCATTTTCTCTGCTGTTACTGGTGAATAATATGTAGCATTAGCTCAGTAAACTCTCATAAAACTTAATAAAGTTACTAAATACAGACATCCCACCCTGCAAAAACTCATTTCAGGGAGGTAGCACCATCAATTTGCGGGAGACTCCCAGAACTTCTGGGAGAGGTGGGATGTCTGCAACAGAGTAGCTCCTTAGCAGCTAACCAGCTAGTTTAAATAACGATAGCTATGCTAATGAACGAATGACAATTGTTAAACTCACCTCAACATGTCTTTTACATTTTAACCCACCATGGGCAATAGAAAAGTCACTGTTGCAAACACTGCAGCGAGCAACACTGTCATTATTTTGACCCCTATTAGGCAGGGGTACACTTTAGTGCAGTCTGGGGCGATGTACGTTTTATATTTTCTTTTTTTGGAATACTCTGCCATGGCGCGCTCTCGCTTTCTCTCTCGCTCACGCGCTCTCTCTCTCTCTCGTGGTCACTCTCTCTCTCGCTCGCGCCCTCTCTCTCATGGTCGCTCTCGCTTGCTTTCCCTCTCACTCGCTTGCTCTCACTCTGTCTCGCGCGCACTCTCTCTCTCTCGTGGTCGCTCTCGTGCTTTCTCTCTCGCTCGCGCGCTCTCTCTCTCTCTCGTGCTCTCTCTCTCGCTCGCGCCCTCTCTCTCATGGTCGCTCTCGCTTGCTTTCTCTCTCACTCGCTTGCTCTCACTCTGTCTCGCGCGCACTCTCTCTCTCTCTCTCGTGGTCGCTCTCGTGCTCTCTCTCTCCTGCTTATGCGCTCGCACTCAAAAAATTGATTTCCGTGATATTGTATATAATTTGCGGGCATCAGGGAGCCACTATTAATATGCAGGAGACTCCCGGAACTTCCGGGAGAAGTGGGATGTCTGTAAATAAACAATACACAAACAATTGTGCAAAATACATTGACATATGTGCACATGTAAACTCACAAAACGGCAAAAGCACTCGGCGTCGTTACACAAAATGGCGGCAGCTTCGCTCACACACACTTTAATATACTCGGCAAAACATTAGTCAAAACGTTACTTAAACACTCTCTTGACACTTTAAACATATTAGAAAGTTATCATGACCCCTTTAACAGTGTAAATTACCGACAACATACCTGAAAAACGGGGAGAAATAATCACAACAATGATGTGGTGTTTCCTCATTGAGAGCATTTACTCAAATGAGGAAAATACCGCGATTTCCCCTATGTGGGTGGAGACAAAAGCAATCGACCTCAGGCTAGCAGATCAAGCCTACTCTGCAGATCACTGATAATACTATTAGAGCTTAACTTTTAACAATAAACAATGAAATGAATTAAATACCTTTTGGCATTTTAGCCCTTTTTAACATGTTTTTACTGTTTTTAAACACCTTATAAATTGTTTCTCATGACCGTATGATCTTTTTAACCTAATTACAGCATTTTTTAATCTTATTACAGACCATGAATTTACTGTCTTTTTAAACTTAACAGATCTTTAGTGTATTATCCTTTAATTTGTCACACTTTCACCTTGCACTCCTGTCACTTGAGCAATCTTCCCATCTAACTAAACCTACACTTGTGCTCTCTCCTCTGCTCCCCCTTTCTTTCCTCATGATATATATTTTATCTCTGACTTTCGGCAGACTGGGCGAAGATCCAGTGGTCTGGAAGGCAGATCTGCAACATTTCATGGAGGGCGAAGAGCATGACAAGGTGCAGAAGTAGTGATGGTCATGCACTGCAACCAAAGAAGACCTGAGTTGTAATGACTACTTGCACCACTGGACCAAGACCTCCAAGGTCGAGAGAACAGAACTGCCCCAGTGTATCGACTTTTCTGCTTTAAAAACTGTCCTGCACAGGTTTCTCTGTCATCACATATGACAGACAGCCAATCAATCATCTCTGAATTTTTCAGTCTCGATCAATGGGATATGAACTCTGCTTATTTACACAGTGATGCTACCTGACAGAAATAGATCCAACATTTTTGATTCTAGATTTCCAGTAATAGCTGCATGTTGCAATTGCTTTGGATTACTTTGGCAAAGGGTTACATTCCTGGAAAACACTTCATTAAACAAAATATTATAATCTCATTTCATTTATTTTTTCTAATGGATAGCTATGTTGGTGCCAAAATGAGTGTCGACACTTGCGGGCTGCCCCCAGCGCATCCTTAGGAGTGTTGGCTGTTAATGCAAACAACACATTTCACTGTATGTTTCCATGTACAGGTGATAAATAAATGTGAAGCTGAATGGCATGCTATTCATCAAAGAAAAGAACACGACATATACTCAAATTCGTAAATCAAACTTTGATTAATTCATGGAATGCCTAAGCTTCTTGATCTGCTTGTCATATGGAACGAAGAAACATACATGCATATGGATGTCAACCTTCTTAACTGTTGGAATGAGTTTCATATAATTCCTCTATTTTTATGATTTTGGGCCCTTCAATTAAATGATTGCAGTTTATTTCATTTCAGAACTGCTGGCTTGTGATTCTCTACACACTACACAAAGGAATGTGAATGCTTTTGATACCTCTAACATTAGACAGCAACAAAGAGCACATTAGAGGAGTATTAGCCAAAAAAAACCGAATATCAGACTTTAAACCAACCAACAGGACAGGAGTCCAAAAGTTTGGTAGATTTTAACGAAAATCTTAAAAGCAAAAGAAATTGATTGGGAGGTGAATTTCTGAGTTTAATGCTAAATGGGGCCGTCAAGAAGCCAGAATGAGTTAAGCAGAGATATGTCACGGAGTTGCAATACGGAGCCCTGCCAATGTTCTAGAAGGGACATTCTAGTGCTCAAATTGCGAGCAGTGAATTTGAGCTGAGGACTAATAAATCCAATTCAGTAGATGTATAAAATTAGCTCCCATCACAAAGCTAATGATATATGTATGATGAAGCCTATATCACTGTCTGGAATGAAAGAAAATGGAACATACCTTATGTGGAAGCCTTCATTTCCTAATTCTGTGTAAATAAAGGTAAAATATTTTTCAAGTTTCAACCACGGATCTGGCTTGGGCATCCAATCTTTATGAGCATGATTTTCATAAAGCTTCGCCAGCTGCCTGGTTACAGGCCTGGTTTAAGAAAAATTAAAATTCAAAGTTCAAAGTAAATTTATTATCAAAGTACATATCTGTCACTCAGTGGCGTATCTAAGGCACGGCAGGTACAGCACGTGCCCTGGGCGCCACTTGAAGGGGGAGGGGGCGCCACTGAGCAGTTTCTATTAAAGTCAGACAAGCCATCCACGGATAGTGAAAAAAGAATTTTCTTCAGATGTATGATCTGTCTTTGATTATCATGGGTGAGAAGCACTAGGATGGTCTTCTTTCAGAGCATTGTGAAAGAAGACCATGAAACGTTTCTTCAAGAAGAAGAAGGAAAGTGGAGCTGAAGGACAGAAGAGGCGAAAGCTGGAGGTGGAGGAAGCCAAGAAGTCATGCAAGTTCTTCATGCCCTTCTTTGAAAAGCCCAGAACAACTAGTCCGACACATTCCATGGAGTCGCCTGCACCTGCTACAAGTTTGTTAGTATCTTAATTTATTAAAATTACTTTTTTAAACCTTCTTTGAGTGATCCAATTTTTTTACTTCGAAAAAATAAAGGTATTAATTCTTTTTGGGATTTATTTAAAGATGATAGATTGATATCTTTTGAACAATTAATTGATAAATATTCTCTTTCATATTCAAACTTTTTGCAATACCTTCAAGTTAAACATTTCTTACAAAAATATTTCAGTAATTTTCCTTATATATTGGAGACTGATCTGTTAGATACTATTATGAGTATGAACCCTTCAACGAAGGGTTCTATTGGAAGAATTTATAATTTATTACTACAATGGGATAAGCGTCCTTTATCTAAGATTAAACAGGATTGGGAAAAAGAACTCAATTTGACTTTTGTGTTGGAGGATTGGACGTGGATTTTGAAGTTGGTTAACTCTTCTTTGGTTTGTGCTAGTCATTCACTGATTCAATTTTAAATTGTACAGCGTTACCATTTGACGAAGGAGAGACTTTCTAAAATATTTTCTAATGTTGATAGTCATTGTGATAGATGTAAAACTGAGATAGCTACACTGACACATATGTTTTGGTCTTGTTCTATATTGGAACAGTTCTGGAAGTCAGTTTTTTCAACAATTTCTAAAGCACTTAAAATTAATCTACAACCTAATAAATTAACTGTGCTTTTTGGAATAATTCTTCAAAATATTCATGATATTTCTGTGTCTGACCAATGTGTTATTGCATTTGTTACATTGATAGTTAGGAGGGCCATTTTGTTGAAGTGGAAGGATACATCAGCTCCCACTTTGTCGCAATGGTTCTCTCAAGTGATGTTATGTCTTAGTTTGGAGAAAATTAGAAGTTGAACCTTTGAACCTTTATTTGATTTTGAGAAAAGATGGGGTTCATTTGCTCGTTATTATCATTTGAGCTAATTGATAAGATTTTCTCTACGACCTAATTGTAAATTTTTTGGTATAGTTTTCTTTCTCACTGGTGGTTTGATGTTTATTTTTAGAAGCTTTTTGTATGATGCATGGCTCCGGGGTTGTACACCTAATGGGGTTTTTTTCCCACTTTTTCTGCTTAGTAGTGTTTTTTTTAATTATCACAAAATTTTTTTTCAATCTTTAAGATAAAGTTTTTTTCTTTGAGACATTGTAAGTGTTGTTACTTCGATGTACTCGTGTTATTTATTTTGTATAATACAACAATAAAAAGATTTGAAAAGTAAGTTTGTTAGTATCTGAAGGTGGATCAATTACAAGTGTGTCACAGCCAAGGAGGAAGTCAAGTCAGATAAATCTGCGTATGATGAGATTAAGAGTGAGGCTGCCACAGAGAATGTAGACATGACAGGAGGGGAAGACGATGGTGGTGGTGATGTTGAGTTTATTGACGAGATTTTACCTGACGAGATTGAACCTGACGACACTGAACCTAGTGAACTGGATGGTGTCAAAGAGCCTCAAACTGTCATTCCAGCAGAGATTGAACAGCATGACATTGAACTTCTGAAGTTCAACAAGGATACTGGAAAAGCAATTCTGCCTGACACTTGAGAACAGAAATATTAAAGCTGGGTTCGAAGTATTTCCAGAATAGTGAGGGGCCTTTCCTATCAACAAATAACCACTCAATGAACAAAACTTGGTTCAAGAGGAAATTGGGAAATGGGCATGGTGAGGAAGTGACTTGCTCATGGCTGGTCTATTTCCCTTCTAAAAAGTCTACATTTTGTATCTGTTGTGTTCTCTATTCCTGGTCAGACCATCAATCCTCATTGGAGCAGGAAAGTGGATTCAACCAGTGGAAAGCACGTGAAAGAATTAGTGTTCATGAAAATGCCAAGAATCATTGGGAATGCTTCACACAGTAGAAAGAAATGGAAAGAAATTTAGCTGGAAACAGACGAGTTATTGACGCAGTATTTCAGTCACAGATCGAGAAGGAAAAGCAGAAGTGGCATGATATCTTGGCAAGAATCCTTCACTGCATAAAATTCCTTGCAACTCAGAACCTGGCTTTGCAAGGATACAGGGAGTCACTTCAGCTAGACGTTGACTCCAATGTGGGAAATTTCCTTGGATTACTGAAACTACTGGCCATCTTTGACCCTGTCATTTGGAAAGTCATCCTGGATCCACGTCTTATCTTTCACCGGGTGTCCAGAACAAACTCATCCACATGATGGCATCCACTGTTCACCAGAGATTACTGAGAAGCATTCGTAAAGCCAAGTACTATGGTCTCATGTTCGACTCGACTCCTGATCAGGCACACCGTGAGCAGATGTCAGAAGTAGTGAGGTATGCGGAAGTTGATTTTGAGAGGAAGACAGGCCGTGTTAGAGAGTCCTTCCTTGGTTTTATCCAGATAAGCCAGAGGATGCTGATAGTTTGGTTGAAAACATCTTGAAACAGCTAGAGAAGGACGAAATGGAGCTACGAGATTGTCAGTCACAGTGCTATGACAACGCTGCTGTGATGGCTGGACACAGAAGTGGTGTTCATCAAAGAATAAGTGAGAAAAACAACCTGGCAGTGTTTGTGAATTGCGACAATCACTTACTCAACTTGGTGGGTGTACATGCAGCCGAGCAGGATACAATGACGGTCACGTTTTTTGGAACCATCAAAGCTGTCTACATGTTTTCCTCTCGTTCAACACAGCGCTGGGAGAAACTCAAAAACGCCGTGCCTGTGGTTGTTAAGTCGGAGTTTGAAACCAGGTGGAGTGCAAGGACAGAAGCAGTGAAGCCTGTCAACAAGTACCTTGAGAAGATACTTCAAGTTCTCCAGGACATGATAGACAATGAAAACGAGACCAGTGAAACAAGAAGTGTCGCAAGGCAGCTGTACAACCGCATGTTGAGTTACAATTTTCTGACTTTGCTAGGATTTTGGAACAAAGTACTCATTCGCTTTGACCGTATTCGAAAGAGGCTGCAGGGTCCTAGCATGAACTTCCACGATGCTGCCCTGGATTTAAAAGCTCTCCAAGATAATTTTTATGATGAAAGAGAAGTGTTGGTCAGTGAGTCACTCGAAGAAGGAGTCGGTCTCTGTCAAGAATGGAATATTGAAGTTGAAAGACATCAGAGACGAAAGAAACAAATGGCTGATGAGAACTCGAGAGACGCTGAGTTAACAGCTAAGGAGGAAATGGAAAGAGGCATGAAAGGAACACTCGACCATCTTCATGAGAAATGGACAAAAGGTTCGCTCGTTTGCACGACACTGAAGCCAAGTTTGGGTTCCATCTCGATGTCGAGGGACTGTGTTACGGCGCCAACAGTAACGACCTAAAGAAGAAGTGCGAAAATTTGGCTGAATTGTACAGCTCTGATGTTGACGGACAGCAGCTATATGAAGAAATTTTGAATTGCAGAATGTTGCTATCAAGGCGGGTCAACATGAAAATATCAAGACCTGAAGAGCTTCTTGAATTTATTGTTCAGTATGGAGATGAGAGCATCTTCCCCAATCTTTGCATTGCTATTCAGATAATGCTAACTATTGCAGTTTCCATCGCCAGCTGTGAGAGATCATTCAGCAAGTTAAAACTAATACTTTCGTATCTGAGAGCCTCCATGGGTCAAGGCAGACTCTGTGATCTTGCTGTGCCGGCTGTAGAAAGAGAAGAAACTGAAAAAACTGACTTTGATCACATCATAGACCAACTTACATCAGTGAAAGCAAGGAAGGTGCAGTTATAATTTTCATGTAGTGCCATAATTTGTTACTTAAAAGATTAACGAGCTTGACGTATTTTTGAGCTGATATTATGGTAAAATTATCTGAAAGATGGGTGTCAGATGTTTGGACAGGGGCGCAATTTCAGTGCTTGCCATAGGCGCTATTTTCTGTAGATACGCCCCTGATGTCATTACATACAACCCTGAGATTCATTTTTTTACGGGTGTGGTGTTTGTGTACAACAAAGTACAATTAAATAAAAGCACGCACGCAGGAGATGGCTTTAACTGGTGCATTCACATTGCAACGAGAGAAAGAACAAGGTGCATGCGTAGACAACAGGTCATACGTAGTGCTGGAGGGGTGGGGTCACTGCTCTATAAGAAATAGATCCATACATTACACTTCCTCCCCCTTTAGATTAATGCAACATAAAACTATATGTACAAAGCATTCAATTTCCCTTCCATAAACCAATATTCCAAATAAACATGCTTTCACAATAACTAACATCGCAGTTCTAAAGGTTCAGGCTTTCGGCTGGTGCTCTGTTTCTTGCAAGATACTGCCTCTGGACCTGTGAGGTGGCATCAGGTTTGGCAGGTGTCTTGTCAAAGACAACGTTCTCTGTTGTCAGTGTTACACTGCTGTCAGTGACATGATCATCACTGAGAGGTAAGTCCGGTGGCTGTAATGTGTCCGTCTTATTGGATGCAATCAACTCTGGTGTGCTCTTCGATTGAGCATCCAGTATCCGGTCCACATGATGTCTTCATGTCTGATCACCAACATCCACTGTGTTCCAGTGGTCCAGTTCTTGTAGCTATCTTACCGGGTGTCTATGCCTACTTGCTAGTCATGCACTAGGACTTCCTGTCCAATCTCGAAGCTTCTTGCTGCTTCACTTGACAACTGGCTGAACTGTTTATTCTGCACTTCCCTCCGTAGATCTGGTTTCAGGGGGTCTATCCGAGATCTCAGATTCCTGCTCATGAACACCATTGCAGGTGTTTGATTTGTTGTTGCACCAACAGAGTTCCGAAACACAAAAAAGGAGGTTGTCCAACTTGTGCTGTAGAGAAATGTCCTCCTTGTCCATTGCTTTAATGGACCTTGAAAGTTTGGACAAACCTTTTAGCTAACCCATTCGTTGCTGAGGAGCTGACTTGAAATATCTAATTCCATTTTTCTTCATGAACAGTCGGAATTCTTCTGACATGTATTGTAGTCCGTTGTCACTCACAATTTGTTCTGGTAAACTATTTCTGGTGAAGATAGTCCTCAGAGCAGAGACAGTCTTTGCTGAGATGGCTGATTTCATTGCTATAACCTTTAGCTGTTTTGAATGACCATCCACAGCAATCAGGAACATGGAGTCCATGAATGGCCCAGGAAAGTCAATATGTACTCTTTGCCATGCTGACAACAGCCACTTCCATAGGTGTAACAGTCCCTGTGGGGGTGCATTCTTATCTTTTGGCATACCCCAAACAGATTTTGGCTAAGTCTTCAATCTGTTTATCGATTCCCGGCCACCACAAGTCGCTCTGGGCAAGACTCTTCATCTTGATTGTACCCAGGTATCCTTCATGCAGATTCTCTAACACTCTGGTGCGCAGCTTAGAGGGAACCACAACATGAGATCCAGCCATCAGCATTCTTTGACCTACTGACAGTTGGTCTCGTCTCGCTGAGAACTCTGAAAACACAGGGTTACCATGAGCTGGCCTTCCTTGCGTGGTGATGCCATAGACTTTTGACGTTGTCAGGTCATTCCTTGTTTCCATTTGTATTTCAGAACTTGTTACCGGCAACTGGTCTACCAATGTGGAACACCTCTGCTGGGTCACGGTATGAAGACGTTACTTTTTCAGTTGCCAGCAGTGGAAGACGTGATAAGCCATCAGCATTGCTGTGTTGTTCAGTACCTTGAACTCTATGTCATATTAGTGGACTTCTAGGAATAGTCCCAAAGTTGTAACCAGGTAGCAATCATCGCTGGAATTCCCTTCCTGGGAATGAAAATGGGCACAAGGAGCTGGTGATCTGTCACTAGTGTAAATCTTGTCCATAGAGGTAATGGTGGAGCTGCTATATTCCAAATAATCCACTAAGGGCCTCTCGGTCGATCTGTGCATAATTGCATTCTGTGCTCATCAGTGATCTTGAAGCAAGTGCAATTGGGCGGACAGATCCATCTTTCATAATGTATGATAAAATGGCCCCAATGCCATAAGGGGATGCGTCACATGCCAGTCTAATGGGCAGGGATGGATCACAATGGATGAACAGTTCATCGGATGTTATTAGTCTCTTTGTTTCCTTGAATTCTCTTTCATATCATTCTTGCCATTCCCATTTTGCCCGTGTCTGTAACAGTGCATTCAATGAATGTAGCACCATAGCAATGTTTGGGAGAAACCGGTGGTAGCAGTTTACCTGGCCCAAGTATGACCTGAGTTGTGACATATTTTCCAGTTCGGGTGCCTGTAGCACTGCTTCAATCTTCTCTTGTGACTAATGTAGACGATGCAGGTTGATGACATGTCCACAATATGAGATTTCATTCTTGAAAAACTCACATTTCTCTCTCTTAGTGTGTAGACTATACTCCCTCAGGCAGGTAAACACTTTACCAAGATGCCAGAGGTGCCCTTCATAATTTTTGCCAGTCACGATGATGTCACCAAGATAACATTGTGTTCCTGGGGTATCTTGGAGCACTTGGCCCATTGCTCTTCACCAAATTGCTGGGTCTGATGCAACGCCAAAGACAAGTCAATTATACTGGAACAGACCCTTGTGAGTGTTGATTGTGAGGATCTTCCTGCTTAACTCCTCAAGCTCCATTTGCAGATAGGCTTGTGAGAAGTCAATTTTTGAAAACCTCTCCTGGCCTGCCAAAGATGCAAAAATGTATTCTATTAATGGCAGGAGATGCTGCACATTACGCAGCACCAGGTTGATGCTCAACTTGAAATCCCCACATACACAAACGGCTCTGGCCTTTCCTTTCTTGATCACTGGGATAATGGGCATGGCCCAATCACTCCACTCAAGCTTGGAGAGAATCCCAGACACCTCCAAGTTCTGAAGTTCAGCATCCACTTTAGTAAGAAACTGGACATGCTTTATGGAAGTTTGGTGTTGTTGTTTCATCCAGTTCATTGCTGGCTTTCATCCCTTTCAGTTTACCAATCCCCTTCTCAAATACCTTCACATTAGTATTAAGCAACTGTGCCAGTCTCTGGTTAGTGCTATCATTTAGGCTGCTGTGGCCTGTTGATGTCACACTGAGAGCTTTGATTGAATGCTAGTCTACCTGGATATTAGGGCTTTTTCCTAGGGCTGTATTGGCTAACATGAGAGGACACAGTTTTAAGTTGCTTGGAAGTAGGTACAGAGGAGATGTCAGGAGTAAGTTTTTTTTTGTAGAGAGTGTTGAGTGTATGGAATGGGTTGCCGGAAACGGTGGTAGAGGCAGATACGATAGGGTCTTTTAAGGAACTCCTGGATAGGTACATGGAGCTTAGAAAAATAGAGGGCTAATTTCTAAAGTAAGTACATGCATTGTGGGCCAAAAGGGCCTGTATAATGCTGCAGGTTTTCGATATCTCTATCTCTCAACCATTCACATCTGAAGAGTGCTGGCCTTCCAATTTTCAATACATAAAGCTCTAACTGCTGTGTTTGGCCTCCATATGTCACATCTATTTTCAGATTGCCTTTGGGGTCACTTTTTTACCTGTGTAGGTTTTTAGCATTCTGAGGTCTTCTTTAATCGTATCTTAGAAAACAGTCTGTTGTAGTCAGCCTCTGGAATTATAGACAAAGCTGACCCTGTATCCAGCTCCATTTTCAGTTTTACGCCCGACACATCTGTTGTGATCCAAATGATTTTGTGATCTGCTTCAGTAATGCTATGCAGAATTATGAGAATTCACCTTTGTCAGACTCTATGTTGTCTGATTCTGTTTTACATTCGGAAACTTCATGCATTTGCTCAGTTTTGTGTTTGAGACTTTTCACTTTCACTTTTCACTTTCCGGTTGTGCTTTTTGTCTGCCGTGCACACCCTCTCTATATGACCTTGTCTGTGACGCTTTCTGCAGACTTTTTCTTTGAATCAACAGTCATTTGCATCATTGGAGGATTTGCCGCAAAGATAACATTTTTGGCTTTTTGCACCATTCGGGGACACTTTGTGCATTTCACATTCTAACCTCCTTTTCTGTAGTTGGGCTGCATCCTTTGCTGCAGTTTCAAGTGATATTGCAATGGCAAATGCCCGTTCTAAGGTTAGGTCTCTCTCAGACAATACCCTCTTTTGAGTGATTGGACTATGTATGCTACGTACAAGGCTGTCCGTTAATGCATCAGAAAATCCATCTCTAAAGTCACAGTACTGGGAAAGTTTGTGTAGTTCTGTAATGTATTCAGAAACGCTTTCATCGTTTGACCGGTTTCTTTTGTAAAATCTAAATCACTCATCTATTGCCAGTGGTATAGGGCTCAAGTGACTTTGTAAAATTGAAACAATTTCACTAAACGTCCTGCTTGCTGGCTTTTTAAGAAGTGCAGGGGATTTCTTTCACTCCTCCATGTTGTTCATGTTTCACTACTGTTCAACCTTCTCGATATATGACCCCCAGCCTTTATTAGCGCTATCATATTTGTCAACTTTCCCAACTGAAGCCATCACCTTGTTGTGTTCACTTTAAATTCAGCACATCTTTCACTGTTACTCACGCGTTCCTTTATTAGCATCCGTGACAGCCTTCTCTGTATCATTTAACTCTTGCTGTTTCGTCCCATAACTGTTGATGCAGTTCATGATATTCTCTAACATTCAAGTTCGTACTCATCACTAATTTGCTGTGTCTGTGCGTAACTACATATCAGCTAAATAAAAGCACGCACACGGGAGATGGCTTTAACTGATGTATTTACGTCGAAGCAAGAGAGAGAAAAATGCACATGAATAGACAACAGTGCATGTGCAGACAACAGGTCAATGCATAGTGCTGCTGGGTGTCATTGCTCGAAAGAAAATGGATCTGTACATTACAGCAGGCATACTCAATAAATCCATAATAGAACAATAACCATAATGGGATCAGTAAATGACCAACTTGAGCATTCAACCAGTGTGCAAAAGACAACAAAAAATGCAAATAAGAAAAGAAAGAAATAATAAATAAATAATGAGAACATAAGATGAAGAGTCCTTGAAAGTGAGTCCATAGGTTGTGGGAACATTTCAGTGATGGGGCAAGTGAGGTTAGTGAAGTTATCCCCTCTGGTTCAAGCGCCTGGTGATTAAGGGATAATAACTGTTCCCGAACCTGGTGGTATGAGTCCTGAGGCTTCTGTACCCTCTTCCTGATGGCAGCAACAAGAAGAGAGCATGAGTGGGTGGTTGGGGTCTGCTGCTTTCCTGCGACAATGCTCCGTGTAGATATTTTCAATGGTGTAGAGGTTTTTACCCATGATGGACTGGGCCCTATCCATTAATTTTTGTAGGATTTTCCGCTCAAGGACATTGGTGCTTCTATATAAGGCTGTGATGCAGCCAATCAACATACTCTCCACCACAAATCTATAGAGGTTTGTCAAAGTTTCAGATGTCATGCAGAATCTTCACAAACTCCTCAGGAAGTAGAGGTGCTGCTGTGTTTTCTTCGTAGTTATGTTTACGTGTTGGGCCCAGGACAGGTAATCCAGAATGTTCCCAAAGAATTTTAGATTGCAGACCCTCTCCACCTCTGACCCTCCGATGAGTACTGGCTTTTGGACCTCTGGTTTCTTTCTCCCAAAGACAATAATCAGCTCCTTGGTCTTGCTGACATTGAGTAAGAGGTTATTGTTATAACTCCACTCCTATATGCTGATTTGTCACCACCTTTGATTCGGCCTATGACAGTGGTGTCGTCAGCAAATTTGAATATGGCATTGGAGCTGCACAGCCATGTTTTAAAGTTTAAAGTTTTAAGTTTTAAAAACTAAAACTGTCAAATTAAGGTAGTAAACAATTTAGATTGTTTTGCAACAAAAAAGTCTTCCTTTTGCTGGTGTTGCCATTTATTGTGTTTTGAAATCTCTTACATCAGTGCCATTTAAAAATATAAATAGCTGCTTGTATGACCATTCCTAATTGAATTGAAAAACAGGGAATATTAATGTGAAGATGAGTAAGCTGTTGTCATTTGAAGGGCAATCTATGGACCAGAAATATGAAGGAGTAATTGGGCATATTTGAGTAAAAGCTTCTAACCAAATGTTTGAACTACCAAATAGAGTGAAACATTTTAATGTAAATTTAACACTGCAGAATATTCAATATATTTATTAAAACTATTCATTTTACTCATGTGTGTATTTCCTGTTCCCCAAGATTGACGACATTAGTTCTTCTGAGCCAAAGACAAATTTACTTTTTGGACATTTAATTACCTCTTTTCTGACTATACATCCAAATTGAGGTATAATCAGAAAAAAAACCCTCAGAAAGATCTTTAGCAGTTATTTCAATTTCAGACAAATAGTTTCCTTCATTTCAGTTAATCTTACAACTTTAAGGTACAGATACACTGCCTATCATTCCCTTGTTAAGTTAAATTTGAAATTAATATGTGATATATGAATTAGTAAGTACTCCCCATAGATTTTTCTTAACATTTTAGGAAGGTATGGCATTTGCCTGAAGAAGTATTACCATTTGCTTAAACTGTAAATGCTTTGGAATGCTGGACTAATTATGGGAGTCCTACTCTGCACAATGAAGCAATACTATATAAACAAAAGGGCCAGATGCTGGATTTTTTAAAAAAAAAACACATTATGTTCACAATTAAGCATCACGTTTCAATAAATTCCGAAAAACTTCATGAAGTGTTCTATATATGTGAAAATAACCAACTGAATTTAAAGCACAGCGTAAATATGAAAATTATACAATTAACATATAAATTTTATATTTTGATCTGAAAGGTGGAAGTACCTGTAAAGAGGTGGGTCCCCTGATATATTCTGGATCTAGTGCAGTGCCTTCCTCAAGTTCATAGCCAAGTCCATTCTGGAAGATGCAATAGAGCTGTGGTGTACAACCATAAGAATACAGGAGATGAAAGCTCTTCAGCTTATTCTCATTTTCACAATCAACAAACAATTCAGTCTTGTCCCCATACATCCTCACCAAGAAAACATCTTCTAATGTGTCACTAATATACCAATTGACAAGTTTGTTTGTAATTCCATCTGTGGACATCTGTTGAACCAGGAACACTCATGAGTTAAGGATGTAAACTTTATTACTACAATTAACCAATTAACAGATCCTGACCTGTTCCGTTCTGACCATATTCTCAGATTATTTTTAGCTTTGCCAAAATTACAATAAACATGAATTACTCAATTGAATAATCAAATCTTTCATAAATTAACAACTGTTGTTGAATGATTGACACCTGTCACAGAGCACAGTAGAAACCCTCAGTTGCAATTACTGAATCTACAATTGCAGTAGTGTAAAATATCTTTGCTTTGCCTTGTTGAATCTTCTACATTAAGCACATTTTAACAGAATCTTAATTTTTTTAATTGCTCAATAATTCAGCACCTGTTAGTGTTGTTGACAGGTAAGCACAGATGCTAGCTCAGCCTGGTCATTGTATGGAAGGGTTCAATTTCAGAGAACATTAAAGTTTTAATTAGCTTCCACCATAAGCAGGTTTTATTTATATATTGCCATTAATACAGGAAAGAAAAACACAACTTCACGGAGGTATAATTTTAAAAATGAATGCCAAGCAAGATAAATGCATGGATGCAATCATGGGTCACTGAAAAAAATAACTGAGAAAAATAAATTTAACATTCAGTAGATGAAGGATTAAAAAGGGTAAAGATATAGTGGAACTGGTTGCCATAAAGTTACATGAGAAGCTGACACTCATGTCTGTAAATGCCTGCCAATCAACATATGGATGAGAAAAATGAGTATCAAAACCAATCTGTTGGGAAATATCGATGGTGCAGAGATGTGAAGAGCAGTTTGTACCCAGAGTCCTGTATTACCAAGCAAAACCAGCAAATGTATGTGGATACGAGGAAATCTGCAGATGCTGGAATTTCAAGCAACACACATAAAAGTTGCTGGTGAATGCAGCAGGCCAGGCAGCATCTCTAGGAAGAGGTACAGTCGACGTTTCGGGTCGAGACCATTCATCAGGACTAACTGAAAGAACAGCTAGTAAGAGACTTGAAAGTGGGAGGGGGAGGGGGAGATCCGAAATGATAGGAGAAGACAGGAGGGGGAGGGATGGAGCCAAGAGCTGTACAGTTGATTGGCAAAAGGGTCATGGGACATGTCCCATGAGAGGATCATGGGACAAGAGGCCTAGGGAGAAAGAAACAAGAAGGGGGGAAGCCCAGAGGATGGACAAGGGGTATAGTGAGAGGGACAGAGGGAGAAAAAGGAGAGAGAGAGAGATAAAGAATGTGTGTATATAAATAAATAAATAACATTTGGGGTACGAGGGGGAGGTGGGGCATTAACGGAAGTTAGAGAAGTCAATGTTCATTCCATCAGGTTGGAGGCTACCCAGACGGAATATAAGGTGTTGTTCCTCCAACCTGGGTGTGGCTTCATCTTTACAGTAGAGGAGGCCGTGGATAGACATATCAGAATGGGAATGGGATGTGGAATTAAAATGTGTGGCCACTGGGAGATCCTGCTTTCTCTGGCGGACAGAGTGTAGGTGTTCAGTGAAATGATCTCCCAGTCTGCGTCAGGTCTCGCCAATATATAGAAGGCCACATCGGGAGCACCAGACGCAGTTTATCACCCCAGCCAACTCACAGGTGAGGTGTCGCCTCACCTGGAAGGACTGGCTGGGGCCTTAAATGGTATTGAGGGAGGAAGTGTAAGGGCATGTGTAGCACTTGTTCTGCTTACAAGGATAAATGCCAGGAGGGAGATCGGTGGGGAGGGTTGGGGGGGAATGAATGGACAAGGGAGTCGCATAGGGAGCGATCTCTGCGGAAAACGGGGGGGGGGGGAGGGAACGATGTGCTTAGTGGTGGGATCCCGTTGGAGGTGGCAGAAGTTACAGAGAATTATATGTTGGACCCGGAGGCTGGTGGGCTGGTATAGTTTCCTGGAAGTGATCTGGTATAGGTTCCTGGAAGTGAGAAGTGCACCCAGCTGCAGCTTCTAACAATCCGTGTTAAGGAATTGGAGCTGGAGCTGGATGAACTTCGGATCATTCGAGAAGCTGTGGGGGTGATAGGACATGTATATAGGTAGTTACACCCAACATGCAGGACACAGGAAACTGGGTGACAGTTAGAGTCAGAAGGAAGAAAGGCATTGTGGAACTAGTGCAGAGTACACCTGTGGCCATCCTGCTCAGCAGTAGGTTTATCACTTTTGATACGGTTGCGAGGGGGGGGTGGGTCTGTTGACCTAACAGAGGAAAGTCACAGTGATCAGATCTCTGGTACTGAATCTGCCTCAGTGACTCAGATGGGAAAGGGGAAGAAGAGGCAAGCTCTGGTGATAGGGGATTCATTCGTTAGGGCGTGAACGTGAACAAGAATGGTGCATTCCCTCCTGGGAGCCTGGATCATGCCCTTAGCATTCTTAAGTGGGAAGATGAACAGCCTGAAGTCGTTGTCCGTGTAGGTACCAATGACATGGGTAGGACAAGCAATCAAGTTCTGCATAGGAACTTCTGGGAATTAGGTGCCAAATTAAAGGGCAGGACCTCCAGGGTTGTGATCTCAGGATTGCTACCTGTTTCACATGCTAGTGAGGCCAGAACTAGGAAGATTATACGTTTAATAAGTGGCTAAGGAGTTGGTGTAAGAGGGAGGGCATCAGATTTTTGGATCATTGGACCTGTACAGAAGGGACAGTTCGTACCTGAACTGGAGGGGGACTAATATCCTGGTGGAAAGACTTGTTAATGCTGCATGGTGGGGTTTAAACTAAAGTTGCAGGGGGATGGGAACCAGCGTGCCAGAACAGTTAGTGGAGAAGTTGTGTAGGTAGATGTTAGTAAGACCTCAGGCATAAAGTTACTAATTGAAAGGGTGAACATGATGTGTCTAGTGTCCTGAGCTGCATATATTTCAATACAAGAAGTAACATAGGAACGGCAGATGATAGTACTAAAGATGAGGTAGTTGGTTTACAAACAGAGGCAATGTGTTTTGAGGAAAGGCTGTTGATAGGGCAAAATTGCAGTCAACAGGATGTAAAAAGGCGGACAAGACCGAAAAGGGTGAACACAGGACTAGAGGTGTTATATTTGAATGTGCACAGTATACGGAATAAGATGGATGAACTTATAGCACAGTTGCAGATTGGCAGGTATGATGTTGTAGGAACACTGAATCGTGGCTGAAAGAGGATTATAGCTGGGAGCTTAATGTCCAAGGATACACATTGTATCAAAAGGACAGGCAAGAAGGTAGAGGGGGTGGTGTTCAAATCAGGAAAGCAAATCATTAGAAAGATGTAACATAGGGTCAGAAGGTGTTGAACTTTTGTGGGTAGAGCTAAGGAACTCTAAGGGTATAAAAACTCTGATGGGAGTTGTATACAAACCCTCAAACAGTACTAAAGATGTGGTCTACAAATGACAACAGGAGATAGAAAATGCATTCCAAAAGGGTGATACTACAATGGTCATGGGGGATTTCAATATTCAGGTAGATTGGAAAAATTAGGTTGCTGCTGGATTCCAGGAGAGGGAATTTCTAGAATGTCTACAAGGTGGCTTTTTAGAGCAGCTCGTGGTTGAGCCCACTAGAGGATCAGCTATTCTATATTGGATGTTGTGCAAGGAACCAGAATTGGTTAGGAACCTTAAGGTAAAAGAACCCTTAGGACAGGTATCATTACTTGGTCAAATTCACCCTGAAATTTGAGAAGAAGAAGCAAAAGCCAGATGTATCTATCGATCAGTGGAAAAAAGGGAATTACTGAAGCATGAGAGGGGAGTTGATCAAAAGTGATTAGAAAAGTACACTGGCAGGGATGATGGCAGAGCTACAGTGGCTGGAATTTCTGAAAGCAGTTTGTAAGGCACAGGATATATTCATCCCAAAGAAGAAGTATTCTAAAGGAAAGATGACAAAGCCATTGCTAACAAGACAAGTCAATGCCAACATAAAAGCCAAAGAGATGGCATATAATAGAAAAAAAATAATGTGAATTTTTTAAATGTCAACAGAAAGCAACTATAGAAGTCTTTAAGAAGATTATGATGGAATACAAAAGTAAGCTAGGCAATAATATTACTGAGGGTACCAAAAGTTTCTTCAGATACACAAAGTGTAAAAGAGAGGTGGGTGTGTATATTGGACCGCTGGAAAATGATGCTGGAGAAGTAGTAATGGGGGTCAAGGAAATGGCATCAGTCTTCTCTGTGGAAGATACTAGCAGTACAGTGGAAGTTCTAGGTGTCAGGGGTCATGAAGTGTGTGAAGTTACCATTACTAGAGAAAATGTTCTTAGGAAACTGAAAGGTCTCAAGGTAGATGTCATGTGGACCAGATGGTGTACACTGCAGGGTTCTGAAAGAGATGGCTGAAGAGATTGTGGAGGTATTAGCAGTGATTTTTCAAGAATCACTAGATTCTAGAATGGTTCCGGAAGACTGGAAAATTGTATATGTCATTCCACTATTCAGGAAGGGAGGGAGGAAGAAGAAAGGAAACTATAGGCCAGTTAGTCTGACCTCAGTGGTTGGGAAGATGTTGGGGTCGATTATTAAGGATGAGGTTTCAGGGTACTTGGAGGCACAAGATAAAATAGGCTGCAGTCAGCATAGTTTCCTCAAGGTACAACCTTGCCTAACAAATCTGTAGGAATTGTTTGAAGATACAACAAGCAGGATAGACAGAAGAGAATCGGTTGATGTTGTGCACTTGGATTTTTAGAAGGCCTTTGACAAAGTGCCACACATGAGAATGCTTAAAAAGCTACGAGTCCATGGTACTATAGGTAAGATTCTTGCATGGATTAAGCAGGAATAAACTCTGTGGGAATAAACAGAGCCTTTACTGGTTGGCTGCCAGTGACTAGTGGAGTTTCTCAGGGGTCTGGGTTGGGACTAATTCCTTTTACGTGATTGGGCTGATGGGATTGATGGCTTTGTTGCAAAGTTTGCATACAAAATGAAGATAGGTGGTGGGGCAGGTAGTCTTGAGGAAGTAGAGACGCTATAGAAAGAGTTAGACAGATTGGAAGAATAGGCAAAGAAATGACAGATGGAATACAGAGTCGAAGTGTATGCTCAATCACTTTGGCAGAAAAAAATAGAAAGGTTAATTATTTTCTAAATGGAGAGGAAATACAAAAAACTGAGGTGCAAAGGAACTTGGCAGTCCTTATGCATGATTTCTTAAAGGTGAATTTGCAGGTTGAGTCTGTGTTAAGGAAGGCACATGCAATGTTAGCATTGATTTCAATAAGACTGGAATATAAAATCATAGATATAATATTAAGATTTTATAAAGCACTGGTGAGGCCTCACATGGAGTGGTGTGAGCAATCTTAGGCCCCTCATCTTATAAAGGATATGCTGAAACTGGAGGCTCACAAAAATGATTGCAGGATCGAATAGTTTGTCATATAAAGAGAGTTTAATGGCTCTGGGCCTCTATTCACTTGAATTCAGAAGAATGAGGGGATGACCTCATTGACACCAATTGAATGGTGAAAGGCCTTGATGAGGTGGATGTGGAGAGGAAGTTTCCTACGTAGGGAGGGTCTAAGACCAGAGGACACAGTCTCAGAATAGAGGGGCATCCCTTTAGGATGGAGATGAGGAGGAATTTCTTCAGCCAGAGGGTAAAGGATCTGTGGAATTCTTCGCCACAAGCAGTTCTGGAGGCCAAGTCTTTATGTATATTTAAGGCAGAGGTTGACAGATTCTTGACTGGTCAGAGCAAGAAGGGATATGGGGAGAAGGCAGGAGACCGGGGCTGAGAGGAAAATTGGATCAACCATGATGAAATTGTTGAGCAGACATAATGAGACAAATGGCCTAATTCTTGTCCTATATCTTATTGTCTTATGGTCTAACTGTTGTATCGGATGGAGATTCTTGAACGGTACCTCCACCTCAAGTAAGTGGACCTTGTCATAAGGATCAGGCCACTTTATTTCCTTCTCTACCTTGAACTTTGACAGTGCATGCTTACATGGCTGTTCTGCCAGATTTCATCTTGTGAGGTTCTGATCACACACGATGCTGCCGGACTATCATTCTTTGATGAATTGGTCTGAAACCCAAACAGATTCAGCACTCCAGAATGATGACAAAGATTTTGCTCTGTGTCTGCGATCACACGTGCTCTTCATTTTTTTTCATGCAGTCTTGTCTCAAAATTTCTCACTTTGTCTAAGTGACAAAGTGAGTGAGGCTGGAGAAGTGAATGAAGAAAGAGCAGGCTTGTTCTCAGTCTCCAGCCCATTGGCAGCTCTGATTGACTGTAGCCATTTGCAGAAGGTCTGTAGCAACAAGCTAGCAGTGCTTTGTAGGGATCCTTTGCATTAACAGACTGCACTGCTCTTTCCGCTTCTCCACATGCCTGTGGGATCTGAGGACTGCTTGTCTGGTGTTTGAACTCATAGTCCCTAGCAAAGGCTTTGAATTTTGAGCAGCTGGATTATGTACCATTGTCTGGCACAAGTCGCTCTGGTATTCTGTGACGAGCGAATACAGCTTTCAGGTGCTATATAACTGCAACTGAGGATGCAGAGGACATATTGGACACCTCAACATTTTGTGAGTAGTAATCCACACTGAAAATATACTTCAAACAAGGGAAAATCTGCAGATGCTGGAAATCCAAGCAACGCACACAAAATGTTGGAAGAACTCAGCAGGCCAGGCAGCATCTATGGAAAAGAGTAAACAGTCTTGACGAAGGGTCTCGGCCTGAAACGCCCACTGATTATTCTTTTCCACAGATGCTACTGGCCTGCTGAGTTCCTCCAGCATGTTGTGTGCATGAGAATATATTGAATTGAATTGACTTTATTACGTGCATTCTTCATATACATGAGGAGTAAAAATCTTTACATTACGTCTCCACCTAAATGTGCAATGTGCAATTTGTAGTAATTTATAATAAATAGCATGTACAACAGGACAGTCAATATAACATAGAAATACAGTTGTATCAGCATACATTAATCAGGCTGATGGCCTGGTGGAAGAAGCTGTCCCAAAGCCTGTTGGTCCTGGCTTTTAAGCTGTGGTACCGTTTCCCGGATGGTAGCAGCTGGAACAGTTTGTGGTTGGGGTGATTCGGGCCCCCAATGATCCTTCGGGCCCTTTTTATACACCAGTCTTTGTAAATGTTCTGAATAGTGGGAAGTTCACATCTACAGATGCGCTGGGCTGTCCACACCACGCTCTGCAGTATCCTGCGATTGAGGGAAGTACAATTCCCATAGAAACATAGAAAATAGGTGCAGGAGTAGACCATTCGATCCTTCGAGCCTGCACCGCCACTCAGTATGATCATGGCTGATCATCCAACTCAGAACCCTGTACCTGCCTTCTCTGCATACACCCGGCCCCGTTAGCCACAAAGGCCATATCTAACTCCCTCTTAAATATAGCCAATGAACTGGCCTCAACTGTTTCCTGTGGCAGAGAATTCCACAGAGTCACCACTCTCTGTGTGAAGAAGTTTTTCCTAATCTCAGTCCATTTATCCTTAAACTGTGACCCCTCGTTCTGGACTTCCCCCACATCGGGAACAATCTTCCTGCATCTAACCTGTCCAATCCCTTTGGAATTTTATATGTTTCAATAAGATACCTCCTCAATCTTCTAAACTCCAGAGAGTATAAGCCTAGTTGATCCAGTCTTTCATCATATGAAAGTCCTGCCATCCCAGGAATCAATCTGGTGAACCTTCTTTGCACTCCCTCTATGGCAAGAATGCCTTTCCTCAGATTAGGGGACCAAAACCATACCAGGCAGTGATGCAGCCAGTCAGGATGTCCTCAATTGTGCCCCTGTAGAAAGTTCTTAGGATCTGGGGGCCCATACCAAACTTCCTGTTGTGCTTTTTTTTACCACACAGCTGGTATGTACAGACCACGTGAGAGTCTTGGTGACGTGTATGCCAAGGAACTTAAAGCTGTTCCCCCTCTCAACCCCAGATCCATTGATGTCAATAGGGGTTAGCCTGTCTCCATTCCTCCTATAGTCCACAACGAGTTCCCTTTGTTTTAGCAACGTTGAGGGAGAGGTTGTTTTCTTGACACCACTGTGCCAGGGTGATGACTTCTTCTCTGTAGGTTGCCTCGCTATTATTTGATGTAGTATCGTCAGCAAATTTAATTAGCAGATTGGAGCTGTGCATGGCGACATAATCGTGGGTATACAGAAAGTAAGGGAGGGGGCTTAGGACACAGCCCTGAGGGGCACCTGTGTTGAGGGTCAGAGGGGAGGAGGTAAGGGAGCCCACTCTTATCACCTGCCAGAGATCTGATAGGAAGTCCAGGATCCAGCTGCACAAGGCAGGGTGGAGGTTAAGGTCTCTGAGCCTGGAGGGAATTATGGTGTCAAATGTCAAACTGTAGTTCAGGAGCATAAGTATCCCTCTTCTCCAGATGTGTAAGGGCGGTGTGTAGAGCTGTGGCTATTGCGTCATCTGTTGGTCAGTTGTGTCCATTGTGAGTGGCAGCATGCTGCAGATGTAGTCCTTCACTAGCCTCTCAAAGCATTTGCTTTTTACTGAGGTGAGTGCAAGAGGATGCCAGTCATTCAGACATGTTACCTTGGTCTTTTTAGGTACAGGAGCAATGGTGGATATTTTGAAGAAGGAGGGCACTCTGCACTGAGAGAGGGAGAGATTAAAAACATCTGTAAATACATCTCCCAGTTGTGCCACACACATCCTGACTACCCGCCCTGAGATGCCGTCCGGTCCTGCAGCCCTGCAACTGTGCATTTTTTTGTAATACCTGCATACTTCTGCCTCAGAAATGACTAAGGTGCAGGTCTCTCCACAGTTCTCCTCAGGGACGCAGTGTTGGCAACATCGAATCGAGTGTAAAAAAGATTTAGCTCATCTGGAGAGAGGCAGCAATGTTGGAAATACCACTGTGTTTAGCTTTGAAATCTGCAATGGTGTGCAATGATCTGCCTCATTGTGGCTCAAAAATATCTATGTCTGCAACTTGACATGGAAAATCTGGGAATACTGTGGGACAGAGGTTCAGCGTGATTTTTGTGCATGTTTCTGCATGCTTCACATAACCTCTCAGCTGTGAGCTCAACCCAGGCACCACATAGACTGCCTTGCTCTTAGGCGACATTTTTCGATGCCTTGATGTCCTTGGTGGGTTTGATTGATGATCTTGGTTTGCATAGAAGTAGCAATGATGAGTCTAGAGCCCTTTAGCTGCAAATTATCAAGAATGGTGAGTGTGTCTCTTTCAAGCCGGAATGATCTGAATCTGTGAGCTCCTTTTGGAACAGCTGGCCATCCGTGCTCACAGTACTGCATGACTGTATATCAGTATGAGTCCTGACGAAGGGTCTCGGCCTGAAACGTCGACTGCACCTCTTCCTAGAGATGCTGCCTGGCCTGCTGCGTTCACCAGCAACTTTTATGTGTGTTGCTTGAATTTCCAGCATTTGCAGAATTCCTGTTGTTTGCGAAATTAAGCAAATACCTGCAGTGCCCTCAACTTCTTAACTAACAGCCCCACCCCCTGAGACATTTGATGGCTCAGATGCTTTGAGAGATTTAGAGTTATAAGCAATCTCACTTAGGTTTCAGAAGTGCATCAAGTAAGCATACTGATAGCAGCACACATCAAAGTTGCTGGTGAACGCAGCAGGCCAGGCAGCATCTGTAGGAAGAGGTGCAGTCGACGTTTCAGGCCGAGACCCTTCGTCAGGACTCATACTGATATACTGCATACGTGACAAAGCAGATTACATCATGGTGGATTTGGACTGACAGATGCTTAAAAAACAAGTACTAAATAGGGCAGAACAAATTCAAAGAATATTTCCAGGAAAGTAAAATGTGATGTATGAGAGGGCAAAGTTCATCTCCAGAAAACAGGAGCCAGATGAAAGTGTAAATGACTTTATCACAACATTGTATGCCCTGTCAGACGACTGTGCTTATGGAAATCTGAGAGATGAGCTAATTGGAGACAAGATTGTTGTTGGGCTACTAGACACCAAATTGTCAGAGAGACTTCAGTTGCAGCTTAATCTCACACCAGTCTAAACTCACACTGACTATTACTATGGTCAGGCAGAGTGAGAATGTTCATCAGCAACAGGCAGAACTCAGGCACCAAAAAAATGATACCAAGGTAAAGCTAGAAGCTACAGGCCTGGAGGTACTGGAAGAAGAGTACCTTATTCAACTGAGGCCAGGAGCTTAGAAAAATAGAGGGCTACGGGTAAAGCTTAGGTAGTTCTAAGGTAGGGACATGTTCGGCACAGCTTTGTGGGTCAAAGGGCCTGTATTGTGCTGTATGTTTTCTATGTTACTCTGTGACCGCAGCAAGGCATATTCCAGTCCCATTGATGAAGAGTCAAAGCTGAACTTGAGAGAATGGAGGCACTTGACATTATAACTTGAATGAATGGACCTACTGACTGGTGTGCGAGCATTGTTCCTGTTTCCAGGCCAGGTGGCACAGCGAGGATTTATGTTGATCTAACAAAATTGAATAATGCTGTGAGGCGGGAGAAGTTTATTCAACCCCCTGTTGAGCACACATTCGGTATGCTGGGTAGAGCAAATTTCTTCAGCAATCTAGATGCAAGCACAAGGTTCTGGCAGATCTATTTAGCTTCTGAGTCATAGAAGCTCACAACCTTTATCACAACACGTGGATGCTATGCCTTCAAGAGATTCTCTTTTGGCATCTCTGAACCCTTTCAGATGACGACGAATCAGATTTTGGAGAGACTGGAAAGAGTATTCTGCAACAGGGATGATGCATTCATTCATGCCTTGGAGAAACTGAATCAGACTGTAATCACCCTGAAGAAAAATAAGTGTAGATTTGCAAAGTTGGAGGTGAATTTCCTTGGCCACCAGCTGTCCTCCGAGAGAATGCAACCAGATTCAGACAAACTGTCAGGAGTTCAGAGCATGGAGGAACCTACAAATGTATCAGAGATCCCCAGATTTCATGGTGTGGTAAGCCAGCTGGGAAAGGTCATTCCATAATTGCCAGTGAAACAAAACCACTACATGACATCCTCTGAGAAATGTTTGGACCTGGGACACACCACTGAATAAGTCATTCTCATCACTTAAAAGAAAACTTATCTCCCTGCCAACATTGGCATTCTTTGATTCGAACAAATCAACTGAGATCTCAGAAGACACCTCTTCCTTTGGTTTAGGGGGAGTGCTTATGCAATACTGCAGTGGTGTATGGAAACTGGTGGCAGTTGCATTGACAGCATCGATTCCTATTGAACAGTATTACACCCAAGTCGAAAACGAGAGTTTGGGATTCTGAATGCTTCAGCCAATACTTGATAGGTACTAAATTCCCACTTGAAACAGACCACAAGCCACTTGTCAGCCTCCTCAAAACACTTGGATGATTTACCTCCACGTCTGCGAAGATTCAGAATGAGGTTATGCGATACCGTTATGACATTGAACATATTCCCAGCAAAACTTTCACAACACCAGACACTTGGTCGAGGATGTCATGCAAAAGTGAGTGGATGGAAGCTGACTCTGCCCTCATGAAAGATACCAAAATCTACTTAGCTCAGGTACGTGAAAGCTTTCCTGCGTCACGAAGTAAACTGGATGAACATCGTGCTGAGTTGGTATATCACTTGGCCTGGAGCACCAATTTATTGATGACCAACCACTTCTGACCCCTTTTTGTGTCCGTTAATGAGGGAGAGTACAGAGTACGCCAGGGCACCAGCATGCAGGATTCTCAACTGAACTTTATTGATGACCTTGCTTATCCAGTATGTGAACTCATCCCATGTGGGAGTGGCGAACACTATTAACTGCCACTACACTATTAAGTGCTCTTTGTGTTGCTATACATGGCAGAGGTGTGGTCTAAACCCCAAGTTTGTCCCACGGTGGTCACCTAAGCTATCTTCTGCACATCTGAATGTATAAAATGGATCAACTCCATTGGATTATGTTCACAATTTGCCTGAGAAAGGGGAAAATCTTCATGTGCGACTGCATCAAACTCTACACAGAGCCTTTGCATGCAAACACCAAGTATCACTACATGCTGAAGTTCTATCTGACTCTGGTGTTGTTAATATGAGGCCTACCCTTCTTACTATGCAAAGCTCCATTTAGTTGGGCAGTGAATGAAGGATCTGTCTGGGAGTATATGCCAAGGTAAGTCTGTGGCATTTGGACAAGTGACTGACAATCTGCTTGGTGAGCTATTCCACAGGATTCAATGCTTACTTCTGCAGGGCCACTAGCCTGATGGGCTTGCGGTTAAAGATGTTACCCCAGAGAAACATTTCCATGAAGGAAAGGTAGTATAGCTTACATGTAGACTAGGCTATCCTAAACAATCGGACATTATCCTGCTAGGTATGACACAAGTCTGGTTCACCTTTTCCCAAGAAAACCTGACTCCAAATCAAAGAAAGTCAAAGTCATTTTATTGTCATATACAGTGCACAGCTACAGGAGGAATGAAAACCTTGCTTGCAGCAGCATCACAAGGACATAGCAGCAGATAAGTAGTAACCACAAGAAAATCATACTTTAAATGGAGATTTGTGACCAGTGGTGTTCCATGGGGTCTGTTCTGGGATCCCTACTCCTTGTGATTTTTATAAATGACTTAGATGAGGAAGAGGGAGAGTTGATTAGTAAGTTTGCACGTGACACGATTGGTAGTATTGTGTGGAAGGTTGTCAAGGGACATTGAGAGAATGCAGAGCTGTGTTGATAAGTGGGAGATGAAGTTCAATCCAGAGAAGATGTGATGTGATTTACTTTGGAAGGTCGAATTTGAAGACAAAATACAGGGTTAATGACAGGACTCCTGGCAGTGTGGAGGAACAGAGGGATCTTGGGATCCACATTGATTGATCTCTCAAAGTTGCCACAAAAGTTGATAGGGTGCTTAAGAAAGAATGTGGTGCATTAGCCTTCATCAGTTGAGTTCAAGAGCCCCAAGGTAATGTTACAGCTTTATAAAAACTCTGGTTAGATCACACTCACAGTATTGTGCTCAGTTCCAATTGCCTCATTATAAGAAGGATGTTAAAGCTTTAGAGAGGGTGCAGAGGGGATTTACCAAGATGCTGCCTGGATTAAGGTAAGGGGTGGGAAGTTCAAGGGGGATATTAGAGGAAGGTTTTTTACTTAGAGAGTGGTTGGTGCGTGGAATGCACTGCCTGAGTCAGTGGTGGAGGCAGATACACTAGTGAAATTTAAGAGACTACTAGACAGGTATATGGAGGAATTTAATGTGGGGGGTTATATGGGAGGCAAGGTTTAAGGGTCAGCACAACATTGTGGGCCGAAGGGCCTGTACTGTGCTGTACTGTTCTATGTTCTATGTTCTAAACAAATTATACACAATTTTAGACAAATAAAAACTGAGAAAATCCATTTTAGTTGGTCCTACTGGATTTCGGGCGTAATCTTGTGATTCACATTCAAAAATGAACGGGTAGAATTTCCTGATGTCCAATGGTTATAGATGATGCACCTCTTCATAGATTCTGACATGCTGCCAACTAGAAGCATGATGAATAGTCGGGTGGTTCAAAGTTCAAAGTAATTTATTGTCAAAGTACAGGTGGGAGGGTGATTGATAAGTTTGTGGCCTCAGGTAGAAGGAGATGACTTATTAACTTCAAACTTTCTCCATTATCACTCAGAGTTGAACTGCACGTGCATGTAACAAGAACGTCTTGTACCTCCAGATGGTCCACAGCAGGGGTGATTGACAACTTCTTGGCCTAAGGTAGAAGGAGATGAGTTATACAGCTCTCGTTACGTGCACGTGCAGTTCAACTCCTTGAGTGATTAGGCACAATGTTTTAAGTTAATAACTCATCTCCTTCTACCTTAGGCCACAAACTTATCAATCACCCCTACTGTGAACCACTTCTGGAGGTCCAGGACGCCGACTTCTACAAAGAAGGGATCTGTATGCTCCACAACCGCTGGACTAAGTGTGTAAATGTAGGAAAAATAAATGTGCGATGTTTTCTAAAATTGACTCCTTCTACCTTAGGCCACAAACTTATCAATCACCTCTCGTATTTTACCATATACTACACTGAGATTCATTTTGCTGTGGCCATTCACAGAAGACCAAAGAAATACAATAGAATTAATGAAAAACTACACACAAATGAAGCTGGACAAACAACCAATGTGCAAATGCAAAAAAGAAATGAATAAGAAGAAGAAGAAGAAATAAATAATGTTGCGAACATGAGTTGTAGAGTCCTTGACAGTGAGCCCATAGGTTAAGGAATCAGCTCACTGCTGAGATGAGCAAAGTTATCCACACTGATTCAGGAGCCTGATGATTGAAAGATAATAACTGTTCCTGAACCTGGTGCTGTGGGATCTAAAAGTCTTGCACCTCCTCCTGGTAGCAGCAGTGGGAAGAGGTGGTAGGGGTCCTTGATGATGGATGCTGCTTTCTTGTGGCAGCTCTCCTTGTAGATGTGCTCAATGGTGAGGAGGGCTTTTCTTGTGATGGACTGGGCTGTATCCACTACTTCTTGTAAGGTTTTTCATTCATTGGCATTGGTGTTTCCATACTAGGCCATGATGCAATCAGTCAGAATACTGTCACTATGCATCTACAGAAGTTTGCTAAACCTTTAGATGACAAGCTGAACCTGCGCAAGCTGAACCACAAGTAGGCAAGTTATTGCCACCCTAGCTCTTGCAGCCCATGATTACTCCAGTTTAGTATCTGGTCAATTCTAACTCCCAGGATACTGATATTGATTACCAGAGGTTCAGTTATGTTAACACTGAAACAGACACTGTGTTCTGAGCTATGTCACGGAAAGAGAAAGAGAGAAAATTAAAGGATGTGCTCAAAGCCTTTTTGGAAAAAAAAAATAGCTTTCCCACTGACTCTCAAGAACCCCCTAGCCCATATCTGCTCAAAGCAGATGAGGGGCATTGTGATGGCACCAAGTCCATTGATTGGGATCAAACAAACCCTTCATCAAAAGCAGAAGCAGCACTCCAGCTCATAAGCTACCTACTCACACAGTCTGGGATCTCTTGTCCCCCAGCTGTGAAGCAGTTTGTGGTTCCAATAGTAACCTCACTGATCACCTTAGTACCCAGAAAATTAGTGTGGAAGCAGGCATCCCAAAGGACTGCTGAGAAGATCTCACAATCTTTTAATCGTCCAGGTCTACAATATCTGCTAGGCAAGACTCCTAATCTTTGTACTTTACTGATTGAGGCCACTTGTACTCGCAAATTTAAATCACTCAACCGTTGTCAGCTGTCAAGTGCAGCAAACCTAAAACTCACCACTTATCTACCTCTCCTTCTTCCCTTAAAATTCTCCTTTGATCATTTGTGCTGCTTTCTTTTTCTCGGGCTCTGCTTTCATTTGATACGCTTTCTGTGAATTACCTTTGGACATTTCATTATATGAGAGCTGCACTTTAAAGACAAAACACAAAAGCAAGTTGAAAACACAAATACAAGGAAATCTGCAGATGCTGGAATTTCAAGCAACACACATAAAAGTTGCTGGTGAATGCAGCAGGCCAGGCAGTATCTCTAGGAAGAGACCCTTCAGGGTCTCGGCCCAAAACGTCGACTGTACCTCTTCATAGAGATGCTGCCTGGCCTGCTGCGTTCACCAGCAACTTTTATGTGTGTAGCATGTTGAAAATATGCATTTTAGTTGCATAGTTCAATTATTAAGAGACCTTTACTGCTCTGATATTTTAGAGCCAAGCTAACTTTAAGAGAAACAAACAGTTCTAAATAAACTGATTAATAAAAGCCATGTCATCCATGGTACATATTTTGCTGCAGACATACGGCTGTGAAATCCTCTCCATTCTGGATTACATTAAAAACTTAACTTTTCTTTTATATTGTTAGAAATATAAGCATTTTATGTTTAAAAATACATCAATGTTAATCTGACCTTCAGATTTTGTTAATAGATTTATCCAAATATTTCTAATATTAACATCTATTTCTGGGTGAATTTTTCATCCAAGTCACAGGACATTATCAATGGCTGGGATACTGTTTTCCCTTCACTGAATGGGCAATTTCTAATTCTTTTGCCCAAAGTATATGTATCTCATTTGAAAGTCTGCCCCCAAAGAGACAGTCTCCAAACTCAATTACCAAATAAAGACCTTGTGGTTCATATCTGTGGTCCCAGTGGTGGCCCCGTCCAACATAAATCACACAAAGTTCCAACTTTGAATCAAGCCTCTGACAGTGCAGTCTGGTACCACCTGACTCAAGTTTGGGATAGCAGAATCCTTCAAGTGACGCAGTTCCAGTCATCCATTCATAACACTGTAGGAGCACGAGTATGGACACCAGAGACTGCAAATGTTAGAATCTGGAGCAAAACAAAAACTGCCGTACGAACTCAGGAGGCATCCATTGAGGAAAATTTTGGGTCAGGATACTTCATCTGGACTGAATGGTAGAAGGGAGACAGACAATATAAAGGGATAAGAGGAAGGGGTGGGACAAGTGATAAGTGGGTTCAGTGGTGGATCTGGTCAGAGCTCCTGTCTTGTATTGAGCCTGACGAGTGCTTCAATAGCCAATAAAACTTAATGGCTCCCTGCAAGGTGTTCACAAATCTTTGCGGTCCTTGGTGCTTGGTGCTAAGAGCAGAGCAGATTGCAAAAGACCTCTGGAGCTAGCAGGGAGAAGTGAGGCCAACTTCCTTCCATCCTAGACGTCTGGGTCTTCTTGAGGGTGAAAGGTGCAGATGGACTGCATTCACCGCAGGCTTTGGATTACTTTATTAAAACATACTTATTTATTTTTATTTCCGATACAACGTGGAATAGGCCTTTCCAGCTCTTCAAACCATGCCGCCCAGCAATCCCCCCAACTTAATCCTAGCTTGAAGGATGGTTGTAATTGGGAGCTGAATGTCCAAGGTTACATGTTGTATCAGAGGGATAGGAAGGTAGGCAGAGGGAGCGGCGTGGCTCTGCTGGTAAAGAATGACATCAAATCAGTAGAAAGATGTGACATAGGATCGGAAGATGTTGAATCCTTGTGGGTTGAGTTAAGAAACTGCAAAGGTGAAAGGACCCTGGTAACAGTTATATACAGGCCTCCAACAGCTGTTGGGATGTGGACCACAGACTGCACTGCGAAATAGAACAGGTGTGTCAAAAGGACAATGTTATAATCATGGGAGATTTTAACATGCAGGTCAATTGGGAAAATCAGGTTAGTAATGGATCTCAAGAGCGTGAGTTTGTTGAATCTTTACTAGATGACTTTTTCGAGCAGTTTGTTGTTGAGGCTACTAGGGGATCAGCTATACTGCATTGGCTGTTTTGTAATGAACTGGAGATGATTAGGGAGCTTAAGGTAAAAGGGTGCTTAAGAGCCAGTGATCACTATATGATTGAGTTCAACTTGAAGTTTGATAGGGAGAAAGTAAAGTCTGACATAGCAGTATTTCAGTGGAGTAAAGGAAATTATAGTGATATGCGAGAGGAGCTGGCCAAAGTAGATTGGAAGGAGCTGCTGGCAGGGATGTCAGCAGTGTAGCAATACCGTGCATTTCTGGGAAACATCAGGAAGGTGCAGTATAGATATATTCCAAAACTGAAGAAATACTCAAATGGCAAAATAGTACAACCATGGCTGACAAGGAAAGTCAAAGCTAATGTAAAAACCAAAGACAGAGCATAGAACAGAGCAAAAATTAGCGGGTAGGTGGACAATTGGGTGTCATGGTCTGGTCCGTGAAGTCCATATTCCGGTTCACGGTCCGGTCCATCGACCCTTGCTCCAGGTTTTCCTGTCCACCCTGTTTCTGTTCTTGTTGAGCTCTAACTGAGGCAGCTGATGCTCGTTGGGGCTGGCTGCATAAATACCTTCAGAGACCAGGGCGTGGCTGCTGGATTGTTCTTGTCCTTACTCCTTGTATCCCTTCCCCTGCCTTCTGTTTCCTGGCCTGAAGCCCTGCCTTGTCTTGCCAGTAACTCTCACCTCGCCTGAAGATCTGTCTTGCCTTGCATTGCCTGAAGCCTTGCATTGTCTTGCTGTCTTGTCCTGGAGCCACCCCGTACCTAGCTCCCTTCCTGTCCCTTGCTTCCGCCTGGTAAGTCAGGCCATCTTGCCACTACCCTGCGGTTGGTTCTGTCCCTTCCTTCTGTCGGGTAAGCCAGGCCGTCTTGCCGTTACCTGTGGTTGGTTCTGTCCCTTCCTGTCTCTTGCCTCTGTCAGGTGGAGAACCATGCCCTGCCCAGGGGGAGACTCCAGCCTCCTGTCTAGCCTCAAGCCTCAAGTCTCCAGTCTCCAGCCTCCTGCCTAGCCTCAAGCCTGAAGACTCCAGCCTCCTGCCAAGCCTCGCCTCATGTCTCCAGCCTCTAGCCTCAAGCATGAAGACTCCAGCCTCGTCCTGCCTGCCAGCCAAGTCTCGTCCTTGCCTAGTTCTGGGGTCCAAGCCAGAGACTGGACAAGGACCCAGTACCTGGGTCTTGCCTCTGGCTCGGAGTCCAAGCCCGGGCTCCTAGCTCTCTTGTCCAGTCCTGTTCCGTGTTCCTGGTTTTCGTGTCCATGTCCTTGCCCTCACCCTGTGTCCTAGTCCTGTCCCTAGTACTTCAGTGTCTGTGTCTTGCACTTGGGTCCATTCCCAGCCTCGTCCTTATGACATTGGGAAGTTTTTAAAAGCCTACAGAGAACTAAAACGTCATTAGAAGGGAAAAGGTGAAATATGAAAGCAAGTTAGCAAACAATATCAAAGTGGATAGTAAAAGCTTTTTCAAGTATGTAAAATATAAAAGAGAAATAAGAGTGAATATAGGACCACTAGAAAATGAGGCTGGAGAAATAACAACGGGGGACAAGGAGATGGCAGATGAACTAATTGAGTATTTTGCATCAATCTTCACTGTGGAAGACACTAGCAGTGTGCCAGATGTCGTAGTGTGTGAAGGAAGAGAAGTGGGTGCAGCTACAATTAGAAGAGAGGTTTTCAAAAAGCTGAAAGACCTAAAGGTACATAAGTCAGCTGGACTAGATGAAATGCACTCTAGGGTTCTAAAAGAGGTAGTGTTAGAGATGGTGGAGTCATTAGCAATGATCTTTCAAAAACCATTGGACTTTGGCATGGTGCCAAAAATCTCCACCCTTTAAGAAAGGAGGAAGGCAGCAGAAAGGAAGCTATAGACCAGTTAGCCTGACCTCAGAGGTTGGGAAGATGTTGGAGTCAATTTTTAAGGATGAGGTTATGGAGTACTTGGTGTTACGTACCCCGTAACTGGGTTGCCAAACCAGCAGAAATGGATCACTCAGTTGGAGTCTGGTTTACTGGAACCAAGAAAGTTTTATTAAAGAAATAAGCAACACAGTACTCTAATCAAAAGGATAATAAATACAACAGTTCAGCAATGATAAACACACATGTACACAGAACCAGGATAACAGGATCAATCAAGCTTTATCGTCGTCTAGGGGTAAGTGACCAGTTTCAAAGTGACGCAAAGTTCAGTTCAATTGAGTTCAGTTCAGTTCACAGTAATCACTGCTGTGCCGGTGGACAGTAGGGGGGGAGGAGAGAGAGAGGGCAAAAGTGCATGAATATTCAAAACGGCTTCCACACAGACCTTCGATATTCCTCGCAGTCAGCTTTCAGGTGAGCCCTTTGTAATGTCTTCTGAGGTCACCAACTGTGACCCCTCCGTTTCAGATACGATCGTTCCTCTGCAGTGAACCTGGCACCCAGGCAAGGGCGGACACACACCAGGTTCCCGCCGATCATACCTTTCCACCCTGTGCGTCTATGGCTTGGTCCCGCGAACAGCCCTCCAAAAACTCCCACCGACTTGTGGGAGGCGCACCACTTCCAGGGTCTCGTTACCTCATGGTGTCGTGTGTGTCCTGCCTTAGCGAACCTGTCCCTTTTTATCCCCCTGCTAGGGTATCGCCTGTCCATCACACTTCAAACAGTTCAGGGTTCAAAAAGGAGCCGATCTTGACAGTTCTCAGACCGGTGTCTCCTTCCGTTAAACTCTCTCGTCTCTTCATTAACATTTCCAAATGCTGCTCCATTGTCTTCCTTATCTCTCTTTCTTCTGAAGACAGGTGGCAGATCAACTGCTGATCCCACTGGTGCCAGCACAAGACAGTTAACATCTTAGTCTATGTGTACTTTTTGTAACCCTCTTTCGTCACACCCCTCACCTTTAAGGATTTTTACCGGGGTAAAAATTACAAACATGAATACATTATTAGATACACACAAATATACATCTTCATCAGCTATTTGGCTAATACAGAGAATTTTAAGTTGTCAACACTTGACAGACAGTCAGCAATCATATTTTCTGTTCCTTTTATATGTGTTATTAATAATCCCCTAAACCAGGCTCCAACTTAGCAAACTTCATAGTGGCCGAAAACACTGATGAATTGCGATCAGTGTAACCTCTCATTGGGTTTCATCCCGGACCACGATAACAAGGGTCGTCCCATCCCGACTTAGTTTTCTTTCGCAAGGGCTTAGTAAGGGGGGGAGGGGTAGTACCCACAAAGTTATTGAAAAACTTCCTACAGTACCCCACCATCTCCAAGAGCCTTCTGAGGGCCCTCTTGTCTGTCGAGGTTGGGATGTCAGAGATAGCCTGCACCTTAGCTTGCATCGCTGCCAGCTGCCCCTGTGTCACCACAATTCCCAGATAAGTGACCTTCGTGTGGCCGAACTCATTTTTTTCAAGGTTCACTATCAAGCTGGCTTCAGACAGCCGTATTACATCGCCAATATACACTTCTGTGTTCGTTAGCCCTTTCGTCACTGAATTACTCATTCTATAGGAGTGTTGCTCACTAGACTGACCTAGCGTGACAAACACTACCCAACGTCCCAGTTCTTTGCATCGCCTCGGGACAATCAAACACACGTGTGCAAGCCGCTTAATTAATTCTCCTAAAGAGTCGCTTTGTTCGGGGATTAAGCAGAGCTGGCCAAAACAATAGCCTTCTCCCATCTGGTCGATACCATACTCATCTTTTCAAAATGTTTTTTTTTTCTTATCAGGGGGTCCCTAGCTTCATTGATTTCCGCGCTAACACCGACTAGGTTTGTTAGCATATCAAAAGCCTGTGACCGTCTCAGTTCGTGTGGGTCATAATCAATAACATCCTTCCTCCTGTGCAGCCAGTAAACCTCTTTCATGATTCCGCCGACTGTTTCCTTCAGCACCTCAAAATGTCCACCGAGGGGTACCTTGTGGGCCAGGTTAAAAATCTCATCCCCAGAGATTTTTGGCACCATCCCCCATTCCTCATCTGCAGTACTTGGTCTCCCTTCCTTCCTTAGCACCTCCCCCTTCACACCATAGCCTACTGGCTCTCTTCCTAACTCTGTTTCACAGCGAGCTGTTTCCTCATCTCGCTCCTGTGCCTGTATAAAGTCCTTCTTTTCTAATGATAAATCTACCTTAATTTCCCCACTTTCTCCTGTTTCATTACATTCCTTCTTTTCACTTTCTACCCCCTCCTCGTACAAGGCTGGCAGAAACGTCTCAGATAACTTTATATCAGCCTCTGCAGCCTTCCTCGACATCCGCCGAGTTACTGCGCAGACGGCATAAACCTGCGAGTCCATGGGCAGGGCTTCAATGCTGGCAGGCTGACTTGTCAATCTCATGGCTGGGAACACAATTCCCCCGGCGAGGTCATTACCGAGTAAGACTTCCACGCCTTTCATCGGTAATTCGGGCCTCACCCCGATCATGACTAGTCCAGAGACCAAGTTGCTTTGTAGGTGTATCTGGTGCAAAGGGACTGCCTCTGTCCCTTCCCCAATACCTTTGACCTTGACCTCCCCAGTCTGGGTCTCTGAACTAAACTCTAATACACTCTTCAATATCAATGACTGACACACTCTCGTGTCTCTCCAGATCCGCACTGGAACTGGGTTTAACCCCTCCTTCACCGACACCAATGTGGCCGAGATAAACCTCTCGCGCCCTTCCTGAACTTGGGCAGACCTTTCCTCTCCTAGCGGTTCGTTTACCAGCTCGATACAGCCAGTCGAAATTGCCATTTTTCCTTTCCCCGTCTCCTTCTTTGGGGCAAAGCACCTGGACGCAAAGTGTCCGACTTTCCCACAATTATAACGGATGACCCCAGGAGACTTCCTACCAGACTGCTCCCGGTCTACCTTATCCTTCTCACTAGTCCCCGGCTTATTTTTTGACTTTTCTGGCGGACTCTCCCCGCCGTCCTGACTACCCTTCTGGTAGCCTTTACTCGGGGCAAACTTCATTTTATGCATCAACGCGTACTCATCCGTTAACTTAGCAGTTGTGGCTAACGTGGCTGCCTCTTTCTCATCTGGGTAGGGTCTCATACCTTCAGGGACACAACCTTTAAACTGCTCAATCAGGATCAGCTGTAGCAGTCTGTCATAATCCCCATTTACCCCCTTCGAGGCGCACCAACGCTCACAATATGTCTGCATCTCACAGGCAAACTCTAAATACGTGCGGTCCCACTGCTTCCTCGCATTCCGGAACCTCTGCCGGTATGCCTCCGGGACCAACTCATAAATCCTGAGGATGGCCTCTTTCACCACCTCATACCTCTGGGCATCTTCCGCGGACAAAGCTGAGTAAGCTTGTTGGGCTTTTCCTTTAAGTACACTCTGAAGCAGAACAGTCCACTTAACCCTCAGCCAGTCCTGACTTGTAGCAACTTTTTCGAAATGGAGAAAGTACCAATCCACATTGGTACCGTCAAATGGAGGAACCAGCCTAACCTCCTGGGTCGCCCTGAACCCTCCACCTTGGTTCGGCACGGGCCCCTGCTCTGCTATCATCTTTAACTTCTCCAGCTCAAATTCCCTTTCCCTCTGCCTCTCTTCTCACTCCAACTGCCTCTCTTTCTCTTTCTCCTGCCGTTCTGTCTCTCTCTTTCCTGCCTTTCTAACTGTTTCTCTTTCTCCTGCCTTTCTAACTGCTTCTCTTCGTGTTCTAGCTGCCGTACCCGGAACTCGTGCTCGAGTCTCAGTTTTTCAAGCTGCACCTGTACCGCGTCTCCAGCAGGTTTTCCAATAGACACCACCTCCAGCTCCCCTTGGGGAAACACACCTTTAGATACATAGTGCTCTACGATAGTTCTGTGTATCTCCTCTCTCCTCATTGTCGACTTCCCCTTAACAAGATTCAACCGTTTGGCCACAGCTGCCAATTCCGATTTCCTGGCATCTTCTAATGCCTCCAAGGTCGGCGCCTTTAGAAATTCCTCAACCTCCATTTCTGCTGTTTGCCTTTTCTTTCTTTTGGGAATTTTAACCCAATCAATTTACTCCGTCCCAAATTTAGCGTTCAAAATCGCGGACGAGAACCCCACTTATGTTACGTACCCCGTAACTGGGTTGCCAAACCAGCAGAAATGGATCACTCAGTTGGAGTCTGGATTACTGGAACTAAGAAAGTTTTATTAAAGAAATAAGCAACACAGTACTCTAATCAAAAGGATAATAAATACAACAGTTCAGCAATGATAAACACACATGTACACAGAACCAGGATAACAGGATCAATCAAGCTCTATCGTCGTCTAGGGGTAAATGACCAGTTTCAAAGTGACGCAAAGTTCAGTTCAATTGAGTTCAGTTCAGTTCACAGTAATCACTGCCGTGCCGGTGGACAGTAGGGGGAGAGGAGAGAGAGGGCGAAAGCGCATGAATATTCAAAACGGCTTCCACACAGACCTTCGATATTCCTCGCAGCCAGCTTTTGGGCGAGCCCTTTGTAATGTCTTCTGAGGTCACCGACTGTGACCCCTCCGTTTCAGATACGATCGTTCCTCTGCAGTGAACCTGGCACCCAGGCAAGGGCGGACACACACCAGGTTCCCGCTGATTGTACCTTTCCACCCTGTGCGTCTATGGCTTGGTCCCACGACCAGCCCTCCAAAAACTCCCACCGACTTGTGGGAGGCGCACCGCTTCCAGAGTCTCATTACCTCATGGTGTCGTGTGTGTCCTGCCTTAGCGAACCTGTCCCTTTTTATCCCCCTGCTGGGGTATCGCCTGTCCATCACACTTCAAACAGTTCAGGGTTCAAAAAGGAGCCGATCTTGACAGTTCTCAGACCGGTGTCTCCTTCCGTTAAACTCTCTCGTCTCTTCATTAACATTTCCAAATGCTGCTCCATTGTCTCCCTTATCTCTCTTTCTCCTGAAGACAGGTGGCAGATCAACTGCTGATCCCACTGGTGCCAGCACAGGACAGTTAACATCTTAGTCTATGTGTACTTTTTGTAACCCTCTTTCGTCACATTGGTGACACAGGACAAGATAGGACAAAGTCAGGATGATTTCCTTAAGGGAAAATCTTGTCTGACGAACCTCTTGGAATTCTTTGAGATTACAAGTCAATAAGGGGATCAATAAAGGGGATATAATGGATGTTGTATACTTGGACTTTCAGAAGCCTCTGACAAGGTGCCACACATGAGGCTACTTACTAAGTTAAGAGCCCATGGTATTACAGGAAAGTTACTAACATGGTTAGAGTATTGGCTGACTGGTAGGAGGCAGCAAGTGGAAATAAAAGGATCCTTGTCTGGTTGGCTGCCAGTGACTAGGGGTGTTCTACAGGGGTTAGTGTTGGGACCACTTCTTTTTATGCTGTATATCAATGATTTAGAGGATGGAATAGGTGGCTTTGATGCCAAATTTGCAGATTATATGTAGATTTATGGAGAGGCAGGTAGTATTGAGGAAACAGTAGGCTGCAGGAGGACTGAGACAAATTAGGAGAATGGGCAAGAGAATGGCAAATGAAATACATTGTTGGAAAATGCATGGTCATGCACTTTGGTAGTAGAAATAAATGTGCAGACTATTTTTTAAGCAGGAAAAAAAATCCAAAAATCTGAGATGCAAAGGGACTTGGGAGTCCTTGTGCAGAACACCTTAAAGGTTAACTTGCAGGTTGAGTCTGTGGTGAGGAAGGCAAATGCAATGTTAGCATTCATTTCAAGAGGTCTTGAATACAAGAGTAGGTATATGATGCTGAAGTTTTATAAGGCACTGGTGAGGCCTCACCTTGAGTATTGTGAACAGTTTTGGGTTCCCCATCGAAGAAAAGATGTGCTGGCATTGCAGAGGGTGATTCACAAGGATGATTCTGAGAATGAAAGGGTTATCATATGAGGAACGTTTAATGGCTCTGGGTCTGTCCTCGCTGGAAGGATGCAGGGGGATCCCACTGAAGCCTTTCGAATGTTGAAAGGCCTAGACAGAGTAGATGTGGAAGGGATGTTTCCCATGCTGGAGGAGTCTAGGACAAGAGGGCTCAGCCTCAAGATAGAGAGGCATCCATTTAAAACAGAGATGCAGAGAAATGTCTTTAGCCAGATGGTTGTGAATCTGTGGAACTTGTTACCACAGACAGCTGTGCAGGTCAGGTCATTCAGTGTATTTAAGGCAAAGATTGATAGGCTCTTGATTGAACACAGCATCAAAGGTTACAGGGAGACAGCTGGGAAATGGGGTTGAGCAGGGGAATAAAGGATCAGCCGTGATTGACTGGCGGAGCAAACTCAATGGGCTGAATGGCCAAATTCTGCTCCTATGTCTTACGGCCTAATCACGGGACAATTTACAAAGACCAATTAATCTACCAAGCGTTACATCTTTGGACTGTGGGAGGAAACCAGAGCACCAGGAAGAAACGCACGTTGTCACAGGAGAATGTACAAACTCCTTCCAGGCAGTGGAGGGAATTGAACCCAGTTCACCTGTACTGTAAAGCACTGAGCAAACCAGTATGCTAAATGATGAAATGTATAGATAGGGTGAATGCACAAAGTCTTCTTCTCAGGTATGGGTTTCTAAAAATGAGATGGCCTAAATTGAAGGTGAGAGGTGAAGATTTTAGAGGACATGAAGGGCAACTTCTTTACACAGAAGGTGCTGCATATATGGAATGAAATATTAGAGGAAATAGTTGAAGCATGTACAAAAGTACATTTAAAAGGCATCTGGAATAGAACATGGGTAGGAAGGGTTTAGAGACCAAACACAGACAAATGGGACTAGTTTGCTGGGCTCCATGGATTCTGTCCTGTTGTTATAATTGAACAGAACTCTCGTTCAATAAGATGATCTCTTTACTTCATAATCTACCGAATCATTGCCTTGCACCGCACATGCTTTGTAAATGTCATATGATATTCTGCATTGTTATTGCTTTTCCCTTATACCATCTTGATGAATTGATGTGATGAAATGATCTGTTATGGATGATATACAAGCCTTAGTTTTTCACTGTATATGTGACAATAATAAACCGACTTAAAATTTACCAATTTTGCTTGTGAATGTTTTGTACCTAATGCTATGTGCTTCTGGTATCACTGCAAGTAAGTTTTTCTTTGCAATATAAACAATAAACTTTGACAGGTGGAAGATCATATCTCCTCCTCACTGACGATCAACACTGGTGCACCTCAGGAACGTGTGCTTAGCCTACTGCTCTACTCTCTATATACCTACGACTGTGTGGCTAGGTATAGCTCAAATACCATCTATAAATTTGCTGATGATACAACCACTGTTGGTCGAATCTCAGACGGAAATGAGGGGGCATACAGGAGCGAAATACACCAACTAGTGGAGTGGTGTCACAGCAATAATCTTGCACTCAACATCAGTAAGACGAAAGAGCTGATTGTGGACTTCAGGAAGAGTAAGACTCAGGAACACATACCAATCCTTATAGAGGGATCAGAAGTGGAGAGAGCGAGCAATTTCAAGATCCTGGGTGTCACGATCACTGAGGGCCTAACCTGGTCCCAACACATTGATGCAGCAATAAAGAAGGCAAGACAGCAACTATACTTCAATAGGAGTTTGAAGAGATTTGTTATGTCAACAAAAACATTCAAAAACTTCGATAGGTGTGCCGTGGACAGCATTCTGACAAGCTGCATCACTGTCTGGTATGGGAGTGCTACTGCATAGGTCCGAAAGAAGCTGCAAAGGGTCGGAAACTTAGTCGGTTCTGTCTTGAGTACAGACATCCCACCTCTCCCGGGAGTTTCAGGAGTCTCCCGCATATCAATAGCGGCTCCCTGATGCCTGCAAATTCTATACAATATCCCGGAAATCGATTTTTTGAAAAAAAAAGTTAGAAAGAAAATGAATGAATCCTGCTTGATCGCTCTTTGTGCTAAGTAGACCTATCAGTTTTCTCTGTGGGCGGGCTTTACAGTCGAATCTCTCTTCCATATTCCATCAGTTCAGTTACTGCCGTCTCTAATGACACTGAAATCATCCGGACAACTGTCGGTGATGAAGCACAAAAGCCTAGCGAAGGAATTCCCAAGGCTGGCGGTGACAACCTGACTACGCGAGGCTGTCCTATACGGGTAGGGCGTGTTGGCGTCTTAAAGGGGATTAGAGCAGGGTTTAAATTGAAGCGAAATTCCAAAATCGTCCACTAAGACATCTTTAAAAACGCACTTACAGCAAGCAAATTCTTTGGGTTTTTTTCCCTGAAACACTTCCACTTACAGGTACATCGAAGCCCACGATGGGCTAGGTTTAAGCGCAGCCGTTTTCAGAAGAAAAAATGATTTTATTAAATACCCGGCCCCCACCGAGGTCTCATCATTAGGACAGCGAACTGCTTACCCGTGCTGCTCACTTTATATGCATTTTGAATTACACTTTATTAAATAATATGGTAATATATTGTTTTATGTGGTGTGCGTGATATATGCATTGTGGCTACACCGTGGTCCGGACAGAGGTTGTTTTGTTTGTGGACAATCAGCCAGATGACAATAAACTTGAACTTGAAGATACAGAACTTCTAAATCACTCATTTAAAATCCCCCATTTCGTTGTAAAAAAAGTAAGTTCTGATCCCGACTATTGCAGGGTGGGTGGGTGGGTGGGTGGTGTGTGTGTGTGTGTGTGTGTGTGTGTGTGTGTGTGTGTGTGTGTGTGTGTGTGTGAGAGAGAGAGAGAGAGAGAGAGAGAGAGACAGAGACAGACAGACAGACACACACACAAAAACGGACGTATATGCAATCGGATATGGACATTAAGCAGCGCACACCTGTAATAAGGATTCACCTTATGCTTTTATTTCTTTTTAGGGACCACAGCATATTAGGGAGGCTAAGCGCAGGGAAGTCTGCTCAAGTATTTCCCAGTTCTTTTCAGCAGAAAACCAAAGTCTGACAGAGAAGGTCACTACAGTTGAGGTGTACTTTACATCTTTCATCGTTGAGCATAACCTGCCACTCCAGGCGTGTAAGCGCACGGGCAAACTATTCAGGAAAATGTTTCCTGATTCAGAAATAGCAAAAAACTATGCCTGCTCATCAACCAAGACAGCAGCTATTGTGAACATGGCACATTAAGACAGAATTCAGAAGTCAGAAATCTCACAAAACACTTGTCAATCTGATGTCTTGCAAAATTAACAAATTCATTGACACAGACTGCTATGAGGTTGAGACTTTCGGTTGAGACCTCCCTGAAATGAGTTTTTACAGGGTGAGATGTCTGTGAGTATTAGCCTACAAAGTACCCAGGATATCTTCAAGGAGTGGTGTCTCAGAAAGGCAGTGTCCATTACTAAGGACTCCAGCACCCTGGGCATGCCCTTTTCTCACTGTTACCATCAGGTAGAAGGTATAGAAGCCTGAAGGCACACACTCAGCGATTCAGGAACAGCTTCTTCCCCTCTGCCACCCAATTCCTAAATGGACATTGAATCTTTGGACACTACCTCACTTTTTCAATATATTATTTCTGTTTTTGCACGATTTTTAATCTCCAGTTATACATTCTGGTTACTTGATTTTATTTATTATTTATTTTCTTTGTTGTTTTATAGCATTGAGTATGGGAGTTGCAAACTCATTTGCGCTGTATTGGTGCATGACAAATTGTACTATGCAATGACAATAAAGATAATTCATTTCATATACTATAACTGATTGATTTGTTTTCTTCTATACTGTGTTGCACTGAACTGCTGCTGCTAAGTTAACAGATATCACGACACACGCCGGTGGTAATAAACCCGATTCTGATTTCAGAACTTATATTCGCTCCTGGAGAGCTGTGGCCGAGTAAATACTTCATGGCAGCCCTCAGCACGGGACTTACAGGGGCAGAAAAGGAAAGTTACCTTAGAGAGGGCTGCAACCAGTCACTCCCCAGCAGAGCAGCACCGCCGCCAGCTCAGCGCGGATGGGAACTGGGAGGCAGTCGCCCGGAAGTGAAGACGCGTGACACCGGAAATTAATGACTGTGGGTCGATAAGGCGCTGCAGCTCCGCGAGGACAACAAATAAACAACGACCGCCGCCGAGGGGGAAGAGGAAGCTAGCGGGAGAGGGTTGTTATAGTGGGTAGCTCCAAACCCATCCAGCTCGGGCCCCGAAGGCGGCCGCGTTACGAGTCCGGGGGTGTTGGGGCCCGGCGCGCAGCGATGCCTCGCCCCGGGTTATGGGTGAAGATGCGGAGCGAAGGGGAGTAAGCGGAGGCCCTGATCCCTAGGCGTGGTACGTATTACCTCTCCTCGAGCAGCCGGAGCGGTGCGCTTGTGCGGCCGGACAGGCCCCAGAGCCCGGCGGCTGGCGCCCTGATCCGAGGGGCTGGGCCGAGCCGGGGAAGAGGCTTGTCTGATGGTCTGGGTGACAAGCACCACCTCCTAGCCAATCCTTTCCTTCCCTCTCCTCTCCAGAGTTACCGATGCTTCAGCTTTCAATTCATTCGTTTTCATTTCACTTCCTTGCTCGTACTCTGAATAAGGGAGTTTGTTCAGTGCCCTAACTTCACTGTACAAATTAAACTGTTTGCATTGCGATAAAGTCGGAGTCGAGGTTATTACCATATGCACAGGTGCAATAAAAACCTTAGATGTAGCAGTATTACAGGTATGTAAATCAGATATGCAGCATCCACAAGAAAAGTATGCAAATAATATATCATTATTACATTAAATAACCCAATAAAACAAAAAGGTCGACTATAGTGATTCTCACAGGTAAGTGAGTGTGTATTAAAAAGCAGCGCTTCACGGGATTTTTGGCATTTGAACAGGGGCCAATCAGCGATCGGGATTCATTAACAAGGGCACATAAATACGCAAGGACAAAGGGTGTGGCCTTTGTTGGCGGGACAGTGTTAGAATGGGGATTTGTGGCTTTAGCTTTTTGACGTTTCACCGAGGAGAGACTCAGCTTCTTGAATGATCCGGAGTTCATCTAATTCCAGCTCCAACTCCTTAACCTCGAGTGTTACAAGCTGCAGCTGCCTTCCTGCAGTTGAAGTCATCAGGGACGCTGGAGATCTCGCTGTCTTTCCACATCCAGCAGGGGGAGCATTCTACTGTCTTGCGTGGCATCCCTACTGTTCTATCTGTGCAATTATAAAGAAGAAAACAATAAATAAACAAATCTCCCACCAGCTTTTCATCTTCTCTCAGTCAAGCCTCCCCTCTTGTCTCACTCTCATGGGCCACTGTTCAAAGACTGAAAATCCCTGGAAGCTCTGCTTTTTAATGCACACTCGCTGACCTGTGTGAGGCACTCTTCTCTCACTGTTCATCATCCCCGAGCTTGTTCTGTTATTACACAGTGCAATGGTTAGGAGGGATTTGGACTGGCAGTGTTCAACTTTGAATCATGGTATTATGTCAAATCTAGATAAGGATAGCTTTTGCTGATCATCGCATACCACTGATGAATCACAAAGTCACAGAAGAATTGATGACAGTGAAGGTGCACAGATTTAGATGGGGGTTTTCATTGTCCATCACAGGGAGTTGTTCTGCAGGTTGAACTAGCAGAATCCTAATGTTTATAACCACATAGTTGAGTAGCAGGTGGTGGGGAACAGTCAAGGAGAAGTGCTGCTTAACCATTTCCTCACCAAATTTTGCAGAAATTCACAACAGGACTGCTGAGAGATTGGCATCAATACTGAGCTGATGACACATCTAGCACTTCCAAGCTGAGGTGCATCCATGAAGTACCTTGTCTCTTTAACTACACAATTATTACACATCACAATCTGTAATCTCCATCAAGACACAGGATCAGCCTTGATTCTGTGAGAATGTAGAAGCACATGTCAGGAGTAGCATTTGCAATTTCTTTAAAAATAATTTAATAATGCATACTCTAACCAGTGGAAAAAGCTGATGAATGGATTATTGGTGAGGTGCCTCAATTCCTCGTTGATAATTTAAGACTGATGGGCAGTTATTGGCAGGTAAGCCAGTTTATTATTATCGTCTGTGAACTGTGTGGTCAATTGACTAGTGTCAGATGGATGGAAATAAACATTCCAGAAGCACTGTGTAAGAGCTGCAGTCCCGCACCTGCAATGTTATGAACGGTAGTGGTGAACTGCTTAAATTAGTAATATCCCATTGTAAACTATGGGGAGCCCAGAGAGTTCAGTGGTTCCATTTATTATCAGTAAATGTATTCAATATACAACCTGAAATCCTTGCTGTTCACAGACATCCACAAAAACAGAAGAGTACCCCCAAAGAATGAATCACAGTAAAAAACAGAGCCCCAAAGCCCCCTTCTCCACCCCCACGCACAAGCAGCAGTAAAGCATCAACCCTGTCCCTCCCCCACACCCACTTAATTTGGCACAAAGCATCAGCACCCGAATTGCTTGTCATTGATGGCCTGTTTGATTTGTAGGCCAACAAAAATTCCTTCCTTAATCTTGGCATCAGTTATTCTATGAAACGTGTCTCAAAAATTGAAATCCTTCATGAAATTTGCCTGGTGACAGCAGATTCCATCTTGGCAGTCTTAAACCCAGTAATTCTGCTTTTGTCTTTGACAAATCCAAGTCTCTGACCAGGTCATTTAACTGAGATTGAGTTATTGGATGAGGCTCACTCGATATAAAGGCTTCACTCTATCAATGACGTTTTCCATTCTTGGCTCATGCATCATGGCATCTTTGACTTCATGTCTCTGGCGGCTTCAGTGCTGAAAGACTATTGTCATGTGGCACAGGTCTCATAGCTGAAGGGGCATTTGGATATTTAATGGATTTCTTGTTTTTAGCAGAGAAAACAGACACACTGGTCAGACAGAAGTAGCAGTCTGTCACATGATCCTTCTGCTCTTGCCATATCATTGGGACAGCGAATGACATTGACTTCTGTGTATCTCTGAGCCAAGTTCTTAAGATCAGCTGTGCATGTTGCACAGCAAATGTGCAGAGCCTGGGCTTTGTCTTGGTCTCCAATTTTGCACCCAGAATAGAGGTCATAGGCTTTCTTAAGAAGAAGAGTCATGCTGCATCCTTGAAATTTAAGTGTATACTTGTCACAAATATAACAGGAAATATCGCGGCTGTTGCAACATTGGTGAGACATTTTACTTTCACAAATACAACTGAAAATACAACTACTTTTATTATGATGCGTACACACAATATGCTATGTATATAGAGTATGCACATCAACGTGATCACAAAGCAATATACATGTAAACATACAATACATAGAATGGTGCGTGTGTGAGATGCTTTTATAGTCTTTCTAAAGCCTATCCTGCCATGCCTAAGCATGCCCAGGCACGCCTGGACAAGATAGAAAAATTTCCAGCTTACATTATGGGCAACATTTTAATTGGTTTGAATTATGAATTGAAGTATCAAATATAAGCTTTTTTTTAAAAAAAGGTACACACTAGGGAAATTTAATGGCGATTTTCATGATCAGCAGCTCAAAATCCATAAGATACACCCAGAAATACTGAGGAAGCAAAATCTTTGTTGTTACTGACATATGTCAGGAAATTTGTTGTTTTGTGGCACTAGTTAAAAATACTTAAAAATTTCCACAAGTTACAAAATTAATTAATGAAAATAGGCAAAAAACGATATTGTTCATAGGTTGATGGACCAGAAATGTGAGATTGGAGAGGAAGAAGTTCATAAAACGTTGAGTGTCTGCATACAGAAGTTTATGTGTAATGAAGATAAAATGCTTACCATTGAAACATCCATCATCTTTGTAATCAAATAAGGAGAAAGCAGGGGTTGTATGTGGAGATGGATAAATTGAAAAAGTGAACGATGATTTCTCCAACAGCCTGAGAAAAAAAATGTTTGTTCTCAGTTCTTTGTGCTCATTTCTGTGAAAGAATAAAAAATATTCTGAAGAGGATTCTTTGAAAGTTATTTAAAAAATTGCAATGTTGTTCATTAACATCCAATTTAAATTTATACAGGTCTAACATAGGCTGCTTCTTAGGGGAGTATAGTTTAAGTAGTATGTCAGGCAACAAGAGAAAAGTCAACATTTGCTGGGAATTATTAATGCTGCATTTTAAATCAGGTAAATTTCTCTTTGTGACAATTGGAACTTTTAATATAACAAATGCAGATCTGTCAATTGTGAACTTATCCCAAGATCTGAAGAGAGCTGCTGATCAAAGACAGCAATAGTAAAAGCACTTGGCATTTTCTTTCAGTAGTTTGTAAACAAATACTTACTGCACCTGTTCCGATTTGTAACACTTGGCATGATTTTGTTGCACCTCTAACTTGTCATGGCATAGAGTCAGCTGCCTTATACTTTTTTGTGTTTCTCTGTGTCACATTTGTTTGTTAGAAATCTTGCATGTTACACTTAATTACATCTCTCTGAAATGACTCCTTTCTCTAGTTAGTCGTGCTTTTTTTTAATGCCATTAGACCACGGCCACTAGGTGGCTGTGTGGATAAAGTTAAGGCATCCAGTTAGAGTGTAATGTTGCGTAGATAAATTTTTTTATACAAACATGTTTTAGTGCTTATGTATTTTTTATTTCCCTGCAAACCATTGTCTTGGCCCATTTTTTCAGTTACCAGAAAATTGAATGGCAGCAGGAATATTTCAACATTATTTTGTGTATTGCAAGCTAATACTTTACAAAATTGCATTGACAGCCTGTGTGCTAATCTCCGAATGTCAGTGCAGCACATTGTATACTTTAGAAATATAATGATAATTGCTTGTGGCTTGCATCTTTAGCTTGAACATTAATGTATGATGCACTGAAAGAAATTGTTGCCTTTTTGTTACATGCCATCTAGGAAATGTCATATTTTTCAATTATGTACTTAAATAATTTTCCTATTCTTTCCATCTTTAAACCAGCAAATTCAGGAATATCCCCTGTGTCTTTCCTGACGCTGTATGCATTTGCAGTCATATACGGCATGCAATAAAATGTATTTTATTTTGTGTCACATTAATAATTTCCAAATAAATCTAGTCTGTGTAAAAATAATTTAGAAAAGCCAGTTCTGTACCTGAGGATAATCTACTGCTTTGGTGCTTAAGGATTTTGGGCTATGTAGATAATAGATTTTACCTAAAAATCTTATTGTTGTCTATTCTATCATTTCAAGTAGTGAGTGTGTAATATTTTTACGTCATTCAGATGCATGCCCTGCCACCACTTTTGATCCCTAGAAGTTTCACACTATCTAGTGCAAAGATCACAATAAAACAAAATCTAAACCTAATATTTGGTAGTTGGGTCATTCTCTTTCTTTCCTAGCAGAAACCTGTAACACTGTTTAGCTGTTTTTTCATATTTTGTGAGAAAATGCATTGCCTTATGCTATTTGTCAATGAGCTTTCTATCTCCTGCTCCTTCATCAGAGAGCCCATTTGCTTCCAACTTTGGTAAATAAACCGTTTTACTCTTACTAATACTAAAAGCTCTAGATCTTGGGAGTTACTCTTTGTCATCCTCCCCAGTCCTGTTCAACTCTGCCCTGTGTATCTTATCACAGATATTGTCCCTGATTTTGTGTTGACTTCCCAATTTTTGTGTTAGGTTCACAGTCTTATCCTTGCGTATGTTTGCTGCAAGCATTCTTCCATCCTGTGATTGTTGGTTGTTCTCAATTTGATACCACCATAATCCCACACTCTATGCTTTTTTCTGCTACAAGCACCTTTTCATTTCTCTTAAGGCCCTGAGGAAAACCTTCCCAGAACTCAGCTCCATGTATTACAATCTGTTTGATGTTAAGTGGCATTCACCCTTATAATTCCCACCCATAATGAAAACTATGTGAAAAAGAGTTTGCTGAAGTATTACTAATGCACTTACCATGTGTATCTCTTGGAGATTTTAAAATTAGTACAAAGTACATTTCTTAATGCATGTATGCATTTCTAAATGACAATAAAAGAGGACTGAGTGTTCTCATAATCTAATCTAATCTAATCATTGAAGGAATTGAGAAAATCCTAACATAAATGGTGTGATACAGTTGCAAGAAAAAGTTTATGAACTCTTTGTAATTACCTTGTTTCTGCATTAATTACTCATAAAATGGCGTCTGATCTTCACCTGTCACAATAATCGACAAATGCAATCTGCCTAAACTAATAGCACACAAACAATTGCACTTCTCTTCAATACCGAGTACCAATTTGTAAGACATTAGGTTATCCAAACACTCTGCACTCTATGCACTGTCCGGACCTGACTTTGTCAGTACACAAAGTACAGTTAAATTTTTTTCTGTGTCTATAACTATAAGCTGTGGAGATCAATGTCATTCAGTTAAAAACTTGAGTGTGGTGTGCTATTTTTTAAAATCCCATTGAGGTTCTTTAATGGAATTAAAATAATGATTCATGATGCATCTTGTAATGTAACCTTTTTGTTTTGCATCCAGTAATGTAACCTTTTTGTTTCTCTCCCCACCCCCCTCCCAAATAGAGAGTAACAATGCCGGGGAAGCTGAAAGTCAGGATTGTGGCTGGCCGTCACCTGCCGGTTATGGACAGGGCCAGTGACCTCACAGATGCATTTGTAGAGGTTTGTACACATAAACAAAATTGACTGGAACGTAATGGTTGATTTTACCAGGCTACCGTATGGTACATTGGTCAGTACAAAGATAACTCACCATGCCATGAATTTAATGTTTTTAATTTCAGTGGGTGTCCATGAATAAGTTTGTTGGAGTCATCAGCACATAATTTAGGCTGACACTTCATTCCATTCCCAAAATCCGGGGTCAAGCTGCGGTCTCTGTTGAGATTGCAGCTCTGCCTTTTTTTCCAAGTTTTGTTTTTGGTTTGTAGGGATGGTTTTGGCAACAGAGAAGGGAGTTAGGAGTCAGGTTAGGGTTCAGGGACAGGAATATGGGGGAATCAGAGGACAAGCCTGAGTCTTAACCTAAAGACGTGTGATAAATCTGAATAAATAAGGATAAATAAATAAGTGCTATTGCCAGGACATTGAAATGAAATCCTGCCTAATTTCTCAAGTGGTTGTGAAACTCTTCATGGCAAGAGAACTTGAAGTTGAAGCACAAGAGAATAGGAGTAGGCCATCTGGTCCTTCACACCTTCCCTGCCATTCAGTATGATAGTGGCTCATCTGTGTTAGTCTCAATTCCTACACCAATTTCCTAATCCCCTATTTCCTCAATTTTGTCCATATATTGTCCCTCTATCTCCATCATAAATATATCAAGTCAAGTCACTTTTTATTGTCATTCTGACCATAACTGCTGGTACAGTACACAGTAAAAACGAGACATCGTTTTTCAGGACCATGGTGCTACATGGAACAATACAAAAACTACACTGAACTATGTAAAACAACACTAAAACTACGCTAGACTATAGACCTACCCAGGACTGCATAAAGTGCACAAAACAGTGCAGGCATTACAATAAATAATAAACAAGGCAATAGGCACAGTAGAGGGCAGTAAGTTAGTGTCAGTCCAGGGTCTGGGTACTGAGTCTGATGGCTTGGGGGAAGAAACTTACGTAGTCTGGTCGTGAGAGCCCGAATGCTTTGGTGCCTTTTGCCAGATGGCAGGAGGGAGAAGAGTTTATATGAGGAGTGTGTGGGGTCCTTCATAATGCTATTTACTTTACGGATGCAGCGTGTGGTGTAAATGTCTGTAATGGTGGGAAGAGGGACCCTGATGATCTTCTCAGCTGACCTCACTATCCGCTGCAGGGTCTTGCGATCCGAGATGGTGCAATTTCCAAACCAGGCAGTGATGCAGCTGCTCAGGATGCTCTCAATACAACCTCTGAAGAATGTGGTGAGGATGGGGGGGGGTGGGAGATGGACTTTTCTCAGCCTTCGCAGAAAGTAGAGGCGCTGCTGGGCTTTCTTTGCTATGCAGCTGGTGTTGAGGGACCAGGTGAGATTCTCCGCCAGGTGAACACCAAAAAATTTGGTGCTCTTAACAATGTCTACGGAGGAGTCGTCGGTGTTCAGCGGAGAGTGGTCGCTCCGTGTCCTCCTGAAGTCAACAACCATCTCTTTTGTTCACATTCAGAGACAGGTTCTTGGCTCTGCACCAGTCCATTAGCCACTGCACCTCCTCTCTGTATGCTGACTTAACGTTCTTGCTGATGAGACCCACCAAGGTCGTGTCATCGGCGAACTTGATGATGTGGTTCAAGCTGTGTGTTGCAGCACAGTCGTAGGTCAGCAGAGTAAGCAGCAGTGGACTGAGCACACAGCCCTGGGGGGCCCCCGTGCTCAGTGAGATGGTGTTGGAGATGCTGTTTCCGATTCGGACTGACTGAGGTCTCCCAGTCAGGAAGTCGAGGATCCAGTTACAGAGGGAGGTGTTCAGGCCCAGTAGGCTCAGCTTTCCAGTCAGTTTCTGAGGAATGATTGTGTTGAATGCTGAACTGAAGTCTATGAACAGCATTCGAACGTACGTGTCTTTTTTGTCCAGGTGGGTTAGGGCCAGGTGGAGGGTGATGGCAATGGCGTTGTCTGTTGAGCGGTTGGGACGGTACGCAAACTGCAGGGGGTCCAGTGAGGGGGGCAGCAGGGTCTTGATGTGCCTCATGATGAGCCTCTCGAAACACTTCATGATGATGGATGTGAGTGCAAGGGGACGGTAGTCGTTGAGGCAGGACACTGAAAACTTCTTCGGCACCGGGACAATGGTGGCAGCCTTGAAGCACGTAGGAACGATGGCGCTGCTCAGGAAGATGTTGAAGATGTCAGTGAGAATCTCTGCTAACTGGTCTGCACATCCTCTAGGCACTCTGCCAGGAATATTGTCTGGTCCAGCAGCCTTCCATGGGTTGACCCTGCACAGGGTTCTCCTCACATCGGCCACGGTAAGACATAGCTCCTGGTCATGTGGAGGAGGGGTGGTCCTCCTTGTCGCCACGTCATTTTCCGCCTCGAAACGAGCGTAGAAGTTGTTCAACGCATCTGGGAGGAAGACATCACCGGCACAGGCAGGTGGCGTCTTGTAATTGGTGATGGCCTGAATGCCCTTCCACATGCGCCGCGTGTCGCTGCTGTCCTGGAAGTGGCTGTGGATTCGCTGGGCGTGTGCACGCTTTGCCTCTCTGATGGCCTGGGACAGTTTGGCCCTTGCTGTTGTTAGGGCTGCCTTGTCACCTGCTCCGAAGGCGGAGTCATGGGTCCTCAGCAGCGCACGCACCTCCGCGATCAGCCATGGCTTCTGGTTAGCATGTGTAGTGATGGTCTTGGCCGCAGTGAGGTCATCGATGCACTTGCTGACGTAGCTAGTCACTGATGCCATGTACTCCTCTAAGTTGGTAGAGTCGCCATCGGTTGCAGCCTCCCTGAACATGTGCTCAAAGCAGTCTTGAAGAGCAGAGATGGCTCCTGCTGTCCAGCTTTTCACCTGCTTCTGAACTGGTCTGGAGCATCTGACCAGCGGTCTGTATGCTGGGATTAGCATAACAGAGATGTGGTCTGAGTAACCGAGGTGGGGGCGGGGCTCCGCCCGGTACGCATCGGGAATGTTTGTGTAAACAAGGTCCAATACATTCTCCCCTCTCGTTGCAGAGTCCACCTTCTGATGGAATCTGGGGAGCACCCACTTAAGGTTCGCATGGTTAAAATCTCCGGCGACATTAAACCGTCCATCAGGGTGTGCGTTCTGCAGTTTGCTAATAGCCCCAGAGTGCCTCCTTAGCATTAGCGTTGGGAGGAATGTAGATACCAACTATAAGGACAGTGGTGAATTCCCGTGGTAAATAAAATGGTCTGCATCTAACAGTCACAAACTCCACTAGCGATGAGCAGTACCTGGAAACCAGCACAGAGTTCTTGCACCATTCTGTCTTGATGTAAACACACAAGCCACCACCGCGAGTCTTACCGGAGAGAGCTGCATCTATGTCTGCTCGAAACAAGACGAGCCTCCATTTTTGTTAGGGACATAGAATTCCAAAGATTCAATATCACAAGGAGGAAGTTTCTATGCATTTTTTAAAAAATGACTAGCCCTTTATTTTGTAACTTTGCCACCTTGTTTGTGATTAGTGAAAATATTTCAGCATCTACCCTGACCACCCAAGGGAGATACTGCTTCCAAATAGAGGTAACATTTATAGTTTTAAGAAAGACTGCAGCTTGGATATTTGTTTTATAACTAAATTTAATATGAATAGATTTTAACAAAGAATGTTGAATACTAATCAAACTATTGTTCCTGCAGGTAAAGTTTGGCAATACAACATTTAAGACCGATGTGTACCACAAATCGCTTAATCCCCAATGGAATTCAGAATGGTTTAAATTTGAGGTAAGGCTTATATCAGTTGGCATCATGTACACTTAAATCCTCTGGCATTTTGCTCTTGATCAGATAAATCACAAATTTAAATTTCATGGACAAAAAAACTTGCACTATCACTCAATTTAAGGCATGTGGGTTTTGATTTGACAGTGAAAGGAGAGCTGAGGTCTCCGTGGCCTATCTTGGTAGCCCAAGTCATCCAGGACTGATGACATAAGCATCTCAGAAGGCATCCAGGAGAGTCCCTTTTTTTGAAATAATAGCAGTATTAACTGGCAATCTTGGCCTTGCATTTACCTCATTATTTTGCCCTGAAACCCTATTGGGTTACAGATCCTCGTGAAGGAAGCAAGAGTTGACTTTCCCTGGTATAACTTCCGGAAGACTTAAAAAGATTAAACTCAGATTAAGGGTCTTAGCCCAACAAGTTGATTGTTTATTCCTCTCCATATGCTGCCTGATCTGCTGAGTTCCTCCAGCATTTTCTGGTTGTTCCTCTGAATTTCCAGCATCAGCAGAATCTTTTGGGTTCAAAATAGTAATGTTGCAGTCTGATCTAACGGACAGGTGATTCCAGAGGAGCTTTGTTTGGTTCACAAGTGTGATAGAGGAAAGAATTATCCAGTTGGTAAGCTTAGCTAAGAACACTATTGTTCGTGGGCGCTGCACAGATAGGACAACCTGTAGGAGTAGTGTTTAGTCAGGGGAAGTAATTCATGTATTTTAATAATTGGAAACGTCTTTGCAGGTTGATGATGAAGACTTACAAGATGAGCCACTACAGATCACAGTTCTAGATCATGATACCTACAGTGCTAATGATGCTATTGGGAAAGTGTACATTGATATCGATCCTTTATTATCCAATGAAGCGGCAGCCATTCTTTCTGGCTGGTTTCCAATCTATGACACTATTCATGGTGAGTGCAATTTTTGATAAGTTATGAGTATATCAATATTCTTCTGTTATGCTGAGAATCACTGGTAATGTGCATTAATCATGAGGTCTACAGCTAGAGTTTCTATTTTCATGAATAATGTAACATATGTAGTCCACAAAGCAAACTATCTCAGTTGCAACAGATTGTAGATATCAAAAAGTAAGCCTGTACTGCATCCATAGATTCTCAGTCATGTGAAAGTATTTTCCATTGTTTTGCAATAGCCGTAATTGTGGTCTTGAGATTTATTGCATGGTTATAAAATAGGAAAATGTTTAGTTAACTTTATAATTAATATTCTAAGATCTAAGCTCCAAGATATTTTTTATTGAAGTATAATTTCCTAAACATTAGCCATTACATGAAACCAGTTATGAAAGGGAGCCTAGGCAAAAATATGCAGATACAGGTTTCCCCCGCCATCCGAAGGTAGAGCGTTCCTATGAAACGGTTCATAAGCCGAAATGTCGTAAAGCGAAGAAGCAATTACGATTTATTTATATGGGAAAATTTTGTGAGGGTTCGCAGACCCAAAAATAACCTACCAAATCATGCCAAATAACACATAAAACCTAAAATAATAGTAACATATAGTAAAAGCAGGAATGATATGATAAATACACAGCCTATATAAAGTAGAAATACTTTTCCACAATCATTACTGAACTGTTCTCCGTAGCGAAAATCTCACGCAAGTGCATTGGCAGAAAATTTCACGCAAGCGCTGTTGGCAGGAACACTCTCCCCAGTAATCTTTAAGCTATGAAGCTGCCAAATCATACCAAATAACACGTAAAAATACACAGCCTATATAAAGTAGAAATAATGTATATACAGTGTAGTATCACTTACCAGAATCAGGACAGTGCCGAGCACACAGATGATGGTGTGTTAGACTAAGTCGTCGCAGGTTGGGTAGTGCAGTGGCCCTCACCTTCCAGGCCACCGAGTGATACATTGCCGCGAAGCATGCAGGAATGCAGCAGTAGCTGGGAGGTACACAGCACATCTTTAAGAAAAAAACCAAAATAAACAAGCTAATTAATTAGGTGCCGCCCGACACATAATTGTCGGCCCAGATCAGTGCCGATTTCCGATTGCGTCATCTCTAATCTGGGCCAACAATTACGTGTCAGCGGCACCTAATTAATTAGCACGTTTATTTCGGCTTTTTTCTTAAAGATGTGCTGTGTGCCTCCTGGCTACTGCTGCATTCTCCGCAAATCGGTACAGTATCTATCCGTGGCCTGGGTGTTGGGGTGGTGGGACACTGGGGTATCATCTGTTTCCATGAGGGCAGGCAGCTCATCTTCTCCTATGACTGCCTGCCTCGATGTCGAAGGTCGAGGTTCGTCGTCTGCTGTGGCTGATATGGAAGGCTTGCTTGACTGCTGAGCCTCGCGCATTTTTCTATCACACAGTTCTTTAATAAGGATTCAAACCATCCTGCAAATATCTCCTAAACCGACATACCCTTTCAAAATTAAAGTCGTACTTTATCATTACTCATTCGCTTTCGATTGTTATCCTTTTTTCTTCCAATTGCATCAGTTCTTCATCTGTCAGTTCTTGGTGATGGGATGCCAAAACCTCATCAATATCATGTTCGTCAGCTTCCACAAGCCAAACTCACTTTGTCCTTACTTTGTTCAACACGATCGAAAGGCTTAATTATGTCTAGTTTTACCGTAAGTGTAACACCCTTACGAGCTCTTTCAGGTTTTTCCGATACCATAGAATTCATCTTGCAAACGGCTGCTCACAGGCACGTGTTAAAGCAAAGCAGTTCCAAATCCGGGGGAAAGCGGCTGCTCAGGGCACGCTCTGCCTTTTATCGCGTGCTGAATTTTTTTCGTAACAGTGAAAACACCTTCTGAAAGCGAAAATAGGGTACTAATGTAGGTCTTTCGTAACAGTGAGGTTTCGTAAAGTGAACATTCGAAAAGCGGGGGACACCTGTACTGGGTTCAGGAAATCAGCATTTGGAGAATGGAACATGAGGGTCTGATGTCTGCTGTGGATTTAGACAGCTGTCGGGAAGGATGGGCAATTGTGATCAGGAGCTGGAGGTAGCATTCTGTGTTGTGGACCTGTGACTCAAGGGTATGGTTGCTTGGCGATGGATGGATTGGCATTCTGCATATTTGTGGTGGGATAATAAATTGAACAGTGTAACTGTGAGCCTGGTTTTCATCGCTCAGGGAAGCCATCGGGTAATAACTGTTAGCTCCAGGAACAAGGTGAATTTTACACCCCATCACCCTCTAGGATTAGTAGTAGTCATTCCTGGATACTGAAGGGAACTTTTAGCATGTGCACTCCTTCTCAGCCACAAAAAACAAAGCTAATAGTTAGTCTTCAGGTTTTTGCTTATTTCCTACCTGCCCTGTGATTACTGGGAACTGTCCCCAAAAGCTGTCTTTACTGAGTTACATTAAAATAATCTTTTAAACAGGTATCAGAGGAGAAATTAATGTCATGGTGAAGGTAGATCTCTTCAATGATTTGAACCGCTTCAGACAATCATCGTGTGGAGTCAAGTTTTTTTGCAGTAAGTTTGTCCTATATTGGTCAGTAATTTTATGAACTCATAGACTCATTGTATGTATAATTTATTAACAATTTACAAGTTGTCCATCTGAGTATACATACATCTTCCTGCAGTGCCAGTTTTTTCTTTCAGGAACAAGATTTTGACTGTGTTGATCTGTACAAAATTGAATGCTGTAGAATAAATTACTTGCTATCTTTTTGCCCAAATTTGTTCCCATCTTCCTTGATTGAACCTTTCCAATGAGCAGTGTCTACTGTACCAAGATGGCACTGATCCCCGTCAGTAAAGATGTCTTAGAGCTAATTGATCTGCTCAGTGTCTTGACTTGTCCTCTTTGCACATGTCAAGGTGAAACATGGATATTAAGTTCAAGTTTAAGTTTAATTGTCGTTCATCCATACACATGAATACAGCCAGACAAAACAGTGTTCCTCTGGGGCTAGGGTGCAAAGCACAGAACCAATAGTTGCATACAGCACACAGTACATATATTATACATATAATTATGATAGTGGAAAAACATAGTTACCAAAATAATTAAAAATAAAATCCTAATATAATCCCAAGTCCCTGAGTATTAGTCTGCAAATTGATGGTGCATGAATGTTGCCCTAAGCCATGTTTCAATCCAGTTTGTCTCACCGAGTGAACACTGGAGGACAGGACCAATGGTAGGGCCCAGCGCGGAATCCAGCGGGACACAGCCGTCTCCGGCCTCCTCTTCCTCAGTGACTGCAATAAATGACCCCAAGGCAAGAATGAGGGGCTAGTCCATGCCACAATTGAGGCGGGGAGCTGCACGACCATTGGTCCCACCAATGATCCAGTGAATCTGGCTCGGAGTATTTTACATTACCGATGCCTAACGGGGTCTTGCAGTCACAACAAAAGCATCCAAGACAATCACCCTCACAGTCTGTTAAATTGCGCTCCACGTACCACCTCTGTTGCCTTTTCCTGGGCGGCTGAAGCAGGCTGCAACATGGTGGGCAACAAGTCCAGTTCCACCGCTACTGAGTAACTCACTGATGGGTAGACTTGCAGGACGTTGTTCTCAATATCCAGCAGTCTTGTGATCATGAAAAAGACGTAAAGGACAAACAGTCATACCTTAGGTTTTTTTGAACCCAGCCAGGCTCCTGCACCGCCCAACCTACTTGAAGTTACCTGATGGTTCCTGAAAGTAGAGGACCTCATAGTCATAGTCATAGTCATACTTTATTAATACTACCTACCTACTATATGCCTCCACTAACTTTTCACTATTATCCTGCTGTACAGTTCTTCACTTTCCTGGTTACATTCTGCTTAACTACATTAAGAGAATTAACCATGTGAACTTGCCTCTCATTCATGCATTTGTCTTCTCTGATGTTCCCCGGTAATCTATCCTTCCCTTTGTCTCATTTCTGTAGGTTGCTCTGACTGATGTCAGAGGAAACCTGGCATCAGTGTCAATGATGATATTATCTCTGCTTTCCTTCCACCGCTCCCCTGTCTCCAGTTTGTCAGTGTACCATGTTGTCGTCCAGTACTTGATGAACATATATTTCTTATTAAATGCTTCTGTCTGCAACTGAACAGGATTATTCCCAACAGCAGTGTGCTCACAGAAAGGTGTAAATAATCTGTAGGCCAAACAATTCTGTAGTCACACAGATGTGTGTTTTTCTCCCCACAGCTACATCCATTCCCAAGTGCTACAAAGCAGTAACAATCCATGGATTTGTTGAAGAATTAGTAGTAAATGAAGATCCTGAGTACCAGTGGATCGACAGGATACGTACACCCAGGGCATCGAATGAAGCTAGGCAGAGGCTAATCTCTCTAATGTCAGGTAGAAAATCTTGCTGATTGTTGGCAAAATTTTTACTTAATAAAAACATTTTTTAGAGCTTATTTGAAACTGTGGCCTCATCATGAGAAATGTTAACGTGGATTGCGGAAACAAATTTTGAACCAGGGATGGGTGCTGCAAATAAAAGATAATACTTATTGATAGTTAACAGCCAGTTCTGGAGTCTGTATGAGCATGAGTTGATCTAGCAGGGTGCAACAGAAAGTGCTGGAAATACTCAGCAGGTCAGGCCACATTTGTTGGGAAGAGAAAGTTAATGTTTCAAAGACTCCATATAAAGCATGTAGAGGTTCATTCTTATTAAACCATGTAACCAAAGCAGGCAGACATACATACATAGTCTCAAATGCAATTCATGAAATATGCATTTGGCAAATTAATAATGAGGACTTTGGAAGTTTCTTCAGAGACTTGATTTGCCACCTTGGACCTCATCTGCTGATTCCCACTTGTGTTTGTTGATTCACAACATAATGTTAAGATAGGCAGTGCACAGTGTGGGTGTTTCATGGGATTATGGCACTGAAACAGGCCATTGAGCTCAGCCAGTCCATGCTAACAGCAGTACTGAGCCTTCTCCCATCCTATTATCAGCTAAACATCTATCTGAAGCATCCTTCACTTTTTTTCCTTTGGGAATACAGCGTGGCAGGTTCAGATAGTGGTGTCTCCAAAGAGGTTGATTTTGTTCTGTAGTTGTTTTATGCTTTGCTTCACTCCCACTGCTGATAATATTTTGTTTCTATTGCTTTCTCACTCTTTGAACATGCTCTCACTCTTTAATCATGACCTCATATTGTCCCATTTTACCATCCTGTGGTATCACTCCTCAAATTTGACCCACTTTTTAAAAAAAATTTACTCTCTCACTCCTTGTTCCTGCTTTCTGTTCTTGCTAACTCCTGTGTACTCTGGGTTGCATTTTTTTCAAATTGCCAGAATAGCACCTCTTTCCTCACTTCATCAAATAACGGGACATCATGATGCAGCTATGAAATCACTGGCTAGACTACATTTCGGGTATGCTATTTAATTTGGTTGCCACCCTAAAGGAAGAATGTAGCAGGAAGAGAGATTACAAAAAAGATTCACTAGAACATTGCCTGGACGGCAGAGCTATAGCTATTAGATTGGAGAGGGCGGGCCTTTCAGCCCATGATGTTGTGCCAACATTTTAACCTACTTCTAAGATCAATAACCTTTCCCTCCTACATGTCCCTTCCCCTTTTTTATATCATCCATGTGTCTAAAAGTTTCTTAAATGCTCTAATGCATCCGCCTCTAGTAGGGCATTCCAGGCACTAACCACTCTTTACCCCTGACATCCTGCCTTATACTTTCTTCCAGTCATCTTAAAAATATGCCTCTTCAAATTAGCCATTTCTGTAGTGGGAAAAAGTCTCTGGCTCTCCAAACAATCTATGCTTCTTTTCATCTTGTACACCTCTGTCAAGTCACCTCCCATCCTCCTTTGCTGGAAGAAATAGGAGTGGCTGGTTTTATTCTCAACAGAATGTAGGAAGCTGAGAGTGGCCTGATAAAGGTTTACGAAATTACCAAGGGTATAGATAGGATAGATAAAGTTCTCCCAGGGCAGGAGAGTCCAGAACTAGAGGACACAGGTTTATAATGAGAAGGAATAAATTCTACAGGTTATCTGGAAGAGCTGCAAGAGATGTTGATGGAAGTGGTGGAGTCAGGTACAGTTACTATGTTTAAAAGGCATTGAGACAGGTAATTTGATGGGAAAGGCATCGAGGGAAATGGGCCTAATTCAGACCATTTGGCAATAGTATAGATGGACAAGGTGGGCTGAAAGGGTCTGTTTCTATAGTAGACAATTCTATGATAGTTCTTTTCCCTTCTCCCCCCCACCCCACCAAATTTACAGATTTTGTACTTGGTTTAAGTAGTATTCCAAGGAACTATTCTGCTTATTATATTAACAAAAGTCTTTTGTGTTCATGACCAAAGTTCTAAATACCTGAGTTAATTTGTTGATTTGTATCTGTACTAATTTGTATCTGTACTGGATTTGTATTCTATGAAAGAGTTGGTTTCAAAATAATCCATTAGCTGAAGTGGTAGTACCTTACTGCATCAAAACAATACCTGTGATTAGAGTTGTACAGTGGATTCCAATTAATTGGGCCTTTGGTTAACCAGGACAGCTACTTACTTGGGACAACTCTTAAAGATCAAAAACTAATCGACAAAGTAGCCAGGATTCCCTTTGTTTATTTGGGACACCATGCCACTTGATTGGGACAGGGGGTTGTTGCTGAACAGTTTCTAACTTGTGTGGCCGTGAGGCACTACACCATGCCTGGAGAGAATACTTTTTAAATTGCATCAGTTGTGCATACTTGTGTCCATATTGACATTGATACAAAAAGCAGTGATTTTTGGTCATTTTGTTTTTCACCTTGACTTTAAAAAAACACTTCGGACCCTTACCAACATGCCACAAAAAGATTTGACACTAACCGAAAAGTTACCCTAAGTGTCTACATTGATTTTATTCATTTACAGTCAATGAAAAGAACATGGCAGCATTCAGTGAATTAATTCCTTTATTGATAACTTATGAACTAATGTACAGATTTATAGTACTGTAGTAGAATTGATAATCTAATTTGTTCTATATTTCATTTAAATACATAATTTGTTGCTCATTTAACTGGTGGTTTGTCTTTTTTTTAATACATTTTTAACTATTTCCAGCCACTAAATCAGGCCAAAATATACTGGTCCTGATGTGTCCCAATTAACTGGAATCCTCTGTATTTTGGTCACAACCTGCAACATCCACTGTAAATGTGTCATAATTCAAGTGCTGCTAGGTTATTCTGAAACATCAGTTTATCTTGTTATTTTCTTTGATGCTTGTTCACATGGTTATGTTTGTGTTGATAGTAAAACAAAATTGACACTAAATAATTTGATTAATAGGTGAACTGCAAAGGAAAATTGGCCTCAAGGTTCTTGAGATGGGAGGCAATGCAGTTGTGGGCTATCTACAGTGTTTTGACTTGGAAGGAGAATCTGGGCTAGTGGTACGTGCTATTGGGACTGCATGTACACTGGATAAACTGAGTAATGCCGCTACATCAATTCCACCTCCATGTGGTTCTCCATCCAAAGACCTGAAAGAGTAAGTATAGTATAAGGCTACAAGTATGTGTAATCTCTCTCTCTCTCTGCATTATTTCTCTTCTGTTGCATGCAAGACTTATGCCTGTTCCACATGTACTTCAATTATATTTGAGCATGGCTGAATACAAAGACTCATTGTAGTTGTAAATCCCATTTACTCTGAAATCCCTTAAGAAAATTAATGGGCGCTAACCCAAAGATTCATTAGTATAAAGCTCAACAGCAAGAAGGTATAAATGGTCCTTCAACCATTGCAGTAACAATGCCATCTTTGTCATGAAAATTTTATAACTTATGCCAAATATTCAGAGTTTATGAACAATTATGAACATTGAATACATTTGATTATTCTGTTGCTCCTAGTTTTCTGATAGATTTTTGTTCCTGGTTTTGGGATGTCATGTTGCAGTTGTACAAATAATTGTTTAAGCTACAAATGGACTACTGTGTGCAGTTCTGTTGGCATACAATAAAAGGGATGTAATTAAGCTAGAGAGGATGCAAAAGGTGTTCATTTGAATGTTGAGTGGACTGGAGGGTTTAGTTTCTAAGATGAAGCTGCATTCCCTGGAGTGAAGGAGACTGAGGGTTGACCTTATTTATAAAATTGAGGAGTATAGATATGGCAGATTACCACAGTTTTTTTTTCTAATTTTAAGGAATTAAAACTAGAGTCTAGGTTTAAGATGAAGAAGGAAAGATTTGAAGGGGATCTGAGATAGGTATTTTTCACACATTGTGGGTATATGGGACAAAGTGCCAGAAAGGGTTACAGGTATTACAATCAGTAATTGGACAGGATCATGAATTGAAAAGGTTTGGAAGAATATAGACCTAACGCAGTCACGTGGCATTGGCATAGGTGGTCACCACTGCAGCATGGACAAGGTGGTCTGAAAGGGCCCATTTATAAACGTTTGAAGATATAAACTGCTTTGTTACTCCACTAATCTTTGTAGTATTGGCTCAAGTTACACTTTCTTAATTTTGATACTCGTGATGAGCTGGTGGTTAAAATTTCAGCCGTCAATATTAGAGAAAACAGTGTCATGCAGAGTATTCAAAACACTGCAATAAGGATGCAAAGTGTCTTCAAGTGTGCTTTTTTAAAACTTGAAATTGCTTTCCTTTTCTCTTGAAAGTGTTGTTATTTAGCTAGGTGTCATTCTGGGCTCATAGGTTCATACTAAGGAGCTCCCCTGTGAATCAAGGCAGCAAATATTTGCAATCTACGGATTGTGGCATCACTGGCTATACATCATAAGGTCTTGTAACTACTAATGTACAAATGCATGCATCAGGCATCCCACCCTGCAAAAGCTCATTTCAGGGAGGTAGCACCATCAATTTACGGGAGACTCACGGAACTTCCGGGAGAGGTGGGATGTCTGCAATAGAGTAGCTCCTTAGCAGCTAGCCTGCTAGTTTAAATAACGATAGCTATGCTAATGAACGAATGACACCTGTTAAACTCACCTCAACATGTCTTTTACAGTCTTAACCCACCATGGGCAATAGAATAGTCACTGTTGCAAACAGTGCAGCGAGCAACACTGTCATTAGTTTTGACCCCTATTAGGCAGGGGTACACTTTAGGTAGTCTGGGGTGTCATATGTTTTATATTTTCTTTTTTTGGAACACTCTCCCATCGCGCGCGCGTGTTCGTTCGTTCTCTCTCTCTCTCTCTCTCTCTCTCACATGGTTGCTCTCACGCTCACTCGCTCTCAAAAAAATTGATTTCCAGGATATTGTATATAACTTGCAGGCATCAGGGAGCCATTATTAATATGTGGGAGACTCCCGGAACGTCTGGGAGAGGTGGGATGTCTGATGCATGTACATTCTCACACTTTTACAGTATGTGTCATGAGCTGTTGATGGGGCATGGTGAATCTCATTCATGCTCACTCTCCTTCTGTCAAGGGAGATGAAATTAGTTATATGTCCATGCCTGTGCTTGAACCCTGTCCTTCACCAGTGTTAATAAAAATTCGCAGTTTATTGTAGTTCCTGTATATCCATTAAGTACTCTGATTATCCTGAGCAGTTCAAGCAGCCTGACGAGAAGACAATATTCTGGATCAAGGGTTCTGCATCAGATTTTTCCTTCTCTGGCCTGAAATTCTTTGTTAGGTCAGGTCAATTGTTGCCCCTGATTAAATTGGCTACTTGCCAAAGTCCTGAAAGCTCTTTCTGGTTTAAAAAAAACAGATGAATCCTAAAGCCTGCAGTATTTACAGATTTCAGCCAAATCTATAACAAATACATCCAATAAGGAAAACCCATATCTCTCACTTGCAGTTGTTATTTTAATCATATTTCCCTTCACTCTACATATGGCGTATGAGTGCACTCTTAACTGGCAACTTCATTGGAATCTTGGCTTAAGCATGTTTTTTTTTCTCTTATTTAATATGATTCCTTCGAGACTTTGGAGTGTATTGCGTGATTTTATTTTGTGTGCAAAATTAAATAATTTTGAAAATTTATGACTTCATTAGAGAATGGAAGGGTAGAATTTCTTGTTGCAATGTTTAGCATATAGCAAAGACTTTTTTATATTTAAGGTTCTTAGAAATGTTATGGGGGTCCTCTGATAATATATGCAGAGAATGAAGGCAAACAGAATAAGTTCTTAATATTTTGGAATCTACAAATGAGAATTGTCACTTCAAGAAATCGATACTGATCCTTTTAAGAGCATTCACATCCAGTGGTTAGGTTGTCTGTTTTAATTTTGCAAGATATTTTTAATAGGAAATAGGTGTCATTGCTTTAACCCCTACTATTTGTAGCAAAGCCTCATTGGATTTCTTAATGCATTTTTTTTAGGTGATTTTAAGGCATTCATTTAAATGAATTATTTCTGAGCACAGTGTTGAATTGCTGGAATGTAGTCTATTTGGTTTTCTTTGGCTGCCTTAATCTTATGGCTAATACTGGCATTTGTTTTGAAATGTGCAAGAATGGTAAATTTACTTAGCATCTTTTGTAACACTATGTTGGATACTGATGTTTTTGAGCTGAGGTTCTTCAGAGATCAAGAATGAGGCCTAAAACTTGTTACTTGTGATTGTTTATTAAGAGAGTAGCAAAAGCAGAATCTAGTAGCCAGAGAAAGAGGCTGATGTAATGTGGGTTAGCCTTATACCAATTTGTTAACAGCAATAAATGCTACTCAAGTAATGTGATACCCACAACTGCAACCAAGTTTTACAAAAGCAACTGCAATCACTAGAAATCACAGAATAATCACATGTATATAGGTAAATATATAAAAATACAAACATAAGAAAGTTGAACTACAAGAAAACTAACGATTATACAACCTAATCCAGCCAGGATGCCCTATAGTGCTTTGCAGTTGATGTCCATTGTTGCTGTGACAGTCATCAGCACCCTATTTACAACACACACTCAGTGCTGGAGAAACTCCGCATTCAGGCCTATTTATTAGCAAGTGAATGTGACCACATTGATGTATGCTAGGCATAGCCACCATCGTATCCCATTTCCTTTGGTGCTGTGAGATCTTGGAATTGTGTTGGGAGTTCAAGGCTAAATTGCAAACATTTAGAGAAGCAATGTCAACAAGATGGTTGAAATAGAGAAACAAAATGTGTAAATGAGGAATACACATACTAGGTTTCGGTGAAGGTATGGATAGTAAATGAAGTTATTCTGATCTCCCCTCCCCCTCCCACTTTCAAATCTCTTACTAGCTCTTCTTTCAGTTAGTCCTGACGAAGGGTCTCGGCCCGAAACATCGACTGTACCTCTTCCTAGAGATGCTGCCTGGCCTGCTGCGTTCACCAGCAACTTTTATGTGTGTTGCTTGAAAATTCAGCATCTACAGATTTCCTCGTGTTTGCGTAATTCTGATTTTCATGTCCAGAAAATTAGAGAAAAGTTCTGGGGGGGGAAAAAAATGCCCTACAAAGGAAACTGTATTCCATGAAAGCAGAACAAGTGCTACACATGCCCTTACACTTCCTCCCTCACTACAATTCAGGGCCCCAGACAGTCCTTCCAGGTGAGGCGGCACTTCATCTGTGAGTCGGCTGAGGTGATATACTGCATCTGGTGCTCCTGATGTGGCCTTCTATATATTGGCGAGACCCGACGCAGACTGGGAGATCGTTTCACTGAACACCTACGCTCTGTCTGCCAGAGAAAGCAGGATCTCCCAGTGGCCACACATTTTAATTCCATGTCCCATTCCCATTCTGATATGTCTATCCACGGCCTCCTGTACTGTAAAGTTGAAGCCACACTCTGGTTGGAGGAACAACACCTGACATTCTGTCTGGGTAGCCTCCAATCTGATGGCACGAACATTGACTTCTCAAACTTCTGCTAATGCCCCACCTCCCCCTCGTACCCCATCCGTTATTTATTTATTTATTTATTATATTCTTTTTCTCTCTCTCCTTTTTCTCCCTCTGTCCCTCTCACTATACCCCTTGCCCATCCTCTGGGCTTCCCCCCTTCCTCCTTTTCTTTCTCCCTAGATCTCCTGTCCCATGATCCTCTTATATCCCTTTTGCCAATCAACTGTCCAGCTCTTGGCTCCATCCCTCCCCCTCCTGTCTTCTACTATCATTTCGGATCTCCCCCTCCCCCTCTGGCTTTCAAATCTCTTACTAGCTCTTCTTTCAGTTAGTCCTGACGAAGGGTCTCGGCCCGAAACGTCGACTGTACCTCTTCCTAGAGATGATGCCTGGCCTGCGTTCACCAGCAACTTTTAAGTGTGTTGCTTGAAATTCCAGCATCTGCAGATTTCCTCATGTCTACATTCCATTCTTGTTTTTTTGCTGCTTGCCATGCAAATAATACTATATTGCAGTTTCACTTAGCTGGTACCTCCATTAGCTTTGTCTGTTGCTACTCCCAGCCTGCCTTTCTGTGTTTCTGATTGAACAGATTTGATTTATTATTTTGATAGTAATGTTGGAATGACAGATATTGCTGGATCTCGGGGCTGTACATTGTGGAGATGTACATTTGTGTTGCTATTGATGTCCATTTTGAGCTGGCACATCTGTTGTGAGCCTATCCCATTTAGTATCTTTGTAGTGCCGCAGAACACAGTGAAGTGTGACCTTAGTCTGTTTCTAAAAGTGATCACTTCTGCCAGTACTTTTGTGGACAGGAGTACAGGTTTCCCCTGCCATCCGAAGGTAGAGCGTTCCTATGAAATGGTTCATAAGCCAGAAATTCGTAAAGTGAAGAAGCAATTACCATTTACTTATATGGGAAAAATTTGTGAATGTGCCTCTGATCTGGGCCGACATTTATGTGCCGGGTGGCACCTAATTAATTAGCTTGTTTATTTCAGCTTTTTTCTTAAAGATGTGTTGGGTGCGCCCCAGCTACCGCTGCATTCTCTGTGGCAGTGTATCGGTCCACAGCCCGGAGGTTGGGGTGGTGGGACACTGGGGTGTCATCTCATCGTCGTCTATTTCCATCAGGGCAGGCAGGTCATCTTCTTCTGTGTCTGACTGCCTCGATGTTGAAGGTCGAGGTTCGTCATCTGCTGTGGCTGATGCGGAAGGCTTGAAAAACGACAGTATACTTGACTGCTTATCCTCGTGCATTTTTCTATCATCTCATGCAGTTGCTTCACGTTCAGTTCCCGGACGACTTCACTTTCGGTCCATTCGCTACTGCATTCGGTTTGGATTGTTATCCTTTCTTCTTTCAATTGCATCGGCTCGTCATCTATCAGTTCTTGGTCACGAGATGCCAAAACCTCTTCAACATCATCTTCGTCAACTTCCACAGGCCAAACTCACTTGGTCCTTACTTCGTTCACCACGATCGATATGCTTAATTATGTCTAGTTTTATGCTAAGTGTAACACCCTTACGAGCTCTTTTAAGCTTTTCCAATACCTTAGAGCTCATCTTGCTAACGGCTGTTCACAGGCACGTGTTTAAGCAATGCTGGCTAGAATGCAGTTCCGAGGGAGGAGCTTGGCTGCTCAGGGCACATGCTGCCTTTTTTCGTAACAGTGAAAACACCTGCTGTTAGCGAAAACAGGTAACTAATGTAGGTCTTTCGTAACAGCGAGGTTTCGTAAAGCGAACATTTGAAAAGCGGGGGACACCTGTATCTACCATGGGTAGGCATTGGGAACACAGCCAAGTATCCCTCATGTTAGATCATTTATTACTCACTAGAGAACTAATCTGGTGAGTTGTAGCCTTCAGAATTCAGACATGTTAGTCTGAGATGGTGCTTCGAGGTATTTAATAGTAATGGAGAATGATGTACTGCACCCTGAGTGCATTCTGTGCTGTTGCTACTTTCAGAGCTTCCTCAGAATGTTTCTTGTTATTTTAGAGCAGCTCAGCTAGGGAAGGATAGTGGGTGGAACCTGGAGGAGCTTTCCTTAACTGTAGTTTACCTAATGCCACAAGATTTTATGGGTCTGGAGCCAATGTTGAGGATTTGTGGGGCTACAGATAAAGGAGCCCCACAATGGGTCTTTCTACTGGTTGAATAATTTGTACCCAGCCATTGTAATGGAAAATTGGACATATTTTTTTAATGTATTATTGTGAGTATGACTATTGCCAGACCTCTGCATGACAAGACTAATGGATAGCACTCTTAGTCCAGACAGAAGCTCACAGATGATTGTATGGAGAACTTTACAAAGTCAACTAGTCTCAGGGCAAATTTGCCATGTCTGAATTTGGTGCCTAAGTTAATACCAGGTGGTGTGTCTAATTTTACTCTTTCTCTCTTTTGAGCATGGTGCCAAACTACAAATGAATGGATTACTAGGTTACTTTAGATGGCATTTTGGAGTCCACCACAAGAGCATAGGTCTGGAGATATCAAACTGAGTAAGGATTGCAGTTTTCCTCCTGTGAAAGATATTGAAGAAGCAGGTCCAGGTTGCATTCTTTCCAGAGTTTGGCTGATACCACTGGCTAACACCATACATTTGTTTGACTGTTGGGTTTTAGATTTTGGCTTCTAACCAGCCTGGCCCCTTAATTGAACCTACTCAGGAAATTTCTATGACATCCCATGGTTTGACCTGTTTGAGTTTGGTCAACCCAAGATTTCAATTCCATATTATAATTCTATGTGTGGCATTTTTCAGTTTTCAATGAGAAACAACCCCAATGACGAACCCACAACTTTTCATGAACTTTGCGTCTTTGAAATTGCAATATCCTGGAGTAATTAAGTGGAATAATATAAATGCATTTAAGACTCTGGAGCATACTTTATACTTTATTGTCGCCAAACAATTGATAATAGAGTGTACAATCATCACAGCGATATTTGATTCTGCTCTTCGTGCTCCCTGGAGTACAAATCGATAGTAAATATTAAAAATTTAAATTATAAATCATAAGTAGAAAAGGGAAAGTAAGGTAGTGCAAAAAAAACCGAGAGACAGGTCCGGATATTTGGAGGGTATGACCCATTACATCTAACTCAAGAGATCGAGTCCACTTTCCCATCCTCACACTCCACCTGATTCCCAAGACCCACTCAAGCTGGGTCTGGGTCATTGTGGTACTTTCAACGTGGGACCCAGGACCCCAGGTACCAGCTGAAACTCAACTGAGCCAGGAGCTAAGCACCAGTGGATAAAATAGGAATCAAAGACCCAGATGCCATTCTGGATGTGGTTGGATCTTCTGGACCTCAGTTTAAATATTGGTTCAGATTCAGCTCTTTGGCCAGTTACTCGTGGCTACAAATCTGACATTGTGGAAAGGAGCACCAGGAATGCATGTGGACCTGTCAGTGCAGCAGCATAGGTCAGTGGATAGACAGCAAAGTGGCAATGAAGGAGGGAGCAGAGAGAACCAAGTCATTAAGAACTGTATACATGACTGAAAATTTTAGAATGAAAATAGTGTTAATATTTCTGGTCCAAAAGAACTCTTACAAACTGCCAGTACTATTTTTATTTGAGACTTCAAGCATCTACAGTTTTTGATTAGAGATTTTAGTATAGTTAAAGTTGGTGTTTTTGTGAGTGACCCTTTGAACTAGTTCGGCTCTCCTAATACAAAAATATGTGTACTGTTGATAATGGAGGGGTAGGGTAAGGTTGTCTGTTGATGAAATGAGATGGAGCAACATGGAAGGATGCTTATCTTAGAGCATAAGCATTGGGCAAATTAGGCTGAATTGCTTTCAGGTTGTAAATTTTGTGCAGTTTTCCTCTTTAGTCAGGACAATGTCATTGTTAATTTTCTCATCTTTTTAAAATGTGATCATTGCTATTGATTCATATTTTACTTAGTAATTGAACAGCTTTGGAAATTACTGCAGGTTGAATCATTCTAAACAATCAAAACTTGAAGTGTTATTCATTTGAAACAAATTATGAGTTTGACATGCAACAACTACATATTTTATTAGTTTATGCATTGATTTTGTATATAAATATTGCTCTTTAAAATGATGTGAAATATGATTTGTTATGCATTTTTTAGTTATCAAAATATTCCAATAATAAAATCTAAGGATTTGAGTTCTTGGTTAGTACTGTTAGATTTTTTTGGTTAACTTATCAGATTTGCGTTTTGAACATAATTGTATCATTTCAATCTTGATTTGATAGGTATGAAAAATGCTCTTTTTAAAGCTGGAGAAAGCAGCCAATTTGCTTTTTGTACCAGATGTACTCTCTAATTCTTAAGAAATTAATGCTTGCTAGATATTTATGTCTGCATTTTTCTTAAGCAGCACCTATAATTTGTTGTAAAGAACCTAAAAAAGATTTGGAAAGCTAATCTGTTATTTCATTTTTGACAGTTAATTGTAATTATGCCAGTTATGATTGTATAATTTTTATTATTTAGTTAATTTGTATACTAGTCACTTGAGGGCTGGGATTAGCAGTTAGTAGAGAAAGTTTACCTTTGGCAGATGATAACAACATCCCCACCATGCTCACCATCAACACCGCGGTGCAGCACATGCAGTGTGCTTAGTCCCCCTGCTTTACTCACTTTATACCCATGATTGTGTGGCTGAGTACAGCTCCAATGCTGTATCTGTTTGCTGATGACACCAATGTTTTTGGCTTAATTAGTTGATGACAAGTCGGCATATAGGTGTGCAGGTGAAAATCTGGTTAAATGTTGTCACAACAGCAACCTGTCAGCAAAATCAAAGAACTGATTATCAAATTTAGGAGGAAGAGGTTGTCAGTTCATGAGCCAGGCTTCATCAGGGGATTGAAGATGAAGAGAGTCAGTAGTTTTAAATTCGTTGGCATTATCACATCTCAGGATCTATTCTGGGACCAGCATAAAATGCCATTACAAAGAAGGCATGACAGTGCCTCTACTTTCTTAGAAGTTGGTGTAAATTTTTGGTGTCAGCAAAAACTTTAAACTTCTATAAGTGCACAGTGGAGAGTATCCTGACTGGTTGTATCACAGCCTGATATGGAAACATCACCACCTATGAACAGAAATGCCTTTAGAAGGTATTGGATACAGCCTAGTACATCACAGGAAAAACCCTTCCTACCACTGAGGACATTTACATGGCAAGTGGCCACAGGAAAGCAGCATCCATCATTAAGCACCTCTGCCATCAAGTACATGCTCTCTTCTTGCTATCACCATCAGGGAGGAGGTGCAGGAGCCTTAGGTTCTACACCACCAGGTTCAGGAACAGTTATTACCTACAACCAGCAAGCTCCTGAAACACTCACCACTACTCAACATACAGATTCACTTTCAAGGATTTTTTTTATAACTTGTGTTCTCAGTATTTTGTTTATTTGCAGAATTTGTCTTTTGCATATTGGTTGTGTGTCAGTCTTTGTTTATATATAATTTTTCATAAATTTTATTGTATCTCTTTATTTTCCAGTAAATGTCTGCAAGAAAATGAATCCCAAGACAGTATATGGTAACATATATGTACTTCAATAATAAATTTTACTTAGATTTTGATCTTCCTGAAGTCAATGGCCAACAGTCTCAATTGATTATGTAACCAATTCTGCGAACACAGGCCTATTAATAAGAAGCTTGTTTATGAAGCACTCTGAAGTAGATGTTCACTCCCCATAGAATACTCCTCTTGTGCACCGTCCAAATAATTTATTAGAGAAAAGAAATGGCTGGCATAAATGATGTGCTTAAAACAGCTTTTAGATATTTTTGTATGTTTCTGTGAATGTGGCTGGATTGTAAGCTTTTAGTGATGTCAGTCTACAGCGGCCATTGCTAATCTTGCTACAGATTATGAACCCAAAAGATCCATTGGAAGATTGCCTAGATTTGGTGAATCATGCAATGATTGAACACAATGGTGGACCAGAATCTAATAATCCATGCAACCAGTAATTGTGATCAGAAAAAGGACTATAATCCACAATGTGAGCTCATTTGCCATTCTCTTATAGCTCTTCTGAAGCAGAAGGGGTACAAAAGTAAATTGTATATGCTTCCCTTTTTGCCAGGCTTTGGGGTTTGTGGTTGGACTGACAAAGGAGGATCTATTTAGTGCACAATAATGAACTTTATGTTGGGAAAATCACTCCGTTCCAGGACAGGATAATTACAATCAGAGTGTTGTGCAATTCATTTGCCTGCTGTCACCATAAGATAAGAATGACAGTTAACTTTTTTTTGTTTTCTTCTGCAACATGTTTGAAGTTATTAGGCAGATATTGGAAAACTGAATTACTTTTGTGTACTAAGGTGTTGTAAGTGAAGGAACATAATTCAGAAAAGTAAAAAATGCTAACTGACAATTCTGTTCAAAAAACTAGTTCAAGAATGACACTGAAATGGGAAGATTTTCATTTTGCACACTTACATTTATGAAGATCAAGTGGAGAATCCTTTAGGGTTTATTTTGCAAGTTTTTCTTCTTTAATCTCAGAGTAATTTACTTTTTAGAGTTGCAGATTCCTATGAACATAGTGAAGGCATTTTCAATAATGATTAATAACTAGAAAAATGAGTTAACTGTAATTGAGTGCACCTTACACAAAGAGTGCTCAGGAATTTGCTTGACTTCATGGATAGTCTTGTTTTGAGAGAGGTAAAGGAGCAAAACTTCATCAAAAAAGTGAGAGCAACACGCACAAAACTCTGGAGAAACTCAGCTCAGGCAACATCTGTGGAGAGGAATAAAGAGTCGACGTTTCAGGCCCAAGACCCTTTATCAGGGCTCAAAAGTGAATAAACCTTGTAATGCCCTCCACAGCACAACCATTTGTGGGTGTGTGTGTGTATATATCTTAAAAGTAGGGCAAATCCTATCTGATTATGAATTTTGCAAGCAGCCACCTCAGCTATTCATGTCACTTTAAAATAGTTTTAATATATGCATGCTGGTTACGTCAGGTAAATTTATTCTGATAATCCTGCTTGTTTATTATCTCAAAAATTAACGGTACTTATTACCTTGGCTCCCACTGTAAAGCATTTACAGTGCCTTGTGTGTATTTTTTTTCTCCTGGCTCCTGCTTTTCTCTGTCAGGTCTCCTTTGGTGCACCAGCCAAGCCATGGATGCCGTTCGACTCACAACAGCCCAATTCACACTGCTACGGGCTCGAGACTAACTCAGAACTTCTCTGTGTCTGTTCCTACACTCATCTACACTGGTATGAGACTACACAGGCTGAGGAGCTGGGGAGAAGTGGGCCACAGGGATTGGGGTTCAATCTATAATGCTAGGCAGGCAGTGTAGCAAGCTACCCTTAACAATTAACCCAGCTCCAGAACCAAGAAACATGGTTAGAATTTTGGTAGATTTGATCAAAATCTTCCTGAAGTTAGAATGTGAAAGGAAGTTTTTGGTTTATAGTTATGAATGACATGAATAAGACATGTTAGAAATTTACTTAACAAATGTTTTGTTTTCATTTTTAGCTGTGATGCACTATATTGGTGTTCCAGAATAAGGAAACATGAGTTTCAGCTCTGCATACTCAAGCTTTCTTTTGGTTGCCTAATTAGAACGCATTATGTATTTTAAAGTCATATGTCATGTTGTTTTATTTGTGTGCTCATTTTGCTCAGGTTTCCAGTACATGGTTTGATTTGTGCTCCAGTATTTTTAACCTGTGTATAATGTGTAAACCTGGGCAGCCGTATATCTTCCAAGAATCTTCAAGGTCTGGGCAGCAGTTCTGTGCCTTTTGGCTTCTTCCCCAGCCTGCACATAGAAGCAACTGCTGTCATCCCAAGATTGGGTCATTCCATCATTTCTTAGATCCTTCGCACAGGGTTACTGAATGTGTTTCCCGCTTCTTCTGGCAGGGTTCCCTTCAGTGAAGATCCCAACCCTGTTACTCATTCATCTGGACCCTCCACCCCACTGAAAAATCAAACCTATTCCTTTTCACCTTCCAAGTCCTACAGTCGACAGTCCTCTTCTTCTGACACAGATTTGAGTTTGACACCTAAAACTGGTAAGGCACCTCCACCCCACTTTTTTTTTGTTGTAACTTTGTGTTTTTGCATTTGAAGCACCTCATTCTGCTTATGAAAACCTAATCACACTTTCCACTTGTTACACTTTAAAGAATAGCAAATTAAATTGGATTTTTTAAGTCTTTGAAGCACAATTAATTAATTCAGATGCTGTGGAAATATCTAATGTCTGTCTTTCAGAGAGAAAAAAATAAAGAATTGGATTTTGCAACTGCATTTAATTTCCAGCAGAGGTCAATAGCGATTTACCTTGTAAATATCTAAACATCTCTATTTCTATTTGCCTTCTGTGCTTTTTCTATCCATTCTTGTGCTTTTAAAATTTGTATTAATGTTATGGATCTTCGATTAAACTTTATTTCTGCAGTGTTTTTAAAAGTTAAGTCTCTTTTAACCAGAGCTATTTTCAGTGATTGTTTTTAAGAAAAGGCAATGTAGTTTAGGTAATAGAGTTCTAGAATTATTAAACATCAGCAAGGATTTAGCACTAAGCCAGAACATGTGCAAAATCATGAACATTTGTATAACAAGGTAGATAACTTTGAGTGTACAGTCTTAAATTTTTATGTTTGCATCCATGATAATGCACATCTGTTCTGATCTTATAGAAACTAATATTTGAAGTTTTATTTAAACATACTGAAATGCATGTTCTTTATAGATGCTAATAACTTTTAATGATTGGACTGGAGAAATGCAACAATTTCATCAGTTTTTGCTATGAAAGTTCCTATTCTACAGTATCTCCTTTTCCGTGGTCAGCAGCAGAAACAAAAATTGCATGGAACAAATATCTATAAGTAGGAGTGGCAGGTGTTTAGGATAGAATGCTTGATAGAATTACAAAAAATAAGAAGCATTTTGGTAGAATTACTAGAAAAGGGATAGAAAGGAGACAAAATAATGTCTAGAAATGATCAAAGCTGGTCAGGGTGAAATCAGGACTACTGTCTTTAAAAAAAAACTGAAATTTGTTAAATGATAGAAAGCTATTTGAAACTAAACAGGCAAGCAGCCAAAATTGATTGTGGTCTAGCCAAAGAAAAAGGCAAGATAGATAATGTCAATAGGTTCGTATGAGCATCACAGATGGTATGTTCGTTTTCCTGATCTGAAAGTTAACCTGATAATGTATTACCCATGTTCTTGACAGCAAGATTTGTTGGTGGTAAAATTGAGTCAGGTTAATATTAAGGATGGTGTGTGTGTGGGGGGGGGGGAGATTGTTGATGTATTTTGTATGAAACTACATCTAGCTGCATTGCATGATACTGAGATTTGCAGTGTTTCCTCTCCACTTCATGCAGTAGTTGTGTGAACCAGGAAGTGCCGTGAATCTGAACTACTGATAGGTTTTGTAATGTGGTAATGTCTAAAATTTGACACTAGTTCCCAGCTATTAGTATTGAATATGCTTTATCTGATGCCTAGCTTGCAGTGGAGTGATCATATTGGATTTATTCTTTTAATAATGATGTGATGTTAGTGGCTGTACTGTTGATGCACAGTATTGTTTGCAAGATTTTTCCTCTCTGCTGCTGATGATTGGTAAAGGCTCAGAAATGCAATTACTGCATATGTATATTAACCTGCTTCGCCAGGTTTTATTATGATGATGCATCTCTTTCATATATTTAAAATAGTGCTCCTAAATATTTATTAATTTGAAAACCTTTTTGAAAATTTTGTGCACACTATTATGGACATAAACATAATGATGTCATGGATACAGAATTATTGAGGCAGCTGTAGAGAGGGCATTCTGATGTTTTCAGTTACAGAAAAATGCACAAATTTTACTGTAGCAACAAGGCTTTTTCACCTAGCCTTATTTATTTGGATACAGAATAAGAATAAACCACATTTAATCTATGCTTCCCTTTTTATTCTGCTCTGCTTAGAACACTTTTTACCTTTTGTTAAGTATAAATGTATATCAGAATATCAATAAACTCATGATTTTGATTTGCATTTGTGTCTTTTATATAGATAATAGTAAACAAGAATGAAGGCTTTAAATATGAAATATATAAATCATCTTAGGTAAACAGTACCACTACCCTGTGTTCAAAAGTTCATCCTCTAAGATGAACACCACAAAATGTAGCAGTTAGCATGACACTATTACAGCTCCGGGCAGTTTGGAATTCAATTCTAGTACCATCTGTAAGTTCTCCCTGTGAACCATGTGAGTTTCCTTCTGATTCTCCGATTTCCTCCCACAGTCCAAAGACATACCTGGTAGTAGGTTAATTGGTCATTGTAAATTGCCGTGTGATTTGGCTAGTGTTAAATAGGTGGGTTACTGGGTGGTGTGTCTCATTGGACCAGAGGACCTGTTTCATGCTGTTACTCTAAATAAAATAAAAATTGAGGTAAAAGCAATTTCTGCTAAGTAATTAGAGTAAAGTAAACCAGAAGGAAATGTACTTTAAAGAGATTATCCTTAATGTGTGTCCAAAGCCAACTCGCCGTTTATAAATGGCTAGATGCATGGTGCAAATATCTATTTTGAGGAGTTGTCCAAATTACTTCATTTTGTCTAAGGTGTTGTTCTTAATTACAAAGAAGTCTTTCTGCTGATGTTTCCTTTGAAAGACAGCACATTACTAGCATTTAATTGATACCTCCAAAGGAATAGCTTTTTAAAAAATATATAGAAAGAAATGACTGTGGAAGTAATGCCTTACTTTAATTCAATATGCAGAAAGGTGTTTTGGTTTAGTTTTCACATTCTCCTGAAAGTTTTCATTGGTTGTCTCAGTTTGTGTTCATTTTGTGTCTGTGTTCATTTTACAAAATGTATATCTAATTGATTTTGCTTACATATGACTTTGCATGCTGTATTTTCTGTGCTGTATGTGACCTTCTGAATCTCCAACTTCATTTTTTTTCTACTACTTTTCTACAGCAGCAACTTTGCCCAAGGGGCCTAGGATTTTCCTCTATCCCAGTTCCCCTCCTCTTTCTTCCGGTTCCCCCCATCATAAAAGTGCACATCTCCTTCGTTCTGAGGCTCTGCATAGTTTCACCCCTCCTCACTCTGGCTATGCAAGTCCAGTCTGTCTGAGGAAAAGTGTGTCTTTCAATGAAGAGTTGCTTCTAACTGCCTCTGGTAGGATTGATTGGTGTATTAAAAAAATGCTTCTGCTTTTCTGAAAGCCTATGTGCTCAGTACCTTAAAATTTTGCATTCATTATGTTAAAGCATACAGTCATGCCAACATGCAAGAAAGCATACTAAATTTGAAACTACTCTAACTTAATTGTCAAATAAGAACTTTTTCAAGAAAAACAAATCAAACTAATGTACGTTTTTGTAAGAGAAATTGAGATTTTTATTTTGCTCTGCATTTAACAGTTACTAGTAATCTCAAAATTCAAAACTTCAAATTTGTCCTGGCAAAATGATTTCTGTTTTCAAAATTATTACAATTGATAATGCAATTGGGTGGAGGGGGGTGTGGAGAAGAGAAGAACTGAACGACGGCTATTAGTTATTTGGAACCACGTCACTCACTCATTTATTCATTCATTCATTCATTGCATTTATGTAGTTCATTAAGTATTTGTCTTGATGTGTGTTTTGATTGCTGTGTACAATATTTATTTCATTATTTTAATTTGGTTGTGCACTTCCCTATTGATCTGGCTAAGCCTGATGTTTTTAAAACTATTTTCATGATTTTTTTAAGTGGATTTGAAAAATTCTGTATTGACCTTTCTTCAGTACAACCTCGCATGAGCTCATTTTTCTCTATTTTTGAAAAGGAAGATATAAAAATTGTGCTATTGCTTTGTACTGTGTACTTTTTGAAGAAAATTAGCTTATGTGAACCAAAGGCCTATACAGAAACATTGGTAAGTCTACACTGTTTCCTTATCAAACGCACAGCTAAAACCTACATCAGCAAAGATTGGATTGGAATTTACTGTTAAATTCCATTCATCCTTACAATTTAGCAAATAATTTGCATATTTATGAATTTTAAGGAAATTATGATTAAAGAAAATGATATAAATAGAAAGTCAGCATTTGATTTTGTTATGTGATGGGAAGATCTCCCATAATGTGATGAAATCTAGTATAGGGTAGAGCCCCTTGGGATCATTGGATCTGAATGCACATGAATATATTAGTACTATTTCTAGAAGTCTTGGATCTTACCCACATTTTAATATTTCTGCTTATAAATTTGTATACTATAAAATAAATGTCAATGTCAACCTTTTTCCCACCAGTACTGATATAGCATTTGGGATCTGATAAGGTAATGGTGTGTCATATTTGCATAGCTTTTTCTTTATAAATATGGACATAAGAATTTTGAGTTTGGAAAGGTTGAGCTCAACATGGAAGAATTTTATTAAATAGACATTACAGATACAAAAAATGGAGTAGGGTGGGTTGTTCTTTTTGAGACATTCTGATTTTAAGAAAGTGATCTGAGTAGGGCCTTGAAACAGTCAATAGAAATCCATAAATAACTGACTAAAAATAAACATTTAAATATTGGAGCTGCTTAAGTAATTGTTCTATTTGAAGGTGCATCTTAATATATATTAAATTAATAAATAAAGGAAAATATAGTTTAAAAATTGGGTAAAATTGTAAATGAGAGAATCGAAAATTAAAGGAAGTATCTCATGAATAATTAGTAACAGGAAATTAAAATTATTGTAAACCTAATCTCTGGCCTGCACCAAAAAGGCAGAAGATACATCAGTCTCCTTGCCTTTAGAAACAGATTAGAAATCTGAGCAATCTTTTTGATGTTCATTTTTACTCTTATTAGGGACTTAAATGTCAGGGTTGATTTATGTTTTGATTTGATATTGTAATAAGCTTAAAATGTACCTGCTTAATATCTCTCAGGAATGGGAAGTGGTAGTGGTGGAAAAGATGGAGGTCCTTTGAAAACACTCTATCGACAACAGACCCAGTCTGCCTTTGAACATAGGGTAAGCAGTAGTTTCATTTTGCATTTTTCCATTCATAGATATTGTGTAGACTTCAAATTATTTTTAAGTACACTTTGACTTGAGATTTGGCTTCTGCATTATGTATTTGCTTGATTAAGTACGTCAGAAATTATAATTGGACCCAGGGAGCATGTCAAATACTTGCGGAGAGATCTGGACTATTTTTTAAAGTAACATTTACAATTTCCATGAGACTAATCCCTCAGTTTTTTCTATAAGCCTTTGCACCTCATTTGGTCTAAATGCAGCCAACCTATCACCCAATCCTTGTGTTCAGGAGTTATGTAATTAAAGGGCCTAAAATGGTGTAGTCCTAAGGCCCCATCCAACCATGTACTGACAAGCTTTGATAGAAGGCAAACCTGGTGACAAAATATCACCTCTTGTCATGGCCAGGAGTGTAAATTTTAAATTTGATGTTCAGAAAAATTTGAAGATCTTACAGTGATGTAATAAAGTTAGAAATCATCCGTTTGTTAGGAATGAATTAAAAAGTGACTATGAAGAACTTCCATTCATTTGAATTTAAGCCTTCTGTTATTGACCTGTAAATCACTTTTATTGCCCCACCCAGCCAGTCTCTCACTTGCTGTCTTCTATCTGACTCTCGGCTATAGTATTCTGCTTTACTACTGACAAGTTACATTACAGGCCTAATTTGCAAAAAGCAAGTTGTAAGAAATGCTCCAGATTAAATTGTAGTGTTAAATTCAGCAAGACATCCCAAACTTCCTGAATTTCTAAGCCTGCCTGTTATACATATTCCCATCCCTCAGGCTCCCTGTAAGTACTTGTTCCTGGTGTCTGGAGGCTAAACCTTGAGCAAAGTTTTAAGTTAGATCTTTTATTTCTACTGCAAGAAACATTGCACAAGTATGTAAATGGAGAAAAATACTTCAAAATGTTAGCTTTTCAATTTAGATGGACGCTCTTTGGATGGTTTTTTTGCCCGGGAATGTTAAATAATAGACAGCAATACACAAAATAGTGGAGGAACTTAGCAGGTCAGGCAGCATCTATGGAAATGAATAAATAGTTGACATTTCAAGCCAAGACCCTTCTTCAGGACTGGAAAGGAAGGAGGCAGATGCAAGAATAAAATGGTTTGATAGGGGAAGGAGGATCAGCTCGTAAGTAATGGATGAAGCCAGGTGGGTTGGAAAGGTAAAGAGCTGGATAAGAAGGAACCTAATGGGAGAGGAGAGTTGACCATGGGCGAAAGGGAAGATGGAGAAACACCAGAGGAAGGTGATAAGCAGGTGAGGAGAAGAGGTTAAGAGGCCAGAATGGGGAATAGATGAAGAGGGAAGGTGGAGGGGAAAATACTGAAGGAAAAATCGATGTTTATGCCATTGAGTTGAGACCACTTAAATGGAATATGAAGTGTTGCTCTTACACCCTGAGAGTGGCCTCATCATGGCAAAAGAGGAGGCCGTGGACCAACACATTGGAATGGGAATGGGGATAGGATTTCATTGCTGCAGGTGGCTGTGCAGGCCAAGTCATTGAGTATGTTTAAGGGGGAGATTGATAGGTTCTTGCTTCTCAGCGCATTAAAGGTTATGGAGAGAAGGCAGGAGAATAGGGTTTGGAGGGTTAACAAATCAGCTTTGATGAAATGGCAGAGCGACTTGATGGACCGAATGGCCTCCTTCTGCTCCCTTGTGTTATGGTCAAAAGAATTAAAATGGTTGTCCACTAGAAATTTCTGTTTCAGACTGATGGAGCAGAGGTCCTCTACAAAGTGGTCCCTCAATTTACATCAGGTCTCACCAACTTAAAGGAGGCAGCATTGGGAGCACCAGCCCCAACAGATTCCCAGTAAAATGTTGCCTCAAATTACCCTTCTGTTTATCCATCTAATATGACAGATGTTCTCTTTCAGTTTAAACCATTTCAAAAAGGGTTGATAGCTATAATCTATAAGCGGTCATTAAGTTCACGAATGACATCTAATGATAAAATTAAACGCGCTTGGGAATCGGAACCTCAAAAGTCATTTTCAGATAATCAGTGGAGTAAAATTTTTCATTCAGTTAACAATTCATCTATTTGTGCCCGTCATTCCTTGATACAGTTCAAGGTAGTGCATCGGGCCCATATGTCAAAGGATAAACTAGCACGTATTTTCTCCAATATTAATCCTATTTGGGACAGATGTAATACTGAGCTGGCCACTTTAACTCATATGTATTGGTCTTGTATAAAGCTAGACAACTTTTGGAGAGATATTTTTAAAACACTATCAAAGGTTTTGGATCTGGATCTACAACCTAATTTGCTTACGGCAATTTTTGGGATTATCCATCTTTGGGATTAAGCAGGAAATGTTCCTGTTTCCGCTCAACATATGATAGCCTTTTCGACCTTACTGGCTAGGAGAGCCATTTTATTGAAGTGGACGTATTCTAATCCACCTACGGTCTTTTATTGGCTCTCCTCCATTATGTCCTGTTTAAGTTTAGAGAAAATAAGAAGTCGGACATTTGATACATCCTTTAAATTTGAGTAAATATGGTGACCTTTTATCCAATATTTTCATTTAATTTGATTTATTACTCTTTCAATCTTTTTTTTCGAAGTTTTAGATTTGATCAGAAAGTCTTTCTTTCTTTCTTTTTTGGTCGTATCCTCAAAACGGACTGCCCAGTCCCCTTTTTTTTTGTTTTTTTTTATATAGTGTAGTAGTCTTTTTTTTCTTTTCATTTATGATTTTGACAATGTCTATCCTAATCTTGGTTTATATTGTTACTGATATATATGTGAACTAATTCTCCTCTTGATTGTATTTATGCTTTTTTTAAATCAATAAAAAGATTAATAAAGAAAGAAAGACAAAAAAAAAGAGAAATGTTGCCTCATCTGAAGGGACTGCTTGGGGCTCTGAATAGAGGTAAGGGAGGAGGTGAATGGCAGGTGTAGCATTTCTGTCACTTGCAAGGATATGTGCCAGGAGAATGTTAGTGGGGAGGCTGTAATGTTGAATCAGATTTGCTGACTGAGACAGAAAACACTGACTGCAAATAAGTATATTTATTTACAAACAGTAAAAATTCAGCCAAACGTTCAAGTTCCCCAAGTGACAGAAATTACAAAGCTCAATATTCAACAAACATCTTTAGCTAAAAGCATGCACAAAGCATACATTCCCAATGGTTATGTGCACTGCTTCCCTTAAACAAAGGAAGAGAGAGCAAACCTGGGATATTTGAAACTGGACAGCAGGTGGCAATGAATGGGAAAGCAGCCGCAGTTCCTAAACTGACCAATCACCATGGAAGCAGCTTTCGATGAGCAGAATAAACCACACCCCCACAGGACAAGGGGACAAATGGACAAAGGAAGCAGAGCGGGAGTGATCCATGAGGGGAGTGGGGAGGTAAAGACGTGGTAGGTGGTAGAAACCTGTAGGCAGAATGATGTGTTAGCTACGGATTCTCCTGGGTTAGTAGGTGAGGACGAGAGAAACCCAATCGCTGTTAAGCAGCAATGTCTGGGAAATGGAGGAGATGCAGGTGAGGGCAGCATCAATGGTGGAGGAAGAGCCTACAGAGCATGATAGAGGGCATAGGTTTTGGATGAGGGGAAAGTTTAAAGGGTATATGCGAAGCATGTCTTTTTTATACAGAGAGGTAGTTGCATGGAACATGCTGCCTGGGGAGGTGGTAGAACCACAGTATGATATTTAAGAGACATTTAGACATGAGAAGAGGAAGGGAATAGAAGAATATGGGCCCTATGCAGGCAAATAGGATTAGTTTAGACACCAGTTCCTGAGGGGTTCTGTTTGATCTTGTATTTGCAACTAGAAATATGCCTAATTATACAATTATGAAAACCATGTACAGGCCAAGTCATTGAGTATATCTGAAGCAGAGGTTGATACATTCTTGATTAGTAAGGGTGTCAAAGGTTATGAGCAGAAGGCAAGAAAATGAGTTTCAGAGAGATAATAAGTCAACCATGACGGAATGATGGAACAGATTAAATGGACTAGATCAGCGGTCCCCAAACACCGGGCCACAAGGAAACGATATGATTTGGCGTTATGAGTCAGCTGCGCTTTCCTCATTCCCTGTCATGCCCATGGTTGAACTTGAACGCATGCGCGGTCATTGCCCGCACGTCATCCATGTCAGCGCGGGAAGAAGATCAACTCCTCGAACTTGCAAATGACGGCGGGATGAAAAGTATGTTTGACATAACATCTCTGCCGGCATTCTGGATCAAAGTCAAGGCTGATGGCCACGAAAGCACTGAAAACGTTGCTTCCATTTCCAACGTATCTCTGCAATGAATGCAACGAAAACTAAATTGCGGAATAGACTGGACATAAGGAACCCTGTTCAAGTATCGCTGTCTCCCATCACCCCTCGATGGCACCGTCTTGTTGCAGGAAAACAAGCCCAGGGCTCCCACTGATTCAGCAATATTGGTGTGTTGCAATGATTTTATATGTTCATACGGGGACAATACGTGCTGTGTGTTTAATATCCAAATGTTACTTAAGATGTTACGATGCTATTGACTTACTTGTATAACCATAGAACAATTACAGCATGGAAACAGGCCATCTCTGCCCTTCTAGTCCGTGCCGAACGCTACTCTCACCTAGTCCCACCGACCTGCACTCAGCCCATAACCCTCCATTCCTTTCCTGTCCATACAGCTATCCAATTTTTCGTTAAATGATAATATCGAACCTGCCTCTACCACTTCTACTGGAAGTTCGTTCAACACTTACTTCAAGCTCCCCTGTCCTCCCCTGATAATTGACTTATCACTATATTCATGTGAGGAAAATATGCGCTGTGTGTTTAATATTAAATTCGTTAGATAAACCTTGCCATTGGAACAGGATGTACCTAGGAGTTGGAGCATTTGGCACGTAGTGTTTGAAGTTGTCAGTCTGTTAAGTGAGTAGTACTGCTCATTGGGAGTTGACCCATTCCCAAAATGCTTGGGATGGGCTGTGCACAGTTGACCAAGTTGGGAATGAAAGTACCATGTTTCAGTGATAGGCTCAATGCTACATTGAATTGGTTTTATCCTTGGTGTTCAGTATCTTGCCGTTAATTTGCTGGGCAATTTCCGGGTGACAGTTATGAGTCAACCATGTTGCTCTGGAAAAGGAATTACATGTAGGTCAGGTAAGGATCATAGGTTTTTTCTCCCACAAAGGGCATTTGTGAACCAATATTATAACAGTAATTCAGTTGCTTTATAGCAGTTTTATTCTTATGTTGTTATGTTGTTTTCTTAAAATTCAAAATTAATTATTGAATTCTAATTCCACAGTTGCCACAGTGGAACTTGAACCCATGTCTCTGGATTGTTAGTCAAGGCCTCTTGAATTTCTATTTTGATCATTTCACCACTTAAGTGCCACTTTATCCACTAACATCAGTACTTTTGGATTCAGTGCACCCAGAAATAAATCCTGGTGCTATGATTACATTTGATTATGTTGATTTGATTGTCTATACCAAATATTGAATATGATTTGACTTGATTGTCTTTCATTTCACAAGTGTTTTCCCAACATCAGTTTTTTTTTATTCGGCACAGGAATTCCCTTTTTTCACTCTAACAACTTTCCCACCTGGATTTCTTGTTCATGTCGGTGGTGTAGTCAGTGCAAGATCCGTGAAGCTACTGGACCGAATCCACAATCCAGGTAAGTAGAGTACGTCACATCACGTAACTTAAGGACTAGGAAAATATTAATATCTTTCAGGTTGCTGGAATGAAAATTTAATCTGTTCATTGACTGAAAGAAATGTTTACTGAATGATGAAGTTGTAAATTGGGTCAAACCATGGCATGCCCACAGTACCGTATTGATAATTTTCCTGTGATTATGTTCAGCCAGCTGTATTTTTTTAACTTCTGGTGAGTTTGTTTAACTTAAATTTTGTGTTCTTTGTAACATGACATCTTTGTTATAGTTCAACAAAGATCTTGGAGAAAATATGGTTTATTCTATGATATATTATAAAGTCATTTGTTGCTCTCAGCAACTGAAAAATTCCTGATCACATTTTCACTAGGTTTTGCAGAGGTTATCTTTTATCTTCAAATGATGTGTTCAAAAATATCTGTTTTGCATTACTATTGCAATAAACTGCTCATGTGCCTAGGAGATAAGAACTTGCCTCAACAACTACATAGTTGATTATTTTGTTCCTGTCCTTTTGCATTTCTTTCAAATTTGGGAGCTGCTGCTGCACTGTAAAGTACCTTTTAAACTTCTGTATGGGAGCTTGACATGTCGCCTCAGCAAAAAAAGTCAAGAGTCATACAACAAAGAAATGGGTTCTGTGGCCCATTGTGCCCCTGCTGTCCTTCTTGCTCATCAACACTTGTCCCATTTGCCTGCACCAGATATGTATCCTATGTCGTGCCTGTTTGTTGGAGGGGGTGGTGAAATCTTTCCCCTGAAATCCTTTCGAAACTCCTCTCTCACACCTTAAACCTGTGCCCTCTTGTTTTTGATGTTATTTTTCTCAACAGGAGCAATAAATTAAACATTTTTCTTCCATTGTTAATAGGCCATGAGCTGTTGCTTGTCCTTATCATTGCTCAATTAAATCTTCGGCACGGATGAGCCTTCATTTTGAAGTTGTGCTCTTGTGGTGATACTCCCAAAAGTCTGTTGGGGAGAATCAGTTAAAGCCATTTAGTATAACAGAGTAGTGTACTTTTCCACTTAGGAAAACAGTTAGACTACACATTAATGGTTTGAAGAGAAATCGCACATAGATTAGTCCAGGTAAGTACAGCAGGTTTCTTTTCCTAAAAAACAAAATACCCGCAACACACACAAAATGCCAGAGGAGCTCAGCAGGCCAGGAAGCATCTACGGTAGAGTACAGTCGACGTTTTGGGCCGAGACTCTTTAGTAGGGTCCTGGCCTGAAATGTCGACTGTACTCTTTTCCATAGATGCTGCCTGGCTTGCTGAATTCCTCCAGCATTTTGTGTGCGTTGCTTGGATGTCCAGCATCTGAAGATTTTCTCTTGTGGAAAAAAAATACCCGTTGGTTTTTTAAAGCAAACCAACAGACTTCAGAATCATTTGTACTGTTATCATATTTTGATTTCCAGGCTATTTTAACATGATGTCTAGTTCACAAATTAGTGGACTTTGAATTACATTCTCTGAACTGTTGATCATGATCTCTGTATTACTGATCTGCTGAATCCAACCACTATGTTGCATTCCTGTAAATCCTATGGTTTTAAAAAAAACTGTGCTTTAGTCAAATCATTTTATTTTTCAGTTGATTGCTGGATTCAATTAAAGAAAACCTTGATGGTAACTTTGTGAAAGGACTGGAATATGCATCAAAGGAATTGTCAAAATACCTTTTTCTTGTAAATTTCAACAAGTTAGTAAGCCCTAGAAAAATAATTCTTCTGGATTTATTTTACTGATGCACTTTTTACTAATTCTGGCCTAGTGCAGAAAGTGAACTTCACTGCTCATTATGCATTCAAAAATGATGTGCTGCTGATCTTGCTCTGAATTACAACTAATGTTGTGTTACCCCCTTCTTCAGCACTCACTTCATTGTTTGTCTTCACTCTTAGGCCTATATTTAAAATTTACAACTTTCCTAAAGTTGTTTTATTTAGTCTTAATCAGCCTGTATTGACATATAAATAACCTGGTCTGTGTTTGCATGCTAAGTGTACATTATATAACTTTTAATTTAAAATTATTTCTGTGGCTAACTCTGCCAAATACTACTTTCTCTGGAATAAGGCTGTTAGCCACAATCCTTTCTAGTGCACTGTTTTTATTGGGAGAGATATAACAATTAAATATTTTTGGTTCAAATATTTTAATATATCTGAACAAATTTTCAACAGCCCAATTATGCAAAGGTAATAAAACAGATAAAATAATGGTTAAACTTGTATAGATTCATCCTTGCCAATTATCAATTTTGTTCACTCAAAATTTCTTCTTAATTTCTTAGACTAGAGGTTTGACCTTGCAGTAACCCTTCTGCTATAAGCTGTTGCAACACACATCAAAGTTGCTGGTGAACGCAGCAGGCCAGGCAGCATCTGTAGGAAGAGGTGCAGTCGACGTTTCAGGCCTAGACCCTTCGTCAGGACTAACTGAAGGAAGAGTGAGTAAGGGATTTGAAAGTTGGGGGGGAGGGGGAGATCCAAAATGATAGGAGAAGACAGGAGGGGGAGGGATAGAGCCAAGAGCTGGACAGGTGATAGGCAAAAGGGGATACGAGAGGATCATGGGACAGGAGGTCCGAGAAGAAAGACAAGGTGGGGAGGGGACCCAGAGGATGGGCAAGAGGTATATTCAGAGGGACAGAGGGAGAAAAAGGAGAGTGAGAGAAAGAATGTGTGCATAAAAATGAGTAACAGATGGGGTACGAGGGGGAGGTGGGGCCTTAGCGGAAGTTAGAGAAGTCGATGTTCATGCCATCAGGTTGGAGGCTACCCAGACAGAATATAAGGTGTTGTTCCTCCAACCTGAGTGTGGCTTCATCTTTACAGTAGAGGAGGCCGTGGATGGACATGTCAGAATGGGATGTGGAATTAAAATGTGTGGCCACTGGGAGATCCTACTTTCTCTGGCGGACAGAGTGTAGATGTTCAGCAAAGCGGTCTCCCAGTCTGCGTCAGGTCTCGCCAATATATAAAAGGCCACATCGGGAGCACCGGACGTAGTATATCACCCCAGTGGACTCACAGGTGAAGTGTTGCCTCACCTGGAAGGACTGTTTGGGGCCCTGAATGGTGGTAAGGGAGGAAGTGTAAGGGCATGTGTAGCCCTTGTTCCGCTTACACGGATAAGTGCCAGGAGGGAGATCAGTGGGGAGGGATGGGGGGGACGAATGGACAAGGGAGTTGTGTAGGGAGCGATCCCTGCGGAATGCGGGGGGGGGGGGGGAGGGAAAGATGTGCTTAGTGGTGGGATCCCGTTGGAGGTGGCAGAAGTTACGGAGAATAATATGTTGGACCCGGAGGCTGGTGGGGTGGTAGGTGAGGACCAGGGGAACCCTATTCCTAGTGGGGTGGCGAGAGGATGGAGTGAGAGCAGATGTATGTGAAATGGGGGAGATGCGTTTAAGAGCGGAGTTGATAGTGGAGGAAGGGAAGCCCCTTTCTTTAAAAAAAGAAGACATCTCCGTCGTCCTAGAATGAAAAGCCTCATCCTGAGAGCAGATGCGGCGGAGACGGAGGAATTGCGAGAAGGGGATGGCGTTTTTGCAAGAGACAGGGTGAGAAGAGGAATAGTCCAGATAGGATGAGGCTTTTCATTCTAGGACGAGGGAGATGTCTTCTGCGTCCGGTGCTCCCGATGTGGCCTTTTATATATTGGCGAGACCCGACGCAGACTGGGAGACCGCTTTGCTGAACATCTACACTCTGTCCGCCAGAGAAAGCAGGATCTCCCAGTGGCCACACATTTTAATTCCACATCCTATTCCCATTCTGACATGTCCATCCACGGCCTCCTCTACTGTAAAGATGAAGCCACACTCAGGTTGGAGGAACAACACCTTATATTCCGTCTAGGTAGCCGCCAACCTGATGGCATGAACATCGACTTCTCTAACTTCTGCTAAGGCCCCACCTCCCCCTCGTACCCCATCTGTTACTCATTTTTATACACACATTCTTTCTCTCACTCTCCTTTTTCTCCCTCTGTCCCTCTGAATATACCTCTTGCCCATCCTCTGGGTCCCCCCCCCCCACCTTGTCTTTCTTTCCGGACCTCCTGTCCCATGATCCTCTCGTATCCCCTTTTGCCTATCACCTGTCCAGCTCTTGGCTCTATCCCTCCCCCTCCTGTCTTCTCCTATCATTTTGGATCTCCCCCTCCCCCTCCAACTTTCAAATCCCTTACTCACTCTTCCTTCAGTTAGTCCTGACGAAGGGTCTCGGCCTGAAATATCACCTGCACCTCTTCCTACAGATGCTGCCTGGCCTGCTGCATTCACCAGCAACTTTGATGTGTGTTGCTTGAATTTCCAACATTGCAGAATTCCTGTTGTTTGCTATAAGCTGTTTACTCATTTTGCATGTTTGTAAACTTATTGACTTTTTGAAGAATGACTTTGGGTTTGAAAATTTAGAGCTGTGTGTTAAAGTGCCCTTCAAATGAATAGATAATAGTTTCAAGTAGCTTACTGCTTATCTTTTTCTGTTTTTTTTAATCTAATAGCAAATACATGGTTCTAGATTTCATTAGCATAGTCCTTGCTTTTTGCTCTCTCTGGATGAATGTACTTCTATTAACTCTATTGTCTGTGTTTTTCCAGTTCCTGTGAAGTAGTGTTGTCCTTGTTGTGCTCTCTGTATTGCTTACTCTGATCTGCTCCTATAACTGATCTACTAACTTGCTGTTTTGAACTCAGCCTTTGTCGGAATTATGGGTAACACAAGATCATACAAACTGCTAGACTGGAATAGTTTCAATGCAGGTATTTTATAACTTCTTCAACGTTACACATACTGACTGAAATTATGGCAGCTCAGTGAATTAACTCCCATGGCTTCATCACCGTAACTTTCGTAACACGTAAAAAATTGTAACACTTGGAAGTACTGAACATTATGGAAGTAGTAATAACCAAACCAAATCATCTTTAGTGAACATCATTTTAAGGAATAATTCAGGATTTTGTTCAGACAACAATAATCTAGCTGGTATTGTTAGCAGCATAATTTAAAACTAGAATTATTAATGGCTTCTATTGAACAAAGTTTATTGATAGTTTTAGTTTTGCTAATATGTTATGCTAATTAATTTTATGCATCTCAAACTTTTACTGCACTTCCAAACCAAATATGTGGAAGTATTTAATAAAGAAATCTTAACCTGAAGCTTTCAGTTTCAGAAAAAAAATAAAAATCTTCTGACATCTGAATCTTTATGTGCTACCCAACTAAATAATATTTTGTTGACCAAGAGTGTGATATAATACACAGCTAACTGTGATGACGAAGGTGACATTTAAAATTAATTTTATGTCTGTGTTACTGCATTGGGGGAGCGGGGAACTTATTTGCAACTTCATAGTCATTGTGGAAGCTTAACAATAAAGTGGAACCATTACTCAATATTAAGTACTTATTAAAGTGAGGGTTTTAAACAGCTGGGATTATCAGTACATCTCCAGCAGTAATTTATAAATCAGCTTTATGTAAGAATTTAAAGACATTAGAAATGGAAATGTGTGTGTCTTATTGCCCCTCAGGTCAGCTCCATGAACCAGTAAGATCACAGCTGAAATTCTTTCCTTCATCTTGCATTCACTTTTCTGCCCAACCTTTGTTTCCAGCAGTCTTATTAATCAGTCTTCAAAATTCTTAGCCATGCGTCATTCATGGGACTTTGGATGGAGAAATGCTAAAGATTTGCAATCATCTGTGTAAAAAAAATTCACCTTAACCCAGGCCTGGCATTTTACCATTTTTGATGCACTAAGTTCCTTAGTACAGTCTCTGTTACTGTGTTTATCAGACTTCTGTTTTACACTCATCTGCCTTAGCTCAGCATCAACCCCTTTTGTTATTTGGAGGCAGTTGCAAAACTTTCATTGTGCTTTACCCACATCTCCTGCCTCCACATGGAGGGCTAACCTTTCAATCCCTTAAGGTCTCATTCTTGCTTTCCTGTTACTCATTATGTATTTATAAGCATATTTTTAACTTCACTGAATTCTATATGCCAACAACATTTCCTTATTTCACTTCCACATTTTTGATGCTCATTCAGGCTGTTCGGTGTTACAGTGTCTTGCTGCTTATTCTATCTCTTGTGCACCTAATCATCCAGAGCATTTGAGATTTAGGGGTGTGACCTTTTGTCCTGTGGATAGATATGAATCCTTCTGAATCCTTCTTATTTAAGGCTTCCATGGCTTCAATACTGACCTTCTAAGTACAGTAGATTCTGCTTAATTGGGACCAAGGTTAATCAAGGCAACTATTTATTTGGGACAACTCTTAAAGAACAAAAACTAAATTGAGAAAATAGCTGGGATTCGCTTCATTTATCTGGTGCACTATCCCACTTAATTGGGGCAGGAGACTGTTACTGAGCACTTTCTAGCTAGTGTCAGTCATGTGCATTTGCATGGCCTTTAGACACTACACCATGCTTAGAGTGTTCAGTTTTTAAATTGCATCAGTTGTGCGTGTTTGTATTCAAAAAACAGTGATTTTTGTCACAGATAGTTGGCATGAAATGAGCTGTAAGACAATTTAGAACTGTTTTTCTCACCACAGTTTCAGGCTTGGAGATGCCAGAAGCTGCGGGGAGTGAAAATGAACCAATTGTGTATTACGACAAAATTTGAAGATCTCAACAATCATCTTGTATGTTACAATGAAAATAAATATTTGGAGGATACAGTCATCTAAATCCAACCATTTTATGCCATGGGCCCTACCATTAACTGAGGGGTCTGTTGGCCCCAGGTTGGGAACCCCGAGTGGAAAGCATTGTATGAAGGCAGTCCATTATCTGAACTAAATGTCTGTGCTGATTCTGTTCATATGCCGTCAATCAAATGAACACAGCAGCATACGCTGGATAAATTGCTTCAGTGATAATCATTTTTACAGTGCTGTAAAGGAATTGGTAGCCGTTTTAAGTTGTCCTGCATTTCATTTAAATATATAAATTGTTATGTAGTTAAATGCTAATTTGTTTGTTTTATACTTTTTACTTATTTCCATGAAACTTCAGCTAATAGGGGCAGCTGCTTAATTGGGCCAGAATGTACTGGTCCCATTGTGTTCCAGTTAACCAGGATCCTCTGTACTTGGATGCCAGGCCACTTTAGTCAAATCTTTTAGTTTAGTAAAATTGGTCTAAACTCCATTTTGAACATTTACTTTTTATTATATCTTAGTCCTAATATAACTAAATTATTATAATCACCAGTGTTCCCGATGTGATATCCTTTCCATCTGCCTAGCTTCTTTCCCTAAAATTAAATCCACAATTGTATGCTCACCCCTCTAGTTGCACTTGCCACATAGTGTTAAAAGCTATCATGCATGCAATTTAGGATTTTGATATCCTTCTATAGTTTTTACCCTTTTAGACCTTTGACATTATATTACAGATAAAACTAGAGTAATTGAAATCTGTCGGTATTACTATACTCCACTTTTCCATTTGGAAGAAATTTATTTATATATTGACACCAGGAGTAATGCAGGCTTCATGAATTTTTGAGATCCTGCTTAATCTCTACTGTCTTCTTAAAATCTGCCTGTAAGAAGTCATCTCTTCCTATATTATAGGCCACAACCGCTGGCTGTTCACCCACTCTCTCCAGAATGTCTTCAGCCCTCCAATGCTATATTTTGATCTGGCTTCAAAGAAACGACATAATAGTCTCTCTTGTGTCTCCATCCTGGAATCATGTCTAACTTCAAAATCATCTGCTCCCCAAATTATAGATACTCTCATAAGTCTTGCTTGTGTACTGCTGAGCTATCTATGCTGCTGTGATCATGATTATACTTCCTTGGGAACCCTCTCTCCCATCAGTTACTGTTAAAAGATTAAGATGTCCTTGGGTCTCATAAACTACCTGCCTTTCCTTGTCTGTCTCCTGGTTGCCCAGTTCCTCTCTGCTTGTACTCCATTGGCTATCTCCTGAAATCTGCTATCCACAAAACATTCCAAGTTGCACAGCTAACAGAGGTGCTGTCTTACAGCTCCAGTCCTGTAGAATTTGAGGAGAGTTGCATCGTGGATGGATTGCAGTGAAATTGGGTGTTGCTGAATCTTCATCTAATGACACTTCCTGTACCTGTAGTTGTTCAGCATGGGAAGTGATGTGATATTCCCACATGGTACAAGCTGTGCATTCCACAGGTGAATTGGCAAGCCTCTACTAATCACACTGTCTCATCAAGCGGAAACCATAACAGCTCTTCTTTACCATTCCACACTCATCAGAACCCTGAGTTTTGTAAATGGGTACTCCAAACAACTAAGCCCTCTACTTCTTCTACAAAATATTATGTTTTTATGTTCTTGCTGTCAAACCAAACTCTTACTTTCCCATTTAAACTCCATCGATCACCTCCTATTCACCTCAGTTAATCAGTCTATATCTCGATGTTAACAGTTTGCAACTCATTTTCCCAGCTAGCCTTGTATAAGTAGCAAATTGGAGTACGTTCAGTCATTTTATGTGTTAATCATATTGCCACACCACAGGTAAAAGGCTGTGAATTTTTCTAAAGCACATGGGGAAACAGTGCACAAAAGATTATTGCATAAAAGAGTGCATTTGGGGTTGGGTAAAATAATAGCAAAGGATAATTAGTTAAAAGACAAAATTTTGAAGTTCACAGCCTTTTACCTGTGGTGTGGTAACCGAGGTGAATAGGAGGTGATCGATGGAACATAAAAACATAATATTTTGTAGAAGAAGTAGAGGGCTTAGTTGTTTGGAGTACCCATTTACAAAACTCAGGGTTCTGATGAGTGTGGAATGGTAAAGAAGAGCTGTTATGGTTTCCGCTTGATGAGACAGTGTGATTAGTAGAGGCTTGCCAATTCACCTGTGGAATGCACAGCTTGTACCATGTGGAAATATCACATCACTTCCCAAGCTGAACAACTACAGGTACAGGAAGTGTCATTAGATGAAGATTCAGCAACACCTAATTTCACTGCAATCCATCCACGATACAGCCAGAGAGAGAGAGAGAATCACACTGCACAGAATCAAGTCCCTTGGCATACTGAGTCTACACTGACCACCAAACACTCATTCATGTTAATCCCTTCTACTGTCCCAACATTTGCCATCCACTCTCCTCAAATTCTACAGGACTGGAGCTGTAAGACAGCACCTCTGTTAGTTGTGCAACTTGGAATGTTTTGTGGATAGCAGATTTCAGGACATAGTCAATGGAGTACAAGCAGAGAGGAACTGGGCAACCAGGAGACAGACAAGGAAAGGCAGGTAGTTTATGAGACCCAAGGACATCTTAATCTTTTAACAGTAACTGATGGGAGAGAGGGTTCCCAAGGAAGTATAATCATGAGCACAGCAGCATAGGTAGCTCAGCAGTACACAAGCAAGACTTATGAGTGTATCTAAAATGTCGCCACATCTTTTCTTAAACCAGGCCAATAAAAATGTTTTAAAACCTTTTCACAGTTTTCTTCACACCTTGATAGCCACCCAAGGGCTTACCATGAGCCATAGTTAAAATCTCATCCGATAAACTTTAGGAAGTACTACCTGGTGAAAAGCCTTCCATTCCTCACTTGCAGGAATTGTAGGTGATCTCCGGTTCCTCATTAACACTCTCCTCTCAAAATAGTATCCTACTTGTTCCTTTAACTTGACTATCTCAGGGTCTCTACTCTGCTCTGCTATCATCTCCGTCTGGGATAGAGACAAATCTTCAGGGTCAGACTTATTACAAGAGTTTTGATCAAACAATGAAGGTAAGAAAGTTTCTGACACATCCTCAGAATTCGAATTGGCAGGATACTTGGCAGTGTGGAGGAGCAGAGGGATCTGGGGGGTACATGTCCACAGATTCCTGAAAGTTGCCTCACAGGTGGATAGGGTAGTTAAGAAAGCTTATGGGGTGTTAGCTTTGATAAGTTGAGGGATAGAGTTTAAGAGTCGCGATGTAATGATGCAGCTCTGTAAAACTCTAGTTAGGCCACACTTGGAGTACTGTGTCCAGTTCTGGTCACCTCACTATAGGAAGGATGTGTAAGTATTGGAAAGGGTACAGAGGAGATTTATCAGGATGCTGCCTGATTTAGAGAGTATGGATTATGATCAGAGATTAAGAGAGCTAGGGGTTTACTCTTTGGAGAGGAGGAGGATGAGAGGAGACATGATAGAAGTGTACAAGATAATAAGAGGAATAGATAGAGTGGATAGCCAGCACCTTTTCCCCAGGGCAGCACTGCTCAATACAAGACGACATGGCTTTAAAGTAAGGGGTGGGAAGTTCAAGGGGGATATTAGAGGAAGGTTTTATACTCAGAGAGTGGTTGGTGAGTGGAATGCACTGCCTGAGTCAGTGGTGGAGGCAGGTACACTAGTGAAGTTTAAGAGACTACTAGATGGGTATCTGGAAGAATTTAAGGTGGGGGCTTACATGAGAGGCAGGGTTTGAGGGTCGGCACAACATTGTGGGCGGAAGGGCCTGTAATGTGCTGTTCTATTCTACGTTCTGTGTTCTATGAATCCTGAGTTGAGCGGTTATGGGTAGCAGCCTCATCCTGCACAGACCCATTCACCTCAGCAATCTTTTTGGCCATAGCTCGGGTTACAACACAGGAGGAACCTATGTTGGAACCTATCTTTGGTTCATCAGAGATGGGCTTAATCGTCGAATGCACTTCAGAAAAAGCTTGTCCATCTGCTAAGTCATTCTCTAACAATAGAGAAACATCATTCACAGGTAAACTGGGCTGTAGTCCTATTTTAACAGGTCCTGCAACTAACCCTGACCTTATATTTACTCTATGTAAATGTACAGGCATAATGGCGCTCCCAACACCGCGTATATAGTTTACCTCACCAATGTCAGACTCATCACTAAACTTTAGAACACTGTCTAACGTAAGTGACTGAGTAGCTCCAGTATCCCTAAGGATTTTTATTGGCACTGGAGTGAATCCCTCTTTCAAGGATACAAATCCTTCGGTTAAAAAATGAACATATCCCCTCTTAACTTGATCAGACCCTGACAAAGCTTCATTCGAATTTCTCGAACCCTATAGATTTACAGGGTTTTCAATATGTTGCACACAGGCATCTGGGACTGCCTCCTTCTTCTTCAGTTGGAAACAGTTAGCTGTTACGTGACCAGGTTTCTTACAATAATTACAAATAGGAACAAAATGTCTTCCCTTCACATGTTTCCCTTCATCCTTACCTTTCTCACTAACTTCTGATTTAATTTCTGGTTTACCTTGACTCTCTGTGTTATTTTTCCTTTTAAAAGTACTACCCAGAGGAAACCTACTCTTATGGATTAAAGCATACTCATCTGCTAATTTAGCAGACTCCTGCAACGTAGCAGTGTCCCTCTCATTTAAGCATGTTTTTACGTCAACAGGGATGCTCCTTTTAAATTCCTCCATTAAAATCAACTCTTTTAAGTTATCATACTTCCCATTCACATTTTTAGAGGAAACCCATCACTCAAAACACACAGATTTATCATAGGCAAATTCCACGTAAGTTTTGTCCACGGATCTGTTCAAATTTCTGAATCGTTCTCTATAATTTCCAGAACCAGTTTATGCTTTCAGTATATGCTGCTTCGCAATATCATGATCAAGTGCTTGCTTAGCAGTTAAAGCTGTATAAATTTGTTGTGCTTTACCTTTAATTACACTTTGTAACAGCACTGGCCATTCATCTTTCAGCCACTCTGAAATCAGAGAAAAATTTCAAAACGCTGGAAATACTTATCCACTTCTGCCTCATTAAATGGAGGAACTAATTTAATTTCCTGACTTACAATAAACGGCTTCCTAGAACCAGACGCCTTATTCTCTGAACACACATCATAGTTGCTGGTGAACGCAGCAGGCCAGGCAGCATCTCTAGGAAGAGGTACAGTCGATGTTTCGGGCCAAGACCCTTCGTCAGGACAAACTGAAGGAAGAGCTAGTAAGAGATTTGAAAGTGGGAGGGGGAGGGGGAGATCCAAAATGATAAGAGAAGACAAGAGAGGGAGGGATGGAGCCAAGAGCTGGACAGGTGATTGGCAAAAGGAATGTGAGAGGATCATGGGACAGGAGGCCCAGGGAGAAGGAAAAGGGGGAGGGGGGGAAAAGCCCGAGGTTGGGCAAGGGGTATAGTCAGAGGGAGAAAAAGGAGCGAGAGAGAAAGAACGGGTGTATATAAATAAATAATGGATGGGGTACGAGGGGGATGTGGGGCATTAGCGGAAGTTAGAGAAGTCAATGTTCATGCCATCAGGTTGGAGGCTACCCAGATGGAATATAAGGTGTTGTTCCTCCAACCTGAGTGTGGCTTCATCTTTACGGTAGAGGAGACCGTGGATAGACGTATCAGAATGGGAATGGGATGTGGAATTAAAATATGTGGCCACTGGGAGATCCTGCTTTCTCTGGTGGACAGAGCGTATGTGTTCAGCAAAGCAGTCTCCCAGTCTGCGTCGGGTCTCGCCAATATATAGAAGGCCACATCGGGAGCACCGGACGCAGTATATCACCCCAGCTGACTCACAGGTGAAGTGTCGCCTCACCTGGAAGGACTGTCTGGGGCCCTGAATAGTGGTAAGGGAGGAAGTGTAAGGACAGGTGTAGCACTTGTTCCGCTTACAAGGATATGTGCCAGGAGGGAGATCAGTGGGGAGGGATGGGGGGGGGAACGAATAGACAAGGGAGTTGCGTAAGGAACGATCCCTGCGGAAAGCAGGGGCAGGGGAGGGAAAGTTGTGCTGAGTGGTGGGATCCTGTTGGAGGTGGTGGAAGTTACGGAGAATTGTATGTTGGACCCAGAGGCTGGTGGGGTGGTAGGTGAGGACAAGGGGAACCCTATTCCTAGTGGTGCGGCGGGAGGATGGAGTGAGAGCAGATGTGCGTGAAATGGGGGAGATGTGTTTGAGAGCAGAGTTGATGGTGGAGGAAAGGAAGCCCCTTTCTTTAAAAAAGGAGGACACCTCCTTCGTCCTGGAATGAAAAGCCTCATCCTGAGAGCAGATGCGGCGGAGACGGAGGAATTGCGAGAAGGGGATGGCATTTTTGCAAGAGACGAGGTGAGAAGAGGAAGAGTCCAGATAGCTGAGAGAGTCCGTAGGCTTATAGTAGACATCAGTAGATAAGCTGTCTCCAGAGATAGAGACAGAAAGATTTAGAAAGGGGAGGGAGGTGTCGGAAATGGACCAGGTAAACTTGAGGGCAGGGTGAAAGTTGGAGGCAAAGTTAATGAAGTCAACGAGCTCAGCATGCGTTCAGGAAGCAGCGCCAATGCAGTCGTCGATGTAGCGAAGGAAAAGTGGGGGACAGATACCAGAATAGGCACGGAACATAGATTGTTCCACAAACCCAACAAAAAGGCAGGCATAGCTAGGACCCATACGGGTGCCCATAGCTACACCTTTAGTTTGGAGGAAGTGGGAGGAGCCAAAGGAGAAATTATTAAGAGTAAGGACTAATTCCGCTAGACGGATCAGAGTGGTTGTAGAGGGGAACTGGTTAGGTCTGGAATCCAAAAAGAAGCAGAGAGCTTTGAGACCTTCCTGGTGGGGGATGGAAGTATATAGGGACTGGACATCCATGGTGAAAATAAAGCGGTGGGGGCCAGGGAACTTAAAATCATTGAAAAATTTCAAAGCTTGAGAAGTATCACGAACATAGGTAGGGAGGGATTGAACAACGGGGGATAAAACAGTGTCAGGGTATGCAGAAATGAGTTCGCTGGGGCAGGAGCAAGCTGAGACAATGGGTCTACCTGGACAGGCAAGTTTGTGGATGTTGGGTAGAAGGTAGAAACAGGAAGTGCGGGGTGTAGGAACTATAAGGTTGGTAGCAGTGGATGGGAGATCCCCTGAGTGGATAAAGTTGCTGATGGTGTGGGAGACAACGGCCTGGTGCTCCTTAGTGAGGTCATGATCGAGGGGTAAATAAGAGGAGGTATCCGCGAGTTGTCACTGTGCCTCGGCAAGGTAGAGGTCAGTACGTCGGATTACAACAACAGCCCCCTTATCGGCGGTTTTATAGTAAGGTTAGGATTGATGCGGCGGGAGTAGAGAGCAGAGCGTTCGGAGGAGTGAGGTTGGAATGGGAACAAGGTGCGGTAAAGTCGAGATGATTGATGTCCCGTCGGCAGTTAGCAATAAAGAGATCCAGAGCAGGCAGAAGACCAGAGCGAGGTGTCCATGAAGAGGAAGAGGGTTGAAGACGGAAGAAGGGGTCATCGGTGGGGGTGGGAGAGTCCTTGCCGAAGAAGTAGGCTCGAAAACAGAGCCAACGGAAGAAGAGTTCAGCGTCATGGCGAACACGGAACTCGCTGAGGTGTGGGCGAAGGGGGACAAAGGTGAGGCTCTTACTGAGGACAGAGTGCTCTGCCACAGACAGTTGAAGGTCAGAGGGGATGGTGAAGATTTGGCATGGCTGAGAAGTGGGATCGTAGGGGGAGGGGGAGGGAGGTTGGTGGTGTCAGTGGCAAGAGAAGGGTTGGGGTGAGAGGAAGATGGAGCCTCTGAGGGCCCAGGAGCTGACGGTGGGATCTGAGGGAGACGGGGTTGCAGAGTGGTGGTGGGGGAGGGGAGACCAGAGTCATAATAGCAGCACGTGAAGACCTGGCCTGGAGTTCAATGCTGGGAAAGGCCTCCCCTTTCTAGATCTTTCTGTCTCTATCTCTGGAGACAGCTTATCTACTGATGTCTAGTATAAGCCTACAGACTCTCACAGCTATCTGAACTATTCCTCTTCTCACCCTGTCTCTTGCAAAAATGCCATCCCCTTCTCGCAATTCCTCCTTCTCTGCTGCATCTGCTCTCAGGATGAGGCTTTTCATTCCAGGACGAAGGAGATGCCCTTTATTAAAGAAAGGGGCTTCCGTTCCTCCACTATCAACTCTGCTCTCAAATGCATCTCTCCCATTTCACACACATCTGCTCTCACTCCATCCTCCCGCCACCCCACTAGGAATAGGGTTCCCCTAGTCCTCACCTACCACCCCACCAGCCTCTGGGTCCAACATATAATTCTCCGTAACTTCTGCCACCTCCAACGGGATCCCACCACTAAGCACATCTTTCCTTCGCCCCCCCCCCCGCTTTCCGCAGGGATCGCTCCCTACGCGACTCCCGTGTCCATTCGTCCCCCCTATCCTTCCCCACCGATCTCCTTCCCGGCACTTATCCTTGTAAGCGGAACAAGTGCTGCACATGCCCTTACACTTCCTCCCTCACTACCATTCAGGGCCCCAGACAGTCCTTCCAGATGAGGCGACACTTCACCTGTGAGTCGGCTGGGGTGATACACTGCGTCCGGTGCTCCTGATGCGGCCTCCTATATATTGGCGAGACCTGGCGCAGACTGGGAGACCGTTTCACTGAACACCTTCGCTCTGTCTGCCAGAGAAAGCAGGATCTCCCAATGGTCACACATTTTAATTCCACGTCCCATTCCCATTCTGATATGTCTATCCATGGCCTCCTCTACTGTAAAGATGAAGCCACACTCAGGTTGGAGGAACAACACCTTATATTCCATCTGGGTAGCCTCCAACCTGATGGCATGAACATTGACTTCTCTAACTTTTGTTAATGCCCCTTGTACCCCATCTGTTATTTATTTATTTTATATATTCTTTTTCTCTCTCTCCTTTTTCTCCCTCTGTCCCTCTCACTATACTCCTTGCCCATCCTCTGGGCTTCACCCCTCCTCCTTTCTTTCTCCCTATGCCTCCTGTCCCATGATCCCCTCATATCCCTTTTGCCAATCACCTGTCTAGCTCTTGGCTCCATCCCTCCCCCTCCTGTCTTCTATCATTTTGTATCTCCCCCTCCCCCTCCCACTTACAAATCTCTTACTAGCTCTTCCTTCATTTAGTCCTGGCGAAGGTTCTCAGCCCGAAACGTCGACTGTACCTCTTCCTTGAGATGCTGCCTGGCCTGCTGCGTTCACCAGCAACTTTTGTGTGTGTTGCTTGAAGTTCCAGCATCTGCAGATTTCCTCGTGTTTACATTAATGATGGTTAATACTTTCATATAATGCAAGCAAGTAGGATCACTGCAAGCAATATCTAAATTTTATTTAAGCAGTGTGATTAACTTAAAGAAAGAGAAGATAAATAGCCAGGGAAAGAAAGACTATTCACCCTTTGATCTAGAAATTGTGTCATTTACAGAAAATTCTGGATGTATTCAACATGTCAGACAGCACCTGTGGAAAGAGAAATGGAAATAACATTTTCAGGCTGATGACCTAATCCCATATTACTTTTCTTTATTATATGCTCTCCCCTCCTCTCCCCTCCCCTCCTCTCCCCTCCCCTCCTCTCCCCTCCCCTCCCCTCCCCTCCCCTCCTCTCCCCTCCCCTCCTCTCCCCTCCCCTCCCCTCCCCTCCCCTCCCCTCACTCGCAGCAATGTTAACTGAGCCCCAGGGCATTGTGTGCAATATTACTGGGGTGCCACATCATCGGCAATGATGTTAGTAAAGGACTAATGGTAGACAGAGCTTGAGAGAGTCCTTGAGGAGGAGAATCAGAGCTTCATACTCCTGGGGGGGTTGGGGGGGTGCTGGATTTGAGAGACTTCAAGGATCAGGCTGGGTCATTGGCTGGAGATGGGGTTGTCAGTCACAAAAATGAGGGAATTGCAGTTATGGCTTCTACACATACAAATTCATGTAAGATTATAAATGAGCTTTTTGAGCTGATGTTAAGACACCCTGCCTCTGCTAGAGACCACTGCCTACAATCTGCTTTATCAGAGATGATAATCTCAAATGTTTTGATCTTTGCTACAGTTTTACCCTCCTCGATTTTGCTGTCATCCTTCTAAATCTTGGACGCCATCTCAAATCCTCTGCAATCCATTGATAAGTGTGTCTGCAGTTTTATGTGTTCTTAACCAAAATTCTGATGTAACTTTGCTGCTTTTTGAATCCATTGCTTTGTTTGCTTTTACTTAGGGCCTAATTAACTGTTTTACTACAAATAATTATTTTTGAATCTCTTGCTTTGCAACTCCCCCAATTAAATTTTTATTTTCAAATGTATTTACCCATTTTATCTGCCTATGACAATGGACCAATTTATAGTCATCTTTACACTTGAGTAGACCAGAGCAATGCAGATAAGATTGTCTGCAAACATTTCTTGTGCAGGGAAAAGTAAGGCAGAAATCCTTAAATATGACTGAAAAGGAAATAAACATAACATTGTTAGAATGTAGAGCAAAACCAAGGAAATGAGAACGGTGAAGCAAAATAAGTGGAAGAGGGATGAAGGGGGGATGTTAAAGAGAAATGGATGGCAAGATTTTTTTATGAAGGCTATTTTGCCTACACAAAAATATTTGGAAAATCAGATTGTTTTCTTCATATTTGTTCAATTAGTGCACTTGAATGGAAAGATGGGAAGATTCCAGTGTCCCTTTTATTTGTTTTATTACTTCAGTTTTGCCTTGAAAGTATATTTTTGACAAAGATTTCAAATTATTGTTGTGGTTTGGGCATTTCAGGTAACTTGTCAATGCTGTTCAAAAAAAGATATATTCTTTAATGTTGCTGACATTTGCCATGCTTTTACAAGGATGTTGAGATCATTACTTTAACCATTTCAGTGAGCTGCCATGGTTTTCTGTCTGTTTTGTCCCATTCAGTGAAGCATGCTCAACATGCCTAGTATTTTTTTTTAACTTTTGTTCACTAGGAACTGCCTTTTTTACTTTTTGCTTCAGCAGTAAAGTATTTCCAAGACTTGTGTGTTGTTGAATACTGCTTGGTGCTTTGCATCATGCATCTTAAATTATTAGCCATTCAGTTTTGAATTTACGTAACTTTCGAATTGCATGGTGACTTGAAACCTTATGGCTGGAACTATATAAAGGCTGCTGTTTCTAAGCATCTGTATTTTAAATTTGCTCCATTACTTTATGGCAGAGTGCACATCTTGTTTTGTTGCATTTATTGCTTTTGCAGTTGCCAACTTGAAAATGTAGAGTTTGTATCTCAAGTTATTGCAGAATGATTCAACTTAGACGTATTCTCTTCTGTTAAGCTATTTTCTCTTCAGCATTTCATAGTTTAGCAGAAAAACAATAATGAAACATGCAATGGCATCCTTTGGGGGCGGGGGGGGGGGTGCACGGCAGGAGAGAAAACTTAACCTAACTTGCATTTTGCTTCTTTCGTAACTTGTGTGGAGAAATTCATCCCTGGCCAGTGATGCTAAACATTACATGGTAGTAAGGAGGAAGGCAATTAGCATGGGCTGCTCTACCTGAAATGGTGTGTGTAGATATTCAAGCAACTGTGCCTATATTCAGTGACACCTGAACATGTCTGTTAATGCTCACGCGTAGTCTCAAGTTGTCTTGGTCCCCATTGCCCTTTGAAGCTTTTGTGGTAGCTGGTTTGCAGTTGGGAGCTGAAAGATCAGAGCTCTTGTAAACAATCCCACTGGCAGCAGTTCTGAACACTCTTCTGTAATCATAGCTCAGGAATTCAGAACTTGAGCATTTTGATGTCCAGCAGGAAAATGGCTTGCTTAAAGATAAAGACATTGTCTGCACTTTATGCTGGAGGGGCAGGTAGGAAGAGAGTCACTGTTTTCATGGCAGACTCCCTCTTTTGGTTTAGTGAAAGCATTATAACACTTTGGTTCACTTTAACATGGAACTGATGGTGCTCAGGTTGCAAGTTCAAATGCCCCAATCCTGTAAGCTACAGGTGAGACCAAGGAAAACTTCTGCTGTGACCTTAGGACCAACTTCTCAAGTCAGTGTGGATTCCATTAATATTAATCTACATCGTCTTCTCTACAGGACAACTCCAAGAACAGTGCAAGGCAAAGCACCAGCCTTTGTGTGTGACCTCCTTTTGACGTTACTAAAGTCTGTGACTGCCGATCGAAGGGTCTGTGAGCATTTCTCAAATATGACTGCCACAGAAATTCAGCTCCTCCATGAATCCAATGGCATGCAAGCCATGTTACTTATCCACAGGGGTATAACAGAACAAATCTCAGAGAAGACTGGTGTCAAACAACATTTTGAATGAGGCCAGATCTTGTAGAGCTATGCAGAATTAGAAAGGATATGATAGGGTGAGTGCATGCAGGCTTTTTCGCCTCAGTTTGAGTGAGACTAGAGCTAGAGGTCATAGGTTTAGGGTGAAATATTTAAGAGGAACCTGAGGGGAAACTTCATTCAGTGAGTGGTGCAACTATAGAACAAACTGCCAGCAGAAGAAGTAGGTGGGGGTTCAGTTGTAACACTTAAGAGTTGTTCACATAGGTGGATGGATGAGAAAGGTCTGAAAGGTAACAGTCTTTGTGCAGATAGATGGGACTGAGCAGAAGAGCAGTTCAGCACAGACTAGATGGGCCTAATTGCCTGTTTCTGTGCTATAATGCTATTTCCTCAAATTTCTCAATCTATCTTGCTGTAGTGTTGCACTCATATTCAATACGCTTCCCATGAAAGTGGAGCTAATCTTTAGAATTAATAGGAAACTGTGCAGCCAGTGTGCTCCAGAACCAAGCTAAACTGTGATACAGCAGATTCTTGTGGGAGCCAAGTTGCTCATTCTCCAAAATGTACAAAAAGGGTGGATCTTGATCAATAGCTGCAAAACCAAGGTGTCCATCCTGCTTACACTAATAATGAAGCTTCACAATGAGATCCTGGGAAACATGGACTACTCGCATATTTCAGCTGCCACTATCTTCAAAACGCCATCACCGTTTTGGTTGATTGAGGGAAATGATATTTGAAGATCAAGACCTCAGGCCAGCTACAAAACTCATGGTCTGCAGAGAATCCAATTCCTGCTCTTTTTTAGGTATCTCAAACCAGGACTACTTACAGCAGGCACCTCAAGGCTCTTGAAAGATGTCATCAACAGTGGATCTGCATGTTTGCTAAATTCAGTTGAAGGATAAATAAGCCAAAATTGATGCCCTTTCTCCCAGGCCAAAAACCCTATCATTGGGAACTATTGGCTATAGACTTGGCACTAAAATATTGGAACAAATACTGTTCCTGATCTCTGTCATAGGAAGTTACCATCTGAACAGTGATTAACACTTCCTCAGAAACCCTGACCCATAAGAATTTTAAGTGGATAGAACAACATTCAAGCAACACACATCAAATTTGCTGGTGAACGCAGCAGGCCAGGCAGCATCTCTAGGAAGAGGTACAGTCAACGTTTCGGGCCGAGACCCTTTGAACAACATTCAAGTTGGGTATTAGGTACCTCGGGGCCAAGTATTGGAAGTCCATAGAAATCTCTGTGTGCAGAAAGGAACAGACCGCCTAACAAGCCACACCTTCTACAGAAGAGGTTGGTAATTCCCACAATAAACATAGATGTTAGCCACAGAACTGGAATTGAAAGCAAATGTCATTCTTAATCAAGTACTATCTAAAGAACTGACACAAATTATTGAAGACAGTGGTTGATCTTATTGCATTGCACATTTAGTTCTACAACCAGGGATGACTTTCTAGGCACTGTAGCTTAGGCAAGGCTGAACTAGCACATAGATCATGACTGATAGAGATGAGGTGGTTTATATCTAAATGAAAATGAAATGATTGGAAGTACTTGGTAAGCTGCTGCAGACTGGGAGGAGTGGAGTCTCTCACTCAAATAACAAGATCTCAAGAAGGAGTCTGCATTTAAAAGTAATTAAAGTTCTTTTTCTGCTAAAATTATAGGCTAATTGTGGAAATGCATTCATAAATATAGAAGCATGTTAATGTTATAGTAAAGGAAGTTGGCATGTGTTTGATCCGTTTTTTAAGAATTCTAAGCATATTTGTAATTGCAGACATTTTTAGAACTTTTGATCAGTAAAAATACATTTATTTGTGTACTCTTTGACTATGTTGATATTAACCTACTATTTTTCATACTTCTTGAATTTTCTTTCAAGATAAATCTCAATTGCATTCTATCATGCCTTTATTAAATATCTGAGGATATATAACACAGTGCACTCTTTCACTGCTGATTGAAATGAGCTTCTAAGTTGCATTTGGCAATGTTACAGATAAGTTATTCTCCCAACCTTGTATAAAGATGAATACTTACTGAAAATCTGAGGAACCTAATTTTGATTGTGAACATAATGAGAAGCTTCTCTTAAACTTGCATTGCACAAAGTGCTATGGGTTGAGCAGCTGGTTTACAAGCAAGTAAGATAAAAGATACTAATTTTCCATTTGTTTTGGGGAGAAGTAATTTGGCAAACAGTCTTAGTAAGAATCAGAATCAGGTTGTTTGTCACTGATGTGTTGGTGTGTTGTTGTTTGCATAGCCATACTGTGCAATACATAGAAAGTTACAATAAGAAATGTTTTTCAGATCAGTGCTGAGTCCATTGTTATTTGTCATCCATATCAATGATCTGGATGATAATGTGGTAAATAAGATTGGAGGAGTAGTGGACAGTGAGGAAAGTTTTCAAAGCTTGCAGAGGGATTTGGACCAGCTGGAAAAATGGGCTGAAAAATGGCAGATGGAGTTTAATACAGACAAGTGTGAGGTATTGCACTTTGGAAGGACAAACCAAGGTAGAACATACAAGGTAAATGGTAGGGCACTGAGGAGTGCGGTAGAACAGAGGGATCTGGGAATACAGATACAAAATTCCCTAGGAGTGATGTCACAGGTAGATAGGGTCGTAAAGAGAGCTTTTGGTACATTGACCTTTATAAATCAAAGTATTGAGTATAAGAGTTGGAATGTTATGATGAGGTTGTATAAGACATTGGTGAGGCCGAATTTGGAGTATTGTGTGCAGTTTTGGTCACCTAATTACAGGAAGGGTATTAATAAGGTTGAAAGAGTGCAGAGAAGGTTTACAAGGGTGTTGCCAGGACTTGAGATACTGAGTTACAGAGAAAGGTTGAATAGGTTAGGACTTTATTCCCTGGAGCGTAGAAGAAAGAGGGGAGATTTGATAGGGGTATATAAAATTATGATGGGTATAGATAGAGTGAATGCAAGCAGGCTTTTTCCACTGAGGCTAGGGGAGGAAAAAAAAAAGACATGGGTTAAGGGTGAAGGGGGAAATCTTTAAAGGAAACAGGGGGGGCTTCTTCACACATAGAGTGGTGGGAGAGTGGAATGAGCTGCCAGATAAAGTGGTAAATGCAGCTCACTTTTAACACTTAAGGAAAACTTGGACAGGTATATGGATGAGAGGTGTATGGAGGGATATGGTCCGTGTGCAGGTCAGTGGGACTAGGCAGAAAAATGGTTTGGCACAACCAAGAATGGCCAAAAGGCCTGTTTCTGTGCTGTAATGTTTCTAAGGTTTAAAAAGTACAAAAAGGCAGCAAAAGTACTTTTTTATGGGTTCATCGTTCATTCAAATATCTGATAGCAAAGGGGAAGAGGCTATTCCCAAAACACAGAATTCCACAGAATTGTGGTGTATGGAGTTCAATGACAAAAGTACATTTATTATCAAGGTATATATGTAGTGTATAACCCTGAGATTGTCTTCCAGGAGGCAACCGTGAAACAATATAACTCATTCAAAGAAAACATTAAACACCCAACCCACAAAAAAAGAACAAATCGCACAAACAGCAAAAAAATTAGCAAATAACATGGAATATTAAACACCAAATCACAGAGTCCTTGGCAACAGTCCAAGAGTGTTCAGTGTAGTTCAGTTCAATTTAGCATTGTGGCGTTTGTTGACTGCACGCTACAGAGCCAGTCTGAGTCGAAGTGTCCTGATCAAAGTCATGCAAAAAAGCAATATAAAATAAAAGTGAAACTGGAAATGCATAAAACATGAACTGTAGAGTCCTCTGAAAACGAGTCCAATCCACAAAATGCGCCAATCAAACCCTGCCCAAGACCCAAGGCTCCTGCACCTTCCTCTGGCAGCAATGAGAAGGAGAGGGAGACCGGTCAAATGTACGCTGACAACGCTGAACACACACTTGACTCCTGCTGTCATGGTTGTTGATTACAATCTTACTCAATGCTTTAATTGATGAGATTGGTGGGTAATGGATCTTGTCATGGTTTCGTGCTCCACTATTAGGTCAAGTACTTCATTCTCAACCTCAGTCTCAAACATGCTGAGTTCCCTTCAAGGCAGCAAAGGTAGTATATCATTCACTTGGCCCAAAAACATATTACCAAAATGTAAATCAGGGGTTCCAAATAGCACACAGATTGGTAGTAGAAGTATACTTAAAAAAAAGTAGTAGTTGTTTCATGAACTGCAGGACATTGCGTTGGTCGCTGGCACCATCATGATCATTTATTCCAACCACCATCCCAAACATACCTTCAGGGGCATCATCAAATCACAACTGACCCAATTTCACTGCATTTGCACCAGGGAGGCGGACTTCCAGCAGGCCACTGTAATCTTCTTCACTGAACTCAGATAGAGATGCTTCAGTAGACGGAAACTAAGGCACATCAAATCTGACTTCTTGAAAGGCTTCATAAATCTCAGACCACAGAACAGGGCAACACACAAGCTACCAATGATACCAAGACCACAGGACAACTAAGGACACTTTGAACAACTTAAGGCGGAGTTGGAGGGGCTCTGGGTCAATGTACAATAATGTCAGCTTTTAAGAGAGGTAAAAACTTGAGGGACATACTCGTCATTACCAGATTACATGCAGCCACAAACTGTGGGTGGTTGGTGGGGGAGGTGGGGGGGGGGAATTGTAGAGCATGCAAGCACTTAAGAATATCAAAAAGATACACAACAGAGCTACTGGAAAGTAGGCCCTGATAGATCAAAGGATAACTTGTGAACAACATAATGTATATGCAATTCAGTGAGATGATGAACTGACTGATGTGGATATTGTGTCCTAGCTGTCTAGGTACAGAAGCCTGGGCAGTAGGACACAGAGAGCAAGCTGCTACCCATGTAGCAAGCTCCCCCCTCTCCACGCAATTGATGAACCTAAAGGAGCAGCAGAGTGCAATACAGTTTGGTACCAGCAGTGGCACAGGAGTTGACAATTGACATTGAATTTAGTGTAGGACTCCGTTATGGACTCTAGCTCTGGATTTTCCCTCTGGGTTTACTCCCGAAGCCTTCCCCATGAGTGGGTATAGCCGCAAGGCATTGGATGTTTGAGCTCAGAGTTTTCCTTCTCTTAGCTGCCAACCACGACTGACAGCCCTCATCTGCCTGAAGCGACTGGTTTTAAGGCACCAGTAACTCACCTTTGCCCCTTCTCCTGTCAGTGGAAACAGTTCTGCCGGGCTTAACAGCTAAGCCACACATGAAGGCCAGGAGCTGCAATTCAGTGTAAACAATACCATATCATATACATAGGGGGGACAGGCAAAAAAAAAGTCTAAAGAGTCAGACTCACAGGGCACCTCAGTAAAATTGTAAGGGAAGCCCAGAACAGATTTGTTAGGAGACATTTCCGGCAGCATGGGATCCAATCTTTGGAGATCCTTGGCCTGCCTGGAAACTAACAATGAACTGATCTACAAATCTACACCCCAACTGGTCAAAAATAAGTTGTAAAAATAAACCTGTTCCTCAAGTGGCCAAAGCCTAATAACTAGGGCTAAAAATACTGACTGGATCTATAAAATTAGAGTATTGAGGGTAGGACAGTTATTTCTCTGTTAATTTAATCCAGACTAGATACTCCCATGTACCCAGATACAAAAGAGATCACTGAAAACTACACAAAGCAGGGAAGATATGTCTTCTTTGAAATTTGTACAGTCCCTTACAACCCCATTACAGATTCCCCCCCCCCCAAGGCAGACCAACTCAAGGGGTACCCTACCCCATCCACAGATAGATATACAGCAAGATGGTGCTTCAGAACTACTGTTCCCCAAGCAAGATAGGCAAAAGCTTTCTTCATCAGGTCTTCCTCTCCTCCATCCCCCAACCCTACCCCTAACCCTAACGTCCACAGCTCCCTTTCCTCAAGCCTTTCATCTCCATCCCAACCCTATCACTATCCCTAACCCTAACTCTAACCTCCTCCCCTCCTTCCCCCCCCCCCAGTCTACTGGCCCACATCCCCCAAACCAGTAGCATATTCATAACCCTAAACCTTAAGCTAGTTGTGAGAAAGGAAAGATTCCAATAAAGGCAAGTAGTGCTGGACTAAGTAATGAAGGCGAGGGCCAGATCAAAGTGGCAGAGTCAAGTGACACTGAATCTCTAGTAACAAGATGAAGAAACACAAGATTGATCATTTTCCCTCTGCCTGCATAATTACACAATAATTAGTAATAACAGTAAGAAATAGTAATAGTAAGAATTTGATAGATTAATCTGAAGTAACTGGGAGATATTTTCTTTATCTTCATGTTGCCATTATAGTTTTCAAAATAGTATTTGGTTTTATTAAATAAATATTGAAACAAATCAATCTCTAATCTTTTTGCTGAAAATAATGTTTATTTTGTAACCTAGAGAGTGGTGGGAATCTGGAACTTAATGCCTGAGATGAGACAAAAAGTAGGAACTAATTGTATGGGAAAATATACATATATTTGCCTGTCCACTTGAAGTGCAATAATCATATGATGATAGCACCCAAAAAGCTAGAGAATGAGGTTAGCCTTTGATAGCCCTTAAGGAGTCAATATAGATGAGGTGGGTGCCATAATTTGTTTAAATATATGATAAATGGCTACTATATTAAAAAAGCAAAGATGTCTTATACTCTGCATTAATCCAGAGCACACTGTCCATATTACATGACAACTTGAATGTTCAGTATGTGAAAATATGAAGTATAAGTACAATGCTTCCAGACAAATGTATGATATTTTATCTTCTAATAACAATGAGCAGTGTCACCCAAAGTCTCAATGTAGAGACTTGAGTCCCGATTACTGATTGAATACAGAGAATACTACACAAATGAATGTGTTGTCTTTCAGATGAGATGTTAAAGCACCAGCTCTGTAGACAAGATGTAAAATGTCCCATGGCACTGATGGAAGAGGAGCAGGATATTTCACCTGCTGTTTTGACCAACATACTATTTTTCTCAATCATTGTTACAAAAAGAGAATTTTGAGCCATTTACCTCATTGTTAAAGGAGCCTTCTTTGGAATGCTTAGGGAGGTCTACACTTTAAGATTTATTCAATGTTGGTTCATATAGAATTTACTTTAGTTTTAAAATGTTGCATGTACCTTTCTTTGAACCTGACATTGGATAATATTTTAAAACAATATATTGACTTAAGACACAATAATTTTGCAGTATTATTAAGTATTGATACATTTTAAAATTCTTGATACCATTGATGTTGGGTGGTCCAACGTTGAAGTTTAATTGGCAGCTTTAAATTTATTTACTTGTGAAATGATATGACCTTCAAAGCAGCTGAAGTTTAAAAGCAATTTAATGTACCGATATTAATTGAAATTTAGTATTTTTAAAGAGATTCCAATTGTAAAAAAAATAGAGGAGCATTATGGTGAGGCTGCTACTAATTGTCACCAGAGGGTGCTTAAGCAATTTAAACCTGTTAAGTGAAGAATGGATTAGATTAAAAGATCTACGGTTTTCAAAGTTATGTGAGCATGGCCATAAAGATTAGTTTAAAAATATAAACTGCTGGTAACATTGGCTTATAATTAAATGTAAGATCTAATATAATCCGCAGGGCAGCATACTATGGCTTTGGGACACATTATCAGAGTCCTTGATTGAAGCAAATACTTGAACGAAGGGAGTATTAGGAATAAGAGAGCAGAGCAAGAGATGCCATTGTCTACAGGAAGCATAATTGCCAGTGTGCACTGGTTGGACTGAGCAGCAGTTAGCCTTGTTATTGAGATGGAGTTTGTGTGCTGTGGTTACTCAGAACCAACCCTGCCTAACTTCATCACACTTACTCTTCCTGGGCCTGTTCTCAATCTAACTTGACTTTTGAAGCTATACTGCTCTTAATGTTTTCCTGTAGTTGTCATGCCCTTTCCACTAAATGGAGCAAGTTGCAAGCAGTAACTGCAGAGGCGTAAACTAAAACTCAGCCAACAGGTTGCCAGATGTAATGGAATTTGTAGGCATCCTAATAGTCTGACATTCATGTTGTCAAAGCTCTAATTTGTCTCTCAATGTCCTTAATGAATTGATGTAATATTTAAACTATTTTTAAATGGTTAATAAAATTTGAAGGTGCAAAGGGTATATATAATATGGTAAATTAATTTTCTTATAAATCACTAGCATAGTAGCAAGGTTGAGGATGTCAGTTAAATGAGGTAATGCGGGAAGCTGAGATCATGTTGAGAAAGTTTAAAAAATGATTTAATGGAAATATTCATACTGCAAGGCAAGGAATTATTCCATAAGCGTGAACTTATCTCTTTATCCAGTAACTAGATGACAGATATTTGATGTAATGAAATATCTGTGTAATGAGGTTTTGTTTGTGTGTATGCAGTTACTCCATGTGAGCTGGAATGGATTCCTAGATTGAAGGAAGCATATTCATTGGTGATTTTTAAATAATAATTGAGGAAGGGTAAATTCACAGTCCTTCGTCACAGAACAGAGGGTTGAAATGAATTGGGCAAGCTCTTCAGAGAAATTGCCAAAGATATACTAGTTCAAATAGCTTGTGTGTTTCTATGAGTTACTTTGGTATAAAAACTCATATTTGCAAATTGATTCTTTGTTTTATTGGAAAAAAATAATGAATAGCTATTATTTAAATTTGGGCTGCCAATGTACCTCATGGATCAATTGATCATTGGCTTAAATATTGCTGAAGTTCAATATTCTGGAACCTTACTAGTGGTATCTTATTTTTGATAGGTAGCATGATATGTAATTTTTGTACTGTGGGAGACATTTACTGTGACAGAGAACAACTTCTTAGCAATTTCAGCTGTTTCACACACAAATCCGTATCAAGTCTCTCTTCAAAAAAGAGGCTTTTTAAAAATCCAGTCTTCCTGACATGAAGTATCTTTCTACTCCTTACCAAACAAATGTTCTGTGTGGTAGCAGAAGATTTTATGGAGAAGCATGACTTGAAGTAAGCATGACTGTTACTTGCTGCCCTATTCTGCCTGTAGCACAATCCCTTACCTATAGAGATACTCTGTACAAATTGTCCTCTGTTATTCTAGTAGCTAATTAATTTGTAGCAATAACTTTATGTATCAGAATAATCTTAAATAGTAAATTAGTGACATTCATTTTTGGTAGAATATTTAATGTTTTAAAAATTATACATTTTGGTATGCAGATATCTTTGATGAAGTCTGTTTATTGGTCATTATTAATTGCTTTTACAATATGGTGGTGAGAGCCCTTCCTGAGCCTCTGCTGTTCATGTGATAAAATGACTTGGTAATGTGGCATAAGAATGTGCGGCATGGTAGCATGGTGGTTAGCACCGTGCTTTACAGTACCAGCAATCAGGGTTCAATTTCCGTCACTACCTATAAGGAGTTTATATGTTCTCCCTGTGACCACATGGGTTTTCTCTGGGTGCTCCAGTTTCTTCCCACATCCCAAAGACATACCAGTTTGCAGGTTAATTGGTCATTGTAAATTGTCCTGTAGTTGGGCTAGAATTAAAGCTAGGGCTTACTGGGCAATGCAGCTCGAAGGGCCTACCCCCTGCTGTATGTCAATAAATACAAATGAGCCAAGGCTTTGAGCTAGTGAAAACAAAGGACAAATTAGTTAAGAGCCTGAACATTTTTGAAATATTTATTCTGGAGAAGCAGGCGTTTTTGCCAAAGCCTGTGCTATTGTCTATGTAATTGTCTTTAGAAGACTTATCTGCCCCACCCCCGATTGGTTACTGATTTTCTATACCCACCTTGCTAGTGTTCCATTACAATCAGTTAGATGGATAGACACTTTATTGATCCCAAAGGAAATTACAGTGTCACAGTAGCATTACAAGTACACAGATATACAAATTTTAAAAGAGAAGTAAGAAAGAATAAAAAAGTAAGTTACCTCAAACAGTCTAACAGGAAGGAGTCATCACTTCCCTGGCTATAGTTGATTCATTATAGAGCCTAATGATTGAGGGGAAGAATGACCTCATATAGCACTCTTTGGAGCAGCACAGTTGTCTTAGTCTATTACTAAAAGTGCTCCTCTGTTCAGCCAAGGTGGCACGCTGAGAGTGAGAAACATTTTCCAGAATTGCCAGGACTTCTGTAGGGTCCTTTGCTCTGCCACAGTCTCCAGTGTGTCCAATTTGACTCCTATAACAGAGCCAGCCTTTCTATTCAGTTTATTGAGCCTGTATGCATCACCCGTGTTGATGCTATTGCCCCAGCACATCACCTCATAGAAGATTGCACTGGTGACAACAGACTGGTAGAACATGTGAAGGAGAGGCCTGCGTACTCCAAATGACCTCGGTCTCCTCAGGGAATAGCAGCATATTTGGATAGCAGTAGCAGGATAGGTCCGCATGGAATTACGAAGGGGAAGTCATGCTTGACTAATCTTCTGGAATTTTTTGAGAATATAACTATGAAAATGGACATGGGAAAGCCAGTGGATGTAGTGTACCTGGACTTTCAGAAAGCCTTTGGTAAGGTCCCACGTAGGAGGTTAGTGGGCAAAATTAGAGCAAATGGTATTGGGGGTAGGGTACTGACATGGATAGAAAATTGGTTGGCAGACAGGAAACAAAGAGTAGGGATTAATGGGTCCTTTTCAGAATGGCAGGCAGTGACTAGTGGGGTACCGCAAGGCTCAGTGCTGGGACGGCAGCTATTTACAATATACATTAATGATTCAGATGAAAGGATTAAAAGTAACATGAGGAAATTTGCAGATGACACAAAGCTGGGTGGCAGTGTGAAATGTGAGGAGGATATTATGAGAGTGCAGGGTGACTTGGACAGGTTGGGTGAGTGGGCAGATGCATGGCAGATGCAGTTTAATGTGGATAAATATGAGGTTATCCACTTTGGTGGCAAGAACAGGAAGGCAGATTGCTATCTGAATGGTGTCAAGTTAGGAAAAGGGGAAGTACAACGAGATCTAGGTGTCCTTGTTCATCAGTCACTGAAAGTAAGCATGCAGGTACAGCAGGCAGTGAAGAAAGCTAATGGCCTGTTGGCCTTCATAACAAGGGGTGTTGAGTATAGGAGCAAAGAGGTCCTTTTGCAGTTGTACAGGGCCCTGGTGAGACCACACCTGGAGTATTGTGTAAAATCCCTTACTCACTCTTCCTTCAGCTAGTCCTGACGAAGGGTCTCGGCCTGAAACGTCGACTGCACCTCTTCCTACAGATGCTGCCTGGCCTGCTGCGTTCACCAGCAACTTTGATGTGTGTTGCTTGAATTTCCAGCATCTGCAGAATTCCTTTTGTTTGGAGTATTGTGTACAGTTTTGGTCTCCAAATTTGAGGAAGGACATTCTAGCTATTGAGGGAGTGCAGCATAGGTTCACGGGGTTAATTCCGGAAATGGCGGGACTGTCATATGTTGAAAGATTGGAGAGACTGGGGTTGTATACACTGGAATCTAGAAGGATGAGAGGGGAATCTGATTGAAACATATAAGATTATTAAGGGATTGAACATGCTAGAGGCAGGAAACATGTTCCCGATGTTGGGGGAGTCCAGAACCAGAGGCCACAGTTTAAGAATAAGGGGTAGACCATTTAAAATGTTGAGGAAAAACTTTTTCACACAGAGGGTTGTAGTTCTGTGGAATGCTCTGCCTCAGAAGGCAGTGGAGGCCAATTCTCTGGATTCTAAGAAAGAGTTAGAGCTCTTAAAGATAGCGGTGTCAAGGGATACGGGGAGAAGGCAGGAAAAGGGTACTGATTGTGGATGATCAGCCATGATCACAGTGAATGGCGGTGCTGGCTCGAAGGGCTGAATGGCCTACTCCTGCACCTATTGTCTATTGAAGTTGAGATGACTCTCACCCTTCTTGCACACAACCTATTGTGTTGGTGCTCCACTCAAGTCTATCATCCAGGTCCACCCCCAGATATTTGTAGGTCCTCACCACATCCATGTCCTCACCATCAATAGTAACAGAACAGTGCAGGCTTAGTCTTCCTAAAGTCCATCACCATCTCCTTTGTCTTACTGATGTTGAGCTGTAGATGATTCAGCTTGCACCATTTGACCAGTTACATCTGCGAGGTCTATTATCACTGACATGTTATGAAATTTGTTGAATTGTAGCAGAATAACAATGCAATACTTTAAAAATATTAGACATTTCAAAAAGAAATATATATTAAAAATTATATAAGTTGTGCAAAAATAGTGAAGTAGTGTTCATAGGTCGGTGCATTGTTTGTGGTGCATAATCTGATGGTGGAGGAGTAGAAGCTGTTCATAAAACGCGTGTCTTCATGCTCCTGTCCCTCCTCTGTGATGGTAGCAAGGAGAAGAGAGCACATCCTGGCTGGTGGATTTCACATCCAAGAGAATTCCCCTATGGAATGTTAATAGACCTTTTGGGTTTTAATGACAATTCAGCAGCTTCCTGGACATTTGTGATTTTTTGTGTATTCCATGAACGTCTGGAGTTTAATCTCTTTTGCTCAGAAAGTGCCTTTCAGTGATTATATACCCACATCTTATCGATGCCCAAACCTTGTTAAATATGCCAGGAGGATAAGGCAATGAAACGTTTTCGATCTATGTAGTTCAGTTTTGCGTTGGATTAACATCCTTTACTTATCAATTGATCTCTTCTTTCTGCTTCCCTCCTTCTAGATGAACCTGAAACGCGAGATGCTTGGTGGGCCGAAATACGACAAGAAATCAAGTCACATGGCAAAGCTCTTGGATGCCATGCAGTCGTTGGATACAGTGAATCAACAAGCATCTGGTGAGTGTGGATATGATTGTGTATGCTCACACTGCTGTAGAAGTTTGGAATCATTTCCACTATCCATTTATTTTTACCTTGGTTATATTCATCTTAGTTTGCTATATTTAGTAGCCTGGATATTTGTGATTGCTCAGGTAGAAAAGTTGTTAGTACCTTTTATTATTATAGCATGAAACTGACAGCAACTTCTAAAGTGTACATGTGTGCAGTTAAACACGGACATCCAGAATCTGTATCTGTATGCAAGAGAAAAGAGCAGAAGCAGGCTACCTGGTCTCTCTGCCCTTCCATTCAATACGAAGAAGATAGCTGATTTATCCCAGGCTTAAACTTCTCTGTATCAATTTTCAAAAAATCATCCTACATCCATTTTAAGTACTTTTAATGAGCTAGCCTGCATAGTTCTCCAGTTTAAAGATTCTCTACACTCTGTGAAATGTACCTTTGTATTAAGTGACCAGCCCCTTGCTTCAAACTGTTGCTTTGTTCAGGATTCTCCCTCTAGTGAAAACAAATTTTTATGTTCTTCCATGTCTACATGGTGTTTTGCAACTATTATTATTTATTAAAATAGAGAATTCATGAAAACATGAATTTATGATAAAACACACCTTTTTTGTTTTGTTTTGTCAGATGTATACTTGTCCTTAATTATCACTTAACAAGCCAAAAATAAACCTTATGTAAGATCATTGTAATTTGGAGAAGTATTTCAAAACATCACAGATTTCACCTTTTTAAAATAGTTGAGATACTTGAGTTTCTATCCATCTGTTGTGTACATATTCCATTCTTTGTTACACACAATATGAGATGCTCAGTTAAAAATTGTGCTTTTTATTTCTAGTTTGCTGTCATGGAGAATCCTTCAGTGTCATTGGTTGCCCAACCTGATTGATAATATCACTGTTGCTGGAGGCCTTTTGATCCTTTTGAAATGACGTTTGACAGCAACTGATATGGGAAAAGGGAAAATCCATTTTAGAGATCACAAGATCTTTGTGATTTGCTTTCTTGGAGATCAGCAGTGAGCAACACTGTTTAAACTTGGGCTATAAAAATACAGTCTAATTTTGAAATAAAATTTAAAATCTAGGACACATTGTTAAAGTGCATGTATGTAAATGTTCATGCCAAAGTCAAGATTCAACCTTGTGTAATGGCCAAAGTGTGAGATGAACTCTGCACAGGAATGGAGTTTATGAAGAAGGATGGATATAGTTGCCTGACAGAAAACCAATGGGATGTTGGAAATCTGAAATAAAAACAAAACGATTGAGAGAAATAGTCTGCAGGTCAGGGAGCATATTTGGGGGGTGGTGGTGACATTTAATATTTTGGAGAAATGGTCCTTCAGAACATCCTATAGTTGGAGAAATGGTCCTTCAGAACGTTTTATAGCTGGAGAAAAATACCGTTGTCAGTTTAACACTATGACCACATAGCCAATAGAGAGGCTGAGAACAGTAACGGTGTGGAACAACTGGATTTGACGATATCAGTGTTTAGGTACAGAATAACTTAACGTGTTTTCAGATAAGTTCCAAAGGACCTTGCTGATGCTCTCCAGTGCAGGAGTAAACAGAAGCCATTTTGGGTGATTTGTCTTGCAACTAGGTTGGTAAAAATGGAGAGCAGCTAGTTGGAAAGAAGGAAATACAATGGGCAAGAAAAAACATTGCAGGAGAATGGTGTTTCACTTATGTCAGAATCTGCTTCAGCAGTGCTAAGTGCTGCAGCCCAGTTGAAAAAGTTTACAAGGTCAGTCAATTGCACTGTCATTTGTTGTGGCCAGTGTGTAAAGCTGGTGCAGGTCATTCTAGGAAAGGTTTTTGTGTATTTGGAGTTAAAAATTATTCAGAGAGGAAAAGTGCTGAAGCAGAACAGAAAAATAAGAGCTCTTTTCATTTGGAAGGAATATATTAATGGTAGATTTGGTGACAAAAGTAGTACACAGGAAGAATAGTTCGCAATAGTAGCTCAAGCAAGATCTAGGAAGGGAAACTATGTGGTCAGAAATTGTATTGAGGGTGAGAGATCAAGACGGACCTTGTGGATAAGCTAACACCTGAAAAGCCTGGAGCAGCAATGCACAATGTATAGTTCATGAGCTACATCCATTCTGCAGTCTAGTTTGTTCTTGCTCTTCAAGAGAGTGATGGACTGCAAGCGTTCATTCACTCCAATGCACATGCAGCTGTGATGGGGCCCTGAGGCTAGCGTTTGATTGACAGGATCCTGTGCAATGCATTCCCCTTTCGCTGCAAGTACAAGCTCCACCACAATAAACATATTGCTTTGGCTTCTAGTTAACCCTCACTCTGAGGCCTAGATAAAACATTGTATTGTTAACCATGTTTTTAAAGCAAGGATAATTGATATATTTTCAGAGATGAGAGAAACCAGTTAATGTATTTGTTAACAATTAAAAACTTTTAAATTAGCTCAGTTAATGAATCATTATATATGTCCCGAATCCTCATTTTTGAGTGGTCTTAGAAGTGAGTGGAATCCTCGTGCAAAAAAAAATTAAGCATCACTGAACTACTAGAAGATTCAAGTTCACAGATGGGAATATTTTGCTTGGTGGACTATTATGAAGGACAGTTGAAATAGAGTCTCAATCTTAGCAACATTTTTTTTAAATCACAGGCAGTTTTTGCCTTGAGGGAGGAGGGTGTGCCCCCAAGACAATTAGATGAATCTGGAATGGAGCAGTTTTGACAAGAAACAGGACAATTGTCCCAGTGTAGTCTAGCCACATAAGGCAATGCATAGCTAAACCATTTAACTCCATAGAATGAAGTCTCAGCATCTTGGAATTCAGTGAGTGGAGTTAGTGCCGAATTAATGAAACAACCAGAGAATATCAGCCAGGGCATTTACAAAAGTTTATTGACAGTCGTGCCAGGCCATTAACACTAATGTATTAAGGTGCCTATAAAATGCTTAATAATGACAGTATGAAACTAAAGTGTGGGCATCTTGTTCTATATTGTCATTAACAATACATTCATCCCACCTATTAAATTAAGGTACGTATGTCTTTCTGTAGGTAATAGAATGTATAAATGTACACATTTGTACAAAATAGTATTTAAGGTTTTCTTGCCTCTATAAGGAAATAGTGCTACTTTGCAATTTTTTTTGTTTAAGGCATCATCCCAATAATTTTCTGTTAATTTATTTTCCACAGTGAAGAAGTCTGTATCTTGTCTGCTTCAGGCACTGCGGCTGTGCTGAATCCAAAGATGCTTCAAGACTGCAGCATGGAAGGCTGTAGTGAACACAGGTTGTCAAGGCAGCCTAGCTTCTTTTCCACAGGGTCAGAGAAGGGAGAGTTTGATTTTTTTCTTCAGTGCCAGGATAGTGCTTCTCTATTAGGGTAGGTTAAACTATTACAGTGGAGGGCAGGTCCAAACAATTCATTTCTACTAACAAAGTTTGAAATTTGGCATCGATTTGGCAAGGAATTGAAATGCGGTTGTTGTTACTTAACAGCTTGCATCAAGGTAACTATCTAAAATACTAACCATATTTAATTATCTAATGTCACATGCCGATTTTCCACTTTGTGACTGGAGAAATTGTCATGCATTTGATTAAAAAAAGACAAATTGAGGTGTGATTTCAATGATGAATTATCAAAAATCATAATGGCTTACTGTCTGTAAGCAATCAAAATAATGCTTGGTTAAGCCCCTTTTCTTTCTGGATGTCCCAAGTAACAAGTCAATTGTCTGTTCAGAGCATTTGTACAATAATTTTCAAAAAGCAAGTGGGATTTTAATTTCTTTTGTGTTGTCTTCTGTTGTCACAACAATTTGGTACTTTACTGTATAAAATGTGTTTTATTATTGCGAATTGTTATAGATGGAAATGTCTGGGTTAATAAGCTTAACCTGTTTTATTTTAAACTATATGAAGTTGTCAGCAGAAAGTTAAAAGTCATGAGCAAAAGTTGTCTAAACTAGATTTTTAACCCTTGTTTATGTATGCTCTTATCTAAATGTTTGAAAAAGTTAATCGTGATTGATGTTTTGGAAATTTAAGATCTCATTAGAATGTGTCTCCTTTTACCAGATTGGATGATGCATCATCTGTGGGCTGCAGTTTCTGTCATATACCTTATGATGAATTAAATATGCCATTCCCTGCACACCTCACATATTGTTATGTTTGTCGGAAGCAGAAGGTCCCAGACGTTCTTTTCACAACAATTGAACCTCCACTAGAAGCGCCAATAACTGGAAAAGGCTGCTTGATTCAAGCTAGGTAAAGCCTTCTCAGTTTTAAGTTTTATGTGACATGGTTTAACTCTGATGCACTGACACTTGTTTGTCTTTGTGACTTAGACTGTGTCGTCAGAAGAAGAAAACTCAGGGTGAGGCCAATGCCACCGCCATAAGCAATCTCCTGCCATTTATGGAGTATGAACTTCATACCCAGCTGATGAACAAACTTAAATTAAGAGGAATGAATGCACTCTTTGGGTTAAGGGTTCAGATTGCAGTTGGTGAAAACATGTTGATGGGCCTTGCTGTGAGTAAACCGTTTACGTTAAACCCCCAACACAGATAAACTTATTTTGTATATTACATTAAATCTAGGCCTGCGCACAGTTTAAATAGTTTTGTGTTAATTTATTTATTGTGGTCAAGCGTGATTATTGTGCTTGTCAGAATGTTTAAAGTCAAGCAATGTACGCGATGACTGGTGTTAGGATGGTAAACCATTCATATCGTGAAGGGGTAGTTCAGAGCAGACAGGAACCATCTGTTTGCAGTTCTGATGAAGGACCTTAGACCTAAGATGTGAACTGAAACTGAATCAGGTTTAATATCATTGACATAAGCCATCAAATTAGTGGAACTGGTTTCTCTTTCCACAGACTCTACCTGACTGAGTTCTAGCATTTTCTGTTCATATTTCAGATTCCAGTGTCTGCAGTTTAATTTATTTTCAGGTATCGTTTACACAAGGGGCCAGTAATTTATAAAATATGCAGCTGTGTGATCTTGAAATACAAGCAGAATGTTGTGAACACATTCATAATATCTCAGAGGTAGAAACAGTGTTAACAGTTCAAGTTTGTGACTTTTGTGAAAAAGCTAATGATTCTCAGGCCATCTTCTAGGGAATGCTAGCATCAAATGGCCGGGTGTCCGTGGTGAAACGTTAATAGTTAGAACCAATAAATTGAAAACCAGTAAAAGTGAAAATAGTGACAGAAACAATGCAGATGTGAATAGGAATATATATTTGCCCTTTGAAAGAACCTGGGAGAAACCCATTTGAGATCAGAAGGTAGAAGATTGGATTTTAAATGTACTAGGAGAGAAGGATCTTAAAAATGATCTGAGGAGTAAGTTTTTCAGACAAGGAGTAGTTGGTGTCTGGAATGAACTGACAAGAGATGGTGAAGGCAGGAACAGTAACATTTAAGAGATATCTTGACATGTGTTTGAATGAGAAACGTATGAGACAATAATGGAACTAATACAAGACTGTGGTTTTAGAATAGATGAGCATGATGGTCAGAGTTGACATGATGGGTTGAAGGACTGGTTTCTGTAATGTACCACTGTGACAAGAATAGTGGGAAATGGTATTTGGAAATTGAATAGTAGTGGTAACACTGAATATGTTGAGCTGTCTGTTTTAACACTGCAACCCATGTTAGGAAATATGTTTAAATCTCTAAAGTTTTAAATCTGTGCAAATTGCCTGGCTTTTTTCTGTTATAAATCCGCATGTATCTACTTAAGCTGCCATTATTTTATGCATGAATGTATTTTCCTCTGGTTTTGTTCTAGTCTGCTACTGGTTTATACGTGACAGCACTGCCCTCTCCAGGAGGTATACAAGTTGCAGGGAAGACACCAAGTGATCTTTCTTATGATCAACATATTTCAAATATACAGAAAAAGATAAATGATATGATCATAAAAAACAGAGAAATCCACGAGATAAATCCTCCTGTAAGTATTGGTTCATTTGTGTATAATCTAACACGAATCAAAATAAAGTAACAACAGAAATTTGGGACTCTTTCTTGAAGATTGGCAATGTTGGAAGTTGACTGAAATTTCTGTAGCTGAGATACCTAGGTTTTTGCTAGTCAAGGAGATTAAGGAATTATGTGAAAACAGGTTAAAGATACTGATCAGCCATCAGTTGATTTAATAGTGGAACAGTCTGAGGAGTTGAATAATTTTGCTTATTCTTTGGTCAGTAAGCAGTATTTTCGTCTTCAATAAAATAAAATAAAATGTACAGTTTTTGAAGAAGTATCAAAGTGATTTTCATTATCTGATGGAAATCATGATTATGGATAATCCCTTCAATTGTATGCATTAGTGAAATAGCAAAAATATTAACTTTTATATTAAATCAACCTAGTGGAACATTTTAGCTCATCAGTGAGGAGCTTTTTTCATGCAAAGCTGCATCCAGATGTAGTAGATGTGTAGTTAAAAATTTGTGTTCATATTTCAATGTATTGGTTAGTGAGACGCTATTACAGCATGGGGTGTCGGGAGTTCAATTTCAGCATCATCATTAAGGAGTTTGTACGTCCTCCCCATGAACTGGTTTCGTCCCAGATTGCAAAGACGTACCAGTTAGTAAGTTAATTGTAAATTGTCCTGTGATTAGGCTGGGGTTAAATAGGTGGGTTGTTGGGCCTGGTACATACTGTATCTCTAAATCAATAAATAGGTTATTTAGCCAGAATTGTTTCTACCAAGGGGTGCAGCACTTGGGTATAACAACTCAGACTACAACACATTGCTGTTTTAAAAAGAACAATTGAGAAGTATTGGTTGCTACCCATTGAAAATGCTTTGAAAACCCTGTCATAGAATGGTGTTTTCATGTTGAGACCTGACATTCCTCCTGTGGGAACAAACCAGTGGCAGGAGGCTGCTGAATATATCTGTTTATTCTGTTTATTTTTGTTATAAGACTAAATGGAACAACTTTAGTCATTTGAGTATCTTGTTATTGAGGCGGTTAAACAAAAGATTGGTTACTTACAGTGTGTAACAAAATCAGAGTCTGGGATGATAAGAATTTGCTTCTGGTTGCTTTTAGAGGAAAACTCAATAGCATTTCAAAGTTGATTTTAAAAAAAGATGTTGGCTTAATAGCAATGATGGCATAATAAGGCCCAGAAGAGCTGACGCTGGTTTTATTCTTTAAATTGCTGCCTATCCAATGTTGAGTCTTGATGCTTTTATGATCCGAAGATTCTTTGGAAGAATGAAACATAAAACTGTTGCTTATGATCGTTTTATTAGGTGTTATAAGAACAAAGAAAATGAAGGGAGAAGAAGCATGAGGAGAGTGAACAGAAACAGAAAACAAAAGGGAAAATAGAGCAAACAAAGGTGGTCTGGTCTTCTATACCGGACCACTGATGATAGTAAATCCTATCGAAATTCCAACAGATAACGGCTAACCAATTAAATAACCAGTAATGTGACACCTGTCACTGAAACAAAGAAGTTTCCAGAAGAATACAAAGGCCACTGCAACCACTGAAAAACTCATTGAACAATCACATGTATATAGGTGATTATATAAAAATAGAAATAAGCATAACAAAGTTAAATTACAAGAAAAATAACAACTATACAGCCAAATCCAACACTAACCTGCAGTCAATGAAACAGGGGATCACTATAATTGATTGTCACCTTCAGCACCCAAAATGCAAGTGAAGACTAAAAAAATTCAACTCAGCACCAATTGGCAAAAGAAAGGAAAACTGACTGGTTCCCATTCCTGATCACTGTCCAATGATAACTGTTGGAATTTGATATCTATTTATATGCCCCTAACAAATAACCACTAGAGTTCTTTATCTAGTTTCATATCACCACTTAAATACTTAAATGAGGAAATAGAGGGTGACCAATACTCTTCTAACGATAACCCCCTTCATACTTTGTTTTCTATGGAATCAGAAGGGTAATGATAATAAAATCTTTCAGTAAGTGCTATTTATTTCCTATCCAATGCGTGTTTGACCATAGGAGATACTAGAAGAGTTGCTTGGATCCCCGATCCCAGAAACAAGGCAGCGTTCCAGGCTCTTCAGGTCCCATTCAGAAAGTAGTGACGATGTTTCCGAACTGGATCTTTCACATGGGAAAAAGGATGCCTTTGTGTTAGAGGTATGGAAATCCTGTTGAGAATGCAGAAGGATACATGCCTTGGTGATGCAAGAGACTTTGGATGCTGGACTCCGCAGCAAAAAAGCACTGAGAGAACTCAGTAGGTCGGACGGCATCTGTAGCTGGAAAGGAATTGTTGATGTTTTGGGTCAAGGTGCTGCATCAGAAAGCGTAGAGGGGAAAAAACATAGAAACATAGAAAACCTACAGCACAATACAGGCCCTTTGGCCCACAAAGCTGTGCTGAACATGTCCTTACTTCAGAACTACCTAGGCTTACCCATAGCCCTCTATTTCTCTAAGCTCCATGTACCTATCCAGGAGTCTCTTAAAAGACCCTATTGTTTCTCCCTCCACTGCCACTGCCGGCAGCCCATTCCATGCACTCACCACTCTCTGAGTGAAAAAAACTTAACCCTGACATCTCCTCTGTACCTGCTTCTGACCACCTTAAAACTATGCCCTCTCGTGCTAGCCATTTCAGCCCTGGGAAAAAGCCTCTGACTATCCACACGATCAATGCCTCTCATTATCTTGTACACCTCTATCAGGTTTCCTCTCATCGTCCGTCGCTCCCAGGAGAAAAGGCTGAGTTCACTCAACCTATTCTCATAAGGCATGCTCCCCAATCCAGGCAACATCTTTGTAAATCTCCTGTGCACGCTTTCTATGGCTTCCACATCCTTCCTGTAGTGAGGCGACCAGAATTGAGCACAGTACTCCAAGTGGGGTCTGACCAGGGTCCTATATAGCTGTAACATTACCTCTCGGCTCCTAAACTCAGTCCCATGATTGATGAAGGCCAATGCACCATATGCCTTCTTAACCACAGAGTCAACCTGCGTAGCAGCTTTGAGTGTCCTATGGACTCAGACACCAAGATTCCTCTGATCCCCCACACTGCCAGGAGTCTTACCATTAATGCTATATTCTGCCATCATATTTGACCTACCAAAATGAACCACCTCATACTTATCTGGGTTGAACTCTATCTCAGCCCAGTTTTGCATCCTGTCAATGTCCCGCTGTAACCTCTGACAGCCCTCTACACTATTCACAACACTTCCAACCTTCGTGTCATTAGCAAGTTTACTAACCTATCCCTCCACTTCCTCATCCAGGTCATGTATAAAAATCACAAAGAGTAGGGATCCCAGAACAGATCCCTGAGGCACACCACTGGTCACTGACCTCCAGGCAGAATATGACCCATCTACAACCACTCTGCCTTCTGTGGGCAAGCCAATTCTGAATCCATACAGCAATGTCACCTAGGATCCCATGCCTCCTTACTTTCTCAATAAGCCTTGCATGGGATACCTTATCAAATGCCTTGCTGTAATCCGTATACACTACATCGATGGCTCTACCTTCATCAATGTGTTTAGTCACATCCTCAAAAAATTCAAACAGGTTCGTAAGGCACAACCTGCCTCTGACAAAGCCATGCTGACTGTTCCTAATCATATTATACCTCTCCAAATGTTCATAAATCCTGCCTATCAGGATCTTCTCCATCATTTTACTGAAGTAAGACTCACTGGTCTATAATTTCGTGGGCTATCTCTACTCCCTTTCTTGAATAAGGGAACAACATCCGCAATCTTCCAATCCTCCGGAACCTCTCCCATCCTCATTGATGATATAAGGATCATTGCCAGAGGCTCAGCAATCTCCTCCCTCACTTCCCACAGTAGCCTGGGGTACATCCTGTCCAGTCCTGATGACTTATCCAACTTGATGCTTTCCAAAGCTCCAGCAAATCCTCTTCCTTAATATCTACATTCTCAAGCTTTTCAGTTCGCTGCAAGTCATCCCTACAATCACCAAGATCCTTTTCCGTAGTGAGTACTGAAGCAAAGTATTCATTAGGTGCCTCTGCTGTCTTCTGCAGTTCCATACACACTTTTCCACTGTCACTCTTGATTGGTCCTATTCTCTTATGTCTTATCCTCATGCTCTTCATATACTTGTAGAACGCCTTGGGGTTTTCCTTAATCCCGTCTGCCAAGGCCTTCTCATAGCCCCTGCTGGCTCTCATAATTTCATTCTTAAACTCCTTCCTGCTGGCCTTATAATCTTATAGATCTCCTAGATTACCTAGTTTTTTGAACCTTTCGTAAGCTCTTCTTTTCTTCTTGACTAGGTTTACAACAGCCTTTGTACACCATGGTTCCTGCACCCTACCATCCTTTACCTGTCTGATTGGAACGTACTTATGCAGAACCTCACGCAAATATCCCCTGAACATTTACCACATTTCTTCCGTACGTTTCCTTGAGAACATCTGTTTCCAATTTATGCTTCCAAGTTTCTGCCTGGTAGCCTCATATTTCCCCTTACTCCAATTAAGCGTTTCCTTAACTTGTCTGTTCCTATCCTACAGTAAAGGAGATAAAATTGTGATCACAAGAGATAGAAATTGAGACATAGTTTCTGAAGATGCTGGAACAAGATTTCAAGATATTGAACCAAAATGCTGGAGACTCTCACCTCTAATTCCTCATTTAAGCATCTACAGAGGGAAATAAACAGAGTCCAGATAATCACCAGCTATTTATTTTTGTCTCCCTAGATCCTGTCTGACCTACTGAGTTCCTCCAGCATTTTTTGTGCAGAAAGGAAATAGCTAATGTAAATAGGGAGATGGGGGATTGGGCAAAAGAATGAGACAAGGGTCAGTAGGTGATAGGTGAACCAAAGAAGAGTAAAGGATGACAGGCAGATGGAGCTGGAAGGGTTAGAGTAGGGAGACAGAGGCAGGTGAGTGATAGGTGGAAGACGGGATGGGGGAGAAGGGGAGATGGAGCAAAGGAGGATGAAAGTGGAGACAGTTGTTGGGAGTGTGACAAGCAGGAATACAAAGACCTTTGGTGTTGGAATCTGACAAGTAAAGAAGATAACGAGACCAATTCAGGGGGTGGTAAAGGCCACATGGAACTGGCTGGGGGAGGGGAATCCAGTTGATGAAGTGTGTGGGTCATTGGCAAACAGAACCAGGAGGAGAATGGAGCTGAAAATGGATGATGGGGGCAGGGAAGATAGCTCAAGGGGGTATATAAGAAATGGAACAAAAAATGGGAGGACTGGAGGTGCATGGGAAGGAGAGAGGGGGAAGCACAGCTGTTAAGAGTCTCTTGAAATGAGAAATTCAGTGCTTATACCACTGAGTTGCATACTACTCAGGTGGAATAAAATGCTTTTCCCCTAGGAACATATATCTTGATTTTCTTTAACCCCCATAATATTCCACTACACTCAATTTCTACTGATTTTTTGAAGACTTTGGTATTCCACCAGATCATGAACCTGGTTTCACTGCCTTATACCATCCCACTTCAGGAAGTTATTCACACTTCAGTCCATTCTGGAAATTATTCACACTTTAAACTATTCCACTGAACAAGGCATTATACTATATCCAGTGTAGATATTTCTTGTAACACTTGATTTTTTCCCACCAGGTCAACATAAGACCACATTGCATAGTTAAACCAAACACAAAATTTCATACCAAATTCCACCCTGACTTCATTGCATCATCATCACTGAAGCCTGACATGGTCATTCTGTGGTCATGATAGAACTGTCAGTTCCTTGTGAAGACCAGATTGAAGAGGTGTTTGAGCGTAAGAAAGCCAAATACTGGAAGACGTTAGAGCAGTACCAGAGACTGGTGGAGAGCGCATGATGCCAGGTAGTTGTCTGGTGTAGTAGTTTTGCTGGCTGTACTCTCTCCGGCATTATGGGGGTTGCAAAGAAAAGAGCCACAGTCACAGTGGTTGCTGATTGAGTCTCCAAATGGCTATGGATCAAGAAGTGTAATCTGTGGACCAGTGCTGCTGGGACACAAGCCAGGGCCTGATCAACCCCGGCTGGACCGCCTGGGCGAGAGTGTCTGATGTTGAAAGACCTGAAACATCCGATGACCCCAGGTTACACCACTGATACTGTGTTCCAGTGCATCCAAGGATGTATCTCAGCATCATTGATTCATATGAATAGGTCTAATAGTGGTGCACCATATTCCACCACATCCAGCTTTATTAGTAACACTTCCCTATGGTGCACAGAATGAGACTGGGACATTAACATTACTGCTGTATTTCAGATCGATGATGCAGATGCTGTTGAAGATATTCAGTCATTGTTGACTGATGCTCCCACACCACCTGGTAAGTCCTTAAGGAGATATTGAGTATATTTAAAGTGGAGGTTGATAAGTACTTCATTACTAGAAGTGTCAGATTTATGGGGAGAAGACAGTAGAATGAAGAGGGAAAATAAATCAGCCATGATCGAATAAACGCGCAACTCAATGGGCCTAATTCTGCTCTTTTGTTTTATGGTTTTAACTGAGTTCAGTCGTCTTGAGGCTGGGTGTGGGGAGAAAAAGGATTATGCACTTCTTCATTCTTTTCTAATTTCAATTCAGACCTTCTAATATTTTTATATATTGACAGAAATTGAAATACAGTTATCTGCCAATAAAGGACTGCAATAATTAGACTTGCAGTTGTTACCTTTGACATACACTTTCTGAATATGTTTTATGTTGACAGGTTTTTATAGCTGTAATACAGAGGTTATGCCAGGTATCAACAACTGGACATCTGATTTACAGGTAAATCCGCATGGCTTTTGTGAGACCAAACATCCAGATTATTGTCTCGAGCAAAGTTAGGAAATATGGTAGGAGTAGTTTGGATACTTAAACTTGCTTCGGTATTGTGAGAATATTTTAAGAGAAGTTGGCAATCAAGTCTTCATGGATGGAGTTAAGAAATTGAAAAGGATCACCCATGTGCCTACCCCTGGCCTCAGGGATAGGGGGATAGACATCCTTCCTGTACTTTCATCCGAGCACCTTAAAATTATATTCCCTTGTACTAACCATTTCCACTCTGGGAAAAGGGGAGGGGAGGGGAAGAGGAGGGAGGGAGGGAACGTCGACTCAGACCATGAAAGGCCTGCGTCGGGCATTTTCATGCCTTACAAAGCACAGATTGGACGTCTAGGAAAAGGTTTCTGGCTATCCACTTGATCTGTGCCTCTTATCATCTATCCACCTCTATCAAGTCACCTCCAATCCTTGTTTGCTCCAGAGAGAAAAGCCCTAGCTTGCTCAACCAATCCTCATAAGACATAAAGAAGTACAGATAAAATGATTAGAAAGAATATCAAATGGCAGATATTCACTTTTCTATTTGGAAAAATAAGCATTCAGAAGCATTGTGAGCTTTTTGATAACAGTGATATTGCATATGAAATTAAAGAAATGATGGACCTTTTGGATAAATACTTGGGTCAGTGTTAATAATCATAGGGGAATGATTTGTATGCAGGACATTCTAAGCAAACTAAATTGCATTAATCATGTACATTACATTAAAGGTTAATACATCCACAAAAGCTGATAATTCCATCTGAATAGTACAAATGTATTAACTACACTGTTCCAGTGTTCTCATCATTTGTTTCTTTCGATTAGAAAATTATGTCAGTGAATCTGATATTTTGTAATGGGTTTTGCCAATGACCACACCTACAGTGTTAACCATAAGGTTGGGATGGGAGAAACATCATGAAAGTAATGCAGCTGTATATCAAAAGAAGATGGTTAGACTCTTGTTGGAGAAGGTGATTACCTGGCCCAGTTGTTATCCAGGAGATTGGAGAGTGTATATGGAGGGAGAGACAGAAAGGATAGTTCTAAGAGGAAAGACAAATTTACATTGAAGTTTAAATAACCAAACTGCTAAAATTGTAGGGGATCTCCCCAAGGCATGATTACACCACCCCTCTGAGTCTGGTAGAGAGTATAGTGAGCCAGAGAAGCACTATTTTTGGGCAAGATGCCATTGTCTGTTAGTTTGTTCTCTGACAAAGAAGTGTTTTTGACAGTGATGCACTCATCTACAGTAAGTTATTGAACAACAAGGGCATTGTTCACAAGCAGACAGTCTGGTTGAGTTGCAAGAAGTTCACTTTTAACTGATTAATGAACAATCTGCTGGAGGAACTCTGCAGATTGAGCAGCCTGTGCACAGGGTGAGGTGGGTGGGAATGGATTGTCAATATGACAGGTCCTAATGCCTGCAGAGTTTCAGCCTGTAATGTTGACAATTCCTCTCCTTACAAATGCTGCTCAATCTGCTGAGTTCCTCTAGCAGGTTGTTTATTGTTTCGAATTCCAATCTCGTGTCATTGGAATCTTAATGAGGTACAGCATTGAAACAGGCCTAACGGCCCACAGAATCCATATGAACTATCAACCAGCTATTTACACATCCTACATTCATTCTGTTCTTTATTTTTCCCAGATTCTACCACTTATCTATGTACTAGTGACAATTTACAGCGGCCAATTATTTGGTTTAATACCAAGCTGCACATCTTTGGGATGTAGGAGGAAACTAGGGCATCAGGGGGAATCCCAGTCAGAGGGAGAAATCACTAGCAGTTCACCCACTCCCATAAAGGGCCATATTGAATCTTGGCCTTCTATACTGTGAGGCAGCAGCTCTCACATAGCTGTGTTGCGAAGTTTTTAATTGTCAGTAAAATGCTCAATCTTGCAAGGGTTGGGGAAAAGAACAGTAAAATTATCCCTAAAGAGCATTGAGGGAGAAAAATTTGAGCAGTTAATTTAAAAACGCAAACACGAGGAAATCTGCAGATGCTGGAATTTCAAATTCCAGGACGAAGTGTCTCGGCCCGAAATGTCGACTGTACCTCTTCCTAAAGATGCTGCCTGGCTTGCTGCGTTCACTAGCAACTTTTATGTGTGTTGCTATGAGCAGTTAAAGTTGCTGCTCCAAAGGTGACAGCGATGCTGGAGGATACCAGAAGCATAGGAGGAAGTCACAGACTTGTCTGAAGAAGGTAGCAGCATTTCAAACTTGCTCTAACATAGAATTTCAAAACAGCATTTCGAACAAGGGAAAAATAAATAAGTAATGAAAGACTGAGTTGAGAACTGATGATAAAAGTTGTTGAGGGATGTAAGGCAAAGGCAGGTATTCTTTCTGCAAATATGTTGAACACCTGGAATAGTAATTCAGTAAATGATGGGGCTGTCTCGGTTCAAGTCATGGATTTGTGTACATATATAATGCATTTTGAGCAATCAGTTGCCTTGCTTTCTCTGGGTACAAGGCTTTCTCTGGGTACAAGGCATTACTTTAGGTATCTTGAAACAAAAAGGAATAACCCTATACTAGAAAAGAAATACTTAAGTGTTTACTGTTAAATGTGTGACCTGTGAAACTAGTGTCGTGATTTTATCTAAAGACGCATGTCTTTTCTGAAGTTATTTTTTCCATCAAATCAACTTTTATTTATTTGTTTTATCTCATTCTGCAGAATTGAATATTAATTCTTGAACTTCATCTTTCTTTAGAATACGCATGCCAGTAATGTAAGATAGTCTAATCCTACTTATTATGTGGGTTGACTTGTTGCTTGGATTATAGATGATTCTATGTTCTAGAAGGATGAATATATTTTTAACTAGTTAGTGAAGTATTATACAGGATTGCAAATTAATACCTAAAATAAAATATATAATGGCCTTTGTTGGAATGTACATGTCAGTAGACTGGTTACTACTCCATGTGAAATTTTTGGTAACTAGATTGCTTTTGCAAGACTTGAACACCACCAAGTCACAAAAATATTTACCTTTAAATAATTGCTTTTGAATAGTGATGTTGTTGAAAGAGAGCAGGAATTTTAGAGTAAAATGTGTTATTGAGAAGAAAGTATAAAATGTATTAGGCATATCCATAGATCTTTACAAGAGAAAATCTGCAGATGCTGGAAATCAAAGTAACACACACAAAATGCTGGAGGAACTCAGCAGGCCAGGCAGCATCAATGGAAAAGAGTAAACAGTTGACGTTTCAGACCAAGACCCTTTATCAGGACTCGAGATCTTTCAACATCCACAACTGTAGTTCTGACTTTCATGCCTATTTTAGATGTGTTTTTTGTTACTTTTGATAGGGATATCTATTTGAAACTTATTAAACTGGACAATAATTATTCCAGCACTTGTTAAGTTTTTATGTTGAATGTAACTATTTACTATTTTGTATTTTCACCCAACTAATTTTTAAAGTAGTCATAATGGATGAGAATGGCTCATTCTAAGCATAGTTTATAAGTATTACTGTTAATGAACTTCACATCCATGTAGTCAACTCTGGTTAGAATGAGTTAATCAGAAAGCTGACTAATAGCATCTTAATTAAATAATATTTATAATTTGGCATTTACAGCCCTAAAGGGAACATACCTGCTACTGGCTAATACATTTTCTCTTCCATTTCCTTTTTAGATGTTCACTTCTGTGCGAGTGTTCCGGCTGAACAATGTTACCAGCCTTACATCACAGGGACTTAATAAAGCCTTTAGTGATCTTTGTGAAAATTTACTGAAGGTAAGAGGCTGATATTGTAGATAAGAGACAAGCTATTGTAGAATCCAATAACTTGAATCTGATACTACTGTTAACCAGAGAATTTCTCTCAGAAGTAAGAACAGAAACCAAAACGCAATTACTTTTTACTAGAATTCTTATTTGTAACTTCTCCTTGTCACCTTTGCAACTTTCTCCAGAACTCTAAAGCTCACCATTCCTCTAATCCTGATCTTTTGTACATTTGCTCCATTTTTTTAATCCATAAGTGACAGCTGTGTCTTCAACTGTCATCCCTCCTGCTGTGGAATCCTATCTACAAGCCCCTTGAATTAAATTTTCACTGGTATAAAGCTCAAAGCAGCATTGTATGCAATTCTAGGTGTATATTTTGTAAGATGTATGTTAAAGCTGCTGTGGAATAGGAACTCTTCTGACAACAGCAACATCAAGTCCTTTTTTCTTTACTTAAAAATATTAATTATTGATAGAGGATGGAAGAATAATATTCAATTTGGAACATCTTTGTAACTGAAATATTAAAACTTTGGTTTCTATATGTTGAAAGTATAGTTAGCATTTGGTTCATTACAAACTGGATTCATGTGCCTGAAGAGGTCATGGAGAAGGCTGCTGGACTATATTTTCCCTTTCTTTATCCTTGATTGTTTTACTGTCTTTGGGATTGGTTGGCAGTGCAAGGGAGGAAGTGTTATTCAATTTAGTTTCGGGCAAGCTTGATGGATCTGATGGCTTTGAGAATAATTTTTATGTACAAGCTGTCCCTGAGCAACATACAGATTCTGGTTATACAGATGTCATTTTCAGTTGTCAGTTATGTCCATTAGTTGGAAAAAAAGCAAAAATCAGTTGGTGTTATAACTACAGATAATATCAGTTGATATTATAACCATGCTGTGTTGTAATGAATGGCATCAAAAGCACTTAGTTGATGTGAAAGCATAACTACTAAAAATGGAGAGAAAGAGAAACTAGTTCTGTTTTTCGTAGGAATTAATTAGTGTTTGTCAGTCTCTTAAATTTATTAATAGCTCATATATATCTAGAAATGTCCGTAAGTGGGTTGTTTGCAACCTGGGACAAATTACAAAAGAAGAATTTGTATATTGTGAAGTAGGACTTGTATGGTATGGAAGGCTCCTGTAAGCGTACTCACTTTGACCACAAAATAACCTTGTGAGAAGCCACCCTGTACATCAGCTATATCTGTATATTGATTTGTCCTTTCCTGCCTGGATGTATTTCAAAATTCAGATTAAATTGAATATCAAACTACATATCCATCACCAGATACAACCCTGAAATTCGTTTTCTTGCAGGCATACTAAATAATAGAATCAGTGAAAGACTGCCCCAACAGAGTTGACAACCAGCATGCAAAAGACAACAAACTGTGCAAATACAGAGAGAAAGAAAGAAAAAAAGAGGAAATAATAATAATACTAATAAATAAACAATAAATATCAAAAACCTGAGATGAAGGGCCCTTGAAAGTGAGTCTATAGGCTGAGGGACAGTTCAGTTTTGGGGTGAGTGAAGTTAGCTCCTCTGGTTCAGGAGCCTGAATGTTGAGGAATGTTCCTGAACCTGGTGCTGTGAATCCTGAGGTTCCTATACCACCTTCCTGATGGTAGCAGCAAGAAGACAGCATGACCTGGGTGGTGGGATGCAATTATGGTACTTCAAAGTATTAGTAATTCTTCTAACCAATGAATAATTTTTCATTAAACCCTAGACTCTGTATTTTAAACTGCGGTCCATGGTACCTTGCTGTTTGTGTCATGTGAATTTCAATGTTGCGTTACCAGAAGATGAATTAATCCAGGTATATTCAAAATTTAACATTGATTATTGTCGTTCTTCAGTCCACGAGCGTAAAGGAGAACAAAATAATTGTTACTTCAGATCCAGTTCACCATTTAAAAATACATAATAAGCATAAAGAACAAAAGAACAGAAAACAAAAAAATGTAAAGACAGTCCTATAAAACAGGGTATGCATGTTGTATACATAGACTGATTGTATGTACGTAAAGTGATGCTAAGTAATGAATATATCGTTGACGGTGTGGTGGGATAATGGGTGGAGGGATTAATCAGCCTGATGGCTTGAAGAAGTGACTGTTTTTGAGTCTAATGGTCCTGAAGTAGTTGCTGCGTAGCCTTTTCCCTGATGGGAGTGGGACAAACAGTCCATAAGTATGAAGCGTAACACATACAGCAATGTTTAATGATCCAAATACCTGCCGTGTGGGTTTCACTTGATGTGTTTCTACAGGTTGCAGTTACAGCTGTTGCAATAACATATGATAAGGACCAAGCTCAATGCACCAAGGTTTGCAACGACAAGACTCTCTTAAGAGGTAAACTGGTTAAGAGATAATAAGTGGCATTGAAAACAGTCATATTGATTGCTCATGATGTCTAAAATCACCTGGAAACTATTGAATGTTGTTGTTTCGTGCATCATAGAATTTTTCTCTTAATCATCCACGTGAGGAAGTACAGTGGAGTACTTTAACCTACCAATCATCTAATATTGTTCCATCACCAAAGATAAACACAAGGGATTGTGTAGATGCTGGAAATCCAGAGAAACGCACACAGAATGGTGGAGGAACTCAACAGGTTAGGCAGCATCTATCGAGAGAAACGAAAAAGTCAACATTTTGGGCCAAGACCCTTCACCGCATGTGTGTTGCTCCATCGCCAAAGAATTAGATGTGGCTGACATCCATTACAATCAGTATGAACCTCGATATGGGGGAATATGGAAAGAAATGCAAACTGTTGAGTCTATTTTTGACTGCTATTTTCTAATCAGAAACAAACTTACTTTTCAAAAAGTACTTGGAAAATGTGATACTTTATATACATTAGCAAAATTGAAGCCAATTGTATTAGAAGGCTACTGGTGGCATGGTATATAGAGGAGGAGTGTTGTTTTACAGACTGAATTGAAGGATATAATGACTCAGCCATGATGAAATGGAGCAAACTTGTTGGACTGAATGGCTTAATTTTACTCAAATGTCTTATGGTCTTGTATAGTGATCACCCAAAAATCAGTATTAGGACCAAATCCTTTTTGATGCATTTTTGGATGTTCTGTCTGTAATGCCAATTTTTCCACTCACCATGGAAGTGGAAATGTAGGACATATCAAAGAGAATAACAGAGGATTTCTAAAGGGGCTGGACAGACTGATAAAATGGAAACAATACAGCAGATGTTGTTTAACACACATGTGAAGTGGTACATTTTGGTAGGAAGACGGACTGAATTATACGAATGTAAAATGTGTGCAAGGCCAGATAGGCTTACAGGCAAATAGAAAAGTTGAGCAGTTGTTTCAAAATTAAAGTACATGCGAGAGAGTACTTGTTACTGGTCTATCTTGTGAGTTATACACCACCAGAACAGGCACTTCAGCCCGCTGAGCACACTCCATAACCAAGCACCCATTCACACCAGTCCCACTGTATTCTCACCACGTTCCCATCAAATTCTCAGATCCTGTCATGCACCTACACAACAGGAGCCAGGTAACCCACCAAGATGCACATCAATTCAGCATGGAAGGAAACTAGAAAACCCACATTATAGCAGAGATTATGCAGGCTCAACACAGATAGTGATGGAAATGGGGAATGAGCCCGTGGTTTAGGAGCCCTAACAGCTGCACTATTCAGTCTCCAATTTAAGCTTCACCTAGAGTGTTGTTTAGTTCTGAACAGTACTCCTTGGGATGGGTCGAAAAGCTTGGAGAGAGTACAGAAAGGATTTAATGAACTATCATGAAACGGTTTGAGTTCTTGGGAAAGCTGGAATTGTTCTTCTTTTGTAAGACAAAATTAAGGAAGATTGAAGAAATGTTCTCGACTATTAATATTTTAGAGCAAATAAGAAGAAATTGGTGTGCAGTTGTTCCATGTGTGTTATAAACAAAATGCACTGCAATTCCTCACTTAGACTAATCTAACAGCATCTCCCAAACTTGCAACCACTGTCACCAAGAAAGACATAGATTTCCAGTTCCCCTGTAGGTTCCTCTCCAAGTCTAATTTGAAAATATGTTAATGTTCTTTCGTTGAGATCTAAATCCTGAAACTTCCTTCCCAATAGCAAGTTGGGAATGCTTTCACCAGATGGACTGCACCATCACCTCAATGGCATTTAAATGCTGGCTTTGCCAGTGGAGCCCAGATCTTTGAAAGATGAATAAATAAACACATTTTGGAGTTGGATTTTCTGTGTAAGAAGGCATGGGATTATTGTAACTGGCAACAGGAGCAAAGGCAAGGAAAAATATTTTTACAAAGTTATGTGGAGTACACTGTCTGAAAGGATGCTGGAAGCAGATTCAATGATAATTGTCAAAAGACTGTTGGATAAATACTTAAAATTGCTGAACTTGAAGAGCTTTGGTGAATGGGAAAGTAAAACAATTGCTTCTTTGGAAAAGTCTGCACAGGCCCAATAAATTAGATGGTCTATGGTTTCATGATATGTTCATGCAGATATTATAGAAGTACAGATGACAGAAAAGATTTCTTCTGGAGTATCCCTTAAATTGTTATGATGTGTATAATTAATTTTTGCTTTTCTGTGATGTATAGCTTCTGCTGAGAATGAAGAACAACTCCAGTTTACTTTGGAACTCTGTATGGAATCACAGTCCAGTCAATCAGTTGTACCCTCCTCTCCCAGTAAGGCTGCGGGTAAGACAACTGTGTGCCAGATATGGTCATTTAAACTACTTCTCTTGTGCATTTGCATGTTAGAAATGTTATATCATTTCACGTGATTCTACTTCAATCCTTAGTGACATTAGAAACTATTCATGAGGTAACTAAGTGTTGAAACAGCAAAAGCCAGTTGAAGTTCACTCCAAGTCTCAGCAGGCATTTTTATCCAGCAGTTCATAAGAGAAACCAGGAAAGTGAAAAAAGTTATTCTTGGGTAAAACAAAGTTGACAGAAGATTGAAGAATTGTCCCCAATGATGAATTTATTTAATAGAACAAATGAGGAAAATCTGCACACAGTGTGTGTAAAACACAAAATACGCTACACACCCAAGCTTACCCAAGCTTGCCCAAACCTGCCACCATTACCTAGGCTTACAGGACATGGGAGTACCACCAAGTTCACTCCAAGCCACACACCTTCCTGAGTTAGAAAAATATCACTCCTCCATTGTTAGATCTAAACATTAGTGAAATTAATTCCTCTCAGCAATTAAGTATTCATTCCAGTTGTGATGTCCAAAGATTGCAACACATCAGCCACCTTACAGTGACTTTTTTTGAAGAAACACTTAGAAGTTGGATTGCATAACACTTTATTTTCAAGACATTATGCAACTGACAAATACCTTAATCCTGAATAGACTGATTTCTAAACTGAATTGCCACACACATAAAAATTAACTTTGTACTTCAGTCATAAGCTCCCTTGGAAGTCTGACATGATTTCTGTGTTAGGGACGTGTGATATGTGCATTCTTCAAAACACTTTTTTTGGAACATTGCAAGGGGACCTAGACTATGTTGTCCGTTGGACATCTTTCAATAATCCTGGGATATTGGGATCCTATTTTGTTAGTGCCAACTTGCTAAGTGTGTTGCCTGAGTCCTTCCGTCTACTGCCTCATGCCCCACCTCCCTTTACCTGCGCACGGCTAGGCTTTGCATCTCCCACCTTTGCTGCACCCAACCTGCTTGTGCCAGCTTCTGCTAAAATATGACAGCTTCCCTGACCTCTCTGCTAAAACACTGCATTGCTCTAATCCCAACACTCTCCTCCAAGTTAATTGCTGATTTTCCACCCCTACCTCTCAAGAGGACCAAAATAGTTCTTTCCCACCATATATTCTCCAGTCAGGTAAATACCATAGGATGTACTTTAATTTCCAGACAAAAATTTCTAGTTTTTAAAAATGCATTTCTGCTTACAGATACATAAGTACCAGATGGTTGAACTTTACCACTATAAGCAAGTGTGCATCTTTCAGTTCTGAACGTGCATTTTGATTTTCTTTGAGCATGTAACTGTTCAATATTTTACTGCAAGTTAAACTACGTAAAAAAACTTAATTTGTGCACATCAAATTAATAACTTCAAATAGATTAGAAATTGTGACCAAATTTGACTGTTCAGCATATTTAAATGCATTTGGTAGCACTTTTATAATAAAATTTTATGATAAATTACGAAGACATTTGAACAAAGACTCCGTCCATGTAACTGGTTTTACATGTGTATCATGGGGGCGCCACAGTAGCTATTATAGCTCGGGGTGTCAAAGTTCAATTCCAACGTCCTCCATAAGAAGTTTGTACATCTTATCCCGTGAGCTCATGGGTTTTCTCTGGGTGCTTCGGTTTACATTCTAAAGACCTACCATTTTGTAGGTTCATTGATAATTGTAAATTGTCCTGTGATTAGCTAGGGTCAGATAGATGGGCAATGCAGCTCGTTGTGGCCGGAAGAGCCCTTTATCGCTAAATAAATGAATAGGTCACTTAAACAATTTTGTAATCAGTGAAAATAATTACTGCATAAAATCTCCATAAAGTTGTTCGTGCTATAGAACTTACAATGTTGTTTGAAAAATATTAGCAATCATGTAAAAGGAATTGTTATCGGTAATTGCCACTCTCCTGCTGTTTCCCACTACGAGAGGCTTTTGCAGAACAGTATTGTGCCACAGTAGCATTAGTGGATAGTAGATATACGAGAGTAGCCTCTGCACATTCCTTATAAAAAGCTGAATAATCAAAATCTTACACATCGGTTTGTATCAAAGTGTTTCAAAACATTTTAAACAAATTATTAAAACTCTGACTCATAAACTGAACAAGATACATTGAACAAACAGCATCAGCTTCAATCATTTTCTGGTTAAGATCGCTCCTTTATGAGGTAGATTGAAAATGTTAATATTTTTAAAATGATGTCTAATCAATTAATGTTCTGACATTGCATATTTTCTCCTGTTTAAATCTTTGGTTATGAGAAGGCTGAAGGTAGTATATGGTGGCATACAGTATATATACTTAGATAATAAATTTACTTTGATCTTTGCTTGAGGAAATAATAAAGGCTCTGCCCTAATGCTATACATAATATTTCCTAAAGTGTGCTAGAATTTTGGTGATCCATATTCATTCACAAAATCATCTTCTTAGGCATTTCGGAAAGTGGCAATTTGCAGGCTGTCTCTCCAGCAGTACAAAGGGGTAAGTAAAGCAGGCTGTTAACTTAGCTGAAACAGTGGGTCTTTGTTCTCTTTTCATGACCCTTTTATGCAGTGATGATTGGCTCATCAGGGGAACGTTGCAAAGGGCAATAGACGTCATCCATTTTTCTTTTTCTTTTCTGTGTGTGTTTTAGCCACCTCAGTTGATTACAGTTCCTTTGCAGACAGATGCAGCAGCTGGATAGAGTTCATTAAGCAGAAAGCTCAGACCATAAGACGTGGATCAATTAAAACAAGTAGGCGGAAGTTACAGCTTATCACGGTGATAATAATCTAAGACATACCTATGATCCTCCGTTGGTGAAGGATGGACTATCCTACCCAGCAATGGCAATGCAATCAATGGCACACGCAATCTGAGTGTGAAAGCTGCATCTTTGTCTGGAGAATGTTTAACAGAAATTGGTTAATGTTTGACAGCTTTAACCTTGAGATGAACATGATAAAAACTGCATTCTGCTAAAGTAACATCTTTCACACTCTTAATCAAAATCTCCTTTCAGCAAAGAAATGTCTTCCTTGATTACTTTTTGTATGGAGGTATCGCCAATGCAGCCATCGCTATTTAAATACTCATTTGGGGAGGGAATAGGGGTTGAAGTAACTCCCCTTTTGAAGGAATGTCACTGTCTTTGAAAAATCCCCTTCCGGCTGTTTATGCCTTCTTTTTTTTGCATGTTCTGCATGATCACCTACTCTTTAATGCAGCTCATGCCTGCTCCATCACTGAGCTTCAGGCGCTGAATGTATCACTGTAGCTGCTCTGAAACAGTCTGATTTTTAAAAAAACTCACAATCAACTAAACAAATTTAGTCTTTCAATACTAATTGTGTTCTACTTTTTTTTCTGTCTCTTTCCACCCTTGTAGTTGCTTCACTTGACAAAGCGAGCCCACTGGCTGAAGCCCATACACGTCATCGCTCACCGATCTCATGCACAACCTCCACAGTCACTGTTGTGGAAATGACCCCTCTCTCTTACATTCCTGGTGCAAAAATAACCAAATATCTTGGAATCATCAACATGTTCTTCATTCGTGAAACCACATCACTGCGGGAGGTGAGCAACATTTCAGAGGCTAGGATCTGTAGAGAGATTAGTGTGAAGCCATACAACATGTTGCAAAGTAAGGGAAAACTGCTGCTCGCTACATGCTTGATATTGTGGAATTTTATATAGAATTAACAGTAACAGCTTACCTACTTTTGATTGGTATAAAATGTAGAGTTTCCATGTGCATATCAGCACGAGAGCTGTTCATTGATGGCGTAGTGCAAGGTTTAAAAGCAGCTCTGGTGCTTTTGGCTTTTTTTCCTCGGCGGGCGCCAATCAGCACAGGGCCAATGAAAAGAAAGGAGGTGTAAACTAAGTGTCCATTGTATGAGTGGGGCATTGTTAGAGCAGTCCGGCTTTGGCTCAACAGGTTTGGCCAAGCACAGGTGGAGGTTCTAAGTAAGTAAAGTTTCTAATAAGTTTTTCGTTCTTTTAGTACATAGCTTGTGCATGGAGAATGGATCCGGAGAAAGTGGTATGTTCCTTGTGTGAGGTGTGGGAAATTTAGCGAGACCTCCAGTCTCCCTGATAACTACATCTGCACGAAGTGCATCAAGTTGCCGCTGTGTTAATATTGAAGCTGCAACTCTTTGACTTTTGGCTCATATGAGAGACTATTGAAGTGACAGGTAGGAGCTACAGGGAAGTAATCACCATTGAAAGGAGGCAGGTCCCTATATGACTGTCAGGTGAGGGAAAGCCAATACAGGGTACCCCTGTGGTTGTTTCTCTCAATAATAAGTATACAGCTTTGGATACTGTTGGGATCCAAACAGTAGAATCCAAAGCTTCCCCCAGTAGCTTTGGATACTACCAGGGGAAGCAGCAGTGTCTGGGTCTCTGGCACTGAGTCCAGCTCTGTGGCTCAGAAAAGAAGAGGGGAGAAGAGTGCATTAGTGATAGAAGATTTCATAATTAGAGGAGCAGAAAGCAGATTCCACCTGCTTGAAAGAGACACCCAGATGGTATGTTGCCTGCCAAGTGCCAGGGTCAGGGATATCTCAGATCAGGTCCAGGGCATTCTAAAATGGAAAGGTGAACAGCCAGAAGTCGTGGTACATATTGGTACCAAGGACATAGGTAGGAAAAGGGAGGAAATCCTGAAAAGAGAATATAGAGATTTAGACAGAAAGCTGAAAAACAGGACCTCCAGGCTAGTTATCTTTGCATTGCTGCCTGTGCCACATGAATAGGATGATTTGGCAGATGAATGTGTTGTTGAAGAATTGGTGCAAGGGGCAGGGTTTCAGATTTCTGAATCATTGGGATATCTTCTGGGAAAGGTATGACATTTTAAAAAAAAAGGATGGATATACCTGAACCTGAAGGAGATCAATATCCTTGTGGGCAGATTGGCTAGAGCATTTGGGGATGGTTTAAACTAAGTTGCCAGAGGGATGCGAACAGGAGTGATAGGGCTAAGGATGGGGCAGTTGGTATACAAGTAAATGCAGTGTGCAGTGGGACTGTGAGGAAGGACAGACAGATGGGGCAAAATTGCAGTCAGTGGGATGAGTTGAAGTGTAAAAGGGGTACAAAATTAAAAAGTGATGGATATAGAACCGAAAGTGTTATGTTTGAATGCATGTAATATACAAGATAAAGTAGATGATCTTGTGCAGTTTAGAGATTGGCAGGTATGATGTGGGCTTCACTGAGTCGTGACTGAAAGAAGATTACAGTTGGAAGCTGAACATACATGAATACACATTGTATTGAAAGGACAGGGAGGGAGGCGTGGGGAGGTGGTGATGCCTGGTGTGACTCTGTTGGTTGAAAATGATATCAAATCCTTAGAAAGAGGTGACATAGGATGGAAAAATGTAGAATCCTTGTGGGTAGAGCTACTAAACTGTAAGGGTAAAAAGTCCCTAATGGGAGTTATATGCAGATCTCTGAACAGTAGCCAGGATGTGGCCTACAAATTAAAATGGGAGATAGAAAAAGCATGTTAAAAGGGCAGTGTTGCGATAATCATGGGGATTTGAATATGCAGATACGTTGATTGGGACAATCTAGTTGGTGCTGGATCCCAAGAGAGGGAATTTATAGAAAACATACAAGATACCTTTTTAAAGTAGCTTGTGGTTGAACCCACTGGGGGAATAGCAACTCTGGATTAGGTGTTATGTAATGACCCAGATTTGATTAGGAAGCTTAAAGTAAAGGTACCTTTAGGAGTCAGTGATCATAATATGATAGAATTCAGTCTGCAGTTTAAGAAGGAGAAGCTAAATTGGATTTATCAGTATTACATTGGAGTAAAGGGAATTGTATAGGCATGAGAGAGGAGCTGGCCAAAGTTGATTGGAAGGGGCCATTAGCAGGGATGACAGCAGAACAGCAATGGCTGATGTTTCTGGGGGAAATTCAGAAAGTGTAGGAAAGATGCATTCCAATCATGAAGAAGTATTCTAAAGGGAGAATGAGGCAACCATGGCTGACAAGAAAAGTCAAAAACAGCATAAAAGCAAAAGAGAGGGCATATAATATAGCAAAAGTTAATAGGAAGGTAGAGGATTGGGAGGCTTTTAAAAACCAACAGAAGGCAACTAAAAAGCTGTAAAGAGAGAAGAGGTGAAATATGAAGGGAAGCTCACCAACAAATAAAATAAGATACAAAGTTTTTTTCAGATATATAGGGAGTAAAGGAGAGATGAGAGTAGACATTGGATTGCTGGGGAATAATGCTGGAGAGGTAGTAATGGGGGATAAAGAAATGACAGAGTAATTTATTAAGTATTTTGCATCAGTCTTCAGAATATCAGAAATACGAGAGTGTTAGGGCAGAAATGAGTGTGGTTGCTATTACTAAGGAGAAGGTGCTTGGGAAACTGAAAAGTCTGAAGGTAGGTAAGTCAGATGGACCACCCCCCCATGGTTCTGCAAGAGGTTGCTGAAGAGGTTGTGGAGCCATTAGTAATGATGCTTCAAGAATCACTAGATTCTGGAATGGTTCTTGACTAGAAAATTGCAAATATCATTCTCTTTAAGAAGGGAGGGAGGCAGAAGAAAGGAAATTATAGGTCGGTTAGCCTTCAGTGGTTGGAACGATTTTGGAATCTATTATTAATAATGACGTTTTGGGGTACATAGAGGCACAGGAAAAATAGGCCAATGTCGAGCATGGTTTTCTAAATGGAAAATCTTGCCTGACAAATCTGTTGGAATTCTTTGAGGAACTAACAGGAAGGATAGACAAGGGAGAGTTAGTGGATGTTATTTGTTTGGACATTCAAAAAGCCTCTGTCAAGCTGCCACACTTGAGGCTGCTTAACAAAATAAGAGCCCATGTATTACAGGAAAGGTGATAACTGGCAGGAGGCAAAGTGTGGGAATAAAGAAGGCCTTTTCTGACTGGCTGCCAGTGACTAGTGCTGTTCTGCAGGAGTTGGTGTTGGGACCGCTTCTTTTCACATTGTATGTCAATGATTTGGATGAAGGAATTGAAGGTTTTGTGGCCAACTTTGCAGATATGAAGATAGGTGCAAGGGCATGTAGTGTTGAGGAAGCAGGGTGTCTGCAGAAGGACCTAGACAGATTGGGGGAATGAGCAAAGAAGTGGTAGATTAGATATAATGTAGGGAAGTACAAGGTAATGGACTGTTTTGTAAATGGGGAGAAAACTAAAAAAATTGGGTGCAAAGGGACTTGGGAGTCCTTTTGCAGGTTGAGTCAGTGGTAAGGAAGGCAAATGCAATTTTAGTATGGATTTCAAGAGGACGAGAATACAAAAGCAGTGATGTAATGCTGAGGCTTTGTAGCACATTGATCAGACCACACTTGGAGTATTGTGAGCAGTTTTGGGCCCCCTATCTAAGAAAGTATGTGCTGGCATTAAGGGGAGTCCAGAGAAGGTTCACAAAAATTATTCCAGGAATGAAAAGATTAATGTATGAGAAGTGTTTGATGGCTCTGGGCCTTTACTCGTTGCAGTTTAGAATAATAATACTTATATTGCACCATTCATATATTAAGATGCAGGCTCAAAGTGCTTTACATAGAATGTAAGAATAAATCAATATAGTGATAAAATATGAAACAATTAGAAGTCGTAAGTGAAGACAAACAATATAGAGAATAAAGTGTAATCAACTGTAACAAATTATATAAGTATAATCAACATCAACAGGCATTAAGTAATCCTCTAAGTAGGCCAAATTAGAAAGTAATTTTTTAGAAGTGTTTTCTAGCTTAAAGTATCTCAGTCGGTAGAGTATTGTAGATTTTGGTGTGTAAAAGCAAAAGACTGCACCGCCAAGTTTTTATATGCTTGGCTCTAGGAACACTAAGCAAACCAGAATTCGCGGATCTAAGATCATGGTTGGTGATGTTAGGGGATAGACATTCCCAGGATATACGGAAGAGCTGAATTACTCAGAGCCCCTTATACAATTAAGACTATTTTAAAATTGAGTGAGGAGGGATCTCATTGAAACCTATTGAACATTGAAAGTCATGGATAGGGTGGACGTGGAGAGGATGTTTCCTGTAGTGGGGGAGTCTAGGACCAGAGGACACAGCCTCAGAATTGAGCAACGTCCATTAAGAACAGAGATGAGGAAAAATGTCTTTAACCAGTAGATGGTGAGTCCGTGGAATTCTTTGCCACAGGCGTATTTAAGGTGGACGCTAATAGGCTTTTGATTAATCAGAGCATCAAAAATTACATAGAGAATGGTGTTGAGACGGATTATAAATAAGACACGATGGAATGACAGAGCAGACTCGTGGGACAAATAGCTTAATTCTGCTCCTCTATCTTATGGTCTACGGTCTTACTTGTTAGGAACATTTAACCTACTTAGTGGTTAAACTACAATGTTAGTCCTGACGAAGGATCTCGGCCTGAAACGTCGACTGTACCTCTTCCTAGAGATGCTGCCTGGCCTGCTGCGTTCACCAGCAACTTTTATGTGTGTTGCTCCTCTTTCTGCAGTTTCTTCTTTCAAATGTTACTTTGAGTGTTGTTGGAAGTTTTATTACCCTTTTGTTAATGTTGATTATTGGCATTTTTATAATTGAAGCATTCGAAGTAATAGAAAGTATGTGCAGCAGAAGAAAACCTGATAAACAAAAGAGAGTCAAAGCCATCCTGAACTGTCTTGTCACTTCCTCTCTTTTTCTGTCCCAACTGATCTTCTTCTTCCCTCCTCATCACTTTTTTCCTCCCTTTCTCCCCCTCTCTTTCCCTGTAGCTTTGAAGGTTGTTGTCAGGTCTCCTGGTGTAGAATTTGCCCAGCGTACAGCCACAAGTAATTAGATAGGCCAACCAAGTGTTATTGTTCATCGCAGACACATTGAATACAAAAGCAAGGATGTTATATTTTGGTTATTGTTGGGTATTTCTGAGCTCAGAGCTGGACTATTGAGCAAGTTGGGAAGGTGAACTAGACTAATACCTGGAATGAGAACATTGACATATGAATGTAGGTTAGACAAGCTAAATATCCACTGGAGTTCAAAAGAGTGATGGGCTTCTTGAAGCATATAAAGTCAGGAGTTTTGACAGAATGGCTGTGAAATGAATAAATAGGAGAACAAAATCATCCTTTTAAAACTGATGAGGAAAAATTTTTCTGTTGTATTTAGAACTGTTTTCCTCAAACGATGATGGCAGCAAAATCTTTTTAATATTGTTATGGTAGAGAAGGATGGATTTTTGATGAGCAAGGGAGTTAATGATTGACAGGTCGCATTGGAATGGAAATATTCAGATCAATTGTTATCTTATGGTGGAGCGGTCTTGAAGGAGACAGTGGCTTATCCCTGCACCTATTTTGTTTGTTAACACTGGTAGAATATTCAAAGATAATCTTTAAATATCAATCTGTTGGTACAGTAATAGCTGCCTCTGATCCACAGGGATGAGGGTTCAGTCCAACCCTCGAGTGCTTTGTATGTGGAAATCTGCACATTCTCCCCATTACTGCAATTGTTTCCGCCCAGTGCTTTGGTTTCCTTCTGACCCTTAAGCTTCTGTAAATTGTCCATGAGTGTACATAAGTGGAAAGAGAACACAAGAGGAAATTGTGAACATGAGAGGGAATATTTTGTGGAAAATGAGGAGTAGGGGAATGAATTTGCTCTGCTGGTAGCTGGCATGGACCAAAAGACCATATGGCTTCCTGTGTTGTACTAAGTAACCAACTAACTAAAAAGCATTAGTGCTCCAGAGCAACACAAGCTGTTTTGACATTTGCTGATTATTTTGGTTTATGAATACCACCAGCTCAAAAGTTGCAAGCAGAAAACAACTGGTCTGTGATGTCAGGGGAAAGTGCTTTGGTTTCTTAGTATGTGTGATCTTTTTAATTCTGCATTTGCATTACTTTTAATATAGGATAACGTCACATAATAAATAATTTGCAGAAGTAGGAGAGGGCGATAGATGAATGGAGGTACACATAAGGGTAGGAGGATGGGGAGGTGTAAATTTAAAGCTAGATGAATATGATAGATAAATGGAAGCAGTTTGGTAGATGGATGAATATACTGTAAATAAATGAATTGTGGATGTAGGTAATGATGTAAAACCATAACACTTAGGAGCAGAGTTAGGTCATTCGGGCCATTGCATCTGCTCCACCATTCCATTATGGCTGATTTATTAGCCCTCTCAAAACTATTTCTTCTGTCTTCACCCAGGATTCTTTGTCACCCTTACTAATCAAGAACCTATCAACCTCCATTTTGAACATACTCAATAACTTGGCCTCCCCAGTCATTTGTGGCAATGTATGCCACAGATTACCCTCCCTCTGGTTAAACAAATTCATCCTCATCTCTGTTCATCTCTTTACTGTGGTAAAGATCCCTTAGTTCTAGAACTTTAAGCATTCTTATTTGCTGCTTTGAACCGAGTTAGATGTTTCATGTTATCGGTGAGACCTAAAGGAACCATTTGTAATTTACCTGTGCATAGGGACGTTGCTTAACCTTAATGTGATGGTGTTGCATATTGGGAGGAAGTCAGTGTTGGTAGAAATCCAGGCACAAATGTTCTGCTCTATTTATAAAGGAATTTACTGACTCTCAAGTTCTTCATATTGCATCCCTCCAGAATGAGTCTTCTATTTTCCATGTCAGCTGCTGCATATAGTCAATTCTGAATGTCTGAAAGAAAATTTTAATGGTGCCAAGCCAAGTGGGAGGAGAAAAAGAAACAAGGATGAAGTGGGTTTTGAGAAAGAATGTAGTGAAGAGGAAGTAGGAAGAATTATCAGCACCGATGCCAAGAACAAAATTAAAGAGAACCTCCTGTTTGTATCTATCACATGTCAATATTCTTGCTGGTGTTTGGACTATTGTAAATTTTTTATTCATCTTCATAGATGCTGCCTGATCTGCTGAGTTGCTCCAGCACTATAAGTTGTTGAAATGGATAGAACTTTGAATATTAAAATGCACATCGACAGGAGTGCTGCAGAAAACACTGGAGATGCTCAGCAGGTCAAATTGATAACTGGAGCGAGAGACAGATTTAACATATCATGCTAGAACTGGGAAAGAGATAAAGTTATGTTGCTGAGAAATTTCTGAGCATGTGGATAGGATAAAGTGATAGGGTGATGCCAGATCAGATGTGTTAATGGGGCCAGTTAGCTTCTTTATTTGTGGTATGTGTTACAAACATGGCCAGCAAGAAAGACTCTGTGCATAGGGAAAGAGGACCTGAGCTAAATATCATGGTTGGAGGAGATTGAGACTTAACAAGGCATTAGTCAGAAAACATTTTAAGTATTGTAAGCAGTTTTCGGCTCCATATATAAGAAAGGATGTGCTGGCGTTGGAGAGGGTCCAGAGAAGGTTTATCAGAAAGATCCCAGGAATGAAAGGGTTGACGTACGAGAAGCATTTGGCTCTGGGCCTGTACTCACTGGGGTTTATTTATTTATTGATTGAGATGCAGTGTGGAAAAGGCCCTTGCAGCCCTTCAAGTTGCCTTGCTCGGCAATCCTCAATTTAACCCTAGCCTAATCAAGGACAATTTGCAGTGACCAATTACCATACCGGTACGTTTCTGGACAGTGGAAGGAAACCAGAGCACCCAGAGAAAACCCACGCACTCATCAGGGAGGACACACAAACTCCTTACAGATGACGTCAGAATTGGACTCCAGTGCCCTGAGCTGTAATAGCTTTGCTTTCATCACCATGCTACCATGGCGCTCATGGGGAAGGGATCTCATTCAAACCTACTGAATATTGAAAGATTGATAGGTTCTGATTAGTAAGCATGTCAAAGGTTATGGGGAGAAGTCAGAGAATGGGATTGAGAGGGATAATAAATCAGTCATGACCGAATAGTGGAAAAGACTTGATGGGCTGAATGGCCTAATTCTGCTATGTCGTATTGTCTTATGGTAAACTTACAGAGATGGCATTAGACTTTTATTTCCGGGTCTAAGATTAATTTAGTTTGGATTGCTTTGTCCTTAGTGAAATGAGTCTGGAAACAAATACTTACGTCTTGATACACTGTAACTCAAATGTGTAGCTTGCCATGCTGGGTTCTACTCATCAACTAAGCTTCACTGCAATGTCTGGAAATAGATTGTGAAGGCTGTTTGAATCTTGGTATTTGATTAACCTGTCTTATCTGTGTGCTGTATAGAACCCTTTACCGAAGCCATCAGGAAGGACAAGAGCATAAGAAGGGTGATGTTGCCAGGCAGTGGAGGGACCCAAGTGAAAACCTCCCTGTACGTGGATGACATCACCATCTTCTGCTCAGATCCGAGGTCAGTTCTCAGATTGATCAGCATCTGCAACCAGTGTGAGTTGGCATTAGGGGCCAGGGATAACCGCACAAAGATAGGAGCCATGCTCTTTGGCCACTGCCCTTCACCATCAGGCCCAATTACTTGAAGGTGCTGCGGATCTGGTTCAGAGGGGTCGAGGCATGCGACAAAAATCGGTTGGAACTGACTGGGAAGTTTAAACAGAAATTGGGACTGTGGGACGGGAAGAACTTGATCATCAGGTGTGAGGTGCTTTCAGGGCTGTTGTACCTGTGCAGATGTGGCCCATCCCCCTCACCTCTAGCTTAGGAATCACCTGAGTTGTCTTCAGATTCATCTGTGGATCCAAGATGGAGTGGGTCAGACGGGTCACAATGCACAAGTCCCTGGACAACGGGAACAAAAACGTACCCAATGTCACCCTCATCCTGATGACCACCTTTGTGTGGCTCTATCTGGCTGTGTGGAACCTAAATATATGGGAACGCAGTACCACTACGTGCCAAAGCTCTGTGTATCAGTCCCCTGGTGTTGCAAAGGATAGGTCAGGCTCCATTGTCATGCAGTGTCCCATTCTGCTGGAGATTGCCACACTGCCTGTCCTTCATTGAAAAGTTCTTCCAGACCAACACCTCGGACCACAAAGCCAACAGAACGTCCTGCAGACACTGCAGAAGGACTCGATGGACGCAGTGTGGGGGTTCCCTGAGCAGACCACCTAGCAAAACGCCTTATTGCCAGGAATCACCAACAGACCCCAAGACCTTGCATGGCTGGGTTAGTGAGAGGAGCCCTCCCAGTCAGATCTTTCCTGCATGCCTGGAGCATCATCCCTACAGCCCGATGTGGACTTTGCAGACTATGGGTTTGCTGTGAGATTCTGAAGAAAGATGAGGTGTCATGTTTCATCCGAAGCAGCTGCATAACAGAGGACTGTCTAATCTGTGGGCTGTTCCCAGGGACATACACGGAAACAAACTTCAGATTCTGCTGGCAGATCATCAATTTGGTGAAAAATACTCTTTGCTCGGCACGAAACTTGTTGGTCTACCGGCACATGGAGATGTCTGTGGAAGGTTGCTGCCAACTGGAACATTCCAGGCTGTTGGAGTACATGCTGAGGGATGCACTGACGTTTGGTACAGCCACTGCAAGGGCTTGGTGGGGAAGGACCACAGTGTAGGTTCTCCTACTGGAGAGGAAGGGGCTGGGTAGTGGGAGGAAGCCCTTCAGTTATTGACTAATTGGTGTACCACCCCGGAGTGCCAGGTGAGTGGCTGCAGTGCTATTAATGTGTATGAGTGTAATAGAACAGTATGGAAAGCATTCACCGTGTATGTAAAGGATGAAAAAGGTATTACTGTGTATGAGTGTAATAGAACAGTATGGAAAGCATTCACCGTGTATGAAAAGAATGAAAAAGGCTTTGAATGTGTATGAGTGTAATAGAACATTATGGAAAGCATTCACCATGTATGTAAGGGCTTTGAATGGTTTACTCCTGCAAATAATTTTTTTGGTGTTTGATCATGGGTGTTGCCAAGCTACAGGTCAAAGTCCAGTCAGTATCATTGGTGATTGACGTTTCCTACTTGTTGAAAAGTAGGAAGTTTGTCAAACATATTGCACTCTCTCTAAAGCACAAGTGATTATGTGATAAAGACCAGACAGTTAATTTTAATGGTTTTAATTGAATTTGAATGACGGGAGCTACCCCGCTGTATTTCTAGTTATGATAGGCAAGCTTGTATGACCATTGAGAAAACAGATGGGACTTGAGTTTTGTGTTTCATTTGAGTTGTCAGCACCTCCTAGGACTGAAGCCTAACATTCCTTCAGTACTGCACTGCAGTGTCAGCCATCATCTTTATTTCATTTCATCAGGCTGAGATTTAAACTCTCAATTTTTTCCACAAAGACAAGTGGTGGCTTCAGTCACACATAAAGGTAAACCTATGTGCAAGGCCAGTTGTTTGCAACACTTTCAGTTTAGTAGCAGGGCATCATTGACTGGAATAACAATATTTGGTGTACATTAGGAGTAGTTCTCTAATTACATTACCCAAGAGCGAAAACTAGCAAAGTAGTATGATTCCCTTTCCTTCTGGGAATCATAAAGGAAATTACATTAAGTAAAGAATAGGGGACTTTACCCAATTCCTCATGTACAAAAATTGTCTAAAACTGAGCATATTTTATATAAATGGAGGTAAAAGGCATCCAATTTCAAAATAAGAGATAGCTTGCTGTGAAGAAGCATGAAATCAGGTTTTATTTCTTTGAAGTATGAACACACTGAGAACTTGTGTTGAATTCCTTCTCCTGGAATGTTGTTTAAAATTCCTTGCTCCAGATACTTTATTAAGCAGTGTGACTGAAAGCCAGCTATGTCATGGCATTTGATGAAAATTTTAATTTTGAAAGTGTTTTCATTTCTCTTAGGAAGGAGGAGTTAGTGGGTTCCTTCATGCTTTTATTGCTGAAGTATTTGCTATGGTGAGAGCCCATGTTGCTGCTCTTGGTGGAAATGCAGTCGTGTCTTACATCGTGAAACAGTGTGTGTTTATGGAAAATCCCAACAAAAATCAGGTTTGTACTCATTTCTGGGGGAGAAAAACAATTGTGTAATCATAATCCTAAGCATTTATTCCCATTTTTAATAGAACACCTTCAGTCCAGCCATGAGTGATTAAACATCATTTACTCTGACTTGTACTCAAAATGAGTGAGGGTTCCTGGTCTAAAAATTGACTCACTTAGAACGGTGTTTTTTGTGCACGTGAGTCATTTTCAGCAGGAACTGAAATGATAGTGTAAATTGCACAAAGACCAGGGTGTTTGGTCAGTACCTTGCTGCTGATTCAATAATGCATCACAGACAAAGAACAAGCATGTGGTGTCTAGTGCAAGCTTGTTTAATCCTTCTTAAATTTCGGCCCATAATCTACAAATGCTGGATATTGTAGCACCTGTGAAGGATTCTTCTGTGTGGTGTAAAGTACATTTCAGGCAACACTGGGTGCACGACTCTGGTAGATCACTAATCACTGGCTCTCTTTGGATCCCCAGCCTCCCAGAGTGTGCTAACTCTGCCCAGTTTACCTCCCCACTCACTGCACTCTAGTGGCTACCAGTCATTATATGCACCTCCTCAGTTCACACCTCCAATCCCAACCCCCATCATTTACATCCTCCAACCTTTCTTACCCCACTGCCCACTGTTACCAAAGTCATTTTGCATTCCTGACTTGCTGCTGTCATGTCCAGTAGTACTAGAAAAAATTGTTACCCTGCTCCCAATTACTAGAGTACCAAAGCTACTTTGATTAGTAATCCAGTCCTTCCACCAACTGCCAAGACAATGGCCTGATTTACAATCCTACTCGGTCTGTCTTCTAATCTCTCATCTGGCAAAAAAAAGATGAGGAGCAAACTGAAAGACCACATGGAGTTGATGTTTGAAGTAATGGACAATTTATTAAAGCCTGTGCACCAGTCAAAGCTGATTTACCCAAGTGTGAAATTAGTACACCTTAATACATTCTCAGTTTGCGAGATTACCTAGATACCAATTAACAGTAAAACTCGGTTTTGATAATAGATGCTAGTTACAGAAAGACTTAAGTAACAGACAAGATCCTGATTACAGAACATAAAGATTATCCACAAGTCTAACTTGGTTAACAGCAAACAGTTTTCTATTACAACAGTGGGTGGATGCTACAACATGATTAATTAAAGTTACTGAACCTTGGTGGTGTTCCAGTCCATGTCTCTACTTTTAGGCTTGGTGTGCAGGCGGTTCCCTGTTAGCACAATCCACATCTCTACCTGTTAATTATTAGCCTTCAATGTTGTTTTTACACCTATCAAGTGCTCTCACTCAAACACTCTTACTCTATCATTGTCATTTCACACATGCTCTTTTAATAAAAATAGCCAGTCAGGCAGCATCTGTGGAAAGAAAGAAAAAGACATGTTCAGGTATGAAACTTATCAAACTGAGAAAGTAAGAACACAACTTAGTCTAGATAATGGAGAAGGGTTGGAGTACAGTTGGTAGAACAGAGGAAATTCCTCTGATAGGATGAAATAATGTGAATCAGCAAGGTCAGAATTTAAAATCAGAGGAGGGGAATAGCAGGTAAATGGGCAATCGCCTCTGATCTGGGCTGACATTTACATGCCGGGTGGCACCTGATCAATTAGCTTGTTTATTTTGGCTTTTCTTCTTAAAGTGGTACCGCTGTACCACTGCATTCTTCGCAGCCCGGAGGTTGGGGACCACTGAATTATAAGTCACTTATAAGTCAATAGCATCATAACATTTTAAGTAATGTTTGGATATTAAACACACAGCGCATATTTTCCCCATATGAACATATAAAATCATTGCAACACACCGATATCGCTGAATCAGTGGAGCCCTGGGCTTGTTTCCCTGCAACAAGATGGTCCTATCGAGGGGTGATGGGAGACAGCAATACTCGAAGGGGGTTCCTCATAGCCAGTCTATTCGCAATTTAGTTTTCGTTGCATTCATCATAGAAAACACCGCTTCGCAGCGATATGATGTTGGAAATGGAAGCAACGTATTCAGTACTTCCGTGGCTATCTCATAGCCTTGACTTTGATCCAGAATGCCGGCAGAGATGTTATGTCAAACATACTTTTCAGCCCACCATCATTTGCAAGCTCGAGGAGTTGATCTTCTTCCCGCGCTGACGTGGAAGATTCACCGGAAACATTCATAAATGGGTCACGGACCGATTCCTTTGCACGTCAGAGTCACTGATGACCTCGCGTGCCTTAAAGTTCAACAGTGGGCGTGGCAGGGAATGAGGAAAGGTGCCGCTGACTCATATCGCCAAATCATATTGTTTCCTTGCGGCCTGGTAGCGCATGCTTTGCGGCCCAGCAGTTGGGGACCGCTGCAATAGAGGACCCCGGCAGATTCACAGGTGAAGTGTTGCCTCACCTGGAAGGACTGTGTGGGGCTTTGAATAGAGGTGAAAGAATAGATGAATGGGCAGGTGCAGCACATTGGCCGCTTGCAAGGGTAAGTGCCGAGAGGGACAAGGGGATCACAGAGGGAGTGATCCCTGCAGAAAGTTAGAAGGAGTTGTTTAATGGTATGATAAACAATTGACCATAGTTTCATCTATATTACATTTTGAGTACTGTCAGGTAAATTTTATAGATTTACATTTTTAACAATGGCAGCACATTTCAACTAGCAGAACTTGAATCACAATGAATATTAAATGCTGATGTCTGTTCCAACAGCCTCTGAACGCAACTCCAGACACCCAAAGTACAGTGCCTATAAAAAAGTATTCACCAACCTTGGAAGGAAGGTTTCAGGTTTTATTGTTTTACAACATTGAATCACAATGGATTTAATTTGGCTTTTGACGCGGATCAACAGAAAAGACTCTTTCGTGTCAAAGTGAAAACAAATTTCTGCAAATTGGTCTAAATTTATTACAGTTATTAAACACGAAATAATTGATTGCATTATTACTCACCCTCTTCAAGTCAGTATTTAGTAGATCCACCTTCGTCAGCAATTACAGCCTTGATTGTCGAGGACAGCATTGATAGTAGAGGAAGGGAAGCCCCTTTCTTTGAAAAAAGGAGGACATCTCCTTCATTTTAGAATGAAAAGCCTCTTCCTGAGAGCAGACTCCTTCAATGCTGCCCTCAACTGCATTTCTTTCATTTCACGCACGTCTGCTCTTACCCCATCCTCCGGCCACCCTGCCAGGGATAGGGTTCCACTTGTCCTCACCTACCACCCCAGCAGCCTCCATGTCCAGCACATAGTTCTGCTACCTCTTCCACCATCTCCAATGGGATTCCACCACCAAGCACTTCTTTCCCTTCACCCACTTTCTTCTTTCCGTAGGGATTGCTTCCTACACAACTCCCTTGTCCATTCGTCCCTCCTCACTGATCTCCCTCCTGGCACTTATCCTTGCAAGTGGAACAAGTGCTGCAGCTGCCCTACACCTCCTCCCTCACTACCATTCAGGGCCCCAAACAGTCCTTCCAGGTGAGGTGACATTTCACCTATGAGGCTGTTAGGGTCATGTACTGTGTCCAGTGCTCCTGATATGGGCTCCTGTATATCAGTCAGACGCAACATAGATTGGGAGACCACTTCCAAGTACCTACACTCCATCTGCCAGAAAAAGCGGGATCTCCCAATGGCCACCCATTTTAATAAGAACTTCCCATTCGCATTCTGATATGTCTGTCCATGGCCTCCTCCACTTTCGTAATAAGGCCACACTTAGGTTGGAGGAACAACAGCTTATATTCCGTTTGGGTAGCCTGCAACTTGATAGCATGAATATCGATATCTTGAACTTCTGGTAATGCCCCCCCACCTCTCCTTCACCATTTCCCATACCCTTTTCCCTCTCTCACCTTATCTCCTTGCCCGCCCATCAACTCCCTCTAGTGCTTCTCACCCCTTTTCTTTCTTCTATGGCTTCCTGTCTCTTTCACCTATCAACTTCCAAGTTCTTTACTTCATCCCTCCCCCTTCAGATTTCACCTATCACCTTGTGTACCTCTCTCCCCTCGTCCCACCTTTTAAATCTACTCCTCAGCTTTTTCTCCAGTCCTGCTGAAGAGTTTCAGCTGGAAACGTCGACTGTACTTTTTTCCATAGATGCTGCGTGGCCTGCTGAGTTCCACCAGCATTTTGTATGTGTTGATTTTTTTTTAACTGAGACTGACAACTTTGTGTAGCCAAGAGTATTAGATAAGGATTAAGAATCAACTTTTGTTTGCGATATACATTTATATGTATTAGGAAATGGTTCTGGTGTGTTGGAGCTACAAGCAATAAAAACTGATAACTTTCAACAATTATACAGAATAATGAATTATATAAAATAAAGTTAGAAGTGGAGAAATAGAATAAATTGTGCATAAATACGTAAATGCCAGCATGCATTTATAATGTAAACAGCACTATAAAAAGTGTTTAAAGTGCAGTGTAGTGAGGGGGGTAATAGATAAAGGGGAGGTGGCGGTTTGGGGGAGAGCTAACTAGAATAGCTGGATTAGATTAACTACCTAGGTGAAGAAACTTTTAAAATGGCATGAAGTTTGTCGATAAATTAATTTGACGTCTACTTCTGTAATGGTTCAATTGGGGATTGCTGGGCAGTACAGCACTAAGGGTTTACTCTGTGCTGTATCTCTAAACAATGGGCTGAAGAACAACTGTTGCTGCAGTCAAACAGGTTTTAAGGAACATGTGAGGAGGGAACTAAGGTGGACTAAAGTAAACTTACTATTTCTGACACTGATTTTTATGTGAAGTTGTTTGGAAAGCCCATCATTATGAAGTGTTCATTAAACAAAGTTGAATGAATATTTGTTGCCTTCTATCCCACCAGGCACAGTGCCTTATCAATGTAAGTGGTGATGCCGTGAACTTCATTAAAGATTCTGATGCGGAATATGCGTCTTCTCAGACACAAGGATGTGGTTTACAGACAGGCAATGGTAGCGGAGATGTCACATGAAACTGGTACAGACTAATCACTGCTCTAAATTCATGCGCTTCAGGGGCTTTTTATCTGCATCTCAGTCAGATTGACCATGATCCTGAAAAGGATAGTTACATAACCATGAAATTACCGATTGCATCTTCCAAATGGTCTGAATGATTTCACATCTAGTCTTGTGATATATATTCTGCTAGGAAGGGCTGTAATTTTCCTTGGCCCTTTATGATCTGAAGCTTTAACTGAAAGATTAACATGTTCTCTAAAATTGTAAAGTTTAGAAGACATTCCATAGGAACTGGAATAAATTAAAGCAATTCTTTTTCTGTCACGAACTTGTCTTCATAAATCTATGATTTAAAGTCTGAATGTCAAGACCAAACTGAAAAGTGCATGAAATTGAAAATGGTACTAGGGTGTACTTTAAACCAATGTCTACCTGTAAAACTGGATGTTCATTTACCACCATTGTTATTTGTAGTTTAAAAGGCAGCTCTCACTGGAAACTAGTGGAAAAAAGTGCCACAAACAAAATGCTAATATCAACATGAAGAGTTCTATGTCAGTATGGCTTTTATCTCTATTGTGTAAAAAGAGACAAGACTTGTCTCTAAAAGTTACATGTTTCTCATTTTGACGTAGATTGTGTAACTGAGAAAATGTAAGATTTTAGAATATGTAAACTCATTTGTGATTACAACAAATGGGACTGTATAAATCTGCATAAAATGTATTTTTATAAATTCTCAAGTTAGAACTGCAAGAAAAATATTTAAAATATTCCTAACTTGTAACCTGTAAAATTTCAAATCCAGAGTACATAGTGGGTAATTCAATTTTTTATTTTGAATTTAATCTGTAATTGAAGACTTGAATGTACAGAACTCTTCTGTTGTATGGGTTTCAACAATTCACTTGCTTTGCACACCTGAAATGCATGTAAAACAAAATTCACCATTTAAAAAAAAATTTTGCAGATTGTAAACTAAAACAAGGAAGAGTATGTAAGAAATAGTACTCTTAACTCCTCTGGGAAATGCTTCATGAATATTTATGAAGTGTTCCAGTCAATGCTAGTGGCCATATATGTTTTTAAACCTTATTGGTACAATGTTTGCACTTTGTTATATATAAGTGTAAGATGTGTTTAACTTCTACTGCTCTGCTGAATAATACTAAACCTGAATAGAGTTATTTCTTACATTATGTTAAATCATCAACATATACCAAAATATATTTGGCATTTGGATAATTATGCAAGCAAGTAATTGTGGGATTCACCTTTTCAAATAAATTTCTGCATCATAACCACTTGTTTACAGCTGTTGTTTTCAATTACGAACCAGAGTCATGTGTGAAAGACAATGCCTGTACATCAGTTTAGCAAAGGGTGAGCTAGCTTTCTTGCTGGGTCCCACAGAAGCTGTAACTGGGAGTAGGCCTTTATTCACACAACACACTCTTTCCTTCAGGGAAGAGTCCAAAAAAGAGAATCTCACAATGATTTATACTTCACAGAAGAACAATGCACGATTAACCAGAGTTTCAATTGCAATCATCACCTACTTACTTCAACATCTGATATATAGTCAGATAGTTTTGCAGAATTGCATATTTACAATGGTTGCACATCCAACTAGCAGAATACTTATGAATATTCAATACTGGTGTCTGTTCTATAGCCTCTACACACAAATTCCAGATACCCAAAATATATCCCTTTTGTTACAGTGCTGTTGGATAGCTTCATGAATATGCAACTTGGCAGAATAATAACAAAATAGACCTGTCCTAACTGTGCATTAAGTGGATAGACCTTTAACAATGTGCTATACAGGGGATGGTCAGTAATTTAATTCTGAAGTTTCAGTGATCACTGATTAACATGAACATCCATCTATTGTCTTCCTTTATGTGGTTTCAATGGGACACAATCAGAATATCCCACACCCAAAAATTGGTTTTACTAAAGTGTCTCTAAATTGTGTACAAGTTTTATTTCCAGAAGACTGGTTCTCATTTTAGTTAATTCATAATTATGCTATGCAAAATTTCATGAATCCAGAATAATCCCTAATAAGTATGATGGGGTTGTCAATACTACGGCTTCAAAGTTCCCTGGATACAAAGCCTGTTCTATGTTTAGGACATGTTACAGCCTCTTTGAGCTATGTTGGCTGAGTACTACTTTCTGTGGCGGTCAGTGCTTTTCGATGAAAGTACTTGCACATCATTCAGTTTTGGCTGTTGCACTCGTGTCGAGCAGAAACATGCTGAGGATCCTGGTTTTTTCACCATACAAAGATTCCTTTTAGACTTTGTCATTTTTCTTCCTAACTGCTCCACCAGCTGGTTAAATTTGCAACCAGTTGCAAACGAGAAAAGCTGCAGATGCTGAAAATCCAAACAACACACAAAATGCTGGAGGAACTCAGCAGGCCAGGCAGCATCAATGGAAAAGAGTACAGTCGTCGTTTCGAGTCGAACCCTTCAGCGGGACTAGTTGTGTTCTTTACTGGTACAGGTGCCCATTGTTTTGGGGCACCACAATAACGTAGCAGTTACAGCGATGCTATTACAGCTCAGGGAGTTAGAGATTAGAGTTCAATTTTGGTGCCCTCTGTAAGGAGTTTGTACGTTCCCTCCTGAATCACGTGGGTTTCCTCTGGGTGTTCCAGGTTCTTGCCACGGTCCAAAGATGATTAGTAGGTTAGTTGGTCATTGTAAATTGTTCTGTGATTAGGCGAGGGTTAAATAGGTGGGTTGCAGGCAGTGCAGCCTCATTGGGCCAGAAGAGCTTGTTCCACACTGTAAATCTTTTTTAAAAATATGAACATAGTTGTTGGCTGTTGTCATTTCACAACATAGTTTACCGTGCTACCCATTTCAATTGATTTTCCATTCCATGATATGTCTGTCCAAGATCTTTTGTACAAACATTTGTACTACCATGATGAGGCCAAGCTCAGATTGGAGGAGCAATACCTCATATCCTGCCTGGATAGCTTCCTACCTAATGGTATCAATGTCAATTTTTCTAACTTCCAATAAATTTCTTCCCTCTCTGTCCTCACATTTTTTATTCTTCATTAGGGTTACCCTCTCAATCTCTCTCTTCTCACCTGCTCATCACCTCCCTCTAGTTCTCCTATCTTTCTTCCATTCTCCCCTGCTCTCCTCTTCAGCCTTTACCTCTTCCACCTATCACCTCTCATCGTCATACTTCATCCCCTTAACTTCCCCCACACCTGGTCTCAGCTATCACCTGCCAGCTTGTACTCCTTCCGCTCCTCTCATCTTAATCTGGCTTCTGTCCCTTCCTTTCCAGTCCTGATGATGGGTCCCTGCCTGAAACATTGACTGCATTTATCTTCGTAGGTGCTATCTCACTTGCTGAGTTCCTCCATCAATTTGTGTGTGCTGTTGCAGAATTTTTTTGTGTTTATCATTTACCTGGAACAGGGAGAGCGTAAGGTAGTTGTAACAACACGTGAAGAACTGGCTTTATCTGATTTTTTAAAAAGTTAGGTTTGATGTCTGTCAGCTGTAAATTATTTCAGTGGATTTGGTAGGTATCAGCCAAGATTAAGGCTACGTCCACACTACACCGGATAATTTTGAAAACACCGGTTTCCAGTAAAAATGACAGGCGTACACACTAAGCGTTTTTCAAAATATCTCTGTCCACACTAACACGGATATTTGGGCAAATCTCCTCTACTAGGCACATGCAAGACACACAGAAAAGAAGCAAAGAGGTAACAGTATACTTAGTGCGCGTTTGTCCAGTTACAGAGTAGAAAAACTGAAAAGGAATTGCTCTTGGCTCTCGCGCAGGAAGACTTAAAACTAAAAAAAAACAAATACTGGAGTGTATGGAGGCAACCGACAGGGAGTTCATGGACAGTATGACCCAGCTGACGACGAACATTGAAAAACTGACTAACTCTGTTGCATTAATAAAGCACCTTGTTAAATGTATAAAACATGTCTGCGTCAGTGTTATCTTGTATTTCCATACAATGTTACATTAGGCTGTTACACATCTATTGTCAGAGAAGCACTTGCATAAATTGGTAAACCACCTTCATACACGCAAGGACAGAAAACAGGGCGAAGTGAGTATACTTATTTATTCAGTAAGCTATGGGTCAAAGTATTTGGTGAGTACATTTCTAACTCTCCTGGCTTCAGTCTCATTGCCATCTGTTCTGAAATTGTTAGGTTCTGCGAAGTGCTGAATCAGATATCGCTGTGATGATTGTATGCTCTAGTATCAATTGTTTGGCAACAATAAAGTAGTAGTAATAATAAGAAGAAAACAATGAAATGCTGCACTGCCGCCATTTGTTCCGGCACATCATGACAGCGGTTTTAAAAAGCTCTGGTTACCCCGTACACACTGCAATGGATATTAGACGTTTTCAGATTTATTCACTCTGGAGACCGTTTCTGAAAATCTCCATTTTCAGGGGCTGAAAACGCCATTTCAGTGTGGACGGAAGGTCAAAACGAAGAGAAAAAGCTTCGTTTTCAAAACTATCCGGTGTCGTGTGGTTGTAGCCTAAGTAGCAGCACAATCATTTGTAAGTCAGAAATTCATAGGTTCAAACTCCGCTCAAAGTATTTCTGTGTAATTATATCTGAGGTAATAGTTATCAGATGGGATATTTAAAAAGGAATTCCTTAAACATTTTATATTGAATGTAAAAGATTCCGCGACAATAATCAAACCTTTCAAAGATGAGCTACCAGGCCGCAAGGAAACGATATGATTTGGTGATATGAAACGATATGAGTGAGCTGAACCTTTCCTCATTCTCAGTCACACACTGTTAAACTTGAATACCCCAACCCCTGTCGGCTGGTCCACAAGAATATCATCAATATTAAACCGGTCCACGGTGCAAAAAAGGTTAGAGAACCCTAGCTAACTGGAATCTCTCAACCAAAATTATGAAAACTGATTATTTGCCCATTTATTCAGAGCTGTTGAAGGGACTTTAGGATTGCTTTGTGCAATTGTAACCAATTTTAAAGTACTTTATTGGCTGTAAAGTCTTGCAAAATTAAAGAAATATAAAGATCAGCTGCATTTATCACATGTACATTGAAACATACAATGAAATGCATGGTCTGCGTCAAATCAGCAAGTATTGTGCTGGGCAGCCTGCAAGTATTGTCAAGTTTCTGGCAGCAACATACATGCCCACAATTTACTAACTCTTACTTATATCTTTTTGGAACGTGGGAGGAATTGGAGCACCAGAAGGAAACCCACTTGGTCATGGAGAAAATATACATACTCCTTACAGATAGTGGCAAGAATTAAGATTAAAATTATGAGGACACTCAGTCCTCGTTTATTGTCATTTAGAAATGCACACATGCATTAAGAAATGATACAATGTTCCTCCAGAGTGATATCACAAAAAAAGCAAGACAAACCAAAGACTAACACTGACAAGACCACATAATTATAACATAAGGTTACAGCAGTGCAAAACAGTACCATAATTTGATAAAGAGCAGTCCATGAGAACGGTAAAAAAAAAGTCTCAAAGTTCCGATTGCCTCCCCATAGTCCCTGATAGCAGGTGGCAGAAGGGAGAAACTCTCTCTGCCTTAAACCTCCAGACACCGACAGCTGTCTCTGCATTGGAAGCACCTGACCACAGCTGACTCTGCTTCTGTCCGAAAACTTCGAGCCTCTGACCAACCCTTCAACACCGAGCACCATCTCTGTCGAGTGCTTCGACTCCGTCCTGGCGGCTGAGCAACAAGCAAAGCCAAGGATTCAGGGCCTTCCCCTCTGGAGATTCTGGATCACACGGTAACAGCGGCAGCAAAAAAGGCATTTCAGAAGTTTCTCCAGATGTTCCTCTGTTCTCTCACGTCTGTTTCCATCAAATCAGGATTGCGCACGGCACCCTACTTGACAGATTACAGATATCATTCACCGGAGTGGCCACGCAAGCTTCGTCGTGCCACCATCTTCTCCTCCTCCGAATTGAACCCTGATCAGGGAAATCTGGCACTCTAATGCTACCACACCATTATAAGGGGTACTATGTAAATAGCCTGGCTTCTTAGGTGTCTTGAGCAATTAAATAAAAGTTAGAATTGCAATAACCTGATGGCATGAACATCAATTTCTTGAACTTCCGATGTCTATGCATGGCCTCCTCTACTATCATGATGAGGCCACACTATGATAAAGGAACAACACCTTATATTCTGTCTGGGTAGCCATCAAACTGATGGCATGAGCATTGATTTCTCAAACCTCCGGTAATGGTCCTCAACCCACAATTCCCCATCCCCTTTTCCTTCTCGCCATACCTCCTCGCCTGCCCATCGCGTCCCTCTGGTGCTCCTCTGCCCCTCTCTTTCTTCTGTGGCCTTCTGTCCTCTTCTATCAGACTCCCCCTTCTCCAGCCATGTATCTCTTTCACCAATCAACTTCCCAGCTCTTTATTTCATCCCTCACCTTTTAGGTTTCACCTATCACCTTGTGTTTCTTCCTCCTCTCCTTCCACCTTTTAAATCTACTCCTCAGCAATTTTCCCAGTCCTTCCGAAGGGTCTCAGCCTGAAACGTCGACTTTACTCTTTTCCATCGATGCTGCCTGACCTGCTGAGTTCCTCCAGCATTTTATGTGTGTTGCTCAGATTTCTAGCATCTGCAGATTTTCTCTTGTTTGTGGTTAGAATTTATTAATAGGCACACTCAACAATTGAACAATATACTTGGCACTTGGGATTGTTTATTTTTGAGGCATTACTTGTGGAAACAGAGGTTGCAGTAGTTACATTGAAGTGCTAAGGTCCTATTTGAAAGTCAATTCAGAAGGACGAGCAGAAAACTTAAATAATGTCTGAGCTAAACTAAAAGTGTAAACATAATAAATTACTAACTTCAGACAAAAGAGCTGTAAACACACCAGCAATATTTCCTGGCGCAGTTTGTAAATAGTAGACATTATATAAGTATATTGTTGGCGCGTGGCCAAGTGGTTAAGGTGTTCGTCTAGTGATTTGAAGGTCACAAGTTGGAGCCTTGGTTGAGGCAGCGTGTGTGTCCTTGAGCAAGGCACTTAACCACACATTGCTCTGCGATGACACCGATGCCAAGCTGTATGGATCCTAATACCCTTCCCTTGGACAACATCGGTGGCGTGGAGAGGGGAAACTTGCTGGTCTTCCATACAACCTTGCCCAGGCCTACACCCTGGAAACTTTCCAAGGTGCAAATCTCATAAAATTAACAGATACCTAAGTATATATACGTTGTTTAACATCTGGAACTCAGGAGAACACTTGTCCCTTGCATCAGCAAATATAATGCACAGACCTGACACATAAACTTTGGCTTGTATCATACTTTTTAGCACTTTCTGGAAAACTTGAATAGTTGAGTTCAAATTGTATGATCCATATGTGTACATTAACACCATTAGAGCTCCATGGGGGAAAAATATAAAATCAGAGAATAAATAGAGGAATACAATTCAATAAAGATAAATAGTTTAAAATGAGTAGTTAATAAAAAATGTATTAAGCTGTAAAGTATGCCTTCCAAGTTCTAATACAAAATGGGGACTGGAGCCAATAGTAGTACATGCACAGTACCACATGGATGTCTGAGTTACCTTGCTTTTTTCATAAGTTCATAGAACAGAAACAGTCCATCTTCTCCATGCCCACCTTAATGTCTGTAGGGGTGGCACGGTAGTGTTGCAGTTAGCTTAATGCTATTACAGTGCCAGTGGCCCAGGTTCAATTCCATCGCTGTCAGTAAGGAATTCGCGTATTTTCTCCGTGACTGTGGGTTCCCTCTGATTTCCTCTCACATTCTAAAGATGTACGAGTTAGAAGATAATTGGTAATGTGTGTGCAATTGGGAGGCAGAGGCTGGAAGGGCCTGTTACTAACTATCTCTAAATAACAAAAATAATTCCATTTTGCCCTCAGTAAGCCTGTATGCCTCTATGCCTTTCCTATACCTGTCCAAACACCTTTTAAGTGTTGTAATTTTATCTGACTATAGAAACTCTCCTTGGCAGCTCATTGCTGGTATTCACCACCCTGTGGGAAAAAAGCTGCCCCTCAGATCGCCTTTAAATTTCTCCTTTCTAGCCTATACCACCAGACACCAAACTTTGGTGGGGGTGGGGGGAGATTCTGACTATCTAATGAATGCCTCTCATAATCCTACATTCTGGTGAGAATAAACCCAGCCTATCCATTCGCTCCTTATAACTATGAGCTCCCATGCCTGGCAGCATCTGGTGATTCTCTTCTGCACACTTTCTGATGGTTCTATATCCTTCCTGGAGTGTAGTAACCAGAACTACACATAGCAATGAAGTGCAATCTGGCCAATGTTTTATGCACTGCAATGTAATATACTGAATCCCTATAGAAGAGTCATACTTATCTACCTGTCTCACTACTTTCTGGGACCTCAATGCCTCACCCCTGTTCATCCCAAAAATTCTATTCAAATGTATCACCACACTTCTTCCAAGCTAGTGTACAGTATTTGGTTCTTATATTAGAGCAACCAAACTGAGATTGGGTGACTGCTTGGAGACCACCTTCATTCTGTCTACAGGATTGACCCTGAGCTTCCCATTGTCTGTCAGTTAAATTTTCCGTTCCCACTCACACCTATCGGTGTGTAGCCCCTCAGCTTTTGAGACTCAATGTTGAATTCAGTCATTTCAAGTAATTTCCTTTCTCAATTCTATCACAATTGGCCAGTTCAGCTGTAGTCATCCCTTCATAAAAGGTAACTTATTTCTTTCTCTCTCCAGAGTCATTGCCTGATCTGCTGAACATGTCCAACATTCTCCTTTTGGTTTCAGTTTACTGCAGTATCTCTGACCTGCATTCTGCCGTTCCTGTTTTCTCTTCATCTAGCTGCCCCAATTCATCTATCAGGTACTCAACTTTGTAAGTAGCATATCATTATAGCGACTTGGTCATGCTCTATCACAGATATTTCTTTTGTCCCATCTGCCCCCTCCCTCCCCTCCCCTCCCCCCACTCTCTGCAGCTAAAGACCTACTTGATTCGCACTTCCAATTCTGATAAAAGACCTTTGACCTAAGACATTAACCCTCTCTCCACAGATGCTGCCTGACCTTAATATTTCCAGCATTTAATACACACAAAGTGCTGGAGGAACTCAGTAGATCAGACAGCATCTATGGGGAGGAATAAACAGTCGCTGTTTTGGGTCGAAACAAGAAGAGTCCTAGTCCAAAATGTTGACTATTTACTCCTCTCTATTGATGCTACCTGACCTGCTGAGTTTCTCTAACATTGTGTGTGTGTTACTCTGGATTAACAGCATCTGCAAAATCTCTTGATTTTATGGTTTCCAGCATATTCTGTTTTCAGCATTCCTGCGCCTGCATTTTTTTGATTTACAATAATTTGCCGGCCTCTTTGTCAAAAGAATGACTAAACAACTGCTACAGAAATCGCAAGGAATGCAAACTAAACTTTGTGGGGAATGTTAATTTTGGGAAAGATTAAGAAAGAGTAATGGGTAGATGGTAAAGCTACATATATTAGAGATAATGGAAATGCAATGGAATAAAAACACATAAAAGTAAAATTGAAATGGAATTGCACATGGATAGAAATATTAATAAATGTTTATCACAACTGTCAGCCTACAGTCATTCTACGAATGGAAGAAAGATTGAAATAGACAAACTATAGAAATAAGAATAATGGCACCCAAAATTAATTAGGGGAAAGATTTGCTTATGATGTCAGAGGTTGTGTTGGTCCATCAATGCTGATTCACAGAGCAAACTCCGTTCCCCCACTAATTTGTTTCCGTGTAACCTACTTTCCTTACGTTTCCATCAGCTGCAACCAGATTCTATAGTTCACCCACAAACAAGGGGCAAACCCATGCAGTCACAGGGAGAATGCTGAAGCTCTGTGCAGTCAGCATCCAAGGGCAGGAAGCAACCCGAGCCACTTGGACCTATGATGCAGCAACTCTGCTCGGTGAACAAAGTTCTTTTCTACAGGACTCCCAATCATATGTGCTTACACAAAACTGAAAGCATTTCTACTCGGAAATGACCAAGAAAGGTGGAGGAATGATGATCATAACAAAATAAGACACAAGATAGTTGTCAGTACCTCCAGTTGAACTCTGTCTTTTTGTGTGTTCACCCCCCTCCCCCCGCTGTCAGTCTGTGGTTTTGTATTGCCATGTTCTCCTGTCCCCACTCCTGCTCTACTTCAGCCCCTGTATTACTGAGTACTCCGTCTCTCACCTGTTTCTCATTATTACCTGTATTGCTGCCACGTGTCTCATTGTGCTCCACCTATCATCTGCCTCTCTGCTTATTGTCAGTGTACTTCAGTCCTGTGTTTTCACCTGTTTGTTGTCAGATTGTGCCAGTGAATTTTCCTGAGCCTTTCCAGCATTCGTATCTGTACTCTGTCCGTCTGAATATCGACTCTACCTGTTTCCCGATTTTGGATTTCTCTGGATGTTTCGATCTCTGCCTGAACTTTGACGCCGACTTTGTTTGCACCTCGGGATTTGTTACTCAATTAATATCGCTGTGTGCGTACAGTAGTGGGTCTGTGATTGGATCCCTGCTCCAGCACCCTGACAGTACAATCTGGCCAGAATGGATCCAGCAGACCCCGGTCATCTGCGAGCGCCCTAGAACAACAGGGAGTGATGCTGGGGAGACCCCAGAACCAGCTAGACTCTGTGTTCAGGGCAGTGGAGTCACTTTCTGCCAATGTAGCCGGTCTTGTGGCCCAGACTCAGTCACCCCAGCTGTCCCAGAGTGCCCATCAACATCTGTAACTGCATCTTCCGCCCTGCCCTCCATATCCACGCATGCTCCTCCCATCCAAGAGCCCTGTCTGCCGCCTCCAGAAAAGTACTCAGGTGAGCCCAGTACTTGCTGCTCTTTTCTTTCCCAGTGCACCCTCATTTTTGAGTTGCAACCAACAACATTTCTGATGATTGAGCCAAAGTAGTCTACCTCATCACCCAACCGTCTGGTCGGGCGAGAGAATGGGGAACAACCTTCTGGGAGGCAGGCTCCCCTTTCTGCAGTAGTTTTCAGTTATTTTCTGAGGAGATGAGAAAAGTGATCGCTCCAAACATGGGAGAGAGGCTGCCTGTGAAATGCTGCACATGCACCAGGGACACAGATCTGTGTCAGATTACGCCATAGAGTTCTGGACCCTAGCCACCTCCAGCGGCTGGAACTCAGAGGCACAGTACGACACCTTACAGAACGGCCTCTCCGTAGACAAAGATGAGCTGGTCACCCAGGACCTTCCTGCCATCTTTGAAGCCCTGGTGGATTTGGCCATCTGTATTGATGTTTGCCTTCAGCAACGCCACAGGGGGAGGGGTCCCAGAGGGTCCCTGTGAGCACTGGGTAAGTTCGAAGCTCCTCATCAGTCTACATTGCCCTGCCGTTTGCCTCCATCTACAATTCCCGTTCCAGAGCTCAAGGCTATGCATGTTGACTGTACCCACCTGATGCTGACTGAAAGACAAAGGAGAATCAGCACCCGCTCCTGTCTGTACTGTGGCCAACCAGGTCATTTCATCTCCACCTGCTGAGTAAACGCCAATGCTCACCAGTAGGACGAGGAGTACTGGTGAGCGTGACCCCTGTCTGGCCCTCCTCAACACCACTCACTCTCATCCCTGCTTCTCTGGAGTGGGGCATCCAACGGCGAGCAGTCTCCGTCTTGGTGGATTCTGGTGCGGAGGGGTGTTTTATCGATTCCGGCTTGACTGCCCAGTGGGGATTACCCACGTCTGCTCTCCAGTCACCATTGGTGGGCAACGCCTTGAACAGTCAGAGACTGGCTAACATCACCCTGGTGAGTCTCAGTTTATCTGACAACCATCATGAACAGTTAACCCTTTATGTTATTGACTCTCCTCAAGCTCCCATTGTCCTGGGCCATCCTTGGTTAGTCAGACACAACCCCCACATTGACTGGCTCAGTCACAAGATTGTAGGCTGGAGCCTATTCTGTCACTCCCACTGCCTCCGCCATGCTCAGATCCCCTTGTCTCCAAGCCCAGATCCCCCTGAGGAATTTCCGGACCTTAGTGCCATCCCTCCTGAATACATGGACCTCAAGGCTGTGTTCAGCAAGTCCCGGGCAACTTCCCTGCTGCCTCATCATCCATATGATTGTGCCATTGACCTCTTGCCTGGCACATCTCCCCGCAAGGGGCCGCCTGTATTCCCAGTCCGTACCTGAAACAGAAGCCATGAATAAATACATTCAAGGGTCTCTGGCTGCAGGCATCATATAGCTGTCTTCGTCCCTTGCTGGTACTGGTTTTTTCTTTGTTGAAGAGAAGGGCGGCTCCTTGAGTCCATGCGTTGATTACCGGGGACTGAATGAAGTCATTGTTAAGAACCGTTACCCTCTTCCACTCATGACCTCGGCATTTGAACTACTACAAGGAGCCTCAGTTTTCACCAAGCTTCATCTCCGTAACGCCTACCATCTTGTCCGCATCCACAAAGGGGACGAGTGGAAGGCGGCCTTCAACACCACCTCAGGCCATTACGTGTATCTGGTCATGTCATTCTGTCTCACCAACGCCCCCACCGTCTTCTAAGCCCGTTTAAATGACGTTCTCAGGGACATGCTGAACCAATTTGTTTTTGGGTATCTCAATGACATTTTGATTTTTTTCTAAGTCCCTTGCTGAGCACACAGGTCACATCTGTAGATTTCTCCAGTGCCTTCTGGAGAACCAGCTCTTTGTGAAGGCTGAGAAATGTGAGTTTCATCACAATACCGTCTCCTTCCCGGGGTATGTAATTTCAGGTGGTTCCATTCAGATGGACCAACAGAAGGTCAAGGCAGTGGTCAAATGGCCCCAACCCCCGACTTGTCAGGAGTAGCAACACTTCTTGGGCTGTGCTAACTTCTATCGCTGCTTCATCAGAAATTACAATACACTGGCTGCACCACTCACTGCTCTTACCTCATCTGCTGTCAGATTCTCCTGCTCCTCTGTCGCTGAAAAAGCATTCTCTGACCTGAAGGAACATCTCACCTCTGCCCCCATCCTGATTCAACCCAACACCGACCGGCAGTTCATTGTGTAGGTGGATGCGTCTGACATCGGTGTAGGAGCTGTTCTCTCTCAGTGCTTGGCCAAGGATGAGAAGGTACACCCCTGCACCACCTCACTCCCACAGAGCGGAATTACGATGTCGAAAACTGGGAACTGCTGGTTGTGAAGCTAGGAGTGGAGGCATTGGCTGGAGGGAGCAAAGGTGCCTTTCTTAGTCTGGACTGATCACAAGAATCTGGAATATATCCGTACGGCCAAGCGTCTCAACTCCCGTCAAGCTCGTTGATCCGTTTTTCTCAAGATTCAAGTTTGCCCTGTCGTTCTGCCCTGGTTCCATGGAAAACCTGATGCCCTCTCCCAAAGACTTCCTTCCTCTGAGACCCATGAGGTACCCGATGTCATCCTCCCTGCTCACTGTCTCATGGGTGCAGCCCAATGGGACATTGAAGCCATGGTGCAATCTGCTAAACAGAGCGAGGCAGCCCCTAGTCAATGCCCCACTAACCCTATTTATGTTCCCAGCTCTGTCCGCTCACAGGTATTGAAGTGGGATCATTCTTCCCGGTTATCCTGACACCCTGGAACCAATCATACTCAAGACTTCATCAGTTGGCGGTTCTGGTGGCCCTCCGTGGGAGATGACATCCGTAACTTCGTCTCAGCCTGTTCGGTCTGTGCTCAAGGCAAGAACTCTAACTGGTCACCTGCTGGTCTGTTACAACCCCTGTCTATCCCCGAGAGACCCTGGTCCCACATTGCCCTGGATTTTGTCACCAGTCTTCCTCCATCAGATGATAATACCACCATTCTCACAGTTGTTGATCATTTTTCCAAGTCTGTACACTTCATTCCTTTACCTAAACTCCCCTCGGCCAAAAAAACAGCCAAATTACTAGTACTGCATGCTTTTAAATTACATGGTTTACCTGTAGTTGTTGTGTCAGACAGGGACTCTCAATTCACATCCAACTTCTGGAGGGCATTCTGTAATCTTCTGGGTGCCTCCATGAGTCTGTCTTCAAGATTCCACCCACAGACCAATGGCCAGACCGAGCGGGCCAACCAATAGCTGGAGACAGTATTGCGGTGTCTGGTCTCCCAGAACCCCTCTGTGTGGAGTCAGCAGCTACCCTGGGCCGAGTACACCATAAACTCTCATTCGTCCATATCCACCGGTCTGTCCCCTTTCGAGTGCTGCCTTGACTACCAACCTCCACTGTTTCCTGCCCAGGAGGAGGAGGTTGGCGTTCCATCTGCCAAGGCGTTCATCTGCCGTTGTCATCGGACGTGGAGGCACACTCGCTCTGCCTTTCTCCGTGCCTCTGCTAGGATCAAGTGTCAAGCTGACCACCGTCGCTCCAAGGCTCCACGTTACCGCCAGGGACAGCATGTGTGGCTTTCAACCCAAGACCTGCCCCTTAAGGTGGATTTCTGCAAGCTCGCCTCTCACTTCATCGGCCCCTTTCCCATTGCTAAAGTCATCAGCCCTGCTGCCATCCATCTCAAAGTCCCCTCTGCTCTCCGCCGCATTCATCCCACCTTCCATGTGTCCTGCATCAAGCCTTTCATGAGCCACCCCCTGTGTCCTGTCTCCAAACCCCCCCTCCCCCATGGCTCATTGATGGGTCAGAGGCCTTCATGGTGCATCAAATGCTGGACATTTATCGTCAGGGCCGTGACCTCCAGTACCTTGTGGACTGGGAGGGCTACGGTCCTGAGGAGAGGTGCTGGGTCCCCACTTGTAACATCCTGAACCCCTCTCTCATCAGGGACTTTCATCACCAGCACTCAGCTCTACCTGCTGTGACGCCAAGAGGCGCCCGTGGGGGGTTGTGATGGTACTGTCAGTACCTCCGGATGAACTTTGCCTTTTTGTGTGTTTTCCCCCAAGCTGTCAGTCTGTGGTTTTGTATTGCCATGTGCTCCTGTCCCCACTCCTGCTCTACTCCAGCCCCTGTATTACTGAGTACTCCGTCTCTCACCTGTTTCTCATTCTTACCTGTATTGCTGCCACCTGTGTCTCATTGTGCTCCACCTATCATCTGCCTCTCTGTTTATTGCTCAGTGTATTTCAGTCCTGTGTTTTCACCTGTTTGTTGCCAGACTGTGCCAGTGAATTTTCCTGAGCCTTTCCAGCATTCATATCTGTACTCTGTCCGTCTGAATATCAACTCTACCTGTTTCCTGATTCTGGTTTTTGGATTTCTCTGGACATTTTGATCTCTGCCTGAACTTTGATGTTGATTTTGTTTGCACCATGGGATTTGTTACTCAATTAATATCACTGTGCGCACGGTACTGGGTCTGTGATTGGATCCCTGCTCCAGTGCCCTGACAGTAGTAAGAAAAGCATATGTAACAAAGACCAAGGTATTGGATTGGAGTAAAGGTGATCTTGTAGCACCCAGGGGAAACAATGGGGTCTGTAGCGAGCTCGTTATATTGGCCAGACTCTGGTTAGTTCACGCTGCATTTCCATCTTCTCTGAACATCCTGGCGAGATAACCTCAGAACACGACTCTTTAGATCATACAGCACGAAAGCAGACCATTCAGCCCTCATCCATACTTCTATTCCCTATGTAACTTTCCATAAACGCCAGTCAGCATGATAATGCATTGAATGGAGTATGCACACTACAGGCTGTAGCGCAGAGAGCGATTGATAAGAGACTTGTTGGTGCTGGAATAACTTAAAGGACACTGCCATTTTTGTTGGATATTGTTCCTCAAATTGGTATTAATGAAGTGTCTGAATCAGCATTCTGAAAATGTTGGTTTTGTTCAGTGGGTTCTGTATGTTGGTAAGCTTCACACAGGTTGTAGCTCGATTAGTAAACCAGCATCGGATGATGCAATTACAGGTACGACAGCCTCCTTCCTGTGTGGTTACCAGTGTTTTCCTCTCTTCAAAAGGTGGGACACAATCCTTTTTTGATGCAATGGAGTGCTGACAGTTAAGGTCAGTGTCACCATCTTGACCTGACACACTCATGACATTGCTGCATTTTGTGAGGTCTCTGAATTTCATACCCTTGGGCTGCAGACCACAGGTGACTTAATGACTCATGATTCAGCTGTTATTGTGGGAAGATATCCATTATGATATTCTATCATTTCTCTGTAGAACATAGACGTAGAGTTGTTATAGCATAGTACATGACCTTCAACCCATAATGTGGAGTTTTTAACCAACTGTAAGAGCAATCCTATCCTTCCCTTCCACAGTACATGGCCCTCGGTTTTTCTATCATCCATGTGCCTCTCTTCTCCAAGGATCAGCACCTTGTTATGATGCAGAGACTTCTGAGTTCTTGAGATCTTGAGTGTGATGCCATTGGGAGCTTAGCTCCTGTTAAGGTTCCAGGCTGATACAACCAGGACCGCAATGGCGCAGCTGGCGGCAGACAATGACACATCACAATGGCAACGAAGGTGGAGGAAGGCTGCCAAAGTGAAGGGTCCCCAGTCATCCTACATGCCATGCCACTGCACTCTGACCCAGTTCTGTCAAGGACTGCCTGGTGGCTCCCTGTGCCCGCATTAAACAAAGACACGCAATGGCGTTCTTCATTTAGGGAATAACCCCTTGGGAGAACATCATGTTTGACTCTACCTAAGAATTTCTTAAATTCCTCTAATGTATCTGGCTCTTTCACCACCTTGGTAGGCACTCGAACATCGAGTTAATAATTTTTGTTTGTGAGCTTCTAGACCAGTGGTCCCCAACCATCGGGCCACGGACTGGTACCGGGCCGCAGGGAAATGATATGACTTGGCAATATGGAACGATTTGAGTCAGCTGCGCCTTTCCTCATTCCCTGTCACGCACTGTTGAATTTGAACATCCCCCCCACCCCGGTCGGCCAGTCTGCAAGAATATTGACATTAAACCAGTCCGTAGTGCAAAAAAGGTTGGGGACACCTGTTCTAGACATTCTTGAGCATCTTACTTGTACATACAAATACACAATGAAAAATCAGAGAGACTTCTTATCTAAGTGGTAATTAGAAGATGAAATTCATTACCACAAGGAATATATTCTTTATATCATGATCCTTTATCTCCCAGAATAACCTCTGAAGCAGTACTTCATCAAACGCCTGTTTACAATCTAAGTATAGTGCATCTACATGTATCCTGCACCCACACCACACATTAGATCTTCAAAGAGTTCTCATATTTGAAGTTAATGAAAATAAATACTGCAAGAATGATTTCAAATGCTTAAATAATTGAAAAAATAATGGAATCTCAATTGAAAGTCACATCAAACTACTAAGCTCCACAAAGCTAATCTTCCCAGTTCCTGATGTAGATCCACAGATGCATACTCTAAGAATTAGAGAAAGTTTGTGATGAAAACCAATATCAGGGCACAGGTATAAAATCAACAACAGCGTTTAGACAGCAAGATTAGGAATTTGATAATTACATTCGAGACCTATCTTCAGACATGGGAGTTGCCTTGGCAACCTCTCACTGCTTCCCTCCCCCACCCCATCAGGAAAAGGATACTAAAGCCTGAAAGCATAGACCACCAGGCTCAAGGATAGTTTCTTGAATGGTTCCCTTGTACCGTAAGATGGAGTCTTGAATTTACAATCTAACTTGCTATGACCTTGCACTGCACTTTCTCTGTAAATGTGACACTTTATTCTGCACTCTGTTATTGCTATCCCCGTACTACCGCAAAGCACTGTTGTAAATTAATTGATCTGTATGAATGACATGCAAGATGAGTATAGTTCACTGTTCCTTGGTGTATGTTACAATAGTAAATAAATTTACCGATTTACACCCCACAGTTTGATGTTAAGTTGCCAACATTCCCCTTGCCATTTCAACAACTTCTGGATTAATGTTGTACTTTCATTTACAAATTATAGCAACATTTTTGGACTTTATTTTTCTACCTGCATCGCACTTTTTTGTAACTGTAACCCTACATTCTGCAGCCTTTTTTTTAATTGCCTTGATGTGTTTGTTGATGGAATTATCCGCACCTAAGCCAAAACTCTTCACGTTATCCTGCGAGAGGTGACAATAATAAACCAATGATCAATTACACAAATGCCATTCAGGACACCACTTTTGTTCAATGACTAGTCAAGTTAATAACCTAATAACCAAACCTAAACCTTCAGTGAGATATCAGCAAGACATTGCTCATCCAGACAGGCGGAACTGCTGTGGCATTGCATCAGGTACAATGGTAGTGTAGTGGTTAGCATAATGCTTTACAGTACAAGCATCCCGGGTTCACCAGTTTCTTCCCGCAGTCCTGGTTGGTCATTATAAAATGTCCTGTGACTAGGCTAGGATTAAATGGGGGACTGCTGGGAGGTGCAGCTCAAAGCGCAACTGTATCTCAATAAAAAAAATCAATTATTCTCGTTAGCCCCCACTCCACACCCACCTTTCTGTCTATTACCCCAGTCGCTGCACTGTAAACACTTCAAGCCACTTTTGGTAATGCTGTTAACATAGTAAATACATAGTGCCATTTATGTATTTATGCACATTTTAGTCCATTTGTCTGTACAATTCTTTATTCTACACAATTATTGAAAGTTGCTGGGTTTTTTTGTTGCACATCACACCACAGCAACATTTATATGGCAAATAAAGTTGATCTTTAATCCTTCATTTTCAATGTGATACAGACACTGTGCATGATCAGAAATTCATTCCCAGCTTTACTAAAGCATTGGAATTTCCAAGTACGTGCCATTGGTCTGTTGAAGATATAGTGATACACAGTGGAGTCAGATGGCATTCACTCAAAATTCTGATAACAGTTACCACGTTTTATCATAACACACAGGGGGCTATGTTGATTTATTATTTTTCTTAGACTTAAAGTATTTCAGGACCATGTGAACATCTGCTCTTTGTTCAAAGTTCAAAGATGTGCTGACCCTCTCCATCTCTGATCCTCTGATGAGGATTGGTCCCCTGGTTTCCTTCTCCGGAAGTCAATAACCAGCTCCTCGGTCTGGCTGACATTGAATGAGAGGTTGTTGTTGTGGCACCACTCAACCAGATTTTCAGTCTCCCTCCTATAGGCCAATCTCTGATTCAGCCTCTGCTTGAAAATGGCATTGAAGCTATGTTTAGCCACACAGTCACACGGCCATGAGTAGCACGGGCGAAGCACACAGCCCTTTGGTGCACCTGTGCTGATGGAGATCATGGAGGGGACATTTTTGAGCTTCAGCTTTTTAGCCACTTCTGTATGTCACAATATGTCAATATGACAGACTTGAATATAGAATTCACAGTCCTTTGATACACAGGTTGAAAAAGTACATAGATAACATATTCATCCTTTTAGTACTGCTCTCCCAGGGTGCAGGGGGCTTGCAGAGACATTTATATCATCATGGAGAAAACACCTGCCTAAAAGTATCAATTGTGGGGAAGCGGAAAAAGACTAGCTCATGAGGCTTTCTAAATAAATATTCCAAAATGTGTATTTATTGCTAGGACCACCATCACAAGTAGCATCTAAGGAATAATTGTGTAGTTCCTCCATCTTCTTAATATCCACATTAATTTGACTTTGTTCCAAAGCAACACATCAGAATAAAATGCTCTATCTCTATCTTTGGAGACAGCTTATCTACTGATGTCTACTATAAGCCTACCGACTCTCACAGCTTTCTGGGCTATTCCTCATCTCACCCTGTCTCTTGCAAAAATGCCATCCCCTTCTCGCAATTACTCAAAGGAAAGGATGAGGCTTTTCATTCTAGGACGAGGGAGATGTCCTCCTTTTTTAAAGAAAGGGGCTTCCCTTCCTCCACCACTGCGGTATGTTTCGGGGTAAGGATGAATTGTACAAAAGGGACGGGTTGCACCTTAATAGGCGGGGGACCAGCATTCTGGGAGGCAGGTTTGCCACTGCAACACGGGTGTGTTTAAACTAAGTAGTGGGGGGGGAGGGGACGAACTGGAAACATAAGGTTGGAGATAAAGGGAAAGTGAGAATAAGAAAAGTTAAGAATGACAGCAGAATCAACAGAGCAGAAAGCTCAAGAAGGGATCGTACAGTATGGCCAAGTGAAATAGGAATTGATATGAAAGGTGAGGGGAGTAATGAATTAAAAATATTGTATATAAATGCACGAAGTATAAGAAATAAAGTGGATGAGCTTGAAGCACAGTTGGAAATTGGTAAGTATGATGTTCTGGAAATAACAGAGACATGGCTTCAAGTGGACAGGGCCTGGGAAATGAAAATTCAAGGGTATACGTCCTATCGAATGGACAGACTGATGGGCAGAGGGGTGGGGTGGCTCTGTTGGTGAGGAATGATATTCAGTCCCTTGCAAGGGGGGACATAGAATCAGGAAACGTAGAGTCAGTATGGATAGAACTGAGAAATTCTAAGGGTAGAAAGACGCTGATGGGAGTTATCTACAGGCCCCCAAACAGTAGTCTGGATGTAGGGTGTAAGTTGAATTAAGAGTTAAAATTGGCATGTCGCAGAGGTAATGCTACAGTTATTATGGGGGACTTCAACATGCAGGTAGACTGGAGGAATCAGGTTGGTACTGGACCCCAAGAACGGGAGTTTGTGGAGTCCCTCCGAGATGGATTCTTAGAACAGCTTGTACCGGAGCCTACCAGAGAGAAGGCAATTCTAGATTTAGTGTTGTGCAATGAACCGAATTTGATCAGGGACCTCGAGGTAAAGGAGCCATTAGGAGGTAGTGATCATAATATGATAAGTTTTAATCTACAATTTGAGAGGGAGAAGGGAAACTCGGAAGTGTCAGTATCACAGTTGAACAAAGGGAACTATGGTGCTATGAGAGAGGGGCAGGCCAAAGTTCAATGGAACAATACCCTAGCAGGGATGACAGTGGAACAGCAATGGCAATGTTTCTGGGAATAATGCGGAAGGTGCAGGATCAGTTCATTCCAAAACGGAAGAAAGATCTTAAGGGGAGTAAGGGGAGGCCGTGGCTGACAAGGGAAGTAATGGACAGTATAAAAATAAAAGAGAAGAAGTATAACATAGCAAAGACGAGTGGGAAGCCAGAGGATTGGGAAACTTTTAAAGAGCAACAGAAGTTAACTAAAAAGGCAATACGTGGAGAAAAAATGAGGTACGAAGGTAAACTAGCCAAGAATATAAAGGAGGATAGTAAAAGCTTCTTTAGGTATGTGAAAAGGAAAAAAATAGTTAAGACCAAAATTGGGTCCTTGAAGACAAAAGTGGGTGAATTTATTATGGGAAACAAGGAAATGGCAGATGAGTTGAACAGGTATTTTGGATCTGTCTTCACTAGGGAAGACACAAACAATCTCCGAGATATAATAGTGGCCAAAGGACCTAGGGTAATGGATGAATTGAAGGAAATTTATATTAGGCAGGAAATGGTGTTGGATAGGCTATTGGGTCTGAAGGCTGATAAGTCCCCGAGACTTGATGGCTATTGGGTCTGAAGGCTGATAAGTCCCCGAGACTTGAAGGCTGATAAGTCCCCGAGACTCCTGTGGATTGGAGGGTGGCTAATGTTGTCCCTCTCTTCAAGAAGGGAGGAAGAGAGAAAACAGGGAATTATAGACTGGTTAGCCTGATGTCGGTGGTGGGAAAGATGCTGGAGTCAATTATAAAAGATGAAATTACAACACATCTGGATAGTAGTAACAGGATTGGTCCGAGTCAGCATGGATTTACAAAGGGGAAATCGTGCTTGACTAATCTTCTGGAATTTTTTGAGGATGTAACTATGAAAATGGACAAGGGAGAGCCAGTGGATGTAGTGTACCTGGACTTTCAGAAAGCCTTTGATAAAGTCCCACGTAGGAGATTAGTGGGCAAAATTAGGGCACATGGTATTTGGGGCAGAGTATTGACATGGATTGAAAATTGGCTGGCTGACAGAAAACAAAGAGTAGCGATTAACAGGTCCCTTTTGGAATGGCAGGCGGTGACCAGTGGGGTACCGCAGGGTTCAGTGCTGGGACCGCAGCTGTTTACAATATATATTAATGATTTATTTGAGGGAATTAAAAGTAAGATTAGCAAATTTTCCGATGACACAAAGCTGGGTGGCAGTGTGAAATGTGAGGAGAATGTTATGAGAATGCAGGGTGACTTGGACAGGCTGGGTGAGTGGGCAGATGCAGTTTAATGTGGATAAATGTGAGGTTATCCACTTTGGTGGTAAGAATGGGAAGGCAGATTATTATCTAAATGGAGTCAAGTTAGGAAAAGGGGATGCACAACAAGATCTAGGTGTTCTTGTATATCAGTCACTGAAAGCAAGCATGCAAGTACAGCAGGCAGTGAAGAAAGCTAATGGCACGCTGGCCTTCATAACAAGGGGAACTGAGTATAAGAGCAAAGAGGTCCTTCTGCAGCTGTACAGGGCCCCGGTGAGACCATACCTGGAGTACTATGTGCAGTTTTGGTCTCCAAATTTGAGGAAGGACATTCTTGCTATTGAGGGAGTGCAGCGTAGGTCCACAAGGTTAATTCCCGGGATGGCGGGACTGTCATATGTCAAAAGATTGGAACAACTAGGCTTGTATACTCTGGAATTTAGAAGGCTGAGAGGGGATCTTATTGAAACATATAAGATTATTAAGGGATTGGACATGCTGGATGTAGGAAGCATGTTCCTGCTGATGGGTGAGTCCAGAACCAGAGGCCACAGTTTAAGAATAAGGGGTAGGCCATTTAGAACAGAGTTGAGGAAAAACTTTTTCACCCAGAGAGTGGTGAATATATGGAATGCTCTGCCCCAGAAGGCTGTGGAGGCCAAGTCTCTGGATGCTTTCAAAAAATAGATGGATAGAGCTCTTAAAGATAGTGGAATCAAAGGTTATGGGGATAAGGCAGGAAATGGATACTGATAGTGGATGATCAGCCATGATCACAGTGAATGGCGGTGCTGGCTCGAAGGGCTGAATGGCCTACTTCTGCACCTCTTGTCTGTTGTCTATCAACTCTGCTCTCAAACGCATCTCCCCCATTTCACGCACATCTGCTTTCACTCCATCCTCCCGCCACCCCACTAGGAATAGGGTTCCCCTTATCCTCACCTACCACCCCACCAGCCTCCGGGTCCAACATATAATTCTCCATAACTTCCGCCACCTCCAACAGGATCCCACTACTAAGCACATCTTTCCCTCCCCCCTTCTCTCTGCTTTCCGCAGGGATCGCTCCCTATGCGACTTCCTTGTCCATTTGTCACCCCCATCCTTCCCCACTGATCTCCCTCCTGGCACTTATCCTTGTAAGCGGAACAAGTGCTACACATGCCCTTATACTTCCTCCCTCACCAGCATTCAGGGCCCCAGACAGTCCTTCCAGGTGAGGCGACTCTTCACCTATGAGTCGGCTGGGGTGATATACTGCGTCCAGTGCTCCTGATGTGGCCTTCTATATATTGGTGAGACCCGACGCAGACTGGGAGATCGTTTCACTGAACACCTGCGCTGTCTGCCAGTGAAAGCAGGATCTCCCAGTGGCCACACATTTTAATTCCACGTCCCATTTCCATTCTGATATGTCTATCCACGGCCTCCTCTACTGTAAAGATGAAGTCACGCTCAGGTTGGAGGAACAACACCTTATATTCCGTCTGGGTAGCCTCCAACCTGATGGCATGAACATTGACTTCTCAAACTTCCGCTAATGCCCCACCTCCCGCTCATACTCCATCCGTTATTTATTTATATACACACATTCTTTTTCTCTCTCTCCTTTTTCTCCCTCTGTCCCTCTCACTATACCCCTTGCCCATCCTCTGGGTTTCCCCCCTCCCCCCTTTTTTTTCTCTCTCAGCCTCCTGTCCCATGATCCTCTCATATCCCTTTTGCCAATCACCTGTCCAGCTCTTGGCTCCATCTCTCCCCCTCCTGTCTTCTCCTATCATTTCAGATCTCCCCCCCCCCACCACTTTCAAATCTCTTACTAGCTCTTCCTTCAGTTAGTCCTGACGAAGGGTCTCAGCCTGAAACGTCGACTATACCTCTTCCTAGAGATGCTGCCTGGCCTGCTGCGTTCACCAGCAAATTGGTTGAAATTGTAGCATCTGCAGATTTCCTCGTGTTTGCATAGAATAAAATGCTCAATTGGTGCTAAGGTTGATTCTGGTTGGCCTTCAATAATAATTGGTTTCCTGAAGTTAAAATGTCCTTAAATATCATATGTTTGCTTCGAGCATATTTTTACACAAGAGGCAGGGCAATTATTTTCCTTCATTTAAACAGCTTACATGACTGAAATAACCTGTATAATTTTGAACATGGATAAAACAAGTAATTGCCCAGCATCTTATTTAATAAATTCAGTGCCTTTCATTAGAATGATTACTGGGCTTTGTTAGAATTTTTGATGTGGGGACAGAAAATTGTCCAGGACAAAATCCATTTGTTAATTATTATTATGGGTAAAACCCATGAAGGCATTTGTTACGTCACTTCAGGAAGCTAAAGGTCAATGTTTTTGTACTCAGGAGACAACCCTGGTTAGTACTGGAAGGGCAATTCAATCTGTATCTGTACCTCCTCCTTTTCAATCTGTACAGTTTCCATGGTCTCACTACTTGATTCCCTCAATTCCATAGATTTCATGCCAGCTTCCTTAGTAAATACAGACGCAAAAAACCTATTTAAGATCTCCCCCATTTCCTTTGGTTCCGCACAAAGCCGACCACTCTGATCTTCAAGAGGACCAATTTTATCCCTCACAATCCTTTTGCTCTTAGTATACTTGCAAAAGCTCTTTGGATTATCCTTCACTTTGACTGCCAAGGCAAACTCATGTCTTCTTTTTGCCCTCCTGATTTCTTTCTTAAGTATTTTCTTGCACTTCTTATACTCCTCAAGCACCTGATTTACCCCCTGTTTCCTATACATTTCATACAACTCCCTCTTCTTCTTTATCAGAGTTGTAATATCCCTTGAGAACCAAGGTTCCTTATTCCTATTCAATTTGCCTTTAATCTTGACAGGAACATACAAACTCTGCACTCTCAAAATTTCCCCTTTGAAGGCTTCCCACCTACCAATCACATCTTTGCCAGAGAACAACCTGTCCCAATCCACGCTTTTTAGATCCTTTCTCATTTCTTCAAATTTGGCCTTCTTCCAGTTCAGAACCTCAACCCTAGGACCAGATCTATCCTTGTCCATGATCAAATTGAAACTAATGGTGTTATGATCACTGGAACCAAAGTGCTCCCCTACACAGACTTCTGTCACTTGCCCTAATTCGTTTCCTAACAGGAGATCCAATATTGCATCCCCTCTAGTTGGTCCCTCTATATACTGATTTAGAAAACTTTCCTGAACACATTTTACAAACTCTAAACCATCTAGACCCCTAACAGTATGGGAGTCCCAATCAATGTATGGAAAATTAAAATCCCCTACCACCACTCCTGCAGTTGCCTGCTATCTCTCTGCAGATTTGCTCTTCCAAGTCTCGTTGACTATTGGGTGGTCTGTAATACAATCCCACTAATGTGGCCATACCTTTCCTGTTTCTCAGCTCCACCCGTAAGGACTCAGTAGACAAGCCTTCTAATCTGTCCTGCCTGAGCACTGCTGTAATATTTTCCCTAACAAGCAATGCTACTCCCCCACCTTTCATTCCTCTGCCTCGATCACATCTGAAACATCGGAACCCTGGAATATTAAGCTGCCAGTCCTGCCCCTCCTGTAGCCAAGTTTCACTAATTGCTACAACATCATAATTCCACGTGTCAATCCACGCCCTCAACTCATCCGCGTTTCCAGCATCTGCAGATTTCAAGCAACACACATAAAAGTTGCTGGTGAACGCAGCAGGCCAGACAGCATCTCTTGGAAGAGGTACGGTCGACGTTTCGGCCGAGACCCTTCGTCAGGACCAAATGAAAGAGGAGATAGAGTTGCGTAGTCAACGTCTGTAGGGTTGTTGAAGCCACTGGACAGCATTCTTCAAAAATAGTGCCGTGTTCACCACAGCAGGTAGACGGAACTCGGATTGATAAGTATGATTCAGTGGTCGGAATATGAGGAAATGATGTGTCAGTCAACGGGCGGGAAGGGCGTATTCCGCCCTGTACCTCAAGCAATCAGTCAGTAATTAGGTTTGTGTTAGCTGGGTGATGTTAAGTTAAACCCTGAGGGGTTTCTGTTTCCCCCCTCCCGTCTTTAAGACGTTTCTCCAAACTAATCCGATGGAACACCTCAGTAGTGGTCATTTCGATTCCACTGCCTTGGATTGCTTTGTTTGTAAAACCGTTGTATGAAGGCAGGTAGTTTCTTTAAAGCGGAGGGGAAGGGGGAAGGGGGATTGATGTGGAATATTATTTCCTACATCAGAGCACAATACAAAATGTGGGCAGGTGCTGCTAGGGGGGATAAAAATGAAAATTGAGTGCGAGCAGGACAGTAGAGGGTGCAATTTCAAACCGGCATCAAGGTGCATTTGTGCAGATTGAGTGAGGGAGCGCTGTGTGTTGCGTCTTGTGCGGTTGCAGTGTCAGGATGTGCTTGATATTCGACACTACGTAGCAAAAGGAGGGAAAACGCTCCAATCTCTAGTTTCATATGAACGTCAAAAAAAATCTCAGGCATTTAAATGCTTAAAAAATCACAAGGAGCTTTCTAACAAACCCCTGTACGTTTAGCATCGGGTGTTTTCTTTTCAAGCCAGAAAATTATATAATACATATATATTTTTTAAAAAGGCTTTGAGCAGCCCACTGAATGAGCATTGTGGCATTTGAGATCGAGGGCGGTGAAAAAACATAGCCCTCCCACTGTAACAGACAAGTCAGGAGCCAAGCAGCCGGTGGATGTGCCTCGCACACAAGGCTTGCTTTGTGTAGTGGGCGAGAAGATTGCATCTCCTCGATGCACGAGACTTTTTTTTTGCATCACGGATGCAGTATTTTTTGCATGCTGCAGATAACTTATCTAACCTGAGCTGCGGATTTATTATTCTGCATTAGTGCATCCCCCACGTTATTAGCAATGCATCGAGGTTAAACGCAAAACGATCTTTTTTTTTTGATCGTCAAAGATTTATTTGGCTCGTTCAGCTGCGAGACCGAAAGGCTGGAAGCTTTCAGGTCGCAAAGCCCACCAAATGCTGTATTGTTACAATCTCTCTAATTGTCTGCATCTCGAGAGACTAGAGGACCATGTGAAGCCGGACGCCTCCCTTCGCCCCCCTCATCCTGCTCCGTGCGCCAAGCATGGTGCCGCGGTGGCTGTGCCCCCGCTCCCGGCTGTCGCTTGGGGTAGCCTTGTGTGTCTTTGTCCTCTGCTGGCTCTACGTCTACCCGGTCTACAGGATTCCTAACGAGAAGGAGATCGTCAGCGAGATCTTGCAGCAGGCGAAGTGGAGGAGAAACCAGACAGCCATCGCTGATTTCAGGTAGGAGAGGGTGGTCGAGGGCAAAATGGTCAGTGCGGGGAGATATAACGGCACGGTGAGCTTTAATTGACGGCAAACGTGGAAAGAGCCGGTGAAGTATTGGGAGCAGCGCAGTGTCTCCATACATACAGCAAAGGACAGTGTCTCTTCCACACACATGCCCCCATTGTACGGACACACCCACACATAGATAAATTCACACAGCCACATACCAGTTCAAAAACATCTGTTTATTATGTCGTGGATATATAAACAGGAATACACCATCTACATACAGTACCAGTTTAATAATATCAGTGGACTGTATATGCATTTGAGAATGGACTTACCAATTCAAATACATCCATTGTAATGTGTGTATGTATAACTCAAGCGTATAGGAACTTGCAGCAACCCAAATATGCCCATGTTTTATTGTCCTCTATACACATGAACATAATATACCAATTGAAAGTTGTCGGTGTATTATTAAATATCCGTGCATGTGTATATCCAATGTCTCATACACACACCCATGATGTGCATTTATGTGTAGGCATGACCTCCACATACATGTGAACATACGTGCACACATGGAGGTCTATGCTGTGTGGATCTAGCATCATTACAGCGGCCAAGCCCCCAATGAACATAGCACAGCACAGGTGTAACTTGTACAGTATATCTCACTGGCTGGGATTCTGCTGTTGGGCAGATAAACCAGGGAACACTTATTTCTGCCGTGACAGCCCTGTATCTGAAAGAGGGCTTGATCTTCCTGGAAACCACAGTGTCATGTCTCCAGGGCTGAGGAGAAGGATTTATTTTGGTTTGGTGTAAGTGATTCTCCTCATAGTCTTTAATTATCTGTCTGTTCTTTTAGTTGTAACCACACAGTAGGTAATCAGACAAATCTGATTAGAAGGTCAACAAATAAATGAATATTGCACTTGAGATCTGAGTTTCAAGTCAACTGCTAATGGTTTAGATAAGACCATAAGACATAGGAGCTGAATTAGCCTTTGAATATTCTCTTGCTAATTTATATTCTTTGTGAAGGTGTGGAGAACTGTGGCTGCTGATTATTGGGCGTCACCGGCAGAGCCCTGTGTAGCAGATGTACCAATCATTTGTCTTGCTTATTTTGTGTTCCAAAGACTGGAGAGGTCAGTGGTCACTTGGCGGGATACACTGATATTAGATGTGTTGTTTTCCCATCAAACCCCGCTCCCCACCTTCCATAAAATGTGTGTTGTGGATGTAAAGATCACAGTCTGCACATACAGTGGTTCACAGACAGGCTGACTGCTCCCAAGAGTGGTGCCTGGTCATAGAGTCATACAGTGCAAAAACAGGCCCTTTGGCCCACTGAGTCAGTGCTGACCATCGATTTTGTCAGATTCTATGACTCCCTGTCAATCTGGGGTCAACTTTCAATGGCTGCCTAACTTACTGATTGGCTAGTCTTTGGGATGTGGGGGTAACCAGAGCAGCCAGGGGAATCTCAGAGAGTCATGCGGACTCCACAAAGACAACGTCAGAGAACAGGATTGGACCTTCCTCACTGGATGTGTGAGGCAGCGACACTGCTAACTGCAGCACTGTGCCTCTCCCAACTGCGCTGAAATCCCCCATAATCAGTACAGACACTTATTCTGCAGGGAGCACGGAGAAATTCCAGGAGACTCAGGAATTAATGAATTGTGCGTGTAAGGTGTTCTGAGGTCGGAAACACCCTCGATTTAAGGACAGATTCGGGTTCCATTCATACCTTAGCATTGAGACTGAAGACATGCAGCTACTCCCGGGGCAGGGATGGCCACCACCAAACTCCCCAGCTGAGCAGGATGAAAGTCTCAAGTCAAAACATAAAATGCTAGAAGCACTCAGCGAGTCAGGGCCCATCAGTGGGAACGGAAACAAAGTTTTGGGAGGAGGGGAGAAGCATATGTAGTAAATTGAACAGGCAAGTCCAGTGGGCAGAGATGGTCGGGGAGATGTGGAGGGCATCAGAGGACTGGTAGTCTTAACATACAGTCAGCCCTCCTTATCCGCAGGGGATTGGTTCCGGGACCCCCCGCGGATACCAAAAAACACGGATGTTCAAGTCCATTATATAAAATGGCGTAGTATTTGCTTGTAACCAACGCACATCCTCCCGTATACTTTAAATCATCTCTAGATTACTTATAATACCTAATACAATGTAAATGCTATGTAAATAGTTGTTATACTGTGTTGCTTAGGGAATAATGACAAGAAAAAATGCTCAAGGGACGAGTGCTGGAGAGAGAACTTCCGGGTTTTCCAGATCCGCGGTTGGTTGAATCCGCGCATGCGGAGCCCATGGGTAAGGAGGGCCGACTGTATTTACGTTAATGCAAAGAGCCTTACTGATAGGACGACTAAACTGGGAGTGTGGATCAGTAAGTTGAGATAATGACATCGTAGCACCACTGAAGTGTGGCTGAAGGATGACCAGGAATAACAACACAATGCGATACTTTAAAGCATGACGGGGTGGCGGGGGGGGGGCTGTTCAGAAAACAGAGCTAGCGCCATGCTGCTAATCAGGGAGAGTATTGTAGCAGTACTCAGAGAGGACATGCTGGAGGGATAAGAAGTTACAAGAAGGAGACAATCGCTTTGATCTGATTACTGTATACCATAGGCCTCCAAAAGAGTCAGCAGGGTTCAGAAAAGCAAATAGGTGAATAAATAGCAATAGGGTGCACTGACCGGCTCTTCTGCTCTGCTGACATTAACGGAAAGGTTGTTCTCGTGACACCACGTCACTAAGCTCTCATCTCCTACTTACTCCGACTCGACGTTATTTGAGATTTGGCACATTAATGTGGTGTCATTTGCAAATTTTTACATGGCGTTAGCGCAGAATCTGGCCAGGCAGTCATGACTGTATCGGAGGTAGAGGGCTGGGGAAACTGCCTTATGGGGCACCAGTGTTGAGGGTAATCATGGTGGAGGTGTTTATTTATTGTTATTTTTATTTAGAGATTCACCATGTTAACAGGCCCTTCTGTGCCTGCACCGCCCAGTTGCATCCATGTAACCAGTGAACCTACTAACCTTTATGTCTCTGGAGGAAACCAGAGCACCCAGAGGAAACCCACTCGGCCACAGGGAGAACATACAAATTCCTTACAGACAGTGGTGGGATTGAACATAGGTTGCTGGCTCTGCATGACTGTATGTTAAGTACTAACTGAATAAGGTCAGTTGGTGAGGAAGTCCCCAGATGCAGTTGCAAAGGGAGATGTTGCGCCCCAAGTCCAGGAGCTTGGAGATGGAACGGTTTATTTTTATATTATATTGTAGTTTTTTTAGTTTGCATGGAATCGCGGCATCGAAAACAGAACTGTAGTAAATAGGAGTCTGATGAAGGTGCCTTTACTATCCAGATGCTCCAGACATGAGTGATGGGGCAGGAAGATGATGTCCGCCGTTATCTTGTTTTGGCAGTAGGCAAATTGCAGTGTGTCGAGGTTGTGGGAGGCTGGGACTGATCTGTGTAATCACCAGCCTCTTGAAATGTTTCATGATGATGGATGTCAAAGCCACCAGATGGTAGCTGTTAAAACACGTAACCTTATTTTTCGTTGCTCCGGATATGATGGTCATCTAGTGGTGGAAGTCTGTGGAGGAAATGTCTGTGAGCAGTGACCACAATTTGCTTTAAGGTATTTGTGGACGAGAATGAGGTTGGATCTAGAGTAAAAGTAATAAATTGGGGGAGTCACAAGGAAATCTGCAGATGCTGGAAATTCAAGCAACACACGCAAAAAATGCTGGTGAACGCAGCAGGTCAGGCCGCACCTACAGGAAGAAGTACAGTCGACGTTTCGGGCCGAGACCCTTTGTCAGGACCAACTGAAAGAAGGGATAGTAAGAGATTTGAAAGGGGGACGGAGGGGGGAGATCCAAAATGATAGGAGAAGACAGGAGGGGAGGGGTGGATCTAAGAGCTGGAGAAGGGAATGGATCATGGGACAGGAAGCCTGAGGAGAAAGAGAAGGGGGGAAAGGAGCCCGGCGGGTGGAGAGCAGGCAAGGAGTTATAGTGAGGGAGAAAAAAGAGAGAGAGAGAAAAAGGGGGGGGGGAAATATATAAAATAAATAAGGGATGGGGTGTGGAGGAGGAGCATTAACGGGGGCATTAAATTGGGGGAGTGCTGACTTAAATGGTACAAGACCAGGAGATGGCATGAGTAAATCGGGAAGACCTGTTAGAGGTATAGCCCCCCCTGGCCACCCTCAGGGTTGCTCGGCTCGCTGTCGTCTAGGGAAACAGCCTCAGCCCCAGCAAACTGGGTAATTCGTTTGTGTGGATGCTGTGTGAGGTACCCCACGCTGCCCAAATAACAGACATTACACCAGATGCAATTAAATGATATACAGTTTATAGATATTACTGGAACTATATAATTAATAGAGAATAAAATATAAAAGGAAAATAAAAGGCGCCACACTTATCAAACTTCAATCTCTTCGTGCACAAAACAGTTGGAGCTCAAGGACCTTCTTCTTCACCCTGCGACCCCTTCGGACCACCTCGACCGGCCACCTGGGACCAACAACGGTGGTCAACCAGACGCTCCATACGAGTCCGTCTCCGTCTCCTCGCCGAACGTCCCGCTCGGGGTCCGACCCTGTTAGCGGACTCACAGCACCTCGTCCATCCTCTGTCTCGCTTTCCCGCCTTCTGCCCCAAAACCCCGCGCATACAGTATCTTCAAATACACCAAAACCATAACAACTATCCCAATTGGTTAATAACGTATCTCTTATCACCCTCTAAACCACAACAAGCTGCTAGCGCAAACTTTCTCAGCGTTTAAGACAACAAAGCTGCATTCCCCAGATTAACATAACAAAAATGCCATTTTAATTAGCCTCCGCAGTAACATAAAAATCGAAACCCCGTTGCACTGGGAAGAAACACAAGTGACTAGATTAGATTAGATTAGCTTTATTTGTCACATGTACAAACGTTTGTACATTGAAACATGCAGTGAAATGCATTGTTTGTGTCAAATTAAATCAGTGAGGATCATTGTCACCATACTTTTGGCACTAACATAGAGTGCCCAAAACTTACTAACCCTAAAGTATTTCTTTGGAATATGGGACGAGACTGGAGCTGCAGGAGAAAATCCAGTGTGGTCACGGAGAATTCACAAACTCCTCAGAGGCTGCGGTGGGAATTGAACTCCAGTCACTGATCACTGGCTTTGTAAAGTGACGCACTGACCACTATTCTTTAAAAGTGAAATACTGAGTTTGAAATTATCGTGTCCCTGCAAGGGTGAAAGGATTAGAGAGTCTTGTTTAACAAAGGAATTGGAGAATTTGATCAGGCAAGGTTGGAGGGGTGGGGGATTATGTCAGGTATAAGAAATTGGTATCGGGTGAACCCTTTTAGATTTATAGAAACTATAGGAGACATTTTAATAAAGCACTTAGGAAGGCAAAAAGATGATATGAACTAGCCATGACCAACAGAATTGAAGAGAATTCCAGAACATCTTGTAAACATTAGAAGCAAGAAGGTAGTTAGGGAAAAAGTATGTAGGTCCCTCGAGGGATCAAAAGGGAGACTTTTGTATGGAGCCGGGCTATATCTGTGGTGTCCTGAATGAATACATTAGTATTCATCAGGGCAAAGAATGGGGAGGATGAAGAGTCAAAGGAATGATAGTCTGCAATATATTGCAGTAATGGCTAGAAAATGGAAGACTGGGAACATTTTAACAAAGCAACAAACAGCTATTCTGTAAGCAATAAGGAAATGGAAGATAAATTATGAAAGTAAACTAGCACATTAATGTATTTATGCATAGTAACACCTTTTATTATTAAATAAAGTGTAAAGGGATAAAGTGAACTTTAGTCCCTTAGAATAGGAGAAGGGGAACTATTACTGGGTAAAGCAGAAGTAGCTGAGTGTTTGAATGACTATTTTGTGTCACTCTTCATGGTGGAGGATGTGTCTCCTATGCCAAAGAGAGATGTTATGGATGCATTGGGAGGTGAGGATATCGATACATTTGCTATCACTAACATGGTAGTGCTGAGCAAACCAGTGGGCCTAAAGACAAACACATACCCATTCTGAAGGAATGCATCTCAGGGTACTGAAAGATATGGCAGATGTTATAGTTGGTGTGTAACTGGTAATTTACCAAAATTCTCTGGACTCTCTGTAGGCTCTGGTAGATTGGAAGACAATTATTGTCACTCCACTGTTTTAAAAAGGATATAGGCAAAAGCCAGGTAACTAGAGACTGGTTACCTTAACATTTGCAGTTGAGAAAATGCTGAAGCTATCATTAAGGAAGAAGTAGCAAGACATCTGGATAAAAAAGTTCATCATAGATTCAGGAAGGGCAGGTCCCGTTTGACAAACTTACCAGAATTCTTTGAGGATGTAACATGTGGAGTGGATAGATGGGAATAGGAAGATGTATACTTGGATTTCCGGAAGTTGTTTGAGAAAGGCCCGTAGATTCATCGCCTTGGACAGTCTACCATCTGCGGTGGAGACGGCCAAAATGGTACCGCACCAGGTCTTCGGGATCCATGGTTTTCCAGTGAATGTTGTGTCAGATTGCAGTTCGCAATTCTCATCACGTTTTTGGAGGGTGTTCTATAAATTGATTGGGGCAACAGTGAGTCTCATCAGGGGTTCACCTGCAGTCCAATGGCCAGACGGAGTGGGTAAACTAAGATTTGGAACAAACCCTAAGATGCCTGGCCTCAGAAAGAGCAGATGAGTGGTGTGACCATTTGATGTAGACACCTCGCCCACAATACTCTGCAGCATTCGGCACACGGGATGTTTCTTTTCGAATGCCAGTTTGTGTATCCTCCGACCCTGCAAGGAGAACTGGACTAGGGCAAGGCAGATTTTGTTGGCCTCTACCCAGAAGGCTTAAACCAAGGCTAAACGGTCTGGCTGTCTGCTCAGGATTTGCCTCTCCAGGTGGAGCCTAGGAAATTGGCATCCAAGTTCATTGGACCCTTCTGTCCGTACCGATTCATTATTCAGTCGGAGAAAACACTCAGAGGCCACGTTTTCGCTCGATCAAATCTTTATTTAATTTGATCCGAGGAGAGGTAACCACCATACGCATCTGCAGCGTTTGGCAATCAACTCTGCCTAGCACGAGTACAAGGTTACATTTATATCAAAAGAAATGGTTTCAGTTAGCACTTGTTTCCCTGCCCGCGCTTATGACGGTTTTGTGGTTAGCAATTTCATCATGGTCACAACAGCTTCATGTGCAGAGGTACAGGTCAGTAAGCGCTTCTATTCTAAAAAATGAGCATGCAGTTGCAACATCTTAACCATGCCCGGTTCTGTTGTCTAGTTCCAGCCCCTGCTATATTTTCCAGGTCACATACACCATTTAACCCTTTCTATCCCGTACTCCAACCCCCTTTTCACTTACACACTTCAAGGTTCTGAAGAAGTAAACCCAGTGGCTCGTACCTTGCAGCTCCCCAGGACTCTCAGGATCAATCCCACCTTTCATATTTCCAAATTAAAACCTATGAACACCAGCCCTTTCGTCCCACCTCCATTAGTCCTGCTGCCACCCAGGTTTGTAGATGGGAAAGGTCTTCACCATGAGGAGAATTCTGGATTCACGAACTGTTTAGGGATGTCCAGCAGTTCCTCATGGACTGGGAAGGATTCGGACCCACGGAACGGTGCTGGGTTCCTGAAAGGGACAACTTAGATCCAGCTGTCACCCACGATTACCATCACCATCTCTCCGAGCAACAGGGCCATCAGGGGTTGGCCGTAGGGAATGGGTTCTTGTTACGATGTGTACCCAACTGCACCAGCTTCCAGGGTTTAGGCGCTTCAGAATACGGATAGCTGGATTGGCCCCTTTAAGGATTCAGGACCGTCCCGCTAATTGGCAGCCGTGTTGGGCACCAGGATTTCAATATTTAAGGAGCACCTGAACAGAGGTTCAGTGCTCAATCGTCAGCTCTAGTTGGATTATCATCGAGCATCTTGTTTAGTATTCTGTGCTTGTTTCAGTCTTGCATCATGTCTCAATTCCAGTCTCGGGTACTCCATCCCTGCCTAGGTCTCATCGTAATAACCCCTTCAGTCATGTGTGGGAGTCCCTGGTTTGTGAGGCTCAGAAAGAGAATGAGCTCAAGTCTTTATGGTAGTCACAGAGGTACAGCATAATAAAAGTGGAGGACGCTCGCGACATGGTGAACAACGATCAAGTCAGGCAGCATCCGTGGAAAGAGAAGCCATTAACGTTTCTGGTCTGGTACCCTTCATCAGAACTAGCAAAGGGAGATGGGTTGGTTTAGGTGGAAGAAAAGTGAGGGAAGGCAATGGGTGGAACAAAGGGAATTGCTCTGAATGGATGAAATAAAGTGGCAATAATCTCATTAGTCTGTACAATGTGGTTCTAATATGGTATAGTCAGACTGTATATTTAAAAACAAAAGATAGCAGGCAAAAACTGCCACTGTAGATATAAACAGAAAGAAAGAGACAGTTTCCCAAAAGCTCAAGGATTTGATGTTGAGCCCTGCAGGCTGTAACGTGCCAGAGGTGAGAGGAGATGGTGATACCCAAGTTTTGTTGGGCTTCGTTGTTATAGTGCTGAGACTACAGACAGAATGATCAGAGAACGGTGGAGAATGATTGTGACAGGGAATGGGAAGCCTGGGATCACCCCTTGGGCTGAGAATAGTTGATCTGCAAAGCAATCACTCAGTCTGTGTTTGGTTTCTCCAGTGTAGAGGAGGCCTTGTTATGAATGCAGTGCACTAGACTGGAAGAAGAGCAAAGCAACCCATCCACCTTCTGCTTCCCTGCAGCAAAGTCTGTGGACCATATTGGTGACCAGTCAGCTCGCAGCTCAGAGCAGAGCTGAAGCAAGTCATCTTTGATCATGAGGGACTGTCTGAGAAGAAGACAGAGACTTTCTGCCAAGCTTCGAAGTTTCATTATGAAAAGCAGACTGCTTGTCCAGTTTCATATGGTGCTACAAAGAAAGGTTGGGTGAGACTAGAACTGGAGATCATAGGTTAGGGGTGAAAGGTGAAATATTTAAGGGGAATTTCTTCTTGCAGAAATTTCTTCCCAACCCGAGTCAGAGGGTCTTGAGAATGTGGAATGAGTTGTCAGTGGAAATGGTGAATGCAGGTTTGATTTCAACATTTAAAAGTTTAGATAAGTACATGGATGGGAGGGTTATGGAGGGTTCTGGTCTAGGTGCAGCTCGATGGGACCAGAATGATTGTTGTGCTCGGACTAGGTAGGTCAAAGGGCCTGTTTCTGAACCGTAGTAACTCTAAAGGGTCCTGTTCCAATCCACTTTTCATAACCCAGTGACATTACCAGTGAAATACTTTTCAAATGTAGTTATTGTTTCAGATGGGAAATATTATAGATAATGAATATGCTGTAAACTCACAAATAGCCATATAATGAACTGAGTGATTTTGGCCAAGAATAAATAATCAGATAAACCAGTAAAGAGAATTCACCTGCTCTACATCAAATACTATACAGACACAAATTATTAATCAGAAGAATGCTGATTAACAAACCCGGAAGGGTTGCCTCTTTTACTCAGTCTGGGCAAGGTGGGTTTCTGAAGAAGGGTCTGATGTATATGATTTGTGACATGGGTTCTGCAGCTGTGTCAGACAATACAGATGCAGGATTTTGTAAGGTTTCCCTGTCCAACTCACCTTAAGCCTTGGGGAGTCACCATCTCCAGTATACCTGTGAGGGCTGCATGAGATGTGTTGGGCAAGGAGATGTGAAGGTGTTAATTTATCTCTATGGCTTCTGTGGAAAACCGGAAGGCTCCCAGGGGTTGCATTGTAAAACAGGGAAGTTTTCAGTTCTTCAGTTCACCTTTCAGTTTTGTTTTAAATACTGCAGGTTAAGGAATTACATCATTTTTAGTTCTAAGACCGTAAGACATAGGAGCAGAATTAGGCCATTCAGCCCATCGAGTCTGCTCCGCCATTCCGTCATGGCTGATCCCGGATCCCACTCAACTCCATATACCTGCCTTCCTGCCATATATCTGAGCAATGTATCTCAGAGGTTAAGTTAGAAACTTAGGAACTGCAAGGTAGAGGAAGACCATAAATCATTGATTTCTTTAACTATCCCTATAGTTGAATAATCCAGCAATAACTAATTGTGACAATCACTTAGTTAATCCACAGCAGGTTCACACAGCGAAGAAGAAAACTTCAGTGGTGTAAAACTATGGGAACTATTGTCTAAATACCTTATGTTCTCTGAGAAAATTTCCCTTACACACGCTGTACATCAGATATTCCTAGAGAGTGAAACAAATAGCAGTTGTGAAATAAGCCCATCCAGCTGGCCTTAAAATGACTCTTCACTGATCCAAAACATTTCTTCTTTTGCACATTGGTGTATCAGACCAAATGTCGCTCCCTGACAACAGTATCAATACGCACATCATGTTTCTAGGAATATTATGGAGTGATTGGGACTGGGGTGCTCCACAATCACTGGGACCTCGGTGTTGTACCGATGGGCACGAGCAGACGGTAGAAGGATCCTAGTGCACTTGGCTCAATGTTGCAGCTACCACTTTAGTGCAATATCAGAGACTTGCACCGAAAGCTGATGGCATGGTTTCCCACCTAGCTGTGGTCCTCACTGGAAGCTTCGCCTTGGAGGCTAACAAAGGGGGCAGTAAAGCAACTGAGCATTTAGTTAGGGCAGTCCCTGGTCTACTCCAGGGTGCAATTAAACTGGAGCTGTAATGTGTCATCTGAAAATGTGAACACCACCCGACAGCCTATCGGGCAGAGAATGCGAGATGCACAGCACCTGAATACTTCAGAAAGTGATTTCAGCGAATTGTGAGGGTGTCCCCAGCAATATCTAGTGGTGTTGATAGGGTTTGCATCTTCCTCCTATCCCCTCCAACACCTCCCAGATTCCCTTTTCCATCATGTCTTCAAAACAAATCAGTAAGCTTTAAGACCTGGGCCTCAACGTCTCCTTGTGTATTTGGATCCTGGATTTCCTCCTCAGTAGGTTCGGATTAGCAACAACACCTCCTCCACAGTCTCCATCAGTACAGGTCATAAACCCCTTATGACCATGTGGCTCAGCTGCTCCAATGCTATATTGAAGTTTGCTGACAACACCATTGTCACTGGCTGAATCAAAGTTGGTGACAAATCAGCATATAGGAGGGAGATTGAAAATCTGACTGAGTGGTGCCACGACAACCTCTTCCTCAATGTCAGCAAGAGCAAGGAGCTGGTTATTGGCTTCAGGAGAGGGAAACCAGAGGTCCATGAGCCAGTCCTCATCAGGGTTCAGAGGTGGAGAGGATCAACAACCTTAAATTTCTCAGTGTTCTCGTTTCAGTGGATCTGGCCTGGGCCCAGCTGCGTGCAATTAGGAAGAAAGCAGAGTTGTGCCTCTACTTCCTGAGGAGTTTGTGAAGATTCAGCATGATATTTATAACCTTGACGAATATAGATGTGTGGTGGAGAGTATATTGACTGGCTGCATCACAGCCTGGTGTGAAAACACCAGTGCCCTCGAATGAAAGTCCAGGATACGGCACAGTAGATCTCGAGCCATTGAGCACATCTACATGGAGTGTTGTCGCAGGAAAGCCGCATCCACCATCAAGGACCCCACCATCCAGATCCTGCTTTCTTCTCGTTGCTGCCGTTAGGAAGAGAGTACAGGAGCCTCAGGACTCGTCCAGGAACAGTTATTACTTCTCAGCAATCAGGCTTCTGAACCAGAAGTTCACTCAACCCAACTTGTCCCATCACTGACCTGTTCCCATAACCTGTAGATCCATTTTCAAGGTCTCGTCATCTCATGTTCCTGGTATTGTTGCTTGCCTGCTTGCTTGTTTGTTTGTTTGTTTATTTATTTATTATTACTATTTATTTATTTTTGTATTTGCACAGTTTGTCTTTTGCACACCTGTTGGTGCAGTTTTTTATTGGTTCTATAATGGTTATTGGATTTATTGAGTATAACAACAAGAAAATGAATCTCAGGATTGTATATGGTTATATAAATTTTACTTCACTTTACCTGTAGTCATCCACCAGCTCAATTCCTCACTGCACCCCAACCTTGTGCCCTCCTCCTTTCCAGTCCTGCTGAAGTGTCTCGGCCCAAATCATTGACTGTCCATTTCCCTGCACAGACGCTGCCTGACCTGCTGAGTTCCTCTAGCATTTTTGTGTGTGTTGCTCCAGATTTCCAGCATTTGCAGAAACTCTTTGTGCCTGCCGTGTCGTGTGGACCGACTTCAGACCGAGGGCTGTCACCGCCCCAGTATCTATCTGTGCTGAGGGAGACACATAATCTCCAGGCTGTAGTGATAGGTGCTGGTCTCTCCTCTGCAGTAACGCTTAGCAGTGAGTGGGGAGGATTCCCCTCTCCGGTGACGGGAATGATCTCTTCCCTAGCGTACAACAAAATGAATCTCAGGGTTGCATCTGGTGACATATACGTACTTCAATAATAAATTTACTTTGAACTTGGAGCTGTAGCAAGACTGATGGTGAGAAATTGGTCACAAAATCATACAGCACAGAAACAGGCCCTTCAGCTCAACTTGTCCGTACTGACCAAGGTGCCTATTTCAACTAATCTCGTTTGCTCACATTTGGCCCAAATCATTCTGAAACACTCTTGCCCATGCCTCAACCACTTCCTCTGGCAGCTTGTTCTATATTTCACCGTCCACTGAATCTGGTCAATTTTAAATCTTTCTCCTCTCACTTTAAACATATGCTTCTTTGTGTAAAAGACTGTGTGCATTCCCCGTCTACGACCCTCATGGTTTTATACCCCTCTATAAGGTTACCCCTCATTCTTTTAATTGCAAAATAAACTTTATTCATAATTTTAAAAAATTACAAGAATAAACCATGCAATGCCTTTTCATTCTTTACATTCATAGTCAATGCTTTCAGTTTTGTTGTATAGCATTCATTCACATCAATAACGCTGCGGCCACTCATGTGGCCCCTGGGTGGTGTACTGTTACAATAATAAATGAGGAGCTTCCTCCCCAGTAAGAGCAGAACCTGACAGTGTGGTCTTCACCCACCAGACCCCTCATTCTGCAACATTCCAAGGAATATAGGAGATTTGCAGGAATATGGGAGAGTGGGGCGGCACAGTGGCGTAGCGGTTCCATCGCCAGCGAACCCCGATCGGAGTTTGATTCCCACCACTGTCTGTACGTCCTCCCCGTGACCGTATGGGTTTCCTCTGATTGCTCAGGTTTCCTTCCACGTTGCAGAGGCTTATGGTTGGGGTCACGGTTAGTTAGTTGAGGGCAAGCAGTGTTGGTTCTAGAAGCCTGGTGACTGTTGCAGGCTGCCCCCAGCACAATCCTCGTGTCTGTGTTTGTCGTTGACACAAGCAGTACATTTCACTGTATGTTTTGATGTACATGTGACAAATAAAGCTAATCTTTAATCTTGAATGAAGTCCCAGCCTGCCCAACCTCTCAGGCCCTCAAGTTCTGGTAAATCTCACCACCTCCTGTGGAGCAGCTTTAATGGGTTTTGGTTTACCAGCCCCTTTCCATCTGCCACCCTCACCACTGCCATCTCCTTCTGCCACCCACACACAATCGTGTGTGCTGCATGTCTTATTCTTGCACCCTAATCTCTTCCTGCCTCCAGCCCGCTCTCCTGAATTGGATTGGAATCAAGTTGATTATCACTCATTTGTCAGTGCAGTGCAAGACAAAAAAAAATCTATAAACCCCAAAAATATGGATAGTGCAGAAGGGAAATATAGCGTAGTGTTCATGACTTCATGGGCCTTTCAGGAATTTGGTGGTGGAGGGGAAGAAGCTGTTTCTAAAATGTTGAATGTGGCTTCAGGCTTCTTTGATGGTAGCAACGGGAGCCAAAAAAATTCTTTTGAGGAAATTACAAGGAGCGTAGACAAAGGAGATGCAGTAGACGTGGTGTACCTGGATTTTCAAAAGGCCTTTGACAAGGTGCCGTACCGGAGGCTGCTTGGCAAGATAAGAGCCCATGGAATTACAGGGAAGTTACTAGCATGGGTGGAGCATTGGCTGGTCGGCAGAAAACAGAGTGGGAATAAAGGGATCCTACTCTGGCTGGCTGCCATTTACCAGTGGAGTTCCACAGGGGTCAGTATTGGGACCGCTGCTTTTTACCATGTATTTCAATGATTTGGACTATACTATTAATGGATTCGTGGCTAAATTTGCTGATGATACAAAGATACGTGGAGGAGTGGGTAATGCTGAGGGAACAGAGAGCATGCAGAGAGACTTAGATAGTTTAGGGGAATATGTAAGGAAGTGGGTAATGAAATTCAATGTTGGAAAGTGTATGGTCATGCACTTTGGTGGAAGAAATAAATGAGCAGTCTATTATTTAGATGGGGAGAGAATTGAAAATGCAGAGATGCAAAGGGACTTGGGAGTCCTTGTGCAAGGTACCCTAAAGGTTAACCTCCAGGTTGAGTCGGTTGTGAAGAAGGCAAATGCAATGTTGGCATTCATTTCTAGAGGTATAGAATATAAGAGCAGGGATGTGATGTTGAGGCTCTATAAGGCACTCGTGAGACCACACGGTGTATTGTGCGCAGTTTTGCGTTCCTTATTATAGAAAGGATACCCTGACATTGGAGAGGGTTCAGAGGAGATTCACAAGAATGATTCCAGGAATGAAACAGTTACTGTATGAGGAACGTCTGGCAGCTCTTGGAATATTCCCTGGAATTCAGGAGAATGAGGTGGGGATCTCATAAAAACATTCTGAATGATAAAAGGCCTGAACAGATTAGAAATGGCAAAGTTATTTCCCATGGTAGGAGATCCCGGGACAAGAGGGCACGACTTCAGGATTGAAGGATGTCCTTTTAGAACTGAGATGCGGAGAAATTACTTTAGTTAGAGGGTGGTAAATCCATGGAATTTGTTGCCACGAGCAGCTGAGGAGGCCAAGTCATTGGGTGTACTTAAGGCAGAGATAGATAGGTTCTTGATTAGCCAGGGCATCAAAGGGAATGGAAAGAAGGCAGGGGATTGGGGATGACTGGGAGAATTGGATCAGCCCATGATTGAATGGCAGAGCAGACTCGATGGGCCAAATAGCCTACTTCTCCTATATCTTATGGTCTTATGGTTTTAAAATAACTTTCCAGGATGTTACTGAGCTAGATAGCCTGGGTTCTAAGGAGAGGCCGTATAGGCTTGTACTTTGCTCCCTGGAGCTTCGGAGATTAAGAGATGACCTCATAGAGGTTTATAAAATCACGAGGGTCATACATAAGGTGCATGGTTGCAATCCTTTTCCTGGAGTAGGGGTCCAAAACTAGATGACACAGGTTTAAATTGAAGGGGGAGAAAAGAGGTATCTTTTTCACACCTGGTGATGAGTAAAGGAACAAGCTGCCAGAGGAAATGGTGGAGGTGAGTATAATTACAGTAGTTGAAAGGCATTTGGACAATTACATGGATTGGATGAGGCGAAAGTGATATGGGTCATATAATATCTTTCTTAGAGTACTTTTTTGTCTTGTACTATACTTTGCCACAAAGATAGGTCAGTGAACCGATTGCTGCCATTGGTGGAAGTTGATTTGCAAGTCACGTTTTTCACACAGCGAGTGGTAGTTGTGCGGATCCCACTGCTGGGAGAGGCTTTGGAAGCAGATACGATGGAAACATTTAAGTGGCATTAGGCATTTAGAAGAGTAAATGAACAGGCAAGAAATATGGACAGTGTTGCAGCAGATGGGTTTAGTCGTGATCAGCATAGAGATTGGGGGGCTGAAGTGTCTATTCCTGTGCTTGACTGATTGCAAGAAGGTTGCCGACCCATGTTCTAAGCTTTCCTGTCTGAAGCTCTCTGTCTCTCTAACTGTCAAACCATGCTCTTTCTAACTATCCTTTGTGACCAAGCTCTAGACATCCGCAGTAATATATCCTCATCATCCAAGTCTGTATAATAATGTTCCTACAAAGTGCCTTGGGACTCTAGTACTGTACATTAATGACATTTATTTATAGGCAGCCTTTAATGATTACTCCACAAATCTGTATTTAAATGCTTTGAGGTTCCCAGCATCCTGTGAAATTTGGAGATGTTCCATTTGGTTTTTCACTAATTTGTTGCTACTTCGTTAATATCTTTTTGGAGGGACTATATTGGGGTATTTGCTGGGTCACCACCAATTATCCTACTAAGAGAGATTCTTAAATAAAACTTGAAGGTTGATAAAGAAGTATTCAATAACAATAACCACGTGGTACTGAAAAGAAGAAACAAAAATGGGACATAAACCTCAAAGATATTCAATTTCTCCATTCCAGAGAACTTTTGTCATTAAAGTTCCCCATGTTTAGGGAATTTTAATGAATGCTAGTGAGGCTAGAAATAGGAAGATAATGCAGCTAAATATGTGGCTAAGGAAATGGTGCAGGAGGAAGTGCCTCATGTCTCTAGACAGTTGGGCTTTGTTCCAGGGAAGGTGGGACCTGTTCTGACAGGACGATTTGCACCTGAACTGGAGGGAGACTAACATCCTTGCAGGTAGGTTTGCTATTTCTGCTCAGTGGGGTTTAAACTAGATTTGCAGGGGGAGGGGAACCAGAGTGTTAGAACAGATAGTGAGGTGGAGGAGGATTAAGGTCATGTGAGGACTGCATGTATAGACAGTAATCAAAGGTGTGTACATGATAGAAATGTTCTCAGGTGCAAATATTTCAATGCAAGGAGTATTGTAGGTAAGGCAGATGAGCTTAGGGCATGAATTGACACGTGGGATTACGACATTATTGCTGTTAGTGAGACTTGGTTGCAGAGGGGCAGGACTGGCAGCTTAATATTCCGGGGGTCCGTTGTTTCAGACGTGACAGAGGGGGAGGGATGAAAGGGGGAGGAGTGGCATTACTAGTCAGGGAGAATATCACAGCTGTGCGTAGACAGGACAGCCTGGAGGGCTTGTCTACAGAGGCCATATGGGTGGAGTTGAGGAACGGGAAAGGGGTGACCATACTAATAGGGTTGTATTATAGACTGCCCAATAGTCAGAATTGGAGGAGCAAATCTGTAGAGAGGTAGCAGACCGATGTAAGAAACAGAAAGTTGTAATAGTAGGGGATTTTAACTTTCCACATATTGACTGGGACTCCCACACTGTGAAAGGGTTAGATGGCGTGGAGTTTGTCAAATGTGTTCAGGGAAGTTTTCTAAATCAATATATAGAGGTACCAACGAGAGAGGATGCAATACTTGATCTCCTATTAGGGAACCAGACAGGTCAGGTGACAGAAGTATGTGTAGGTGAACGTTTTGGGTCCAGCGACCATAATGTCATCAGTTTCATGTTAATTATGGATATGGATAGGTCTAGTCCTCGAGTTAAGGTTCTAAATTGGGGAAGGGCCAATTTTGAGGAAATGGGAAAGGATCTAGGAAGAGTTGGATTGGGATAAGTTGTTTTCTGGCAGGGATGTGTTCAGTATGTGGAAGGCATTCAAAGGCGAAATTTTGAGAGTGCAGAGTTTGCATGTTCCTGCCAGGATTAAAGGCAAAGTTAACAGGCATAGGGAACCTTGGTTTTCAAGGGATATTGGTGATCTGATTAAGAAAAAGAGAGAGGTGTATAGCAGGTATAGGCAACAAGGAACAAATGAGGTACTTGAAGAGTATAGAAAATGTAAGAAAATACTAAAGTAGGGAATCAGGAAGGCAAAAAGTAGGCATGAGGTTCCTTTGGCAGATAATGTGAAGGTAAACCCGAAGGGTTTCTACAAGTACATTAAGAGTAAAAGGATAATAAGGGACAAAATTGGTCCCCTAGAAGATCAAAGTGGTCGTCTATGTGTGGAGCCTCACGAGATGGGGGAGATCTTAAACATTTTTTTGCTTCAGTATTTACTCAGGAAACTGGCATAGCGTATATGGGAGGAAGGGAAACAAGCATCAGTGTCATGGAACATATAGAGATTATAGAGGAGGAGGTGCTTGCTGCCTTACAGCGAATAAAGGTACATAATTCCCCCAGGCCTGACATGATATTTCCTCGGACCTTGTAGAAATTGCAGGGGCCCTAGCAGAAAAATTTAAAATGTCCTTAGCCACGGGTGCGGTGCCGGAGGACTGGAGGGTAGCTCATGTTGTTCCATTGTTTAAAAAAGGCTCCAAAAGTAAACTAGGTAATTACAGGCCAGTGAGCCTGACATCAGTAATAGGTAAGTTATTGGAAGATGTTCTGAGAGATCGGATATATAGTCGGCCCTCCTTATTCGCGAGTTCCGCATGTGCGAATTCAACTAACTGCGAATCGGGAAAACCCAGAAGTTCTCTCTCCAGCACTCATTGTTCGCCTCGCATCTCGTTTGCTCGCTACTTTGTTTCTGTGAAAAAAATGGCTCCTAAAAAGCAATTACGTGGTCAAAGCAATTCCTCAAAGGCTAAGAGGGAGCGTAAAGAGCTACCTCTCGCCGAGAAATTAGAAATATTAGATCTTTTGAAAAGTAGCATGTCGCATTCCGAAGTGAGCGGTAAGGTTAGTAAGAACGAATCCAGCATTCGCACAATACAGCAGAAAGAAGCGGAAATTCATGCAAGTGTTAGTGCCAGGGATGGCTGGCCGGCTATGTAAAGTGCTACAGCCTCAAGAACTTAAAGATCACAGGAGAATCGGGATCGGCTTTCCCAGAAGAGCTACAATGGTTGCGTCTGTACTGAACATGTACAGACTTCTTTTCTTGTCATTATTCCCTAAACAATACAGTATAACAACTACTTACATAACATTTACATTTACATTGTATTAGGTATTATAAGTCAACGGAACAGAAACACTGAGGGCCGTGGGTCCTGTGCTGCCCTGGGTTCTAAAGTCCACCCACACTGAGACAGGTTAAATAAGGGACCTGAGCATCCGTGTTTTTTGGTATCTGCGGGGGGGGGGGCGTGGGGGGGGGGGTCTCGGACCCAATCCCTTGCGGATAAGGAGGGCCGACTGTACAAGTATTTGGACAGCCAAGGACTGATTAAGGATAGTCAGCATGGTTTTGTGCGTGGTGGATCGTGTTTAACGAATCTTGGAGAGTTTTTCGAGGAGGTTACTGAGAAAGTGGATGAAGGAAAGGCTGTGGATGTTGTCTACATGGACTTTAGTAAGGCCTTTGACAAGGTCCCACATGGGAGGTTAGTTCAGAAGGTTCAGACACTAGGTATCCATGGAGAGGTTGTAAACTGGATTCGAAATTGGCTGTGTGGGAGAAGACAGAGAGCAGTAGTGGATGATTGCTTCTCAGACTGGAGCCTGTGACTAGTGGTGTGCCTCAGGGATCTGTGCTGGGACCATTGTTGTTTGTTGTCTATATCAATGATCTAGATAATAATGTGGTAAAATTGGATCAGCAAGTTTGCTGATGACACTAAGATTGGAGGCGTTGTGGACAGCGAGGAAGGCTTTCAAAGCTTGTAGAGGGATCTGGACCAACTGGAAAAATGGGCCAGAAAATGGCAGATGGAACTTAATGCAGACAAGTGTGAGGTGTTGCATTTTGGAAGGACAAGTCAAGGTAGGACATACACAGTAAATGGTAGGGCACTGAGGAGTGCGGAGGAACAAAGAGATCTGGGAGTTCAGGTACATAATTCCCTGAAAGTGGTGTCACAGGTAGACAGGGTTGTAAAGAAGGCTTTTGGCATCCTGGCATTCATAAATCAAAGTATTGAGTATAGGAGCTGGGATGTTATGGTGAGGTTGTATAAGACATTGGTGAGGCCAAATTTGGAGTATTGTGTACAGTCCTGGTCACCCAACTATAGGAAGGATATCAGTAAGATTGAAAGAGTACAGAGAAGATTTACTAGGATGTTGCTGGGTCTTCAGGAGTTGAGTTACAGGGAAAGATTCAACAGATTAGAACTTTATTCCTTGGAGTGTAGAAGAATGAGGGGGGATTTGATAGAGGTTTACAAAATTATGAGGGGTAAAGACAGAGTAAATGCGAATAGGCTCTTTCCACTTAGATTAGGAGAGATAAATAAGAGAGGACATGGCTTTAGGGTCAAAGGGGAAAGGTTTAGGGGGGACATTAGGGGGAACTTCTTCACTCAGAGTGGTGGGAGTGTGGAACGAGCTGCCATCTGACGTAAATGTGGGCTCACTCTTAAGTTTTAAGAATAAATTGGATAGGTACATGGATGGGAGAGGTCTGGAGGGTTAAGGACTGGATGCAGGTCAGCGGGACTAGCGGAATAATGTTTTGGCACAGACTAGAACGGCCGAATGGCCTGTTTTCTGTGCTGTAGTGTTCTATGGTTGTATGGTTCTAATGTGTTGGACTAGAAATAGTATCCAAGAAAACCCTCATGTAGGGCAAGTAGCTTCTGCCTTTGGAAAAGTTACAGAATGGTTTGTTTTGGGGTGTATTCTCAGGTGAAAGAGGTTACTGTCTGTAGAGAATGGGGCATAAGGGGAAGTTTGAACCATACTCTAAGTGGGTACATTGAAGCATTTCATATGTATGTCATGTAACACAGAAACAGGCCCTTTGTCCCACCAAGTCTGGGTTCATCGCCAATCAAATAGCATGGAAACAGTCTCTTCACTGACTCCATGCCACCTCCATCCACCCATTTACAGTAATCCTCCATTAACCCCATCATATTCTGTCACTCACCTTCACACTAGGGACTATGTAGTGGTAGATTGGGAATGTAACTAGGTCAATATGGCGATCCCTTGTGGTGCGCTGAAGGAGCAAGTAGATAATGCTAAGCCTTTGTAAGAGACTCGTCAGGCTGCACTTGGCACTTGGGGATATTGACAACAGTTTTGGGGCTCTATATCTCAGAAAGGATGTGTTGTCATTGGTGAGAGTCCAGAGGAGGTTCCCGAGGATGATTCTGGGAACGAAGGGCTTAACATATGCGAAGCGTTTGGCAGCTTTGGGCCTGTACTAACTGGAATTTAGAAGAATGACGGAGAGGGGGTGGGGGAGGATCTCATTGAAACCTACCAAACGTTGAAAGGACTAGATAGGGTGGATGTGGAGAGGATGTTTCCTGTGGTGGGGGTATCCAGAACTCGAGGGCACAGCCCCAAAATTGAGGGGATGACCTTTTAGAACAGAGGCAAGGAGTTTTTTTTTAGCCAGAGAGTAGTGAATCTGTGGAATGCTCTGCCACAGACTGCAGTGGAGGCCAAGTCCTTGGGTATATTTAAGGCAGAAGTTGATAGTTCCCCAATCGGTCAGGGCTTCACAGGATAGGGCAAGAAGGCAGGTGTATGGGGTTGAGTGGGATCCGGGATCAGGCATGGTGGAATAGCGGAGCAGGCTCGATGGGCTGAATGGCCTAATTCTTTTCCTATGTCTTATGGTCTAATGTACTGCAGCCGGTTAACCAATCAACCCCCATGCCTTGAGGGAAGCTCGCGGAGGAACTCTCTTGGTCTGAAAGAGAAATTGTAAACCGCACACGGAGAGCACTGGAAGTCAGGACTGAACCAGGGTCACTGGAGCCGTAAGCCAGTGCCACTTCACCATCAGTAGTGTTGCTGAGCTTTCGATCAGTGGGGTTTTGTGTGCATCGGACTGCACTGGTAGATGGAGTGTGTAGCTAGGCTAATATGGTGATCCCCTGTGGTGCTGTGAAGGGTAGCAGAAGATGAGAGGCCTGCAGACCGTGTCTCTCCACTGCCACAATCCTTCTGAGGTCAGAGCTCTCCGGTTCTGGACTGGAATTGGGATGCAGTGTTGAAGCTGTACAAGGCGTTGGTGAGGCCAAATTTAGAATACGCAGTTCTGCTCATCGACCCACAGGAGCAATGCAAGTAAGCCTGAAAGAGTGCAGAGGAAAATCACACAAGGTTGTCAGGATTTGAGGACCTGTGTTCTAGGAAGAGTGCAGAGGAAAATCACACAAGGTCGTCAGGATTTGAGGACCTGTGTTCTAGGAAGAGTGCAGACGAAAATCACACAAGGTTGTCAAGATTTGAGGACCTGTGTTCTAGGGGAAGGTTGAATAGGTTAGGACTTCATTTCCTGGAGCACAGAAGAATGAGGAGAGATATATACAAAATAATGAGAGGTATAGACAGGGTGAATGCATGGAGGCTCTGTCCCCTCAGGTTAGATGAGAATAGAACTAGAGGGTGAAAGGTGAAATTCCTAAGGGGAATATTGAAGGGGACTTCTTCATTCACTGGGTGGCTCGAATGTGGAACGAGCTGCTGGTGGAAATTATAGATGAAGGCTCAGATGTAGCATTTAAGAGAAGTTTGTATGGGTACATGGCTGAGAGGGGTATGGTCTGGGTGCAGGTAGATGGGACTCGCACAGGCTAGCTGGGCCAAAGGGCTTGCTTCTGCAGTTGTGGTGTTTTATGACTGTGCATCTAGCTGACACAGTGACATCAACAGGTAACCTTGACTCAGCTCTTTACTTCACCTGCCCCCTCCCCCTGTTTCACCTATCACCTTGTGTTTCTTCCCCCCCCCCACCACCTTCTAACCCTGACTTCACATCTTCTCTCCATTTCTAATGAAGGGTCTCGGTCCGAAACGTCAACTACACTCATTTCCATAGATGCTACCTGGCCTGCTGAGTTCCTCTAGTGTTTTGAGTGTGTCACCCTGACTCAGATTTTTCTTTCTTTGCTGATGTTGCCTGACCTGCGAAATATTTCCAGTTGCTGCGTTAAGTATCTCTTGGTTTTTTTCCTCTCTCCTCTGACCATTTGTCTCCATGAAGACTCAACCTGCCTCAGGCAGATTCGATGCAGTTTAAAAAGCCTTCAGCATCCTCTCTCGGCGAGCACTACCGCCATCTCCCGACGTCCCGGCCCTGCTGGCCTCCAGCCTTAGTCACACGCTCTCTTTCTTCTCACTGTCCATCCCCCTTTCCGGCAATTGAAAGAAAGCCTGTTTCCTTCTAAATCTGATGAAGGGTTGATGGACAGGAATGTCAGCCCTTTTCCTCTTCTCATAGATGCTGCCAAATGTCTCCAACATTTTCTACTTGTTCCATTTCAGATATCCAGCAATTGCAGTCTGCCTGCCCCTCATTAACTTTAAGCTCTTTGGTGAAATACTCTGCCAACCATCCTCAGGTTACAAATGTTCAAATCTGGAAAAGCACAACACAGAAACGAGCTCCTGTAATATTATTCAATTCAGAAATCCTACATATGTACTAGGTTTGATCTTACAAACAGCTGAGCTAGTTTCCTGTCTCCATTTTTAGTCATTGTTATTTTTTAAAATCAATATTATGTACTTTTGTTACCTTTCATTACAATGCTGTGGAGGTATAGTGGCAAGAAGTGATTCTTGTATGTTTTCTGACTTATGGCCTAAATAGACTGATGGACTTCCGTAAAAACAACCCTTTTGTTACCCAGGGTTTCCTGTAGAGTGTTGACGGGGAAGTCTGATTGACATTGTTGTAGACTTTCAAAGTTGATTGACAAACATCCTCGTGGGATTAAAAGGCCGAAATCAGTGAATGGCAAACTAACTAAATGGCGACACACTAAAGGCTGATTTATACTTGTGCGTCAAAGCTGCGAACCCTACGCAGAGCCTACACGGATCCCTACACCGTAGCCTGATGAGCACCTCTCCCAAAATGTAACTACGCGTCGCAGCAATGCAGACCGCAACAACTGTGATTGGTCCGCTTGGTAGCATCGCATTTCCTCCTACACTGCAATAGCTTCCCATTGGGTGACTGAAGGGCAGGGAAGGAACTCTGGCTGCAATGCTTTCCATAAAGCTTTACAGACCTCCGAAATTATGGAGGACACATTTCGCTTTTACGAGAAAAGATGCTCGCTTTAAACTTGTTTACTCTGAGAAAGACTACCATGACCATGAAGCCTTGCGTGGGCAGGTGTGTGTGTGTGCGTGCGTGACGTGCCCAAATTGCAGAGCGACGCAGACACACCAACGCACCAGTATAAATGCTCACAACGCACGTAGGCCACTTGTGTAGGTTATGGCATCGAGTTGACACACCAGTATAAATCAGCCTTAAAAGTCATGGTGTATAGTTGATTTTCAAACTAGAGAAATGCAACGGTCTTTGGAAGACGAGATTCTGCAGCTGCTGAATATCTTGAGCATCACACACAAAATGGTGGTGGAACTCAGCATCTATAGTTGACATTTCAGGCTGAAACTCTTCATCGGGACCTGGTGTTGGGATCAGATGAAAGACCTCAGCTGGAAGCATCCATTGTTTATTTCCCTCCATAGAGGCTGCCTGCACTGCTGAGTTCTTTTCGTCTGGCTCAGGAATTTTGCGATTTTGTTAATGGCATCACAAGTGCACTGGTTATGTGTAATTCAGACACATAATAAGCAGAAAGGAAGATGTCTACAGGCACTGGGAGTCTGAAATTGGTCACTTGTATTCAGAAACAGAGTAGGTGAAAGGTTGAACTGAAGAAAGACTGGGAATCTGAAATTTGTATAATCTATCTTTTTACATACTTATTGAAGATTTTGCAGTCCATTTTTAAAATCTTTCTTGCAAGTTTGCTCTCATAACTTTATTTTTCCTCTTTTGAGCACTTGGTCTTTTTTTGCCAGAATTAAGCCTGCTTGTACTCCTTGGACCTACTACTCTTTCAGATAGCTTTGTTTCCTCTGGATCCAATACTGTCCTTCACTTGTTACTGTCATACATTAGTGTAGGCATCTGTTTCTTCCAAATCAATGTTTTATTATTTAGAGTTACAGCAGGATAACAGGCCCTTTCAACCGAGTTACACTCGTGACTACTAGCCTGTATGTCTTTAGAATGTGGGAGGAAACCAGAGCACCCGGAGGAAACCAGAGCACCCGGGGGAAACCAGAGCACCCAGAGGAAACTCACACAATCACAGGGAGAATGTACGAACTCCTTACAGACAGTGGCAGAAATGAACCTGGGCCGCTGGCTCTGTAATAGTGTTATGCTAACCGCTACACTACCGTGCTGCCCAGGGCCGGATTAATCTAGTGCGGGGCCTGTAGCATATGTTATAAAGGGGCCCTAAATTTCAAAAATGCGCATAACTATTAAAACATAAATTATTTACTTGCATAGTAAAGTAATTCAATCTTTTCATTTGCTATAGAGCCAGATAATGCGACAAATGCCTGACACTTCAGTAATAGTATTACTTACATGTAGGTATCAATTTCAAATGTCAAAAGTAACAAAACTACAATTTATAAGTTAGATTTTCTAGATTTAGCATGAGCAAATTTGTTGATGATACTGGGAATGTCTATTTCACGCAGAAGTTCATGTTCAATGCTCATTAGAGTGAGATTGTTCAATCTGTTTTGACCCATGGTGCTCCTTAGTTCATTTTTAATCCTTTTCAGTTTTGAAAATGAGCATTCTCCACTGCAGTTGGTAACCATGAGTGACAAATAGATGCGCAAAGCATTTTCTACATTTGGAAAACATGACTCCAAAGAATTGTCGGTTATCAAACGGTACAACTGTAACTCTACAAGGTCTTGTTTGGCGCCAATATGAGAAGCAAGATCAGTTTTCAACAGTTCAGTAAACTGCACAAATTCTTCATCAAGACTTTTTTCCAGATCTTCCGGATATGATTTAATAAGATTTGATGACCTCTTTACGATTTCTTCAGGTGTAAATGACTATAACTGATGAAGGAATCGAAAAACACCATTCACCTTTAGATAAGCTTTCTGCCTTTTTGACAGGGCAGAAAGCAAATTGTCAATAATGGCAAGAAATGTTCGGCTTTTAAACTTCTGAGAAGGCGTTTGAGATTCAACGAGTGGATCAAGAGTGCTGGAACCACTGAAATCATCATACGCATGACTTTGCTTGTGTTTTCTTCGAGTTTCCTGTTGTTAATCTTCACACTTAGTCAGATCCTTGGCTTTTTGTCAATGTCTGAAAAAGTAGACCGCATAGCTTGAATATATCCATGCAAGGATTCATAGAGTGCACAAGCTGTGTTCAAGTCTTGGCCAGAAGACTGCAAAGAAGCAGTGGTCATTTGAAAACGTTGTAATACTTGATCCCACAATATGACCATTATTCCTGTTTCCAACTTCATCATGGTTGAAAGTAGTCCACAAGCCTGTTGTCGACAATCTGCCTTCTGATCATTGTTATTTGAAATGTCATCCAAGATTTGTTTTATTGCAGAAAAGCTGTGTAAAAGTGCTTTCGTTGCATCTGCATGAGCTGACCACCTGGTATCTGGCATTCTTTTCACAATGGGCAAATGAGCACCACCATCGGATAATGCAGCAGAAAGGAGATCCCACCGATAAGTAGAAGCAGAAAAAAATGTGTACAGGCTTTCTACAAATTGAAAGAAAATTAATGCTTCTTGACAACATTCAGCAGCACATTTTCCAACCAAATTTAGTGAATGTACAAAACATGGAATGTAATCCGCAAACACGAGGAAATATGCAGATACTGGAATTTCAAGCAACACACATAAAAGTTGCTGGTGAACGCAGCAGGCCAGGCAGCATCTCTAGGAAGAGGTACAGTCGACGTTTCGGGCCGAGACCCTTCATCAGGACTAACTGAAGGAAGAGTGAGTAAGGGATTTGAAAGTGGGAGGGGGAGGGGGAGATCCGAAATGATAGGAGAAGACAGGAGGGGGAGGGATGGAGCCAAGAGCTGGACAGGTGATCGGCAAAAAGGATATGAGAGGATCATGGGACAGGAGGCCTAGGGAGAAAGAAAGGGGGAGGGGGGGGACCCAGAGGATGGGCAAGGGGTGTAGTGAGAGGGACAGAGGGAGAAAAATGAGAGAGAGAAAAAGAATGTGTGTATATAAATAAATAGCGGATGGGGTACGAGGGGGAGGTGGGGAAGTTACGCACAAGATGCGGCAAAACCGTAGGTGACTTCATCACATCCCGCGATATACCATAAACAATAAATTTGACCCTTTGTTAAACTGCAACGTAGTTATCAACCTTTAACTTCAACTAGAAAATAGTTACAAACAAATTATTTAAGGCGGAAATTTAATAAAGTTAAATAAATGCCTTAAGGGCAACACGACAGTGAGATACCGATTTCACCAGACTGCAGCTTGCAAGCATTTAGTGCGGGGCCCTCGAAAATGCTGGGCCCATAGCATATGCTACTTTTGCTACTAGGTTAATCCGGCCCTGGTGCTGCCCACGTGGACCTGGAATTGCTGTTATCTCACTTCCCTATGTAAACAAGCATGTAGCACATAAAGAGTCCTCCAGTCACTAGGGTGCAGCTGCATTTCAAAGGCAGATTGGAAAACTAGCTAGAGCTGCCTTAAGTCAGTCGTTACATTCCTCACAGACCTGATATAACACATGAAGGGATCTAAACTGGCTACAATATGTGATGTGGTCTCAGACTTAATGAAGGATTTAAAACTGCTTCTCTGTCTTGTATAGACTCATACCATGAGAGGCCTGCACCTTACAAGGCACAGATTGGAAGTCTGTGGGGCGCCGTTCCTTGCGCAGACCGGAGCAATGTGCCTTGTTCAAGGACACAAACACGCTGCCATAGCTGGGCTCGAACTAGCAACCTTCAAATCACTAGACGAATGCCTTAACCACTTGGCCACATGCCCAGCACATATCTCAGCCTGAAAGGGGATCTTAAACCTGATATAATGAATAAGGGCTCACACTGGTATGGCGTTTGAAAAGGTCTTATAATTAGAGCATCATATAGAGGGGAAACATACTTTTCAAGAGGGCAGAGTTGCAGAATACAAAGAACAGATGAGGGAGGAATTCCTTTAGCCAGAGGGTGGTAAATCTCTGTAATTCATTGCCACAGAGGCCAATTCATTGGGTATATTTAGAATAGAGGTTGATAGGTTCCTGATTAGTCAGGGTGTCAAAGATTGCAGGGAGAAGGCAGGAGAATTGGGCTTGAGAGGGATAATAAATCAACCATGATGGAATGACGAAGCAGACTTGATGGGCTGAATGGCCTAAAGCTGCAAACTCCACGTAGTCAGCACCTGAAGCCAAGGTTGCTGGAAGTGTAATTCTGTGTCTCTGGGTTCCTGATTGCAAGAACTTTAATCCTTGTGTTTCTACTCAGGCCCAGATAACTTGTACTGGGAGTATAGTAGGCCCTCCTTATCTGCGAGGGATTGGTTGCGAGACACCCCACGGATACCAAAAACTGCGGATGCTCAAGACTCTTATTTAACCTGTCTCAGTGCTGGTGGACTTTAGGACCCAGGGCAGCACAGGACCCGCCGCCCACAGTATTTCTGTTCCATTGACTTAAAATACCGAATACAATGTAAATGCTATGTAAATAGTTGTTTCACTGTATTGTTTAGGGAATAATGACAAGAAAAGAAGTCTGTACATGTTCAGTACAGACGCAACCATTGTAGCTCTTCTGGGAACGCTGATGCTGCCTCGGCATCAGCCGGTCCCGATTCTCCCGTGATCTTTAAGTTCTTGAGGCTGTAGTGCTTTACACAGCCAGCCAGCCATCCCTAGCACTAACACTTCCCCGAATTTCAGCTTCTTTCTGCTTTATTGTGCGAATGCTGGATTCGTTCTGACCGACCACCGGAATGCGACATGCCACTTCTCAGGAGATCTACTCTTAGCCTTTGAGGAATTGCTTTGACCACGTAATTGCTTTTTAGGAGCCATTTTTTTCACAGAAACAAAGTAGTGAACAAACGAGACACTAGACGAACAATGCTCGAACAACGAGTGCTGGAGAGAGAACTTCTGGGTTTTCCTGAGTCGCGGTTGGTTGAATTCGTGCATGCGGAACTCACGGATAAGGAGGGCTGACTGTACTATTAATCTTTTAAGGACTCTAACTATTATTGTTTAAGCTTCACTTTCATTTCCCCCCTAACATTGTATTTAGTCACGATGAAGGGGCTGGGCACCAATCGCCAACTGTTTATTCCTCTCCATAGATGCTGCCTTTAGCATTGTTGCTTTCTCTGTTGCAGATAAATGGAAAGTACTTCTGCAATTCAAAGGTGCAGCCTTGGTATCCTCCTCTAATTTTGGTGTCTCATTGGTGTCCCACCTTCCTTTAACTTCCCTTCCCGTACTTGTACGTTTGTAAACAGGCCCCGTTGCTTCCTGTTAATTTAACAACCGGCAACACAGCCCATGTCAGAAGCACAAATTTGTCAGAGCTGTTGTCTGTTCATCACTTTGAGATTTTCCATTTAAAATGCACCTTGTTTTTTTTTACCCCCTTAGGCAACTACTGCAGCAATGCTGTGATACACAGAGGCTTTTTGCAGTAACCAAGTTGAACTCTCCAATGGGAAAGAGCCTTTGGTTTGATGGAGAGTTCCTCTACTCGCTCGCTATCAACAAGGAAATCTTCTCCATGTTTCCTCAGGTTAACTATTTTAACTATTATTACTTTTGTGAATGAGGGATCGCGTGTGTGGAGGCTTTGGAGAGAGCGCAGAGGAGATTTGCCAGGATGCTATCTGGACTAGAGAGCATGGCTTATGACGATGGATTGAGCAAGCTGGGGTTTCCTCTTTGCTGTGAAGGAGAGTCAGAGGTGACTTGATAGAGGTGTACGAGGTGATAAGAAGCTCTGATGAAGTGGAAAGCCAGAGACTTTCCCAGGGTAGAAATGGCTAATATGAGGGGACAACATTTTAAGGTGGTAGGAGGGAAGTATAGGGGAAGTATCAAAAGTAAGTTATTTACATAGAGTGGTGGATGTGTAGAATATTTTGCTGGGGGTGCTGGAAGAGGCAGATACATTAGGGGTATCTAAGATGCATGGATAATAGAAATCTGTATTTAGTTATTGAGATACAGTGTGGAATGGGCCCTTTGAGCCGCAACACCCAGCAACCCCCAGTTTAATTCTAGTATAATCACAGGACAACTTACAATGACCAGTTAATCTACTAACTGGTCCGCCTTTGGACTGTGGGAGGAAACCGGAGCACTCGGAGGAAACCCATGCATTCCACAGGGAGGACATACAGACTCCTGTGCCAACAGATGACATTGATGTTGAAATTGGACTCCGATCTCCAATGCCCCGAGCTGTAGCAAAGTTCCTCTTACCACTGCGTTTCCGTGGTGAAAAAGGGAGGATCCGTGGTGAAAAAGGGAGGAAAGTCAGGTTAATCCTGGAGTAGGTTAAAAAGTCAGCACAACATAGGAGCCCAAAGGGCCTTTATTGTGCAGTAGTATTGTATGTTCTATGTAAGCCTGGGTAGCGCAGGTGAAGCATATGTAGTGTGGCACATCAGGTTTTAAACGTGGTACAGAGTACTGATGCCCAGGAGAAGAGAAACAAAAAAATAATCATAGTATGCATGGAAAATGTATTTATAATCATGCAGGTTACTCAGTTGGTAATATTATCAACAGTGTATGGTCTTTCCATGATGTAAAAGTGATTGAATCAGCACAGAAGCAGACTCTTCAGCCCATCGTGCATATGATAACCATTATGCCTTTCTCTACTTAACCCACTTGCCTGAGTTAATTCCACATCATTTATTCATGTACCTCTCCAGTTACTTTTTCTGAAATGTCACTGTTTCTGCTTCCACCACCACTTCTGGCAGTTCATTCCAGATACCAAAGACTCTCTGCAAAAAATTTATCCCTCAGGTGCTCTTTAAACTTCTTCCCTTTCACAAACCTGTGCTGCCTAGTTTTAGAGGCCCCTTACAGACTGGCTATCTACCCTATTAATGTCTCCATATGCTTCTATCATGTCATCTCTCAGCAGGAAAAAGAGATGCAGCCTATCCAATCTCTATTTATAACTCAAGTCCTCTAATCCATGTAACTTCCTCATGAATATTTTCTGGTCTCTCTCTAGCTTAATTCCTCTTTGCTATAGTGCAGTGCTGAGAATGGCACATAATATTCCAGTTATGGCCTAACCAATGTTTTATACTTGTAAGGTGATGTCCCATCTCCTGTAATCAATGCCTTGACTGATGAAGACAAGCATACCAACTGCCTTCTTCACCACCCTGTCCACCTGTGATGCTACATTCAGGGAGCAATGGACTTGTACCTCAACGCCCCTGTCACTACTTTCGGAAATGGCTCGAATGTGGAGAGAGAGAAACACTGAAGTGGGTTGATGGTTCACAGACTTTAATGTCAACTGGATTTTAAGGGAAAAGAAAACAAAAAACACCAGGCAAAATGGGGCCGTTACTAAAACTCCCAAATGGAAAACTACATGCCAACACAGTGGCTGAAAAGAATATCTAATTATAAAAGGAATACTGCTAGTCTTCAGAGTCAGTTGACTTGACAGCCCACTTTCTCAGGCAAGGCTGAATGCAAGCCGGCAGCGTCATGTTGCTGTGCTTTGCTCAAGTCTTGATAAGTGCTGCAATGAAAGGAAGGGAGTTAAATACAGCCATAATGAAATAATAATTATCTGGCATGCACATATTCATGAGTACAATTGCCAAATCTGCTGCTGAACCTATCTGCAGATGAGCGCCTTGTCCAAGATGTCCTTTGCCAAGATCCAAGAATGTTCTTCAGGACCATACCCTTCCCAATCCACAAAGTTCTGGACCTTAACACATACCTGGTGAGATGCCAGGGGGTGCCACACCGTATAGACCAGGGAACCATCTACCAAGCGGGGAGGAGGGGAGGCAAAGTGACTGGGGCCAGGGGAGAGGTAGTAACGGGCTTGAGCTGGGAAACATGGAATACTGTGTGGATCTTCAGTGATGCTGGTCGATGCAATCTATACGAGGCCTTGTTGGCAACCTTTTCCACTACGAATGGTCTTGCATAGCACAGAGACAATTTGTGGCTCTGGGCTTTCAGGAGAAGATCCATTAAGCCCAACAAGACCTCCCCTCCTTGCTTAAAGGTCTCACCCGTCGGTGGAGCTGGTCAGCCTGCTGGGCATGTTGTTTCTGGGCACGCAGCTCAGAAGCCCTGGCTCATTTCCAGGTGCGCTTGTCGCGCTGGATCAGCTGTTCAGCAGCAGGAACTGCCACATCAATTTCCTGGTCAAGGAAGAGCGGTGGTTGGAATCCCTTCTGGCAATAGATGATTGGAGGATATTGTGGGCGATCTCTGCCCAAACCAATTGGGAGCTCCAGGACGTGGGGTTGGAAGAGTCAAGGCAGCTCAGAGTTGTCTCCAACTCCTGGTTCACTCTCTGGCCATTGGATTGGGGGTAGAAACCAGACAAGAGGCTGGCCATGGCTCCTACAAGAGAGCAGAAAGCCTTCCAAAAGTGGGAAGTGTACTGTGATCCACCATCAGACACTATGTCGTGAGGAAAGTCATGGAGCCTGAGCACGTGTTGAACCATGAGTGCAGCAGTCTCATGAGCTGATGGGAGTTTGGGGAGGGCAATAAAGTGGGCAGCCTTGGAGAATCGATCCATGATGATCAAAATGGTGGTGTTTCCATCAGATGGGCTGCCCAGTGACAAAATCCACTGAGAGGTGGGACCAGAGGTGGTGGGGCACAGGCAGTAGACATAACAGACCTATAGGATGCTGGTGTGACATCTTGTTTTGGTGGGTCAGACAGACATGAAGTTGTGGACATCCTGGGACACAGATAGCCACCAAAATTATCTCTTAATTATCTCAATTGTCTGTAGCTTATCCCCTACCTGACCATTGAATGTCAGGGCCAAGGTCAGTTGGTCTCTCCCTGCTAGGTCCATCTTTGTATGGTCAAGACTTGCTGTCACTACGTTTGGCTATGGCCCAAGTGCAGAGAGAGAGACACTAAAATAGGTCGATGGTTCATACACTTTAATGCCAACAGGATTTTAAGGGAAAAGAAAACAATAGGTGCTCGGCTAAACAGGGCCATTGACTAAAACCCTCAAATGAAAAGCTATGCCAACACTGCGGCTGAAAGGAATATCTAAATATAAAACGAACACCGCTAGTCTCCAGTGTCAGTCAACTCGATAGTCCACTTTCTCAGGCAAGGCCGAATGCAATCAGACAGCGAAACGTTGCCACCTACATACTTATCTAAGCTGTTAATATATTTGACAAACAACAAAGCTCCCGGCCTCGAACCCTGTGGCACACCACTGGTCACAGGTCTCCAAGCTGAAAAACAACCTTTAAACTGCCACTCTTTGCCTCCTACCACCAATCCACTTTTCTATCCAGTCTGCTAGCTTGCCCACTATCTAATCTATTCTAAATAGTTGGACCAGCTTACCAAGCAGGATTTAGCAAAGTCTGTACAGATAGTGTCGACCACCCTGCCCTCATCAATCCTCTTGGTAATCTCATCAAAAAATTGTCAGTCAAATTTGTGAGACATGATCTCCTACATACAAAGCCACGCTGACTCGCCTTGATCAGTCTTTACCTTTCCGAAAGTGAGTCAATTCTGTTTCTCAGAATCTCTTGCAGTAACTTTCTCATTGCTAATGTAAGGCTCACTGACTTGACCAGCTTTAGGAAGTTGTAAACCAAATACAGTTCATGTGAGGTTCTTGCAACTGATCTGGGGATTAAAGAAATCTTAAACCTGGTTCATTGTTTATAGTGTTCTTAAATCTGGTAGACTTCATCAGGGAGTTTAAACTCAATATACGATTTGAGAGACCTTTCACTATTAATGCAGAATCTTAATCCAGTGTAACATTTGAAGATTTTATAAAGACTTGTATAGAAATGACAGATATTAGTCTTGCTGGAATAGACGAAGGGTTGTAAACTTGATGTGGGTCTGAGAGAGCCTTAATCCCAATAGAATATATGAAGGTATCTTAACCCTCCTAAACAGATGAAAGTCTTGCACCTGGTGTGAATTCTGCATTAATGCGCAAGAGATTTTGAAAGTTTGTTTAATGAATGAAAGTATCTCAAACATGGTATATAGTATATGATGGGACTTAAATGTTGCAAGAGGGATCATAAATGAATTGGCCATTATAAATAGTCCCATGATTAGGCTGGGGTTAAATCTGAGGTTGCTGGGCGACGTGACTTGAAGGGCCGAAACAGCCTGTTTATCTCAATAAATAGCTAAACCTGGGAGAATATACAAAAGTAGGGCGGCAAGACAGCACAGCTGTTAGCATAACACTATTGCGAGGCCAGCGAGCGGGTTTAACTCCTGCTGCTGTCTGTAAGAAATTTGTAGTCTCCCTGTGACCACCCGGGTTAGTAGGTCAGACGATCTCATTGGGCAGCGTGGGCTCGGTGGGCCAGGAGAGTCTGTTACTTTGCTGTTTCTCTAAATAGAAAATAAATACATTGAAAGTGAACCGCAAACTTGGTCTGATGTATGAAGGGATGTTAAACCTGAAACGATGCAGATGGAAGTGTAAATCTCCTAGCAGGCATCCCGCGTCGTAATCCTGTCAAGTTTGCCGGTCTTTACAGTGGGGTAGTTAGGAAGTCTGGAATAATGCTTGAGGAATGTTAAAATAATTAGACTTTTTGGAGGATCTTACCTTGTTTCTGTAATAATGACCGACGGGCTCAAGCAGCAAGTAGAGAGATGAAGAATTCCAAGTCTGTAAGAGGGACCTAAAATCTGGAATGGTGCTGATCCTACCTCTGGTATAGAAACATAGAAAATAGGTGCAGGAGTAGGCCATTCGGCCCTTCGAGACTGCACCGCCATTCAGTATGATCCTGGCTGATCATCCAACTCAGAACCCTGTACCTGTCTTCTCTTCATACCCCCAATCCCTTTAGCCACAAGGGCCATATCTAACTCCCTCTTAAATATAGCCAATGAACTGGCCTCAACTGTTTCCTGTGGCAGAGAATTCCACAGATTCACCACTCTCTGTGTGAAGAAGTTTTTCCTCATCTCGGTCCTAAAAGGCTTCCCCTTTATCCTTAAGCTGGGACCCCTCTTTCTGGACTTCCCCAACGTCGGGAATAATCTTCCTGCATCTAGCCTGTCCAATCCTTTTAGGATTTTATACGTTTCAATAAGATCCCCCCTCAATCTTCTAAATTCCAGCGAGTATAAGCCTAGTCAATCCAGTCTTTCATCATATGAAAGTCTTGCCATCCCAGGAGTCAAACTGGTGAACCTTCTTTGTACTCCCTCTATGGCAAGAATATCTTTCCTCAGATTAGGGGACCAGAACTGCACACAATACTCCAGGTGTGGTCTCACCAAGGCCTTGTACAACTGCAGTAGTACCTCCCTGCTCCTGTACTCGACTCCTCTTGCTATGAATGCCAGCATACCATTTGCCTTTTTCACTGCCTGCTGTACCTGCATGCCCATTTTCAATGACTGGTGTATAATGACACCCAGGTCTCGTTGCACCTCCCTTTTTCCTAATCGGCCAACATTCAGATAATAATCTGTTTTCCTGTTTTTGCCACCAAAGTGGATAACCTCACATTTATCCACATTAAATTGCATCTGCCATGAATTTGCCCACTCACCTAACCTATCCAAGTCACCCTGCATCCTTTTAGCATCCTCCTCACAGCTAACACTGCCGCCCGGCTTCGTGTCATCTGAAAACTTGGAGATGCTGCATTTAATTCCCTCATCTAAGTCATGAATATATATTGTAAACAACTGGGGTCCCAGCACTGAGCCTTGCGGTACCCCACTAGTCACTGCCTGCCATTCTGAAAAGGTCCCGCTTATTCCCACTCTTTGCTTCCTGTCTGCCAACCAATTCTCTATCCACATCAATACCATACCCCCAATACCGTGTACTTTAAGTTTGCACACTAATCTCCTGTGTGGGACCCTGTCAAAAGCCTTTTGAAAATCTAAGTATACCACATCCACTGGTTCTCCCCTATCCACTCTACTAGTCACATCCTCAAAAAATTCTATGAGATTCGTCAGACATGATTTTCCTTTCACAAATCCATGCTGACTTTGTCCGATGATTTCACCACTTTCCAAATGTGCTGTTATCACATCTTTGATAACTGACTCTAGCATTTTCCCCACCACCGATGTTAGGCTAACCGGTCTATAATTCCCCGGTTTCTCTCTCCCTCCTTTTTTAAAAAGCGGGGTTACATTATCCACCCTCCAATCCTCAGGAACTAATCCAGAACCTAAAGAGTTTTGAAAAATTATCACTAATGCATCCACTATTTCTTGGGCTACTTTCTTAAGCACTCTGGGATGCAGACCATCTGGCCCTGGGGATTTATTTGCCTTTAATCCCTTCAATTTACCTAACACCACTTCCCTACTAACATGTATTTCCCTCAGTTCCTCCATCTCACTAGACCCTTGGTCCCCTACTATTTCCGGAAGATTATTTAAGTCCTCCTAAGTGAAGACAGAACCAAAGTAGTTATTCAATTGGTCTGCCATGTCCTTGTTCGCCATGATCAATTCACCTGTTTCTGACTGTAAGGGACCTACATTTGTCTTAATCAATCTTTTTCTTTTTACATATCTATAAAAGCTTTTACAGTCAGTTTTTATGTTCCCTGCCAGTTTTCTCTCATAATCTTTTTTCCCTTTCCTAATTAAGCCCTTTGTCCTCCTCTGCTGGACTCTGAATTTCTCCCAGTCCTCAGGTGAGCCACTTTTTCTGGGTAATTTGTATGTTTCTTCTTTGGAATTGATACTATCCCTAATTTCCCTTGTCAGCCATGGGTGCACTACCTTCCCTGGTTTATTCTTTTGCCAAACTGGGATGAACAATTGTTGTAGTTCATCCATGCGATCTTTAAATGCTTGCCATTGCATATCCACCATCAACCCTTTAAGTATCATTTGTCAGTCTATCTTAGCTAATTCACGTCTCATACCTTCAAAGTTATCCTTCTTTAAGTTCAGAACCTTTATTTCTGAATTAACTATGTCACTCTCCATCTTAATGAAGAATTCCACCATATTATGGTCACTCTTACCCAAGGGGCCTCTCACAACAAGATTGCTAATTAACCCTTCCTCATTGCTCAATACCCAGTCTAGAATGGCCTGCTCTCTAGTTGGTTCCTCGACATGTTTGTTCAGAAAAGCATCCCGCATGCATTCCAAGAAATCCTCGTCCTCAGCACCCTTACCAATTTGGTTCACCCAATCTATATGTAGATTGAAGTCACCCATTATAACTGCTGTTCGTTTATTGCACGCATTTCTAATTTCCTGTTTAATGCCATCCCCAACCTCACTACTACTGTTAGATGGCCTGTAGACAACTCCCACCAGCGTTTTCTGCCCCTTAGTGTTATGCAGCTCTACCCATATCAATTCCACATCCTCCAGGCAAATGTCCTTCCTTTCTATTGCGTTAATCTCCTCTCTAACCAGCAATGCCACCCCACCTCCTTTTCTTTCATGTTTATCCCTCCTGAATATTGAATATCCCTGAATGTTGAGCTCCCATCCCTGGTCACCCTGGAGCCATGTCTCTGTGATCCCAACTATAGCATATTCATTAATAACAATCTGCACTTTTAATTCATCCACATTGTTACAAATGCTCCTTACATTGATACACAAAGCCTTCAGGCTTGCTTTTACAACACTCTTAGCCCTTATACAGTTATGTTGAAAAATGGCCCTTTTTGATTTTTGCCCTGGATTTGCTGGCCTACCACTTTTACTTTTCACCTTACTACATTTTGCTTCTACCCTCATTTTACACCCCTCTGTCTCTCTGCACTTGTTCCCATCCCTCTGCCACATTAGTTTAAATCCTCCTGAACAACAGTAGCAAATGCTCCCCCTAGGACATTGGTTCCAGTCCAGCCCAGGTGCAGACCGTCCTGTTTGTACCGGTCCCACCTCCTCCAGAACTGGTTCCAATGCCCCAGAAATTTGAATGCCTCCCCCTTGCACCATTTTTCAAGCCACGTATTCATCTGACACGTCCTCCTACTTCTACTCTGACTAGCACGTGGCACTGGTAGTAATCCAGAGATTATTACCTTTGTGGTCCTACTTTTTAGTTTATCTCCCAACTCCCTAAATTCACCTTGTAGGACCTCATCCTGTTTTTTACCTATATCGTTGGTACCTATGTGCACCACGACCACTGGCTGCTCACCCTCCCACTCCAGAATGTCCTGCAGCCGCTCAGAGACATCCTTGACCCTTGCACCAGGGAGGCAACATACCCGCCTGGAGTCTCATTTGCGGCCGCAGAAACGCCTATCTATTCCCCTTACAATCGAATCCCCTATCACTATAGCTCTCCCACTCCTTTTCCTTCCCTCCTGTGCAGCAGAGCCACCCATGGTGCCATGAGCTCGGCTGCTGCTGCCTTCCCCTGATGAGACATCTCCCCCAACAGTATCCAAAACAGTATATCTGTTTAGGAGGGAGATGACCTCAGGGGACTCCTGCACTACCTGCCTACTGCTACGCTGTTTAGTCGCCACCCATTCCCTTTCTACCTGTGTAGCCTTTACCTGTGGTGTGGGCAACTCACTGAATGTGCTATTCACGACTTTCTCAGCATCGCAGATGCTCCAGTATGAATCCAGTCACAGCTCCAGCCGCTCAATGCGGTCCGCCAGAAGCTGCAGCTGGACACATTTCCTGCACACATAGTCGTCAGGGACACTGGAAGTATCCCTGATTTCCCACATGCTGCAGGAGGAACAAACCACGGGGCCGACCTCAGCTGTCATGACCTACCCAATACGCCACAGCCTCGCCGCCTTCCTTGCTTCAAATAAAATACCGCTGCAGACCGTTCTCCTTTTAAAGGAACTTACCCGGCCTTACCTCACTTGGAGTGAAGCTTGTCCTCAACCTCTGCTCGCCGAAGCCTCTTGAGACAAAGCCTTCCTACTCTGTCTCCCTCTACTCCGTCGCCCGCTCCGTCAAACTGCTCTCTTTTAAATACTCCCGCTGACTCACGGACTGACTTACACGCACATGCGCAGTCCTGTCCCAATCAACCGCTGAGAAAAATGTATGAAGTACAAGAGATCATACAGCCAATGCACTGTACAGAGAATTACCTGTATAAAGCCTTGTCTAATGAATGATGAACCTTAAAGCAAAGATAACGTGGTAAAAATAAGAACTGCAAGGAGTTAAAGCACAAGGGGACATGAAAGATTCGCTGCAATGACCAGGCTTCTTGTCCATTGCTAGGATACACCGTTCCAGCTGCCATTGAAAAAGTGTTCAGTGGTTGGAAATGGCGGAATTTTGAAGAAGAGTAACTGTGGCAGCTTAATCGACGAGGCAGACTTTGTCATGCGGTAAGAGAACTTTTTGATGCCCCTTATCTAGTCTGCGGTTAGATATTCTACTTCCGCACACTATCTCCTGCTGGTGCTGGAAATCTGAGTAACACATACAAAGTGCTGGAGGAATTCAGCAGCTCAGGCAGCATCAATGGAGGAATAAACAGTCAACATTTGGGGCCAAGAACCTTTATCAAGACCAGAAAGGGAAGGGTGCAGAGATCAGAATGAGAAGGTAGGGGGGAAGGGGAAGGAGTACATGTTGGCAGGTGATTGGTGAGACCAGCTGAGGGGCAGGGTGCTTAAGTGGGTGATGTCGAATGGTGTGTTGATAGGTAGAAAAAGTAAAAGACCGATGAAGGAATCTGATAGGAGAGGACAGTGGACTGTGGAATAAAGGGAAGAAGGTGGGGAACCAGAGGGAGGTGATTGACAGGTCGTGAGGGCATGGGAGGAGAAGAGAACAGGTGAGATCAGAAACTGATAAAAAGAGGAAAATATTTGAACAATGAGGTAATCCTCCTCACAGCTCTGACCCCTGGGAAGTAGAGTCATGCCGTAATCCACCCATTGCCGCCTCTGACACTGCTGTTGTGCACTGTTCAGCTAGGCCTTCTAATATACAGTAACAAACTCAGAAAGGATCAAATTATTGACACATTATTGTTTTAATTGCAGGGAAAGCTACATCGAGACATAATGTCTGAAAATAGCTTAAATCTTATAACTCAAACAAAGTACTTTTATACTTTTTACAGAGAACAGTAATTAGGTTGTTTCATTCCATAACATTCCTCTGTAAGTGGACGTGCGGAGGATGTTTCCAATTGTGAGGGAGTCTTCAGACCAAGAGAGCATAGCCTTAGAATAGAAGGATGTGGGTAGTGAGGTAGTGTTCATGGGTTCAATGTCCATTCAGAAACCAGATGGCAGGGGGGAAGAAGCTGTTCCTGAATCACTGAGTATGTGCCTTCAGGGTCCTGTACCTCGTTCCTGATGGTAGCAATGAGAAGAGGGCATGTCCTGGGTGATGGGGGTCCTTAATGATGAATGCCACCGTTTTGAGGCACCGCTCCTTGAAGATGTCCTGGGGAGGCTAGTGCCCATGATGGAGCTGACTGAGTTTACAACTTCAATCCTGTTCAGTGGCCATACCCCAACCCGCCCCATACTAGATGGTGATACAACCAGTTAGAATGCTCTCCACGGAACATCTGTAGATATTTGCGAGTGTCGTTGGTTACGTACCAAATCTCCACAAACTCTTAATGAAATATAGCCGCAGTCATGCCTTCTTTGTCACTGCATCGATGTATTGGGCCCAGAATAGATTCTCAGAGATGTTGACACCCAGGAACATGAAATTGCTTGCCCTTTCCACTTCTGATCCCTCTATGAGGACTGTTGTGTGTTCCTCATCTTACCCTTTCTGAAGTCCATAGTCAATTCTTTGGTCTCATTGATGTTCAGTGCAAGGTTGTTGCTGTGACACCACTCAACTAGCAGATCTTCCTCACTCCCATCACCATCTTATCACCAATCCTTCTCGTCACCCTCTGAAATTCTGCCAACAATAGTTATGTCTTCAGCAAATTTATAGATCGTATTTGAGCTGTCTAAACACACACCCTGAGCTGCACCAGTGTTGATTATCAGCAAGGTGGTGATGTTATTTCTGATCTGCACAGACCGTGGTCTCCTGGGTCCAGTTGCAGAGGGAGGTACAGAGGCCCAGGATTTGGAGGTTTTCGATCAGACCTGTGGAAGCCAAATTATATTTAAAGCTGGAAGTTGATGGGTTCTTGATTAATGAGGTCATCAAAAGTTACAGGAAGAGGACAGTAGAATGGTGTTCAGAGTGAAAGCAATTCAGCCATGACTCGATGGGCGGAATGATTTTCTGCTCCTATGTCTTATAGTTTTATGGATGAATTGTAGCAGATGTAGTCAGGTCTGATCCAGGGAGAGTGCGTTCAAGTTATTTTGAGTTTATTGTCGAAGTGCACAAGCACATTGAGGTACAAGTAGAGTGAAAAACTTTTTTGCAGCAGCATCACAGGCACGAAAGTACAGCTAGTACACAGACTGTAAATTACACAAGACACTGAAGAAAGAGAAAGGGAAAACAAAAGACTGGAAAAACAAGATCTTAGTGCAAAAAAGAGTCATGACCATACACGCCCATAATGTTCTGTTGCTGCGGGAAGGTTAGGATTATGCAGATTGGTAGGTTCAAGAACATGATGGTTGTACGAAAGTATCCGGTCCTGAACATGCTAGCGTGGGACTTGTTTCTGCACCTCCTGCCTCATGGTAGCTGCGAGAAGATGGGGTGACCCAGATGGTGGGGGTGATGCCCCCTTCTAAATGCAGAGCCTGTTCTAGTATCAGATATTTCTGCCCTGGGGTAAAGATACCGGCTGTCTATCAAGGCCTCTCATAATTTTACAAACTTCTGTTAGTCCCTCCCTCAGCCTCTGCCACTCCAAACAAAAGAACCATTGTTTGCCCGACCTCCCCTTGCAGCAGGTGCCCTCTAATGCAAGCAGTATTCTGGTATACCTCTGCACGCACTCTAAATCCTGCACATCTCTTCTACCAGAATTGAAGTTGATATTCCAGGTGCGGCCTAAAGCTGCAACGTGACCTCTGACCCTCAAACTCTCTGTCTCAACTAATAAAGGCCAGTATGCCATGCGTCGTCTGCCATCCTATCAACTTGATGGCCACTTTCAGGGAGCTATGGACTTGATCCCCAAGATCCTTCTTGTTTTCACTCCGGTGCCATAGGCACTGAGGTATTGATGGGGCACCTACTAACTCTGTCACAAATGGGGCTGAAGATAGTTGATAGGATGCATAGGCTGGTGCACGCCTTCTATCACTTGCACAGAGTGAAATTCAAAGTAGAGCTTGAACACGCCTAGGCACTACAGTAGCATCCTAACATCTAAGACAGGAGGGTAAAGTCCCATTTTACTAATGTGCTGTTTTATAAAATAGAACAGTGTGTGTGCAAAACTATTGAAATTCAGTTGCAGAAAGCATAATGTGTGTTACATGATTGAAGTTTTAGTCCTGTCGGGGAGTTTGTGAGTAAAGAGGGAACAGATGTGGACTGTAAGCTGATAAGTGCACCTTATTTCTCTGTACAGCTGCAACCTCCCCCCTCTGTCCAGTGAATACACCAGCGATGCTGGCTACAGAACACACCTGGTGACCGCAAATCCAAGCATCATTGAGAAAAGGTACAGTAGAAAATGCGTTCGCCCAAAGCAGAAATTCATTCAAGGACAGAGGCAAAGTCTTGTTCGTTTCCTCTCCCTGCACTGTTATACTCCAGGTCATTCTGTTTCCTGGTGACCTTCATTAAGGTAACACCGATAACAGTACTTAACCTAAGAGGCAAAGGGAAAACAGTGCAGAGATGGTGGTCAGTTCCTGTAGCTTCTGATGCACGGTAATGCAAAACAAGGGAGTGAACTGCTTCATTAGCTATGAATTATCGCCCATTGCCAAACATGTTGCAACTTGAATGGATGGGTGGAAAAAGCAGTAACTAGTTGCAGTGAACACAAACTAATTGTGCTGTCTTCATATGTACCTGTTAGCTGGGGGTCAAGCCAGATAGATTTTGATCTCTTTGGGTGTGATCAGTGTGGCTTTTGGCTTTGAGCTCATTTGATTTATGACATTTTAGAACATAGAACATTCCAGCACGATACAAGCCCTTCAGCCCATGATGTTGGGCCAACCTTTTACCCTAGTGTAAGATCAATCTAACTCTTCCCTCCTACGTAGCTCTCCAGTTTTCCATCATCCATGAGCCTATCTAAGAGGTATTGACTTGTGCTCCTAGTACCCCTAATGTATCTACAACCATCCTTGACAGGACATTCCACGCACTCACTATTCCATGTGTAAAATAAAAGTTACCTCTGACACCCCCCCCCCACATTTTTTCCAATTATCTTAAAATTGTGCCCCTTCATATAAGCCATTTCTCAACAAGTTTCAATAGGTACATTTAATGTCAGAGAAATGTACAATATACATCCTGTGAAGAAAAAGAATTTCAGGATGGATTTTACACACATGGAATGGTGAGTGTGTGGAATGTCCTGTCAAGGGTGGTTGTAGATACATTAGGGGCAATAGGGGCACTTTCTGCTTTGGGAGACAGTCTTTGGCTGTCCATTTGATCTATGTCTCTTATCATCTTATGCACCTCTATCAAGTTACCACTCATTCTCTTTCACTCCAGAGAGAAAAGTTTGCTATCTTCTTAAGGCATTCTCTCTTATGCAGGCAGAATTCTGGCAAATCTCCTGTGCACCCTCCCTGAGGCGTCCAGGTCCTTTCTATAATGAGGCGACCGGAACTGAACACAGTATTCCAAGTGTGGTCTAACCAGGCTTTTATAGAGCTGCAACATTACCTCACGTTTCTTCAATTCAGTTCCCCAACCAATGAAGGCCAATACACCAGAAGCTTATTTAACAATCTTATCAACACACAACTGTTGATGTTTTTAGTGTTTGGATTTTTCTCTTTGCTATCTCAGTAACGTAAACACAAAAGGTGATTAAACAGTCTCTCGACATCTTGTCAGTATATTCAAGTGAAAAGAATAAAATGTGGAAAGAGTAGGACCAGTTTGAGACAATGGGGGCAATTGGTGCATGGACTGAGTTCCTGTAGGTGAGGGTCAAATGAATACATTTCATTGATGATCACAAAGGAAATAGACCTTGTAGATGGAAAACTCGGTGATGGGTGCATAGGTGAAACTCCGGTGTAAGACTCCAGAATTAAAGACAATACAATATCCTCCCGCTTCTTTCTTCTTCTTTTTTGTTTTATGGCGGTTGGCACCCAGTTTTCAGTGCATTACCGCCATCTGCTAGACTTCTTGTGTTCCAACCAAATATGTCCTGGAGTTCTCTACTTTAGACAACCTAGTTCGGCCTGCAGTTCTCTATTGGCATCACTCAATTCCTCGTGAATGCTTAATACGCTCATTAGATAGTGCCGCAAACTGCTATTCTACAGTAATTTTGTTACATGTTTTCATGTAGTTGCATTACCTCAATTACATTGATTTCATCTACATCACTTGTAAGACTAAAAGCGTCTTGTTAAAGAATAGTAATTATCACACGTTATACTTCTAAAATTGCGATTTTTCCAAGTCTATCTGCTTTTCCAGTTTCCAGTTTTCCTTTTCTTGGATCGTAGCCTGCAGTTGTTTACTGAGACCTTGGAGTTCTTCTTCATTTGCTTCCATGTTTTCATTTTATAATCTGAATGTAGATAATTCACTTTGCAACGAATTCCTTTTCCTTTTGTATCCTTGTAATAATTTCCTCCATTTTCTAATCTCTTTTCAACTCACCGTTATTCTTGTCGGGTACATCTATTTGTTGTTGGAGTTCTGCACATTTACCCTGGGCTTCAACCATAAAATCTGAGGATTTTCCTTAAGTTCTGAAACATTTCTTAAATTCTTGACCATTTGCGATAAATATACTGCCATTAACATTCCATCTCCCCTGCCTGTGAACTGTTGGATCCTCCATTCAGTGTTTCTTTGATTTCTTCCCACCTAATCCCTTTAATACCAAGATACTTTTCTGCAGACTTGACGATAATTTTAATTTTCTCAGTTCTTTTTCTTGTTTGCGCTGAACAATTAATTACATCCACCATAAAAAGCACGAAATCCTTTCTACTCATTAATAGTGTATCCTTATTTTTCATATTACAGCTCTCACAATTCACCAGTTTATTATTCCCTGTATTTGTTTGCTTGACAGCCTTTTTTTCATCAAATTCTTTCACTGCCTCTGCATAACTGATTCCTTGAGTTTTACATATTGTATCTCAGCTGCCTTCTTGCTATAAATGCACCCTTGATAAGCTGCGCTGTGTTCCTCGCCACAATTGCAGCATTCCAGCCTAGCTCTCGCTTCACATTTCCCGTATTCATGTTCTCCAGCGCATCTCCCACATCTTTGTTTTCCTCTGCAGACCGCCGCAATGTGCCCGAATTTCTGACATTTATAGCATCTTAAAGGCGGTGGTATATATATTCTAACGGCATAACACATATACCCTAAGTAAACTTCAGGCAGCAATCTCTCTTCATCAAAGTTAATCGTTACCGATAAACTATCACACTTTTTCCTGTTTCTTGTAACTTTCAAACGTTTGGCCTCAATAATTTTTGCTCCTTTTATATTCTGTTTAATCTCATCCATTGCAACTTCTGTTGGTATCCCCGAAATAACTCCTCTAGTTCGCTTTCTATTGTTGGGTATTGAGCATTGTACTTCTTTGCCATCTATTTTACATAATCTTATCACTTTGCCTTGCTGAGCACTATCCCGACAAATCACTAATAGCGATCCATTTCGTAAAATCTTTGCTCCTTTAATCTCGCCTATAATTTTGTTGAGCATCTTCGTCAAACGAATCGGGTTCTTAGTCTTCACTTAGTTTTATAATAGTTTTAATCTCATCTTCTTTCCATTGTTTTGCTGTCCTGTTTTGATCATCCGCTGACTCCTCAGAATTTGATATCCCGTACCTCTGCTTTCTTTTCTTCCTCTTTCCATTCCGTTCCTTTTTCCCGCCAACCTCCATCTCTAGTTCACTTCCACTCTCGCCAAAAACTTCCTTCAACAGCTTGGTTCTTTCCTTGATGTTCTCTCTCTCTGCCATTTTCCAGTCACAACTATGACTCCCATAACCATCTCTGTCTGCCAATACAATATCCTAGCTGGCTAAAAGCTGATAAACCCCAGATGAGGTTTATACCAGGCTGCTAACGGTGGGTGGGTGGGGGGGCATGATAAGAAGTTGCTGAGATTTTTATTTCTACATCTGCCATAAGTGCAAGAAATCTGGTCCCCTTTTCAAGAAAGACAGCAGGAAACATCTGTCTGTTTTAGAGCCTAGTATCAATAGAAGGGTGGTAATTGGAAAGGATTCTGATGGACCAAATGAATTAGGCCCAATTACTTCCAGCTGCTTCATCAATGACCTCCCTTTAGTCTTAAGGTCAGAAGTGGGGATGTTTACTGATGCACCCACTGCTCATGCAAGACCTGGACAATATGCAGACCAGGGTCGATCAGTGACAAATTTTCCTTATGCCACACATGTAACTGGCAATGACAATATCCAACAAGAGAAAATCCAGCTGTCACTCCCTCTCACTGAAAGACTAAAAGATATAGGAGCAGAATTAGACCAGTTGGCTCGTTGAGTCTACTCTGCCATTCCACACCCTCTGGCTAAAAAAGCCATTGCCATTGCTAAGTATCTCCGCTATCAGTAACCTCGGTGGTAGCATTTGGTGCCATGGTAGCTCAGTGATTGGCGTGGTGCTATTACAGGTTGGGGCGTCAGAGCTCAAAGGTCAATTCCAGCATCCAATGTGAGGAACCCCTATGTCCCACCGGTGGAATGCATGGCTCTTCCCTGAGTGTTCCTGTTTCCTTCCACAGTCCAAAGATGTACCGGGGGTAGGTTAATTGGTTGTTGTAAATTGTCCTAGGATTAAATCGGGGTTGCTGGTGCAGAAGGGCCTACTCCGTGCTGTATTGCTAAATAAAGTAAGTAGAAATAAGGTCGACCAGAAACTGGAGTAGCCATGTACACAACATGGCTGCAGGATCAGCTCAGAGACTAGGGTTCCTGAGGCGATAAGCTACCTTCTAGCTCCCCAAAGCTTGTCCCCTCACTACGATGCCCAAGTCAGGTGTGTGTTGGATTACTCTCGAGTTGTCTGTGTGAATTCAGCTTCAAGAACATTCAGGAAGCTTAACAGTTCCTTCATTGGAGCATAGCAGAATGAGGGGAGATCTTACTGAAGTGCATAAAATCATGAGGGGCCTAGATAGGCTAGATAGGGTTCATATGCACAGTCTTTTTCTTGGAGTTGGGGAATCAAGAACTACAGGACAGAGAGAGAGGAAATATTTAATTGGAACAGGAACAGGAAACAATTAATCTGATGAACCAGTCTAGTTCCTTCTCCCACCCCACCCCTTTATTACCTCAGGCACTGCACATAAACACCTTAAACTACTTTTTATAAAGCTGTTTACATTGTAAATACATGATGTTGTGTTTTTGTATTTGTGCACGTTTTATTCTATATCCATCTTTAACCTCTAATTGTAGTGTTTTTATATAATTCTTTATTATTTATATTTGTTTAACGTGTTACTTTTCTGTTGCACGTGACACCTGACCAACACACCACAGCAAATTCCTAAGACATTAAGGCATAAGACAAATAAAGTTGATCTTTGATCCTTAGCAAGCAATTATTTTCACCCAGGCATTTAGTAAATGGGATGAGCTGCCGGGGGGATTGATTGAGATGTCTGTGGAAGGAAAGCTTTAAAGAGATATGAACCAAACATGGGCAAGTGGGTCTGACTTAGCCGGAATTTTTGATTGGCATGAACCAGTTGTTATGAAGGGCCTCTTTGCGTACTATTTGATCCTATGACAATAGAGGACATTGCAGTCCACTTGATAGGCAACTTGTCTAAATGGTAGCAGCCGTTTGTATCAACTACCAGGTACACTGCAGCAACTCACCAAGAATTCTTGTACAACACATGATCTCTGGCTAGAAGGACTGGGCACAACCTGGAAGATAGTCTCCAAGCTGCACAGCATCATGTATTATAAATCTGTCGCTGTTCATTCACTACTGGGCCAAATCCCCTGACAGCAGTGTGGGTATACCCACCCAACAAGATCTGCAGCTGACCAGCACCTTCTAAATAGCAACTGTTGTTCAGTGGTTAAGTCGAATCTGACTGTTCATGACCTCATGGACCATAGGGTCCATGGCAAGATATGGAAGTAGATTGCCAGGCCTTTCTTACTGGTGCTGCCCAGGTAGGACCCGGCTGGGTTTGAACTCAGGGCCGTCTGCCTTGAAGCCTAGTGCTGATGCCACTACACCACCAACCAGCCCAAAAATGGCAACTAGGGAGGAGCAATTAAACGCTGGCTCGTACTGTGAAGCCCACATCCCTTGAATGAACAAAAATAAACAGAATAAATTAACAATTACTTGGAAAGAGGACTAACAAGATCTCATGCAGGAGGCTGGTCTAAAGATTAGGACCCATGTGTTCCAGATGGAGTTGGCAAGATAGATTGTGATTGGAGGCCTGTGACTAGTGATGCCCTGAAGGCATCTGTGCTGGAACTTCTGCTGTTTGTAATGTAATAATGCCACGAGACTGAGGAACAGAATTGGCCCATTGAGTCTGCTCCACCATTCGATCATGGCTGATTTATTTTCCCTCCCAATCCCATTCTCCTACCTACTCCCTGATTCCTTTGACGCCCTTACTGATAAAAAACCTGTCAACCTCTGCTTTAAATATAGATTAGATTCAACTTTATTGTCATTGTGCCGGGTACAGATACAAAGCCAATGAAATGCAGTTAGAATCTGACCAGAAATGCAAAGAATAGTGTGATTTACAAAATAACTGCGAATACAAAGTAAGTGCTACAGCACACAAATATAAAAGTACTGAGACAGTGCAATATGGGTGCAATACTGCTTAGCGCTGCGATGTGAGGTTCAGAAGCTCTTCCTGTGCCTGCTGGTGTGGGAGCGGAGGCTCCTGTAGCGCCTACCGGATGAGAAGAGAGTAAAAGTCCATGCTTCAGGTGAGATGCATCCTTGATAATGCTTTTCACCCTGCCCAGGCAGCGCTTATGGTAGATGTTCTCAATGGTGGGCAATTGGGTGTGGAAATATACTCAATGACTTTGCCTCCACAGTTGTCTGTGGCAATGAATTCAACAGATTCACTACCTTCTGGCTAAAGAAATTCCTTCTCATCTCTGTTCTAAAGGGATGTTCTTCTATTCTGAGGCTTTGCCCTGTGGGTGTAGACCCCTCTCTCCCTCCATAATAGGAAACATTCTCTCTTTGTCCATTCTATTTAGGCAGTTCAATATTCAATGTTTTTCAATGCGATTTCCCCCCCCCCCCCCATTCTTGTAAACTCCAGCGAGTACAGGCCCAGAGCCATTAATGAGCTCCTCATACGTTAACCCTTTCAGTCCTGGGATAATTCTCAGGAACCTGCTCTGGACCCTCTCCAGTGCCAGCACATCCTTTCTTAGATAAGGGCTGAAGCCTGCTCACGTTGCTCCAGATGCAGTCTGATCACTGCCTTTTAAAGATTCAGCATTACATCTTCGCTTTTATGTACAGGAGTGATTTGGCTGTGGACTTAGATTGCATATTCAGCAAGTTGGTGGATGACACTAGACTGCTGGGGTTGTCTTAGACTTGCAGGGTGATATCAGTGTGCTAGTGAAATGGGCTGAGGTCCTGATAAATGTGAGGTCACTGGGTGCACTTAAGGGAAAGGTTGATTAGTCAGGGAATAAGAGGTTATGGGGAGAGAGCAGGAGAATGGGTTTAAGAGGGAAGTGGATCAGCCACACTGAAATGGCAGAGCCAGACTCGATGGACCAAATGGCCTAATTCTGCTCCTATGTTTTATGGTCTTATTATGCATTTTGAGGGTACTAGTGAGGCAGAGCAAATTCTAGGGTCCTAGGGAGTACTGAGCAATATTTGTATGCAAGTCCAAAGATTCTTGAAGGCCGCAGCACACTTGATATGTGGGTAGAAAGGCAAATGGAATACTACTGGACACTGTAGTATTACTACAGGACACTGGATACAAGAACATAGAGCACCTCAGCACAATACAGGCCCTTCGACCCATGATGTGCCAACCTTTTAACCTACTGTAAGATCAATCTAACTCTTCTCTCCTACATAACCCTCAATTTTTCAGTCATCAGTGTGTCTAGCTAAGAGTTTCTTAATTGTTCCTATGTATCTGCCTCCACTAAACCCCTGGAAGGGCATTCTATGCACTCACTACTATTTGTGTATTAAAAAGAACTTACCTTTGACATCTTCCCCACCACTCCATCCCTCCAATCACCTTAAAATTATGCTCTCTTGTATTAATCATTTCTGCCCTTGGAATAAGTTGCTTGCTATCCACTCAATTAATGCCTCATCATCTTATACACCTCTATCAATCACCTCTCAACCTTCTTTGGTCCAAAGAGAAAAGTCTAGTTCTCTCAACCTATCTTGATAAGACATGATCTCTAGTTCAGGGAGCATCCTGGTAAACCTCCTTGGCACCCTCTCCAAAACTTGCACATTCTTCCTACAATGAGGCGGCCAGAAATGAACACAATATTTTAAATGTGATCTAACCAGAGTTATTTAGAGCTGCAGCATTACCTTACAGCTCCGGAATTCAATCTGCTGCCTAATGAAGACAACACACCATACACCTTCTTAATAATCTTATCAACTTGCGTGGAACAGGAAGGTTATGCTCCAAATGTACAGCAGGGGTCCCCAACCTTTTTTGCACCGCGGACCGGCCAGCTGGGGGTGGGGGGGTGGTGTTCAAGTAGGGTTAAACTCAACTCAACATGTCTTTTACAGTTAAGGTTGCCAACTTTCTCACCCCCAAATAAGGGACAAAAGTAGCAGTCAAATCCTAGGACACTATACCCCAGGAAAGACTACCATGACCATGAAGCCTTGCGCGGTCACCTGTGTGCGCATGTGATGTGCGCATGCGCGTACCTCCCGACTATACTGTACATACATTTCTACTTTATATAGGCTGTGTATTTATCATATCATTCCTGCTTTTACTATATGATAGTGTTATTTATTTTCAGTTTTATGTGTTATTTGGTATGATTTGTTAGGTTATTTTTTGGGTCTGGGAATGCTCAAAAATTTTTCCCATATGAATTAACAGTAATTGCTTCTTCACTTCAGGCCATTTCGGCACGAAAGGTTTCATAATAACGCTCTACCTTAGCGGGGGAAATACAGGACAAGGGCAGTCCCGTATGGGACAAAGCAATTTAGCCCAATATATGGGATGTCCCGGCTAATACAGGGCAGCTGGCAACCCGATGTTCAAGTTTAACAGGGAATGAGGAAAGGTGCAGCTGACTCATATCGGTTCCTCACGGCCCAGAAGCCCATGCTTTGCGGCCCGGTACTGGTCTGCGGCCTGGTGGTTGGGGACCGCTGATGTACAGGATAAAACGTTGATAGATTCTTGGCTGGAATATTGCCTGCAGTGCTGGCCACCTTCTCACCCTGGAGAGGGTGCAGAGGAGATTCTCCAAGATGATTCCTGGGTTGGAGTTATGGAGAGAGACTGGAAAGGTTGTTCTCCCTAGAACTAAAGAGGTTAAGAGGGAACCTAGGGCATAGAATGGTACAGGCCCTTTGGCTGACTATGATAGAGGTATATAAAATTATGGGTTGTACAGATAGGGCAAACCACAGAAAACTTTCCCAGGTAAAGCTAGAGGACATAGGTTTAGGGAAAGGGATAAAAGATTTGGGGGGCATCTGAAGGTGAGGTTTTTTCACCCAGAGAGTGGTGAGAGCCTGGAATACACTGCCAGTGAGAATAGGTCGGCATTATTTGTCACATGTACATCAAAACATACAGTGAAATGCATCCTATTGCATCAAATCACATCGGTGAGGATTGCCTGGCGGTGGTGGGGGGGGGGGCAGCTCACCAGCACCAACATAGCACACCCACAACTTACTGTCCCTGACCATGTGTGTTTGGAATGTGGGAGGAAATCAGGGCACGTGGAGGAATATCGTGTGGTCACAGGGAGAACGTGCAACTCTTTACAGACAGTGGTGGTAATCGAGCACTGATCGGTAATTGCTATAAAGCAATTGCATTAGCTGCTATACTATTGCGCTGCCCAGCTACGCTGATTAGTAGAATCAGAGTCACTGACACAGTATCCAGACAATCACTTGAAGTGCCGAGCAATAGAAGCCTCACGTGCTGGAAGAGGGGAATCAGTGCAGATGGGTGCTCAGTGGTTGGTGAGGATGTGGGCTGACTAGTCAGTTCACATTTTGTGTGGCTCTGTGACTGCTAATTTTATGTGTGTGGGTGAGACTGAGTGAGTATATGCAAGTACGTACACTGTGGGTGTGTGTGTGTGTGTGGGTGCAGATGTGCGTGAATTCAAGAGTGTGCACGTGCATGTGTGCATGCATGTGAGAGCTTAAGTGTGCATGCGAGTGTGTGTGTGTGTCCCCACTCCAGTGACTTGAGAATTGTTGAGTTCATTTGGTGCCAATTTACATTTTGTTCAGACAATGCATGTCTGGAAAGGGATATTCTGTGTCCCTGCCTGAATGTTCTGATTGTCTTTCATGATTACAGAAGTGCTATTCTTTCAGTCCCTAAATCCCAGCAACGTCTTTTTGGTGTGTGATTATATCTGAAGGTTTTCTTTGGGGGAGGTGGAATGAAACAGAACCTTTTAGTGAAGCCCGACGACTTCCCGCAGCTCCTGGTAACAACAGCATTTCCTGCTGTGGCCATCCATGCGAGAGAGTGGAAAGAAACTCCTTCAAAAGAAATGATCAGTAGTGAATGAAGTCTGTCTTGAATTTGTCTTTTCTTCTACATTACTGGACACAAACCCTGGATAGTTCCCCAAGGAGTCCTGGCGGTTTGATTTTGTTCCTGAAGTTGAAGTTTGAAGTTTGGAGGCTGTATTAATGAGGGTGATTATCTACCTTCCTGCTAAACTTGCCGTTCAGTACAGAAATGACTCACAAGGAAGGCTTGAGTTAAGGACACACTGGATATAGAGTCATAGCGAAATGCAGCCCTGTGGCCCATCTAGTCCATGCCTAAAGCATTTAAACTGCCTGGGACTTTTTTTTGCTTTTTGTATAGGGAGGCACATACATTTTTGGGGCTATGGTTAAAAGTGAAGAGTCAGGGTTTTTCCCAGGGTTGGAGAATCTGAAACGAGATAGAATTGAACAGTACCGTACAGGAACAGGCCCTTCTGCCCACAGTGTTGTGCCGAGCCAGCACAAAAAATAGAAAACTAATCCCTCCTACACACACAATGTCCATATCCCTCCATCTTCCTCACATTCATGTGCCTATCTAAACAGCTCTTAACAGCCTCTGATGTATTTGCTTCTACCACCATGGCAGGCAGTGTATTCCAGGCATCCACTTGCCCTTCACATCCCCCCCCGAACCTAATCCCCAGCACCTTTCAATGCATGCCCTCTGGTATTAGGCATTTCTACTTCGGGGAAAGGATACTCCTTGTCTACTCTATCTATCCCTGTTATAATCTTATAAACCTGTACCGTATCTCCCCTCAGTCTCCGCCACTCTAAGGAAAACACCACAATTTTATCCAGGTTTAGGGTGAGAGGAGAAAGATTTAATGGGGAACTAAGGGACACTTTTTCACTCAAAGCGATGGTTATGTGGAACAAGTTGCCAGAGGAAGCAGTAGTGGCAGATACAATTACAGTGTCAAAAAGAATTGAGACTGGTACGTGTATGGAAAAGGTTTGGACGAATACGGCTAACTCAAGTAGACAGGTTAGATGGCGTGGACGAATCGGCCTCTTGCCTTGCAGTATCACTCTATGACTCTACAGCAGCCTGTTTAATCCGTTGATAACATTATATAAGTGGACATGCCATGATGACATAAATTGATTATTTATAAAATTTAAGTGGTTGGTACCAAACATTTCTATTTACAAGATCCCTTCCCTTTCTTTCAGATTTCAAAACCTGCTGTGGTCTCGGAAGTCCTTTGTTGAGAGCATGAAAGTGTATGGCCGGAGTTACATTTACATGCCAGCCTTTTCCATGAAGACTGGCACAGATCCATCCTTCCGAACGTACTACACCTTGTCTGACTTCAGTGCCAACCAAACCATACTCTTCGCCAACCCGGACTTCCTGCGCAACGTGGAGAAGTTCTGGAAGAACAAAGGAATCCATGCCAAGCGTCTCTCCACAGGTCTGTTCCTGGTCAGTGTAGCCTTGGGCCTCTGTGAAGACGTGACCCTTTATGGATTTTGGCCGTTTTCAATAGACCTGCACGGTAACATGATTAGCCACCACTATTATGACAATGTGATGCCATACTCGGGCTACCACGCCATGCCAGAAGAGTTTCTCCAGCTTTGGCTCTTGCATAAGAGTGGCATTTTAAAGATGCAAATTGGTAAATGTGCAGATGGCCCAAAATAATCTTCATTCCAGAAGAAGGGAGGTGTATATTGTACAGATTTCTGCTGTTTCCCTTTGGGTAAAATCTTATCAACTTGCACTGACAAGATGTTCCATTTTTTTCTTGAGTGAATGGGTCTGAAGGCAGAGCATACCCTATTCATTACCACAAACAGTGAATGGATTTACAACAGGCAAGGGTGAGCCCAATCTCACTTCCAGCACCTGGCCTGCACTGTGTCTGGGGTATTATGTTGAAAGGCATAAATGAGAGACTGTTGGAGGGATGGTGTCATTTTATACTTCTACCAGGAAGCAAACATATTGAATGCTTAGGAAGTTCAGAGGATGAGTTTCTACAAGGCTGTGTAAATATTGTCTTTGCAGTTGTTGCTGAAAGATTCCCAAGGAGCATTGAAACAATGATGAACTTATCACCTTGGTTACTGGACTTATCTGTTAGGTTGACTGGATCCAGGGTTAGTCTTGGTACATTCTGTAAAAGTGCATGCACTAAACGAATTCTTTTACTCATTTCTGTTTTGTTCCTAGGAATTGTTTTGCAAGCATTTCAGTCAGTGTCAAGGAATTAGCTTTGTACTTTTTAAAGAAGGTGGATCTTTTGAACCAGCATAAACAAGTCAATCTCAATCAGTTTTGCCTTAAATTTGCAGATATAGAATAGGCTTCCACCCTCGTGTTGGTCTATAAATTTTATTACGTCGTTCCATTGTGATTTCTCCTTTGTTCCAATGTGGTCTCTTGAGACAGCTGATGATTTTTCCCACAGTGGGCATGCTATTGAATACATAGAAAAAGGCAGAAGCCCATTGATGTCATAACTTACAAAAATACTGACAGCAGTTGAATGCATTTGTTTACTGGATGTTTTTGTGTACCTCTCTGTAACATAGGAAAGGCAAGGTAATTACCTGTGGGCGGGGGCTGGCTTGATTGGCGTTCATACTACTGAAGATGGGACTGTTGAGAGCAACTTTGCGATCTCCACAGCAAGGTAGTAGGGATCGCAAAACTGCTCTCGTCAGTTTGTATGGATTCCTGAGAGTAAAGAGGGCAGATTTACTCTGTACGCTTACCAGTCGTGCAGCCTATATTTTCAGTAAGTTATATTTTAGGCCAAGAGTGAGTGTCAATTATTTCACCTCATTTGGTACAACAAATCTTTGATCTCCTGATTAGAACCTTTGGCAGTCCTGCCTTTAATTTTCTATCAGGTATCTTTTGGTCAGAAAGATTTGTGGATGTAGCAGCAGAGTTATCTGGTGTCATTTTTTTAAAAAAGATGATCTTTTCTGACTCAGGTTTAAAGCTATTTCCAATACATTTGTCCTTCACTATTGTCTTTATGAAAATATTTTAAAGAGAGGTGACTTTTTTCTTTGTAGCAAATCCATGCCAAATTCTGGGAATGTAGGACTTTCAGAAGCACTATGTCTCCCTTCTGGTGAAACTTATTTGCCCTCGCGTCAGGATTTTCTCATGTTGATATAGCCAGTGGAAAGGAATATGGGAGGTTTTTAGTGAGACACACAGGTTTTGGGGATTCTGGATCCTTATGGTAAATACGCTTGCATTGCCATGTCTCTGAGGAATTCTGGATTTCACAAAACAGGTTTTAACTTTGCAAAACGTATTGCCAATTTGTACACAATTAAGGAGAATAAAAAGGTAATTTCTTATTCTTATAGTAAGTGGTTTTGTGAACTTGTAACTTAGACAAAATGTACTTGAATATTCATGGATCTGCCAAGTTACATAAATACACTTGGCGTCTCCCGTTGTGAGGGGCTTTTTGACTTCAGAAAGGAAGTCATTGTTGGACTTAGAGTCTAGAGTGGTATAAGCTTTCAATCCCAGGAGACGGTGAGGAATTTTGGGTTTTTAACTCGGCAGCCTGCTGCTTTCCAACCTGTGTTTGGAAAGTGTCAGGAATTGGGCTGTTGGATGGAGCATTGTCAAAAAGCAGACTGCTTCACTCCTAGTCAGAGGCCAGTCCCTCTGAAAGCTTCCTTCCAGCTTGCTAAAATGCTGAATTTACAGGAAGGAGGTATATAACCTACTAGTTGTGTGGAGGGAAATCCTATAAAATGAAATAAACTAGAGTCTGCAAACAAAATAAAATAGGTTCAAGCCCACGTGGGTCAGTATAATATCACAGATTGTGAATGATTAGTGGGTGTCATTGGATGTTTGGTCTATTAAGTACTTATGTGAAAAGCCTTGTAGTCTCTTTTGAAGGTTTTAGAAATAGATCTTGTGGAAAACTGTTGAAGAATAGCATATCCTGCGGGGGTGGTTGAGTAGCCTGGCTTAAACAGGGTCAGGTTTAAACCATTGAAGCATTGAGGGATAAAAGTGTTAAAGAGGTTCTAGATATCCATATCTTTGTCTGTATAGTCATTTTAGGTTCTGGTTAGCAAAGTAACTACAAATTGTCAGTGGGAGTCTATTACTTTGCTGATGGTCCAAATAAAATTAATGTGAAATAAAGCAGAAAAGTAGAGAGAGAAAATACTCAGCTAGTCAGGCAGCATCTGTGGACGGAGAAACGGCTATAGTCTCAGTACAAAGACCGTTCATCAGAAACTCTGAATGTGTGTGCCAACAGTTATTTATGTGCTGAGCTCCCATATTTAATATTTTTTTAAAGGGGCAATTAACAGTGTTTTGTGTGTTGTGTTGTCAGTGTGTATATGAGCCAAATGATGCAGCAGTATAATGCTGCATCTTGAGAATACAATCAGCTACTTGGACTGTTCTTCACTGAACAGCTGACATGATTTGACCTGGTTTCCTATCTGGCTACCTCAAATGTGTGTATATGACTTCTATCTGCCTTAATTATTCTTCCGTCTGAAAAAAAAGGGTGCAAATCTGAAGGAAAACAGAAATGAAAAGGGCCAGATTTTTAAGGCCAATATTCAAACTGGATGGTTTTTATGATTCTGGTGCAATTAATTTATGGTGTATTCCTGTCAGGAGGAATGTAATACTTGTTCAGCAACATAGAAGAAGGAAAAGGCAGGAAAATGGGGTTGTGAGGGAAAATAGATCAGCCATGATTGAATGGCAGAGCAGGCTCGCTAGGCCGAATGGCCAAATTCTGCTCCTATATCTTAAGGTCTAAAAGAATTTGATTCTGGTTCCATTTTATGTACAGACTGATTCTGTTACGACTGAATTCTGAGCATTTCCACTGTTGATAAGTTTGTTCATTGTTAAATTGATCATTTGACTTCTGTCTTTCCAAATTAATAATTGTTTTCTTCTATTTCCATAAATGTGTGACTGAAAATATATAAATCAAATTTATTTCAAGTCTTAATGAGTCCTGTAACAGTTTAATAGATAATGTCGTGTTCAGTCGATTGTTCAGTCCATTTCACAATAGAAGTATACTGTAAGTCTTTACAGCTGACATTTGCACATATAATCTTTAATAGGAGTTTCTGTTTTAGGACAATGCAGCTATAGTATTTTCAGTTCTTTAGATTTGTAAATCAGAAGATACTGTATTTTATTGAGTTTTTGAAAACTTTTGTCATAACAGAGACAAGGAAATTACTGGCACACCAACACTAAATGGGTGTCCAGTTGTCGGGCATATGACTTTATTGTGAACAACACAATCGTCGTCTGATTGTGATCGATTTTTAAATGTAGCATGTGGATTTAAAAAAAACAACTGTAGCATGATGTGTTAACATTTTCCCTGTTCATTTCCTCGATATTGTTTCTGGAATCGTAAGCCCCATTGTAACTTGGATTGTTTTATGATATTCGTGTCAGTGTGTCTTTTGAGAAGTATGTACAGTTGGGAATGAAACTGTAATTTCATGTGCAACCAGGGAGAACACTGCATGCCAACCAGAAGCTGTGGTGTAAAGCCTGAGGCCTGAGCTGTCGTGGATGGGAACACATTTCAGAAGGAGGACTTCACATTTATTCTAATGCAAAATTCTGCATAAGAGTAACAGCAAGGATTTCTATTTACCACAGGGCTGTGTTTATGTTTGAATTTGTTGTCCTACTCGAATATTGTTTATGGTAAAATACTATTGGTGTTCTAATTTAAATGAGTTCTCTTTCAAAACTGATGCCTGTATTTTAATGTTGTTCCGTTTACTGCCTGCAGGATTCCAACCACCTTTCATGTACATTCAAAGACTGATCAGACTTTGAGTGCTATGTTATTTTACAGGCAGTTGATACCAGAAGGGATTTTCTCCCCCCAGTTCTGATCCTTGAATTGCTGCTGAAGTTCGAAACTCTGTAGTCTGACACCCTTGGGACCTGACTCGTGCCAGACCACTGGAGCTGAGCATCAGAATTAGCTTGAGTATCACTGGCATATGTCGTGAAATTTGTTGTTTTGTGGCAGCAGTACAGTGCAATACATAAAAAATACTTTAAATTACAATAAGAATTTCATATAAAAATTAACCAAGCAGTGCAAAAAGAGAGCAAAAATAGCAAGGGTCGGTTCATTGTCCTTTCAGAAATCTGATGGCGGAGTGGAAGAAGCTGTTCCTAAAACATTGAGTGTGTATCTTCATGCTCCATTTATACTGCCTCCCTGATGGTAGCAATAAGAAGAGGGATTGTCCTGGGTGCTGGGGGCCCTTAATGATAAATGCCGACTTTTTGAGGCATTGTCTTTTGAAGATGCTGGCAAGGCTAGTGCCGTGCTCAGACATTACTCCTGATCATCTTCTTGAGCAGGAGGTCTGTTTTAAAATGATCCAGGAAGTGTCTATCCTTAGGGTTTCAAGAAGAGTCTTTAGCCCAAAGTTACCATAAGTTTAGATCTGCTGAGACAACTGAGATCACAGTTGCACTGATAGGTTAATTAGGTACAGATTAGTGTACATCTTGGATCACTTTAGATTTGCGTAGAATTGGTTAGTTAGTGTGGATCTGTACCACAGTTTTAAAACATGCCTGCCGACGGGAGTTACTGGACCACAGAATGCCACACTAGAGAGTTTCAGCCTGTTTAGTGGTGGAGCAGGCTCAATGGGTCAAATGGCCTAATTCAGATCCTATGTCTTATGGTCTTACCAACCCCTTTGCCTATTTTGGTTCAGTATCCTTACCACTCCTTCCCGGTCTGATGCGTTGCTTACTGTTTGAAACTTTTAATTGATTTGGAAGAGAAAGTTACAGAAATTCCATACTCCTTGTGTGAGCCTGTGCTTTCTGTCAGAGGCTTTGAGTTGCCAGGCCCCAATTTTTAAGGTTCCAGCTCCTTGTTCTGGAGATGGCCTTCAGCTATCAGTTGTTCGGTTCAGATTCCACTCCACACTCTGCTGCTGGTGGAGTTAAGTCAAGTGTTCGAAGATTGAAGAGCAATGTAATCAATTGGGAGTAATTGCAGTAATGTTTCAGTTACTTTCAGGCTCACCTCTGCTGGTTCATCATACAGGGATTACCTGCGTTTATGTGAAAAGTCAACTTAGTTCCAGCTTCAACAGACATCTGCCCTACATAATGGCTATCAATGGTTACTGACTGAAATTTATATGGAAGTTTTTATGGATTCAAAATTCTTACTGGTTTGGGCCTTGTAGCTGTTGGTAGGCCCTGTGTTGTGTCAACATTCAATAAATTTCTCTTAAGTTATGAAACATAGTTTTTGTTTGTCTAATTTCTTGACTTCAAAGTATGTATATGTCACCAGATACTACCTGGAGATTCATTGTCTTGCAGGCATTTACAGGAAAATGAAGAAATATAATAGCCAAATATTTTCTTCTTGGGCTTCCAGCCGGGTACAAGTATCAGTTTTTAACCAACGTTTCAGTGACAAACTCTGCCATCTTCACCAGGGGCGATGTCTGTGCACATCTAGTCTAGTGCTATATATACGCTCGTCCTCCATCCCCGCTGATTGGTTAGACCTCAATCAATCATCTTTCCACTGTCCCACCTTCTCTAACAAAGATGAAGGTCTCACTCCAAGTAAGAAAGGGAATTCAATTGTGAGCAAGGTGGTACTGCAGAAACCTTATACTCATACAGTATACACCGGGAAAGCATGAGATCCTTTTTCAAATGTTGTAGAATTTATAAAAACTATATGTAAATTAAGACTGACAAATAACCAATGTGCAAAAGAAGACAAATAAGAGTTAACAGCACAGAAACCAGTCATTTCCTCCAATTGCCTTGTGACAGTGTTTATGGTTCCATCCATCCTGCCAACAGATTATCATCATTTATTCTGGTTCACATACTGCCCTTACAAGTATATCCTCAACCTTTCCATGTTGTAACTGATTCCCAGTTTAATCATTCCCATTTCCTTTATTGGGTTTGCTACTGATGATATAATGGCCCTTAATAACTTGCTTCTCTCAAATGCAAACATCCCTACTCCCACCAAACCTCTTTTAAAGAGCCACTCAGTTTTTTTCTGTATCATAAGACCACAAGATAGAGGAGTAGAAGTGGGCCATTCAGCCCATTGAGTGTTCTGCCATTCAATCATGGGCTGATCCAATTCTTCCGGTCATCTCCACTCCCCTGCCTTCACCCCATACCCTTTGATGCCCTGGCTAATCAAGAACCAATCTATCTCTGCCTTAAATGCACCCAATGAGTCAGCCTCCACAGCCGCTCATGGCAACAAATTCCACAGATATACCGCCTTCTGACTAATTTTTCCTCAACTCTGTTGTGAATGGATGTCCTTCAATCTTAAAGTCGTGCCCTCTTGTCCCTGGATCTCCTACCATGGGAAATAACTTTGCCATATCTAATCTCCTCAGGCCTTTTAACATTCGGAATGTTTCTATGAGATTCCCCCCCTCATTCTCCTGAACTCCAAGGAATACAGCCAAGAGCTGCCAGATGTTCCTCATACGGTAACCCTTTCATTCCTGGAATCATTTTTGTGAATATTTTCTGAACCCTCTCCAATGTTAGGATATCCTTTCTAAAATACGGAACTCAAAACTGCGCACAATACCCCAAGTGTGGTCTCACGAGTGGCTTATAGAGCCTCAACATCACATCCCTGCTCTTATAATCTATACCTCTAGAAATGAATGCCAACATTGCATTTGCTTTCTTCACAACTAACTCAGCCTGGAGGTTAACCTTTAAGGTATGTTGCACAAGGACTCCCAAGTCCCTTTGCATCTCTGCATTTTGAATTCTCTCCCCATCTAAATAATAGACTGCCCGTTTATTTCTTCTACCAAAGTGCATGACCATACACTTTCCAACATTGAATTTCATTTACCACTTCCTTACATATTCCCTTAAACTATCTTAAGTCTCTCTGCAGGCTCTCCATTTCCTCAACACTACCCACTCCTCCACCTATCTTTGTATCATCGGCAAATTTAGCCACAAATCCGTTAATACCATAGTCCAAATCATTGAAATACATCGTAAAAAGCAGCGGTCCCAATACTGACCCCTGTGGAACTCCACTGGTAACTGACAGCCAGCCAGAGTAGGATCCCTTTATTCCCACTCTGTTTTCTGCCGACCAGCCAATGCTCCACCCATGCTAGTAACTTCCCTGTAATTCCATGGGCTCTTATCTTGCCAAGCAGCCTCCGGTACGGCACCTTGTCAAAGGCCTTTTGAAAATCCAGGTACACCACGTCTACTGCATCTCCTTTGTCTACGCTCCTCGTAATTTCCTCAAAAGAATGTTTTTGGCTCCCGTTGCTACCATCAAAGAAGCCTGAAGCCACATTCAACATTTTAGAAACAGCTTCTTCCCCTCCACCACCAGATTCCTGAAAGGCCCATGAAGTCATGAACACTACGCTATATTTCCCTTCTGCACTATCTATATTTATGTGGTTTATAGATTTTTTTTTGTCTTGCACTGCACTGACAAATGAGTGATAATCAACTTGATTCCAATCCAATTCAGGAGAGCGGGCTGGAGGCAGGAAGAGATTAGGGTGCAAGAATAAGACATGCAGCACACACGACTGTGTGTGGGTGGCAGAAGGAGATGGCAGTGGTGAGGGTGGCAGATGGAAAGGGGCTGGTAAACCAAAACCCATTTAAAGCTGCTCCACAGGAGGTGGTGAGATTTACCAGGACTTAAGGGCCTGAGAGGTCGGGCAGGCTGGGACTTCATTCAAGATTAAAGATTAGCTTTATTTGTCACATGTACATCAAAACATACAGTGAAATGTACCGCTTGTGTCAACGACAAACACAGACACGAGGATTGTGCTGGGGGCAGCCTGCAAGTGTCACCAGGCTTCTAGAACCAACACTGCCTGCCCTCAACTAACTAACCGTGACCCCAACCATAAGCCTCTGCAACGTGGAAGGAAACCTGAGCAATCAGAGGAAACCCATACGGTCACGGGGAGGATGTACAGACAGTGGTGGGAATCAAACTCCGATCGGGGTTCGCTGGCGATGGAACCGCTACGCCACTGTGCCGCCCCACTCTCCCATATTCCTGCAAATCTCCTATATTCCTTGGAATGTTGCAGAATGAGGGGTCTGGTGGGTGAAGACCACACTGTCAGGTTCTGCTCTTACTGGGGAGGAAGCTCCTCATTTATTATTGTAACAGTACACCACCCAGGGGCCACATGAGTGGCCGCAGCGTTATTGATGTGAATGAATGCTATACAACAAAACTGAAAGCATTGACTATGAATGTAAAGAATGAAAAGGCATTGCATGGTTTATTCTTGTAATTTTTTAAAATTATGAATAAAGTTTATTTTGCAATTAAAAAGAATGAGGGGTAACCTTATAGAGGGGTATAAAACCATGAGGGTCGTAGACGGGGAATGCACACAGTCTTTTACACAAGGAAGCATATGTTTAAAGTGAGAGGAGAAAGATTTAAAATTGACCAGATTCAGTGGACGGTGAAATATAGAACAAGCTGCCAGAGGAAGTGGTTGAGGCATGGGCAAGAGTGTTTCAGAATGATTTGGGCCAAATGTGAGCAAATGGGATTAGCTGAAATAGGCACCTTGGTCAGTACGGACAAGTTGGGCTGAAGGGCCTGTTTCTGTGCTGTACGATTTTGTGACCAATTTCTCACCATCAGTCTTGCTACAGCTCCAAGTTCAAAGTGAATTTATTATCGAAGTACTTATATGTCACCAGATGCAACCCTGAGATTCATTTTGTTGTACGCTAGGGTAGAGATCATTCCCATCACCGGAGAGGGGAATCCTCCCCACTCACTGCTAAGTGTTACCGGAGAGGGGAAATCCTCCCCACTGATTGTTAAGTGTCACTGGAGAGGGGAATCCTCCCCACTGACTGCTAAGTGTCACCGGAGAGGGGAATCCTCCCCACTCACTCCCCACTTACTGGAGAGGAGAGACCAGCATCTATCACTACAACCTGGAGATTACATGTCTCATGTATTTTCTTTCCAGCAAATACAATAGAATTGATGAAAGATTGCACCCAACTGCAAATACGAATGAGAAAAAAGCAACGAATATCAAGAACGTGATGAAGAGTCCTTGAAAGTGTGTCAATAGGTTGCGGAACGGTTCTGTGATGGGGTGACTGAATTTATCCCCTTTCGTTCAAGAGCATGATGTTTGATGAATCTCAGCCCAAAAAGTTGACTGTTTACTCTTTTTCATAGGTATAGCTTGGCCCGCTGAGTTACACCAGCATTTTGTGTATATTGGTTGATGGGTAATAACTGTTCCTGAACCTGCTGATATGAGTCCCAAGCTCCAGCACCTTTTATTTCTTCTACCACACTGTGTGGCCACACACTTCCCGCATTGTTGCTACGATTAAGTCATTAAAGGACAGCAAAGCCCCAGGAGACAATTCGAAGGCTGAACCGTTGCAAGCTCAACCAGAAGGTGCAGCAACCATCCTGCAACCACTGTTCACTATAATTTGCAAACGGGGACAAGTACCCAAGATCTGCACAGAGGACTTACTGTTTGGATTCCCAAGAAAGGAGCACCGAGTAATTGCGACATCACACTGGTCAGTGACCTGCAAGGTTTTCGCTGAAGAAGTCACTGTCCAGTGGATTACAGATGCTCCTGAAGTACGCTTGCAGAAGGAGCAAGATGGCTTCAGGAAGAAGAGAAGCTGTAAATTCCAGCTGTGTAACATCATAGAACAATGCACAGCGTGGCAGGGGCAACAGTCTGTGAATTTTGTGGACTTTAAAAAGGATGTTAATGGCATTCACAGGCAAATTCTCAGATTATACGGGATTCCTTCCAAAATGTTCCAGTTTATCCAGAGTTTCTACACTAATTTCACCTGCACAGTTTAGGACTGCAATTTGAGCTTTGAAGTCAAAACAGAAGTCAGATAAGGCTGTGTGATGTCAGTGATATTGTTTATCCTGGTGACTGGGTTATGAGGCAAACAACAAAAGATAAACGGAGAGACATGAGGTGGACTCCATTCTCTACTTTAGAAGACATTGACTTTGCAGATAACCTTGCATTACTGTCACATACACACCAGCACATGCAAGAGAAAACTGTGTACCCTTGGGGGACAGGTTGGACTCAGAGTCAACCAGAGGCAGACTGAGACCATGACCCTCACCGTAGAGTCTCCCTCTCCCGTCAAGGCCTACGGCGTCGACTTACCCAGCTCTCGCAGTTATGGTTACAGAGATGGTGCAGACAATGAAGTGCAATGGTTATGACAGGTAGATTGTGAGGTAAAGGGTTCAACTTTATTGTACTAGAGGTCCATTCAAGGGTACAACGGTGGGATAGAAGCTGCTCTTGAACCTGGAGGTGCGTGCTTTCTAGCATTTATATTTCCTGCCTTATGGAAGGGAGGGAAAAAGAGAGAATGACCGACGGTTTATAATTATGTTGAATATTTTCCCAGGGCATAAGGAACCATAGACAGTCAGTGGAAGGGACCATAATTGTCTATCACAAAAGCTTTGTGATCTTGGACACCTCAGTGGAAAATGATTCCTAGTTTAACTGTTCCCATTTTCCTTATTGTACTTATCACTGACAAATTGATTACCTTAATTTCTAGCTTTCTTCAACTGAAAACATTTTTATCCCTAACAAACTTGTTTATAGAGTCGCAAAGCACTACAGCACACAAACAGGCTCTATGGCCTATAGAGCCTGTTTGTGTGCTGTAGTGCTCTGCGACTCTATAAACAAGTTTGTTTTTCCTAGTTCCATTGACTCACACCTGGACCATAGCTCTCTATACCCCTCCCATCCATGTGCTGATCTGAATTTTTAGATTAGATTCAACTTTATTGTCATTGTGCCGAGTACAGATACAAAACCAATGAAATGCAGTTAGCATCTGACCAGAAATGCGAAGAATAGTGTTATTTACAAAATAACTGCGAATAAAAAGTAAGTGCTACAGCACACAAATATAAAAGTACTGAGACAGTACAATATGGGTGCAATACTGCTCAGCGCTGTGATGTGAGGTTCAGCAGTGTCACAGCCTCAGGGAAGGAGCTCTTCCTGTGCCTGCTAGTGCAGGAGCGGAGGCTCCTGTAGCACCTACCGGATGGGAGGAGAGTAAAAAGTCCATGGTTAGGGTGAGATGCATCCCTGATAATGCTTTTCACCCTGCCCGGGCACGTTTATGGTAGATGTTCTCAACGGTGGGCAATTGGGTGCCGATAATCCGCTGGGCAGTTTTCACCACACGCTGGAGTGCTTTGCAGTCTGATACGGGACAATTGCCATACCACACTGAGATGCAGATGGTCAGTATTCTGTCAATGGTATTGAACCCGTATCCACCACCTCTGCTGGCAGCTCATTCCACACTCTCAACACCCTCTGAGTGAAGAAGTTACCCCTCATGCTTCCTTAAACATTTTACCTTTCACCTTAACCTATGACCTCTATTTCTACTTTAGTTTATAATTCAACTTTAGTTTAGTTTATCATATTTTTTTCTGATTGTACTTGCTTATTTCCTTACAATACAGGCTTTCCCTGCCATCTGAAGGTAGAGCGTTCCTATGAAACAGTTCGTAAGCCGGAATATCGTAAAGCGAAGAAGCAATTACCATTAATTTATATGGGAAAAATTTGTGAGCGTTTGCAGACCCAAAAATAACCTACTAAATCATGCCAAATAATACATAAAACCTAAAATAACAGTAACATATAGTAAAAGCAGGAATGATATGATGAATACACAGCCTATATAAAGTAGAAATATTTTTCCACAATCATTGCCGGCACTGTTCTCTGTAGTGAAAATCTCACGCAAGCGCCGTTGGCAAAACACCCTCTCCAGTAACCTTTACACTATGAAGCTGCCAAATCATACCAAATAACACCTAAAAATACACAGCCTATATAAAGTAGAAATAATGTATGTACAGTGTAGTATCACTTACGGGAATCGGGAAGACATCGAGCACACTGATGATGGTGTGTTAGGCTGAGTCGTCGGACGATGGGGTGGTGCAGTGGCCCCCACCGTCCGGGCAGCGAACCAATACTGATCCACGAAGCATGCGGGGTACACACACGGCACATCTTTAAGAAAAAAGCCGAAACAAACAAGCTAATTAATTAGGTGCCGCCCGGCACGTAAATGTCGGCCCAGATCAGAGGTGATGCAGGTCATCTTCTTCTATGTCTGCCCGCCTCGATGTCGAAGGTCGAGTTTCGCCGTCTGCTATGGCTGATGTGGAAGGCTTGCTTGACTGCTCAGCTTCGCGCATTTTTCTATCATACAGTTCTTTGTAAGCACTCAAACCATCCTGCAAATATGCCCTAAGTCGATGTACCTTTTCAAAATTAAAGTCCTACTTTATCATTGCAGCGAAAATCCCACGCAGTTGCTTCACATCCAGTTCCTGGATGACTTCACTTTCGGTCCGTTCGCTACTGCATTCGGTTTCAATTGTTATCCTTTTCTCTTCCAGTTGCATCGGCTCTTCATCTATCAGTTTTTGGTCTTGGGATGCCAAAACCTCTTCAACATCATCTTTGTCAACTTCCACAAGCCAGACTCACTTTGTCCTTACTTCGTTCATCACGATCGAAACGCTTAATTATGCCTAGTTTTACGCTAAGTGTAACACCCTTACAAGCTCTTTCAGGCTTTTCCGATACCATAGAACTCATCTTGCTAACAGCTGCTCACAGGCACGTGTTTAAGCAATGCCAGCTAGAATGCAGTTCCGAATCCAGGGGAGAGCGGCTGCTCGGGGCACGCGCTGCCTTTTTTTCGTAACAGTGAAAACACCTTCTGTTAGCGAAAACAGGGAACAAATGTAGGTCCTTCATAATAGTGAGGTTTCGTAAAGCGAACGTTCGAAAAGTGGGGGGCACCTGTATTGAAGAAGGCCATTCATCCTGTCAAGTCTATGCTGATTTACTGACCAATCCAACACCCCTAATAGTTTTCCCAATAACTTATTCTCCTCATATACCTATCAATTCTTCCACTCTCCTACATATTCCTTTGCAGCAGGCAATCGACCTACCAACCTACACTCTTCGGGATGTGAGAGGAAACCGGAAGACCTTGCAGAAGCTCATGTGGCCACAGGGAGAAAGTGCAAGCTCTGCAGAGATGGCACTTGAAGCTGGATTTGAACCTGGAACTGAGAGAAAGCAGTCCTATTTCTTGTTACACCCTGTGATACCCTTCCTGCTACGGAAGGATCTGAGCTGTTCAGCCTGCACTTGGAGATGGATTTTGCAAGGAATAATATCACAGCTTTTAAATCCTTCCCCTCTAAATATGAATCCCAGTCTTTTGTTGGCATTATTTATAGAGGAAGTGAGAAGAGAAAGCAGAAACGTAATTACTTAAAATTGGTGTCAAAGGTAGATAGGACCGTAAAGAGAGATTTGACACATTGGCCTTCATAAATCAGAAGTTGGGATGTTATGTTGAAGTTGTATAAGAAATTAGTGAAGCCTAATTTGAATGTTGTGTGCAGTCCTGGTCATGTTCTTACAGGAAATATACCAGTAGTATTGAAAGAATGCAGAGAAAGTTTTTTAGGATGTTGCTGGGCCTTGAGAACCCGAGGTCGAACAGGTTCGGACTTTATTCGCTGGAGTGTAGGAGAATGAGGGGAGAGTTGATAGAGGTTCATGCTTGAGTGCTCAGTGGTGGGTGCTGATGCTTTTTGCTGGTGGGGCTGGGTTGTTGCCTTACTGCTGCTTGTGTATAGGGGGGATCTGGGGGGTCTTTGGGGTTCTAATCTTTAACTCATTCATTCCTTAGGACACTCCTCTGTTTTTGTGGATGTTTGCGAAGAAAAAGAATTTCAGGATGTATATTGTATACATTTCTCTGACATTCAGTGTACCTATTGAAAACTATTAAATTATGAGAGGATACATAGAGTAAGTGCAAACAGGCTTTTTCTACTGAGGTTGGGTAAGACTGGAACTAGAGACCACAGGTAAGAGTGAAAGGTGATATATTTCAGGAGGATCTTTTCACTCAGAGAGGGGTGAGAGTGTGGAACAAGCTGCCAGCAGAAGTGGAGGATGTTGGTTCATTTTCAACGTTTGTGAGAAATTCAGATAAGTACATGGATAGGAGTGATCTAGAAGTGGGATGATGGGACTCGTCAGAATAACAGTTCAACATGGACTAAATGGGCCAAAAGGCCAGATTCTATGCCGTGATGCTCTATGACTCCAACTCTCACGCTCTTCTCTCTTATCAATTACTTTGCTGCCCATTTAAGACACCTGGATTTGTGCCCTAGTCTCTAAATGAGAAAACATGTTACAGATAAAACCCTGGCAGATCCAAGAGGAACAAAAAAATCAGCTGGAAGAAGTCAGTGGGTTGAGCAGCATCTGTGAGTGGAGGGGAGGTGTATGCGTGAGGGCTGTGAGTGGAGGGGAGGTGTATGCGTGAGGACTGTGAGTGGAGGGGAGGGGTATGCATGAGGACAGTGAGTGGAGGGGAGGTGTATGCGTGAGGACAGTGAGTGGAGGGGAGGTGTATGCGTGAGGACTGTGAGTGGAGGGGAGGTGTATGCGTGAGGACTGTGAGTGGAGGGGAGGCGTATGCATGAGGACAGTGAGTGGAGGGGAAGTGTGTGCGTGAGGACAGTGAGTGGAGAGGAGGTGTAACCGGTATAGAGAGGAGGAGAGGAGAGGCAAGAAAGGACCCCAGGGGATGCCGGGGGGGGGGGGGTGGTGGTGTAAGATAATAAGCAGGTAGGGGAAGTGAACTTGGGTGGAGTTGGAAGACCATACAGCTGCGTGATTGATGGAGCCAGAGAGAGGAAAACAGGGGAAAAAATGGGAGCACAGTAGTGGGAGGAAGGGAATGTGAAGATAAGAGGCACGTGCTGGAAAGAGATAAGCAGGAACAAAAATTGTAATACATTGGGGCAGCAGGGTAGCGTATCAGTTAGCGTACACCACTACAGTGCCAGCAATCTGGATTTCATTCCCGCCGCTGTCTATAAGGAACTTGTACCTTTTCCCCAGTGACTGCTTAGGTTTCCTCTGGGTGCTCTGGATTCCTCCCATGTTCGAAAGACAAGCGCGGTAGTAGATCAATTGGCCACGTGGGTGTCATTTGGAGGCCCAGGCTTGAGGGGCCGGAATGGCGGGTTACAGCGCTGTAAATAAAAAATAAATTGAAACTTTCTGGAGTTGGATGGTGATAAGTGAATTGAGCAGGAACGGGAACTACTAGTGCTGAAGAGCGCAGTACCTCGACCCAGATGGGGTGGAGTTACAGGACCTGTGTGTGAAGGGGGTGGATGAACCTGGAATTGGCCCCTACACTTGAAAATGAGAGAACACGTCACCACTCAGCCCCAGTAGATCCAAGCGGCTTGTGTGGGTGAGGAGGATAAATTAGCCGGGCTGCTGATGTTGCATTGCCATTGGGTGAGCTCTGCTAGGAAGTGCATTCTTGGGAAAGAGGCCTTTTGGCCCCTGACGATGTGATGACTTTTAAACCTACTCTAAAACTAATCTGACCCTTCCCTCCTACAAAACCCTCTAGTTTTCTATTATCCACGTGCCTATCTAAGATTTTTTTAAATGCCCCTAATGTATTTGCCTCTACCACCACCCCTGGTTAGGGCGTTTCAAACAACTATCATGTCTGTGTGAAGAACTTACCTCTGACATCCCCCTATACTTTCCTCCAAATTTAAGAGCCACTTACAGAGTGTAAAATAGACACTTAACATGGATGAACTTTACATAGGCTTTTGTAAGAAGAAGAGAGAGATGATTTGCAGGGTGAGGAGTAGGGTTATGCACCAAAAATCAGTTCATACCGGAAATTAAGCTGTGATAACAAAGGTATTCTATGCTGGTTGTGTGTTCGCCAGTTCCTTATGTAGAGTCCTGAAGCATTTTAAGTAGAAAACCATTGGAGATGTTCATTAAGCCAGGTGGATTCATCATTTGAAATGCTGGAGTTTAATACAGCTGCACTTCACTAAAGAAGGCCCATCAGCCCATTGAACCTGTGCTGGGCTTTGAGAGAGCTGTTCAGTAAGGACTGATACTCCTACTGGCATTGCATGGAGTAGGCACGTTTCTCGAACGGCTCCGTTCTTTTTAAATTACTGAATCCAATCAGCTTTGAAAAACTTACTTTTGGAGTATTATAATGTCTCGTGCTAAAACTTCAAAAAAAGAAGAGCAACACACATCAAAATTGCTGGTGGACGCAGCAGGCCAAGCAGCATCTGTAGGAAGAGGTATAGTCGACGTTTCAGGCCGAGACCCTTCCCTCTTCCTTCAGTTAGTCCTGACGAAGGGTCTCGGCCTGAAACGTCAACTATACTTCTTCCTACAGATGCTGCCTGGCCTGCTGCTTTCACCAGCAACTTTGATGTGTGTTGCTTGAATTTCCAGCATCTGCAGAATTCCTGTTGTTTGCGTTTAAAAAAAAGAAGAGGATCCTTCTGTGACTATGGAAGATATTAGCGGAGCTAGTTCGGAAAGTTCAGAGCGAAACATCTGAACAACTTTCGGATGTATGTTTAAAAGTTACCACAGAGCTTAAACAAATGGAGATTCTGCTGCAGACTTTGCAAAAAATTTTACAGGAACATGCTACTCAGATTCAAGAACATAAAGATGCTTTAACCAGACTGGACACTAAGACGGATGAATTGGAAAAGCTCAGAGATAAACAATTGAAAATAGTTGAATCTTTAAGACAAAAGATTGTTGCTTTGGAGAATAGATCAAGAAGGAACAATATACAAATTCTGAGTCTTCCTGAGTTGGTCGAAGGCAAGCAATCTGCAGAATTTTTTGCAAATCTGTTGGCTCGTTTGTTTTCTGATATTTTGGATACTCCACCAAGAATAAACTGGGCACACAGAATTCCAGTGCTTAGACCCGCTTCTCAACAAAAACCTCGACCTGTGATAAATGCTTTTCATGACTTCCAAACTAAGGTTTCTATAATTCACCAATCTTGTCGGTTAGGTATGATTAACTTTGAAGATTATAAGATAAGGCTGGTCGAAGATTATTCGCCTGAGGTGTTAAACAAACAATTTAAGTATAAAAAGGTTATGGCAGAGTTATACACCAAAGGCTATAAACCTTCACTAAATTACCCCACTCGCCTCTGGATCATTTTGGAAAACGGATCTCCTAAGTGGTTTCGCTCAATTGAGAAAGTGCACGATTTTCTTCAGGCCAAATCAAGTCCAGAAGACTAATTGTTTATTACTGTATCATATAAGTTATGCTTCCTTAGCTTGACCGATTCTTTGTTGTCGGATGTTTGCAATCTAATGGTTTAGTATGTCTTTTTTTTTGAACAATTCTCTCTTCTATTCTTGTATACTCTTATAATTAGTTTCTGTTCTTATCGTATTTTCTTTGCTGAATTAATCTTTTTTCAACATAATGTTTTGAACTCTTCTTTAGCTCTTTGGAATAATATTTAGTCTATCAACTCCAGAAGTTTAAATGTTTATTTCTGTTTTAGATAACCTCTGGCCACTATTGCATCTGGGAGATCGTTTGTGTCTTCCCTAGTGAAGACAGATCTGAAGTACCTGTTCAACTCATCTGCCATTTCCTTGTTCCCCATAATAATTTCACTCTTTCTGTCTTTGAGGGCCCAACTTTGGTCTTAACTAATTTTTTCTTCTTCACATACCTAAAGAAGCTTTTACTATCCTCCTTTATATTCTTGGCTAGCTTACCTTCGTACCTCATCTTTTCTCCCCGTATTGTCTTTTTAGTTATCTTCTGTTGCTCCTTAAAAGTCTCCCAATCCTCTGGCTTCCCATTCATCCTTGCTATGTTATACTTCCTCTCTTTGATTTTTGTACTGTCCTTGACTTCCCTTGTCATCCACGGTCGCCCCTTACTCCCCTTAGAATCTTTCTTCCTCTTTGGAATGAACTGATCCTGCACCTTCTGTATTATTCCCAGAAATACTGCCATTGTTATTCCACTGTCATCCCTGCTGGGGTATCTTTCCAGTCAACTCTGGCCAGCTCCTCCCTCATGGGTCCATAGTCCCCTTTGTTCAACTGTAATACTGACACTTCCGATTTTCCCTTCTCCCTCCCAAATTGTAGATTAAAACTTATCATATTATGGTTACTACCTCCTACTAATTCCTTTACCTCAAGTTCCTTTGTCAAATCTGGCTCATTACACAACACTAAATCCAGAATTGCCTTCTCCCTGGTAGGCTGTAATACAAACTGCTCTAAGAATCCAACTCTGAGGCTCTCCACAAACTCCCTATCTTGGGGTCCAGTACCAACCTGATTTTCCCAGTCTACCCACATGTTGAAATCCCCCATAACAACCATAGAATTACCTTTGCGACATGCCAATCTTAACTCTTGATTTAACTTGCACGCTATATCCAGGCTACTGTTTGGGGGCCTGAAGATAACTCCCATTAGGGTCTTTTTGCCCTTTCAGTTTCTCAGTTCTATCCATACTGACTCTACATCTCCTGTTTCTATGTCCCCCCTCGCAAGTAACTGAATTTCATTCCTCACAAACAGAGCCACCCCACCCCCTCTGCCAACCTGTCTGTCCTCTCAATAGGATGTATATCCCTGAATATTCATTTCCCAGCCCTGGTCCTCTTGCAGCCATGTCTCTGTTATTCCCACAACATCATACTTGCTGATTTCCAACTGAGCCTCAAGCTCATCCACTTTATTTCTTATACTCCATGCATTCATATATAATATTTTTAATCCATTTAAAGTAATACTTTTACTCCCCTCACCTTTCACATCGATTCCTATTGCACTTGGCCATACTCTCTGATCCCTTCCTGAGCTTTCTGCCCCGTTAATTCTGTTGTCTTTCTTATTCTCTCTTTCCCTTTCACTCCATCCTTATATTTCCAGTTCCTCCCCTCCCCCCACTACTTAGTTTAAACACACCCGTGTTGCAGTGGCAAACCTGCCTGCCAGAACGCTGGTCCCCCGTCTGTTAAGATGCAACCTGTCCCTTCTGTACAATTCATCCTTACCCCAAAACAGATCCCAGTGGTCCAAGAATCTAAATCCTAGCCTCCCGCACCAGCTCCTCAGCCACACATTCAGATCCCCTATCTCTCTGTTTCTGTCCTCTCCAGCACAAGGAACTGGAAGGAAACTGGAGATAACCACCTTGGAGGTCTTGCTTTTCAGCCTTTTTCCGAGATCTCTGAAGTCACGCTGCAGAATTTCTTTCCTCAACCTCACGACGTCATTTGTGCTGACATGCACCACCACTTCCAGCTGTTCACCTTCACCCTTGAAGATGCCCTGCAATCGGTCTGTGACGTCCTGGATCCTGGCACCAGGGAGGCAGCACACCATCCTTAAATCCCACCTGTTGCTGCAGAAACCCCTTTCTGTACCTCTCACTATGGAGTCCCCTACTACCACGACTCTGCCTGATGTCCATCTCCTCGGCTTTGCTTCAGCGTCAATTATTGACTCGCAGACCAGACCGCCTCTCAGACTGGCAATGTCTTCTGTCCTGACAGCTTCCAAGAGGGTGAACCTGTTTTCAAGAGGTATATCCCCCGGGGTCTCCTGTACTCCAAGCATCCATCCCTTCCTCATCGTCGCCCCCCCACCTCTCTTCCGATCTTTGGTGTAACGATCTCGCTGCAGGTCCTGTCCGGAAAAATCGCTGTTTCCTGGATGAACCTGAGGTCATCCAGTTGCCTCTCCAGTGCCTCAACACGGTCCTTCAGAAGCTGAACCTGGACACGTTTTCCACATTTGTAGTAGCCAGAGGTACCATCAGTGCCCCTGACCTCCCACATCATGCAAGCAGCACACTGAATCACTTGACCTGCCATTTCTTCACCACTTCTCACCCTCTCCAACCGGGGCGTAGTCTCCTCCCTCAGCCTCCTCGCTGAAGACTCTCGAGACAAAGACTCGCACTTTTCTCACAAGGCACTTCCCTTGACAAGGCCGCTCCCTGACAGTCTACTCCCCTAGAGCAAACCTTGATTATATTGGCTGATATTTTGACTAATTCATTTCACTTGTCGCACCTTGGCCGACCTCGAACGTTTGTGTTGCAGGCTGGTCCCGATTGATTTTTAAATCAACGGCTCCTTCTCAGCCAATCCCCTCACTCACTCCTTCACTTGTCTCACCTTGGCCGACCTCGAAAGTTTGTTAGACTTAACTTCAGTACGTTTTCTTTGTAATTATTTTTTGCAAACATTATGTTTTGATTTTTTTAGTTCTTTTGAAGGTTATTTAGTCTAGGATGGAATTCATTCTGTACTCATCTTTTCTTCTCTTGGAGCTTTGCCCGTAAGATGTTGGGGGACGGATTTATCAGTAGATTAACTTTCGCCCTTGCTTGGGTGATTTTTCTCCTTGGGAGGGGAGTGGGTGGGAGTGGGCTGTTTTTTTTTCTTTTTCTTTTTTATCAGCTGTTTGGTTATCCCTGCCTCATCTATTGCTTGGTCAAGTATTTTGAATTTTAAGGTTTGGAATTTTGGTATATTCCAGTGGTTTGTATGATTAACCTCTGTTTTAAACATAATCAAATGGTATATGATATTAATTTTCTTATTTTAAATGTGAAAGGTTTAAACCACCCTGTGAAATGCAATAAGATTTTTACCTATATTAATAAATTGAATGCCTCAATTATTTTTTTACAAGAGACACATGTTTGCAGATCTGACTGTGGGTGTTTGTTTAAATGTTGGAATGGTCTAGCTTTTCATTCTTCCTTTCAAACCAAGGCCACAGGTGCTTCGATTTTGATTGACAGTTCAGTTGCTTTTGTTCAACATGATGTAATGTCTGACCCCAGTGGGTGGTTCGTTATAGTCTCAGGGAAAGTAGATAACAAACGAATGATTCTTGCTAATCTCTATGCTCTGAATATAGATGATCCTAGCTTTTTTGAACATTTTTCTCCCTTTTTACCAGACTTAAATTTGTACCCTTTAATCTTGGGAGGGGATTTTAATTGTTGTCTTGACCCTGTTTTAGATTGTTCATCTTCGAAATGATTGAATATTAGTAGATCTGCCTCCTATATCCAATCTTTTCTAATGAAATGTGACATTATTGATGTTTGGTGTTTTTTACACCCAACAAGTAGAGAATATTCCTTTTTTTCTCATGTTCATCATACCTATTCCAGGATTGATTTTTTTTTGTCGATAGTCATTTGATACCCTCTGTTCGATCCTGTGATTATAAAGAAATTGCTGTTTCAGATCATGCCCCTGTTTTTTTATTTTTAAAGCTCCCGGGTGTTTCTCGATCAAACAGATTTTGGCGTTTTAATCCAATTCTACTACCGGATAAGGCTTTTTTACAATTTTTAGAGAGTCAAATTACTTTTTTCCTTGAAGGGAATATGCTGGATGGCACTTCTAGCCTTATTATTTGGGATGCTTTCAAAGCTTATATTAGAGGCCAAATTATTTCCTATACAGCAAGTATTAAGAAAAAAGCAGAGAACTGATTTAGCCAATCAGCTGAAACATTTAGATAAAAAATATGCTTCTGATCCAGATCCCATTTTGTATAAAAGACGTGTGGAAGTTAAAGCTAAATATGATCTGTTCTTAACTTACCCTGTTGAAACTCAACTTTTAAAAGATAAAAGTCAATTTTACGTTCATGGTGATAAAACGGGCAAACATTTGGCTAATCAACTTAAAACTTTAACAGTTAAATGTCAACTTAAGGAAATCTCCAAAGGGAATGGTGATAATATTTCTGATCAATTAGAAATAAATGATATTTTTAGAGAACTTTACTCTAAAATTCCCCTAAAGTTCAGATTCCCCTGAAGTCAATTTTGCTATGAATAATTTTCTAGATCGTTTAAACATTCCCTCACTTTCTGAGGTTAATCGAAAATGGTTAGATCAACCTTTTTCTTCTGAGGAAATTGCCTGGGTTGTCCATTCTCTGAGTTCGGGGAAGGCTCCCAGTCCTGATGGATTTTCTGGAGAGTTCTACAAGGCTTTTGCTCCTTTGCTTATTCCTCACTTACTTTCTGTTCTTTCTGACTCTTTTAAATTAGTTAGGTTGCCACGATCTTTTTATGATGCTTCTGTTGCACTTTTTCTCAAAAAGAATAAAGATCTAACTGATTGCTCTTCCTACAGACCTATTTCTTTAATTAATGTTGATGCTAAAATTTTATCTAAACTTTTGGCTCATAGGATGGAAAACATTCTGCCTTTTATTATCTCTGATGACCAGACCGGATTTATTAAAAATCATTTTTCTCATTTTAACATTTGTCATTTACTCAATGTTATTTATTCTCCCTCTAAAGAAACTTTGGAATGCGTGCGTGATTTCTTTGGAAGCTGAGAAAGCCTTTGACCAGGTTGAATGGAATTATTTATTTAAAATATTAGAAAAATTTAAATTTGGCTCCAATTTTATTCAATGGATTAAATTACTTTATTCATCTCTCACTGCACAGGTTCTTACTAACTCTCAGAGTTCTAAACCATTTAATCTCCAATGTGGAACCAGACAAGGATGTCCTTTGAGTCCTTTGCTTTTTGATTTGGCTTTAGAGCCTTTAGCCATCACATTTAGTGAATCCATTGACATCTCGGGTACTTTAAGGAGGGGTATCACTCATAAGGAGTCACTTTATGCTGATGACCTTTTGTTCTACATTTCTAATGTGGAGTCCTCTTTACTCTCAATACTCGCTTTACTTTCTGAATTCAGTCAGTTCTCAGGATATAAACCTAATCTTCATAAGAGTGAACTTTTTCCTTTGAATAATTTGGTATCAGTCAACTCTGACCTTTCTTTTAAAATTGTAAGAAATCAATTTACGTATTTGGGTATAACAATTACTAATAATTATAAATTTCTTTTTAAAGTAAACTTAATCACTCTTTTGGAATGTGTTAAGAAGGTACTATCAAATTGGTCTCCCCTTTCTTTACTGCTGATTGGACATATTAATTCTATTAAAATGAATATTTTGCCTAAATTTTTATACTTATTTCAAGCCCTAACTGTCTTTATTCCTAAATCCTTTTTTGACTCTTTAGATTTGATTATATCTTCTTACTTACGGAAGAATAAACCCCCCCGATTAAACAAAATTCATCTTCAGAAAGCTAAAAAAATGGGAGTTTAGCCCTACCCAATTTTAGGTTTTACTACTGGGCAGTCAACATACGCTACCTTACGTTTTGGATATACTACATTAATCGTGAAGACTGTCCGGTTTGGGTTTCTTCAGAAGTTAATTCTGTTAATACATTTTCTATTATTTCTCTTCTTGGTTGTTGAATTCCTCCATCCTTAAGTAATTTAACTAATGGTTTTGTAGTTAAACATTCTTTGAGGATTTAGTTACAATTTAGAAAATTCTTGGGTTATTTGGTTTTTCACTCGCTAGTCCCATTTTTTCTAATTATTTTTTTAAATCTTCTTTGACTGATGTAGTTTTTAAACAGTGGAATAGACTAGATATTAAATGTTTTCAGGATATGTTTGTTGGAGATAGTCTTTCCTCATTTGATCAACTATCTATTAAATATAATCTTTGTAAAGCTCACTTTTTTAGATATTTACAAATTAGAGACTTCTTGTGTTCTCAACTTTATACATTTCCTAAATGTCCAGATAAGAATTTAATTGATACAATTTTTACTTTGAAACCTTTTCATAATGGATCTATATCTAATATTTTTAGTATGTTGTTGGTATTGAGAAACATTCCATTAGACAAAATTAAAAACCTCTGGGAACATGACCTACAGATTTCAATTGATGAGGATACTTGGAATGCAATTTTTAAACTTGTTCACACCTCTTCGTTATGTGTGCGTCACTCTCTTTTACGACTTAAAGTGGTTCATAGAGCCTATATGACTAAAGATAAGCTCTCTCGTTTTACTCAGATTTTTCTCCATACGGTAATAGGTGTAATGTCAAAGAGGCCTCTCTAATGCATATGTTTTGGTCCTGTCCACGGCTTGATAAATTTGGGAAAGAAGTATTTCAAACTTTCTCGGAGCTTTTTAAAGTAAACTTTAAACCCAACCCTCTAACTGCCTTGTTTGACATTGTTGGAGGAAATGATTTTACTCTTAAACTGAATGATTTGCATATTTTGGCTTTTTTTTCTCGTTTAGCCCGAAGAGTTTTGTTGCTGAAATGGAAAGATGCCGCTCCGCCTGCTCATGCCCATTGGTTGATTGATGTTATGTCATGTTTAAATCTAGAGAAGAGTAGGTGTTCTATTTCTATACCTAGACAAGATTTCTTCACATTATGGGGACCTTTTTGGAACTACTTTCACAATTTTTGATTTGGTCAGCAATGATGATGGCTATTATATGTTCGAATTTACAACTATCTGTCAGAGATTTTTTTTCTTTTGACCAAACAGCACTTTTTTTCTGTTTCTTTTCTATTTTGTTATGGGGTTTTGATTTTGCTTTAGATTAGAATAAAATATACCTTTTCAATATTATGGTTAATACATAGTTATGGGGAAATTCAATCTTGTTTCTGTTTCTGTAATACCATAATGTATTTTGTATTCGTCTATGCAAGTAATTAATAAAAATATTGAAAAAGAAAAGTAAGGATTGATCACTACTCTGTCCCTGTAGCCCTGCAGATATTTTGGACTGAAGGACGAAGTAATGAAAGAGCCTGAGTTGGCCAATCTCTGTGACTCCAATGGGGAAGTCGTAGGCCCTCTGCCTGTGAGTCAGAACTAAGGTATAAGATACAAGAGCAGAAATAGACCATTTGGCCCATCTAGTCTGCTCTGCTATTTCATCATGGTTGATCCATTTTTCCTCTCAGTCCCAATCTCCTGCCTTCCCCCAGTATTTCTTCATGCCCGAACCAATCAAGCATCTATCAGCCTCCATCTTAGATAAACATAAAGACTCGGCCTCCACAGCTGCTTGTGGCAATGAATTCCACACATTCAGCACTCTCTGGCTAAAGAAATTCCTCCTCAAATCTCCATTCTAAAAGGATGCCTCTATTCTGAGGCTGTGTCCTCTAGTCTTAGACCCTCCCACCATAGGAAACATCTCTGCACATCCACTCAATTAGGCCTTTCACCATTCAATAGGTTTCTGTCAGGCCACCCCTCCTGTCCTAAATTTCAGCGAATACTGGCCCAGACCTATCAAACAGTCTTCATATGACAGGCCGTTCAATGATTTTCCTGAACCTCCTTTGAACCTTCTCAAGTTTTAGCACATCCTTTCTAAGATGAGGGGACCAAAACTGCTCACAATGCTCCAAGTGAGGCCTTTTTCAGAACCCTGGAATGTACGTCATCTGGTCTAGTTCACTTATCTACCTTAAGACCTTTCAGTTTCCCAAGAACCCTCTCCCTAGTAAGGGTAAATCCACACACTTCATGACCCCTGACACCTGGAACTTTCACCATACTGCCAGTGTCTTCCACAGTGAAGATTGATGCAAAATACTTATTCAGTTCATCCACCATTTCTTAGTTACCCTTTACTACTCTCTCACCTCTTTAATATTATTAGCTAGCTTACTTTCATTTACCTTTTTAATGACTTTTTCAGTTACCTTCTGTCGATTTTTAAAAGCTTCCCAATTGTCTAACCTCACACTAATTATTGCTCCATTATTTGACCTCTCCCTGGCTTTTATGTTGGGTTTGACTTCTCTTGTCAGCCACGGTTGTGTCATCTTTCCTTTAGAATATGTCTTCCTCTTTGGGGTGTATATATCCTGTGCCTTCCAAATTGCTTCCAGAAATTCCAGCTATTGCTGCTCTGCTGTCATCCCTGCCAGTGTTCTTTTCCAATCAATTCTAGCCAATTCCTCTCTTATATCTCTCTAATTTCCTTTGCTCCACTGTAAATCTGATACACCTGACTTTTTCTTCTCCTTCTCAAATTTGAGGCTGAATTTGATCATATTACAATCACTTTCTCCTTAGGGTTCTTTTACCTTAAGCTTCCTAATTAATTCCGGCTCATTCCACAACACCCAATCCAGGATAGCTGATCAACCACAAGCTGCTCTAAAAAGCCATCACTTAGGCATTTTAGAAATTCCCCTCCTGTAATCCAGCACCAACCTGATTTTCCCAATCTAACTGCATATTGAAATCCCCTATGACTATTGTAACATTGTCCTTTTGGCAACCATTTTCCAACCCATTGGAATTTGAGACTAGATCATCATTACGGTTTAGGGGTCTGTATACAACTCTAATCAGGGTCATTTTACCTTTGCAGTTCCTTAGCTCTATTCACAATTATTCGATATCTTCCGACCCCATGTCGCCTCTTTCTCATGATTGGATTTAATTTCTTACTAACTGACCATTTGATTTCATTTTTTACCCTCTGCCTTCCTGCCGGTCCTTTCGATACAATGTGTATCCTTGGACACTATGCTCCCAGCTATAATCTTTTCTCAGCCATGATTCAGCGATGCCTACAACATCATGCCTGCCAACCTGTAACAGTGCTACAAGTTCCTCAACCTTATTCCGTATACTGTGGACATTCAGTCCTGTATTCACCCTTTTCGATTTTGTCTGCCTTTTACGTTGCAACCCATCCCATTGACTGCAATTTTGCCCTATCAACAGCCTCTACTTGCTCGGAGTCTCACTGGACATTGCTTGTGTTTGTTAACCAACTACCACATCCTCAGCACTATCACTCTGGTTCCCATCCCTCTGCCAAATTAGTTTAAACACTCCCCAACAACTCTTACCAAACAGCCTACAAGGATACTGGACCCCCCCCCCCCCAAGATTCAGGTGTAAACTATCCCTTTCGTACAGGTCGTACCTTCCCAGAAGAGATCCCAATGATGCATAAATCTCAACCCTTGCCCTGTGCATTAGTTCCTTGGCCACACATTCACCTGCCAAATCGTTCTATTCTTACGCTCAAAGGCGGGCGTCTTGAATGCATTCCAGATCTGATTGTTCTTTTTTGTTGCTACATTTGGATGATTTTTGAACTGGGGCAGACTGCAGATAAAAACACTGAGATGAACTGAACTAAAATGTGCCTTTTGATTTCATGCTTTATAATCTGTGTTTCTGCTTGTTTTTTTTTGTTGCCATTTATGCAATTTTTTGGGTGTGCGGTGAGGGTGGTTTGCTGTTTGATATCTTCCTTTGAACAGTTTTGTTCCATGCTTCTTCTTTGTTTCAAGACTGTCTGTGGGGAAGATGATTTCAGGGTTGTACACTGTATACATACCTTGATATTAAATGTACTTTGAATCTTTGAATTAAATGATCAGGAAGTAATTTTACACTCGTTTTTTACTTCTGTACTATATATTGGGAATGTCATTCACAGAGAAAAATGCAAATTAGTGAATGATGGCAAGCACAGCAAAGACAAAGAGCGGCTTCTTTAGCGAAGGGACAGATGGTCAGAGTTTATGTAACCAGAACTTTCAAAAGACATTTGATAGAATACAGCTGTAATACACATTTAACAGAATTGAAGTGTGTGGGATTAAAGGGTTAACGATCAACTTTATTTGCCACGTACAGTACATTCTCATTTATTAGGAATTTGCTGTGGTGTGTTGGCATGACACGCAACAAGAAAATAACATTCATCAATTATAAAGAATTATATAAAAGTAATGTTGGAGGTTAAAGTTCTTGTATAAAATAAAATTTGCATAAGTACATAAATACTAGCATTTACTTACAAAGTAAACAACATTATAAAAAGTGGTTTAAAGTGTTTACACTGCAGTGGAGTGACTGAGTTAATAGGTAGAGGGGACTGGGGGAGTCTAACTAGTATGTTTGATCAGATTTGGGAGCTTTTGGAAATAAAACAGTTGCCGTGTGGGTAGCGTCCACAATGGTTTCCTGCTCGCTTCTTTGTCCTAGACACATACAAGCCCCGTAGTGATGGTAGACTCCAGCCAGTGACCTTTTCTGCCGGCCCAGACATTCTCTGTAGCTTTCAGGTACTGTGAGAGGATGCTGCACGAAACCAGATGGTAAAGACTGTAAAGGGATAATGACAGTGGAAATACATGACTCATGTCCATAGATACTGCCAGAAATGCAACAGGCAGCAAAGCAGAAGCAGTGTGCAGCTGTTTCTCAGACTGAAGGCAAGAGTAGAGTGGTGTTGAGGCAAGTATGACAACAAGCAGAGCTTAATGCCAACATTTGGAAATGACACACCACTTTAGGAGTAAAGAGGAGGATTGTTTCTGATTAACACAAGACATGAGTTGGTTCAATTGGTAAACCCATTCTGGTTGGAAGTTAACACAAAGTAATTGGGGATTCAATTTCAGTCCTGATGCAGGATTTTCAACCCAAACCATCAACCATTCCTTCTCTCTTCCACCCCCCCACCCCACTATACGGATGCTGCTCAACCTGTTGAGTTTCTCCAGCGTATTAGTAGTTGCATAAATTCATCAGGAGTGCTTTGTAAATAAACATGGACCACTCTGCAAGACTTCTATGAAAAGAAATCTAGGCACAAGAGATTCTGCAGATGCTGGAAATCTGGAGAAACACACACAAAATTCTGGAGGAACTCAAAAGGTGACAAAGTATCTATGGAGTGATGAACAGTGGACATTTCAGGCCACGAACCTTCATCAAGATGGAAAAGTAAGGGGGAAGAGGTCAAGGTTGGCGGGGGGTGGAAGAGCACAAGCTGGCAGGTGAGAGGGAGAAGTTAGGAAGGTGGTTAAATGGAATGATGTGAGAAGTTGGGAGGTGATAGGTGGAAGAGGAAAAGGGCTAAAGAAGAACAAATCTGATAGAGGAGGACAGTAGATCATGGAAAAATCTAGGACAATGAGTTAATTTGAATACCAGGCTTGTGGGACTTCAATAAGATGGCAAGACCTAGGAAGATGGATTATTCATCTACAGGATGAGCTGGTTAAGTGTGAATTTAATCAGAATCATAACGAATTAAGAAAGAGCAAATTAAGAAAAAATATTGCTAGTTATTTCTGATGAGTAAAAATAGGACCCAGAAATCATGTGAAAAGTTGTTGGAAATAGGAAATAAAGACAGAAATGGCTGGAAACAATCAGCTGGTCAGGCAGCATCTGTGGAGAGAGAAGCAAATTTGATTTAAGTGCTTTAGTTTGGAACATTGACTCTGTTTTTCTTTCCACAGATGTTGCCTGACCTACAGAATGAAGGCACTTGTCTAAGAATCCAGGGTGACGAGACAGGAATATTTGTGGGTTGCTGTGATTTAGAATACTTTGCATGATAGGGTTGTGGTAGTAGATTCAATAGGGACTTTAAAGAGAAAAGTTGACTAAGGAATGAGAACAGAACCATTTAGTTCTTCTGAGAGCTAGCTCGCGCACTGAGGGTTGATGGCCTCTGTTTATCCCACACTCTGCTTTCCACAGGAATCACTCTCTGCAGGATTCCCTTGTTGTACTGTGGGACCATGGCTTATTCTGCTTGTCGAAAGTCGCTTCTGTCGTTAGTGGTTGGTGAACATTACGCTTGTTCACTCATCCCTCCCACTGATCTCCCTCCTGGCACATACCCCTACAAGCTCCTCCTTCACCACCATTCAGGGCCCCAAACAGTCCTTTCAGGTGAGGTGACACATCTTCTGTGAGTCTGTTGCTGTCAGTTACTGTATCCAGTGCTTCTGATATGGCCTCCTCTACATCGGTGAGACCCGACATAAACTGAGGGATTGCTTCATTGAGCACCTTCACCCCATCCGCCACAAGAAGTGAGTTTTCCCAGAGACTGCCCATTTTAATTCTACATCCCGTTCCCATTTTCACATATTGGTCCATGGCCTCCCATACTGCCATGATGAGGCCTCTCTCTGTTTGAGGAGCAACACCTCATATTCCATCTGTGTAGCCCCCAGCCTGACAGCACATAAACATTGATCTCTCCAACTTCTGGTAACTTACTTCTTCCCCCTTCCATCTTTTCTTCATTCCCCATTCTGGCTTCCCTCTTACCCCTTCTCTTTTCCTCATCTACCCATCATCTCCCTCTGATTTCCCTCCTCCTTCCAATTCTCCCATGGTTCACTCTCCTCTCCTATCAGATTGCCTGTTTGCCTATCACCTTCCATCTTTTCTACCTATCCCCTCCCTCACTCCCTCTGGATGGACTACCCACCACTCTCTCTGCACCAATCCCAGCTACACTATCAAGATTGCAGACGAGTGGGGTGATGTTGTAGTCTGGCAGGCTGATCTCTATCTTCTTAAGACCAGAGAGCAACTCTCAGACACCTCCTCTTATTTACCCCTTCACTGGTGAGACCCAGATTGGGGGGCTGCTTTTTTGAGCACATTCGCTGTGAAAGATAGGATTTCCCAATGGCCACACATTTTAATTCAACTTCCCATTCCCATTCCGACATATCGGTCCAAGGCCACACTGGAGTATAACCATCAGAAACCTCATATTCTGATGGTTGTTCTCCAGCCGCATGGCATGAACATCAACTTCTCTAACTTCCTGTAATTTCTTTCTCCTCCCCCACCTTTTTTTTCTGTTCTCCACTCTGGTTCCCTTCTCACCCCTTCCATTCTCATCACCTGCCCATCACCTCCCTCTAGTGTCCCTCCTCTTTCCTTTTCTTCCATGGTCCACTGTCCTCTCCTAGTAGAATCTTACTTCTTCAGCCCTTTATATCCTCTCAGCTCCTCACTTCATCACACCACGCCAACCACTCACCTTCCTGCACACCTGGTTTCACCTATCACCTGCCAGCTTGTGTTCTTTCTCCTGATTAACCTTCCCTATTCTGGCTTCTTTCCAGTCCTGATGAAGAGTCCCAGCCTAAATTGTGGACTGCTTGTTTCCCTCCATAGACGGTGCCTGTCCTGCAGAATTTCTTCTGCACTTTGCGTGTTCCCCTGGATTTCTGTTCCATTCAAAATCCTATTTTCAGATTACTTCCATAAGCAAACGTATGAAGAAGGTAAACTCAATATGACAAGGTCTCTTTCAAACAAAACTTCAGTATGATGGAACACTCCATGTCACTTCCCGCCAAATGAAAGCACGGATAAACGCTGATAATGCGGTCAAACAATATTCTTCAAGGCCACATGGCATTTAGATTCCCTCTCCCTCTGCCCCTTTCCTTCTCTCCCTCCCTCCCTCTCTCTCCATCTCTTCATCTCTCTCTTTACCTTTCTCTTTCCATCTCTCTCTCTCTCTCTCACTCTCTCTCTCTCTCTCTCACACACACACACACACACACATACACACATCCTCCCCCCGGCACCCCCAGCTGGAGCCTTAATGCTGTTTTTTCTGCCTTGCTAACCCAAACAGATTGGTTGGTATCAGGGTCAGCTTGACAGAGACTGGTTTAAAGGTTTTAGAATCTTGTTCCTCACAGAGAGGTGAAGTTCAGCACTTTATAAGCAAGGTTGCCTTTGCAACGAGGGGGGAGAATGCGTTGGACCTTGTTTACACAAACATTTCCGACGCGTACCGGGCGGAGCCCCGCCCCCACCTCGGTTACTCAGACCACATCTCTGTTATGCTAATCCCAGCATACAGACCGCTGGTCAGATGCTCCAGACCAGTTCAGAAGCAGGTGAAAAGCTGGACAGCAGGAGCCATCTCTGCTCTTCAAGACTGCTTTGAGCACATGTTCAGGGAGGCTGCAACCGATGGCCACTCTACCAACTTAGAGGAGTACATGGCATCAGTGACTAGCTACGTCAGCAAGTGCATCGATGACCTCACTGTGGCCAAGACCATCACTACACGCGCTAACCAGAAGCGATGGCTGATCGCGGAGGTGCATGCGCTGCTGAGGACCCATGACTCCGCCTTTGGAGCAGGTGACAAGGCAGCCCTAACAACAGCAAGGGCCAAACTGTTCCAGGCCATCAGAGAGGCAAAGCATGCACACGCCCAGCGAATCCACAGCCACTTCCAGGACAGCAGCGACACGCGGCGCATGTGGAAGGGCATTCAGGCCATCACCAATTACAAGACGCCACCTGCCTGTGCCGGTGATGTCTTCCTCCCAGATGCGTTGAACAACTTCTACGCTCGTTTTGAGGCAGAAAATGACGTGGCGACAAGGAGGACCACCCCTCCTCCACATGACCAGGAGCTGTGTCTTACCGTGGCCGATGTGAGGAGAACCCTGTGCAGGGTCAACCCATGGAAGGCTGCTGGACCAGACAATATTCCTGGCAGTGTGCTTAGAGGATGTGCAGACCAGCTAGCAGAGATTCTCACTGACATCTTCAACATCTCCCTGAGCAGCGCCATCGTTCCTACGTGCTTCAAGGCTGCCACCATTGTCCCCGTGCCGAAGAAGTCTCCAGTGTCCTGCCTCAACAACTACCGTCCCGTCGCACTCACATCCATCATCATGAAGTGTTTCGACAGACTCATCATGAGGCACATCAAGACCCTGCTGCCCCCCTCACTGGACCCCCTGCAGTTTGCGTACCGTCCCAACCGCTTAACAGACAACGCCATTGCCATCACCCTCCACCTGGCCCTAACCCACCTGGACAAAAAAGACAGGTACGTTCGAATGCTGTTCATAGACTTCAGTTCAGCATTCAACACAATCATTCCTCAGAAACTGACTGGAAAGCTGAGCCTACTGGGCCTGAACACCTCCCTCTGTAACTGGATCCTAGACTTCCTGACTGGGAGACCTCAGTCAGTCCGAATCGGAAACAGCATCTCCAACACCATCTCACTGAGCACGGGGGCCCCCCAGGGCTGTGTGCTCAGTCCACTGCTGTTTACTCTGCTGACCCACGACTGTGTGGCAACACACAGCTCGAACCACATCATCAAGTTCGCTGATGACACGACTGTGGTGGGTCTCATCAGCAAGAACGATGAGTCAGCATACAGAGAGGAGGTGCAGTGGCTGATGGACTGGTGCAGAGCCAGCAACCTGTCTCTGAATGTGAACAAAACAAAAGAGATGGTTGTTGATTTCAGGAGGACACGGAGCGACCACTCTCCGCTGAACATCGACGACTTCTCCGTAGCGATCTTTAGGAGCACCAAATTTCTTGGTGTTCACCTAGCAGAGAATCACACCTGGTCCCTCAACACCAGCTCCATAGCCAAGAAAGCCCAGCAGCGTCTCTACTTTCTGAAAAGGCTGAGAAAAGTCCATCTCCTACCCCCCATCCTCAGCACATTCTACAGAGGTTGTATTGAGAGCATCCTGAGCAGCTGCATCACTGCCTGGTTCAGAAATTGCACCATCTCAGATCGGAAGACCCTGCAGCAGATAGTGAGATCAGCTGAAGGGAACATCGGGGTCTCTCTTCCCACTATTACAGACATTTACACCACACGCTGCATCCGCAAAGCTAACAGCATTATGAAGGACCCCACGTACCCCTCATACAAACTCTTCTCCCTCCCGCCACCTGGCAAAAGGTACCGAAGCATTCGCGCTCTCATGACCAGACTATGTAACAGTTTCTTCCCCCAAACTATCAGACTCCTCAATACCCAGAGTCTAGTCTGACACCATCCTACACACACACACACACACCCACACACACCCACACACACCCACACACACTCAACTGAACACCACTCCACTCCCTTTGCAATTTTTGCTCATTTCTTTCTCCATTCCTGCTAAAACATTGTTTACATTGTTTGCATTTACATTGACATCATTTATTATTATATTGTAATTTGGCCATTACTGTGCCTATTGTCTTGTTTATTACTTTTTGTACTGTCTTGCACTGTTTTGTGCACTTTATGTAGTCCTGTGTATGTCTGAAGTCTAATGTAGTTTTGTGATGCCATCTCTCTGGCCCTACATTTCTCCTTAGAACACCTGGAGAATAAAGACGCATATGTAAGGCTCCTTTTCATTGACTACAGCTCTGCCTTTAATATCATCATTCCAAATAAACTGATTCTTAAGCTCCGGAACCTGGGCCTTAGCACTGAGATCTGCAGCTGGATCTTCAACTTCCTCACAGACAGGACCCAGGCTGTAAAAATAGGGGACAAGCTCTCCTCTACAATCACTCTGAGCACCGGTGCCCCACAAGGCTGTGTACTCAGCCCCCTGCTGTACTCACTGTACACCCATGATTGTGTAGCCAAGTTTCCATCAAACTCAATATATAACTATATAAACATATAACCATATAACAATTACAGCATGGAAACAGGCCATCTCGGCCTTTCTAGTCCGTGCTGAACTCTTACTCTCACCTAGTCCCACTGACCTGCACTCAGCCCATAACCCGCCATTCCATTCCTATCCATATAGCTGTCCAATTTAACTTTAAACAACAACATCGAACCTGCCTCAACCACTTCTGCTGGAAGCTCGTTCCACACAGCTATCACTCTCTGAGTAAAGAAGTTCCCCCTCATGTTACCCCTAAACTTTTGCCCTTTAACTCTCAACTCATGTCCTCTTGTTTGAATCTCCCCTACTTTCAATGGAAAACGCCTATCCACGTCAACTCTATCTATCCCCCCCATAACTTTGAATACCTCTATCAAGTCCCCCCTCAACCTTTTACGTTCCAAAGAATAAAGACCCTACTTGTTCAACCTTTCTCTGTAACTTAGATCATGAAACCCAGGTAACATTCTAGTAAATCTTCTCGGTACTCCCTCTATTTTGTTGACATCTTTCCTATAATTCGGTGACCAAAGTTTGCTGATGACACCACAATAGTAGGCCGTACCTCGGATCATGATAGTTTGAGTACATCAACGTCAGAAAGACGAAGGAATTGGTTGTTAACTTCAGAAGGAGTAGCGGACCGCATGACCCCATTTACATCGGTGGTGCGCAAGTGGAACAGGTCAAAAGCTTTAAGTTCCTCAGAGTCAATATTACAAATGACCTGACTTGGTCCAACCAAGCAGAGTCCACTGCCAAGAAGGCCCACCAGCACCTTTACTTCCTGAGAAAACTAAAGAAATTTGGCCTGTCCCCTAAAACCCTCACTAATTTTTATAGATGCACCATAGAAAGCATTCTTCTAGGGTGCATCACAACCTGGTATGGAAGTTGTCCTGTCCAAGGCCGGAAGAAGCTGCTATTGGGGAGGCTTTAAACTAGATTTGCAGGGGGATGGGAACCAGAGTGCCAGAGCTGACAGTGTGGCTGGGGTGAAAATAAATGATGTTGAAAGTTTAAGCAAATCCGCTGATAGAAAGGTTGTGAATGGTGGTAAAAATCTTCTGAGGTGTATATATTTCAATGCTAGGAGTATTGCGGGGAAGGCGGATGAGTTGAGGGAGTGGATTGACACGTGGAATTATGATGTTGTAGCAATTAGTGAAACTTGGCTACAGGAGGGGCAGGACTGGCAGCTTAATATTCCAGGGTTCCGATGTTTCAGATGTGATCGAGGCAGAGGAATGAAAGGTGGGGGAGTAGCATTGCTTGTTAGGGAAAATATTACAGCTCAGGCAGGACAGATTAGAGGGCTTGTCTACTGAGTCCTTATGGGTGGAGATGAGAAACAGGAAAGGTATGGCCACATTAGTGGGATTGTATTACAGACCACCCAATAGTCAACGAGACTTGGAAGAGCAAATCTGCAGAGAGATAACAGGCAACTGCAGGAAACATAAAGTTGTGGTGGTAGGGGATTTTAATTTTCCATACATTGATTGGGACTCCCATACTGTTAGGGATCTAGATGGTTTAGAGTTTGTAAAATGTGTTCAGGAAAGTTTTCTAAATCAATAGATAGAGGGACCAACTAGAGGGGATGCAATATTGGACCTCCTGTTAGGAAACGAATTAGGGCAAGTGACAGAAGTCTGTGTAGGGGAGCACTTTGATTCCAGTGATCATAACACCATTAGTTTCAATTTGATCATGGACAAGGATAGATCTGGTCCTAGGGTTGAGGTTCTGAACTGGAAGAAGGCCAAATTTGAAGAAATGAGAAAGGATCTAAAAAGCGTGAATTGGGACAGGTTGTTCTCTGGCAAAGATGTGATTGGTAGGTGGGAAGCCTTCAAAGGGGAAATTTTGAGAGTGCAGAGTTTGTCTATTCCTGTCAGGATTAAAGGCAAATTGAATAGGAATAAGGAACCTTGGTTCTCAAGGGATATTGCAACTCTGATAAAGAAGAAGAGGGAGTTGTATGAAATGTATAGGAAACAGGGGGTAAATCAGTTGCTTGAGGAGTATAAGAAGTGCAAGAAAATACTTAAGAAAGAAATCAGGAGGGCTAAAAGAAGACATGAGGTTGCCTTGGCAGTCAAAGTGAAGGATAATCCAAAGAGCTTTTACAAGTATATTAAGAGCAAAAGGATTGTAAGGGATAAAATTGGTCCTCTTGAAGATCAGAGTGGTTGGCTTTGTGCGGAACCAAAGGAAATGGGGGAGATCTTAAATAGGTTTTTTGCATCTGTACTTACTAAGGAAGCTGGCATGAAATCTGTGGAATTGAGGGAATCAAGTAGTGAGACCATGGAAACTGTACAGATTGAAAAGGAGGAGGTGCTTGCTGTCTTGAGGAAAATTAAAGTGGATAAATCCCCGGTACCTGACAGAGTGTTCCCTCGGACCTTGAAGGAGACTAGTGTTGAAATTGTGGGGGCCCTGGCAGAAATATTTAAAATGTCGCTGTCTATGGGTGAAGTGCCAGAGGATTGGAGAGTGGCTCATGTTGTTCCATTGTTTAAAAAAGGATCGAAAAGTAATCCGGGAAATTATAGGCCGGTGAGTTTAACGTCAGTAGTAGGTAAGTTATTGGAGGGAGTACTAAGAGACAGAATCTACAAGCATTTGGATAGACAGGGGCTTATTAGGGAGAGTCAACATGGCTTTGTGCGTGATAGGTCATGTTTGACCAATCTGTTGGAGTTTTTCGAGGAGGTTACCAGGAAAGTGGATGAAGGGAAGGCAGTGGATATTGTCTACATGGACTTCAGTAAGGCCTTTGACAAGGTCCCGCATGGGAGGTTAGTTAGGAAAATTCAGTCGCTAGGTATACATGGAGAGGTGGTAAATTGGATTAGACATTGGCTCGATGTAAGAAGCCAGAGAGTGGTGGTAGAGAATTGCTTCTCTGAGTGGAGGCCTGTGACTAGTGGTGTGCCACAGGGATCAGTACTGGGTCCATTGTTATTTGTCATTTATATCAATGATCTGGATGATAATGTGGTAAATTGGATCAGCAAATTTGCTGATGATACAAAGATTGGAGGTGTAGTAGACATTGAGGAAGGTTTTCAGAGCCTGCAGAGGGACTTGGACCAGCTGGAAAAATGGGCTGAAAAATGGCAGATGGAGTTTAATACTGACAAGTGTGAGGTATTGCACGTTGGAAGGACAAACCAACGTAGAACATACAGGGTTAATGGTAAGGCACTGAGGAGTGCAGTGGAACAGAGGGATCTGGGAATACAGATACAAAATTCCCTAAAAGTGTCGTCACAGGTAGATAGGGTCGTAAAGAGAGCTTTTGGTACATTGGCCTTTATTAATCAAAGTATTGAGTATAAGAGCTGGAATGTTATGATGAGGTTGTATAAGGCATTGGTGAGGCCGAATCTGGAGTATTGTGTTCAGTTTTGGTCACCAAATTACAGGAAGGATATAAATAAGGTTGAAAGAGTGCAGAGAAGGTTTACAAGGATGTTGCCGGGACTTGAGAAACTCAGTTACAGAGAAAGGTTGAATAGGTTAGGACTTTATTCCCTGGAGCGTAGAAGAATGAGGGGAGATTTGATAGAGGTATATAAAATTATGATGGGTATAGATAGAGTGAATGCAAGCAGGCTTTTTCCACTGAGGCAAGGGGAGAAAAAAACCAGAGGACATGGGTTAAGGGTGAGGGGGGAAAAGTTTAAAGCGAACATTAGTGGGGGCTTCTTCACACAGAGAGTGGTGGGAGTATGGAATGAGCTGCCAGACGAGGTGGTAAATGCGGGTTCTTTTTTAACATTTAAGAATAAATTGGACAGCTACATGGGTGGGAAGTGTATGGAGGGATATGGTCCGTGTGCAGGTCAGTGGGACTAGGCAGAAAATGGTTCGGCACAGCCAAGAAGGGCCAAAGGGCCTGTTTCTGTGCTGTAGTTTCTATGGTTCTATGGTTCTAAGATCGTGAACACAGCCCAGCACATCACACAAACCAATCTTTCGTCCTTGGACTCACTTTATACTGCACGCTGTTGGAGAAGTGCTGCCAGGATAATCAAGGACACGACCCACCCAGCCGACACACTTTTTGTCCCTCTTCCATCCGGGAGAAGGATCAGGAGCTTGAAGACACGTACGGCCAGATTTGGGAACAGCTTCTTTCCAACAGTGATAAGACTGCTGAACGGATCCTGACCCGGATCTGGGCCGTAACCTCCAAATATCTGGACCTGTCTCTTGATTTTTTTTGCACTACCTTACTTTCCTTTTTCTATTTTCTATTTATGTTTTATAATTCAAATTTTTAATATTTACTATGGATTTGTACTCTAGGGAGCACGAAGCACAGAATCAAATATCGCTGTGATGATTGTACGCTCTAGTATCAATTGTTTGGCGACAATAAAGTACAAAGTATAAAGTATAAAGTAAGTATAAAGTATAGTTTTGTGTTGTTTCATGTATCACCATGGTCCTGGAAGATTGTTGTTTCGTTTTTACTGTGTACTGTACCAGCAGTTATGGTTGAAATGACAATAAAAGTGACTTGACTTGACTTGGACATAATATGGGTGAAAGAGCAGATTTTACAGCTGTGTGATTAGGCAGTAGGTGACCCAGGCAAAGACTGGACTGAGTAGCATTTAAAAAGTTTGGGTCTAGGGGAGGTCACAGGAGGGAGGCAGAGTGATATTGTTAACCTTGGAGAAGACTAGGGGAGCTGGAGAGAGATTCCAGAGCAGGTATATGATTGGAGGAGCAGGGAGATTACCGTGAAATGGTGAGGCAATTTTGGGAATGTGTGATCATCATTAGCTGGAGTCTGTGAGAAGGTGGGTGGACACTGGATGGGGAAGGACGTTGGAAAAGGAGGAGTATAATCGGAGTGAGGAGTTAGGGTGGGGAGACATGGGGGATGGTGCATGAAAGAAAGAATATTAAATAAAAAACAGAGTCTGCTTCTAAAAAAGAGCTCTTGCTATGACTAGACTTCTGATTTTTCATTTGATGATGTACTAAAATATTGAGATACCAGTGCCACACTGGATAAACTGCCAGTGTCACCTCAGGATACACTGGCTGTGTCACCTCACGATACACTGGCTAGGTCTCAGTGGAAAATGTTGCTAATGTCATATTGGGACACATTGCCACTGTTTCTTTGGATCATATTACCAGCGTTAACACTCAGTTTTACTGATTCTGCGACGTGTCTTCAGGTCCTACACTCCCCCACTATAGGAAACATCCTCTCAACATCCATGGGCCCAGAGCCACCAAACACTCCTCATATTTTAACCCTTTCATCCTGGAATCGTTTTTGTGAACCTCTCCAATGCCAGCACATCTTTTATTAGATAAAGGGCCCAGATCTGCTCACAATACTCCAAGTGCAGTCTGACCAATGCCTTATAAAGCCTCAGTGTTACATCCTTGCTTCTATATTCTAGTCCTCTCAAAATCAATCCCTGATTTCTAAATTTTTTCTCTGTTTAGAAAATAGTCTGTGCCTTTATTCCTTCTACCAAAGTGCATAACTATATATTTCCCAGCACTATATTCCATCTGACACTCCTTTGCCCATTCTCCTGACCTGCCTGTCTTTCTACTGACTCCCTACTTGATCAGCACCACCTGCCTCTCTACCTATCTTTGTATCATCTGCAAACTCAGCTACAAAGACATCAATTCTGTCATCCAAATCATTGACATACAGCAAAAAAAGAAGTGGTCCCAACATTGACCTCTGTGACACTAGTCACTGGCAACCAACCAGTGAAGGTCCCCTTTTACTCCCTTCTTGGAAGATCCTTCGTAATTCCTCCACATTTCATAGTCCAGCTCCAGAGGCCCTTCGGACTTTGTGAAAGCGGTGACAAGCCCTTTGACAATCTGCGTTTCACGAACCCATCAGCGCTTCCTTGCACTGTGTTTGTGTCAGTCTTGAGCAGGGGCAGCTCTGAAGGCAGCTGCAATCCTTTTCAGGTTGAATACCCACCAATACTGTAGTCTAAAGGCTGGGATCAATGGGCACCTTACAGAGCAGCGCAGACCCGCAGTAGTTTGTGAAATCTTTCTTCAGGACACAAGGGTGGAAAGAACGATAAAACCAAAATGCGACCTGTCACAGGGCAAATGTAAAGATTAGAGATGCAATGTCAACTTCAATTTTAGAGGTTCTCAGCTGACCCTGAAGGCATTCTCATCTCTTAAACTGCCACCATATAAAGGACATTTCTATTCATACATGAAGAAATGTAATTATGGGCTTAAATGAACTTACTGTTTCCGAATAGAATAGGCTCCGCTTTAATTTCAGCTCTTGTTGAATGAGGCTGATTCATCAATCCTTTCTCCACCAGCTGCTTTTCATTCAGTCTCATTAAACTCTCAGAATAACACTGCTCTGATAACCTGATAAGGCTCAGTCTATAATAACCGGATCCAACCAAGGGAACCCAACAATGAGTTGTATGCAATTGCCCTTAGCAATGAGTGAGTGCTGCTGAGGCTCAGAGGGTATCCTCGCCTCCCTTGCAAAGTTCAGGGAGCTTCTTGCTCACACTAGAGACCACAGCCAGAAATCCAGAGTCATGAAATGGTGAGCAGCACAGGTGATTCTGCAGATGCTACAAACCTTGAACAACGTGCACAAGATGCTGGAGAAACTCTGCAGGTCAGGCAGCATCCTTGGAGTGAAATACACAGTCACATTTCCAGCTGAGAACCTTAATCAGGACTGGAAAGTAAGGGAGCAGAAGTCCTGATGAAGGGCCTTGGCTCGAAGCCTCGACTCCATAGATGCTGTCTGACCATCTGAGTTCCTCCAGCATTTTGTGTGTCTTGCTCAATAACTGAAGCTCTGCTCCATTCTAGTGCTGCTCCGGTTCCATGTGGATGAAATGGACTATGGGACTGAAGTGAATGTGAAAGGCCCCAGGCACTGGTGTGTTAACCATGGCATTCTGAACAATTCTCAAAAAAATCTCTTTACCAAACAAGCTAGTTGGTTTTTTTTGTTGTCTGGTAAGTATTTTATAACATCATGAAACTGTGAAAGGTGCAAGTTCTTTGGTGCTTTCTTGAGTTGATCATTGGTCCTTAGTTGTATATGGCAACACACAGAGAGATAAAGAAGCCCACCCTGGAATGGCACTGCTGGCTACTGAAGCCCTCCATAGTCGGCAACATCATCATCATTATGTGCTGTGTCCTATGACGCAGGCAACTATGGTCTCATGACCATGATTGTTCTTGGCAAACTACAGGAGTGGTTTGCCACTGCCTTTTCACAAACAAGAGAAAATCTGCAGATGCTGGAAATCCAAGCAACACACACAAAATGCTGGAGGAACTCAGCAGGCCAGGCAGCATCTATGGAAAAGAGTACAGTCGATGTTTTGGGCTTGCCAAACGGTTTCGGCCCGAAACGTTGACTGTACTCTTTTCCGCAGATACTGTCTGGCCTGCACAGTTCCTCCAGCATTTTCTGTGCATTGCCATTGCCTTCTTCTGGGCAGTGTGTTTACACAACGGGTGACACCAGCCATTATCGATATTCTTCAGAGACTGTCTGCCTGGCATCAGTGGTTGCTTAACCAGGATTGTGATGATCTGCACCGGCTGCTCATACATCATCCACCACCTGCTCCCATGGCCCCACGTGCCCCTGATCGGGGGTGGGGAGGGTTGGCTAAGCAGGTGCTACACCTTGCCCAAGGGTGACCTGCAGGCGAGCAGAGGGAAAGAGTACCTTGCACCTCCTTTGGTACAGACATATCTCCAACCCGCCGCCTACGGTATTGAAAAGAATTTACAATTTAGAAGCGAACTGGTCTATTCTGAAAATCTGCTTCACATCCTCCCTCCTTCATTTGAGCCCATTGGCAAAGCTTTCTATCCACTTTCCTTTCAGATTCAGATTATTGTCAGGGTGCACTAAAATCCTCTGCTCACTTGAAGTTCACAGAGTAATCAGTGTACATGGTGGTTATAAATACAACAATAAGACCATCAGACTGTAAGACTTAGGAACAGAATTAGACCATTTGGCCCATCGAGCCATTCCATCATGGATGATTTATAACTTCTCTCAACCCCATTCTCCTGCCATCTCTCCAAGGAGAAGTAACTACGATGATCACAAAATAACAGAATGCTGGTACAAATGCAGATGGCACGATAAGCAATGCTGAAGTAGCAATAATAGGATAACCAAGAGAAGTAGGTTTTTGGCAGAGACACAAGAGATTGTGCAGATGCTAGAAATCTGGAGCAACGCACAAGAAATGCTGGAGGAACTCCACTGGTCAGGCAGCATCTATGGAGAGGAATAAACAGTCGACGTTTTGGTTCAAGACCGTCCATGAGGACTCATATTTTTGACAGAGATGGAGGAGTTTCTCTAAACCATCTTTGAAGTTCTTAGTGAGGTTGTAGTCCGAGTTGTGCCAGGACACAGGCCTGACTGTGGGGTGGGCATTTTGTTGATGCTGCCTAGGACCTTTCAGCCCTCCTTCCAGTTGGGCAGGTACCTACAGGTTTCAATAATTCACCCACACTGATAAAACAAGGTTCGAGGTCAGTTTTAGGTTGACTACAGCCTGGAGATTTGAGCCAGGGGATGTGCTGCAGGTCATGGTCATACAGCACAGAAAGTTGCCCATCAGCCCATCACATCCATGCTGACCTTTTGTCCATTTATTTATTTATTATTCCATGCAGCGATACTGCATAGAACTGGCCGTTCCAACCCAACAAGTCACACTGCCCAGCAACCCACCTGTTTAGCCCTGGCCTAATCACTGGACAGTTTATAATGAGCAATTAACCTACTGGCCATCCAGTGGCGTAGTGGCACCTACACTGGACTTCGAGTCTAGTGGGCCCGGGTTCGAATCTGTCCAGCTCCTTGCATGCTTTCCATCCATGCTGGGTTGAGCATCGAGCTAGGAACTCGGCCTTGTAAAAAGCAGATAAAGAAATGCTAAAGAAGTGGCAAAGGTTACCGCCTGATGCGCCACAAGGAGTGGTAAGGAACAACAAAAAAAATTAACCTACTAACTGGTACCTCTTTGGAAGGAAACTGGAGCACCTGGAGGGATCCTATGGGCTCGCATGAAGGGTGTACAAGCTTCTTACAGAGGACATGGAAATCGAGCTACAATCTCTAATGCCCTGAATTGCAATAGCGTTGCGTTAAGTGCCATACTACACCACTTCCATTTGCCCACACCAGGTCTGTATCCTTTCATGCCTTGCCTATTCAATTGCCTCTTAAATATAATGATTGTACCTGAATTCGCTACCTCCTCTGGCAGCACCTTCTAGATATGACCTATTCTCTGTGTAAAATACTTTTCCCACTATCTCTCAGAAGTGTCCCAAAAACAGGCAGCAATTCACAGGGAATCTTCCAAGCTACCAGGCATGGGTCAATGATAACATTTTCCAATCCGAGTCATACCATTTTGGGCTTAAGTTCCATTTCATTTCAGAGTATCTAATCCAGACTGACCACATTTCAAACATATTCCTTTCCCCTTGAAGGTTATGGTAAGTACTACGCAGAGTAAGAAGTTCTTTATAGTCATAGTCATACTTTATTGATCCCGGGAGAAACTGGTTTTCATTAGTTGCACCATAAATAATAAATAGTAATAAAACCATAAATAGTTAAATAGTAATAAGTAAATTATGCCAGTAAATTATGAAATAAGACCAGGACCAGCCTATCGGCTCAGGGTGTCTGACCCTCCAAGGGAGGAGTTGTAAAGTTTGATGGCCACAGGCAGGAATGACTTCCTATGATGCTCTGTGTTGCATCTCGGTGGAATGAGTCTCTGGCTGAATGTACTCCTGTGCCCACCCAGTACATTATGTAGTGGATGGGAGACATTGTCCAAGATGGCATGCAACTTAGACAGCATCCTCTTTTGTATATACTGTTGCCTGGGATAAGGCAATGGTAGATAGCACTCTGTTTAACCATCCGTACATATGTAGATTAGTTTTATTTGTCACATGTATGTTGAGACATTGAAACCTACAGTGAAATGCATCATTTGCATCAAATCAAATCAGCAAGAATTGTGCTGGGTAGCCTGCAAGTATTGCCACAGTTCTGGTGCCAATATATCATGCCCACAGCTCACTAACTCTAACCATACAATTTTGGAATGTGGGAGGAAAGTGGAGCACCCAGAGGATAGCTACGCCATTATGGGAAGAATGTACAGACTTCTTACAAACAGCGGAGGGAATCGAACCCCAGCCAGTTCCGAACCAAGCGGGTACCAACAACCATGGAACAGATTGCTCCTTGTAAGTCATACATGGGTCTTGCTCTCCATATGGGTCTGATCGTCTCAGGACCAAGTCTCAGCACTCAGGCCTCAAGCTTTCTCTTATTGCCATAGTAACAACCCGCTCTTCAGCCCGCTGCTAAGGCCACACCTACATGCTGCCGGGAATTCTTGGAATAGCCCCTTCTACTCCAGCTCCCTACACCAGCCAGTCTAGTTGCTTCCAATTTATTAGGTCTCTGAAACGTTGGATCTTAGTAATTTCCCAGTTTATGATGGCTACTGATGAAGCCGGGAGCATATTATTGTGGGGTATTTTATCACATTCCAGTTTATAGTTACGGTTATTTCACAGAGTTTTAACTGGCACTAATATATTCTCAAAGTAATTCCTGATTCAGAATCTTATGAACAATCATCCCTTTGATTAATCTCCTTGCTTATACATTTTTAACACTCTCAGAGAACTTCACGGATCATTAAGCACCTCTGTGCATAGTTGCTTCCAGATGCCATTTAAAACTGAACACACTGTACATTCTTTTATTCTGTAATGGCTGCTTCAACTTTCTGACCACCATACTTCCATCGTCAATTGAGAAGTGGATATTTTCGTAAGACCAGAAGATATAGGAGCAAAACTAGGCCATTCGGCCCATTGAGTCTGCTGAGCATTCAATCATAGCTTTTTTTTCAGCGTGTCGCACCAGTCAGCCAGCCATTCCTGTCTGGCACGTGATGTCAGGAGTGGTCTGCTTTCCGATTAACCGAGTCACGATATGAACGATCTGAGTCGGCCCCTTTTTTTTACGAGGCCGAGTGGCTAGCTCGACGCTCAACCTGGCACGGATGGAAAGCGTGCTCGGGGGGTCGCCCGACTTGGATCTGAACTCGGGAGCCTTTGCTCCGGAGTCTGGCGCTGATGCCATTGCGCCACCAGCCGGCAAATCATGGCTGATTTATTGTCTTTCTTGACCCCATTCAACTGCCTTCTCCCTGTAAACGTTGACGGCTTTACAAATGAAGAACCTATCAACCTCCGCTTTAAATATACCCAATGGATTAGCTTCCACAGCTCCTTTTGACAATGAAATCCACAGATTCTCCATCCTCTGGCTAAAGAAATTCCTCTCCATCTATGTTTTAAAGGAGATCCTTGTATTCTGAGGATGGGCCTTCAGGTCCTAGACTTCCCCTTTATTGGAAACATCTTCTGCATGTCTAATCTGTTTAGGTCTTTCAATACTTAATATGTTTCAATGAGATCCCCCCCTTCATTCTTCTAAACTCCAGCAAGCACAGGTCCTGAGCCATTAAACCCTCCTCAAACGTTAACCCTATAATTCCACTGATAACTGCACAGCATTCAATCCTATTTGCAGCTTCTCAGCAAATGAAGTAGCTCGGGCCTGCATGCAGCACGACAATAGACAATATACAGGTATGGACTGAGAAGTAGTAGTTAGTACTTGTACTACAAAGGAACCAGGGCACTGACCATCTCCAACATGACAGAGTCTAACTTCTACCCTTCCTTGCAAAGTCTCTGGGTATCATGATTGGCCTGATGTCCAACAGGACCGATGGTACAAGCACCACGGCTACAAGATTGGGAAGTGAGTGACTCGTCTCCTGACACCCCAACACCTTCCGCCATCTGCGAAGGACAAAGTCAGGACTTTGAAGGAATACTTTCCGCTTGTGTGCAGCGCCAAAGGCTCCCAGGAAGCCTGACCCCTTCCAGAACTAAGCAGCCTGTTCAGCCACCCGAAACGTTTCATCTTTCCACCACAAGTGCACAATGGTTGCACTGTGTACCATAAATGAATTATACTGTATTTATAGAACACGGAACACCACAACACAGTGCAGGCTTTTTGGCCCACGATATGGTGCTGACATTTTAATCTACTCAAAAATCATTCTATCATTTCCCTTTTACATGGCCTTCCATTTTTCTATCATCCACATGCCTATCTAAGAGTTTCTTAAATGCCCCTAATATATCTACCTCTGCCTCCACCCTTGACATCTGCCACTGTCTGTGTAAAAAACTTACCTTTACTTTCCTCTAATCTTCTTAAATTTATGCCCCCTTGTATTGGCCATTTCTGCCCAGGGAAAAGGCCTCTGGCTATCCTCTTGATGTATGCCTCTTACCATCTTGTACACCTCTATCAAGTTGTCTCTCATCCTTCTTCATGCCAAAGAGAACAGCCCTAGCTCAATCAACCTCTAAGATATGCTCCGTAATCCAGGCAGCATCCTGGTAAATCTCCTCTGCACTTTCTCTAAAGTTCTCTCATCCTTCCTTTAATGAGTGGATCAGAACTGAACACAATATTCCAAGTGTGGTCTACTCAGGGATTTATTACCTTGTGGCTCTGGAACTCAATTATCCAGGCTAATCCAATAGCATCTGGATTGCCCACCATTCATCATTATCTGCCATTTCATATGACATGGGTTATCATGGTCCCATGACCATGATTGTTTTTGGCAATTTTTTTTCTACAGAAGTGGTTTGCCATTGCCTTCTTCTGGGCAATATGCTTCCAAGACGGGTGACCCCCGCCATTATCAGTACTCTTCAAAGATTGTCTTCCTGGCATCAGTGGTTGCTTAACAAAGACGTGATATGCACCGGCTGCTCATGTGACCATCCACCATTGGCTCCCATGGCTTCATGTGACCCTGATCGGTGGTGGGGTGTGGGAGGGTTGGCTAAGCAGGTACTACACCTTGCCCAAAGGTGACCTGCAGACTAGCAGAGGGAAGGAGCACCTCACACCTCCTTTGGTAGAGACACGTCTCCACCCACCACTGCTCCCCCACCACTAAGAAGATTAAAGCCAACTGGTGCTTGGGTACAGGAATATACATGCTGGTTCCCTCCTATCCTGGCTGGGATTCCAGAAGTGGCTGCGTGACCTTGGCTTCACTAGAAGGGAGATCAAGTCAACCAGCAGGGCTGTAGCTGAGGCAGCAAAGAAAGGATCAGCATGGGTGTGGACCAAGTGTGTCCAGAGGGGCAGATAGTCAGACAGTGTATACATATCTTGCAAACCCTTCAGTAGTTGCATAGACACCTGAAGAGTAGACCATCTGTTGGATGGAAGTGACCAACAACTCTGATAGAGGCAGATGCCAAGTTTTTAAGCTCACCAGTGGGAGGTGGTGCTTTAGCACTGCTGGTCCACCACCTCGAGGGAGTCTTGATCATAAGCGGGCCGAAACTCCTGAAGACAGGTGGCAGATCAACTGATGATCCCACTGGTGATAGCACAGGACAGCTAACATCTTAGTCCGTGTATTTTTAACTATATATATACATTTGTGTATATATATCAGCTATGAGAGGAAAGTCTGAAGAGGATTGTAATATATTCTGTTTAAAAATTGGACAGTGATATTTTTCTAGGCTCTTGCTAAAGCTTTGCCCATTGTGTTGCAAACCTGCTGAATATTTAACTCAGTTGTTTCCATCTGTAAGTCTCTTGCATTTTCTGCATCTGTTATGTGTGTCTCCTGGCACAAAAATAACTCTGACCTCTGTGTGCATTCAGTCTGGAACACATTTCAGTGCAGACGTGCTTCACGTTCCATCTGGTGACTTGCCTGTGCTCTGAACCATTGCTTGTTCTCACTTCATCTGCTGCTGCTCACCAAAATCATTGCAACTGCATCACTTGCATTCCAATCTGCTTCCTTACACATGCTGACTAACGGCAACAAAGATCAAGTGGCTAAAAATGTTCTTGTTCTTGCTTCCACTGTCATCCGTCTAACGAACCTCCTTACACCCTCAGTCCTTGTGGCAGCCGCTCCTGCACCCAGATGAGCAAAATGTGTAAGGAGAACGCTCAGACTATGCACTATTGTCTTGTCAATCATACCAAGTCCTAGGTTAAGGGATGGATATGGACTAAATGTGCATAAATAAATAAACACCAGCATGTATTTACAATGTAAACAGCTTTATAAAAAGTAGTTTAAAGTGTCTACAGTGCAGTCACAGGGTTAATAGAGGGAAATTTATTGAGTTATGGGTTCATGGACTGTTCCTCAATCAGGTAGTGAGGGGAAGAAGCTGTTTTTGAATAGTTGAGTGTGGGCCTTCAGGCTCCTGAACTTCCTCCCTGATGGTAGTAATGAGAAGAGGGCATGCAATTATCTGGCATTGCAGCAAGAGAGTGTAGCCCTTCCTGCTGTCCTGCTGTCCTGCTGTGAGCTAGAGAAATATTCAGGCAATTCCTCCCTCTAATCTGGACATCATTATGCCCAACCTAACTATCTCAATGCCACCCCCCCACATACAAGACGGTTATGGTATACTGCCTGTTCTGCCGACAAGGTGTACGTGGTGTTAGAAATGGACCAAATGAATTTAAGGGCAGGGTGGAAGTCAAATTTGATGAAATTGATGAGCTCAGTGTGGGTGTATGAAGCAGCACAATGCAGTTGTCAATGTGGCAGAGGAAGAGTTGGAGAGCATTACCTGGGAAGGCTTGGAACGTGGAGTCTTCTGTGCAACAAAATGGCAGGCATAGCTCGGGCCCATGTGGGTGCCCATAGCTACGCCCCAAATCTAGAGAAAATGGGAGGAGCTCATGGAAAAATTGTTGAGGGTGGGGACCATTTCTGCCTGACGGAGGAAGGTGGCAGAGTAGGAGGAACTGGTTGGTTCTTTTATTGAAAAAGAAAGGGAGAGGCCTTCTTGATGGGGCATAGAAGTGTATAGGAATTGGTCATCCACGGTGAAAGCAAGGTGGTCAGGGCCAGGGCATTGAAAGTTAGTGAGGAGATCGAGAGCATGAGAAGTGTTGTGGATGTAGTTGTGAAGGAACTGAACCGAGGGGGTTAGAATGGGGTCAAGGTATTGTAATGCCTGGGTTAAGATTTCTTCTGCTATGCTGTCGGTATTTCATTTCATAGTGTTCTGTAAAAGAATGGTTTTGACTGAAGATAAGGAGGCATATTGTTCAACTTAGTAATGTGGTGTCAACCAATCAGACTGGTGGAATTGGGAGAAGGGTCTAGAGAGCGCTGGACAGAGAGAGGTATGTGCCAGACACTGATGGGGTTCGTGGTCTTTTAGCGGGAGATGTGGGGAGGAGAAGATTGGGAGAGATGGCCATAGGATTCAATCTGATGGGAAGCTGCTATTACAAGGAGTGTTTCACGAGATGAAGGAGTCCAAGATAGGAAGCTCTACTGGTGATTCTATTCCCCATTTCATCATGGCTCATTCAATTTTCCTCCCACCACCAGTCTCCTGTCTTCTCTCTGCATCCTTTCATGCTCTGACCAATCAAGAATCTACTCTCCTCTGCCTTAAATATTCATAAAGACTTGGCCCTTCCACAGCAATAAAAAATTCCACAGATTCACCATTGTCTGGCTAAAGAAATTCCTCCTTATCTCTGTTGTAAAAGAATGCCCCTCTATTCTGAGGCTGTGTCCTCTGGTCTTAGACTCCCCCACCATAGGAAACATCCTCCCTACATCTATTCCATCAAGGACTTTCACCATTTGATAGGATTGAATGAGGTCAACACTCATTCTTCTGAATTCTTGTGAATACAGGCCCAGAGCCACCAAACGCTCTTCACATGACAAGTCATTCAATAGATAATAGACAATAGACAATAGGTGCAGAAGTAGGCCATTCAGCCCTTCGAGCCAGCACCATCATTCGCTGTGATCATGGCTGATCATTCACAATCAATACCCTTTTCCTGCCTTCTCCCCATATCCCTTCACTCCACTATCTTTAAGAGCTCTATCTAAGTCTTTTTTGAAAGAATCCAGAGAATTGGCCTCCACTGCCTTCTGAGGCAGAGCATTCCACAGAACCACAACCCTCTGTGTGAAAAAGTTTTTCCTTAACTCCGTTCTAAATTATCTACCCCTTATTCTTAAACTGTGGCCTCCGGTTCTGGACTCCCCCAACATTGAGAACATGTTTCCTGCCTCTAGCGTGTCCAATCCCTAATAATCTTATATGTTTCAATCAGATCCCCTCTCACCCTTCTAAATTCCAGTGTATACAACCCCAGTTGCTCCATTCTTTCAACATATGACAGTCCAGCCATCCCGGGAATTAACCTCGTGAACCTGCGCTGCACTCCCTCAATAGCTAGAATGTCCTTCCTCAAATTTGGAGACCAAAACTGTACACAATATTCCAGGTGTGGTCTCACCAGGGCCCTGTACAACTGCAGAAGGACCTCTTTGCTCCTATACTCAATTCCCCTTGTTATGAAGGCCAGCATGCCATTAGCTTTCTTCACTGCCTGCTGTACCTGCATGCTTGCTTTCAGTGACTGATGAACAAGGACACCTAGATCTCGTCGTACTTCCCCTTTTCCTAACTTGACACCATTCAAATAGTAATCTGCCTTCCTGTTCTTGCCACCAAAGTGGATAACCTCACATTTATCCACATTAAACTGCATCTGCCATGCATCTGCCCACTCACCCAACCTGTCCAAGTCACCCTGCATTCTCATAACATCCTCCTCACATTTCACACTGCCACCCAGCTTTGTGTCACCTGCAAATTTGCTAATGTTACTTTTAATCCCTTCATCTGAATCATTAATGTATATTGTAAATAGCTGCCGTCCTAGCATCGAGCCTTGCGGTACTCCACTAGTCACTGCCTGCCATTCTGAAAAGGACCTATGAATCCCTACTCTTTGTTTCCTGTCTGCCAACCAGTTTTCTATCCATGTCAGTACCCTACCCCCAATACCATTTGCTCTAATTTTGCACACTAACCTCCTGTGTGGGACCTTATCAAAGGCTTTCTGAAATTCCAGATACACTACATCCACTGACTTTCCCATGTCCATTTTCATAGTCACATTCTCAAAAAATTCCAGAAGATTAGTCAAGCATGATTTCCCCTTCGTAAATCCATGCTGACTCAGACCTATCCTGCCACTGCTATCCAAATATGCCGCTATTTCATCTTTTATAATTGATTCCAGCATCTTGCCCACCACTGATGTCAGACTAACTGGTCTATAATTGCCCGTTTTCTCTCTCCCTCCTTTCTTAAAAAATGGGATAACATTAGCTACCTTCCAATCCGCAGGAACTGATCCTGAATCTATAGAACATTGGAAAATGATTACCAATGCTTCCACGATTTCTAGAGCCACCTCCTTAAGTACCCTGGAATGCAGACCATCAGGCCCTGGGGATTTATCAACCTTCAGTCCCATCAGTTTACCCAACAACATTTTGTGCCTGATTCGAATTTCCTTCAATTCCTCTGTTACCCTAGGTCCTCTGGCCAATATTACACCTATCACCATTCAAACCTAGAATAATTTTCATGAACCACCCTGGAACCCTCTCCAGTTTCAGCTCATGTTTTCAAAGATAAGGGGCCCAAACCTGCTCACAATATTTCGAGTGAGGCCTCACCAGTGCTTTATAATGTTTCAACGTCACATCCTTGCTTTTATATTCTAGTCCCCTTGAGATGTATGCTAACATTGCATTTGCCCTCCTCACCACAGACTCAAACTGCAAATTAACCTTTAGGGAATCATGAATAAGGACTGTCAAGTCCCTTTGTGTCTTAGGTTTTTGTATTTTCTCTCCATTTAGAAAATAGTCAAACGTTTTATTTCTTCTACCAAAGTGCATGACCATACACTTCCCGTCACTCTATTCCATCTGCCATTTCTTTATCCATTCTTCTAATCTGCCTAAGTTCTTCTGTAGCCTGTTTACTTCCTGAAAACTACCTGCCCTTCCACCTAGCTTTATATCATCTGCAAACTTTGCAACAAGCCATCAATTCCATCATCCACATTATTAACATATAACATAAAAAGAATCAGTCCCAACACATACCCCTGTGGAACACCACTGGCAGTCAGTCAGAAGAGGCTTCATTTGTTCCCACTCATTGCCTCTTGTCGATCAGCTGCTGCTTTATTCAAGCTAGAATCTTTCCAGTAATACCATGGTCTTGTAGCTTGTTAAGCAGCCTTATGTGACTCACATTGTCAAAGGCCTTCTGAAAATCCAAGTGCACAACATCAACCAATTCTCTTTTGTCTTTCCTGCTTGTTAGTTCTTCAAAGAACTCCAACAGGTTTGTCAAGCAAGATTTTCCCTTGAAAAACCATGCTGACTCCAGCATATTTTATCATGAGCCTCCCCGAAACCACATCCTTAACAATTCACTCCAACATCTTCCCAAGCACAGAGGTCAGACTAACTGGCCTGTGGTTTCCTTTCTTCAGCTCCTCTCCCTTCTTGAAGAGTGGAATGACATCTGTAATTTTCCAGTCGTCTGGAACCATTCCAGAATCTAGTGATTCTTGAAAGATCATTACTAATGCCTCTTCAATCTCTTCAGCCATCTCTTTCAGAGCTCTGGGGTATAAACCGCCTGGTTCAGGAAACTTACCTATCTTCAGACCTTTCTGTTCCCCAAGAACCTTCACTCTAGTTATGATAACTTAACACGTTTCCTGCCCCCGACACATGAAACTTCCACCATACTGCTAAAGTCTTCCACTGTGAAGTCTGATGCAAAATACATATTCAGTTCATCCACTATTTCCTTGACCCCATTATTACCTCTCCAGCATCGTTTTCCAGCGATCCAATATTCACTCTCACCTCTCTTTTACATTTTATGTATCTGAGGAAACTTTTGGTACCTTCTTTAATATTATTGGCTAGTTTACTTTTGTATTCCATCTTTACCTTCTTAATGATTTTTTTTTAGTTCCCTTTTGTTGGTTTTTAAAAGCTTTCCAGTCCGTACCTTCCCACTAATATTTACTCTATTGTATGCCTTCTCTTTGGCTTTTATGTTAGCTTTGACTTCTCTTGTTAGCTACAGCTGTGTCATCTTTCCTTTAGAGTACTTCTTCCTCTTGTTACATTGATAGCTAAGAGGGCTGTTTTGTTGAATTGGAAGGATATGTCGGCTCCCATTTTGTCACAATGGTTCTCTCAATTAATGCTATGTCTTAGTTTGGAGAAAATTAGAAGTCGAACCTTTGAACCTATGTTTGATTTTGAGGAAAGATGGGGTTCATTTGCTCATTACTATCATTTGAGTTAATTGATAGATTTCCTCCATGACCTAATTGTAAATTTTTGGTACATTTTTTTTTCTTGCTGGCAGTTTGATGTTTATCTTTAGAAGCTTTTTGTATGACGCATGGCTCCAGGGTTGAACACCTAATGGGGTTTTTCCCCCTCACTTTACTTTAGTAGGGTGCTTTTTTCCCTCTTTTTTTGTCACCAAAATTTTTTCAATCTTTAAAACAATGTTTTTTTCTCTTGAGACATTGTAAGTGTTGCCTACTTTGATGTACTCTTGTTAATTTTGGATAATAATAATAAAAAAGATTTGAAAAGAATACTTCTTCCTCTTTGCAATGTATATATCCTGTGCCTTCCGAATTGCTTCCAGAATTTCCAGCCATTGCTGCTCTGTCATCATCCCTGCCATTGTTCTTTTTCAATCAATTCTGGCTAGCTCCTCTCTCATGTCTCTGTAATTCCCTTTACTCCACTGTAATACTGATACAACTGACTTTAGCTTCTTCTTCTCAAATTTCAGGGTGAATTTGATTATATTATGATCACTCACAAAGGATTCTTTTACCTTAAGCTCTCTGATCAACTCTGGTTCATTGCACATCACCCAATCCAGAATAGTTGATCCTCTAGTGGGCTCAACCACGGGGTGCTCTTAAAAGCCATCTCATGGGCATTCTAAAAATTCCCCCTCCTGTAATCCAGCACCAACCTGATTTACCCAATCTATCTGCATATTGAAATCCCGCATGACTATTGTAACATTACCCTTTTGGCATGCGTTTTCTATCTCACATTGTAATTTGTAGGCCACATCCTTACTACTGTTTGGGGGTCTGTATACAATTCCCTTCGGGGTCTTTTTACTCTTGCAGTTCTTTAGCTTTATCCACAATGATTCAACACCTTCCGATCTTAAGTCACCTCTTTCTAATGATTTGATTTCATTTTTTACCAATAGAGCAATGCCACCCTCTCTACCTTCCTGCCTATCCTTGGACATTAAGACCCAGCTATAGTCCTTCAGCCATGATTCTGTGATATCTACAGCGTCATACCTGTCAATCTGTGTCTGTGTTGCAAGTTCTTCTGTCTTATTCCATATATTGCATGCATTCAGATACAACACCTCCAGTTCTGTATTCACCCTTTTCGACTTTGTCACACTATGCTCAACCTAAGATTCCAAATTTTGTCTGAGGTCTTCCCAATATCTGCCTCCACAACCTCTCAACTAACTGTTCCCATCCCCCTGCACCTCTCATTTGAACCCCACCGTGCAGCATTAACAAACTTTCCCATTAGGATATTAGTCCCCTTCCAGTTCAAGAGCAAACCATCTCTTCTGTACAGGTCCCACATTCCCTGAAAGAGAGACCAATGATCCAAGAATTTTATACCCTCCCTCCTACACTAACTCCTCAGCCACATATTGTCGAGATTTGAGCAAAAGCACAGCAACATTATGCTTCCAGCTTGCCCTTGTACTTGTTTGGGAAAGAGGACTACCATTTTGATTGATGCTAGAAAGGAGCGGTACATCACGGTTTGGTCCGTGAAGTCTGTATTCCGGTTCACGGTTCGGTCCATAGACCCTTGCTCCAAGTTTTCCTGTTTACCCTGTTTCTGTTCCTGTTTGAGCACTAATTGAGGCAGCTGATTCTTGTTGGGGCTGGCTGCATAACTATCTTCAGAGACCAGGACGTGCCTGCTGGATTGTTCTTGTCCTTACTCCTGGTGTCCCTTCCCCTGCCTTCTGTTTCCTTGCCTGAAGCCTTGCCTTGTCTTGCTGGTAACTCTCACATCGTCTTGCCTGAAGTCCTGTCTTGGAGCCACCCTGTACCTAGCTCCCTTCCTGTCCCTTGCCTCTGCCGGGTAAGTCAGCCTGTCTTGCCGTTACCCTGTGGTTGGTTCTGTCCCTTCCTGTCCCTTGCCTCCATCGGGTAAGCCAGGCCAGATTGCCATTACCCTGCGGTGGGTTCTGTCCCTTCCTGTCCCTTGCCTCCATCAGGTGGAGATCTGCGCCCTGCCCAGGTGATCCGCACCTTGCCCAGGAGTACCGCGCCCTGCCCAGGAGGAGCTTCAAGCCCCCAAGCCTCTAGCCAAGCCTCGCCTCAAGTCTCTAGACGAGCCTCGCCCCAAGCCAAGCTTCAAGATCCCAAGCCTCAAGCCTCTGGTCTCAACCCTCACCTCAAGCCTCTGGTCTCAACCCTCACCTCAGGTCTCTGGTCTCAAGCCCCGCCTCAAGTCTGAAGACTCCAGCCTCATCCTGCCTGCCAGCCAAGTCATGCCCTTGTCTAGTTCTGGGGTCCGAGCCAGAGGCAAGACGCAGGTTCTGGGTCCTTGTCCAGTCTCTGGCTCGGAGTCCAAGCCCGGGCTCCTAGCTCTCTTGCCCAGTCCTGTTCCGCGTTCCAGGTTTTCGTGTCCATGTCCTTGCCCTCACCCTGTATCCTAGTCCTGTCCCTAGTACTTCAGTGTCTGTGTCTTGCACTTGGGTCCATTCCCAGCCACCACCTTATGACATGGTATTCATTTCGTATTTAGATATTGTTTTCAGCTGTGGTGTTGGCTTTTTACTTTCAGTTTGAGAGTTCTCGTTAAGGACCCTGTTGGCCACATTAAAGTCAGTGAACTGTTGACTGTGGTTCATTGTCCCTCTCAGCACTTGGGCCATATCTACTGACCTTTTCTTTTCCAACGAGACCTGAAATTATCTGAATGAAGCCATCCTTTATCATGTCAATTGTAAAAATTGGAGACCATTAGGAGATTAAAATTAGTTAGGAGATCCTAATTTATTGGAGGCTTGTTTCCCATATCGAACTATTCCAATCATGCAGAGATGGATTCCAATTGGCTGCATGCCCAAGTATGAGCAGTCGATACACTGAAAGCTGTCTCTTAGGTAAGACTATAAATCAAATCTCTGTCTCTTTGCTCCAGTAGTCTTTCAACTCCATTGAATAGTAGGTACTTATCCTAATATTATTGTATATTTAGAGATATGGCCTGGTAACAGCTCCTTCTGACCTGTCAAGCCTGTGCTTCCCAGTTGCACTCATGTGAATAATAAACCTATTAATCTGTACGTCTTTGAGATGGGAATTACCGAATTGAAACTAATTTTTGCCGTTGCACATATTTGAATTTATATTAGGCACAATAAGGGGTGGTGTGGTAGTATAACACTATTACAGCACCAGGGACATTTTCAACCTCTCACTGCTACGGGCAGAAGTTCCCACTTGCTTCAGAAAGGCAACAATTATACCAGTGCCTAAGAAGAATAATGTGAGCTGCCTTAATGACTATCGCCCATTAGCACTCACATAGATAGATAGATAGATGTACTTTGTTAATCCCGAGGGACATTGGGTTTCGTTACAGCCGCACCAACCAAGAATAGAGCGTAAATATAGCAATACAAAAACCACAAACAATCAAACAACAAAATGCAAACTATGCCAGATGGAAAATAAGTCCAGGACCAGTCTATTGGCTCAGGGTGTCTGACCCTCCACGGGAGGAGCTGCAAGTTCGATGGCCACAGACAAGAACGACCTCCCGCGCCACCCAGTGTTGTATCTCGGTGGAACGTGGCCGAAGTCCAACAGTAGAAAGTTCAATATCCGGTCTACAAACATATTTCTCGATCGTAATATGCCGGATTGCACCATCTGTTGTTAACCAGAACAGTAAGCACCCAACTCCTTTATGTTTACCGCTCTCAGTGCACTTCCAGTCAGCTGGAACGGTCTGGAAGCCGTCTATGGAGAAGTTTTGATCGTGTATGTCCTCGTGCAGCCCTGTTCCAGTGAAACACGTAACACTGCACTCCCGAAATGTTCTCTGACGCCTGGCTAGCGCCGTCAACTCGTCCATTTTATTACCCACCGAACTCCTCTTCTCCATAAGTCTCTGTTGTCTCGACCCGCTCCTCTTTCCTCGACCTTGTGATCCCCCTCTGCATCCTCTGTGTGTTTTCCTCCGATTTCAGCAGGGGTGTCTGCCGCGCTGCTGGCTAAACTGGCCGGCATTAGCGCAACGCAAACAGCTGGTCCCTGGAATACACAATGCGACCTTGCTTCTGTCCCGCGTCTCTGGATGTAACTATTTCCAGTGCTAAAAACCCAAATAAAACTCAATCCACCAGCATGTTAGAGAGGGTGCAGCTTCAACATGTTATCGTGAAAAAACATACAAAAAATAACGTAAGTTAAAAAGTAAGAAGAAGAAAGTAAGAATAGATCAGAACGGCTGTACCAGGCTGCATGCACAACTGGCGCATGCGCATTTGCAGTGATGAAATGCTTTGAGAAGTTGGTCATGACTAGACTGAACTCCTGCTTCAGCAAGGATCTGGATCTATTGCAATTTGCCTATTGCCACAACAGGTCAATGGCAGATGCAATCTCAGTGGCTCTCCACATGGTTTTAGACCACCTGGACAACACAAACACCTATGTCAGGATGCTGTTCATCGACTATAGCTCAGCATTAATACCATCATTCCCACAATCCTGATTGAGAAGTTGCAAAACCTGGGCCTCTGTACCTCCCTCTGCAACTGGATCCTCGACTTCCTAACCAGAAGACCACAGTCTGTGTGGATTGATGATACCATATCCTCCTCGTTGACGATCAACACTGGCGCACCTTGGTGTGTGCTTAGCCCACTGCTCTACTCTCTCTATACCCATTACTGTGTGGCTAGGCACAGCTCAAATACCATCTATAAACTTGCTGATGATACAACCATTGTTGGTAGAATCTCAGATGGAGACAAGAGGGCGTACAGGAGCGAGATACACCAACTAATGGAGTGGTGTCACAGCAACAACCTGGCACTCAATGTCATTAAGACGAAAGAGCTGATTGTGGACTTCAGGAAGGGTAAGACGAAGGAACACAAACCAATCCTCATAGGGGGATCAGAAGTGGAGAGAGTGAGCAGTTTCAAATTGCTGGGTGTCAAGATCTCTGAGGATCTAACCTGGTCACAATATATCAATGCAGTTATAAAGAAGACAAGACAGCCGCTATACTTCATTAGGAGTTTGAAGAAATTTGGCATGTCGACAAATACACTCAAAAACTTCTATAGTTGTACTGTGGAGAGCATTCTAACAGGCTGCATCACTGTCTGGTATGGAGGAGCTACCATATCACTGTCTGCACAAGATTGAAAGAAGCTGCAGAAGGTTGTAAATCTGGTCAGATCCATCTTGGGTACTAGCCTACAAAGTACCTAGGACGTCTTTAGGGAGCGGTGTCTCAGAAAGGCAGCGTCCATTATTAAGGACCTCCAGCACCCAGGGCATGCCCTTTTCTCACTGTTACCATCAGGTAAGACTGTAGAGCCCTCGGACAATCACTCTTGCTGCCTTTGATGTTCCCGCTACTCTTCCGTTCGCGACACAGCCTAGCATTTGTGTCCACAGGGCCGCACGTATCCCTGAAGACTTCAGGCCAAAGCTGTTGTGCTGGAAGGACCTGTTACTGTGCTGTATCTCTGAACAAATTCAAATAATATTTACTTACTTTTTAACATTATGCTGTCATTTGGATATTTTATCGCTTTATATTTTTATGAAAGAATATATTTTTAATTATATACTTCAAGAATTATTGGGGTCGATAGTATTCAAGTGATTAAATCTCTGCTGACTCCAGGCAGGGCTATCTTTTCACTGATCTTTCAGCAACCTTGTGAATTACCTTTCTTCAAAATCCTATCCGTTTCTCTCAAGGGCCGATCCAAATTGAAATTCCTATTCATTCTATTTCAAGTAGTGAAATGACAAAGTGCTGATCATCATAAAGCCTCTGTAAAACTGTCATTCTTCACATCTGCTCCGTACCTTTTGCATAAATAGTTTAATCTCCACTGCTACTCCTTGACCCACTCTTCAGTGAGATTGGCCTCTCTCTGTCTGCACTATCTGCATCCATCATCATCTTGTGCAGCTGAAAAATAAACTGCTGGAGGAACTCAGTAGGTCAGTCAATGTCTGTGGGGTTTCAATGATTGAACGGCGGCCAATCAGAGATCGGGATTCATTAGCAACTGCAAATTAAAATAAGGCTGGGTCAAGCAATGTGGCCATTGTTGGAGTGACCATCATTGGAATAGATGGTGCTAGAATGGGGATTTTGAAGCATTCGCTCTTCAAGGCTTCAGTGAGGAGAGTCTTGAGTGAGAGAAAGCAAAAAGCTGTGGGGAGATTTTCTTTTTAGCTTATTTATCGTTTTCTTTTTTATAATTGCACATGTAAGGGGTTTCTTTTATTTTATGTCACTGCGTAGTCTAATTAAAATGGCTTCTTTGTTATGTTATAATTGAAAGGGCTTCTTTGTTATGTTAACTGCTGAGAAAGTCCTCCCGCTAGCAGTTTGTTTGGATCACGTTACTGACAAGAAGATGTTACGAACCAATTGGGATAGTTGTTATGCTTTTGGTGTGTCTGTAAAATACCGTATGCGCGGGGTTTTGGGGCAGAAGGCGGGAGAGAGAGAGACAGAGGATGGACCAGGTGCTGTGAGTCCGCCAACGGGGTCGGACCCCGAGAGGGGCGTTCGGCGAGGAGAGGAGATGGAGATGGACTCGTGTGGAGCGTTTGGTTGACCACCGTTGTTGGTCCCAGGTGGCCGGTCGAGGTGGTCCGAGGGGTTGCAGGGTGAAGAAGGGTCCTGAGCTCCAACTGTTTGTGCACGAAGAGATTGAACTTTGATAAGTGTGGCGCCTTTTATTTTCCTTTTATATTTTACTCTCTATTAATTATATAGTTCCAGTAATATCTATAAACTGTAAATCATTTAATTGTATCTGGTGTATTGTCTGTTATTTGAGCAGGGTGGGGTACATCACACAGCATCCACACAAACTAATTACCCAGTTCGCCGGGGCCGAGGGCTGTTTCCCTAGACGACAGCGAGCCGAGTGACCCTGAGGCTGGCCAGGGGGCTACACACAGTTATAGCAGTAGGAACTCCAGGCGGGATAGATGAGTGCTCCTTTTGCTGGATGTGTGAATTCCAGTGTCGCTGACAATTTCACCGGCAAGAAGTGCATCCAGCTGCAGCTTCTAACGCTCCTCATTAAGGAGTTGGAACTGGGACTGGATGAACTCCAGATCATTCTGGAGGCTGAGGGAGTGATAGACAGGACATTTAGAGAGGTAGTTACACCTAAGGTGCATGACACAGGAAACTGAGTGACAGTTAGGAGGGTGAAATGGAGCATATCCCTGTGGGCATTCCCTCAACAACTTTGGATACTGTTTGGAGGGATGACCTAGCAGGGGAAAGTCACAGCAGTCAGGTCTGTGGCACTGAGTTTGTTTCTGTGACGCAGATGGAAAGGGGCTGGGGCGGGGGTGGGGGAGAAGAGGTGATCTGTAGTGATACGGGATTCATTAGTTAGGGGAACAGAAAGATGGTTCTGCGGATGAGAACAGGATTCCCCAGTGGTATGCTGCTTCTTGGGTGCCAGGGTCCGGGTCATCTCGGATTGAGTCCTTAGCATTCTGAAGTGTGATGGCAAACAGTCAGAGGTCATGGTCCATGTAGGTACCAATGATACAGGTAGGAAGAGGGACAAGGTTCTGCAAAGTGAGTTAAGGGAGTTAGGTGCTAAGTTAAAGGACAGAACCTCCAGCGTTGTGATCTCAGGATTGCTACCCGTGCCACATGCTGGTGAGGCCAGAACTAGGAAGATCATGCATTTTACCACGTGGCTAAGGAGTTGGTGTAAGTGCGAGAGCTTCAGATTTTTGGGTCATTGGGTTCTCTTCCAGGGAAGGTGGGTCTTGTAAAGAAGAGATGGTTTGCACCTAAACTGGAGTGAGAATAATATCTTAGCGGGAAGGTTTGCTAATATTGCATGGGGGGTGGGAGTGGTTAAACTAGAGTTGCAGGGGAATGGGAACCAGAGTGCCAGAACAGATAGTGGAGAGATTGTGAAGACAGAGGCTGTTAAGACCTCAGATGAAGTCAGGAAGCAGACGGTTGAGCATGGTGGGACCAATGTCCTGAACTACATATATTTTAATGCAAGAAGTATTGTAGGAAAGGCAGATGGGCTCAGGTGAGTATAGTTCAATACGTGGAATTATGATATTGTAGCCATTAGTGAGACTTGGTAGCAGGAGGGGCCGGACTAGCATCTCATATTCCTGCGTTCTGTTGTTTTAGACGTGATAGAGTGGGAGGGATTAAAGGGGGAGGGGGGAGGGGGTAGCAGGGAGTGGAGGGGAGGGGAGGAGAGGGGAGGGGAGGGGTGGGATAACTAAAAGGTTTGAAGTTTCAAAGGTTCATTTTATTATCAATGTATGCAGAATTCAACACAGAGATTCGCCTTCTCCAGGTTGCCACGAAATACAGAAAAACCACGGAGATTGTTGAAAGAAAAGACATCAACCTCCCTGCACGATAAAAGAAATAAAAATCCACAAACCCCAAGCCCCCAACCCACTCCCTCGCAAAAAAACCTAACATATCACCCACAAGAATAAAAAGTGACAATAACATTAAACTCCCTCTCTCGCACACAAAAAACTAACAAATCCCCCACATGGAAAAAACGTCAACAAGAACATCAGACCCCAAATCCCCAACCCCTCCCTTGTACAAAAACTAACCCATCACCCACAAGGACATCAAATCCCCAACCCACCAATCAGCAAGAAGAAAGACGTCACAGAAAGCTGAAGGAGACCAATATAAACTACAGTCCAATTATCACATAAAGCTCAGAATTTCAAAAACGTCAGCATCGAGGAGAGTGACTACTCGAGCTCAGTCCTTCCATGGAGGGTGACCGCCATCCCACAACCTCCGTGAAGGGCAATCGCCAACCTGGCCTCCTCTGCATTCGTCTCAGTGTTTCAATCTTCCTCGGCAATTTGATCTTCCTCTTCTCGAGTTAGCTCATGCTCACAGTTCTCTTCTGAAACTTTCTTGGGGATAGCAGAGCATTAGATCACTCAATTGAACTACAAACTGTAAGTCATAGGCTCCAACAGTTTCTGAAACATAATTAAGACAAAAAGAATAAGCAAAAGATGTAGAAAAAGTGAAATAATTGACTATCTGGAAGATGTCGTCTGAGGAATCGTTGTTCACTTGGCCAGGCGGCAATGCAGGGAAAATGTCACAGCAGTTCTCAGTCTGGCCAGACTGGAGAACTTGTCCATCGAGGCTTTATGGGTGGAACTGAGGAATAAGAAAGGTATGACGATGTTAATGGGACGATATTATACAGTCCATGGGAGTTAGAGGAACAAATTTGTATGGAGTTCATAGTCTGTTGCGAGAAGCATAAGGTGTGAGAGTAAGTGATTTTAATTTTCTCCATATTGACTGCAACTCCCATACTATAAAGGGTCTAGATGAAATAGAGTTTATCAAATGTGTTCAGGAAAGTTTCCATTGGTTTATAGAATTCACAACCAGAGAGTCTGCAATACTTGATCTCCTACTAGAGAATGAAACAGGGCAGAAGACGAAAGTGTGTGTAGGGAACACTTTGCGTCTAGTGATCATAATGCACTTAGTTTCAACGTAGTTATGGAAAGGGATAGGTCTGGTCCTTGGGTTGAGATTCTAAATTGGAGAAAGGCCAATTTTGATGGTATCAGAATGGATCTGGCAAGTGTGGATTGGGACAGGTTGTTTTTGGCAAAGGTGTACTTGGTAGGTGGGAGGCCTTCAAAATTGAAATTTCTGGAGTATGAAGTTTGGATGTGCCTGTCAGAATAAAAGGAAGGATAACAGGCTTGAGTAGCTTGGTTTTCAAGAGATGTTGCAGAAAAAAAGGTGTGTAGCAGTTGTAAGCAAGGAGGAACAAATGAGGAGGAACTTGAGGTGTATAAGAAATGCAAGAGAACACATAAGAAAGCATTCAGGAGAGCTAAAAGAAGGCATGAGATTGCTCTAGCAGATAAGGTGAAGGAGGATCCTAAGGATTTCTACAGATATGTTAAGAACTAAAGGATTGCAAGGGATAAAATTGGCCCTCTGAAGATCAGAGTGGCAATTGATGTGTGGAGCTAAAAGAGATGGAGGAGATCTTAAATTGATTTTTTGCATCAGTATTTACGTCGGAGGAAGACACAGAGACTATTGAAGTGAGGCAAAGCAGCAACAAGGTTTTTGGCCGTATACAGAGAACAGAGGAAGAGGTATTTGCTGTCTCAAGGCAAATCGGAGGTAGGGGAGGAGGTTGGGAGGGACAAATCCCTAAGGCCTGACAAAGGGATTTTGCGCATCCCTCCAGTGAAAAATGATATCGTATCTGTTAAATAGGGGCCGTGGACAATTCTGATTTGATGGAGAATGGACATGAAAGCACAGAGGAACATCTGGAGAAATTTCTGAAATGCCCGTTCGCTGCTGTCGTTACTGTGTGCTCGGGAATCTTTCATAGAAACATAGAAAATAGGTGCAGGAGTAGGCCATTTGGCCCTTCGAGCCTGCACCGCCATTCAGTATGATCATGGCTGATCATCCAACTCAGAACTCTGTACCAGCCTTCCCTCCATACCCCCTGATCCCTTTAGCCACCAGGGCCATATCTAACTCCCTCTTAAATATAGCTAGTGAACTGGCCTCAACTGTTTCCTGTGGCAGAGAATTCCACAGATTCATCACAGTCTGTGTGAAGAAGTTTTTCTTAATCTCGATCCTAAAAGGCTTCCCCTTTATCCTCAAACTGTGACCCCTCATTCTGGACTTCCCCAACATCGGGAGCAACCTTCCTGCATCTAGCCTGCCCAATCCCTTTAAGATTTTATACGTTTCAATCAGATCCCCCCTCAATCTTCTAAATTCCAACGAGTATAAGCCTAGTTGATCCAGTCTTTCATCACATGAAAGTCCTGCCATCCCAGGAATCAATCTGGTGAACCTTCTTTGTACTCTCTCTGTGGCAAGGATGTCTTTCCTCAGATTAGGGGACCAAAACTGCACACAATACTCCAGGTGTGGTCTCACCAAGGCCTTGTACAACTGCAGTAGTATCTCCCTGCTCCTGTACTCGAATCCTCTCGCTATAAATGCCAGCATACCATTCGCCTTTTTCACCGCCTGCTGTACCTGCATGCCCACTTTCAATGACTGGTGTATAATGACACCCAGGTCTCGTTGCACCTCCCCTTTTCCTAATCGGCCACCATTCAGATAATAATCTGTTTTCCTGTTTTTGCCACCATTGTGGATAACTTCACATTTATCCACATTAAATTGCATCTGCCATGAATTTGCCCACTCACCCAACCTATCCAAGTCACCCTGTATCCTCTTAGCATCCTCCTCACAGGAGGGTAGGCCTCAAAATCCTCGGCCTTGCCTGCTTTTAGCAACCGAGAAGGAGGTTGAATCGTTCGGACAGAGATGGCGCTCAGTACTCGGTGTCGGAGAGCTGATCAGAGCTCGAAGTTTTCGGGTGACTCAGAGTCGGATTGTGGTCGGCATGGCAGGGAGAGTTTTTCTTCCTTCTCCTGTCTGCGTGAGATGTGGGACATTTGAGAAACTTTGAACTTTACTGTGCTCATGGACTTCTTCATCAAGTTTTGGTATTGTTGCACTGTTTGTAACTATATGTTATAGTTATGTGGTTTTGTCAGTTTTTTCAGTCTTGGTCTGTCCTGTGTTTTGTGATATCACACCGAAGGAAATAATGTATCATTTCTTAATACATGCCTTACTAAATGACAATAAAAGAGCACTACGTGTCTTCATAATCTAAAAAAAAGTGTTCCTTCAGACCTTGTGGGAGGCAAGTGCAGAAATTACAGGGGCCCTGCAGAGATATTTAAACCATCCTTAGCCATGGGTGAGATTCTGGAGGAAAACCTCTGAGAATAAACCAAGAAATTATAGGCCAATGAGCCTGACATCAATAGTGGGAAGGTTATTGGAAGGTATTCTAAGGGACTCGATATATAAGTATTTGGGTAGACAGGTACTGATGGTTTTGTGCATGGTAGGTTATGTCTAACCAATCTTATAAAGTTTTTTGAGGATTTTACCAAGAAAGTTGATGAAGCCAAGGCAGTGGATTTTGGCTATGTGGACTTCAGCAAGATATTTGACAAGGTTCCACATGGGAGATTAGTCAAGAAGGTTCAGTCCCTTGGTATTCAAGATGAGGTAGTAAATTGGATTAGACAGTGGATTTGCAGGAGAGGCCAAAGAGTGGTTCTGGACAGTTGCTTCTCTGACTAATGGAGTGCTGCAGGGACCAGTGCTGGGTCCTTTGTTGTTTGTTATTTATTTCAACAGTAAGACCATAAAACATAGGAGCAGAATCAGGCCATTCTGCCCATCGAGTCTGCTCCACCATTCCATTATGGCTGATCCTGGATCCCGCTCAACCCCATACACCTGCCATCTTGCCAAATCCTTTGATGCCCTGACCGATCAGGAAATGATCAACTTCTGCCGTAAATATATGTACGGACTGGGCTTCAACTGCTGTCTATGGTAGAGCATTCCACAGATCTACTATTCTCTGCCTGAAAAAAATTCCTCCTTACTTCTGTTCTAAAGGGTCTCTCCTCAATTTGGAGGTTGTGGCCTCGAGTTCCGGATACCCCCACCGTAGGAAACGTCCTCTCCACATCCACCCTATCTAGTCTCTTCAACATTAATTTCCAAATTTCAATCTGGATGATAATGTGGTTAACTGGATCAGCAAATCTGCGGACGACACCAAGATTAGGGGTGTAGTGGATAGTGAAGAACACTATCAAAGGCTGCAGTGGGACCTGGATCAGCTGGAAAATGGACAAAGAAATGGGAGATGGAATTTAATGCAGTCAAGTGCGAGGTGTTGCATGCTGGGAGGCCCAACCAGGATGAGTCTTACACAGTGAACGGTTGGACATTGAGATGTGCAGTAGAACAAGGTGATCAGGGACTCATTGTCTATAATTGTCTAAAAGATCTATAATTCCTTGAAAGTGGTATCATGGGTAAATAGGGTCGTAAAGAAATTTTTTGGCATTTCATAGGTAAAAGAATTGAATACAGGAGTTGGGATATTATGTCTAAGTTGTATAAAATGTTGATGATGCCTAATTTAGAGTATTGTGTGCAGTTTTGCTGTAGGAATGATGAGCAAACTAATGTGGCACTGTAGTTCAGGGAGCCATTCAAGAGGAGGGAAAGAAGAGAAATGTAGTGGTAATTGGGGATAGTATAATCAGGGGAATAGACAGAGTTTTCTGTCATGAGGATAGAGTGTCCCGAAGGCTGTGTTGCCTGCCTGGTGCCCGGGTTCGGGACATGTTATCTGACCTGCAGATGAATTTGCAGTGCGAGGGGAAAGACCCAGTTGTCATGGTCCATGTGGGTACCAATGACATAGGTAGAACAAGGAAAGAGGTTTTGCTGAAGGATCAACCTTCAGGCTTTGATCTCAACCTTTGAGCTTCAATATTCAGAACTGACCCAGGACTCTCCGCTGATGATGAATGAGGATCCTGGATTAGCACCCAAATTCCAGGCCTCAAACTCCAGACTCGCCAATGATGGGGCCCAAATACTAGGCCCCCAAACTTCAGTCTCATTGATTCGTGTACCTGGAGCTTCTCTTGTGCATTCACAGGTACAGAACTCCATACTTGGAATACACCAGTGAATCAGTGACATGGGGGCAGGAGAGGGAACTTGCCCTCCTTCATGTTGGTCTGCTGGCCTGACATCCAACCACGTCCACATCACTGGCCTTTGAAAGTAGAGCAGAGGCCCAGACTCCGATCTGTCCTCTAATTACCCCATATTCTTGTCTCTAAATCCTAACCTGGCCTCCTACTCCCCTCTCTGTCCCCAAAACCATCCTTATGAGCTGAGAAAAAAAACCTTAAAAGACAACTAGACTTGAGCTTCAACCTCGATGGAGATCTCAGCTCAGTACCATCTCGACCGGAAGAACAATATGGTGGGTTGGGAAATGATGGGAGTCAGAAGGGGATGTGCATATGCTAATAAACTCAACTTTCACTTTGAACCATTTGCTTTGAAGAATGTGATGGGATTCTGCCATGATTCTACCATCCACTCACTGACACCAAGCAATTTGCAGTGGTCAAACCCTTAGGATGTGAGATCAACTAGATGAACCAGCAGAAACCCAGACTGCCACAGAGAGAATGTGTAAACTCCACACGGCCCTGGGGAGAAGGTCAAGCCAGTCTGCAGTAGCCATGGGGCAGCCGCTCTACCAGCTGCACCACTCTGTCACCCAAAGGCAAAATTATCCATGGGGATCATGGTGGCATAGTGATTAGCACAATGCTATTACAGCTCCGGGTGCTCCAGAGTTTTGAGTTCAATTCCAGCGTCGCCTGTAAGGAATTTGTATATTCTCCTTGTGAACAGTGTGGGTCTCCTCTGAATACTCCTGTTGCCTCCTACAGTCTAAATATGTACCAGTAGGTAGGGTAATTGGCCATTGTAAATTGTCCTGTGACTAGGCAAGTGTTAAATAGGTGGGTTGCCGGGCACTGTGGCTCATTGTGCTGGAAGGGCCCGTCCGCACTGTGTCTCCAAATAAATACATTTCCAAGGCGATGAAGTCTTGGCCATTTGTGGGTGTTTCTGATACCACTGGGAGATTTATGTCCCCCTTCCAAACATATTTGCATGCAAAATGAAAAATCTGCAGGTGGGTCAGATACGTGATGAACTGAGGGATATTTGAAGGCAGAGGATGGAGTAAGCATAAATAAGGGGAAAGTTGTCTGTTATTGAGCAGATAAAAATCAAAACCTAACAATGGAGGAATCTGAAACAGATTAAAATATGCAAAATATTATTATAACTGGAAAGAGGATAAAATACCTGAAAGAATAAGGATATTAAGGAGATTTATTGTATTTAATATGCTAAAAATGGCACTGAGAAAATATGTCTATCCACGGCCTCTTCTACTGTCAAGATGAAGCCACACTCAGGTTGGAGGAACAGCACCTTATATTCCGTCTGGGTAGCCTCCAACCTGATGGCATGAACATTGACTTCTCTAATCTCTGTTAATGCCCCTCCTCCCCTTCACACCCCATCCCTTATTTATCTATCTACCTATTTATTTATTTATTTATTTATTCTCTTTTTTTTCTCCCTCTGTTCCTCTCACTATAACTCCTTGCCCATCCTCTGGGCTTCCCTCCCTCCCCTTTTCTTTCTCCCTAGGCCTCCCGTCCCATGATCCTGTCCCTTCTCCAGCCTCATATCCCTTTTGCGAATCAGCTTTCCAGCTCTTAGCTCCATCCCTCCCCCTCCTGTCCTCTCCTATCATTTCTGATCTCCCCCTCCCCCTCCCACTTTCAAATCTCTTACTAACTCTTCCTTCAGTTAGTCCTGACGAAGGGTCTTGGCCCGAAACATTGACTGTACCTCTTCCTACAGATGCTGCCTGACCTGCTGCGTTCACCAGCATTTTTTGTCCGTGTTGCTTGGATTTCCAGCATCTGCAGATTTCCTCATGTTTGCACTGAGAAAACGTTGGGTCATAGAATAAACAAGTTTCCCGGACAAAAGATTTGTGCCTTTAGATTAGAAAATTATTTGATATTGTGTGTGCTCATGGTGTGTGTATGTATGTTGATGATGTGTAATTCTGTGTGTTAACACCGCATTTGTGTGCTAGAGTATAATTTGTGTCTTTGGTGTGTAGGTGTGTATCAATGTGTGCACTTGTCCTATGTATTTGTGCGTGTCTGTGTGTGTGTGCACGCGTGTGCGCGACAGTCTGTCTCTCTTTGTGTTTGAGGTCAAAGTTCGAAGTACATATATGTCACCATATATAACCCTGAGATTCATTTTCTTGCAGGCATACTCAATAAATCTAATAACCATAACGGAATCAGTGAAAGACCGCACCAACTGGGCACGCAGCCAGTGTGCAAGAGACAATAAACTGTGCAAATACAAAAATAAATAAACAAGCAATGAATACTGAGAACATACGATGAAGAGTCCCTGAAAATGAGTAGGAACATTTCAGTGCTGGGGCAAGTGACTTTGAGTGAAGTTGTCCCCTTTGGTTCAAGAGTGTGATGGATGAGGGTAATAACTCTTCCTCAGCCTGGTAGTGTGAGCCCTGAGGCTTCTGTACCTTCTTCCTGATGGCAGCAGTGAGAAGAGAGCATGTCCTGGGTGGTGGGGGTCCCTGATGATGGATGTTTTCCTGTGACAACACTCTGTAGATGTGCTCAATGGTGGGAAGGATTTTATCTGTGAAGGACTGCACCATATCCACCACTCTTGTAGGAATTCCCGTTCAAGGGGATTGGTGTTTTCATGTCAGCCAGTCAATATACTTTCCACCACACATCTACGGAAGCCTGTCAAAGTTTTAAATGTCATGCCGAATCTTCACAAACTCCTAAGGCAACAGAGGAGCTGTTGTGCTTTTTTATAATTGCATAATGGCCTACCACAAGTCCTCTGAAAAGATACTACTGATGAATTTTAAGTTGCTGATCCTCTCCATCTCTGATCCCTTGATGAGGACTGGGTCAAGGACCTCTGGTTTCCTGCTCTTGAAATTAATAATCAGCTGCTTGGTTTTGCTGACATTGAGTAAGAGGTTGTTGTTGTGGCACCAATCAGACAGATTTTCAATCTTCCTCCTATATGCTGATTTGTCACCACAGTGGTGTCGTCAGCAAACTTGAATGTAGCATTGGAGCTGTGATTAGCCACACAGTCATTGTGTAAAGTAAGTAGACCAGGGGGCTAAGTGGGGAGAATCCAGAGGCTGGACTCCCGCCAATTTAGTATTATTAGTAGAGAATGCAAAGAAACAGAAAACAGAGCAGGTGAACAAACATGACCTGGACTGTGAAAATAGCAGCTTACATTAGACTAATCCAGTGACCTATCAGGAGTTAACTAGCATAGTGGACAAGTGGATAATGTCAATGCAGACTTCCAGATTTACTGTAAGGTATTGTTAGCAATAACTAACATTCATGTAGTTTGAGGCAATCTTGTGATACGCATTGGTAATTCATTTGGAAATAGAATAAGAAGGACAGAGATGAAGGGAACTTTCTCAGAGTGGTGAGATGAGAGACTGATGTCTTCCTGGACCTGTACGATGCCTCAGTATTTCATTGACTACACCCACGAGCTGGGTAAGAATCAGCGGCTGTGAAAAATATTGGCAAAGGGCCCTGTGCTTAAAGGGAATTGGTGTTGAAGTGAGTCAAGGGCCAAGAGATATCTAGGCAGGAAGTGATCAGCAAAACTATTGGCCATAGAGTTCAAGGTAAGGGAAGTGACATGGTCCTCTGGCAAACGTAATTAGTTTATTGGTTATTATTGCGCAAAATTCAATTTGAAAGAATGGTCTTGAAGCTTCAACAGCTGAGAAAAGAGGTTTGTTGACTTCAGTGATGCTTCGCTTGGAAACCTTCCTGATGGGGGTATTCAAGGGGGACATTTTATTGTATTATTGATGGGAGAAGAGGGAAGATTTTCACCTCTCTGTTGGCAATCAAAAAGGATCCAAAGAGTTGTATGGAGTACAGTACACTGGAAGGAGAAACCCTTGCAATGTCTGAAGGTATTGACAATGCTGTTTTTCTGGCCACATTCTATTCAGAGCTTTTCCACGGTGAACCAAAGAAAGACAGTCTACAAATGAATTGTGTCACAAACAGCTACTCTTTGACTGATGTGATTCAATCCATCAAGTCAGTTCCAGAGAAGAGGATTCATCGAGAGATAAGAGGCATCAAAGAAACTGTGCAAGTGCAGAAAATTCATAGGCCTGATTTTATTCTCACAAGTCAATGAATATGTTGTAAAAAAAACACTCCCTACTCTGTACATAGTTGATTGTTCTTTCTTTCCTCTCCTTTCTATAAGTGTATACCTCAGATAAATATTATGTGGAGATCTGTGACAAATATGATTATATGATGTATATGTACAGTATCTGAAATACATCTTTTGGAAATGTTTGATGATGAAATTCAATAAAAAATAAGTTACAAAAAAAAGAACTGTATCAACATCAAGGGTTAGAACTAATTCTCATATCCTAATGGACATTTCAATTGTATTTAAATTTATAAAAATTGTTTTTACTATACATAAAAAAGGATGGGAGATTGTTGAGTTCTGTTCATTTGGGTTATGTAAGTATTTATTAGGCATACACACTCTCCTTGTGCGCCGGTGGGGGGGGGGGTATGGTGTATTGTGGGGATAAAAGGTGGTGGTCCTCATGCATTGAATGGAGACGTTGAAAGTAAAGTTGTTTAAACAAAAAAGAACTTGTCTTTGTTGCACTAGATCCTTTTTCACTTGTCTTTGTTGCTTGAATGTTAATGTTCTCACAGCAAAAGCAGTCACTTGCCACTGTGCATTCTTCAAATGATTAAAGCTCCCAAAGCATTATTAACAACAATGCAAAGATACTCTCTGTGCCCTGGACATTAGGATGCTAATAAGTGATTTTTCCTCTGTAATGATTATATCAATTGAATACCTCAGTCATGTGATGATATTTAATGACAACATTCATAACAAGTTTGTTCAGTTGAAAGAAGGATTGTGGCTTTGTTTGGAAATAGAAGCACACACTTTGAAAAGCAAGTCATTTTCCAGTTTAGGAAAGGACTTTGCAGAAACTATGAGCAATACGGATGTGTACAACTTAAAAAGAAAAACAGAATATGTTTTTTTCTAAAATCCTGACAGCAAGAAAAGAAGTCTTACATCTTACAAACAAAATAAGAGTTAATGCTTAGAATCATGGTTAGCTCAGAATGCGGTCTTAGGATAGAGAGCCATTCATCATTCACATCTGATTCCAATTAGCGACTAAAGCTGGGCACACAGTGAATTGTAAGGTTAAACCGAATCTCAAGCTGTCAGCTGAAACTCAAGCACCTAGGCTGGAGTGTTCTCCAACCTCAATTGACAAGCTCCGCCCGGACATGGTGTTAATATCGGAGTCTACAAAGCAAGTGGTCCTGCTGGAACTTACTGTCCCCTGGGAAGACCGGATTGAAGAGGCCAACGAGTGCAAGAGGGCTAAATACACAGATCTTGTTGCAGAGTGCTGGAGCAATGGCTGGAGAGCTCGCTGTGAGCCAGTCGAAGTTGGGTGCTGGGGCTTTGCTGGCCATTCATTACAGCAGACTCTAAAACTCCTTGGAGTTAAAGGACTGCAGTGCAAAAGACCCACCAAGAACATTCTGGAAGCTGCTGAAAAGGCCTCGCAGTGGCTGTGGATCCGGACGGGGGATCTGTCGATTAGTGCGCCACTTGGACACAAGTCGGGGGCTGGGTCGCCCGGTCGAGGCTGTCTGATGATTAAAGACCCGAAACACCCTATGACCCCGGGTTCATCACTGAAGACGTGTCCAAGTAGCACCAGAAGGTGTAGTCTGCAACTCCTGCCAGGAGCTCCGTCATTAGCTTGTCAGTCTCTTGGTCTCCCTGGCACCAAATGGAAGCCAGAATCGATTGTTCACAACCTTGCTCTCCTAGTAGAGCACGAGGTAGATTAATGGTCAAATATCTCTGAATCCTAACCTACCTCTGCCTCTGTCTCAGTTCATCAAATGCCGAAATGCTCAACATTGCCTTTGCTGTTGGTAGGCTTGTTCATTCCAGTGACATCCTTCCACGGTGGAGCCTGCCTCAATGTCATTAGGTGGATGGAGGGGGCAGGAGGCTGAGTTCACTTGGGAGCTCTGTATTACAGGCTTCCCAACCATTTTTATGCCATGTTCCCCCCACCATTAACTGGGGGGTCCAAGTTAGGAACCCCTGTTCTAGGGGTTCTGTGATACAACTGTTCTCTGCTCCTCCAGCCGCTTACAGTATCTGTTGACCAGAAAGCATCCTATCCAGATGGATCACAGCTTGGTACAGCCACTGCTCTGCCCGAGCCCGCGAGAAATTGTGGAGAATTGTGGGCACAGCTCAACCTATCGCAGAACCCAACTTTCCTTCCGTGGTCCCTGTCTACACTTAGCGCTGCCTCAAAAAAGCAGACCATAGAATCAGAGACTCCTCCTACCCTGGGCATTTTCTCTTCCCCCTTGGCCATGCTTGTGGAGACACTTGTAGTCTGCCCCAGCACATCTTGAGATGTGTTGGTTGTTAATGCAACTGACATTTTACTCTATATTTCGATGTTCATCTAATAAATAAATGTGAATCTGAAACAGTCAAGTGGGTTCAGATTACATGGTTAGTTCCTGCTTGTTCATTCTCCATTTGGCACTGACCATCAAGTTAAGCATGAAGCTTCAGTGTAGGCACTAATACCTTCCCTCCTATCCAGAGTCCTTGATTTCATTGCTGTTCATGGTTTCCTCTGCAAAAAGGCAGCTAACTTTTAAGTTGATTTTGACCATAAATCGGAAAATACACTGAAAGCACAAAATACACGTGGACTAAGATGTTAACTGTCCTGTGCTATCATCAGTGGGATCATCAGTTGATCTGCCACCTGTCTTCAGGAGTTTCGGCCCGCTTATGATCAAGACTCCCTCGAGGTGGTGGGCCAGCAGTGTTAAAGCACCACCTCCCACTGGTGAGCTTAAAAACTTGACATCTGCCTCTATCAGTCACTTCCATTCAACAGGTAGTCTACTTTTCAGGTGTCTATGCAACGACTGAAGGGTTTGCAAGATATGTATACACTGTCTGACTATCTGCCCCTCTGGACATACTTGGTCCACACCCATGCTGATCCTTTCCTTGCTGCCTCAGCTACAGCCCTGCTGGTTGACTTGATCTCTCTTCTAGTGAAGCCAAGGTCACGCAGCCACTTCTGGAGAGTGAACGCAATAAACCCACGGCAGCCTACTTCGAACGGATAGCATATGGTACGTATACATCCATAGTATTGTAATGAATGGGCATCAACAAGACTTGAGATGGACAAGAAAGAACAATTACAAAAAGTGCAGTAATCACAAGTGCAAATGTTAATGCAATCATTCAAGGTGGAGCTTGACATACGCTTCCTGGGCCTTGTCAATCAGCTGAGAGCCGCTCTCCCGTTGGAAGGCCTTGTGTAAGATCATTCTTGAAGGTGGCAATGTGGTCTACGTGCTGACATCTGCTGAACTCAGGAAAGAGCAGAAGATCAGCTCATTCTTTTGAGGCAACCTGGAAGAGTTCAAAGAGTGAAACGGTGCTATGCAAATGCTGCTGCTGTTTAGAACTGGAAGTTCTTGTGAAAGCAGATTTCAGTGGAAATCAATTGGTTATCTTTGAAGAAAACTATTTTGGCATGATGTGGAGGAAAGGGAACTGTGGTGTGAAATTTAAATGGCTGCTCTTTTATAGATGGTCCTAGGTGGAAGGGAGCTGATTATGTAATTTAAAAAAATACTTAAATGGCAATTTCTTTCAGAAAGCTATCATCAAATTTCACAATGCTTGCTGGACAAAATCAGACAAATGTTAGAAATTTATCTTTTCAGATAAATTCAACATCTGGTGAATGGGGCTTTAATTTGTTACAGATGTAGAAGTATGAAACTCAAGACTAAATGACACGGTGTTACTATACAGTTTAGTGGCTGCTCTGTCTTTCTCCATACCCTTTGCTCTTTCACTGATTATGATAATCTGGCAGTCGCACACAAAGGAAAGGAACTTAATAAATGGTAAGACCCAAATGGTAATGAATAACCTTTATATTCCCTAAAAAGGGAGAGATTGTGGTGTGTTATTTAAAATGATTAATTAAAATAAACAAACATAACCTAAACATAGTTTCTGTGATTCACTTTGATCTCTTTAAAGGAAGCTGTCAGTCTTTTATTACCATCTGCTTCATGGAATTTGCACACTGACTGATTTCTTTAGCTGAAAGCATCCTCACTTTGGGAAATTATCGCTTCATAGCTGCCAGGTCCTTTCAGCCATGTGAGAAGAAACAGAAAGACGGGAAGATTTAGAGGATTATGGACCAAACACAGACAAATGGAACTAGCACAGATAAACAACTTGGACTATTTGGGGCAAAGAGCCCGTTTTCATACTGTAAGACCAAAAGCTAAAGTAAGTATGCATGCATTTGAGGTTGGAACAGGGGAAATTTTAGTGGCGGGGGGTGGAAAGGTGCTTATCCCTAGCAGTGTGATGGTTAGGATTCAACACTTTCATCACTTCCTACTCAAGGAAACTGATTTACTTTTAATAGACGATATGAAGTAGTAGAGGCATTAAACGAGTATTTTGCACCTGCCCCAGGACTGGAAAACTATCCAAAAGTAATTTCCACAAGAAAACAAGGATCTGGTAAGAATAAAGAGCTTAGTGCGAGTTTCAGAGAAATGTGAGCGGGGAAATATAGAAATATGAGTAAACAAATTTCTAGGACTTGATGCCTTACAAGTGAGACAAAGATAATTAATGCAGTGATCTTCTCTTCCAGAAATGTTTAGACTCCACAGTGATCCCTAGGTTGGATGATAATAAGTGTATTCAAAGAGAAAGAGAGAAGATATCACTTGGTCTGACATTAGTAGTGAGAAAAATGTTTAATTCCATTATTACTGGTGTAATATGGTAGGCTGGGTCATTGGAATTACTCAGAGTTGAAGATTGTTTGTTGCTATTCTTAAATACACAAGAATAAAGGAGAATGAAACGTTGGCATTCTGGATCCAATGCCAATGCAGCAAAACAAAACACAAAAAGCTTAGGGGAGGGGAACGTCGACTCAGACCATGACAAGCCTGCGTTGGGCATTTTCATGCCTTACAAGGCGCAGATTGGAAGTCTGTGTGGGGCGCCACTCCTCGCACAGACACTAGGGCAATGTGTGATTAAATGCCTTGCTCAAGGGCACAAACACGCTGCCACAGCTGAGGTTCGAACTAGGGACCTTGAGGTAACTAGACAAACGCCTTAACCACTTGGCCATGTGCCCAGCACAAATAAGCTTAGGAACACACTAAATATAAATATCAAAGCAATCCTATAAGCACAATGTACTAGTATCTGTTTGAGAGTGGTCATATTCTGTACAGTATACATACAATTTGCTTATATACACAGACTGGTTGCATGTACAGAACATAGAGTGATGCTACATGCAGGAATATCTGTGCGTAAGGTGACCCTGACAGGAAATGATACGTTGACAAAGTGGCTCTTGGCTAGAAGAGCTGCTCTAGGTAGCAGCAGGGCATATGAAAACACTGTGACTGTCAGAGTAGGTGTGTGGAGTGTAATCGTGAAGTGGTAATGGCACTGTGAGATGAGGGGTGCTGAGGGCTGTGAAAAGAAGCAGCTGACGTGGATAAAGGGGAACTCATGTTTGACAACACTGATAGAGTTTTTTGAGGTTGTAACTGGCGGGTCAGATCAGGGAGATTAAGTTAATCACAAAATGCTGGAGGAAATTGAAAAGTCAGGCAGCATTTATGGAGAAGAAATAGTCGTCCTTTTGGGGCAAGATCCTTCATCAGGACTCAAAACATCAGCTGTTTATTCACCTCCATAGATGCTGTTTGACCTGTAAAGTTCCTCCAGCATTTTGTGTATTGCTCTGGATTTCCAGCATCCCAGATATTTAAATTAATTAGTCAGTTGCGCATTACCATCTGTGTGGTCCTGATCAGGAAACTATTGAGAGCATGAAAGGAAGTATGCACAAAATGCTTTAATTCCTGCCTGTTTCAGTCTCTAAATGTTCTGTGCATTTTTAAACTGCTGCTCTCAGATGGACTGAAATTACAATCCCATACCATCTGCATTGGCAATGCCTGTGCTGTGAATTGGTTCCTCTCTGGGGAACTGTCGGTGCTTTCTGATTCAGATTGTTTCTTTTTGCAATGCCAGGAAGTGGCAGCTAAAAGAAGACAAACGCATATACCGCCTCAGCAAGTTTCAAAATACATGGATCTTTGAGGTATAGTGTACTGAAATGCAATTCAATAGAATGGACAGGGGATCAGTGTTGGGTGATGGTAAGTTGGGGAGAGTGAGAAGGAAGATCAAAGGGCCAAAGTTCAAAGTAAACTTATTATCAAAGTACATATATGTCGCCATATGTTACCTCGAGATTCATTTTCTTGCAGGTATTCACAGTAGAACAATGTGCAAATACAAAAAAAATAAATAAGTATGTAGATAAATTAAACTGAAAACATGAATTGTAGAGTCCTTGAAAGTGAGTCCATGGGTCGTGGAATCAGTTCAGTGTTGTGGTGAGTGAAATTATCCATGCTGGTTCAGGAGTCTGATGTTTGAAGGGTAATAACGGTTTCTGAACCTAGTGGTGTTGATAGATGTTCAAGGGCATTTGTTTTAACAGAAAGTTGCTGTTGCAATGAACGAGGCGAACCCAAGTGCAGGACACAAGCACGGAGATTGCGTTAGGATGTAGACGCGGGCGTGAGCGTTGAACGGCGAACAGGAGAGAGTGCAGGAAGGCAGGGGACAGGCAGAACTGATCTTGACACGGAGCGTAGAAAGGGAAGCAGCAGACAAAACTTTACTTAGCATGGAGAGACTGAGTTTCACAGGTAAACCTCGGAACTGGAGTCGAACTTAGAAAACTTGCCTTGGCACAAAGAGACTGAGTTTCACAGGTAATTCTCGGTACTGAAGCAAAACTTAGAACACACGGTCCTGAGTGGCCGGGAAACGTTAATCACCACACAGGCAAAACCAACGATCTGGCAACTAGTGGGTGCAAAGCCAGGGTTCTTACGCTGCACGTCTTGATGAAAACCAAGTGTGTCATCATCAAAGGGAATTAGGAGAAAATGAGGAATCAACGGTCGGGACCATGACAGTTGTGGCAACCCTCCCCACTTTCAAGAGGTGGTGTCTCAAGAAAATGGCATCGATCACTAAGGACCTTCACTATTCAGGATATGTCCTCTACTATCTGGAAAGAGGTTCAGGAGCCTGAAGACCCACACTCACTGATTCAAAAATAGCTTCTTCCCCTCACCATCAGATTGATGAATGGTCTATGAACCCATAACTCAATAACCACCCCCCCCATCTAGTCCCCATGAACACAATCTTTATTATTCCTTTTTTTTTGCATCATTTATTTTTGTAATTTATAGTGGAATTAAAATGGGTGGCCACTGGGAGATCCCACTTTTTCTGGCAGACAGACTATCTCTGGAGACAGCTTATCCACTGATGTCCCATTTCCAACACCTCCCTCCCCTTTCTTGATCTCACGGTCTTTATCTCCGGAGACAGCTTATCTTCCGATGTCTATTACAAACCTACGGACTCTCACAGCTACCTGGACTATACCTCGTCCCATCCTGTTATTTGTAAAAATGCCATCACCTTCTCCTAATTCCTCCATCTCCACTGCATCTGCTCTCAGGATGAGGTTTTTCATTCTAGGTTGAAGGAGATCTCCTCCTTTTTCAAAGAAAGGGGCTTCCCTTCTTCTACCATCAATGCTGCCCTCAAATGCATCTCTTCCATTTCATGCACTCTGCTCTTACCCCATCCTCCCATCACCATACCAAGGATAGGGTTCCTCTTGTCCTCACCTACCACCCCACCATCCTCCGAGTCCAGCACATAATTCTCCGAAATCTCCACCACCTCCAACAGGATTCCACCACCAAGCACATCTTTCCCTTCTCTCTCACTTTCTGTCTCCGGAGATAGTCCATCCACCAGAAAAAGCAGGATCTCCCAGTGGCCACCCATTTCACATTCCCTTCCCATTCACATTCTGAATGTCCATCCATGGCCTCCTCCACTGTCATGATGAGGCCACACTCAGGTTGGAGGAACAACACCGTACATTCCGTTTGGGCAGCCTCCAACTTGATGGCATGAACATTGACTTCTCAAACTTCTGGTAATGCTGTCCACCTCCCCCTCGTACCCCATCCGTTATTTATTTATATACACACATTCTTCCGCAACCTCCAATGGGATCCCATCACTAAGCACATCTTTCCCTCCCCCCCTCTGCTTTCCGCAGGGATCGCTCCCTACGAGACTCCTTTGTCCATTCGTCCCCCCCATCCCTCCCCACTGATCTCCTTCCTGGCACTTATCCTTGTAAGCGGAACAAGTGCTACACATGCCCATACAGTTCCTCCCTTACCACCATTCAGGGCCCCAGACAGTCCTTCCAGGTGAGGTGACACTTCACCTGTGAGTCGGCTGGGGCGATATACTGCGTCCGGTGCTCCCGATGTGGCCTTCTATATATTGGCAAGACCTGATGCAGACTGGGAGATTGTTTTGCTGAACACCTACGCTCTGTCCGCCAGAGAAAGCGGGAACTCCCAGTGGCCACACATTTTAATTCCACATCCCATTCCCATTCCGGCATGTCTATCCATGGTCTCCTCTATTGTAAAGATGAAGCCATACTCAGGTTGAAGGAACAACACCTTATATTCTGTCTGGGTAGCCTCCAACCTGATGGCATGAACATTGACTTCTCTAACTTCCTATATGCCCCACCTCCCCCTCGTACCCCATCCATTATTTATGTACACACATTCTTTCTCTCACTCTCCTTTTTCTCCCTCTGTCCCTCTGACTATACCCCTTGCCCATCCTCTGGGTTTCCCCCACTTCCCACTTTTCCTTCTCCCTGGGCCTCCTGTCCCATGATCCTCTCATATCCTTTTTGCCAATCACCTGTCCAGCTGTTGGCTCCATCCCTCCCCCTCCTGTCTTCTCCTATCATTTCAGATCTCCCCCTCCCCCTCCGACTTTCAAATCTCTTACTAGCTCTTCCTTCAGTTAGTTCTGATGAACGGTCTCGGCCCGAAACGTCGACCGTACCTCTTCCTAGAGATGCTGCCTGGCCTGCTGCGTTCACCAGCAACTTTGATGTGTGTTGCTTGAATTTCCAGCATCTGTAGAATTCCTTGTGTTTACATTATTGTGGGTGCTGGACTGCTGATAGAATGAGTAAATTCTGGAAATACTCCACAAGTGACATAGAGAAGTGAGAGGAATTCTCCCAATGGCCAAAACCAGAACATGGAGCCTGGAGACTGGAGGCCAGCCCTGGAGTTGGGGATGGCCTGTATAGATGGGAGGGAGGAAAGGGGCCTGCTTTGCTTTTGTTGTTTTGTTGCTTCAAAGGTTCAAAGGTCCAATTCAATGTCAGAGAAATGTATACAATATACACCCTGAAATGCTTTTTCTTCACAAACATCCACGAAAACAGAGGAGTGCCCCAAAGAATGAATGACGGTTAAATGTGAGAACCCCAAACTCCTCCCCCCAGCTTCCCCCACCAGTGCATAAGCGGCAGTGAGCAATAATCCCCCCTTCCCCCACCGAGCACTCAATTGTGAGCAAAGCAATAGCAAAGACACAGACTTGCATTTACCTCAAAGCCTTCACATTTCATCCGGCATTTGACATACCACAGGTTCTCTCTCTCCCTAACAAGGGAGAGGAAGGTGTCTCCATTTTCCCAGTGAGTGGGGAGAGAGAACAAACAACTCACTGGCTTACGATGTTAAAAGTCTGATACGTCGCTTTTTTTGAGCTCTGTGCCTGAAGATTGCAAAGATCCTGGGTCTTCAGGCACACAGCAGAAGTAGATTTTCTGGCTCCCCTGTCGATGCACGGGTCTCCTGCCGTGACAGCGACCTTCAATCTGCCCGTCTGCAGAGCCCCGAGATCTTAGGCTTCCAGATACAAGCCAGACTCTCAGGCCGAACCCTTGGCGTGCAGAACAACAGCTGGTTGTGAAACCTGGAGAGCGGGTCCCATTCCCACAAGGCACCTAAGTCAGCGTGTAACTCCATGTCAGGGTCTTCTAAAGAACCCTTGAAAGGGAAAAATAAAGATATTAAAAATGGAAATAGAGCTGTTTCTGAAGATGCAGGCAAAGGAGTTGCCATTTAGCGTCATCTTAACTCCACCTCCATGCTCGTTGTCTTGTCTTCTGTATTGTCCTGCTGAGCATTGTGGGTATATTGGTGCCAGAAAGTGTGGAACGACCCTAGATGTGTTGGTCATTAATGCAAATGATGAATTCCACTGTATGTTTCCATGTACCTGTGATGAATAAAACTGAATCTGAATCCTTAGTTTTCATTGACTACTTTATCGTCCTGGTGGTGACTATATTGTCTGATCTGCCATCACCTACCCAACCATTACATCCCACTGCTTCACCTTGGACCGATTAATACTTACCTCTTTGATGAAGATTCTTGTAATTTGCCTGACAAGTTCTTCATGTGGTGGGTGTATTTAGTATCTAATAATATTCTTATGAGATAGTAAAGAAGGTGTGTCTTCATCATTCAGTGCATTGAATATATTGTAAAAGGCAGGGAGCCATTTTGAAGGTATATAAAACTCTGCTTTGGCTGCATTGTGTGCAGTTCTGGTTATCCCATCAAAAGAGGGATGTGGAAGCTTTGGAGAGAGTGCAGAAGAGGTATACCAGGATGTTGCTTGGATTAGAGAGCATTAGCTTTAAGGAGGGCTTGGAGAAATTGGGATTATTTTCTCTGGGGTGGCCTGATAGAAGTATATTAAATTATGAGACACATAAATAGGGTGGATAGTCAGAGCCTTCTTCACTGGGAGGCAATGTCAGATGCCAGAGGGCAAAAGTTTAAGGTGAGAGAGGGAAAGCTTGATGGAGATGCACAAGAGTGGTAGGTGCCTGCAAAGTGCTGCTGGGAAAGTGGTGAAAGCAGGTATGACAGCAATGTTTAAGATGCATTTAGGCAGATATATGAGCAGACAGGATGGAGGAAAATACACTCAGTGGCTACTTTATTAGATACACCCCTACACCTGCAAATATCCAATCAGCCAATCATGTGGCAACAACTCAATGCATAAAAGCATGCAGACATGGTCAAGAGGTTCAGTTATTTTTCAGAACAAACAACAGAATAGGGAAGAAATGTGATCTAAATGATTTTAACCATGGAATGATTGTTGGTGCCAGGCTGGGTGGTTTGAGTATCTCAGAAACTGCTGATCTGCTGGGATTTTCACACACAACAGTCTCTAGAGTTTACAGAGAATGGTGCAAAAAACAATAGAACATATAACGAGTGCCAGTTCTGTGGGCAAAAACACTTTGTTAATGAGAGAGGTCAGAGGAGAATAGTCAGTCCATTTCAAACTGACAGGAAGGCGACAGTAACTCAAATAACCACACTTTACAACAGTGGTGTGAGGAAGAACATCTCTGAATGCACAACACGTCAAACCTTGAAGAAGATGGGTAGCATCAGTGAAGATCATAAGCATATATTCAGTGGCCACTTTATTAGGCACAGGAGATACCTAATAAAGCAACAATGTGTGTACTGTATATGGCAAGTAAATTTGATCCTTGATCCTTGAAACAACCTTCCAATAACTGAGACACATTTAGATAAACTGAGCTCAGTGCCATGATGTAAGGGGTGGAATTGGAAAATTTATATTTGAACAAAGCATGGAATAAATAGACTGATTAGAAACTAAATCCTAATGAAGATGAGAGATTCAGGCAAAGTAGCTACAATTACTTAAAAGAAAATACATTATTCTCCAAAATGAACTAGTTGTCATTTCTATTTGTTTGACAGTGGGTTTAAGTACATTGCGAAGCTCACAAAGACTTTCTTGAATATAATGAAGATCATTATCATAATTTTAATGCAAATAAGATGTATTCTCCAAGAAGGGTGATACAGAACTTGAAATGTCCAAACATATTATATGTAACCAGTGATCCAGTAAACAGACAAATTGACTTGGAAAACCAATCATTCCAGAAACCAATACCGTCATCACTGCTATACCAGACCTTTTTCCAAAAATTCCTCCCTCTGCTAATCTTTTTTTTTCTCATTTGCTACACTTCTTTTCTCATAGTGTGCTAATGTTGCAATTATTCTTGCATAAATTAACATCATTCAGAGTTTGGATAGATTAATTGCAGTAATACACAGATTTCTTTTTTTGAAGTAAGTATGAAACTTAAACATGCCCTTTTTCTGCTGGAGTCACCACCATCAGAGACCCCAAAACATCTGTATTCATAGAAAGGGCAGAAGGATCAATACGGAAACTCACATAGACCTTAAAAAGGGAGCTCTTTTCAGACAAGCAGTATACCAACTCCCAACTTACGGGAACTGTCGTGAGTGTTGCTTTGACCCCAGCATTTGCAGAGCATTTTGTGTTACTGATCGTTTCCACGGATGCTGCCCGACCTGCTGAGTTCCTCCAGCGTGTTGTGAGTGGAACTGTAGATTATCCTTGGCTTATGGCTGTCCTGAACTCCTTTACACCTGTGAAGGGACTTGGCTTCTTTATCAGGATGATTCATGATCGGTTTAATGGGAATGACCAGAAAATTGAGGAGACAATCATCCACAAGTGTAAGAAGCTCCCTCATCTCCAGAGGGAAAAGAGAAAGTTCCTCCCCGGATCCAACCAATTGATGGAACCACGAGGATTGTATTGTTACTTTCTTTACATTCTTAGAAGGGAAAGGAAGTTCTGCTTGTCACTGAACATTCTAACAAACTTTGACAGAAGTTTTGGAAGTCACATCGGATAGGACTTTTAGAGTAAATGGTAGAACACTATTGATAAACAGAGGGATCTTGAGGTAAGGCCATAATTCCCTGAAAGTAGCAATGGAAGTAGTTAAGGTGGTGAAAAAGACATAGTCTGGGGCATAGAATATAAAAGTTGGCACTTTATGATGCAGCTTTATAAACCATCGGTTCGATCTCACTTGGAATATTTGTGCACAGCTCTGGGTGCCACATTATAAGAAGGATAACGTGGAGGTTGATTGGTTCTTGTTTAGTAAGGGTGTCAGAGGTTATCAGGAGAAGGCAGGAGAATGAGAATGAGAGGGAAATAAATTAGCCACGATCAAATGGTAGAGCAGACATGATGGGCAGACTGGCTTAACTATGCCATTATGTCTTATAGCATATTTAAAAGTATCCTGACTAGTTGCAGCAGGGTCTGATACAGCAGTTTGTGTGTATTTCAATAGAAAAGCCTGCAGAGACTATAGACTCCACCCAATAGACAAAACCCACACCACCATCAGAAGTATTCACACAAGCTGCTGCCTCAGGAAGGCAACATCTATCATCGAACATCCCCACCACCCAAGCCATGCAGGCTTCTCGAAGCTACCATCGAGCAGGAACTACCATTATACAGAAGACTGAAGTCTGACACCACAAGGTTCAGGAACAGCTATTTTCCTCCAACCATTCCATTACTGAGCCAAGCTGCACTACCCTAATCACTGCCTCAGTGTGGAACGCTTTGTGCAGCAATGGACTTTTGTGTAATTTTATATACTTTATATTTAATATGCTTTTCATGTAAATGTTCTGTATCTGATGCAACCCCGTGTACTTGCGCATATGACAATAAATAGCAATAATGATTGCCGTTCAGAAGGAATTTTTATCAGGAACCCATCAGTGAACACAGCCCAGTCCGTCACACAAACCAGCCCCCCTCAGTCCATCACACAAATTAACCTCCCCCAGTCCATCACACAAACCAACCTCCCCCAGTCCATCACACAAACCAGCCCCCCCAGTCCATCACACAAACCAGTATCCCCCAGTCCATCACACAAACCAGTGTCCCCCAGTCCGTCACATAAACCAGCCTTCCCAGTCCATCACACAAACCAGCCGCTCTCAGTCCATCACACAAACCAGCCCCCCCAGTCCATCACACAAACCAACCTCCCCCAGTCCATCACATAAACCAGCCTTCCCAGTCCATCACACAAACCAGCCCCCCTCAGTCCATCACACAAACCAGCCTTCCCAATCCATCACACAAACCAACCTCCCCCAGTCCATCACACAAACCAGCCTTCCCAGTCCATCACACAAACCAACCTCCCCCAGTCCATCACACAAACCAACCTCCCCAGTCCATCACACAAACCTGCCTTCCCAATCCATCACACAAACCAGCTTCCCCCAGTCCATCACACAAACCAGCCTCCCCAGTCCATCACACAAACCAATCCCCCGCGCACCGCGTCCATCACACAACCAGCCTCTCCTCCTGCGACTCTGTCTGCGCCTCCGACTGTCTTGAAGGAGGTACCAAAATAATTAAGGACCCCTCCCACTCTGGACGTACTCTCTTCTCCCCCCTTCCATTGGGCTGAAGATACAAAAGTTTGAGTGCAGGTATCATCAGGTTCAAGGACAGCTTCCATTGCACTTTTATAAGACTTTTGAATGGATTAAAATGGATTAAATTATTTTCGGTGTACCTATGTCATGTATGCATGGAAGCACGCAATGAACTGTGAGGGCCATGGGGAAGGAGGGTGTGATGTGACTTCGGGATGGGGCGATGAGGAGGGAGGGTGCAGTGAGACTCTGGTATGGGAGATGATGATGGGGTGGGAAGGTGCAGGAAGGAAAGGAGGGCACAGCCTCAAAATTGAGGGGTGAACTTTTAGAATGGAGGTAAGGAGAAAGTATTTTAGCCAGAGAGTAGTGAGTCTGTGGAATGCTCTGTCACAGACTGCAGCGGAGGCCAAGTCCGTGGGTATATTTAAAGCAGAAGTTGATAGGTTTTTGATTGGCCAGGGCATCAAAGGATATGGCTAGAAGGCAGGTGTGTGGGGTTGAGTGAGATCCGGGATCAGCCATGATGAAGTGTCGGAGCAGACTTGATGGGCTGAATGGCCTAATTCTGCTCCTGTGTCTACTGGTCAGGATCGTGCTGAGCAGCTGCAAATGTTGCCATGCTTCCGGTGTCAACATAGCACGTACACAACTTGCTAACCCTAACGTGTCTGTCTTTGAAGTGTGGGGAGGAAACTGCAAACCCACGTGGTATGGGGAGAATGTGCAAACTCCTTACAGACAGAGGAACCTCGATCTTACAGCCAATGTTGTAAAAGTGCTACATTAACCGCTACACTAACGTGAGGCCTCTTTCTTGTTAAAGATGAACTTTTGATCTCTCAATCTCCCTCGTCATGGCTCTTGTACTATATTTGTCTACCTGCTCTCTGTAATAGCTTGCTCTGCTGGAGTTCTTTTTCCTTTTGTACTACCTCAAGCAATGGTCTGCTTGGATGATTTACGAACTGAAGCTTTTCACTGTATCTCGGTACATGCGACAATAGTAACTAACTATCAATTAACAATGACCAACTTTGAGCTGCACTAAATATATACAAACACCAGATGCTTCTTGCTCTCTTCATGATTTTCCAGTCTTCCTTATAATGATGAGAAAAAGGGCAACAGTGAACTTGCATGAATAACCAGAGCTGATTTAACTCTCTCAAATCTCAAGCCTAGGTTATTAATTTCCCTATTTTATCTCGATGGAGATAAGTATTTTGGGTCTCTAAGCACTGCACCAAGAGTAGCTGGTTGGATGTAGGATGGCACTGGTGAATTTCAGCGACTTCTGGCTGGCGGTCAATGAAAGGAAAACAATGAAATACTTTGTTAATCGCTCTTTGCTTGTAAACGAACATCACAAGTAATAGTCTGTAACTTCCCTTTGGGCTTGGAGGTAATTCGAACTGAGGCAAGGCGAGGCACTGGGCCTGTCATTGAGAGAGGAGAGGACCCGAGGTTCGATCGGTTAGAGTACCGTGCCTAATGTTTGGACGTTGATTCTAGTGCCGGGCAAAATTGAAAAGGTCAGGGTGTCGGGGCCCAAGGCTAATGATGGGCTGATTCAGCTTGCTGCTCTGTGAGGTTTACGTGGCTCTGCGCTGAACTATGGGTCTCGGACCTTTTTTTTGTGGACTTCAGCTCAGAATGCTATTTGCTTGCAGTTATTGATTGATTTTTTTTTCTCAATCTCTGCACCTTGGGCGTTTGACTTTTTTAAGGTTTCTTATTTTCGCAGTGGCCTGTTAGGAGATGAATCTCAAGGTTGTATAGTGCATGCATATTTTGATAATAAATGTACTTTGAACTCTGAACTCCACTGAATTCAAAGTTCAAGGTTATCGAAGTATATACATGTTACCATATACTACCTTGAGATTCATTTTCTTACAGGCATTTACAGGAAAATAAAGAAATACAATAAAATTTATGAAAAACTACACATAAGTAAATACTGACAAACAACCAATGTGTAAAATAAGACAAATTGTACAAATTTAAAATAAATAGTAAATATTTATAGCAGGGTAATACAACTGGAGAGACAGAATCTCCCTCTTTCAAAGTCACACTGATTTTTTTTTTGATAACCAATCAACATTTTGGGCTACATCAATGTTAATGAAGGGTCTCAGCCCAAAATATCAACTGCTTATTCCTCTGCATAGATGCTGCCTGATCTGCTTAGTTACTCCAGCATTTTGCTCTGGATTTCCAGTATCTGCAGAATCTCTTGTGTTTATTCTTTGCTTAATGCCTACCTATACCTGTGTAGACCAATTCTGCTGCTCAGAGTTGTTTCCGATACCTTTCCTACAGCCAATGTTAGACTCAAGTTGAAACTTAGAATTATAGTACTCTCTCAGAAATGCTGTCCCGCTGGATGGGCTCCATTCTCTGAGATTAAGACTATAAAACATAGAAACAGAATTAGGTCATTCAGCCCATTGTCTCTGGTCTGCCATTCCATCACGGCTGATATTTTATATCCCCCTCAATCCGATTCTCCTGCCTTCTCTCTGTAACCTTTGATGCCCTGTCAGCCTCTGATATAAATATACCCAATGACTTGACCTTAACAACAATCTGTGGCAACGAATTCCACAAATTCACCACACTCTGGCTAAAAACAATTCTCCTCACCTTCTATTCTGAGGCTGTGGTCTCTGGTTCAAGACTCCGCTATAGGAAGCACCTCTCCATGTCCACTCTATCTAGGCCTTTCAATATTCAGTAGGTCTCAGTGTAAACCTACCAATTCTTTTAAACTCCAGTGAGTACAGGCCCAGAGCCATCAAACACTCCTCACACATTAACCCCTTCATTCCTAGGATAATTCTCATGAACCCCCTCTGGACCCTCTCAAAATACCAGAACATCCTTTCTTAGATAAAGGGCCCAAAAATGTTCACAATTCTCTAAGTGCAGTTTGACCAATGCCTTATAAAGCCTCAGCATTACATTGTTGCTTTTATATTCTAGACCTCCTGAAATGAATGCTAACCTTGCATTTGCCTTCCTTACCACGGACTCAACCTGCAAGTTATCCTTTAGCGAATCCTGCACAAGGGCTTCACAAGTCCCTTTGCACCTCTGATGTCTGAATTTGCCCCCGTTTAAAAAAATAGTCTGCACCTTTATTCTTTCTACCTGAGTCAAGACCATACACTTCCCTGCACTGTATTCCATCTGCCACTTCTTTCCCCATTCTCTTAAGTCCAGTATTGCCCCTTGTCTGGTAGGACTATGCAAAACAGATTCAAAAAAGCTTACCTGGAACTCTCCTGCACTTTAAAGTTCTACCCCTTACCATACATTTCATACTAGAGTAATTCCAGTTAATACTGTGAAGGCTGAAGTCCCTGATTACTATAACCCTATAATTCATCTACCTTTCCATCGGTTACCTGCATGTCCACTCTTCCATTTCCTGTCAATTTATAGGAGGCCTGGAGGACATGTGTGGAAAGGTGACCATGATTTATCGTTCCTCAGGTCTATCCATATGGTCTCTTCTGACAAGGCTTCTGGGAAATTCTCCTGCATTATGGCAGAAATGGACTCCTTAATCAATATTCCAGTGTTGTATCCCCTTCACCTCTGAGATACCTGAAGATTCCATTCCCTGGAATGCTGAGTCATGTCCTCCCTTCAATCATGTCTTCACAAAAGCAATAAAATTATATCTTCATGTGCCAGCTGTGGTGATAATACGTGCAATGATGTGCCAGTACATGATTGGAGAGCATTGAGCATGCACGGGGTTTGCCAGAATGTTCCAGCACGTGGCTGGGTTAAGACGTGTTTGTTTATTACTGTAAATAAAACTTCTCTAATTCTTCCAGAATATGATTCTTTACTGTTAACCCACAGTATGTTTAAACAGAAGTAACATAACATAGTGTCAGAAGTGGTTCTGGAATAATAATACTGGAGAATCGAGAATCAAAGATAATCGAAAACAAAGAAGAAAAAAGTTCGAGCGGTAATCGGTGAAATGTAAGGTTTACAACCCCCACCAGAATTGCAGCGGACTAGCAATGTAGCTGAGAATTGGAGGATATTCAAGCAACAGTTTGAAATATATTTATCAGCGATCGGAGCTGATAGAAATGCGGACAAAACCAAAACTGCAATTCTGCTCCATGTAATCAGAAATGATGCAGTAGAGGTATACAATAATTTTGTCTTTGAAGATGGAGATAATTTCAATGTAAAGTCGATAGTGGACAGATTTGAAGTATTTTGTATACCTAAGCGAAATTTAACGTTCCACATTCCGGTTCACGGTCCGGTCCGTGGACTCCAGACTCCAGGTCTTCCGGCTGTCCCTTGTTTCAGTTGGGCTTAATCATAGGCTCCTGATGCTCGTCTTGGGGCTGGGACTATAAGTGGCCCTGGGTTCGAGTGTGGTTGCTGGTTTGTCTTGTCAATATCCTGTCCTTGCCTCTGTGGGGTAAGTCAGGCTGTCTTTGCTGTTACCCTAAGGCTGGACTGTTCCCTTCCCTTCCCCTTCCTTCTGGAGCCTTGCCCTGCAACCTGTGTCTGGAGCCCTGCCCTGCAACCTTGTTCTACCACCGGAGCGAGACCGGGGCTTTGCTGTGTCAAGATAAGGAACTGTCTATCATTGAGTTGGAACTGTCTCTGTGTTCACGCCTTTGCTAGGTAAGTCTGGCCATTTGTCGCTACCTAGTGTTGGGAACCATCTCGTCGTGTTCAGCATTCTGTGTAGAGCCCCGGCCCCAAGTCCTGTTCACAAGGAGGGGTCCTGGCTCTGTGTTCCGTGTATGAGTCCCGGCCCTAAGTCCTGTTCCCAAGGAGGGGTCCTGGCTCTGTGTTCCATATCCCTGTGTTCCTGAGTCTCAAGTCCAAGGCTCCGTGTTCCCATGCTTTAGACCAAGGCTCTGTGTTCCTGTCCTCCCCAAGACCAAGGCTCTGTGTTCTGCATTCCTGTTGTCCCAAGTCCAAGGTTCCGAGGTTTCTGTCATCCCAAGTCCAAGGCTCGGCTGTTCCTGAGTACCAAGTCAAGGCTTCGTGTTCTCATCCTGCCCATGTGCCTCGTCCTGTGCTGGAGTTCCCTCGTCTTGCTCAGGAGTCTCTCGTTCTGTCCTGTAGCCTCATCTAGTCCTGTCTCCCAAGACCACGTCATGCCTTTGCCTAGCTCCGGAGTCCAAGCCCGAGTCACGACCCAGGTTCTGGGTCCTTGTCCAGTCTCTGGATTGGAGTCCGAACCCAAGCCTCGTTATGTCCCCGCCTCGGAGAACCCAAGCCTCGTCATGTCCCCGCCTCGGAGAACCCAAGCCATGAAAGCCATGAAGTACCAAGCCATGAAATATCCAAGCCATGAAGTACCCAAGCTATGTCCAGTCCTGTAGCCACATCATGTCCTCGCCTAGTTCCGGGGTCTGAGCCCAAGTAAAGACTCAGGTTCTGGGTCCTTGTCCAGTCTCTGGCTCGGAGTCCAAGCCCAGGCTCCTAGTTCCCAGTTCCTTATCCTTGTCCCGCTTGCCTAGCAATGTCCTAGCCTAAGTCTGTGTTCTTGACCCAGCTCTCTAGTCAAGTCCTGTTCCTAGTACTTCAGTGTCTGTGTCTTGAATTTGGGTCTGCTCCCAGTGCCCCCCCTTATGACAGAACAAACCAACCATAAATGGACCCAGCAACGCAGACACTGTCATCTAGCTCTCGTCATCCTGGGTTCCCTCCTGATTGTATACACTACCCCACACGTCCAGGTTGTCCTTTGTCCCGGAGAGCCTGCTCGGTCTCCCGGAGGCTCCCATAGAGGGGGAATACTGTCATGGTCTGGTCTGTGAAGTCCGTGTTCTGGTTCACGGTCCAGTCCGTGGACTCCGGACTCCAGGTCTTCTGGCTGTCCCTTGTTTCAGTTGGGCTTAGTCATAGGCATCTGATGCTTGCCTTGGGGCTGGGAATATAAGTGGCCCTGGGTTCGAGTGTGGTTGCTGGTTCGTCTTGTCAGTATCCCGCCCTCGCCTCTGTGGAGTAAGTCAGGCCATCTTTGCCGTTACCCTGCGGTTGGATCTGTCCCTGCCTCTGTTGGGTAAACTCCTGCACTGACTCTCCTGCCCTGACTCTCCTGCCCTGACTCTCCTGCCCTGACTCTCCTGCCCCGAATCTCCTGCCCGGAAACTCCTGCCTGGAAACTCTTGCCTGGAAACTCCTGCCTGGAAACTCCTGCCCTGAAACAACTGTCCTGAAACAACTGCCCTGAATCTCCTGCACTGAAAGTCCTGCCTTGAATCTCATGCCCAGAAACTCATGCCCAGAAACTCCTGCCCTTAAACACCTGCCCTAAAACCCCTGCCCTGAATCTCCTGCCCTGAAACTCCTGACCTGAATCTCCCGCCCTGAAATTCCAGCCCTGACACTCCTGCACTGATACTCCTGCCCTGAATCTCATGCCCTGAAACTGCTGCCCTGAAGCTCCCGTCCTGAATCTCATGCCCTGAATCTCATGCACTGAATCTCGTGCCCTGGAGCTCCTACCCTGAAGCTCCTGCCCGGAATCTCCTGCCCCGAATCTCCTGCCGTGAATCTCCTGCCGTGAATCTCCTGCCCTGAATCTCCTGCCCTGAAACGTCTGCCCTGAAACGTCTGCCCTGAAACTCCTGCCCTGAAACTTATGGTCTGAAACTCCTGTCTTTGCTGTTACTCTGAGGCTGGACTGTTCCCTTCCTTTCACCTTCCTTCTGGAGCCTTGTCCGCAACCTGTGTCTGGAGCATTGCCTGCAACCTGTGTCTAGTTTTACCACCGGAGTGAGACCGGAGCCTTGCTGTGTCAAGATAAGGAACTGTCTATCGTTGAGTTGGAACTGTCTCTGTGTCCATGCCTTCGCTAGGTAGGTCTGGCCGTTTGCCGCTACCTACTGTTGGGAACTGTTTCTGTGTCCACGCCTTCGCTAGGTAGGTTTGGCCGTTTGCGGCTACCTAGTGTTCGGAACCGTCTCGTCGTGTTCAGCATTCTGTCGTGGCTATCCCTCGAGGTCGAAGATGATGGTCTTCGTTCCTAAGAAGTGGCCCACAGAGCGAAGACACCTGTGCGTGTATTTGTTTAACATGTACTTGATGTTGCACTCCAAGAAGCACACGATACTTCACAAATGAAAAAAATGATTCCAGTGGCATGGAAACCATGACGATTGGAGGTGATGGATTTGTTACAGCCTTCATCCGCTTTCACAGCCATTGAGTTCTAAGTAACTTTGTCCACCTGTTCCACCATTGAGGTCTTCATTGGATTGTTCTTTGTCAGCGACCTCACCCTTCACCTTATCGCCATGGGTGACCCTACCAGGAGCAAGGCTGCAGACGGCATTGCTCTGGGGATCACAGGACCACACAAGCTTCTCTACCACGACAAGGTGACAATCCATGGAGAAGTCAGCATTCTGTGTAGAGCCCCTGGCCCCAAGTCCTGTTCCCAAGGAGGGGTCCTGGCTCTGTGTTCTGCGTACGAGTCCTGGCCCTAAGTGCTTTTCCCAAGGAGGGGTCCCAGCTCTGTGTTCCATGTCCCAGTGTTCCTGTCCTCCCCAAGACCAAGGCTCTGTATTCTGCATTCCTGTCGTCCAATTTCCCCCCGGGATCAATAAAGTATGACTATGACTATGACTATGACTATGTCCCAAGTCCAAGGATCCGAGGTTCCTGTCGTCCCAAGTTCAAGGCTCGGCTGTTCCTGAGTACCAAGTCAAGACTTTGTGTTCTCATCCTGTCCATATGCCTCGTCCTGAGCTGGAGTCCCCTTGTCCTGAGCTGGAGTCTCTCGTTCTGGCCTGTAGCCTCGCCAAGTCCTGTCTCCCAAGACCACGTCATATCTTTGCCTAGTTCCGGAGTCCGAGCCCAAGTCATGACCCAGGTTCTGGGTCCTTGTCCAGTCTCTGGCTTGGAGTCTGAACCCAAGCCTCATCATTTAAGGTTAACCTCCAGGTTGAGTCGGTAGTGAAGAAGGCGTATGCAATGTTGGCATTCATTTCTAGGGGAATAGAGTATAGGAGCAAGGATGTGATGTTGAGGCTTTATCAGGCGCTGGTGAGAACTCACTTGGAGCACTGTGGGCAGTTTTGGTCTCCTTATTTAAGAAAGGATGTGCTGACATTGGAGAGGGTACAGAGAAGATTCACTAGAATGATTCCAGGAATGAGGGGGTTAACATATGAGGAATGTTTGACGGCTCTTGGACTGTATTCCTTGGGGTATAGAAGAGTGAGGGGAGACCTCATAGAAACATTTCGAATGTTGAAAGGCATGGAGAGAGTGGATGTGGCAAAGTTGTTTCCCTTGATGGGGGAGTCTAGTACGACAGGGCATGACTTAAGGATTGAAGGGCGCCCATTCAGAACAGAAATGCGAAGAAAATTTTTTAGTCAGAGGGTGGTGAATCTATGGAATTTGTTGCCATGGGCAACAGTGGAGGCCAAGTCATTGGGTATATTTAAGGCAGAGATTGATAGGTATCTGAGTAGCCAGGGCATCAAAGGTTATGGTGAGAAGGCGGGGGAGTGGGACTAAATGGGAGAATGGATCAGCTCATGATAAAATGGCGGAGCAGACTCGATGGGCCGAATAGCCGACTTCTGCTCCTTTGTCTTATTGTCTTATGTCCTCGCCTCAAAGAACCCAAGCCTCGTCATGTCCTCGCCTCGAAGAATCCAAGCCTCATCATGTCCTCGCCTCGAAGAATCTAAGCCTCATCATGTCCTCGCCATGAAGTACCCAAGCCATGTCCAGTCCTGTAGCCACGTCATATCCTCACCTAGTTCCGGGGTCTGAGCCCAAGGCAAGACCCAGGTTCTGGGTGCTTGTCCAGTCTCTGGCTCAAGCCCAGGCTCCTAGTTCCCAGTTCCTTGTCCTGGTCCCGCTTGCCTAGCCGAAGTCCTAGCCCAGGTCTGTGTTCTTGTCCCAGCTCTCTAGTCAAGTCCTGTTCCTAGTACTTCAGTGTCTGTGTTTTGCATTTGGGTCCGCTCCTAGCGCCCCCCCCCCTTATGACAGAAACAATTGATCAATATGTGACTGAGTTAAGAAAGCGTAGTAGAATGTGTGAGTTTGGATTGCTCACAGACTCTCTTATTAAAGATAGACTAGTTTGTGGCATTTGAGATAATGCACTGAGAGAAAGGCTGTTGAGACAGCAAGATTTAAATTTTGTAAAAGTTTTTGCACTCTGCAAAGCTTCTGAGACCATAATGTCACAGGCTGAAGGGCTTTTTGTTGAAAATGCTGTAATATAAACATCATAAAAAAGAGTGAATATATCAAGAAATATAATAATACATTGATGGAGAGGAAGACGGCAGTTGAAAAAAAAGTCATGTGATCGCCGTGCACAGGAACACCGTCCAAATCAGTGTTTTGCATATGGCAAAATTTGCTACAACTGCAGTAAGATTAATAGTTTTTCACACTGTTGTAGAAGGAGAAAGAAGGAAAATGAAATGAAACAAGTAAATGCAGTGATTGAAGATGAACATGAGGAACTTTATATAGATGCGCTTTATGAAAATGCTGACATGGAGAATACAAAAGCAGTAGCTGCAGTGTCTGAGACGACCAAACAGGAGGCAACTGATGATGTGAAAAAGCAATGACAGGAGGAGGTTGCTTCAATGCAAGCAATAATGAAAGAGACAATGAGAGAATATGAGATTCAGTCTCATCACCGTCTAGAGCAATAACGCTCACAGTGGGCACAGTATAAGCAAGAAGTGAAAGCACAAGTAACGGAATTGAGAAGTTTTATTTAAATGAAGTCTCAGCATAAAAAAGAGATGACACAGTTAATGAATGAATTAGATGAAGATAAAGAGATTCGTATTTCATTACAAATGGAAGTGGAAGGAATTAGGAAAGATACAGTCCAATCGGAAGCAGGGAAGCAGATTACTGAGGAGGATAGCGTGAACTGCTTACCTGAAATTACGGATTCTAAACAGGAAGCATGTGAGAGTATACCAAAAAGATACATAAAGAAAAGCTTAAAGCAGGAAAGAAGAAAAAGAAGAAGCACAAGAAGAGTCATGACTCAGATAGCGAAGAGCCAACTTCAGAGTTTCAGCTAGGTGATATAGATTTGTTTATTTGTTAATGTTGTTATTTGTTTTTCTTTTTAAGGAAAAGAAGATGTGATTCTTCAGAGGTTCAGTTAACTAATGAAGATGAGACAAAACATGTAAATAATAACAAGGAAACACAAGATCTGTGTGTACCACTTAGGAGGTCTACTCGTGTTCGTAAACCCACAGAGAGACTGATTGAGACTTGTTGAATTATGTCCTTGCTTTGATTAATGTTGTTATTTACTTTTTTCTTTTTAAGGAAGGGAAGATGTGGTGATATCACGTGCAATGATGTGCCAGTACATGATTGGACAGCACTGAGCATGCGCAGGGTTTGCCAGAATGCTTCAGCACGTGGCGGGGTTAAGACGTGTTTGTTTATTACTGTAAGTAAAAGTTCTCTAATTCTTCCAGAATATGATTCTTTACTGTTAACCCACGGTACGTTTAAACAGAAGTAACATAACACCAACTAACATTCTCAATTCGTCTACCTTACCGGTCAGACTCCTTGCATTAAACAGATGCAAATTAGTCCTTTATTCCTCTTATATTCCTTATCAGGTCTCTGCTTTCTGCATTAGTTTAGCCTTCCTTCTGTACTTATCTACACCTTCTGCCCCTTACCCTCACCACAATATCCAATACTCATTCCCACATATCTAGAAGCTTCCCTACAAGGAAGTTAGACTATATCCAGCTCAGGTTCAATCCAACACTCTCTTACAGATCCCAGTTCCCCAGAAATGGTCTCTGTTATCCGGAAACGCCAGCTTCTCCCTCTGACTTTTTCCTTTCATCCAGGTATCCATCCTGTTCCTACAGCAGAGAATACAAACTTAAAAGGAAAAAGTTAGCTTTATTTGTCACATTTACATCGAAACATCTGAACTTGCAGTGAATTGTGTCGTCTGTGTAAACAAGCAGCATGGTCTGAGGATGCATGTCTCCCCGCTTCCAGTTCCAACATAGCATGTACTCCACTTGCCAACCTGATTCCGTAAGTCTTTGGACTGGGGGAGGACACTGGAATACTTGGAGGAAAACCATGCAGTCACAGGGAGAAGGTAGAAACTCCTGACAGACAGAGGAAGCAATTGAACTCCAACCGCTGATTGTTGGCACTGTAATGTATTACATTGACTGCTCCTCTATTGCGCTGCCCCTTGGAAGTTCACTAGAGGTTCTGTTCTTCGAACTGTCACTTAGCTCCCTAAATTCAGGTTGCAGTCTCTAATGTAAACCGCATATTCTGTCGGTTTACCAGACTCACTCTATGATATCTTTGACTATAACACCAGGGAGATAATTCACCGTCCTGAATTTTGTTATAACCACTCCTACAGCTGGTTACCTGGTTTCAACATATTTGACCCTTCAGAATTTTCCAAGGCTCTTGGCAGAGAATATCACCACGGCGACTGCCCTGCATGGGAAATGCAGACAATTTCCTGGATTGGGCTAGAGCGGCCTGACAATTATTAGCATCATGGAGGAGGTACAGGAGTCTGAGGATGCACACTCAACACTTAAGGAAGAGCTTACTTCTGTCATCAGAATTCTGAAATGTTCCATGAACCCATGAATGCTACCTCACTACTTTGCTAGGTAATACACACAAAATGCAATGTTGAAAGCATTGTACGAAGGCAGTTCATTATGTGCATTGGTGTCCGCAACTGATTTTGTTCATTTGTAGTCAATCAGCAGAACATGGCAGCACAGTGTACACTGGATGATTTCCACTGTCGATGACTTATAAGATTAATACACAGTTTTAAAGTTCAAAGTTCAAAGTAAAATTTATTATCAGAGTACATACAAACTTGAGATTCTTTTTCCCGCGGGCATACTCAGCAACTCTATAGAATAGTAACTGTAAACAGAATCAATGAAAGAGCAAGAGCACAGAAGACAACAAACTGTTGAAGTGCAACTATAAATGAATAGCAATAAATAACAAGAGCTTTAAACAACAAAGTAAAGACTCCTTAAAGTGAGATCATTGGTTGTGGGAACATCTCCATAGATGAGTGTAATTATCCTCTTTTGTTCAACAGCCTGATGGTTGAGAAGTAGTAACTGTTTTGAACCTGGTGGTGCGAGTCCTGGGGCACTTGTACCCTTTGCCTGATGGCAGCAGTGAGAAAAGTGCCTCGCCTGGGTGGTGAGGAGCTTTGATGATAGATGCTGCTTTCCTACGACAGTGTTTCATGTAGATGTGCTCAATGGTTGTCAGGGCTTTATCCGTTATGTACTAGGCTGACTCCACTACCTTCTGTAGGCGTTTCCATTCCATACCAGGCTGTAATACAGCCAGTCAGCACACCTTCCACCACACATCTATAGAGGTTTGTTAAAGTTTTTGATGTCACGCAGCCTTCTAAGGAAGTAGAGGCACTGTGGTGCTTTCTTTGCAATTATACTTATATGATTGATCCAGGACAGGTGCTCAGAGATGGTGACACCTAGGAATTTAAAGTTGCTAACCCTTTCCATCTCCCATCCACTGATGACGGCTGGTTCATGAACCTCTGATTTACCTCTCCTGAAGTCCACAGTTAGCTCTTTGGTCTTGCTGACATTGAGGGAGAATTTTTGTTATGACACCACTTGGCCAAATTTTCACTCTCCTTCCTGTATGCTGATTCATCACCACCTTTGATATGGCCCACAACAGTGGTGCCATCAGCCAACCTGAAATGCTGTTGGGGCTGTACTTAGCCCACAGGTCTTGGTGTAAAGTGAGTAGAGCAGGGGCTAAGCCCACAACCCTGTCATACACCTGTGCTGATGGAGATGATTTCACCAATCCAAACTGACTGGGGCCTGCAAGTGAGGAAATCGAGGATCCAGTTGCACAAGTGGGTATTGAGGCTCAGGTCTTGGAGCTTACTGATTAATTTATAGTATTGTAGTCGTATTGGTGGTATTCTAATTTATTCTGTATTTCATTTAAATATGTAATTTGTTGCTCAGTTAAATGTTAGTTTGACTTTTTGACACCTTTTTAACCGCAGTACTGTGCAAAAGTCTTAGGCACATACGTTTGTATATATAGCTAGGGTGGCTAGGGCTTTTGCCTAGTACAGTATTTGTCAACATAGAGCGGAGAGCAAGTTTGTAATTCTGGCGAGAGCAAAGGATGTTGGGAATGGCAAAGATGGAGCATCATGAGAGGGGTCTGGGGCAGGTGGCAGAAGAAGGTTGTGTTACCAGGTTCGGACATGGCCCAAGTGTGGAGTGGGAGACATTGAAGCAGGTCGATAGTTCACAGACTTTAAGGCGAACAGCGTTAAAGGGAAAATAAAACAATAAATGCTAGGCCACACAGGACCTTTAACTAAAACTCTCAAAATGGAAAACGAAGCCTACACTGCGGCTGAAAAGAACACCTAAACATTAAACGAATACCGCTAGTCTTCAGAGTCAGTTGACTTGACAGTCCAATTTCTCAGGGAAGACCGAATGCAAACAGGCAGCGAAGTGTTGCTGTGCTCTGTCCAGGTCTTGACAAACACTACGACGACAAGTATGGAGTTAAATACTATCACAATTAAATAATAATTATTTGACATGTGCATATTCACAAGCACAATTGCCGTATCTATTGCGCTGCCGAATCTGTGGTTGTGACAGGTTGACGCAGTTGGAGATACACTCTGCTGTGAGCCACCAGACAAGCTCATTTGATTCCGAGCAATTGGTTTATTGATCATTACAGAATGCCTCTCTGGTGCTTCCCACTCCTTTCCCTCTCCCTTCCACTTTTTCCAACAATGATTCTCCTCTCTACTCCCTTCGCTCATTCCACAATAGAGACCTATATCTGAATCAAGTTTAACATCACTCACTTATGTCATGAAATTTGTTCTTTTTTGTGGCAGCAGTAAGTGCAATACATAAAATTACTACAGTCCTGAGTAAAAGTCTTAGGCATCCTAGCTACCTGTATATATGTGTGCCCAAAACTTTTGCACAGTACTGTGTTTCCTGAAACTTTGGCTATCTGGGGCAGCCACTTAATTGGGCCAAAATGTACTGGTCCTGATGTGTCCAATTAACTAGTATCCCTTGCATCGCAGTGAAATGTTCTTCGATGTATTTCAAAATAACTCAGAAAAGAGCAGCAACTGGTATTATCAGGGAACAAGTTTGAAAAGTAATTGGGATAAATAATAATTTGTGTAGCTTTGAATAAATTTTGAATTTTGTTCAACTAAATGATTTTATTGTGTATCTAGCATAAGCTACATATTGGGATACGGACATTGTGGTTCCAGTGACTCTCAGCCTAGCAGCTAAATGCTGAAATTATCCAGTTAAACAGAATTAGAAATATGAGAATCTTTCAAGGTAGGAGTTCTCAAAATGATACAGGCAACATCAGTATTTGAATTTTATTACTTTGAACAGTATATTAGAACTTGTAACTTCTTCCAGGAAAGGCAGCACTTCACCTGTGAGTCTGTCAGTGTCATCTACTATATCTGGTGATCTCAGTGCAGCCTCTACGCTGGAGAGACCAGACAGACACTGGGGAGCACCTTCTCATCATCTGCAACAGGCAAAATTTCCCGTTGGCCAGCCCTCTTAATTCCACTCCCTATTCCCACATGGTCCATGGCCTCCTCTACTGCCATCAGAGGTTACAGGGAGAAGGCTGGGAACTGGGGTTGAGGAGGGGAAGAAAAAAGGATCAGCCATGATTTGATGGCAGAACACACTCGATGGGCCAGGTGGTCTAAATCTGCTCCTATGTCTTATGGTCTTATGATGGGGTCAACTTAGGTTGGAGGAACACCACTATGTGTTCTATTTAGGGAACCTCCAACCTGACAGCAAGCGCATTGATTTCTCTAACTTCCTGTAATTTATTCACCCTCCCCGCTTCCCTATTTTTCTATTCTGCATTCTGGCTCCTCTCTTCCCCTTTCTCTTGCCTTCACCTGCCAATCATTTCTCTCTGGTGCCCCACCTCTTCCATTTTCTCCCATGGTCCACTCTCCTTTCCTATCAGATTTCTTCTTCTTCCCACCCTTTCCCTTTTCCACCAATCACCTCCCAGCTTCTCACCATCCCCCGTCCCCCACTGAGCTACCTTCCTCTTCACCTGGATTCACCAATCATCAATCAGCTCATGCTCCTTCTCCTCTCCCCACCTTCTTATTCTGGCTTCTTCCCACTTCCTTTCAGTCCAGGTAAAGGAGCTCAGCTTGAGGCATTGACTTGTTCTTTCCTGCAACAAAGCTTTGTATGGACGGTTTGCGACTGTTCGTGCAATTGTAACTCAATGTGCTGTGTACTGTGTGTACCACCTTGGCCCTGGAAGAACGATGTTTCATTTAGCTTTATACCTGTGTATGGTTGAATGACAATTACACTTGAACTTGTATTAAAAACATAAAATATTGGATCAACTCCTTAGGCCAATCAGCACCTGTGAAAAAAGAAACAAGCTTAATGTTTCAGATTAAAGACCATTTGTCAGCACGTTTGTATGTCTGGCTGTTCAATTGTTTGTCCAGTTGCTGAGTAATCTAGGTCAGGGATTATTCTAGAGTTATGACACTGTGGACAGCATAATTATGGATTAACTAAAATAGAACCAGTCTTTGGAAACTAAAACCTGTACACAATGTAACTTAACTGATACTCTGCAGCTAGTGAAGATATTCTTTGGGTGTAAGACTTATTGATTCTGTTCCATTAAAATTACATAGGAGAAGATGATAGGTAAATATTCCTGCTATTATCACTTATCTCTGATAAGGAAGCCAAGGATCCAGTTGCAGAGGGAGGTAGAGAGGCCCGGGTTTTGGAGATTGTTGATTAGTACTAAGATGGTGCTCAACGCTGAGTTGTAATCAATAAAAGCTGCTTGACATAGGTATTGCTGTTGTCTGATGATCAAAGGCGGAGTAGAGAGCCAGTGGGACTCTATCTGCTGTAGACCTATTGTGGCAATGGGCAAATTGTAGTGGGTCTATGTCCTTGTTTAGGTAGGAGTTGATACTTACCAACTTCTCGAAGCACTTCATCACAATAGGTGTGAGAGCCACTGGGTAAAAATCACTGGGGCAACTCAGCATGCCCTTGTTGGACATGGGTATGATTGTCACCCTTTTGAAACAGGTAGTTAGTCGTATATCAGGTTTAATAACACTGGCGTTCTGTATGTTATGAAATATGCCATTTTGTGGCAGCAGTACAGTGCCATACATCCAAAAATTATAAAATACAATAATAAATTTACATATATATTAATTCACTTAAATATATTAATTCACTTAAATGAACAGTGGAAAAAAAAGAACAAAAAAAAGTAATGAAGTGGTGTTCATGGGTTGGTTCATTGTTCGTTCAGAAATCTGATGTTGGAGAGGAAGAAGCTGTTCCTGAAACGTTGAGTGTGTATCTTCAGGGAAGAGGGAATGTCCTGGGTGATGGGGGTCCTGAATGATGCCTCCCTTTTGAGGCATTGCAGTTTGAAAATGCCCCCTTTGGTGGGGAGGCTAGTGCCCCGATGGAGCTGGCTGTGTAAGGAAACTGTTATGTTTGTTTTCAATAAAGATAAACTAGTGTGGGGTAAATGCTAGAACATTTTATTTACAGAATGCTTTGGCTCCAAACTGAGTGTGTGCAACTAGTTCACCAACGTCATTTTCACTTCCAGGTGAACCATCACACTGCCAACTGAGAACTGAACTTCTTTATAATGTGCACACATAACACATTTTTCCCTTTAAAGAAAAACAAACACAATACAATATCACAGACACAAGGAAACCTGCAGATGCTGGAAATTCAAGCAACACACACAAAAAATGCAGGTGAATGCAGCAGGCCAGGGAGCATCTATAGGCAGAGGTACAGTCGATGTTTCGGGCTGGGACCCTTCGTCAGGACTAACTGAAAGAAGAGACAGTAAGAGATTTGAAAGTGGAAGGGGGAGGGGGAGATCCGAAATGATAGGAGAAGACAGGAGAGGAAGGGTGGATCTAAGAGCTGGAGAAGGGAGAGGATCATGGGACAGGAAACATGGGGAGAAAGAGAAGGGAGGAGGGGAGCCCAGAGGGTGGAGAGCAGGCAAAGAGTTATAGTGAGAGGGACAGAGGGAGAAAAAAGAGAGAGAGAGAAAAAGGGGGGAAAAATAAAAAATATATCAGTTAGTCCTGACGAAGGGTCCCGGCCTGAAACGTCAACTGTACATCTTCCTATAGATGCTGCCTGGCCTGCTGCGTTCACCAGCATTTTTTGTGTGTGTTGCCACAATACAGTATCCTCATAAACCTGTAAGAACCAATAATCGTTTCCAACAAAGATATTTACAATCCCATTTTCACTCAGCAACTTTCAATCAGTCCCTGAAGAGGTTTGATGGCTCTTTTTGGTCTGCTATTTGTTTCCACAGATGTATTGCTTTCATTTGCTGCATTAATATTAGTGTCTTTCTGAGAAATCTGATTAACATGTTCATTTCTTTTACATCCTTTTGCAAAGATCCTTTCTGTTTGTCTCTGTTAATGGTATAGCCACCGTGCTATATATTTGTAATGGAATCAGTATGTAGGGCCCTGGACAGATCCTCAGAGATGTTGACACTAACAAACTGAAAGTGCACATCCTTTCCATTGCTGATCCCTCAATGAGGACTGGTGTGTGGTCCCTCAACTTCTCCTTCCTGAAGTCCACAATCAATTCCTTGGTCTGCTGGTTGGGATGTGCTACCATTGTAAGTATGAAATTTGTAAATTTACCTGGCTATATTCAAAATGCTAATCAGAGTAGGTGATTATAGCAATTGAAACTGTAGTTAAGTGTTTATTGTTATCTGTGTTGAGGCAGTATATAATGTATTGTGTCAGGAGACTGAGATTCTCTTGAATCGTCCTGGACTCGCCCCTGGAGGTTTGCTGTGTGAATAAAGATTTAAATATTTCCCAGTTACAGCTTCCACATAGCTCACTTCTAGTTAGTCACAACAACCTAATTATGGTTTAGATTGTGGCTCCGTCCCTGTGATTTTAGACAGAGTTCATGAGATCAACTTCAGGCAAATGGGAGTCACTTTCAGTCCCACTTCCACCAGAGGAATTGTGTCCTCATTTTAAATTCCACTCTATTTAACCACAATAGTGCCTTTAAAGTGATTAGCATTTATACTTCACTTTAGCTAGCTTTTCTTTTCACTCCACTCATCAATCATACTCACCAGTTTCTCTACAGGAGTGTATAAAACTCCTGTGCTGAAGTGAAGGGCCCACTGCAGTAGAACACTTTAGTACATGGCTCTTGCTTCACACCTGCCTTAACTGTAAAGCACGTTGTTGTGACTAACTAAACTAGGCACACGGAAGCAGTAACTGGAAGATATGCATGCGCAAAATGCGGAGGAATCAAGCATGTCAGGCAGCACCTATGTAGACAAAATAAAGAGAGGATGTTTCGAGCTATACTCTTTATCAGGACAGGGAAGGATGGGGGCAGAAACCAGAATAAGATGTTGGGAGGAGGGGAAGAAGTAAAAGCTGGCAGCTGATAGGTGAAACCAGTCTCAACTCTCTCAACACTCATGACTGTGTGGTTAGGCACAGCTCAAACACCACCTATGACTTCGCAGATGACACCACCGTTGTTGACAGAATCTCAGACTGCTACAAGGAGCGAAATAGATCAGTGGTTGAGTTGAGTCATAACACCAACGTTGTACTCAATGTCAGTAAGACCAAGGAAAAGATTGTGGATTTCACGAAGGGGAAATGAGGAGAACACGCACCAATCCTCATCGAGGAGTCATCAGTGGAAGATGTGAGCAAGTTCCTGAATGCCAAGGAATGAAGTTCCTGAATCTCAGAGGATTTATCCTGGTCGCAATCATAATGAAGATACTCTACCAGCTATACTTCATTAGGAGTTTGAGGAGGTTTGGTATATCGTCAACGATTCTAGTGAGTTTCTATGATGTAGAGTGGAGAGCATTCTGACTGGTATCACCACCAGGTATGGAAGCACTAATTCACTGGAAGAGGGCTCCATCGTACCATCGTAACGTTGCGGTTCGCGCAATGGTATTACAGCTCAGGGCATCCCGGAGTTCAGGGTTCAATTCCGGTGCCATTCTGTGAGGAGTCTCTGTATGTCCTCCCTGTGGAACATGTCGGTTTTCCTCGGGTCCTCCATTTCTCTCCCACAGTCCAAAGACGTACCGGGTGGATTAATTGGTCATTGTAAATTGTCCCGTGATTAGGGTAGAGTTATTTGGATTTGTCCAGGGTTACTGAGGTGGCGTAGCTTGAAGGACCAGTAGGGCCTACTCCATGGTGTATCATTCAGTAAACTGAAAGGGTCTACAGAGGTTATAGATACAGCCAGCACTATCACAGGTACAATGCTCCCCACCAACGAGGACATTTTCAAAAGGCAGTGCATCAGAAGGCAGTATCCTTCATTGAGGACCCTCTCTGCCTGGAACATGCCCTCTTCTCATTACTACCATCAGGGAGGAGGTACAGGAACCTCCAGATTCACACTCAACTTCTGAGGAACAGCTTTTTCCTCTCTGACATCAGGTTTCTGAACGATCCAATAACCCATGAACTCACTAATCCCCTTTTGCACTTTTTTTGCTGTAACTTATAGTGCTTTTTACATCTACAATGTACTGCTGCCACAGAGCAACACAGTTCACAGCATTTGTTCGTGATATTAAACCTGATTCTGCTTCAGATTGATCATTCACACAACAGATCTTCTGGCCGGAGTCCAGCAGAATCTTGCTCTGATGAAACAAAGGTTTATAATTTTTGAACGCAAGCATAACAATAAAGCTATAATCACCTACTTACCTTTTTGAATACAGTCAGGTAACTTTGCAGAATTACATCTTTACAATAGTAGCATATCCCAACCAGCAGAGCCTCTTTCAATATTCACTCACTAGCAGCTAGCTCAAGAGCACAAAATAAATACTGTTCTACCCCTCTTGTTACTGTGTTCAGGGATGGCTCTGTGAATATCAAACTAGCCACAAAATGGACATATCCTGATCTGCTCATTAATTGGCAGGGATACACCTTTAACAATGCGTTAATGCAGGGGATAACCACTTAATGCCTTCTCCGATCTCTTTCTGGATTTTCAATGATCAAAATTTCATGATATTCCTCTATTGCCTTCCCCTATATAGTTTCAATGGGACAGAATCAGAATGGTTCACACTCAGTGATTGGTTTCACTAGCCTTAAAGTATCAATTGAGTTAAATAGTTAACAAGTTTTACTTCTTGAAGATTGGTTTTTGTTTGAATTAATACCTGCTATATTCACTTAATTCCAGAACTCCTAAGTCCCTAATGCACATCATTGCTGTCGAGCATTGCGGCATTTCTCTTGTAACACACCAGCAAGTTAACATTCTTAACAAAATTTCATCACTGATCGGCATCGCCTGCGATGCCGCTGGTCCCAAACGATATCGGGCTCTGCCACTCCTTTGGATTCATCAGCTACATGAAGAGGAAGAGTTTGCTACATGGTAACCACTTGCTCTCCATATCGTACTGCCCTGACTTGCATCCTGGGTTGAGTATCATGTGGACAGCTGGGACGCAACATTCATGGTCAACCCCGATCATCCAAGGGCATAGATGATTATTTGTCAACTTCCCTAAAGCAGAATAGATGCCTGAAGCAGCACCTCGGCCTTCGTCTGGGCATGTTGCAACCTTCGAGATCAGTATCAATTTTAACAATTTCAGGTAACTTGCTTTTTCTGTTAATATCAATCAGAACTGGCTAGTTCTCCTGCAAGGTTACCTGTATATTATTTAAACTCAGTTCCTTTTCTGTCTCTGGCTTCCTGTTGGACTGGGAATTTCCAGCATTTATCAGTGAGTTCCAAAATTTGACTGAAGTTCTGACCTGTATTTAGCATGTCACTTCATCTGTTACTGCTCTTCTTCATCCAGTACTCAGAGTGTTACATCTCAATGCACGCAGATCTTGTTACAACTTTACAGACTGTCGGCATTGATATCTGAATTGTGAATCATGGCTGAAGGGTGGTTGCAATTGGTAGTTAAATGTCCAAGGTTACACATTGTAGTGGAGGGACAGGAAAGTAGGCAGAGGGGGTGGTGTGGCTCTGCTGGTAAAGAATGGAATCAAATCATTAGAAAGACGTGACATAGGATTGGAAGATGTTGAATTCTTGTGGGTTGAGTTAAGAAACTGCAAGGGTAAAAGGATCCTAATGACAGTTATATACAGGCCTCTACAGGAAATAGAAAAGGCGTATCTAAAGGACAAAGATGATAATATGGGAGATTTTAACATGCAGGTAGATTGGGAAAATCAAGCTGGTAATGGATCTCAAGAGTGAATGCCTACAAGATGGCTTTTTAGAGCAGTTTGTTGTTGAGCCTACTAGGATATCTGCTACACTGGATTGGGTGTTATGTAATGAACCAGAAGTGATTAGGGAGCTTAAGGTAAAGCAACCCTTAGGAGCCAGTGATCACAATATAATTGAGTTCAACTTGAAATTTGATTGGGCAAAGGTAAAATCTAACATAGATGTATTTCAGTGGAGTAAAGGAAATGACAGTGGTATGAGAGAGGAGTTGGAAGGGGATGCTGGCAGGGATGACAGTAGAGCAGCAATGGCTTGAGTTTCAGGGACAAATGGGGAAGGTGCAGGATAGATATATTCCAAAAACAAAGAAATACTCAATTGGCAAAATAGTACAACCATGGCTGATGAGGGAAGTCAAAGCTAATGTAAAAGCAAAAGAGAGGACATACAACAAAGCAAAAATTAGCAGCAAGATAGAGGATTGGGAAGCTTTTAAAAACCTACAGAGAGCAACTAAAAGAATCATTAGGAGGGAAAAGATGAAATATGAAAGCAAGCTAGCAAACATTATCAAAGTGGATAATAAAAGCTCTTTCAAGTATGTAAAAACTAAAAGAGAGATGAGAGTGGATATAGGACTGCTAGAAAATGAGGCCAGAGAGAAAATAACTGGAGATGACAGGTGAACTAAATGAGTAACTTGCACCAGTCTTCACTGTGGAAGACACTAACAGTGTGATAGGTGGTGCAGGGTGTGAGGAAAGAGAAGTGAAAACTGGAAGATCTAGAGGTACATAAGTCAGCCAAACCAGAAGAACTGCAGCCTAGGGTTCTGAAAGAGGTAGCGCTGGAGATTGTGGAGGCACTAGTAATGATCTTTCTAGAATCATTGGATTCTAGTATGGTTCTGGAGGACTGGAAAATTTTAAATGTCACTCCACTCTTTAAGAAAGGAGGATGACAGCAAAAAGGAAATTATGGATCTGTCAGTAGTTGGACTCAATTGTTAAGGGTGAGGTTATACAGTACTTGGTGACACAGGACAAGATAGGACAAAATCAGCATGGTCTACTTAAGGGAAAATATTGCCTGATGAACCTGTTGGAATTCTTCGAGGAGATTACAAGTAGGATAGATAAAGGGGATGTAGCGAATGCTGTATATATGGATTTTCAGAAGGCCTTTGACAAAGTTTCACACATGAGGCTACTTACCAACCTAAGAACCCATCGTATTACAGGAAAGTTACTACCATGGTTAGAGCATTGGTTGATTGGTAGAGGCAGTGAGTGGGAATAAAATTATCCTTTTCTGGTTGTCTGCCATTAACTAATGGTGTTCTGCAGGGGCCAGTGTTGAGACCACTTCTTTTTATGCTATACAGTATATCAATGATATAGGTGATGGAATAGATGGCTTTTTTGCCAAGTATGCAGATGATATGAAGATTGGTGGAGGGGCAGATAGTGTTGAGGAAACAGGAAGGCCGCAGTAGGACTTAAGACAGATTGGGAGAATGGGCAAGAAAGTAGCAAATGAAATACAATGTTTGAAAATATATCATCATGCACTTTGGTAGAAGAAATAAATGTGCAGGGTATTTTCTAAATAGGGAAAAAAGTCAAAAAATATGAGGGCAAGGGGACTTGGGAGTCCTTGTGCAGAACATCCTAAAGGTTGAGTTGGTGGTGAGGAAGGCAAATACAATGTTAGCATTCATTTCAAGAGGTCTAGGATATAAGAGCAGGGGTGTGATGTGGAGGCTTTATAAGGCACTGGTGAAGCCTCATCTTGAGTATCGTGAACAGTTTTGGGCTCCTTATCTAAGAAAAGATGTATTGGCATTGGAGAGGGTTCTGAGGAGGAAAGGATGTTTCCCATGGTGGGGGAGTCTATGACAAGAGGGCACAGCCTCAGGATAGAGGAGTGTGCATTTAAAACAGATACAGAGAAATTTCTTTAACCAGGTCGTAAATTTGTGGAATTTGTTACCATAGGCAGCTGTGGAGGCCAGGCTGATGTGTGTATTTAAGACAGAGATTGATAGGTTCTTGATTGGCCATGGCATTGAATTGAATTGACTTTATTACTTACATCCTTCGCAAAGATGAGGAGTAAAAATCTTTATGTTACATCTCTGTTTAAATGTGCAATGTGCAATTTATAGTAATTTGCAATAAATAGTATGTACAACATGACAGTCAATATAACATAGAAATACAATTGTATCAGTGTGAATTAATCAGTCTGATGGCCTGGTGGAAGAAGCTGTCCCGGAGCCTGTTGGTCCTGGCTGTTATACTGTGGTACTGTTTCCCAGATGGTAGTGGTTGGAACAGTTTGTGGTTGGGGCGACTCGGGTCCCCAATGATCCCTCTGGTCCATTTTACATACCTGTCTTTGTAAATGTCCTGAATAGTGGGAAGTTCACATCTACAGATGCGCTGGACTGTCCACACCACTCTCTGCAGAGATCTGCGATTGAGGGAAGTACAGTTTCCATACCAGGCAGTGATGCAGCCAGTCAGGATGCTCTCAATTGTGTCCCTGTAGAAAGTTCTTAGGATTTGGTGGCCCATACCAAACTTTTTCAGACGTCTGAGGGGAAAGAGGCTCTGTTGTGTTTTTTTTCACGACACAGCGGGTATGTATAGACCATGTGAGATCCTTGGTGATGTGTATGCCTGGGAACTTAAAGCTGTTCACCCTCTCAATCCCAAATCCATTGATGTCAATAGGGGTTAGCTGGTCTCCATTCCTCTTGTAGTCCACAATCAGCTCCTTTGTTTTTGCGACATTGAAAGAGAGGTTGTTTTCTTGACACCACTGTGTCAGGGACTTCTTCTCTGTAGGCTGCCTCATTATTATTTGAGATTAGGCCAATCAATGTAGTATCGTCAGCAAATTTAATTAGCAGATTGGAGCTGTGGGCGGTGACACAGTCATGGGTATACAGAGTAAAGGAGGACTTAGGACACAGCCCTGAGGGGCACCTGTGTTGAGGGTCAGAGGGGCAGAGGTGAGGGAGCTTACTCTTACCACCTGCCGGCGACTTGACAGGAAGTCCAGGATCCAGCTCTGGATCAAGGCAGGCTGAGGTCTCTGAGCTTCTTGTCAGTCCTGGAGGGAATTATGGTGTTGAATGCTGAACTGTAGTCCAAGAACAGCAATCTTACATAAGCATCCTCCTTCTCCAGATGTGTAAGGATATCAAAAGTAATGGGAAGAAGTCCGGGGAGTAGGGCTGAGGAGGGAAAAAAGGATCAGTCATGATTGAATGGCGGAGCAGATGATGAGCCAAATGACCTAATTCTGCTCCTATGACTTATGGTCTTATTAAAATATTAAGCAGGCTGCTCAGAATCTACCTGGATGCAATTGGATAACTTGAAAATACTTGATCTTGCATGCAAGTTGAAAAGGTGGTTAAGTATGATGCGTATGGATTGTTGGCCTTCATTAGTCAGGGGATTGAGTTCAACAGCCACGAAGTAATGTTGCAGCTCTATAAAAACCTGTTTAGACCACACTTGGAATATTGTGTTCAGATCTGGTCACCTCATTATAGGAAGGATGTGGAAGCTTTAGAGAGGGTGTAGAGGAGATTTACCAGCATGTTGCCTGGACTAGAGGCAGGTCTTATGAAGGTAGGTCAAGTGAGCTACAGTTTTTCTCTTTGGAGCAAAGGAGGATCTGATGTGAATTGATGGAGGTGTATAAGTTCTGTGGGAGAAAACACTGTGTTAGCGATGCTTTGTTAGGTCAGAGGAGAAAGGCTAACAGGAAGGCAACAGTAACTCAAACAGCCATGCATTACAACAATGGTGTCCTCCATGAGGGTCACGACCTTGTCATGGTTTGGAGGCTTGCATGCCTCAGTGACCCAGAGAGCTATGATGGCTTCAGTCAGGGTTTATACTTTGTGTCTTGGTAGGATCACCCATGCCAAACAGGTCAAAGAATAGAGGCCAGTCTAAGAGTTGTCCACTGGTCCTCCAGCTCCAGGAGTCAGCTTAGAGGCAACAACTCGGACTGGTAAAACAAAATTGTTACAGAAACGACAATGAAGAATCCTTCTACATCTGAGTGCAACAGTATTCCTGAGTCTCCACCTGGGACTTGCTTGACTGATGATAGTGAAAACAAAGAGGAAGCTACTGACAAGATGAATGAAGCCCTGAAAACAGCCAGAGAATGGAGCATCTTCATTGCTGCCCTCAGTGCCGGTACATTAGTAGGCAGTAAGTATGTAGGTACATCAGTTGTGTGCAGAGGAGCGTCTTTGAGCACACAGCACATCAAACTTTGAAATGAATACAGCAACAGAAGCCCATGAACAAATACCCATATATTAGGTACAGGAGGTACATAATAAAGAAGCCATTGAGTGTATGTTCATTCCTATGAATAGCAAAACTAGTTTTCTTTCTCTCTACATAGAAAATAGGTGCAGGAGTAGGCCATTCAGCCCTTCGAGCCTGCTCCGCCATTTATTATGATCATGGCTGATCATCCAACTCAGAACCCTGCACCAGCCTTCCCTCCATACCCTCTGATCCCCCTAGCCACAAGGGCCATATCTAACTCCCTCTTAAATATAGCCAGTGAACTGGCCTCAACTGTTTCCTGTGGCAGAGAATTCCACAGATTCACCACTCTCTGTGTGAAGAAGTTTTTCCTAATCTTGGTCCTAAAAGGCTTCGCCTTTATCCTCAAACCGTGACCCGTCATTCTGGACTTCCCCAACATCGGAAATAATCTTCCTGCATCTAGCCTGTCCAATCCCCTTAGGATTTTATACGTTTCAATCAGATCCCCCCTCAATCTTCTAAATTCCAACGAGTACAAGCCCAGTTCATCCAGTCTTTCTTCATATGAAAGTCCTGCCATCCCAGGAATCAATCTGGTGAACCTTTTTTGTACTCCCTCTATGGCAAGGATGTCTTTCCTCAGATTAAGGGACCAAAACTGCATACAATACTCCAGGTGTGGTCTCACCAAGGCCTTGTACAGCTGCAGTAGTACCTCCCTGCTCCTGTACTCAAATCCTCTTGCTATAAATGCCAGCATACCATTCGCCTTTTTCACCGCCTGCTGTACCTGCATGTCCACTTTCAATGACTGGTGTATAATGACACCCAGGTCTCGTTGCACCTCCTCTTTTCCTAATCAGCCACCATTCAGATAATAATCTGTTTTCCTATTTTTGCCACCAAAGTGGATAACTTCACATTTATCCACATTAAATTGCATCTGCCATGAATTTGCCCACTCACCCAACCTATCCAAGTCACCCTGCATCCTCTTAGCATCCTCCTCACAGCTAACACCGCCGCCCAGCTTCGTGTCATCTGCAAACTTGGAGATGCTGCATTTAATTCCCTCATCCAAGTCATTAATATATATTGTAAACAACTGGGGTCCCAGCACTGAGCCTTGCGGTACCCCACTAGTCACCGCCTGCCATTCTGAAAAGGACCCGCTTATTCCCACTCTTTGCTTCCTGTCTGCTAACCAATTCTCTATCCACATCAATACCTTACCCCCAATACCGTGTGTTTTAAGTTTGCACACTAATCTCCTGTGTGGGACCTTGTCAAAAGCCTTTTGAAAATCCAAATATACCACATCCACAGGTTCTCCCCTATCCACTCTACTAGTTACATCCTCAAAAAATTCTATGAGATTCATCAGACATGATTTTCCTTTCACAAATCCATGCTGACTTTGTCCAATGATTTCACCACTTTCCAAATGTGCTGTTATCACATCTTTGATAACTGATTCCAGCAGTTTCCCCACCACCGACGTTAGGCTAACCGGTCTATAATTTCCCGGTTTCTCTCTCCCTCCTTTTTTAAAAAGTGGGGTTACATTAGCCACCCTCCAATCCTCAGGAACTAGTCCAGAATCTAACGAGTTTTGAAAAATTATCACTAATGCATCCACTATTTCTTGGGCTACTTCCTTAAGCACTCTGGGATGCAGACCATCTGGCCCTGGGGATTTATCTGCCTTTAATCCCTTCAATTTACCTAACACCACTTCCCTACTAACATGTATTTCGCTCAGTTCCTCCATCTCAATAGTCCTCTACTATTTCTGGAAGATTATTTATGTCCTCCTTAGTGAAGACAGAACCAAAGTAATTATTCAATTGGTCTGCCATGTCCTTGCTCCCCATAATCAATTCACCTGTTTCTGTCTGTAGGGGACCTACATTTGTCTTTACCAGTCTTTTCCTTTTTACATATCTATAAAAGCTTTTACAGTCAGTTTTTATGTTACCTGCCAGTTTTCTCTCATAATCTTTTTTCCCCTTCCTAATTAAGCCCCTTTGTCCTCCTCTGCTGAACTCTGAATTTCTCCCAGTCCTTAGGTGAGCCACTTTTTCTGGCTAATTTGTATGCTTCTGCTTTGGAATTGATACTATCCCTAATTTGCCTTGTCAGCCACGGGTGCACTACCTTCCTTGATTTATTCTTTTGCCAAACTGGGATGAACAATTGTTGTAGTTCATCCATGCAACCTTTAAATGCTTGCCATTGCATATCCACCGTCAATCCTTTAAGTGTCATTTGCCAGTCTATCTTAGCTAATTCACGTCTCATACCTTCAAAGTTACCCCTCTTTAAGTTCAGAACCTTTGTTTCTGAATTAACTATATCACTCTCCATCTTAATGAAGAATTCCACCATATTATGGTTACTCTTACCCAAGGGGCCTCTCACGACAAGATTGCTAATTAACCCTTCCTCATTGCTCAAAACCCAGTCTAGAATAGTCTGCCCTCTAGTTGGTTCCTCGACATGTTGGTTCAAAAAACCATCCCGCATACATTCCAAGAAATCCTCTCCCTCAGCACCTTTACCAATTTGGTTCACCCAATCTACATGTAGATTGAAGTCACCCATTATAACTGCTGTTCCTTTATTGCACACATTTCTAATTTCCTGTTTAATACCATCCCCGACCTCACTACTACTGTTAGGTGGCCTGTACACAACTCCCACCAGCATTTTCTGCCCCTTAGTGTTACGCAGCTCTACCCATATCGATTCCACATCCTCCTGGCTAATGTCCTTCCTTTCTATTGCGTTAATCTCACCTTTAACCAGCAACGCCACCCCACCTCCTTTTCTTTCATGTCTATTCCTTCTGAATATTGAATATCCCTGAATGTTGAGCTCCCATCCTTGGTCACCCTGGAGCCATGTCTCTGTGATCCCAACTATATCATAATCATTTAGTAACTGTTCTTTCTTACCAGTTTTGTGCACTTCTGATGCCTTTCATTACAAAACTGTGGAGGTGTGGGTGACTTTTATGCAGTTTCTAACTTATGAGTAAAATCAACCCATGAATGCCTGTGAAAATGGAACTTGTTCAATACCTGGGGAGAGTCTGCAAGGGAGAAATTATTTAAAACTGAGATGCAAACAAATTATTTTTTCGTAGATGCTGGTGAATGTCTGGAGTCCTCTGGGGAGGCTGGGTCATTAGATATATTTAAGGTGGAGGCAGATAAAGGAACTGAGGGTTATGGGGAACTGGAAGAGTTTTGGCCGGCATCGATCAGTTATGATGATGCTTAACAGCAAGGCAGACTTGAGGGTTTGGTGACTCACTCTTCCTCCTGTTTGCTTGTGTTCTTGAGTTGAGAGATCAGTCAGCTTAAATTTTTAAAGAAGTTTACAGCTTTAAAAATGGACTTAATTTCATACAAACCATATAAGCCTCTGAGGGTCCCAAAAATCTCTTAAGTTGAGTCATCAGATCATTATTTCCTTTCTGCAATATTTAAAATCAGAGTACAAAGGATTCTAAAACACCATCAGAATGGCGGGGTGGCATGGTAGCATAGTGGTTAGCATAACATTTTACAGTACCAGCAGCCCCGGTTCATTTTCCACTGCTGTCTGTAAGGAGTTTGTACATTTTCCCCATGATCACCTAGGTGGATCCAGAAAGGTTGGGAGGTTAATTGGGCATTTTAAATTGTCCCGTGATTAGGCTTGGGTTAAATTGGGGTTTTCTGGCTGGGAGGGCCTGTTCTGTGTTGTATCTTTAAAAAATGAACCAGCCTAGACAGTCCTGATGAAGGGTCTCGGCCCAAAACGTTGACTGTACCTCTTCCTAGAGATGCTGCGTTCACAAGCAATTTTTATGTGTGTTGCTTGAAATTCCAGCATCTGCAGATTTCCTCCTGCCAGTCTAGACTTGGTTTACTTCTTATAATGTTGTAATGAAAAGGTTCACTTAAATAGTTCCTCAAAACCTGCTTAATTTTGAATTCTCTTAATTTAATAGCAGGCAGGATTAAAAGGCTTCAGTGAGTTAAAGATAAAGCTTTAAGCTAATTGCTAACATCATAGAGTTATAAAACAGCACAGCACAAAACAGGCCCTTTGGCCTACATCAAAACCACTTAAGCTGTCTACTCTCATTGACCCGCACAAGGACCCTGGCCCTCCATATCTCTACTATCCAAACTTCTCTTAAGATTTGAAATTGAGCTCGCAAGAGATATAATTTTCCAAAGATACACCAAAATTTTCCCCAATTTATATTGTGATTCAGTCTGGAAAGCATTGCACAAAGCAGTAACAGATATTTAAGTTTATGGATTCTCCAGTCACTTGGCTTTTCTGTGAGCAGGAGGAGAGGATGTATCCTGTATATACGAAACGCGAGAGGTTGCTGCATCCATTGAGTGTTTGAGGGGCTGCTCCTCAACTTCTGGCTGCATTTCAGCCCCACTCTCCTGATCTTCAGTCACTAGGCGTGACGGGGGAATGGATCATTCGGGAGACATCCTCATCAGTTTGCTGCAGGGCATGGCCGAGTTGGCCATTCATGGGTCTAGGTTAGTGGGCAGACGTGGGCAGCGAATTGCCTGCCTCTCTTCTGGGGTTATACCTATGCCTGGGTGTCCCTGGAGAAGGAACACGTGGTACATCAAGGGATTTTCGGAATCAGTGGGCATCTTAGTTGTGTATTTTAAATAGAGAATACTGTGCGATAATTCGAAGCTATTGACTGTAAGTAGCCTGAATCATGAAGGACTGTAGTATTGTAATAATGTAATGCAGTATTCACTGGATAAACCTCCTTTGTAAAAGGAAAATAAAGAACCTTTATCCTCATTTCGCCATCACGAAAGTACATTTTAAATGGGGCAGGAATGGAGATTAACATGAACAGAAGCAAGCTATTTGATGTAAGTGGTGTTCGTTCAGTGGAAGAGGCTGTTGTTGAGTTGACAGCTGACCTGATGTATCAGCCGTAGGGAATTTCCTACCATGTAACATAGGAGGTTTTCTATTGTTTTTCAGACACTTCACAGCGTTCCCTAAGCTGAACGTCCCCTGTAGAAGTCCTTCTGCAGTGTTTTATTGCGAATTGGCCTCCACTCCCTTTGCAGGGCTGAGGGCAGCAGTGCCGTGTTTACTTCAAGCCTCTGAGGGCTGGAGCTTTGCCTGGAGATTCCCTTTATGACTTAATGCTGCAGTCAGCTGCCCACGACAGCTTCGTCAGCTGTGCTTTGGCGTTGGACACCTCGTGGACTCCTGAAAGGGAGCACAAAGTTGGGCTAATTCCCCACCGCTTACAGGAGGGAGTCCACTCAAGCTACCTACGTCAGGTTAGCCCGAGTGCAGGTACATCTCACCATTTACCTCAATACAAACAGATGACTATAGAAGAGAAAACATTCTTATTTAGATTATAGTTTAATTTCTTATCTTTACTGAATTGCTTTTAAGTACACATTTTACTAATATTTTTGATATATTTAATAGTTCTTTTCTATAGTCATAGGATACTTCAGTAAAGAAACAGAGCGTCACCCCTTCTAGTCCACGTTGACCGGAACTTCTGCCTAGTCTCATCTTTCTGCACCTGAACCATAGACCTCCAAACCCCACCTATCCATGTACTGTACCCATCCAAACTTCTCTTAAATCGATTCCACATCAGCCACTTCCACTGGCAGCTTGCTCCACACTTGCACTGCCCTGTCAGCGAAGAAAATCCCCCTAACATTCCCCTTAAATATTTCACCTTTCACCCTAAACCTGTGACCTTTCGTTCTAGTCTCACCCAACCTGAGAGGAAGAAGCCTGCATGCATTCTCCCTATCTATGCATCCCATAATTTTGTATAGCTTTATAAGATTTCCCCTCATTCTCCAAGGCTCTAGAATAAAGCCTGAACATACCGCAGTCAACCTTTCCCTATAACTCAGGTCCTCAAGTCCTTGCAACATCCTTGTAAATTTCCATTGCTCTCTTTCAAGCTTATTGGAATCTATCCCATAGGAAGGTGAGTACAAAACTCTTAATTAGAGTAAAGTAAGAAAAGTAAAAGTAAACGTGCCAGTACAAAGGGACCCAGCAGCTTCTCCAGCTCCCAATAACATCAACTTTACCTCTTCCTATAAATGCTGCCTGGCCTGCTGTGTTCACCAGCAATTTTTATGTGTGTTGCTTGAAATTCCAGCATCTGCAGATTTCCTCGTGTTTGCGTCCCAATAATGATGCTAGTTTTACATTCTTACATAGTGCTTCAAATTTTCTAGTCAGGGATTTCAGTGAACCCAAGTTCTGAGAATACAACATTGCTGAACATTTAGATCAGTGGCTCCCAAAGTAGGTGATATTGTCTCCCTGGGAACGATGGAAGTTTCTAAGGGGGTGATAAAGATCGAGGGAGTGGTGGAGGTACACTCAGTAACAAGAGGGGCAGATGAGGGATTTAATGCTTATTGGTATTTGATCCTTAGTGCCTCAAAAATGTTTACGATGATCACATAATCACCTCATTTCTTGCTAGCCCTTCATTCTCAGACTTTGCTTGAATTGCGTTATAGTTACTGAAAAGCAATGTGACACTTCAGTATCTGGCGTATCACAGGAAACCTGGACTGAAGGAGTAGTGTTATTTCCAGGAATTATTGCCATTCACTATTGTAATATAGTGTTAGCAAGTACGACTCCCAGACTCTAATCACATAGTGACACAATTCCTGTGAATTAGGGTTGGGAGCTCAATGAGGTAAAGTTCAAAATCTGCCCTTTCAAGTGGCCCTGACCGTATCTCTCCACCCATAGCCCAACAAGATATTGCTGCCCGACTTTATGTACCTTCAAGCAGAGTCAAGTTTTGCCTGAGTTATGATGACATCATAACTTTCCCCTTTATTGATTGCAGCTCTTGAGTTTGGATTAAACGATAAGTGATTGACCATGGTCATTAATCCATAAAGAAAATGGCAGAAGCAGGCCAAACTGTCATGGTCCAGTCCGTGAAGTCTGCATTCCAGTTCACGGTCTGGTCCGTGGACTCAGGACTCAGGGTCTTCCAGCTGTCTCTTGTTTTGATTGAGTTAATCATAGGCACCTGATTCCCATCTTGAGGCTTGGATTATAAGTAGCCTTGGGGTTGAGTGCGAGCTGCTGGTTTGTCTTATCAAGATCCCCTGGGAGCAACCTGCCAGTGGAAGGCTAGAGTGGCCACTTGTCATCTTTAGGCCGTGTTGGAGAACCATTGATTCATGGAGCCTTGCTGTTGGTAGTCGACGCTGTCTTTGCGGTATGGATTCAGCTGTTTCCCGGGCCAGCTGAGTGGCTGCCAGCCACTCCGAGCTAGATAGGGATCCAGCTGTTTCCGTAGACAGCTGAGGTTGCTGGCCGAACTGAGACTCGGAGCTACCCCAAAGCAGAGATGGAACTGTCTGTTGTTCTTTGGTGTTTGTCTCTTCTTGTCCTCGCCTCTGTGGGGTAAGCCAGGCCGTTTTACCGTTGCCCTGCGGAGGGATCTGTCTTGTCTTGTCCTTGCCTCTGTTGGGTAAGTCCAGCCGTTCTGCCGTTACCCAACAGGTGGACCTGTCCCACCTTGGTGTGGAGATAAAGTTGAGTCTCAGCTTGTCTATGGATGGGTCCCGGCTCTATGTCTATGTACTGTCCAGTGTCATGTTAGTGTCTAGTTAAAGATGAGTCCCGGCTCTCTGTTGATGTACAGTTCCCAGCCTGTCTCCAAGCTCCAGCCTCAAGACCAAGATCCCCAGCCTCCAGCCTCCAGACCAAGACCCCCAGCCTTCAGCCTCAAGACCAAGACCCCAGCCACGTCCTGTCCTGTAGTCATGTCATGTGCTTGCCTAGTTCTGGGGTCCGAGCCCGAGGCAAGACCCAAGTTCTGGGTCCTTGTCCAGTCTCCGGCTCGGAGTCCAAGCCTTGTCTCCTAGTCCATGGTTTCTAGTCCTGGTCCCGCTTTCCCTAGCCCAGGCTCCTAGTTCTGAGTTCCTTATCCGGGTTCCCTGTCTAGTCTGCGTTCTTGCCCCTGCTCCTTGTCTGTATCCTGTCACGTCCCTTCTCGAGTCAAGTCCCATTCCTTGTTCTTCCGTGCCTGAGTCTCGCATTTGGGTCCTCTACCAGCCCCCCATTGTGACACAAATGGAAAAGAAGTTTAGACAGTATCGTGCAGAGTATCTGAATAGGGATTTATACCAGCACCAACCAACAGCAGACAATGTGTCTGTTGTGTGAAAGTTTTTCAAATGAAACCGTCCAATCTTCCTGAACACTTGAAGAACTTTGCTTATTTTCAGACAATTTGTGAAAACTTTCAGAAATGGAAAACACTTCAAAACATCATTGCTAAATCTGAAAACCCCATACAATTGGATATGCAATCAGCCTACAACTGGGGAGATTCTGAGTATAGTTTTGTGTGACTCACCAGACCACGTCATTAAAGCAATTCCCCTAAGCGACACCTCAGTTCAAAGATGAATTGATGAAATGTCTGAGAATGTGGAAAACACATTCCACAACATACTTCGGTCGAGAGAATTTCCTCTGCAGTATGATGATTCAACTTTGCCAGGCAACAAACCTTTGCTTCTAGGTTATGTTTGCTTCATGAAAGATAAAAGCATGGATCAAGAGTTGTTGTTTGCAAAGGGACTAGAAAAAGATATGAAGAAGGAGTCAATATTTCATGTTGTTGAGCAATTTTTCAAAGCCAAGGACATCCGACACACCAACATTTTTGTTTGTGCTACAGATAGGACACCATCAATGACAGGACACCACTGTGGTGTTAATACTTTCCTGAAAAAAAGCTGTACCTAATGTGTTTAGCATTCACTGCTTAACTCACAGACAAAATCTTGTTGCAAAAAACTCACGTGATCTGCTAAGGAGGAATGTGTGTGTATAGTAAGAAAGGTTGGTGAACAAGCTCATCTGCAGTTAGCAGCCACTCTTCTGGGGCAACTGAACATCTTACAATTAAATGCCGGCCACGTTATCTGCTCAGGGAGTTAACTGTTGTGTTCATCACTGCTGCCTACATCCCACCCCGTCACCCAAGCACAACTGCCAAGGGAGAGCCTTACAGTACCATCAGCTCTCTGCAAGACTAGCATCCGATTGTCTCTTCATAATTGCAAGACACTTTACCCAAATTCCACCAACACATCACCATTGCCACTAGAGAAACAAGGATGTTGCCTGGATTGGGAGGCGTGCCTTTTGAGAATAGGTTGAGTGAACTCGGCCTTTTCTCCTTGGAGCGATGGAGGATGAGAGGTGACCTGATAGAGGTGTATAAGATGATGAGAGGCATTGATCGTGTGGATAGTCAGAGGCTTTTTCCCAGGGCTGAAATGGCTAGCACAAGAGGGCACAATTTTAAGGTGCTTGGAAGGAGGTGCAGAAGAGATGTCAGGGGTAAGTTTTTTACTCAGAGACTGGTGAGCGCGTGGAATAGGCTGCCGGCGATGATGGTGGAGGTGGATACGATAGGGTCTTCTAAGAGACTCCTGGATAGGTACATGGAGCTTAGAAAAATGGAGGGCTATGGGTAACCTTAGGTAATTTCTAAGGTAAAGACATGTTCGGCACAGCTTTGTGCGCCGAAGGGCCTGTATTGTGCTGTAGGTTTTCTATAATGGCTTCTCTGTAATGTCAACTGCTGAGGTAATGGTTTCTCTGTAGCTGTGATGTTTGGGTTATGACTAGGGATAATAGGACTTTAGTATTCAGGGCTATCCAATAGGAGAAATGTTATTCTTTCCTGTGTGTCTGGGAACCGGAGTTTCTCGCGGGTTGTACGGTCGAGGAGAGTGAAGAGGAAGGACGCGTGTGGAGAGGGCTGGTAGACCACTGGACGGAGTATACTGCAGTCTGAGGGTCTGAGGGTTGGCGATGTTTCGGCTGAGGTCGTTCGTGGAGGAATACCTGCTGCGTGAACTCCAACATATTTTGAGACTTTAACTCTGGGCCCTTTTATTTTTGTTTGTTTATTTTCATAATAACCCTATATTCAGATTAAGATTAATAAAGTTTATCATTTGATTGTATATGGTGTACTGTCTGATAATTTGCATTGTGGATTTGTGAACGGGGGTACATTACACAGCATCCACCCAAACCTGAATACCCTGTCGGTGGGGCCGAAAGCTGATTCCCCTAGACGAACGTGAGCGGCAAGCCTGGTGGGTTACATATCTAGAAACAAACAGACTCGACCGTGTTTGTACAAACAGAAGTGGTAATGACAAAGACGTCTCACGCCCTCATCGTGGCCTCTCTGACCACATCTCCATAATGTTAATCCCAGCATAACAACCGCTGCTGAAAATGGAGAAACCAGTCGAGAGGACTGTCACTGCATGGGCTCTATGCTTCAGGACTGTTTTTGAATGAACTAAATGGCAGATGTTTAAGGAGACCGCTGCAAAAGGAGAAGACATTGACCTTGAGGAATATGTCTCATCTGTTACCGGCTCATCAGTGAGTGTGTAGAAGATATTGGTACTTAAGAATGATCATCTCACGGCCCAACAGGAAGCCCTGGCTGAACATTAAGAGGCACTCCTTGCTTAAAGCCTGGGATGCTGCCTTCAAGTCTGGTGACAGAACAGCTCTCAAAGTACCCAGGGAAAACTCACAAACCCCAGGGTAGCTGCAGCAGACATGAGAAGGACTCTGCAGAGAGTCAGTCCCTGTAAGGCAGCTGGGCCAGACAACATTCCAGGCCGAGTACTCAGGGAGTGTGCACACCAGCTCACTGACATCTTCATGGACGGCTTCAATACTTCACTCACACAGGCTGCAGTTCACACATGCTTCAAATCAGCCACCATCATCTGGGTACCAAAGAGCTAAATGACCACAACCTGGTGGCACAGATGCCCGTCATCATGAAATGTTTTGAACAGTTGGTAATGCTACAGATCAAAAACTCCATTCCTGCCACATTGGACACCCACCAATATGCTCACTGTCAGAGCCACTCCATAACACATGACTGTATGGCCAAACAACGAGTAATCACATTGTCAAGTTCACCGGTGACACGACAGTGGTGGGGCTCATCACCAACAACAATGAGATGGCCTACAGAGTGGAGGTGGAAGTGCTCGAGGCCTGGTGCCAGGCAAAAAAAACTTTTCCTCAATGTCAACAAGTCAAGGGAGATGGTTATTGACCTCAGGAGCATTTGCCTCTTTACATTGGCGGCACAAGAGTGGAAACAGTGAGTAGTTTCAAACTCCTGGGAATGCACATCTCACACAACCTCTCATCGGCCCAGAACACATTCTACCCAATCAGAAGATCTCATCAATGCCTCTGCTTTCTGAGGAGGCTGAAAAGAGCTGGACTATGTATATCAACACTCCGATCAGTCTACAGATGCACGGTGGAGAGCATCCTAACAGGCTGCATCACTGCCTTGTACAGAAACTGCACTGCAGAGAACAGGAAGCCCCAGCAACGGGTAGTCAAAACTGCCCAACACATCAATGGAACCAGCCTATCTGCCATCAAGGACAGAAAGGTGAAAGAGAAAGGCCAGTAACAAAATAAACGATCCCTCCCATCCTGCTTATAGACTGTTTGTTCCACTCCCGTCAGGGAACAGACTGTGTAGCATCCACGCCAGGTTCATCAGACTCAAAAATGATTACTTTCCCCAAGGTTGATCAACACCTCCACCAATTAACCCACTCCTTCAAACCCCCAACCACCACTACTTTATCATTTCCTGCTAGTCACCTTACGTACAGGCACTCCTGCACCCAGCATCTGTTTATGGACATACAATCAATCTGTGTATAAAAACTATATTATGTAGTTATATTTAGCTATTATTATTGTGTCTTTATTTTCTTGTGTTCTCTTTAATATGGTATCAGATCCAGAGTAACCACTATTTCACTCTTTTCTATATTCGTATACTGGAAATTACATTAAACAATCTCGAATCTTGAACCTTGAATCTCAGTTAGGCCTCACCAATGCCTTGTTGGTTTCTGGAAGGTTGGCAAGGCCTGAACCAATGGAGAATGAACTATTCTTGCCCTCAAAGTCCCCTTTATGCCAATGTGCTTCACCTTTCAGAATCAGAATCAGGTTTAATATCACAAGCATGTGGACATCAGGAAATTTGTTGTCCTTGTGGCAGCAGTACAATGCAATGCCTAATCATAGAAAAATGTGAATTACAACAAGTATACACACACACACACACACACACACACACACACACACACACATTAAATAATTAAACTATTGATAAATGGGTGGCAAAAAACAGAAGTACAGAAGCAGTAAGGTAGTGTTCATGGGTTTAATGTCCATTTAGAAATCGGATGGCAGAGGGGAAGAAGCTGTTTCTGAATTGCTGAATGCATGCCTTCAGACTTCTGTACCTCCTTCCTGGTGGTAACACTGAGACAAGGCATGACCTGGGTGATGGGGGTCCTGAATGATGGACACTGCCTTTTTAAGGTATCACTCCTTGAAGATATTCTGGATACTACGGAGGCTAGTGCCTGTGATGAAGCTGACTAAGTTTACTACTCTCTGCAGGTTGTTTCAATCCTGTGCAGTAGCCACCTCCCCATACCAGATGGTGATGCAGCCATTCAAAACGTTTTCCACAGTACATTAATCAAAACTTTCTGAAGTCCAGGTACACCACATCAATCTGTTACCTCATCGGAACATTTTATCATATCGGTTAAAAACAGTTTCCCCCTATCCGATCAAAGTTGCTGGTGAACGCAGCAGGCCAGGCAGCATCTGTAGGAAGAGGTGCAGTCGACGTTTCAGGCCGGGACCCTTCGTCAGGACTAAGTGAAGGAAGAGTGAGTAAGAGATTTGAAAGTTGGAGGAGGAGGGGGAGATCCAAAATGATAGGAGAAGACAGGAGGGGGAGGGATGGAGCCAAGAGCTGGACAGGTGATTGGCAAAAGGGATGTGAGAGGATCATGGGACAGGAGGTCCGGGAAGAAAGACGGGGGGGGGGGCGGGGGAACCCAGAGGATGGGCAAGGGGTATATTCAGAGGGACAGAGGGAGAAAAAGGAGAGTGAGAGAAAGAATGTGTGTATAAAAGTAAGTAACAGATGGGGTACGAGGGGGAGGTGGGGCATTAGCGGAAGTTAGAGAAGTCGATGTTCATGCCATCAGGTTGGAGGCTACCCAGACGGAATATAAGGTGTTGTTCCTCCAACCTGAGTGTGGCTTCATTTTTACAGTAGAGGAGGCCGTGGATAGACATGTCAGAATGGGAATGGGATGTGGAATTAAAATGTGTGGCCACTGGGAGATCCTGCTTTCTCTGGCGGACAGAGCGTAGGTGTTCAGCAAAGCGGTCTCCCAGTCTGCGTCGGGTCTCGCCAATATATAAAAGGCCACATCAGGAGCACCGGACGCAGTATATCACCCCAGCCGACTCACAGGTGAAGTGTCGCCTCACCTGGAAGGACTGTTTGGGGCCCTGAATGGTGGTAAGGGAGGAAGTGTAAGGGCATGTGTAGCACTTGTTCCGCTTACACGGATAAGTGCCAGGAGGGAGATCAGTGTGGAGGGATGGGGTGGACGAATGGACAAGGGAGTCGCGTAGGGAGTGATCCCTGCGGAAAGCAGAGGTGGGGGGGGGAGGGAAAGATATGCTTAGTGGTGGGATCCCGTTGGAGGTGGCGGAAGTTACGGAGAATAATATGTTGGACCCGGAGGCTGGTGGTGTGGTAGGTGAGGACCAGGGGAACCCTATTCCTAGTGGGGTGGCGGGAGGATGAAGTGAGAGCAGATGTACGTGAAATGGGGGAGATGCGTTTAAGAGCAGAGTTGATAGTGGAGGAAGGGAAGCCCCTTTCTTTAAAAAAGGAGGACATCTCCCTCAACCTAGAATGAAAAGCCTCATCCTGAGAGCAGATGCGGCGGAGACGGAGTGAGGTTGGAATGGGGACATCCCCTCCGACCTTCAACTGTCAGAGGCAGAACGCTCTATCCTCAGTAAGGGCCTCACCTTTGTCCCCCTTCGCCCACACCTCAGCAAGTTCCGCATTCGCCATGTTGCGGAACTCTTCTTCCGCCGTCTCTGTCTCCGAGCCTACTTCTTCAGCAAGGACTCTTCCACCCCCACCAATGAACCCTTCTTCCGTCTTCAACCCTCCTCTTCTTCATGGACACCCCGCTTTGGTCTTCTGCCTGCTCTGGATCTCTTTATTGCTAACTGCCGACGGGACATCAACCGTCTCGACTTCACCATACCTTGTCCCCATTCCAACCTCACTCCTTCTGAATGCTCTGCTCTCCACTCCCTCCGCACTAATCCTAACCTTATTATTAAATCCGCCGATAAGGGGGGTGCTGTTGTAGTCTGGCGTACTGACCTCTACCTTGCCGAGGCACAGTGACAACTCACGGATACCTCCTCTTATTTACCCCTCGATCGTGACCCCACTAAGGAGCACCAGGCCATTGTCTCCCACACCATCACCGACTTTATCCGCTCAGGGGACCTCCCATCCACTGCTACCAACCTTATAGTTCCCACACCCCGCACTTCTCGTTTCTACCTCCTACCCAAAATCCAGAAACCTGCCTGTCCTGGCAGACTTATTGTCTCAGCTTGCTCCTGCCCCACCGAACTCGTTTCTGCATACCTCGACACGGTTTTATCCCTCCTTGTTCAATCCCTTCCTACCTATGCTCGTGACACTTCTCACGCTCTTAAACTTTTCAATGATTTTAAGTTCCCTGGCCCCCACCGCTTTACTTTCACCATGGATGTCCAGTCCCTATATACTTCCATCCCCCATCAGGAAGGTCTCAATGCTCTCCGCTTCTTTTTGGATTCCAGACCTAATCAGTTCCCCTCTACCACCACTCTGCTCCGTCTAGCGGAATTAGTCCTTACTCTTAATAATTTCTCCTTTGGCTCCTCCCATTTCCTCCAAACTAAAGGTGTAGCTATGGACACCCATATGGGTCCTAGCTATGCCTGCCTTTTTGTTGGCTTTGTGAAACAATCTATATTCCGTGCCTATTCTGGTATCTGTCCCCCACTTTTCCTTCGCTACATTGATGACTGCATTGGCACTGCTTCCTGCACGCATGCAGAGCTTGTTGACTTTATTAACTTTGCCTCTAACTTTCACCCTGCCCTCAAGTTTACCTGATCCATTTCCGACACCTCCCTCCCCTTTCTAGATCTTTCTGTCTCTGGCTCTGGAGACAGCTTATCCACTGATGTCTACTATAAGCCTACTGACTCTCACAGCTATCTGGACTATTCCTCTTCTCACCCTGTCTCTTGCAAAAGCGCCATCCCCTTCTCGCAATTCCTCCGTCTCCGCCGCATCTGCTCTCAGGATGAGGCTTTTCATTCTAGGTCGAGGGAGATGTCCTCCTTTTTTAAAGAAAGGGGCTTCCCTTCCTCCACTATCAACTCTGCTCTTAAACGCATCTCCCCCATTTCACGTACATCTGCTCTCACTTCATCCTCCTGCCACCCCACTAGGAATAGGGTTCCCCTGGTCCTCACCTACCACACCACCAGCCTCCGGGTCCAACATGTTATTCTCCGTAACTTCCGCCACCTCCAACGGGATCCCACCACTAAGCACACCTTTCCCTCCCCCCCACCTCTGCTTTCCGCAGGGATCGCTCCCTACGCTCCCTCCCTTGTCCATTCGTCCACCCCATCCCTCCGCACTGATCTCCCTCCTGGCACTTATCTGTGTAAGCGGAACAAGTGCTACACATGCCCTTACACTTCCTCCCTTACCACCTTTCAAAGCCCCAAACAGTCCTTCCAGGTGAGGCGACACTTCACCTGTGAGTCGGCTGGGGTGATATACTGCGTCCGGTGCTCCCGATCTGGCCTTTTATATATTGGCGAGACCCGACGCAGACTGGGAGACCGCTTTGCTGAACACCTACGCTCTGTCCGCCAGAGAAAGCAGGATCTCCCAGTGGCCACACATTTTAATTCCACATCCCATTCCCATTCTGACATGTCTATCCACGGCCTCCTCTACTTTAAAGATGAAGCCACACTCAGGTTGGAGGAACAACACCTTATATTCCGTCTGGGTAGCCTCCAATCTGATGGCATGAACATCGACTTCTCTAACTTCCGCTAGGCCCCACCTCCCCCTCGTACCCCATCTGTTACTTACTTTTATACACACATACTTTCTCTCTCTCTCCTTTTTCTCCCTCTGTCCCTCTGAATATACCCCTTGCCCATCCTCTGGGTTCCCCCCCCCCGTCCTTCTTTCTTCCCGGAACTCCTGTCCCACGATCCTCTCATATCCCTTTTGCCAATCACCTGTCCAGCTCTTGGCTCCATCCCTCCCCCTCCTGTCTTCTCCTATCATTTTGGATCTCCCCCTCCCCCTCCCACTTTCAAATCTCTTACTCACTCTTCCTTCACTTAGTCCTGACGAAGGGTCTCGGCCTGAAACGTCGACTGCACCTCTTCCTAGAGATGCTGCCTGGCCTGCTGCGTTCACCAGCAACTTTGATGTGTGTTGCTTGAATTTCCAGCATCTGCAGAATTCCTGTTGTCCACCCCTATCAGATCTGTGCTGCATTGAATTATCTATTCAATACCAGCCAAGACCCCATCACACGAGCCTGCCCAGTCTGCCTGTGTTTGACCTATCTCCCTCTCTCCTTGTTACTACCATCGGGTGAGAAGTACAGGAGTTTGGGGTACTGTGCCACCAGGTTCAGGAACAGTTGTTGCCATGCAGCCATTGGGCTCCTGGACTAGTTTCACTCTCCTCCGTGCTGAACTGATTAAAAAACCCGTAGATCACTGTCTTTGTTATTTGTGGGGTTTCATGGATTCTATTGCATTTCTTTATTTCCCCTGGGTGCCTGCAAGAAAAGGGCTGTATATGATATACCTGCTTTGATAATAAATTTATTTTGAACTTTGAACTAGCTCCAGGTAACTATTATTTCTGTTCTTGGAAATAAGCTTCCTCGCAGTTGAGGTTAAACTGATTTTCTTGTGGTTGCTGGGTTTATCCTAACCAGCTTTTTGGAGCAAGGGAGTATTAGTCAGGATCTTCCAGTCTTCTGACACCACTGCCATGTCGACTGTCATTAGAAAATGCATTTTATCAGTGGGCTGTTGAAGACTGCTGCTCTATAACTGAGTGGTTAGACACAGTGTAAAGGTCAGCTGTAAATTCGTTGATGTCACAACCGTTAGTGACAGTATCTCAGATGGTGACTAGGAGATGTACAGAAGACAGCTCGGCTGGTTGAGTGGTGTTGCAACAACAAACTTGCACTTGAAGGCCAAGGGATTGATTGTGGACTTCAGGAAGGGGAAGTCGAGGGAACACACACAGTCCTCAGTAGACAGGGTAAGCAGTTTCAAGTTCCTGGGTGTCAGCATCTCTCAACATCTATCCTGTGCCCAACATATTGATACATTTATAAAGAAGGATTGCCAGTGACTATATTTCATTTTTGAGGAGATTGGTATATCACCAAAGCCTCTAGTGAAGTTCCACAGATGTACTGTGGAGAGCATTCAATCTGGTGACATCACTGTCTTTGTGTGGAGAGACCATTGCATGGTATTAGAAAAAGCTGTAAACTCAGTCAGCTCCATCACGGGCACCAGCCTCCCCGCCATTGGGAATATCTTCAACAGGCGATGCCTCACAAAGACCGAGTCCATCACTGAGAAAACCCCCCATCTAGGACATGTCATCTTCTTAATGCTACCATCAAGGAGGAGGTAGAGGATACACACACACTCTACATTCCTCCCCTCCACCATCGGACTTCTGAATGGATAAAGAACCCATGAACACCACCTCGCTATTTTTGCAACACACATCAAAGTTGCTGGTGAACGCAGCAGGCCAGGCAGCATCTCTAGGAAGAGGTGCAGTTGACGTTCCAGGCCGAGACCCTTCGTCAGGACTAAGTGAAGGAAGAGTGAGTAAGGGATTTGAAAGTTGGGGGGGAGGGGGAGATCCAAAATGATAGGAGAAGACAGGAGGGGGAGGGATGGAGCCAAGAGCTGGACTGGTGATTGGCAAAAGGGATATGAGAGGATCATGGGACAGGAGGTCCGGGAAGAAAGACAAGGGGGGGGGGACCCAGAGGATGGGCAAGAGGTATATTCAGAGGGACAGAGGGAGAAAAAGGAGAGTGAGAGAAAGAATGTGTTCATAAAAATAAGTAACAGATGGGGTACGAGGGGGAGGTGGGGCCTTAGCGGAAGTTAGAGAAGTCGGGATGTTCATGCCATCAGGTTGGAGGCTACCCAGACGGAATATAAGGTGTTGTTCCTCCAACCTGAGTGTGGCTTCATCTTTACAGTAGAGGAGGCCGTGGATAGACATGTCAGAATGGGAATGGGATGTGGAATTAAAATGTGTGGCCACTGGGAGATCCTGCTTTCTCTGGCGGACAGAGCGTAGATGTTCAGCAAAGCGGTCTCCCAGTCTGCGTCGGGTCTTGCCAATATATAAAAGGCCACATCGGGAGTACCGGATGCAGTATATCACCCCAGTTGACTCACAGGTGAAGTGTTGCCTCACCTGGAAGGACTGTTCTCTCACTCTCCTTTTTCTCCCTCTGTCCCTCTGAATATACCTCTTGCCCATCCTCTGGGTTCCCCCCCCCTTGTCTTTCTTCCCGGACCTCCTGTCCCATGATCCTCTCGTATCCTCTTTTGCCTATCACCTGTCCAGCTCTTGGCTCCATCCCTCCCCCTCCTGTCTTCTCCTATCATTTTGGATCTCTCCCTCCTCCTCCAACTTTCAAATCCCTTACTCACTCTTCCTTCAGTTAGTCCTGACGAAGGGTCTCGGCCTGAAACGTCGACTGCACCTCTTCCTAGAGATGCTGCCTGGCCTGCTGCGTTCACCAACAACTTTGATGTGTGTTGCTTGAATTTCCAGCATCTGCAGAATTCCTGTTGTTCGCTATTTTTGCTCTCTTTTTGCACTGCCAGTTTTAAAATATGCTTCTTATTGTAACTTATAGTAGATTTTATGCCTTGCACTGTACTGCTGTCACAAAACAACACATTTCATGACATCTGTCAGTGGTAATAAACCGGACTTTGAGATGGTGCTGTAGAGATGACTCCAGGACGATGGACATCATCTACTGTTGGGAGAGAAGCTGGCAACGTTTTCTGTGAAACAGGGGAGATTGTGATAGAATATAATGGCAGCACTTAAGGCCATGAAGGTAGCGAGAGAGGAGGTAGAGGGAGACTGTTTCCATTGGCCAATGGTACAGAGAATGGTAAAAGAGCCCAAAGTGACATGACCATTAGCATGAGTGGTAGCATCCTACATAACAGAGCGCCATGATATGTCCCCGCTTACTCTCACTAATTTATAATGATATACCCCACAGGAAAAAAATGAGCTATATGGATGGCATGCAAAACAAAGTTTTTCATTGTACCTTAGCACTTGTGAAAATTACCAACCAATTACCAATTAATTATTTCTCAAGTTGAAGGCATATGGTGTGCTGGTCTTCATTAGTTGGAGGATTTTGTACAAGACTGTGAGGTAATTTTGCAGCTCAATAAAACCACACTTATAATGATTGCCTCATTATGGGATTGATATAGGAGCTTTAGGGAGGATACAAAGGACCCTTCATCCTGTTGTAGTCAGACCCCTAAGGTGTGGTCCATCTGGTCCAGGTGATTTGTCCACCTTCAGACATATAAGTTTCTCGAGCACCTTCTCTTTAGTAATAAGTACTATAATCACATCTGCCCCCAGACAGTCTTGAAGTTCTGTCATGCTGCTGGTGTCTTTCACAGTGAAGACTGGGACAAAATACTTAATAAGTTTGTCCGCCATTTCTTTGTCCACAATTACTATCTCTCTAGCATCATTTTCCAGTGGTCTGATAACTACCATCACCTCATTTTTATGCTATACAGTATATCTGAAAAATTTTCTGGTTTCTTCATTTATAGTATTAATTAGCTTATGTTCATATTTCCTCCGTTCTCTAATTTTTTAGTTGCCTTCTGTTGTTTTTTAAAGCTTCCAATCCTCTAGTTCCCCTCTAATTTCTGCTATATTGCTTGGCCTATTTTTTGCTTTTCTGCGGTCTTTAACTTCCCCTGACAGCTATGGGTGCATTATCCTCCCTTTAGAATGATTCTTCTTTGGGATGAACCAGTGCTTTCTGAATTACTCCCCAAAACACTAGCCTTTGCTGCTGTGCTATTGTCCCTGCTTGTGTTCCCTTTAAATCAACTTTGGCCAGCTCCTCTCTCGTGCTTCTGTAGTTAACTTTGTAATACCAAATAATTCAACCTTCTTGAGGCACCACCTCTTGAAGAGAGGTCTCATGGGAGACTGGGGTTGGTGGACAGAAGTCACAGACTAGAAAATATTGGCTCTTGGTCACAGTGACCTCCACACCTTCAATCACACCATAAGACTTAAAAGCAGAATTAGGCCGTTTGGTCCATCAAGTCTCCTCCACCATTCAATGATGGCTGATTTGTTAGCCTTCTCAACCCCAATCTCCCATAACCTTTAATGTCCTCGTGATTCAAGAACCTATCAACTCTGGTTTAAATATACGTAATGATTTGGCCTTCACTACCCTCTGTGGTAACAAATTCCATAGATTCACTATCCTCTGGTGAAAAAAATTCCTCCTCATCTCTGCTCTAAAGGGATGTCTTTGTATTCTGAGAATGTGCCCAGTGTTCCTGGACCTGCTTTCTTTTGGAAACATCTTCTCCATGTTAATTCTATCCAGGGCTTTCAATATTCAATAGATTTCAATGAGATAAGCCCTCATTCCTCTAAACTCCAAAGAGTCCAAGGGCAGAGACATTAACATGAACAGATCTGCATATGGCAGGGTGGGCCATGGATGGATTGACTGGAGAAAGCTGGAGAATGCTGCTGAAAGCTGTCCCTTTGTTACACTGATCCTTTGACTACTGATATCATCCATTTTCCTGTGCTCCATATCGTAAGCTGGTGATATGCCAGCATATGTCGAGCCATAATAGGTTGCAGTTTAGGTCTTATGAAAGAATCAAATTCATATCGTAGATAAGGCACTTCTGCAGAGACTGTTGAAATTAGCAGCATCTGGGAAACGTCAGAAAGACAGGCCAAATTTCCAAGGTCCTCTGCAAGGCTACATCACTGTCATTATGGCTCGTGGCAGCTGATAGGTACATCTATCAGCTTGACCACCCTACCTATTTTATCTGTAATTGCAAGGGTGCCAATTGGCAGGAGACATACTTGCAGGAATGCTGATCAGTGCAAACAAGGGAGATGTCCACATTGAGATTCCGAAGCACTCATCTCCTGCAGGCCTCACACCTTTGAATGTGGGGATAATATTCACAGAGTCACAGAGCACAAAACAGGCCTTTCATCCAAGCTTGTTCACTCTGACCATCAGTTATGCAGCTTTAATTTTCATTTCCTTGGCCAGGATACCAAGACAACACCTGGCACAGTGCAAGTGAACTGTATGAGTATAAGTTAAACAGGGCTAAGCATCTAATTCAGAACCTCAGTGATATATTAAACATGGGGCTGCACTTGTTTGACTCCTTCTTCTGGATCCAAAGGGAGTTAATGTGGGGGTTGTGTGATCTCCATCAGAAGGTCCAGCCTACATTTTACATGGAGCCAACGGGGGTGCAATCCCCCATCTTCCCAACTCGTTTCATCGTAGCCTGGTATGGGAGAACCAATGTCCATGAATGGAAAAGCCTACAAAAAGTGATGGATACAGCCCAGTCCTTAACAAACAAAACCCCCTCTGATTGAAGCACTTTTACGAGGAGCACTGCCACAAGAAAACGGCATCCATCGTCAAGGACCCCCACCATTCAGACAATGTTCTTTTTTCTCTACTGCTGAAATTACAGGAGCCTTAGGTCCCACACCAGAGGTTCAGGAACAGTTATTGCCCTACAATCATCAGGCACCTGAACCAGATGGATAACTTCACAACCCACAGGCTCACTTTCAAGGACTCTACAACTCATGTTCTCAGCATGATTTTTTTTTTGTTTGCACCATTTGCCTTCTTTTGCACATTGGTTGTCCGTCTTTGTTTATGTATAGTTTTTTGTTAAGTTCTCTTATATTTCTTTACTTCCTGGTAATTGCCTGCAAATAAATGAATCTCAAGGTGGTAGATGGTGACAAGACATATGTTGATTATAAATTTACTTTGACTTCATCATTGCCCCATCATCAAACTCGCCTAATTTTCTCAAGGCTAAAATAAGGTACTGGCTCCATATGTCACTACTACTAAATATTGCCTTACATGAGTCCCGGGCTCAGTTGGCTCCGGCTGACAGTACCCGGTATGTGTCCCTATCCAGGGTTACCGATCCCACTGCCTTGTGGGTATCTTCGGGAGAAGAGAAGGCTAAGGAGTAAGCCCTACACAAATCCGGAGTGGAGCCCCTAAAGCGGTTGGATGATGTATCACGTCACCTCCCGGCAGCTCCTGCAGCCAAGCTGATGCCAAATGTACTGCTTCGCATTCCTTGGGACCACATCCACGAGGCCGAGAGGGGGATCTTGATGTCCGGGCAGCCCAGGATCTCCATATTCATCGCCCAGGTCTGCGCCCCAAGGGCGCATCCATTGTTTACTTAGACAGACGGAGCCATTAGATTAGATTACAATAAGCACAGACATATGGACCTGGATTCTGCAGTTGCGACCAGATCAAAGGATAAAGCCACATGGTCAATGTTGCGGTCACATCCTGCTGCTATCCCCAGCAGGTATTGCCCTCACACTACACTGCACCAATATGTGTGAGGTAGGAGATCACAATAATGTTTACAATAAACCAGGTTAAAGAATAGAATGAAAAGAAACAAATATTGCCAGAAGCACATGCACTGATGATGATAATGATAATACATGACCAACGGTGTACAGTATGGGCTGTTCAGCGATCACACTGATGATACTGTACAGAACAGTGTACAGCACGGGCACATACACAGATGATAATACATAGGATAGTATACAGTACGGGTCATTCAGTACTCACACTGATGAGAATACACAGAACAGTGTACAGTACTGGTTGTTTAGCAGTCACACTGATTATATTGCACAGAACAGTGTACAGTATGGATTGTTTAGCATTTATGAGGGGTGATTGATAAGTTTGTGGCCTAAGGTGGAATGAGTCAATTTTAGAAAACCTAGGCACATTTATTTTTCCTACATTTACACACCTAGTCCAGCGGTCGTGGAGCATACAGATCCCTTCTTTGTAGAAGTTGGCGTCTTGGACCTCCAGCAGTGGTCCACAGCAGGGGTGATTGATAAGTTTGTGGCCTAAGGTAGAAGGTGATGAGTTATTAACTTCAAACTTTTTGCATAATCACTCAAAGAGTTGACCTATATGTGCATGTAATGAGAGCTGTATAACTCAACTCCTTCTACCTTAGGCCATGAACTTATCAATCACTCCTGCTGTGGACTACCTGGAGGTCCAAGACGTTCTCGTTATATGCATGTGCAGTTCAACTCTTGTGTGATAATGCAGAAAGTTTGAAGTTAATATCTCATATCCTTCTACCTTAGGCCACGAACTTATCAATCACCCCTGCTGTGGACCACTTCTACAAAGAAGGGATCCGTATGCTCCACGACTGCTGGACTAAGTGTGTACATGTAGGAGGGGACCAAGTTGAAAAATAAGCGTGCTAGGTTCTCTAAAATTGACTCCTTCTACCTTCGGCCACAAACTTATCAATTATGCCCCGTACACTGATGATACTACACAGAACAGTGTAACAGTGTACAATGTGGGTCATTTAGCACTCACACTGATGATAATACACAGAACAGTGTACAGTACGGGTCGTTTAGCACTCACACTGATGAAAATACACAGAATACTGTACAGTACAGGTCATTTAGCACAAGCACTGATGATGATAATACACAGAACAGTGCACAGTACGGGTCGTTTAACAGCCACACTGATGATAATATACAGAATAGTGTACAGCATGGATTGTTCAGCACCCACACTGATGACAATACACAGAACCGTATGCAGTACAGTTCGTTTAGCACTCACAGTGATGGTGATAATACACAGAACAGTGTATAGTACATATCGTTTAGCACTCACACTGAGATATTACAGAGAACAGTGTACAGTACGGGTCATTTAGCAATCACCCTGTTGCGATACACAGAACAGTAACAGTACGGGTCGTTTTTGATGATAATACATGGAATAGCAGTATGCAGTATTTGCTCTTTAGCTCATGGTGTTATATTTTTCTTCATTTGTAGATATAGGTTTAAATAGGCCCTTCCAGCCCTTTGAACTGCACAGTTCAGCAACTTCCAATAACCCCAATTTAACCCTACGCTAATTTCAGGACAATTTTCAATGGCCCGGCCACCATGACCAGGTCTCGCTTCCATCTGCCGCATCGAATTGCATCCAATTCTGGTCCTGCTTTGGCCAAAATTGGCTCATTCCCTTCGTCTCTGGCCCCGGCCGTGCCACAACTGTCCTGCAGTTTCAAGAATTCAATTCACACTGCAAAAATGCCAGGTTGTACAGGCAATTCTGCAGCTCAGCTCCAAAAGAGAAGTTACAGGCTGTTGATGGTAGTAATCTGGGAAAAAGTGTGATTAATATAGTAATTTATAGTTTTGTCTGCTACCAGCAAGTTGTTGCTGTGCTTAACCCATGTCATTTTATACCAGAAGAGTCATTACGCAGACTCAACTCCATTAGCAACAGACTACACAGTCAGAGGAGTTTAAATGCCTCTTATTAGTCCTGTTTTCTCCCCATTTCCATTGCCCATCCGTCTCTGTTAGCTACTTGTTCTTTCTCTTCTCAGTTCTAGTGAAGAGTGTCAGACGTGACACTTTAACTGATACCCTTTTCCCAGGTACTGTCAGACCTGTTGCTTTTTTCCAGCATTTTCTGATTTCAATTCAGATTTTGAACATCTGGGATTAGAGAATTCAAAGACGAGGGCAGTATAGTAGATTAGCAGCAGTTCAATTCCGCCCCTGTCGATAAGCAGTCTGTATGTTCTCCCTGTGACTGCCTGCATTTCCTCTGACATTCCAAAGATGCACGGCTTCATTGGTTAATTGATCACGAGTGTAGTTGCGTGGCACTGGCTTGTTGGGCCAAAGGGTTCAGTTACTGTCCTGTATCTCTGAAGAATTAAAAAAACTAAAAGAAGGGCTTTACCCTCTTCTGTCTGGCCAAGATTTACCTCTCAACAAGCAGCCAAACAGATTCCTTTCCCATTTACCTCAATACTCCAGTGACGTACAGATGAACTTCTTTATGAAAGTAATGCGCTGACTGTAGAGCCTGGGATCATGAAGGAAGTGCTGCAAACGTAAATTCTCTAACCCTGAATTATCCTTCTGGGTTCGACATTCCAGTGAAAGAACCACAATAAGGGATTGCATTAGAAATGGGAGACACCTACTAAGCAAGAAGCTTGGTAGGTTATTTTATCACCAAAATTTTTTCAATCTTTAAAATAATGTTTTTTTTCCTGAGACATTGTAAGTGCTGCTTACTTCAATGTACTTTTGTTAATTTTGGATAATAATAATAATGAAAAGATTTGACGAGAAAAGAAATGGGAGACACAAGAGACTGAAGATGCTGGAATCCGGAGCAGAAAATGAGATGCTGGAAGAACTTAGCAAGTCAGGCAGCATCTGTGGAGGGAGGTGGAGTGTTAATGGCATGAACATCAGTTTCTCCCCCCTCTCCCTTATCTCCTTTTACATTCCCCATTCTGGTTCCCCTAATACCCCCTCTCTCCTCCTCACCTGCCAGTCACCTCCCTATGGTGCCCCTCCTCCTTCCCTTTCTCCCATGGTCCACTCTCCTCTCCTTGTTGTCTGGATTGGGGAGCATACTTTATGAGAATAGGTTGAGTGAACTTGGCCTTTTCTCCTTGGAGTGACCGAGGATGAGAGGTGACCTCATAGAGGTGTATAAGGTGATGAGGGGCATTGATCGTGTGGATAGTCAGCGACTCCCCAGGGCTGAAATGGCTAACTTGAGGGGGCATAGTTTTGAGGTGCTTGGAAATAGGTACCGAGGGGATGTCGGGGTAAGTTTTTCACATGGAGAATGGTGGGTGCGTGGAATGCACTGCCGGCAGCGGTAGTGGAAGCGGATACAATAGCAGACATCCCACCCTGCAAAAACTCATTTCAGGGAGGTAGCACCCCCACCCCACAACACCATATCCCTCCTCCCCGCCCCCCCCCGTCGACCTCCAAGGGTGTATGTAATACTTTGTTTAGTTATTTTGTCTAATCTGTAAGCCAAGTTGGGTATATGCAGCAAATGTGACATTAAAATATGTACTTATATTATATTATATTATCATGTTTATTCTATTACAACTTTAAGCAAGTCTACAGGGAGTTTGGCCTCATCACGTAGGACATCAATACCGTAGCTCCTTAGCAGCTAGCCAGCTAGTTTAAATAATGTTAGCTAAGCTGTAATGACACCTGTTAAATTCACCTCAACATGTCTTTTACATTTTAACCCACCATTGGCAATAGAAAAGTCACTGTTGCAAACAGTGCAGCGAGCAACACTGTCATTATTTTTGAGATCGACTGTAAAGCCCGCCCACAGAGAAAACTACTTAGCAGGGGTCCCCAACATTTTTTGCACCGCAGACTGGTTTAATATTGACAGTATTCTTGCGGATCGACCGTCCGGGGGGGGGGGGGCGGTGTTAATCACAACCAGAATATAGGTGATAAGTCAATAGCATCATAACATTTGAAGTAGCGTTTGGATATTAAACACACAGCGCATATTTTCCCCGTATGAACATATAAAATCATTGCAACACACCAATATCACTGAATCAGTGCGAGCCCTGGGCTTGTTTTCCTGCAATAAGACGGTGCCATCGAGGGGTGGGGGGAGACAGCGATACTCGAAGGGGGTTCCTTATGTCCAGTCTATTCTGCAATTTAGTTTTCGTTGCATTCATTGCAGAAAACTCCGCTTTACAGCGATATGATGTTGGAAATGGAAACAACGTTTTCAGTGCTTTTGTGGCTATCTCAGGATATTTAGCCTTGACTTTGATCCAGAATTCCGGCAGAGATGTTATGTCAAACAAACTTTTCAACCCGCCGTCATTTGCAAGCTCGAGGAGTTGATCTTTTTCCCACGCTGACATGGATGACGCGTGGGTAATGACCTCGCGCGTGTTCAAGTTCAACAGTGCGTGACAGAAATGAGGAAAGGTGCAAATGACTTATATCGTTTCATATCACCAAATCATATTGTTTCCTCACGGCCCGGTGGTTGGGGACCACTCTTAGCACGAAGAGAGACCAATCAGGATGCTCGCTCTCCCTCTCCCTCTCAAAAAAATCTATTTCTGGGATATTGTATATAATTTCCGGGCATCAGGGAGCCACTATCGACATGCGGGAGACCCCGGATCTTCTGGGAGAGATGGGATGTCTGCAATAGGGTCTTTTAAGAGCCTCTTAGATAGGTACATGGAGCTTAGAAAAATAGAGGGCTATGCACTAGGGAGAGTAGGTTACATGGTTGGCACAACATTGTGGGCTGAAGGGCCTGAAATGCGCTGTCGATTTCTATAATCTACATTCTATGTTCTATCAGATTCCTTCCTGTTCAACCCTTTACCGTTTCCACCTATCACCTCCCCAGCTTCTCACTTCATCCCCCCTCCCCAGCTCACCCACCTTCCCCCTTTACCTGGTTGCAACTATCACTTGCCAGCATCCCCTCCCCTCACCATCCTACTTCAGCTTCGTCCCCTTTCTATTCCAGTCCTAATGAAAGGCCTCGGCCTGAAACGTCGACTCTTTATTCCCCTCCAGAGATGCTGTCTGACCTACTGGGTTCCTCCAGCTTCTTCTGTGATTTACATGTGGGAGAGCCAATGCTTCCACTTGGACCCCTTAATTTAGACGGAACTATGGAGGGAAAGGGGAGATTAACGAAATGAGAGAAATAGGTGGAGCAACAGCTGGCAAGCGACGGGTAGATCGAGGTGAAGAAGGGTAACAGGCAGATGCTGGAGCGAAGAGTGGAAATGCTAGGTAGAGGTGACGAAGGGCTGCATGTGATGTAGTCTGCTTAGGAAAGGAAGGCTAGAAACAAGAATGGATTCCCTTCCTTGAAGTAAATAATTTCTCAACAATCACTAAATAATGACAATTTGGTGCTTTCTTTCTTTCTTGGAAAAAAATTGTAACCTCTAGATTTTCAATGTGTAGACGTATTTTATTAATGCTATAATTTACATATTTATTTTATTAAAGCTACTAAGACTTTCTTTGTTGTTTTATTTTCTTGCATTCGAAGTGAAAAGCTTCACTGTAAGCTCCCAGTAATAAAATACTTCATTCAGTAAATTCTTTAACACCAGTGACTTGCAGTTTTATTTAGAAAGGGCCTCATTTCAACAAGTTGACAAATCGCACACTATGAATCAGACGAGGAATTGAGCACTGGCATGCTGCGGATATTGGGCAGATTCAGTCCATATTAAGGACTGTGTTATATCACTTCTGCTCTGAGAATGGAGAAGTCTGTGCATGAATCAACAACGTATATAGTTTGCTTACACTGGCATTGCAGAAACACCAGTAAAAGTTCATAGCACCTTGTCTAACTTTGCTGACAAAATGCGGAATTATACACTTTTCAAAGGTTGTTAATACTTAATCTGTTGTTTTTTTTTGTACTTGTGCAAACCAGATGTGCTTCCAGTGTACCCTAATATTAATGTTTGAATTCTGGAATGGGGTAAATGTGACCATATGAACTTTTGATTATGATCGCTGGTGTGGTGTTTCATCAGAGTTCGCTTTTCAGTCGTGATAACATTTTAGTCGAATATGGTCTAGAGTCCATTTTATCATACAAGGGATCCATGCAAGTCTGATAACAGCCAGGAGACTTCCAAGAGTCCCTGACAACTGGGCCTGTGAGAAGTCCATCCAGCTGCGGCTTCTAACAGTCCATGTTAAGGAGTTGGAGCTGGAACAGGATGAATTCCAGACCATTTGGGAGGCTTGAGGCTGTGATAGACAGGACATGTAGAGAGGCAGTTATACCCAAGGTGCAGGGCACAGGAGACTGGGTGACAGATATGAAGGGCAAAGGAGTTAAATAGCCAGTGCAGAGCACCCCTGTGGCCATCCCTCTCAACAAAAGGCTTACTACTTTGGATACTGTTGCGGGGGAGTCACATTAGTCAGGTCTCTGGAACTGAGCCTGCTTTGTGACTCAGAGGGGAAGCGGGGAGAAGAGGTGAGCTGTGGTGATAGGGCATTCATTAGTTAGGGGAACAGAAAGGAGGTGCTGTAGATGAGATCTCAGGATTGTTACCTGCGCCACGTGCTAGTGAGGCCAGAAGATCATACAGCTTAACATGCGACGAAGGAGTTGGTGTAGGACGGAGGGCTTCAGATTTTTGGATCATTGGGCTCTCTTCCAGGGAAGGTCGGATGTGTACAGAAAAGACACTTTGCACTTGAACTGGAGGGAGACTAATATCCTCAAGGGAAGGTTTGCTAGTCGAGCATGGCGGGGGTGGGGGGGGGTGGGGGCAGTGGTTAAACTGGAGTTGTGGGGGGTTGGGAAACAGAGTACCAGAACAGATAGTGTAGAGGTTGTGAAGGAAGATGTTGTTAAAGCCTCAGACAAAGTCAGGAATCAAAAGGCTGAGCATGGTGCGACTCATGTTCTGACTTGAGTTGAGTATCTTGCAATGTAAGAAGTATTGTAGGAAGGGCAGATGACCTCAGGTTATAGAACAACACTTGGAAATATGATATTGTTGCCATTAGTGAGACTTGGTTGCAGGAGGGGCAGGACTAGCAGCTCAATATTCCGGGGTTCCGTTGTTTTAGATGTGAGAGATTGGGAGGGATGAAAGGGGGAGGGGTGGCATTACTAGTCAGGGAAAATGTCATTGCGGTGTTCAGTTGGGACAGACTGAAGAACTCGTCTAGTGAGGTCTTATGTGTGGAACTGAGAAATAAAAAAGGTATGACTACATTCACAGGGCTATATATAATTGCTGGAGGGAGGAGAAGATGGCGCGATGCAGCGCGCGCGGCCATTCAGAATGATATCGTATGTGTTAACTAGGGGCCGTGCACAATCCTGATTTGATGGAGACAGCTGTGAGAAGCACAGAGGAACATCTGGAGAAACTCCTGAAATGCCCACTCACTGCTGCTGCTACTGTGCGATCGAGAATCTCCGGAGGGGAAGGCCCCAAATCCTCGGCTTTGCCTATTGCCTGTTGCCAGGGCCAGGGTCGAAGCTCTCGGCAGAGATGGTGCTTGGTGCTCGGTGTCGGAGAGCTGGTCGGAGGCTCGGAGTTTTCCAACGGACTCGGAGTTGGGCTGTGGTCGGATGCTTCCAGGATGCTGCATTGGCAAGTTTGCGGCGCTGGAGGTTCACCGTCTGCATGAGATGATGGGACTTTCAAGAGACTTTGAGACTTTTTACCATGCCCATGGTCTGTTCTTTATGAAATTATGGTATTGCTTTGCACTGTTGTAACTATATGTTATAATTATGTGGTTTTAGTCAGTTTTTCAGTTGGTTTGTTGTGTGTTTCTGTGATATCATTCTGGAGAAACATTGTATCATTTCTTAATGCATGCATTATTAAATGACAATAAAAGAGGACTGAATGTCCTCATAATCTAATCTAAGCTAATATTACAGACCGCACAACAGTCTGCGGGATTGAGAGGATCAAATTTGTAGAAAGATTGCAGACTGTTGTTAGAAATATAAGGTTGTTATAGCAGGTGATTTTAACTTTCCACATATTGTCTGGGACTCCCATACTGTAAAAGGACGATATGGGATAGAGTTGGTCAAATGTGTTCAGAAAAGTTTCCTTAATCAGTACATAGAAGTCTCAGTGAGAGGATGTAGAATACTTGGTCTGCTATTAGAGAATGAGAGAGGGCAAGTGACAGCAGTTTGTGCAGAAGAACAGTCTGAATCTAGTGATCATAATGCCATTAGTTTCAAAGTAAATATGGAAAAAGACAGGTCTCAGTGCAGGTTGAGATTCAAAATTGGAGATTCTTAAATGGACATTAAACCCATGAACACTGCCTCACTTTTTAAAATATATATTATTTCTGTTTTTGAACTATTTTTAATCTACTCAATATACATATATATATACTTACTGTAATTGGTTGATTGATTTATTTATTTAGTTAGTTTCTTTCTATATTATCATGTCTTGCATTGAACTGCTGCGGCTAAGTTAACAAATTTCACGACACGTGCCGGTGGTAATAACGCTGATTCTGATTCTGACTCTAACACCCCTTTCAGAGAGAGGTCTTGTCAGTCAGCACCAGTGAAGGTGGAAGATGTCCGGCAGCATCTGCTGAAACGGGAGGAAGTTGGAATTATCACTGAGTCGAGGAATCTCTGTGCGTCACCATATTGGTGGTGAGAAAGCAGAATGGGAAGTTACAAGTGTGTGATGATTATCGGACACTGAAACAACGTACAGTTCCTGACCAATATACTGTTCTACAGATCAAGAGTGCGGGTGCTCAGTCCAGTCCGAATGGAGCAAATTGGTCAGTGTGTTGGACCTAAGGAGTGGGTATTATCAGATACCCATAACTGAAGCTGACAAACAGAAGACGGCATTTATATGTCCACTTGGATTCTTTCAGTTTGCAAGAATGCCCCAGGGCATATCAGGAGCACTGGCTACTTTCCAATGTGTCATGGAGAAGATTGTTGGGGATATGAACTTGCTTGAGGTACTGGTGTACTTGTATGATCTCATAGTGTTCAGGTCCACACTGGAGGTACATGAGACAAGGCTACTGAAGGTGCTGGACCACCTGAAAGCTGAAGTGTTAAAAATGTCACTGCACAAGTGCCAGTTCTGTTAGACATCCGTCAGCTATGTCACACATAGTCTCACAGGATGGAGTGGCTAAGGATCCATCCAAGGTAGAGGCAGTGACCATATGGCCAAAGCCCAAGAATGTGAGTGCCCTACGTACATTCCTTGGATTCTGTAGGTATTACTGGAGATTTGTGAAGGACTACTCCAGAGTTAACCACCGTTTGAAACAGCTCCTGTGTGGTTATCCTCCCTCGGGGAAGAAAGGAAGGAGAAGGAAAGGGGAAGAAGGCAAGGTTTATCTTAACCCTTCGTAGCCTTTTGGAAAAAGGTGGGATGTAGAATGTAAAGAGACCTCGCTGACTAAAGTACCTTTGCTGGCCTTTGCAAACCCCCCATTTGCCATACATATCGCATATCAATGCCAGACATGAGGGTTTAGACTATGTTCTATAATAAAACCAAGGTAAAGGGTTGAGACCTGTTGCTTTCATCAGTTGGAGACTGTCATCATCCGAACAAAACTACCCTATGCACAAACTGGAGTTTCTGGCATTAAAATGGGCCGTGGGAGATAAGTTGAGAGACTATCTATATGATGCCAAGTTGGAGGTGAGGACTGACAACGATCCACTGACTTGTGTTCTGACTGGCGAAGTTGGATGCCACAGGTCATCACTGGTTGGTGGCATTGTCAGCTTATGATTTCAGCCTGAAATATCGGCCAGTGAGTCAAAACATTGATGCAGATATGTTGTCCTGACATTCCAATGAGGTGCCAGAGATGGACGGAGAGTAGGAGGGTGTTCCTGCCTCAGTTGTTAAAGCAATGTGCCAGTTTTTCACCGTGGGGAAATCAGAGGCAAGGCATAGCACCCTACCATACTCCTGCTAATGAGGGAATGGGACAAGCTGGAGTTGAGAAGCGAAGTTTTATACAGGGCCATGTCTCCTCCAGATTGACCTTGGCATTTCCAGTTGGTTTTGCATGAGGAGTACCAGACGATCATACTAAAGTCACTTCATGATGACTCAGGTCATTTGGGGTGTGACAAGACCTACGGATTGGTCCGAGATCGGTTCTATTGGCCCCAAATGAAGCCTGAGGTTGAAGGGTACTATAATTTGTGCATCCGATGTATTCAGAGGATGATGCCGCCTATGAGAGTGGCTCCATTATCCCATTTCCCGAGCACAGGACCACTTGATTTAGTGCACATGGATTTCCTCTCCATAGGGCCTGATTCCAGCAATGCTGTGAATGTCTTGGTCATCACAAATCACTCCACCAGATATGCTCAGGCCTTCCCCACAAAGGATCAAAGGGTGTCCACAGTTACCAAAGTGCTATGGAAGAAATATTTTGTTCATTATGACCTCCCAAGAAGGGAACAGAGTGATCAGGGAAGGGTTTTTGAGTCAGCTTGTACATGAGTTATTGAGCATGCTTGGAGTTGAGAAATCAAGGACCACGCCTTATCATTCTCGGAGTGATCCTCAGCCTGAAAGGATCAACTGGACATTGTTAGACATGCTGGTAACTCTGGATATCAACAACAAGAACAAGTGGAGTCAGTATATTGACATTTGGTACACTGCTACAACTGTACACAGAATGAAGCTACTGGATACGTGCCGTACTATTTGATGTTCGGGCGCAAAGCGAGATTACCTGTAGATCTCTGTTTTGGGAACCGACAGTATTTTACATATGTGTCTGACATGAGGAAAGAACTGCAAAAAGCTTAAGAGCTAGCAGCAGTTTCTGCTACCAAGGAAACAAGAGGAGATATGATCAAAAGATTATGTTCTCCCAACTGATATCTGGAGTCAGAGTTTTAATAAGAAATTTGGGGCTACCAGGGAAGCATAAGTTGGCCGATCACTGTGTGTCTATGCCTTACGTAGTGGAGAGCCAGATGCCAAATTTGCCAGTTTTCCGGGTGACGCCAGAGGATGGGAATGGTCCTGTCAAAATTCTCCATTGGAATCACCTTTTAGCCCTAGGGCAGGAGGTACATCTTGACCCGGAGCCTGACATGGAACCTACATCTAGCAGAACTCTGCACAGAGGGAGGAGAACAGAAAGACGACTCACCGACAATAGTGTGATTTCAGGATTTCAGTGGAAAGACCTGAAGAGGGACCAAGCTCAGACTCAGAGGATGGGGAAATGGGAGTATGGTATGCTTTACCTTATGCAAACTCCCCAAGAATTGATGAAGAGATTTCTGAATCTCCCAGTCCTGACTCAGATATAATGGGGAGGACTACCAGAGGACAGGCAGACATGGTAATAGTCAGTGAGGGGAAACTGGGCTCCAGTTTCCGAGGGTGAAGAAGCTGAAGATGAGATAGGGAGGTCTCAGAGAATCAGAAAACCCCCATGATGCAGCTGGGAAGTAGAGTTTTGTGTCCATCCCCATAGTGAGAAACGTTACTGCTACTTACAAATGGATTGAGATCCTGAAATCACGAAATTCATGTGAATCTTATGTTATTACTAATGGTTTAATAAGATCCAAAGCCACGAGGACATGACTATTTTTGGTGGTGGGGGGTGGGGAGGTGTGGGGAGAATGTAATGACCTGGTTAAGATTCCTACTGCTCTGCTGTGAGGTGTTTTATTTGAGCATTTTTCTGTAAAAGCAGTGTGTCTTGCTGGAAGGGGTGTTTTGGCTTCGGCCGAAGATAAGGAGACATGTTGCCCAACTTAGGAATGTTGTGTCAGCCAACCAGGATTACAGGATGTGAGAGAAGGTTCTAGAGAGTTGGAGGGAAGAATTTCCTGAGGAAAAGTAGTCAGGGCAGAGCTAGGGTCTCTTTGGCGGGAGATGCAGAGGGAAGATGCTTGGATTATTCCAAGAAGGGAAGTTTTGCCTGTGGTTGGTGATGAGAATTCAGGACAAGCTGGAAGAGTGCTGAACACAGTATGAGGGATAGCCTAGAAAACAGGAGGCTGAGTGTGTCTCTGGTCTGATGGATTTCTCCAGCATCTTGCTGGAGCTAACTAGAGGTCTAGGCTCTCCATTGTGCTGGGACTGGCTGTTATAATATGAAGTCAAAGAAATCTCCTATTAGGGAATGAGATAGGTCAGGTGACGGAGGTTTGTGTTGGGGAGAACTTAGGGTCCAGTGATCACAATGCTATTAGTTTCAATATAATTATGGAGAAGGATAGGTCTGGACCCAGGGTTGAGATTTTTGATTGGAGAAAGGCTAACTTTGAGCAGATGCAAAAGGATTTAGAAGAGGTGGATTGGGACAATTTGTTTTATAGGAAAAATGTAATAGAGAAATGGAGTTCATTTAAAGGTGAAATTTTGAGAGTACAGAATCTTTATGTTCCTGTTAGGATGAAAGAAAAGGTTAAAAGTTTGAGAGAGCCATGGTTTTCAAGGGATATTGGAAACTTGGTTCGGAAAAAGAGAGATATCTACAATAAATATAGGCAGCATGGGGTAAATGAGGTGCTTGAGGAATATAAAGAATGTAAAAAGAATCTTAAGAAAGAAATTAGAAAAGCTAAAAGAAGATATGAGGTTGCTTTGGCAAGTAAGATGAAAATAAATCCCAAAGGTTTCTACCGTTATATTAATAGCAAAAGGATAGTGAGGGATAAAATTGGTCCCTTAGAGAATCAGAGTGGACAGCTGTGTGTGGAGCCAAAAGAGATGGGGGAGATTCTGAACAACTTCTTTTCTTCAGTATTCACTAAGGAGAAGGATATTGAATTGGGTAAGGTAAGAGAAACAGGTAGGGCAGTTATGGAAATTATGACGATTAAAGAAGAGGAAGTACTGGAGCTTTTAAGGAATATAAAAGTGGATAAGTCTCCGGGTCCTGACAGGATATTCCCTAGGACCTTGAGGGAAGTTAGTGTGGAAATAACAGGGGCTCTGACAGAAATATTTGAAATGTCATTAGAAACAGGGATGGTGCCAGAGGATTGGCATATTGCTCATGTGGTTCCATTGTTTAAAAAGGGTTCTAAGAGTAAACCTGGCAATTATCGGCCTGTGAGTTTGACGTCAGTGGTGGGTACATTGATGGAAAGTATTCTTAGGGATGGTATATATAATTATCTGGATAGACAGGGTCTGATTAGGAACAGTCAACATGGATTTGTGCGTGGAAGGTCATGTTTGACAAATCTTATTGAATTTTTTGAAGAGGTTACTAGGAAAGTTGATGAGGGTAAAGCGGTGGATGTTGTCTATATGGACTTCAGTAAGGCCTTTGACAAGGTCCCACATGGAAGGTTGGTTAGGAAGTTCAATTGTTAGGTATTAATATTGAGGTAGTAAAATGGATTCAGCAGTGGCTGGACGGGAGACGCCAGGGAGTAGTGGTGGATAACTGTTTGTCAGATTGGAGGCCAGTGACTAGTGGTGTGCCTCAGGGATCTGTACTGGGTCCAATGTTATTTGTCATATACATTAATGATCTGGATGATGGGGTGGTAAATTGGATGAGTAAGTATTCAGATGATACTAAGATAGGTGGAGTTGTGGATAATGAAGTGGGTTTTCAAAGTTGGCGGAGAGATTTAGGCTGGTTAGAAGAGTGGGCTGAAAGATGGCAGATGGAGTTTAATGCTGATAAATGTGAGGTGTTACATTTTGGTAGGACTAATCAAAATAGGACATACATGGTAAGTGGTAGGGCGTTGAAGAATGCAGTCAAACAGAGGGATCTAGGAATAATGGTGCATAGTTCCCTGAAGGTGGAAACTCATATGGATAGGGTGGTGAAGAAAGCTTTTGGTATGCTGGCCTTTATAAATCAGAGCATTTAGTATAGGAGTTGGGATGTAATGTTGAAGTTGTACAAGGCATTGGTGAGGCCAAATTTGGAGTATTGTGAACAGTTTTGGTCACCGAATTATAGGAAAGATGTCAACAAAATAGAGAGAGTACAGAGAAGATTTACTAGAATGTTACCTGAGTTTCATCACCTAAGTTACAGAGAAAGGTTGAACAAGTTGGGTCTTTATTCTTTGGAACATAGAAGGTTGAGAGGGGACTTGATAGAAGTATTTAAAATTATGAGGGGGATAGATAGAGTTGACGTGGATAGGCTTTTTCCATTGAGAGTGGGGGAGATTCAAACAAAAGGACATGAGTTGAGAGTTAAATGGCAAAAGTTTAGGGGTAACATGAGGAGGAACATCTTTACTCAGAGAGTGGTAGCTGTGTGGAACGAGCTTCCAGCAGAAGTGGTTGAGGCAGGTTCGATGTTGTCACTTAAAGTTAAATTGGATAGATATATGGACAGGAAAGCAATGGAGGGTTATGGGCTGAGTGCAGGTCGGTGGGACTAGGTGAGAGTAAGAGTTCAGCACGGACTAGAAGGGCCGAGATGGCCTGTTTCCGTGCTGTAATTGTTATATAGTTATATAAATTCCTCTCTGGCTGCAGTGTGTCCTTGCAGTTCCCACTCTGTCTTCAGGGTTATCAGGTCCCATTTTCTGTGTTTACGAGGCTCAGTGCTGGTTTAGACAGATACAAGGTCCACCATACAGAACCACTGCAAGGGCTTGGTGAGGAAGGATTACAAGGCAGAGTTCTTCCACCACCGAACAGAAAGGATGGGTTGGGTAGGGAGTTATTGTAGTGGTGTATCATCCCAGGTGGCCACGTGAGTGACAGCAGTCTTATTGGATTTAAGGAGTGTAATAGAACACTGCGCATTGTATCCACTAGAACGTAGGGATGAAATGTATTCCATGGTTTATTATTGTAAATATTTTTATTAATAAAGTTTATTATGATATATTTTAAAAATCTGGCAGGTCCTCCATCAGGAACACCACAGACTACAATGTCTGGTGTCTTTTACCATGTCTGACTGGGCAGGCTGTGTTAAAATGAGGTCTGAATTACATAGAGGGAGGTGAGATGAATGCTGAAAAAATGAATAATAGCTCTTCGTTGAAATTCTGAGTTTTAGCAATGAATGAAAATCAGAATCAGGTTTATTAACACTGATACACTATGTGAAATGTTCTGTTTTGTGGCAGCAGTACAGCGTAAAAATATAAAAATCTATTAATCACAGAAGTAACTAAATAGAACAATAAAATGGTGTGGTATTGTACAGCAATAAAAAGACTACAGAACCTACCACCTCCAACGCCAGCAGGCACGGACATCTCTAAATCACGATCCCTGCCGCCGACCTCAGTCGTTCCTACGATCCCATGTAGATTCAGAACCCAGACTCCACCATCATCAGTGCAGGTTCCAACAACCTTGGACACCTTCAACTTCAAAGTGTGAATTGTGCAACCTTCAACGCTGACTCCAGCCTTGATCGACAGCACTTCCAGGCAGGGACTTCACGGGCTGCCTCTGGAACCTTGGTCTCCCCTTCCCCCATCACCACTCTGCAATCCCATCTCTCTCAGGTCCCACCCCCAGCTCTTGGGTCCTCGGAGGCTCCATCTTCCTCTCACCCCACCTTCCCTGAACACCCCAACCTTCCCATCTCCTCAGACACTACCAACTCCCTTCCCCCTTCCGATCCCAGATCTCATCCTTGCCAGATTGTCACCATTCTCTCTGACCTTCCCCTCTCTGAGGCAGAATGGTCTGTCCTCAGTAACGGCCTCACCTTTGTCCCCCTGTGCCAGTCTTCAGTGAGTTCCATGTCCGCCACGATGCTGAACTCTTCTTCCACCGCCTCTATCTCTGTGCCAACTTCTTTGGCAGGGACTCTCCACCCTGCACCAATGACCCCCTTCTCCCATCTGCAACCCTCTTCCTCTTCCTGGACAACCTGCTTTGGTCTTCTGCCTGCTCTGGAGCTTTTCATTGCTAACTACCTACGAGACATCAACCTTCTCAACTTCAGCATTCCTCTTTCTAATTCCAACCTCACACCACATATCTGACTACCTCGACTCAGTTTTATCCCTCTGGTTCAGTCCTTTCCTACCAACATCCGTGACACTTTACAAGCTCTTGATCTTTTCAATGATTTCAAGTTCCCTGGCCCCGATCATCTTATTTTCCCCCTTGGATGTCTGGTCCGTATACACCTCCATCCCCCACCAGGAAGGCCTCAAAGATCTTTGTTTCTTTCTGGAAGCCAAATCCAACTAGTTCTCCTCCACCACCTCTCTCCTCCATCCGGCAGAACTTGTCCTCACTCTCAATAGTTTCTCCTTTAGCTCCTCTCACTTCCTTCATCAAAAAGTGTAGCCATGGACACTCGTGTGTGTCCCAGCTATGCTTGCCTTTTTATCGGGTAGGTGGAACAGTTTATGTTCCAAGTCTACAATGGTGTCACTCCCCAACTTTTCCTACACTGCATTGGTGCTGCTTCCTGCACCCATGCCGAGCTTGACGACTTCATCAACTTTGCCTCCAACTTCCAGCCTGCCATCAAATTTACCTGGTCCATTTCTGACACCTCCTCCTCTTTCTTGATCTCTCTGTCTCTATCTTTGGAGACAGCTTATGTACTGATGTCCATTATAAACCCACGGACTCTCACAGCTACCTGGACTATACCTCTTCCCACCCTGTTACTTCTAAAAATGCCATCCCCTTCTTTCAATTTCTCTGCCTCCACTGCATCTGCTCTCAGGATTAGGTATTTCATTCCAGAATGAAGGAGGTGTTCTCCTTTTTCAAAGAAAGGGAAATCCCTTCCTCCACCATCAACTCTACCCTCATCCGCATCTCTTCCATTTCGCGCGTCTGCCCTCATCCTATCCTCCCGCCACCCCTCCAGGGATAGGGTTCTCTTGTGCTCACCTACCATTCCACCAGCCTCAGCATCCGGCACATAGTTCTCCAGAACTTCTGCCATCTTCAACAGGATTCCACCATCCAGCACATTTTCCCTTCTGCCCCACTTTCTGCTTTCTGCAGGGATCACTCCCAAAACAACTCCCTTGTCCACATCCCTCCCCACTCATCTCCCTCCTGGCACTTACCCTTGCAAGCAGAACAAGTGGTACATCTGCCCCTACACCTCCTCCTTCACACTCGGGGCCCCAAACAGTCCTTCCATGTGAGGTGACACTTTACCTGTGAGTCCGTTGGGGTCCAGTATCTGGTGGCCCCGGTGTGGCCTCCTGTATATTGGCGAGACCTGACGTCGATTGGGAGACCGCTTTGCCGAGCACCTACACTCTGTCTGTCAGATGAAGCGGGATCTCCCAGTGGCCACCCATTTCAATTCTACTTCCTATTCCCATTCCCATTCCGACATGTCAGTCCATGGCCTCCTCTACTGCCACGATGAGGCCACACTCAAGTTGAAGGAGCAACACCTTATATTCCATTTGGGTGGCCTCCAACCTGATGGCATGAACATTGATTTTTCGAACTCCCACCAATGCCCCCCTCACCATTCCCCATTCCCATTTTCCTCTCTCAATTTATCTCCTTACCTGGCCGTCACCTCCCTCTGGTACTCCCCCCCTTTTTCTTTTTTCCATGACCTTCTGTCCTCTCTTATCAGATTCCACCTTCTTCAGCCTGTATCTCTTTCACCAATCAACTTCCCAGCTCTTTACTTCATCCCTCCCCGTCCCCTCCTGGTTTCAGCTATCACCTTAAGTTTCTTCCTCCTCTCTCCCCAACTTCTTACCCTGACTCCTCATCATTTTTTTTCTCCAGTCCTGATGAAGAGTTTGGGCCGAAACATTGGCTGTACTCTTTTCCATAGATGCTGCCTGGCCTGCTGAGTTCTTCCAGCAATAATGAGGAGTTGTTCATGGACCGTTCAGGAATCTGAGGGCTCCTGTACCTCCTTCCCGATGGTACAAATGAGAAGTGGGCATGTCCCAGATCGTGAGAGTCATTAATGACGGATGCAGGGTTAGTAACAAACACCCCCTAATATACAAACAAGTTCTGTTCCTGAACCAGTTTCGTTGCTCGCAATTCAGAGTGTAATTGGTAAATAGATTTCTTATTGTCACATGTACTGAGGTGCAGTGTGAAACTTTGTTTTGCCTGCTATCTGTACAGGTCAATGAGCCAGCACAAGAGAAAAGCAGGAACAGAATTCTGAATATGGTATTACAGTTCGAGAAACAGTGCAGTGCAAGTGTGTGTAATGTTGTCATCCGGTGTCTACGATGCAGCCAGATGGGCCTGGTGATCAGATGCACTTTCAGTGCACAGCCTTACTGATCTGCTCGGTCAGTGGCAGGGTAGCTGTCTCTCCCAGTGCCCAACCCCCTCACTTCCTGCTCCCTGTGTCCCTAAACCCCACCCCCTGCTTGTTGTGTCCCTACCCCCACGCTCTCACTGTCCCCACTCTCCCGCTCCCTGTGCCCCAACCTCCTGCTCCCTGTATCACCACCTTTCCCTGCTCCCTACATCCACGGCTCCGCCGACTCCATGTCCCTAACTCGCTTGCTCCCGGTGGTCCCACCTCACCTGCAACACCGCGAGTCGCTCCACGTGTTCCCTCCTTCCCTTCTCCCTGTTCTTATCTCCCCCAGCTCCCTGTGTCTCCAGTTCCCCTGACAGTGTTAGCCCACCTCCTCCAAAAATCCACTCCCCTCATGTTCTCTGAGTCCCCACCACCAACAGATGCCATCTTCAACCTCTCCCACTTTACCTCAGCAGCTGCTGTCTCACCTGCCACATCAGAGGCAGGAAAACAGCTGAGAATGGCAGAGACATTAAATCAGGAACAACTTCTTCCCCTCCACCTCCAGATTTCTGAATGGCCCGTGAACACTACCTCATTATCACCTTTTATAGCTCTGTTTAATTACTTCTGTGATTTACAGCTTTTTGTATTTTTACACTGCACTGCTGCCACAAAACAAAACATTTCACATCGTATATCAGTGATAATAAACCTTATTCTGATATTAATTCATTGCTAAAACTCAGCAATTCAGCAAAGCCTTTATTCAGAAGGATTTTTTTCAGCATTCATCTCACCTTCCTCTGTGTAAATCAGACTTCATTTTAAGACTGCCCACCTGGTCAGGACATGGGACCTGGCTGGTAAAAGACTGATACGTCGCAGACCTCAGACACTGCTGGCTGTAGCCTGTGGTGTTTCTGCTATCTTTTTTTTGTATATATCAAAATAAACTTTATTCAGAATTAAGCAATACTTACAGGGATAAACTGTGCAATGCCGTATCATTCTTTACATTCATATTTGATTTTTTCTACTCTATTATATTTCCACACACCAGTAGCACTGCTGGTCCACCATGACAATAATTGAGGGGCTTCCTCCCACTTCCCAGCCCCTCCCTCTCCAGTAGCAGAAGAACCCTACACTGTGGTCCTTCCTCTCCGAAGCCTTCCTGTGTCTGCACCAACTTTCAGTGTGTCCCTTGGTATGTGCTCCTGCAGCCTTGACCTGATACCTAAACCAGCACTGAGTTTCATGCGCACAGCAAATAGGACCTGTTAACACAGAAGTCAGCGTGGGAAATGTGAGCAAACACTACAGAGTGGAACTGATTTGACTTCATCTCACTGAAGTCAAACCCAGCACAATGAATTGCATAGTCTTCTTCTACAAGGTGTTATTCTGTGATTGGTTACAGTAAGTAGAATATGGCCAGGACTTCTGTTAACTATAAACACAAGAGATTCTGCAGATGCTGGAAACCGAGCACCTTTGCTCTATTCACAAAAAGCAGGATTTCCAAGTGGCCAACCATCTAAATTCCAAACTCTTTTCCATTCTGACATGTTGGTCCATGGCCTCCTCTACTTCCATGATGACTCCACTCTCAGGTTGGAGGTGCAACTAGGTAGCCTCCAACCTGATGGCATGAACATCAATATCTCTAACCTCCGGTGGCCTCTCACTTCTTCTCCTCACCTGCTTATCACCTCCAGCTAATGCCCCTTCTCCTTCCCTTTCTCCCATGATCCACTCTCCTCTCCTATCAGATTCCTTCTTCTCCAGCTCTTTGCCTTTTCCACCTATCACCTTCCAGCTTCTTACTTCAGCCCCCTCCCCCACCCACCTGGCTTCGCCTATCACCTTCTAGCTTGTTTTCCTTCTTCCCCCACCCCCCACAACATATTTTTATTCTGGCTTCATCCCCCCCCCCCCTTCCAGTCCTGATGAAGTGCCTCAGCCTAAAATGTCAACTCTTTATTCATTTCCATAGAGGCTGCCTGACCTGCTGAGTTCCTTCTGTTAGTTACTCATTTTCTGAGTCAATATGTATTGGCCATTGCTAATTGTCCCTTGGGAAGTTGGTGGTGAACTACCTGCCTGTGAATGGCTCGATATCTCATTTCAGAGAGCATTTAAAAGTCCTGGGATGGGCTCACGAGTGATCTATAGACTAACCTGAAGACAGCCGGGTATTTGTAGCGTACAACTCTCGGGGGCCACGCAAATGGCAGCAGTGCTAATGATGTGCAGGAGTGTGATAGAACAGTACTGAAAGCATTGACTATGAATGTAAAGAATGAAAAGGCATTGCACGGTTTATTCCATTAAATATTTAAATGTGTGTATAGCTTACTTTGACATTTAAAAAAAGACATCCCCTGAAGGTCTGTAGCGAGCCATGTGGATCCTCTTACGACAACCCAGTAGATCCATGTGGTCATCCTAAACAAGAACGGTAATTCCGCGTTCCAGGTTAAACCTCACAGCCAGCCTGGTGGGATTTGAACCCACTTCTCTGGATTGCGAATCAAATCCTCCGGATTGCCATCCATATAATTTAACCATTGTCCCAAACCATAAACCATTGGTGGGTTTGTAGACTGTGAAATGACAATACATCTCCTTACCTATTGACACAATCCTTTCAACGCAGCCTGGAACAATGATTTAGGTTTGATTCTTATGACACAGGGACTGATTAAATGTTTTCTGGGCACTGGAGTATTCTTAGGTTGGGCTATTTATTTTATCTGAAGAAGGATCTATTTCGTCCTGGTGCTCATTAACCTCAAATTTGACTGGAAGTAATTTGCTGAGATGTTGATGGATCTGAAAGTTTGCAGCGGTCCCACACTGAGAGCTATTCATGCTGTGGATGAAAGCGGTAATAGGGACACAGCTGGCGGTGCCAGTCGCACAGGCAGGGAGCAGCACAAAGCAATTTAAAGGCCATTGTGAATAATTTAATTCCTCCCTTCCCCTCTTTGTTGGAAAAAGAGCCCCCGTGACCTGTCTTCACATAAATGTTCTTATGAGTTTTTGTCTTTGGAGAGGATGTGGTAATTTTCACCTTTTATGTCAAATATTGACATAATGAAAATTCCTGTTTCCCCCATATTTCCCTATGTTTAGTGTCATGCAGAACGAAAAATAGGCTTTTTGGGCCACTGTTGCCAATCTTGCACCTTCAAACACCAATTACTCATCCGTGAGTCCTGAAATTGCACAGCAGAGGGTTCTGCCTAGGTGGACTGCCTAGTGATGTTCCAGGGGTATGTATGTACCCCGGTGACTGTAGAGAGGGTGAACCAACAGAAAACATCTGGCCCTGACTCTGCACCTGGCCAAGTACTGAAGTCCTGTGCTAATCAATTGGCTGGACTGTTTACTGACATCCTTAACCTCTTGCTTTGGCAGTCTGAGGAACCCATCTGCTTCAGGCAGGCTTCAGTTATACTGGTGCCCAAGAAGAATGTAGTAACCTGCCTCAGTGACTATCTATCGTCCAGTAGCACTTACATCCACTGTGATGAAGTTGGTGAGAGGTTGGTGATGAAACATATCAACTCCTGCCTGAGAAGCGACTTGGATCCTGCTCCAACTTGTCTACCATCACAACAGGTGAAGATCAGCTCTTCAATGCCCTGGAGCATCTGGACAGCAAAGATGCACACATCCAGGTGTTCTTCACTGACTACAGCTGTGCATTCAGTACTATCATTCCCTCAAAACTAATCAAAAAGCTCCAAGACCTGGGCCCCGATACCTTCATGTGCAACTGGGTCCTTCAATTCCTCACTTGCAGACCCCGGTCAGTTCAGATTTGCAACAACATCTCCACAATCTTCATCACCATGAAGCTGTGTGCTTAGCCGCTGCTCAATTCACTTTATACTTACGATTGTGACGATAAGCACAGCTCCAATGCCATACTTCAGTTCGCTGACGATCCAACTGCTATGGGACAAATCAAAAGTGGTGACGAGTTAGCGTACAGGAGGAGATTGAAAATCTGGTCGAACAGTGCCACAACAACAAGCTCTCACGCAATGTCAGCAAACTAAAGAGCTGCTTATTGACTACAGGAGGAAGAAACTGGTGGCTCATGAGCCAGTCCTCATCAGGGGATCAGAGGTGGAACGGGTCAGTAACTTTAAATTCCTTTAAGTGCCTCTACTTTCTTAGAAACTTGAGAAGGTTCGGCGTGTCATCTAAAACTTTGCAAACTTCTCTAGGTGCACTGTGGAAAATACTCTGACTGGTTGTGTCACGGCCTGGCATGGAAACACCAACGCCTGAGAACGAAAAGCCTATAAAAAGTGATAGATATAGACAGAGTATCACAGTAAAAGTTCTCTCTACCACTAAGCACATTTATTTATTTATTTATTGAGATACAGAGTTGAATAGGTCCTTCCTGACCTTTGAGGCACACCACCCAGCAATCCCTTGATTTAATCCTAGCCTAATCATGGGACTATTTATAATGACTAATTAACCTATCATCTGGTACGGTTTTGGGAGGAAACCGGTGCACACAGAGGAAACCCACATGGTCACTGGGAGAACGTAAGAGACTCCTTTCAGGCAGTGGCGGGAATTGAACCTGTGCTGCCTGCACTGTAAAGAGTTGTGCTGACCACCACACTACCGTGCTGCCCTGGCATCCACAAGGAGTTCTGCCACAGGAGAGCAGCATCCATCGTCAAGGAACCCCCCACCAACCAGGCCATTCTCTCTTCTCACTCTGCCATCGGGAAGGAGATACAGGGGCCTTAGATCCCACTCCACCAGGTTCAGCTACGGTTATTACCCTTCAGCCATCATGCTCCTGCACCAATAACTTCAAAAACACCAACACTGAACTGATTCCACAGCCTACAGACTCATTTTCAAGTGGACTCTTCACATTTGCTAGTTATCTGTTATCATTATTTTTTTTTTTGCAGTTTGTCTTCTTTCGCACGTTAGTTGTTTGGCAGTCTGCTTATGTGCAGTTTTTCACTGATTCTATTATATTTCTTTGCTTTATTGTGAATTCCCTTAAGAAAGTGAATCTTCATAAGACTTAGGAGCAGAATCAGGCCATTTGGCCAAACAAGTCTTCCCCAGTATTCCATCATGGCTGATCCAATTCCCTCTCAATCCTATTCTCCTGCCTTCTCCCTGGAAGCTTTCATGCCCTGGACTAATCACAAACCTATCAACCTCTGCCTTAAATACACCCAATGGCCTGGCTTCCACAGCTGCCTGTGGCAACAAATTACATAGATTCACCACCCTCTGGCTAAAGAAACAAAGACGTAGAGAAATGAGGCTACAGAGGACGTCTCTCTATTCTGAGGCTGTACCCTCTGGTCATAGACTCCCCCACCATGGGAAATATCCTCTCCGCATCCACTCTACGTAGGCCTTTCAATATTCAATAGGCCTCAATGAGATCCTCCCTCATTTTTCTGAACTCCAGTGAGTATAGGCCCAGAGCCATCAATCGGTCCTCATACGATAAACCTTACCTTCCAAGAGTCATTCTTGTGAACTTCCTTTGAACCCTGTCCAATGTCAACGTATCCTTTCTTAAATAGGAGGCCCAAAGCTGCTCACAATACTTCAAGTGAGACCTCTCTAGTGCCTGATCAAGCCTCCTTACTTTTATATTCTATTCCTCTGGAAATGAATGCTAACATTGCAGTTGCCTTCCTCACAACCAACTCAATCTGCAAATTAACCTTTAGGGAATCCTTCACGAGGGCACCCAAGCAACATTCCCTCTAATTTGGAATGACCCATGTGCGCAAAGATCTTGGGCTGTGCAATTTTTTGCCCAGTGATGACAACATGTGTGCACGGAATAATGTCTTCAACAAACACAGAATAAATAAGCCGGTGCTAAAATCTGCAGACAAATCATTGCAAACTTCATGTTGTCAACACTATCTGCATCAGAAACCAGAAAAGGAAATGTGATTGTGTACGATCGTGAAATATACTTAACATGCCAACGAGGTAGAGGGTGACAACTTTTTGCATGCAGTTTAAATTGCTTTGTGGACTAGTAGCAAAAGATGTGTGTATGCACACACTGTAGAGGGAACATTGCTCCCAAGTCCTTTGGTATCTCAGATTTTTGAACTTTCTCCCCATTTAGAAAATAGTCTATGCTTTTATTCCTTTTACCAAGTTGTATGACCATACATTTCCTGATACTGTCTTCCATCTGCCACTCCTTTGCCCATTCTCCTAATCTGTCTAAGTTCTTCTGTAGCTTCTCTACTTCCTCAAAACTACCTGCCTACCTTCATATTGTCTGCAAAATTTTCAACAAAGCCATCAATTCCGTCATCCAAATCATTGACATATAACGTAAAAAGATTCGTTCCCAACACAAACGCCTGAGGTACACCTCTAGTTTCTGGCAGCCAGTCAGAAAAGGCTCACTTTATTCCCACTCTTTGCTCCTACCAGTCAGCCAATTCTCTGCCCATGCTAGCATCTTTTCTGTAATACCATGGGCTCTTATCTTGCTAAGCAGCCTTATGTGTGGCATCTTGTCAAAGGCCTTCTGAAAATCCAAGTACACACATCAACCAATTCTCCTTGTCTATCCTGCTTATTATTTCTTCAAAGAATTCTAACAGATTTATCAGGCAGGGTTTCTCTTGAAGATACTGGGCTGACTTTGGCCCATTATATCATGTGCCTCCAAGTAACCTGAAACCATATCCTTAACAATCGATTTCAACATCTCCCCAACCACTGAAGTCAAGCTAACTGGCCTATAATTTATTTTCTTCTGCCTCTCTCCCTTATTGAAGAGTGGAGTGATATTTGCAATTTTCCAGTCTTCTGGAACCATTACAGAATTTAGTGATTCTTGAAATATCATTACTAATGCCTCCACAATCTCTTCAGCTACCTCTTTTAGAATCCTGGGGAGTAGTCCATTTGCTCCAGGTGACTTATCTATCTTTAGATCTTTCAACTTCCCAATTACCTTCTCCCTACTAATAGCAACTGCGCTCACTTCTGCCCCCTTACACGCTTGAACTTTCGGCATACAGTTAGTATCATCCACAGTGAAGACTGATAGCTTTTCAAGTAGATTGTGCTTGCGTCTACTCAGGGAAAGGCCATCTTAGACTGGGTGTTGTTTAATAACCCAGATCTTATTAGGGAGCTTAACATAAAGGAATCCTTAGGAGGCAGTGATCATAATCATAATCAGAATGAGAATCAGAATCAGGTTTATTATCAGTATGATTGAATTCATACTGCAACTTGAGAGGGAGAAACATAAGTCACATGTATCAGTATCACAATGGAATAAAGGGAATTACAGAGCCACGAGAGAGGAGTTTGCCCAGGTGGATTGCAGAAGGGTTCTGGTGGGTATGGTGGCAGAACAGAGATGGCTGAAGTTTCTGGGAATAGTTCACAAGGCACAGGATAGATATGTCCCACAGAAGAAGAATTTCTTAAATGGCAGGGGTAGGCAACCGTGGCTGACAAGGGACCAGGATTCTAAAAGAGGTAGCTGAAGAGATTGTGGAGGCATTATTAATGATAATTCAAGAATCACTGAATTCTGTAATGGTTCCAGAAGGCAAGGGAAGTTAAGGGCCGCATAAAAGCAAAGGAAAAGGCATATAAGGTAGCAAAGGTGAGTGGGAAGTTGGATGAATAGAAAGTTTTAAAATCCAACAAAAAACAACTAAAAAAGCTGCAAGAAGGGAAATGATGAAATATAAGGGCAGACTAGCCAATAACATAAAGCAAGATCTAAAAGTTTTTTTTTATTTATATAAAGAGTAAAAGGGAGGTGAGAGTTGATATTGGACCACTGGAAAATGATGCTGGTGAGGTAGTAATGGGGGGGGGGCAAAGAAATGGCAGATGAACTTAATGGGTACTTTGTATCTGTCGTCACTGTGGAAGATACCAGCAGTGCGCCAGAGGTCCATGAGAGTCATTGCTATTACAAAGGAAAAAATGCTAGGCAAACTTAAAGATCTTCAGGTGGATAAGTCACCTGGACCAGGTGGACTACATCCTAGAGTCCTGAGAGAGGTTGCTGAAGAGATAATGGATGCATTGGTTATGATCTTTCACAAATCACTTGATTCTGGCATGGTCCTGGAGGACTGGAAAATTGCAATTGTCACTCCACTCTTTAAGAAGGAAGGAAGGGAAACAAAGGGAAATTATAGGCCAGTTAGCCTAACCTCAATGTTTGGAAAAGTGTTGGAGTCTACTATTAAGAATGAGGTTTTGGGGTACTTGAAGACTAACGATAAAATAAGTCAAAGTCAGTATAGTTCTGTTAAGGGAAATCTTGCCTGACAATCTGTTAGAGTTCTTTGAGGAAGTAACAAGCAGGGTGGACAAAGGAGAGGCAGTGGATATCATTTACTTAGATTTTTGGAAGGCATTTGATAAGGTGACACACATGAGGCTGCTAAGGCGTTACAGGAAAGATACTGACATGGATAGAGGAATGGCTGACAAGCAGGAGACAGTGATTGGGAATAAAGGGGACCTTTTCTGCTAGTGGTGTTCTTCAGGGGTCAGTATTAGGACCGCTACTTTTCACATTGTTTGTCAATAATTTGGATAATGGAATTGACGGCTTTGTGGCAAGGTTTGTGAGTGATGTGAAGATAGGTAGAGGAGTGGGTAGTGCTGAGGAAGCAAAGCAATTGCAGCAGGACTTAGGCAAATTGGAAGAATGGGCAAAAAAGTAGCAGATGGAATAGAGTGTTGGGAAATGTATGATAAAGCCTTTTGGTAAAAAGGAACAATAGTGCAGACTATTATCCAGTCTGCACTAGTGGGGAGAATGTTCAAACATCAGAGGTGCAGAGGGACTTAGGAATCCTTGTGCAAGACTCCCAGAAGGTTTATTTACAGGTTGAGTCGGTGGTAAAGAAGGCAAATCCAATATGGGCATTTATCTTGAGGGAAATAGAATATAAAAAGAAGGCGATACTGCTGAGCCATTATAGGACACTAGTCAGGCCACATTTGGAGTGTTGTCAACAGTTTTGGTCCCCATATCTTGGAAAGGATGTGTTGTCATTGGAGAGAGTCCAGAGGAGGTTCACAAAGATGATTCCTGGAATGACGGGGTTAACATATGAGGAACTTTTGGCAGCTTTGGGCCTGTACTCACTGGAATTTATATGAATATGGGGGAATCTCATTGAAACCTACCAAATGTTGAAAGGACTAGATAGGGTGGATGTGGAGATAATGCTTCCTATGGTGGGGGTATCCAAAACTAGAGGGCACAGTCTCAAAATTGAGGGACTACCTTTTAGAACAGAGGTGAGGTTTTTTTTTAGCCAGAGGGTAGTGAATCTGTGGAATGTGCTGCCATAGACTGTGGTGGAGCCCAAGTACGTGGATATATTTAAGGCGGAAGTTGATAGTTTCCTGATTGGTCAGGGCGTCAAAGGATGTGGTGAGAAGGCAGGTGTATAGGGTTGAGCGGGATCCAGGATCAGCCATGATGGAATGGCGGATCAGACTCAAAGGGCTGAATGGCCTAATTCTGCTCCTATGTCTTATGGTCTTATGGTCTCATGAAATACTTATTCAGTTCATTTGCCATTTCCTTGTCTCCCATTACTACCTCTCCAGCATCATTTTCCTGTGGTCCAATATCTATGCTCACCTCTCTTTTACTCTTTATCCGAAAAACTTTTGGTAGCCTCTTTGATATTTTTGGCTTCATAATTGATCTTCCACCCCCTGCATGGCACTTTAGTTGCCTTCTGTTGGTTCCTAAAAGTTTCCTAGTCCTCTAACTTCCCAGTACTTTTTGCTCTATTATATGCCCTCTCTTTTGCTTTTATGTTGGCTTTGACATTTTTTGTCCATCATAATTTCATCACTCTGCCTTTAGAATACTTCTTCTTTGGGATGTACAGTATCTATCCTGTGCCTTTCAAATTGATCCCAGAAACTCCACCCATTGCTGCTGTGCCATCATCCCTACTAGTGTCCCTTTCAAACCAACTTTGTCCGATTCCTCTCTCTTGCCACTGTAAATCCCTTTACTCCACTGCAGTATTGATACATATGCCTTTAGCTTCTCCTTCTCAAATTACTGGGTGATTTCAATCATACTAAGGGCTCCTTTACCTTAAGCTCTCTAATTAATTCTGGTTCTTTGCACAACACCCAGTCCAGAATAACTGATTCCCTAGTGGGGTCAACCACAAGTATTTAATCAGTCAATCATAAGTCCATGAATAAAAACAGGCAGATATGGTCAACAGGTTCAGTTGTTGTTCAGACCAAACAATAGAATGGGGAAGAAATGTGATCTAAGTGACTGACAATGGAATGATTATTGGTGCCAGACAGGATGGTTTGAGTATCTTAGAACTCTGATCTCCTGGGATTTTCATGCACAACAGCCTCGAGAAGGACATTACAGAGAATGGTGTGAAAAATTAAAAAAAAATATCCAGTGAGTAGCTGTTCAGTGTGTGAAAATGCTTTGTTAATGAAAGAGGTCAGAGGAGAATGGTCCGACTGGTTCAAGCTGACAGGAAGACGACGATAACTCAAATAACCACGTGTTACAACAGCAGCGTGCAGAAGATCATCTCTGAGTGCACAACATGTCGAACTTTGAAGTGACTGGGCTACGGCGGCAGGAGACCACAATGAGCTGCACTCCTGTACCTAATAGAGTGGCCACTGAGTGTATAGTACATGCCTACAGATTCTCGTTATTTACTATCATCTGGGTAGCACATTAACACAGTGGTTAACACGATCGCTTTACAACACCAACAATCACTGATTGGGTTTCGACTCCTGCTGCTCTCTGTAATGTGCCCGGGTTTCCTCCTACAGTTGAAAGGCCTGCTGTGAGGTTTAGTGAATTGCTGGCATGCTACGTTGGTGCCAGAAGCACGACAATACTGTGAGCTGCTGCCAGAGCAATCCTTGTGCTCTGTTGGTCATTGACAAACAATGGCGCATATGTTTCAATGTTTCAGTGTACATGTGACAAATAAAGCCAATTCTTAAACCGTCTCAACTGTGGTCAGCAATTGAAGCTGGTATGCCAGCTGTCAAAATGGCCAAGGTAAAACACTTGGCTCAGTGTATGATTTCCATTTGCCTCGGGAATTATACTAATTTTAGACTCATTATAAATTCATACTACTATGTCATATTCTATCCAGTTGCTGTTAATTTGAAGCTCTGTCTCATGGATCAGTGTGAGATCCATTTCAAAGCAATTATTAATCTCCTTAACTAACTTGTTACTTAAATTATTTATCATTCATAATGAATCTGTTCTTTGACATAACTTCAAATCCAAAGAGAAAATGTAGACTGCTAGGACAAAACAATGAGTAGAGAAGGGTTGATTCTAACTATTTCCTGGGCAAGAGGCAATTTTGATGTGCCAATCATAAAAACGTATTACTCTTTGCTTGTGTGGCTGGTTCTGTATATAACTGAGAGATACAACATTAAAACTGCAAGACCATCATTCTTTTTCTGTGTTGAATTCACAAGTCATTATCCTGAAGTTTGCTTTTCCCAGCGGAATTCAACCTGCCTTTGTATCACAATTGAACTTGGGTTAACAGGTCATTGTAAATTACCTGTCAGCATAGGTGTTGGCGCGTGGCCAAGTGGTTAAGGCGTTCGTCTAGTGATCTGAAGGTCGCTAGTTCGAGCCTTGGTTGAGGCAGCGTGTTGTGTCCTTGAGCAAGGCACTTAACCACATATTGCTCTACGATGACACCAGTGCTAAGCTGTATGGGTCCTAATGCCCTTCCCTTGGACAACATCAATGGTGTGAAGAGGGGAGACTTGCATGGGCAACTGCCAGTCTTCCATACAACCTTGGCCAGGCCTGTGCCCTGGAAACCTTCCAAGGCGCAAATCTATGGTCTCACGAGACTAACGGATGTACTGTAAGTGACAAACAAACCAATTGCTGAGAATGTGTGAAAGAATAAGGATTACTGGGAAATAAGAAGGAGAATAGGGCAGATGGGATTGCTCCCCAGGAAATGCTTTCGACCTACTGAGTCTGGGAGGTCTGCTTCTGTATTCTGTGTGGTAGCATCATAAACACAAGAACATCTGCAGATACTGGAAATCCAAAGCTACAGACACAAAATGCTGGAGGAACTTAGCAGGTGAGGTAGCATCTATATGAAAATGAATAGATAGTCAACGTTTCAACCTTCTTCAGGACTGAGAAGGAAGGGTGGAAGATGCCAGAATAAAAAGGTGGGGAGGGTAAACAGGCTAGTTGGAAGGTGACGTGTGAAGCCAGGTGGGCTGGAGAAGAAGGAATCTGCTAGGAGAGGAGAGTGGACCATAGGAGAAAGGGAAGGAGAAGGGAACCCCGGGGGAAGTAATAGGGTAATAGGTAGCTAAGAAGAAGTAAGTGTGGGGAATAAAGGAAGTGGGTGGGTTTGTTGACCGTAAGGAATAATTGATATTTGTGCCATCAGATTGGAGGGTACCCAGATGGAATATAAGGCGTTGATCCTCCACCCTGAGGGTGGCCTCATTTTGGCACAGGAGGAGGCTGACACATCGGAACAGGAATCAAAATAAGAATTTAAATGTTTGGCCACTAGGAAATCCTGCTTGTGATAGAGTAGAGGTTTGTGCAGCTCTTTACAGCAGCCAGCTGTAAGATCAGGGCTGGATTCCCGTGACCGTCTGTGAGGAGTTTGTATTTTCTCCCACTGACTGTGTGGGTTTCTGCTGGGTGCTCTGCATTCTCCTCATGTTCCAAAGACATAGGGTTTAGGTTTAGCGTGGGCACACTCTGCCGGCGCCGGAAGTGTAGCAACAGTTGGCCCGACAAAATCCTCGCTGATTTGATTTGACGCAAATGACACATTACAATGTTTGTTTTGATGAGCATGTGACAAATAAAGCTAATCAATCAAGTAAATAACCCAGTTTTATTGTTTGAATATCAGAGGTATTTTGCCCCATAGCGATTCTGTTTTATGACAATGTTAGATTGTCTCAAAATACCTGCAAAAATAATGATGCTTAAATATAAGAATAAAAGAAATAGGAGCTTCATCAGGCTATAGGACTTCCCTAGGCTTCTCCATCATCAAATCCGTCATGGCTAATCTGATCTTGGCCTCAGTTTCATTTTAAGACCTACATTTCATCAACTGTGACCTCCTGAAAACCCAGAAATCCATCATAGCCTTGAATACTTCCAATGACTGATGTTAAACAGCTTTCTGAAGGAGAGAAATCAAAAAGTTCATGACCCTTTGAGCGAATACATTCCTCCTTATGCCCTGCTTAAATGGCCAATGCCCTCTTCTGAAACTATGCTTTTCTAACTATGGATTCAGGAAATATTGTCATATACCTCCTCTGTCAGGTCCTTGCAAAACCCTACGTGTTCCAATAAGATTACTTCTCTTTCTACCGAACTCCAATGGGCAGAGGTTCAACTTGCTCAATGATTCCTTATAATTTAACCCTTTCATTTCAGGAATTGAGCCAGCAGACCTCTGAACTGCTTCCAATGGTCGTATATTTGTCCTTAAGTCCTTACATCAGATTGTACAGTAGCATTGCATTTTACACAGCCGCTTAACCGTGCCAAGATTATCGATCAGAGTTCGATTCCCTTTGCTGTCTGTAAGAAGTTTGTAGGTTCTCCCTGTGGTCCTGTGGGTTTTCTTTGTGTTCTCCAGTTTCCACCCACACCACACTCCAAAGGCATATGGGTTAGTAACTTGTGGGCCTGCTACGTTGGTGTTGAAAGCAAGGTGACATTTGCAGGCTGTCCCAGAACAATCCTCGCTGATATGATTTGATGCAAATGACATATTTCACTGTATGGTTCGACATACTGTACATGTGACAAATAAAACTAATCTTATCCGATCTGAATTTATAAGGAATGCAAATCAATATGCTGTGTTCCAGGTGTGATCTCACCAAAACTAATAGAAAGTCTCCCTTACTTTTGTATTCCATTTCCTTTACAACCTAGTCAGAGATTGTCATTGTTTTTTTTTCTGCGAGAGAGGGTGCTGGGGGGTTTGGGGTTCGCTATTACAGCCGCTGTATTTGTGCGGATGATCTGTTACCTTTTGTGTGAGGGAGGGGGCTGGGAGTTTGGGATTTGTGTGTTTTGTTTCTTTTTCTTCTTCATTCAGAGAGGGGTTGATGTCTTTTCTCCTTTCTGTATTTGATGGCTATCTGGAGAAGATGAGTATCAGGGTTGTATTCTACATGCATAATATGACAATAAGATGAACCTTTGGACCTTTGAGATTCCTTCACTGCTGCAAGTGGGATTTGAAAGCATATCAGTGTCAAGTTAAATTAAAATTCTCTCTGCCCAAAGACCTACATATAAAAGATTAGAGGCCAAGGAAGTGTTGCTTAATTCATTTTTCTTCATAAAAATTACAGCTCCTCTAAACATTATTCTTGAAAATCAGCCACATATTCAGAAACCTACCATTAGGAAAGCTTTTCACCTTGTACCTCAACTTGGAACACAGGACATAGAATATTACAGTACAGCTCAGGCCCTTTGACCCAAAGTGCTGTGCTGACATTTTAACCTACTCTATGATAAACTTAACTCTTCTCTCCTATATAGCCCTCCATTTTGGCATCATCCTCGTGCCTATCTAAGAGTTTCTTGAATGCCATTAATGTATGTACCTCTACGACAACCCCGGTAGGATGTTCCACACACCTACTACTCTCTGTAAAAATATTACCTCAGACGCTCCCTCTATAATTTCCTCCACTCATCTTAAATTACGTCCCCCTCATATTATCCAGTTCTGCCCTTGGAAAAAGTCTCTGGCCGTCCATTCAATCTTATCATCTTGTACACCTCTATCAAGTCATCTCTCATCCTCCTTCACTCCAAAGGAAAAAAACCCACGCTCTCTAATCCAGGCAGCATCCTGGTAAATCTCCTCTGCAACCTCCCTAAAGCTTCCACATTCCAATTTACGGCACAGAACTCTACTTGGGCAAACAAATGCCCTGGAAACATTTGTTCGATGTAGAAATGGAAATTGAAATGAAATTACAGATCAATGACTTGCGCATGAGGTTCTATTTGTTCTATTTAAAATTTATTGTGGATTCCAGGGTGCTTGTAACTGAGCTGAGGAGGCTTTTCTTTGTCACCTCTACCTCTGACTTCGCAGCCTCTGTCACTATCTCCACTCTCCCCTCCTCCATCTGCCCATCACCCCCTTCACCTGCACCTATCTATCACTTGCCAGCTTTTGCTCCACCCTTCCCCTTATCTCGTCATACCAGACACCTACTCTTTCAGTCCAGATGAAGGATCTCAAACTTAGAGGGTTCCCTCTGTAAATGCTGCCTGATCCAGTGGGTTCCTGCAGCAGTCTGGGATTTTTTCCGTCTGATTCTAGCATCTGCAGCCTCTTGTGTCCCGGGGGATTTCTTCCCCAGAGTTTGTCCCTTCTCCCTGTGACCATGTGGGTTTCGAAAACAAGTTTAATCGAGTACAAGTTTAATTGTCATTCAACCTTATACATGAATACAGCTAAATAAAACAACTCTGGGGCCAAGGTGCAAAACAGAACCAACAGCCACACACATCATGCAGAACATATAACACATATAATTATGATAGCAGAAAGACATATCATAACAAAAAATTATATAAAAATTGTAATATCACCCCTGGTCCCTGAGTGTCATGGCCTGTAGATTGATGGTGCATGGATGTTGTCCTGGAGCCATGTTTCTGCAAGAACAAACCTGCAACAGTTCCTCATCTCGCGCAAGTGCAGCTGCAGATGAGTGAGCTTGTCTTCCACCGAGCAAACCCTGGAGGGCAGCATCCAAACCAATGTGAATCCAGTGGCACATAGTCAGCTCCGGCATCTCCTCCTCCAGTAGCTGCAACAGGTGACCCCATGGCATAAGGGCCTAGTCCACACAACAACCAAGGTAACACAGCTCCCCGTCGCGAGTCTAGCCAACGAACCAGTGAATCAGACTCACAGATTTTTACACTTCCAATGTCCAACAGTGTTTTCCAATCAAAGAAAAAACATCCAAGACCATCACCTGTATAGGCTCTGCGCATTGCCTTGGATGCTTCCTTTCCTGGATGTCTGAAGCAGGCTGCAACATAAGCCCAACTCCACCCCAACTGAGCAACTCACTAGAGTTTAAGGTTGCTACAATACCTGGTGTTCTTAATATCCAGCAGTGTCTTGCAATAGTAAAAAAGATGTAAAGGACAGACAATTATAATTTTGTTTGGACCCAGAGAGACTGCTGCATGTGAGCGCATTGCGATCTTGGCTCTAGATACGCCAGTTTCCTCCTTCATTCCAAAGATGTACGGGTTAGTAAGTTAATTGGCCACATGGGTACAATTGAGCAGTAAGGGCTGGAAAGCACCTGTTACCATGCTCTAGTTCTAAATAAAATAAAATATTTTACACCTTTGGAATCCTTTCTGTCCGTGAGCTGCAGATGTTAAGTATAGCCAATGCTGAAAAGTATTTTTGAATTATAATCTAACCATGGGTGATGGGTATTGGCCAATGATCATTAGACATGATCTGATCAAAGAGAGAAGCAGACTCCAGGGGTCATGTGACCAATTTCTGCTGCTGTTTCTTTTGTTCACATATCATTATCTCTGGGCAAGTGGGAGCTATAGTTAAGAAAACTGTAGTTGTACGTATAGTGGTTGCAATTTGGAAGGCAAGAGCATATGGTGAATGAGTGTGTGTGAGAGAGAGTTGGGGAGAGAGACAGACAGACAGGGACAGCGACAGATGGAGCGAGATACAACCAAAGTCAATCTCATTGTTAATTCTGCCCAATTATTTTTGTTCTGTCTGTATTGCCATGTTAAGACACTGGGATGTGTGCCAATACTTCATATATGACTTCAGCCTGATATTAGTCACTTATATGATATTTGTTTATTTATTGACATACAGTGTGGAATAGGCCCTTCTGGCCCTTGGGGCATGCTACCTGGTAACCCCCGAGCCTGATCACGGGACACTTTACAACTACCAATGACGTATTAACCAGTATGATTTTGGACTGTGGGAGGAAACCAGAGCACCTGGAGAAACTCCTTACAGGAATTGAACCCAGGCTGCTGGAAACATAAAGGATTGTGCTAACTGCTACACTACTGCGCTGCCTCACATGGTAATGTGCTTTACAGCCAGCAATATTCTCTATTCTCAGTATCAAGAGACTGCCTAATAAATAGATACTTAAATGTTTGGAATAATGGAAGAAGCATTGCCAACCAGACAATTTTGTCTCAAACCTTTTACAAGAACATAATGATGTTATGGATTTGAGCCATAAAATAGATTCTCTTTCATCCCTGTGGGATTTAGCACTAATTTTAAGATAGCTGCATTATTAAAGGCAATGTAGCTCAAACATAGATGGGACAAGCACCAACATGGACCTCTATCTTGTGACTGAATGAGCCATACAGAACCTGAAGCAATTGATGTAAAATGTCTGTATTTAGCACAACACATTTTAGGGATAGCTTCTTCCCCTCTGCCATCAAATTTCTGAATAGACAATGAACCCATGAATACTGGTCACCACTGGTCACCGACTTCCATGCAGAATATGACCTGTCTACAACCACTCTTTGCCTTCTGTGGGCAAGCCAGTTCTGGATCCACAAAGCAATGTTCCCTTGGATCCCATGCCTCCTTACTTTCTCAATAAGCCTTGCGTAGGGTACCTTACCAAATGCCTTGCTGAAATCCATATACACTACATCTACTGCTCTTCCTTCATCAATGTGTTTAGTCACATCCACAAAATATTCAATCAGGCTCGTAAGGCATGACCTGCCTTTCACAAAGCCATGCTGACTATTCCTAATCATATTACACCTCTCCAAATGTTCATAGATCCTGCCTCTCAGGATCTTCTCCATCAACTTACTAAGCACTGAAGTAAGACTCTCTGGTCTATAATTTCCTGGTTTAACTCTACTCTGTTTCTCAAATAAGGAAACAACCCTTCATTCCTCTGGAATCTCTCCTATCCCCATTGATGATGTAAAGATCATCTCCAGAGTTTCACCAATCTCTTCCCTCACATCCCACAGTAGCCTGGGGTACATCTCGTCTGGTCTCGGTGACTTATCCAACTTGACATTTTCCAAAATCTCCAGCACATCATCTATCTTAATATCTACATGCTCAAGCCTTTCAGTCTGCTGCAAGTCATCACTACAATCACCAAGATCCTTTTCCATAGTGAATACTGAAGCAAAGTATTCATTTAGTACCTCTGCAATCTCTTCCGGTTCCATACACACTTCTCAACTGTCACATTTGATTGGTCCTATTCTCTCACATCTTATCTTCTTGCTCTTTACATATTTGTAGAATGCCTTGGGGTTTTCCTTCATCCTGTCCAACAAAGCCTTCTCATGGCTCCTTCTGGCTCTCTTGATTTCATTCTTAAGCTCCTTCCTGCTAGCCTTATAGTCTTGTAGATCTCTATCATTGCTGAGTTTTTTGAACCTTCTGTAAGCTTTCCTTTTCGTCTTGACTAGATTTACTACAGCCTTTGTACACCACCTTTCCTGTACCCTACCATCCTTTCCATGTCTCATTGGAACGTACCTCTGCAGAACCCCACACAAATATCCCCTGAATGTTTGCCACATTTCTTCCATATGTTTCCCTGAGAACATCTGTTTCCAATTTATCCTTCTAAGTTCCTGCCCAATAACCTCATAGTTCCCCTTACTCCAATTAAACGCTTCCCTAACTGTCTGTTCCTATCCTTCTCCAATGCTATGGTGAAGGAGATAGAATTGTGATCACTATCTCCAAAATGCTCTCCCACTGAGAGACCTGACACCTGACCAGGTTCATTTCCCAACACCAGATCATGCACAGCCTCTTCTCTTGTAGGCTTATCTACATATTGTGTCAAGAAACTTTCCTGAACACACCTAGCAAACCCCACCCCATCTAAACCCCTCACTCTAGGGAGATGCCAATCAATATTTGGGAAATTAATATCTCCCACCACAACAGCCCTGTTATTATTACTCCTTCTCAGAATCTATCTCCCTATCTGCTCCTCAATGTCCCTGTTACTATTGGGAGGTCGATAAAAAACACCCATTAGATTTATTGACTCCTTCCTGTTCCTAACTTCCACCCACAGAGACTCTGTAGACAACCCCTCCATAACCTCCCCCTTTTCTGTAGCTGTGACACTATCTCTGATCAACAATGCCACACCCCCACCTCTTTTGCCTTCCACCATGTTCTTTCTGTAACATCTAAAGCCTGGCACTCGAAGTAACCATTCCTGCCCCTGAACAATCCAAGTCTCTGTAATGGCCACAACATCATAGCTCCAAGTGCTGATCCATGATCTAAGTTAATCCACTTTGTTCATAATACTCCTTGCATTAAAATAGACACACCTCAAACCATCGGTCTGAGCATGTCCCTTCTCTATCACCTGCCTATCCTCCCTCTCACACTGTCTCCAAGCTTTCCCCTTCCTCCGTCACTTCAGTTTGGTTCCCATCCCCCAGCAGTTCTAGTTTAAACTCTCCCCAATAGCCTTAGCAAACCTCCCCGCCAGGATATTGGTCCCCCTGGGATTCAAGTGCAACCCGTCCTTTTTGAACAGGTCACACCAGCCCCAAAAGAGGTCCCAATGATCCAGAAATCTGAAACCCTGCCCCCTGCTCCAATCCCTCAGCCATACATTTATCCTCCACCTCATTCTATTCTTATACTCTCTGTCACATGGCCCAGGCAGTAATCCCGAGATTATTAGCTTTGTGGTCCTGCTTCTCAACTCCCTTCCTAACTCCCTGTAGTCTGTTTTCAGGTCCTCCTCCCTTTTCCTACCTATGTTGTTGGTACCAATATGTACCACGACCTCCAGCTATTCTCCTTCCCACTTCAGGATATTGTGGACGCAATCAGAAACATCCTGGACCCTGACACCTGGGAGGCGAACTACCATCCATGTTTCTTTCCTAAGTCCACAGAATCGCCTGTATGCATAAGAGATGATAATAGTCCAACCACAACTGTCGATTGTTAACACAAAACAGCAAATTTCATGAGATACGTCAATGATTATAAACATGGTTCTAATTTAGATTCTGATTCTGACATAGACCTTCTGGAAAGAACACATGGTTGGAAAAACGAGAGAAAATCCCTGAATTATTAACTTTAATTCTCTTAACAAAGATAATAGTACGTGTTTGCGTAGACTTTCAGCATTTGCAATGACTTAATTTGCATCGTTATTTTGGGTGCAGACAAATGTTTTCATTGAATGACATTTACAGAGGGAGCACATCTCAACTGTCCAGATGCTGCTGAATATTCAAAGACCTTTCTGAGAAAAATAATTTATATGCATGATCTTAAAGCTTCTGAGGGAAAAAAAACCTTGTACACCCAAAATTATTGCCTCGGGGTCTGCTTCTCTGGGTACACAAACAATTGATTGACTGAGCAAATATGACTGTGTCCATGTCTGAAATGCTAAATAGGTAAATCACAGAATAACCCATCTGGTCTGTGACTATACTTGATTATTGTCACAAAATCACTTAATTGATGATGCCTGATGCCTCTTTTGATGTGAGAATTTGAGAACCTAAGAAATAGAAGCATGAATGGGTTATCTGGCTTGTTGAGCCTGCTCTACTAATCAATAAGATCATGTCTGATCTGACCTTGGACTGTACCTTAAATATATTTAATAAGGTGTTTTCTACTGCTTTTTTTGAGCAGAGAATTCCACAGATCTGCTGCAGATTTACACAGAAGATACTGGAAGAAAGAAGAGGGGCGACGATGAGGAAGGGATGGATGCTTGGAGTACAGGAGACCCCGGGGGATATACCTCTTGAAAACAGGTTCACCCTCTTGGAAGCTGTCAGGACAGAAGACATTGCCAGTCTGAGAGGCAGACAGGTCTGCGAGTCAAAAATTGGCGCTGAAACAAAGCCGAGGAGACAGACGGCAGGCAGAGCCGTGGTAGTAGGGGACTCCATAAGTGAGAGGTACTGAAAGGGGTTTCTGCAGCAACAGGCGGGATTTAAGGATGGTGTGGTGCCTCCCTGGTGCCAGAATCCAGGACGCCACGGACCGATTGCAGGGCATCCTCAAGGGTGAAGGCAAACAGCTGGAAGTGGTGGTGCATGTCGGCACACATGATGTCGGGAGGAAGAGGAAAGAAATTCTGCAGCGTGACTTCAGAGAACTCGGGAGAAGGCTGAAAAGCAGGACCTCCAGGGTGGTTATCTCCAGTTTGCTTCCAGTTCCTTGTGCTGGAGAGGACAGGAACAAGGAGATAGGGGATCTGAATGTGTGACTGAGGAGCTGGTGCGGGAGGCAGGGATTTAGATTCTTGGACCACTGGGATCTGTTTTGGGGTAAGGATGAGTTGTACAGAAGGGACGGGTTGCATCTTAACAGACGGGGGACCAGCGTTCTGGCAGGCAGGTTTGCCAGTGCTACACGGGTGTGCTTAAACTAAGTAGTGGGGGAAGGGGAGGAACTGGAAATATAAGGATGGAGTTAAAGGGAAAGAGAGAATAAGAAAAGATAAGAAAGACAACAGAATTAACAGGGCAGAAAGCTCAGGAAGGGACCAGAGAGTATGGCCAAGTGAAATAGGAATCGATGTGAAAGGTGAGGGGAGTAAAAGTATTACTTTAAATGGATTAAAAATATTATATATGAATGCATGGAGTATAAGAAATAAAGTGGATGGGCTTGAGATCAGTTGGCAAGTATGATGTTGTGAGAATAACAGAGACATTGCTGCAAGAGGACCAGGGCTGGGAAATTAATATTCAGGGATATACATCCTATTGAGAGGACAGACAGGTTGGCAGAGGGGGTGGGGTGGCTCTGTTGGTGAGGAATGAAATTCAGTCACTGGCGAGGGGGGACATAGAATCAGGAGATGTAGAGTCAGTATGGATAGAACTCAGAAACTGTAAGGGCAAAAAGACCCTAATGGGAGTTATCTTCAGGCCCCCAAACAGTAGCCTGGATATAGGGTGCAAGTTAAATCAAGAGTTAAAATTGGCAAGTTGCAAAGGTAATACTACAGTTGTTACGGGGGATTTCAACATGCAGGTAGACTGGGAAAATCAGGTTGGTACTGGACCCCAAGAAAGGGAGTTTGTGGAATGCCTCAGAGATGGATTCTTAGAGCAGCTTGTATTGGAACCTACCAGGGAGAAGGCAATTCTGGATTTAGTGTTGTGTAATGAGCCAGATTTGATAAGGGAACTCAAGGTAAAGGAGCCATTAGGAGGTAGTGACCAAAATATGGTAAGTTTTAATCTACAATTGGGGAGGGAGAAGGGAAAATTGGAAGTGTCAGTATTACAATTGAACAATGGGGACTATGGACCCATGAGGGAGGAGCTGGCCAAAGTTGACTGGAAAGATACCCCAGCAGAGATGACAGTGGAACAACAATGGCAGGTATTTCTGGGAATAATACAGAAGGTGCAGGATCAGTTTATTCCAAAGAGGAAGAAAGATTCTAAGGGGAGTAAGGGGTGACCACGATGACAAGGGAAGTCAAGGACAGTATAAAAATCAAAGAGAGGAAGTATAACATAGCAAGGATGAATGGGAAGCCAGAGGATTGGGAGACTTTTAAGGAGCAACAGAAGATAACTAAAAAGGCAATATGGGGAGAAAAGATGGGGTACGAAGGTAAGCTAGCCAAGAATATAAAGGAGGATAGTAAAAGCTTCTTTAGGTATGTGAAGAGGAAAAAATTAGTTAAGACCAAAGTTGGGCTCTTGAAGACAGAAAGGGGTGAAATTATTATGGGGAACAAGGAAATGGCAGACGAGCTGAACAGGTACTTTGGATCTGTCTTCACTAGGGAAGACACAAACAATTTCCCAGATGTAATAGTGGCCAGAGGACCTAGGTAACAGAGGAACTGAAGGAAACACCAAACCTCAAAGTCATTGAAAGAGTTCAGACATATTCAGTCCAGCTCAGTTCAACCCAACCCAGCACTGTGTCTCCCTTATCTGCAGGCAGTAGAGCCAGTCTGCCCTGATAAAAGTGACCAGAAATCAGAAACACTTCCTAACGTGACCTACAGAGTCCAATCCACAAACCAAGCTGATTAAATTTTCCTAAAACCCAGGACTCTGGCTCCATTCTCCGGCAGCATCGGGCGAGAGAGGGAGAGAGAGAGAGAGAGAGAGAGAGACCATTCATACGCAGGAACCTTCCACTGGGAGTACTGAGTGAGAGCGAGAGAGAGAGAGACCATTCATATACAGGCACCTTCCACTGGGAGTATTGAGCGAGAGAGAAGGGGAGAATGAGAGAGAGAGAGAGAGAGAGAGAGAGAGAGAGAGATAGAGAGAGAGAGAGAGAGAGAGAGAGAGAGAGAGAGAGAGAGAGAGAGAGAGAGAGAGCATTCATACATAGGCACCTTGGAGCAGCGGGTTAGAGTGAAAGAGGGTCTGTTACCTTCAGGTAGTCAGTGCTAAACACCTGCCAACTTTCCAGTCTCGTCCTTGTTGATTTCGATTTTCCTTGACGCTATAATTGGCGTGATCGGCGAGAAATGAGGCCAATGATGGGCTTGCGCCCTGTCTCCAGGCTTCTTGGCCCCCGGGCCACACACTTCACTTGAAACTTCACCGAACACCCTCGGAGACAGCAAAACACCAGATTGCTCAATCAGCCCCAAAACACACCACCAAAATGTAGATCACACGCTCCAACAGAAGAAGAATGACATTTGAAAGAAAAAGAGGAATTAAAAGAAGCGAAAGAAGTGGTTTTGTGAACCGTCTGGACGACGTCGTCCTTGGTTGTGCTGTTCGCTGGCACCATGTTCTTCTGGAATCACTCTGCCTTTCACCATTTAACTAAAAAACTGACCTATTTTTCCTTTCAAAGTGGATGACCTCATATTTACCATGGTTGTGCTCTATCTACCAGACCCTTGCTCACTCACTTAACCTCTCTATATATCTCTGCAGACTTTCAGCATACTTGGATGATTTGCTCTTCCACTCAGCTTAGTGGCATCAGCAAAGTTAGATATGCTACACTTGGTCCCTGTTGTGACCATGATCAAAGTCACTGGAGAGACACTGAAACTGGTGATAAACAAGTCCTTATTCATCACGACGAGCAGGCATTCTTCTGTAAGCACTGTGGTAGAGGCTTACAATCTCAAAAATACATCACAGTTTTGTACCCTTAAGATCAAAGGTGATGCCATGGGAAAGGGTACAGTCAATGTTTTGGGCCAAGACCATTCAGCAGCACTAGAGAACAAAAGATGAGGACCCTCATCTTTTTTTCTCCAGTCCTGCTGAAGGGTCTCAGCCCAAAACGTCGACTGTACTCTTTTCCATAGATGCTGCCTGGCCTGCTGAGTTCCTCCAGCATTTTGTGGATGTTGCTCTGAATTTCCATCATCCGCAGATTTTCTCTTGTTTGCGAGTAGGTGACACAATACAATTTCAATAGTTACAATGACATTGTTTTCCTCAATATTTTGGGTTGACAATGCTTCCTTTGAATTACATATCTACAGTGGGAGACACCTCTGAATGTTCAAACACTTTTGTTGGGAAATTGTCAGAGAATGTCTAAAAGCTTCTAAAGACAGAGAGCCAGACGCCCAAGATTATGAGCTGACTCGCTGAGTATACAAATTTCCTGAGTACACAAATATCCCAACTATTGATTGCCTATGTCTGAGATCATGTTTGATGTGCTAAGTGTCAGTATCAGTCTTGTCTGCAAGCTTCTTTGAACTTGTTTACAATGGTGCAAATTGTCTAAAATGGAGCTGAATTCTCAGATGGGGTCTGATCATGTGAAATTAGATGGCCAACAAATCAGACTGCAGAATTTCAAACCTAAACCTATATGCTGGAACAATTCAGCCAGAGTCAGGCAGTACCTGCTGAAAGAGAATCAGTCAGGACTTCGGGTCGGAAACTCTTCCTTGCAACTGTGGGGACAGCAGAGTGTTTACAGTGTTCAATGCAGAGTGTACATGTTACTTCAATGTATAGTTATTGGACATTACGGAAGTTTTACAAACTGGAACGGCATGATTAGATTAGATCGAAACCACTTCCACAGCGAGGAGTCTAAAATGTATAGATGTATAGCAAGACAAAAATCTATATAGAGATAGAAACACACAAAATGCTGGAGGATCTCACCAGGTCAGGTAGCATCTATGGGAATGAATAAATAGCCAATGTTTCATGCCGAGTCCCTTCTTCAGGACTGGAAAGGAAGGGGAAAGTCAGTAGAATAAAAAGGTGGGAGATAGGAAACGAGGACAAGCAAGGAGATGCTAGGTGAAGCCAAGTAGATCGGAAAAGTAAAGGGCTGGAGAGAAAGGAATCTGATAGGACAGAACAGTGGTCCATAGGAGAAAGAGGAGGATGAGGTGACCCAGGTGGAGGTGATAGGCAGCTGAGAACGAGGTAAGAGGCCAGCTTGAGGAATAGAAGAAAGGGGAAGGATAAGGGAAGTTTTATTTTACCGGAAGGGGAAAATGATATCTATGCCATCAGGTTGGAGGCCATCCAAATGGAATATAAGGTGTTACTCCTCCACCCTGAGGGTGGCCTCATCGGGGCACGAGAGGAGGCCATGGAACAACATGTCGGAATGGGAATGAGAATCAGAATTTTAGTGCTTGGCCCCCAGGAAGTTCCGCTTTTGGCAGATGGATCAGAAGTGCTCGAGGAAGCAGTTCCCCAATTTACGTAGGGTCTGACCAATGCAGAGGAGGCTGCATTTGGAGTATCTGACACAATAGACGATCCCAACAGGGGTAGATATTTTAAGGACACAGGGACACAAGAGACTGTACAGGTGTTGGAATCCAGAATAATGCACAAAAAAATGTTGATGGAACAGTCAAAGTTTGGGCCAAGACTATTCATCGGGACTGGAAAGGCAGGTGGAAGAAAGTTGGGGGAAGATAAGGTGCACAAGCTGGCAGGTGATGGGTGAAGTCAGGTAAGGGGAAAGATGGGTGGGTGGGAAAGGGGGATGAGGTCAAAAGCTGGGAAGGGATAATTGGAAGAGGTAAAGGGCTGAAGAAGAAGGAACCTGGTAGGACAGGACAGTGGACCATGGGAAAGGGGAAGGGAGAAGAGCACACTGCTTAAGTGGGCAATTTCTTAAGCTGAGACAGCACACTTACAAAGAACTGTGGCCAGTTAAGGGAACGCAGACAGAGGATGCTGAACTTCCTTTACATGGTCGCACAGTTGTAGAAAAGTGCCTGAAGTCACGCGGGATCACTCCCTCGATAATATTGGCGGCTAATTCCAGTGCGGCGGCCTCCCATTGGGAGGTGTGGCTGGCGGGTTTAGTACAGGATCTCGGGCAATGCCCTGCAGGGGCAGAGAGAGAACCGGGCCAACTGGAAGACCCCAAGTAGAGCCTGCACTCAGTTTGCTGGTCAGGGCCCACAGGGTAAAACGGGCGTGATGATGCAATGCCTGAAACCGGAGAGTGAGATGAGAATCAGGATCAGAGTCAGGTTTACTATCGCTGGTCTGGCCTGGGTGGCCAAATTTGTTCTTTCATGGCAACGGTATGGTGAGGCCATAAAAATTCCTACGAGTTACAATAAATAAATCTATAAAGAAATGGTCCAAAAGAGGAACGGTAAGTTTACTGACCATTCAGAAAGCTGATAGTGGGGGGGGAGAATGTGGACGCTCAGGCTCCTGTAACTCCTCTCTGATGGTAGTAATGAGGAGAGGGCATGAACCAGGTGGCAAAGGTCCTTAATGATGGATGACGCCTTCTTTTAAAAATGACGGCGGGGAGGCTGGTGCCCATGATCCAGCTGGCTGGGTCCACAAGCCTCCTGTGCATTGGAACTTCCATACCAGGTAGTGATGCACCCGGTCAGACAGCTCTCCGCCGTGCGTCAGTGGGGTGGCACGGTAGCATAGTGGTTAGCATAACCCTACTACGGAGGCTTCATTCCTTCTGCTGCCTGTACGGAGTTTGTTCTCCCTGAGACCATGTGTGTTTCCTCCAGGTGCTCCAGCTTCCTGCCCAATTTCAAAGGCCAATGGTTGGGGTTAGTGAGCTGAGGACATGCTAGGTTGCTGCCCGAAGCAAGTGGGCTGCCCAGCGCAATCCTTACTAAATTGATTTGACGCAAAAGACGCACTTCGCTGTATGCTTCGATGTACATGTGATAAATAAAGCTAACCGTTATTTCTATAGAAACCGGTGAGGGTTTTTGCTCAGTGAGCTAGGATCAGCGAGAGGCAGATCAGGCTGCGAGAGATAGAGACGGAGTAGGAGGATCAGGGAATGATGGGTGTGATAACCCAGCTAAAGCCTTATCCTGGTTATTGTGGGAGTTGCCAACTGTGGATGCGTTGGTAGTCCTTTATCCTGGCATAATTTACATATTACTATTTAACTATTTATGGTTTTATTACTATTTATTATTTATGGTGCAACTGTAACGAAAACCAATTTCCCCCGGGGTCAATAACGTATGACTATGACTATTATGAGGCAGTAAACAGCAGCTATCTTCTCAGATGCTTGCTCAATTACTTACAGTCTTTACCTGCCTGTATCCGGATCCGGGCTCCTAGAACATACTTAATAATTTGGCCACTGAGAGTATGTTCATGGTCTTCCGCCGCTGTTGCCCAGCCACATCAGGTTTCAACACATTACACTTTCAGGGTTGCTCTTCTGCACACTACAGTTGTAATGAGTTACTGTCACCTTCTTGTCAGCTTGAGCAAGTCTGGCCGTTCTCCTCTGATCTCTCTCATTGACAGGGTGTTTTTGACCACACAGCTGCTGTTCACTGGATGTTTTTTGTTTCCCACTCCATTCTCTGTAAACTTCAAAGACTGTTGTGCATGAAAATCTTAGGAGATCAGCTGTTTCTGAGATACTCAAACCACTGAGCCTGGCACCAACAATCCCTTAGATCAGTGGTCCCCAACCACTGGGCCACAAATCACCTCTGATCTGGGCCGACAGTTACGTGCCGGGCGGCACCTAATTAATTAGCTTGTTTATTTCCGCTTTTTTCTTAAAGATGTGCTGGGTGCGTTCTGGCTACCGCTGCACTGCTGCATTCTTCGCGGCCCGGAGGTTGGGGACCACTGCCTTAGATCACATTTCTTCCCCATTCTGATGTTGTCCCAACAATAACTGAACCTCTTCTTCTTCTTGTAAAGTTCAATGGCAGTTGGCAACATAATGTACAGTACTGTCACCTACTGAGTTGGAGAGTGGAGGAAAAAGACAGGAAGTATACCCAATAAATCCACCCCCCACAATAAAACACTCAAATAATATCAGAAAGTCTAATGATTTTCAGAAAGTGAAAAGCACATTTATATACAATACATTATGATGGCAGTGATAACCTAACAAACTTTAACTAAACCTCTTGACCATATATGCATGCGTTTATGCATTAAGTTGCTGCCACATGATTGATTAAATATTTGTATTAACAAACAGATGTACACTTATAGCTAATATGTTGGCCACTGAGTGTTTGCTTCTCAAAACTTTTAAGCTCCCTGCTACATCTACCAAATTCCTATTAACCCTTTAACCTTGTACATTTCCATCTCCCACGTTCTTCTTTATCTCTCTGTTAATGTAACTGTGAACTTTTGCTCGCAAACACGAGGAAATCTGCAGATGCAGGAATCTCAAGCAACACACAGAAAAGTTGCTGGTGAATGCAGCAGGCCAGGCAGCATCTCTAGGAAGAGGTACAGTTGACGTTTCGGGCCGAAACCCTTCGTCAGGACTAACTGAAGGAAGAGTTAGTAAGAGATTTGAAAGTGGGAGGGGGAGGGGAAGATCCGAAATGATAGGGGAAGACAGGAGAGGGAGGGATGGAGCCAAGAGCTGGACAGGTGATTGGCAAAAGGGATATGAGAGGATCATGGGACAGGATGCCTAGGGAGAAAGAAAAGGGGGAGGGGGAGGTAAAAGCCCAGAGGATGGGCGAGGATGGGCAAGGGGTATTGTGAGAGGGACAGAGGGAGAAAAAGGAGAGAGAGAAAAAGAATGTATGTATATAAATAAATAATGGATGGGGTACGAGGGGGAGGTGGGGCATTAGCGGAAATTTGAGAAGTCAATGTTCATGCCATCAGGTTGGAGGCTACCCAGAGGGAATATAAGGTGTTGTTTCTCCATTCTGAGTGTGGCTTCATCTTTACAGTAGAGAAGTCTGTGGATAGACATATCAGAATGGGAATGGGACGTGGAATTAAAATGTGTGGCCACTGGGAGATCCTGCTTTCGCTGGCGGACAGAGCGTAGGTGTTCAGCGAAACGATCTCCCAGTCTGCGTTGGGTTTCACCAGTATATAGAAGGCCACATCGGAAGCACTGGACGCAGTATATCACCCCAGCCGACTCACAGGTGAAGTGTTGCCTCACCTGGAAGGACTGTCTGGGGCCCTGAATGGTGGTGTGGGAGGAAGTGTAAGGGCATGTGTAGCACTTGTTCTACTTACACGGATAAGTGCCAGGAGGGAGATCGGTGGGGAGGGATGGGGTGGACGAATGGACAAGGGAGTTGCGTAGGGAGCGATCCCTGCGGAAAGCAGAGGTGGAGGAGGGAAAGATGTGCTTAGTGGTGGGATCCCATTGGAGGTGGCGGAAATTACGGAGAATTATATGTTGGACCCGGAGGCTGGTGGAGTGGTAGGTGAGGACCAGGGGAACCCTATTCCTAGTGAGGTGGCGGGAGGATGGAGTGAGAGCAGATGTGCGTGAAATGGGGGAGATGCGTCTGAAGGGAAGAGTTGATGGTGGAGGAAGGGAAGCCCCTTTCTTTAAAAAAGCAGGGCATCTCAATCGTCCTGGAATGAAAAACCTCATCCTGAGAGCAGGTGCGGTGGAGATGGAGGAATTGTGAGAAGGGGATGACATTTTTCCAAGAGACAGGGTGAGAAGAGGAATAGTCCAGGTGGCTGTGAGAGTCAGTAGGCTTATAGTAGACATCAGTAGATAAGCTGTCTCCAGAGATAGAGACAAAAAGATCTAGAAAGGGGAGGTAGGTGTCGGAAATGGACCAGGTAAACTTGAGGGCAGGGTGAAAGTTGGAGGCAAAGTTAATGAAGTCAACGAGCTCAGCATGCGTGCAGGAAGCAATGCCAATGCAGTCGTCGATGTAGCGAAGGAAAAGTGGGGGACAGATACCAGAATAGGTTTACTTTATTTTATACTTTATTGTCGCCAAACAATTGGTACTAGAACGTACGATCATCACAGTGATATTTGATTCTGCACTTCACACTCCCCAGATTACAAATATTAAATATTGAAAATATTAAAAATATTTAAAATTAGTAAATATTAAAACTTTAAATTATAAATCATAACTAGAAAATAGAAAAATGGGAAGTAAGGTAGAGCAAAAAAACCGAGAGGCAGATCTGGATATTTGGAGGGTATGGCCCAGATCCGGGTCAGGATCCATTCAGCAGTCTTATCACAGTTGGAAAGAAGCTGTTCCCAAATCTGGCCATACGAGTCTTCAAGCTCCTGAGCCTTCCCCCAGAGGGAAGAGGGACAAAAAGTGTGTTGGCTGGGTGGGTCGTGTCCTTGATTATCCCGGCAGCACTGCTCCGACAGCGTGTGGTGTAAAGTGAGTCCACGGATGGAAGATTGGTTTGTGTGATGTGCTGCACCATGTTCACGATCTTCTGCAGCTTCTTTCGGTCTTGGACAGGTTTAGAACATAGATTGTTCCACAAAGCCAACAAAAAGGCAGGCATAGCTAGGACCCATACGGGTGCCCATGGCTACAACTTTAGTTTGGAGGAAGTGGGAGGAGCCAAAGGAGAAATTATTAAGAGTAAGGACTAATTCCGCTAGACGGTGCAGAGTGGTGGTAGAGGGGAACTGCTTAGGTCTGGAATCCAAAAAGAAGCGGAGAGCTTTGAGACCTTCCTGAGGGGGGAATGGAAGTACAAACGTATATAGGGACTGGACATCCATGGTGAAAATAAAGCGGTGGGGGCCAGGGAACTTAAAATCATTGAAAAGTTTCAGAGCGTGAGAAGTGTCATGATCATAGGTAGGAAGGGATTGAACAAGGGGGAATAAAACCGTGTCGAGGTATGCAGAGATGAGTTCGGTGGGGCAGGAGCAAGCTGAGACAATAGGTCTGCCAGGACAGGCAGGTTTGTGGATTTTGGGTAGGAGGTAGAAACGGGAAGTGTGGGGTGTGGGAACTATAAGGTTGGTAGCAGCGGATGGGAGATCCCCTGAGCGGATAAGGTTGGTGATGGTGTGGGAGACAATGGTCTGGTACTCCTTAGTGGGGTCATGATTGAGAGGTAAATAAGAGGAGGTATCTGCGAGTTGTCGCTGTGCCTCGGCAAGGTAGAGGTCAGTACGCCAGACTACAACAGCACCCCCTTTATTGGCGAGTTTAATAGTAAGGTTAGGATTAGTGCAGAGGGAGTGGAGAGCAGAGCGTTCGGAAAGAGTGAGGTTGGAATGGGAACAAGTTGGGGTGAAGTGGAGACAGTTGATGTCCCGTCGGCAGTTAGCAATAAGGAGATCCAGAGCAGGCAGATGACCAGAGCGGGGTGTCCATGAAGACGAGGAGGGTTGAAGATGGGAGAAGAGGTCATCGGTGGGGGTGGGAGAGTCCTTGCCGAAGAAAGGTGAGGCCCTTACTGAAGACAGAGTGCTCTGCCTCAGAGAATTGAAGGTCGGGGGGGAATGGTAAAGACCCGGAACAGATGAGAAGTGTCAGTGGAGAGGGGAGGGTTGGGGTGAGAGGAAGATGAAGCCTCTGAGGGCCCAGGAGCTGACGGTGAGATCTGAGGAAGACGGGGCTGCGGAGTGGTGGTGGGGGAAGGGGAGAAGGGAATCAAAATAGCAGCACGTAAAGACCCGGCCTGGAGTTCAAGGCTGGAGTCGCAGTTGGTGGTTGCGCAATCGCTGTGAAGGTTGTTGCTGGAGTCCGAGTTTTGAATATGCCCTGGGGTGTTGGAGCCGGCGAGATTAATGGCAGGAGCTGCAATCTGAAGTTCATGCCTGCTCGTGTCAGGGCCAGCAGGCTCTGGCGTCTGCAGATGTAAGATCTTGCGATCCTTGCCTAACATGACAAAACGGCGATTGCAGGCATGGATCCGACGGAGGATGAAATAACTTTTGCTGTTAGCTATGATAAGGCGTCAGGATTTTATGTTATGTTCCAAAGTTGCTATTGTGCTGACAATTTAAATTACCTTGGTGTCTTCATAGGCCACTGTGCATGCCTTTTTGTCTATGATGTTACAGGCATTATAGTCTGTGTACATTATAAGCCTTCCTGCTATAACTACATCCAGAAAATGTCCTGAAACTTCCTGAATCCTTTGTGAAGTTTTCTCTCACAACTGCAGAAGTTGACTGAATTTGCTCTGGGAGCTTGACACTGAACATGGTGCACATGCAGAGAGCCCGGCAGGACATGGCAATTGTGCACCCAACACTTCTAAGTGCCCCAACTCCCTTCCCTAATCTCCTTGGACAATTGCTTGCCAGAGTTAGCTGGGCAAGGTGCATACTCCTAATCGAACTAGCCCAAGAGCCATGTTCTTTTCTCTGTTACAATTATTGATGTGGGCCCAGAATATTCCTTACTCATCATCATTCGCCCTAGGTATAGACTGAGTTACAGGGTTCTCCACTTGGATCCAGAAGGATTGAGAATGAGATCAAGTCTTGACCCATGACCTAATTTCCAACCTGTCTGACTGGGAACATGAGGGATTGGAGTGGGGAATGATATTCATGTCAGACAAGGAATCAAATGAGAATAGTGGGATTTGAGTATTTCCCCAAGTTAAACATAAGAAAATCTGCAGGTGCTGGAAATGCAAAGCAACGTACACAAAATGGTGGAGGAACTTAGCAGGGCAGGTGGCATTGATGGAAATGAACAAACAGTTGATGTTTTGAGCCAAGACCCTTCTTCGGGACTGGAAAGGAAGGGGGAAGATAGAAGTATAAAAAGGTGGGGGGAAAGAAAGTGGGATAGCTGCAAGTTGGTAGGTGAAGCCAGGTGTGTGTGAAAGGTAAAGGTCTAGAGATGAAGGAACGTGATAGGAGAGGAGAGTGGACCGTTGAACAAAAGGAAGGAAGAGGGGATCCAGTGGGAGGTGAGGAGAGGAAGAAAGCCAGAGTGGGGTATAGAAGAAGTGAAGGTGTAGCTCCTCCACCCTGAGGGTGGCCTCATCGTGGCACGCAAAGGTCAAGGCTCATATGTCAGAACGGGAATGGGAATGGGAATTAAAATGTTTGGCAACCGGAAAGTTCTGTTTTGGGGGATTGGAACAGAGGTGCCTGACAAAGCGATCCCCCAATTTACGATAAGTCTCACCAGTGTGGAGCAGGCTACATCATGAGCACCGGATAAAATAGAAAACCCTGGTAATTTTGGAGGTGAAGTGTTGCTTCACCTGGAAGAACTGTTAGGGGCCCTGAATGGAGGTGAGAGAGGAGGCGGGTGGGCTGGTGTAGCATTTTGGAGGCTTGCAGGGATAAGAGCTTGGAGGGAGATTAGTGGGGAGGGATGAATAGACAAGGAGATCACAGAGGCAGTGATTCCTGCGGAAAGCAGAGACTGGGTGGGAGGTAAAGATGTGTTTAGTGACAGAATCCCTTTGGCGATGTTGTGAAGTGATGCACCATCAATAACTCCAAAAGACTGGAAGTAGAGTAAATATTGAAAGGCTTTTATTCGCAGTAAAATATGACCTCCAGCATGCTGAGTGTCTGCCCCTGGTCTGAGAGAAGGAGCCAAGGCCCAATCGCCTTTATTCAGGGGTCCGTGGGAGGAGCCACAGGAGCAGTCAGCAGAGGGGCGCGTCCAGACAGGTAACCCAGTTACAACATATACATATGGTTTACCACATGGAGTATGATATGTTGGATGTGGAGGCAGGTAAGGACGAGAGGAACTCTATCACAGTTAAGGCAGCGGGAAGATAGGGTGAGAGTGGATGTCTGGGAAATAGAGGAGACACGGGTGAGGGCAGAATCAATAGTGAAGGAAAGGAAACCCCATTCTTGAAGAAGGAGGACATCTCTGATGTTCTGGAAAGGAAAGCCTCATCCTGGGAATCGATGTGGCAAAGACAAATGAACTGAGAAAAGGGAATAGCATTTTTACAGGACACAGGGTGAGAAGAATATCGTCAAGATAGCCATGGGAATCGGTATGTTTGTAAGAGATGTAACTCGACAGTTTGTCCCCAGAGGTGAAGACAGGGAGATGAAGAAAAGGGAATGAGGTGTCAGAAATGGAGAGAGTGAATTTAAGGGCAAGATGGAAGTTGGAGACAAAGTTGATAAAATTGTTAAGCTCAGAATGGGTGCATGAAGCATCACTGGGCCAATTGTCAATGTAGTGCTGGAAGAGTTAGGGAGCATTGCAGGGGAAGGTTTGGAACATGGATGGACTGTTCTACATGGCCAATGAAGAGGCAGGCTTAGCTGAGGCACAAGCTGGTGTCCATGGCTACCCCTTGAGTCTGGAGAGAGTGGAAGGAGCCAAAGGAGAGATTGTTGAGGGTGAGGACCAGTTCGGCCAGATGGAGGAGCGTGGTGAGGGAGGGGAACTAGTTGTTTCTTTTATGGAGAGAGATGGGGAGAGTTTTAAGACCTTCTTGGTGGGGGATAGAAGTGTATAGGGACTGGACATCCATGGTGAAAATGAAGTCATCAGCACCAGGGTATTGAAAGTTAGTGAGAACAAGAGTGTGATTGAGATTCTGTAGATGCTGAAAATCCAGAGCAACACACACAAAAGGCTAGCATAACTCAGCAGGCCAGGCAACATTTAGGAAGAGGAATAAACAGTTCAACATTTTGGTCTCAGACCCTTCATCAGGACCTGATAAGTCATAGTCATAGTCATAGTCATAGCCATATTTTATTGATCCCAGGGGAAATTGGTTTTCATTACAGTTGCAGCATAAATAATTAAATAGCAATAAAACCATAAATAGTTAAATAGTAATATGTAAATTATGCCAGGAAATAAGTCCAGGATCAGCCTATCGGCTCAGGGTGTCTGACCCTCCAAGGGAGGAGTTGTAAAGTTTGATGGGTAAGAAAGGGTAAAAGCTGGCCTCAAACCAAAATGTTGACGGTATATTCCTCTCCATGGATGCTGCCTGACCTGCTGAGTTCCTCCAGCATTTTGTATGTGCTGCTATTACAGAACATTAGCTTTAAGCCAGCACCCACAGCTTGGAAAGGCTGAAGTTTAAGGGTGATTCATGACACATTCTGCTGACCGTCTCATTCTGCTCGGTAGCCTTTCACACAGCGGGAGTGACAGCTGTGGCAGCTGAATTTGCAGCTGCTCATCTCTTCTCATTCTCTGTTCTGGGTTACTTGTCATGCCGACACAACAGCATGGACTGTGCAATATTGCATTTCAAATACTTCCCACCTGCTCCCGCAATGAATGGGATTTTCAGCATTTATTATGGCAAAATTCTACATAAGATGGATGCGTTTAATGACAATGTTTCCAGGCAAAGCAGAGATACTTGGATGATGCCACAATCAATAAAGTTGGTAATTACTCTGTGTAAGTGACTGAGATTGGTTTGATGCAGTTAATTTCTTTTTTTTTGTTTATCTTCTGATAATTGTAATTTACTGGTAGCAGATCTGTAATCGGTGCTGCATCCTTAAGTCAATTATGTATTGAATAAATTAATGTAGTTAGATTTGTGCCCACGATGTTGTGCCGAGCATATAACCTACTCTAAACTCAGTCTAAACTCTCCAACATAGCCCTCTAGTTTCCTGTCATCATGTGTCTATCTAAAAGTTTCTATAATGTCCCTAACATATCTGCCTCTACTTGAGCAAAAATTTTACTTCTGACATTCCCCCTATACTTTCTTCCAATTACCTTAAAATTATGTACCACTTTTAATAGCCATTTCTGTCTTGGGGAAAAAGTCTCTAGATATACGCTATGTTTTGTAGCTTCAAAAAATTAAAATAATTCGAAGGAAGATGAGGAGTTCAATATACAGGTGTAAATTCGTCTTTTACTTTAAGCAAGGTGCACACATATCATGTGGTAGCGTGATTATGTAAGCAATTGTCATATTTTTACATACAGTGGCATGCAAAAGTTTGGGCACCCCGGTCAAAATTTCTGTTACTGTGAATAGCCAAGCCAGTAAAAGTTGACCTGATTTCCAAAAGGCATAAAGTTAAAAATGACACATTTCTTTAATACTTTAAGCAAAATTACTTTTTTATTTCCATCTTTTACGGTTTCAAAATAATAAAAAAAGAAAAGGGCCCAAAGCAAAAGTTTGGGCACCCTGCATGGTCAGTACTTAAAAAACACCTCCTTTGGCAAGTATCACAGCTTGTAAACGCTTTCTGTAGCCAGCTAAGAGTCTTTCAATTCTTGTTTGGGAGATTTTCACCCATTCTTCCTTGCAAAAGGCTTCTAATTCTATGAGATTCTTGAGCTGTCTTGTATGCACTGCTCTTTTGAGGTCTAGCTACAGATTTTTGATGATATTTAGGTCGGCGGACTATGAGGGCCATGGCAAAACCTTCAGCTTACTCCTCTTGAGCTAGTCCATTGTGGATTTTGAGGTGTGTTTAGGATCATTATCCTGTTGTAGAAGCCATCCTCTTTTCATATTCAGCTTTTTTACAAACAGTGTGATGTTTGCTTCCAGAATTTAACAATATAACCATATAACCATATAACAATTACAGCATGGAAACAGGCCATCTCGGCCCTTCTAGTCTGTGCTGAACTCTCACTCTCACCTAGTCCCACTGACCTGCACTCAGCCCATAACCCTCCATTCCTTTCCTGTCCATATAGCTATCCAATTTAACTTTAAACAACAACATCAAACCTGTCTCAACGACTTCTACTGGAAGCTCATCCACACAGCTACCACTCTCTGAGTAAAGAAGTTCCCACTCATGTTACCCCTAAACTTTTGCCCTTTAACCCTCAACTCACGTCCTCCTGTTTGAATCTCCCCCACTCTCAATGGGAAAAGCCTATCCACGTCAACTCTATCAATCCCCCTCATAATTTTAAATACCTCTATCAAGTCCCCTCTCAACCTTTTATGCACCAAAGAATAAAGACCCAACTTGTTCAACCTTTCTCTGTAACTTAGGAGATGAAACCCAGGTAACATTCTAGTAAATCTTCTCTGTACTCTCTCAATTTTGTTGACATCTTTCCAATAATTCGCTGACCAGAACTGCACACAATACTCCAAATTTGGCCTTGTACAATTTCAACATTACATCCCAACTCCTATACTCAATGCTCTGATTTATAAAGGCCAGCATAGCAAAAGCTTTCTTCACCACCCTATCCACATGAGATTCCAACTTCAGGGAACTATGCACCATTATTCCTGGATCACTCGGTTCCACTGCATTCTTCAATGCTCTGCCATTTACCATGTATGTCCTATTTTGATTAGTCCTACCAAAATGTAGCGCCTCACATTTATCAGCATTAAACTCCATCTGCCATCTTTCAGCCCACTCTTCTAACTGGCCTAAATCCCTCTGCAAGCTTTGAAAACCTACTTCATTATCCACAACTCCACCTACCTTAGTATCATCGCATACTTACTAATCCAATTTACCACCCAATCATCCAGATCATTAATATATATGACAAACAACGTTGGACCCAGTACAGATCCCTGAGGCACACCGCTACACACCGTCCTCCAATCTGACAAACAGTTATCCATCACTACTCTCTGGCATCTCCCATCCAACCACTGCTGAATCTATTTTACTACTTCAATATTAATACCTAACGATTGAACCTTTCTAACTAACCTTCCGTGTGGAACCTTGTCAAAGGCCTTACTGAAGTCCATATAGACAACATCCACTGCTTTACCCTCGTCAACATTCCTAGTAACCTCTTCAAAAAATTCAATAAGATTTGTCAAACATGACCTTCCACGCACAAATCCATGTTGACTGTTCCCAATCAGACCCTGTCTATCCAGTTAATTATATATACCATCTCTAAGAATACTTTCCATCAACTTACCCACCACTGATGTCAAACTCACAGGCCGATAATTGCTAGGTTTACTCTTAGAACCCTTTTTAAACAATGGAACAACATGAGCAATACGCCAATCCTCTATTCCTAATGACATTTGAAATATTTCTGTCAGAGCCCCTACTATTTCCACACTAACTTCCCTCAAAGTCCTTGGGAATATCCTGTCAGGACCCAGAGACTTATCCACTTTTATATTGCTTAAAAGCGCCAGTACCTCCTCTTCTTTAATCATCATAGTTTTCATAACTACCCTACTTGTTTCCCTTACCTTACACAATTCAATATCTTTCTCCTTTGTCATAAGGAAGTGGCTGGGAACGGACCCAAGTGCAAGACACAGACACTGAAGTACTAGGGACAGGACTAAGATACAGGGTGAGGACTAGGACATGGACACGAAAACCAGGAACCCAGAAAAGGACTGGACAAGAGAGCTAGGAGGCCGGGCTTGGACTCTGAGCCAGAGGCAGGACAAAGACCCAGAACCTGGGTCTTGCCTCTGGCTCGGACCCCAGAACTAGGCAAGGACATGACTTGGCTGGCAGGCAGGATGACGCTGGAGTCTTCAGACTTGAGGCGAAGCTGGAGACCGGAGACTCGAGGCGAGGCTGGAGACCAGAGACTTGAGGCATGGGGTCTTGAAGCCTGGCTAGGGGCGAGGCTTGAGACTTGGGGTCTTGAAGCTCCTCCTGGGCAGGGCGCGGTACTCCACCCGATGGAGGCAAGGGACAGGAAGGAACAGAACCAACCACAGGGTAACGGCAATATGGCCTGGCTTACCCAACAGAGGCAAGGGACAGAACCAACCGCAGGGTAACGGCAAGACGGCCTGACTTACCCAGTGGAGGCAAGGGACAGGAAAGGACAGAACCAACCACAAGGTAACAGCAAGACGGCCTGCCTTGCCCAACGGAAGCAAGGGACAGGAAGGGACAGAACCAACCATAGGTAACGGCAAGACAGCCTGACTTACCCGACGGAGGCAAGGCACAGGAAGGGACAGAACCAACTGTAGGTAACGGCAAGACAGCCTGGCTTACCCAATGAAGGCAAGGGACAGGAAAGGATAGAACCAACTGCAGGGTAATGGCAAGACGGCCTGACCTACCCGGCGGAGGCAAGGGACAGGAAAGGAGGTAGGTACAGGGTGGCTCCAAGACAAGACTTCAGGCGAGACGAGGCGAAAGTTACCAGCAAGACAAGGCAAGGCTTCAGGTGAGGAAACAGAAGGCAGAGGAAGGGATACGAGGAGTAAGGACAAGAACAATCCAGCACCCCGCCCTGGTCTCTGGAGGTATTTATGCAGCCAGCCCCAATGAGCATCAGCTGCCTCAATTAGTGCTCAACAGGAACAGAAACAGGGTAGACAGGAAACTTGGAGCAAACGTCGATGGACCAGACCGTGAACTGGAAAGCGGACTTCACGGACCAGACCATGATATCCTTAGTGAATACCAAAGAAAAGATATTGTTCAAAATCTCGCCCATTTCTTTTGGCTCTGGACATAGCTGTTCATTCTGATTCTCTAAGGGACAAATTTTATCCCTCACTATCCTTTTGCTATCAATATAACTGTAGAAACCCTTTGGATTTTGGATTTATTTTCACCTTCCTTGCCAAAGCAACCTCATATCTTCTTTTAGCTTTACTAATTTCTTTCTTAAGATTCTTTTTACATTCTTTATATTCCTCGAGCACATCATTTACTCCAAACTGCCTATATTTATTGTAGATCTCTCTCTTTTCCTGAACCAAGTTTCCAATATCCCCTGAAAACCATGGCTCTCTCAAACTTTTAACCTTTCCTTTCAACATAAAGATTCTGTACCCTCAAAATTTCATCTTTAAATGACCTCCATTTCTCTATTACATCCTTCCCATAAAACAATTTTTCCCAATCCACTTCTTCTAAATCCTTTCGCATCTCCTCAAAGTTAGCCTTTCTCCAATCGATAATCTCAACCCTGGCTCCAGTCCTATCTTTCTCCATAATTATATTGAAACTAATGGCATTGTGATCACTGGACCCGAAGTGCTCCCCAACACATATCTCCATCACCTGACCTATCTCATTCCCTAACAGGAGATCCAACACTGCCCCTTCTTTAGTTGGTACCTCTATATATTGCTGCAAAAAACTACCTTGCACACATTTTACAAACTCCAAACCATCCAGCCCTTTTACAAAATGAGTTTCCCAGTCTATGTGTGGAAAATTAAAATCTCCCACAATCACAACCTTGTGCTGACTACAAGTATCTGCTATCTCCTTACAAATTTGCTCCTCCAATTCTTGCTCCCCATTAGGTGGTCTATAATACACCCCTATAAGCGTTACCACATATTTCCTATTCCTCAATTCCACCCAAATAGTCTCCCTAGATGAGCCCTCTAATCTATCCTGCCAAAGCACCGTTGTAATATTTTCTCTGACAAGCAATGCAACACCTCCCCTTCTTGCCCCTCCGATTCTATCACACCCGAAGCAACGAAATCCAGGAATATTTAGTTGCCAATCACACCCCTCCTGCAACCATGTTTCACTAATAGCTACAACATCATATTTCCAGGTATCAATCCGTGCTCTAAGCTCATCCACCTTTCTTACAATGCTCCTAGCATTAAAATAGATGCATTTAAGAAACTCTCCACCTCTTACTCTCTGTTTATCCTTAATGGTGCCAACAAATTTGTTATCTTTTTCTTCCTTCTCCCCTACATCTTCGGTCTGAGTGCTCCCGTTGTCTGTCCCCTGCCTATCCCCCCTCACACACTGTCTACTTGCTTTCTCTATTTGTGAACTAAATTCCTCTCTCCTAGTCTTTTCAATTCAATTCCCACCCCCCCCCCCAACCATTCTAGTTTAAAGTCTCCCGAGTAGCCTTTGCAGATCTCCCCGCCAGGATATTGGTCCCCCTAGGATTCAAGCACAACCCGTCCATTTTGTACAGGTCACACCTGCCCCAAAAGAGGTCCCAATGATCCAGAAACTTGAATCCCTGACCCCTGCCCCAATCCCTGAGCCATGCATTTATTCTCCACCTCACTCCATTCCTACTCTCACTGTCGCGTGGCCCAGGCAGTAATCCCAAGATTACTACCTTTGCGGTCCTTCTTCTCAACTCCCTTCCTAACTCCCTATATTCTCCTTTCAGGACCTCTTCCCTTTTCCTACCAATGTCATTGATATCTCTGTGTATTTGCTGGTATTTAATTGAATTCATTCTTCCATCTACCAGTGAAATGTTCCCCGTACCAGTGGCTGCAACACAAGCTCAAAGTATAATCGATCCACCCCCATGCTTAACAGTTGGAGAGGTGTTCTTTTCCTGAAATTCTGCACCCTCTTTTCTCCAAACATACCTTTGCTCATTGTGGCCAAAAAGTTCTACTTTAACTTCATCAGTCCACAGGACTTGTTTCCAAAATGCATCAGGCTTGTTTAGATGTTGCTTTGCAAACATCTGACTCTGAATTTTGTGGTGAGGATGCAAGAAAGGTTTTCTTCTGATGACTCTTCCATGAAGATCATATTTGTACAGGTGCCACTGCACAGTAGAACAATGCACCACCACTCCAGAGTCTACTAAATCTTTCTGAAGCTCTTTTGCAGTTAAACGGGGGTTTTGATTTGCCTTTTTAGCAATCCTACGAGCAGTTCTCTCGGAAAGTTTTCTTGATCTTGCAGACCTCAACTTGACCTCCACCATTCCTGTTAACTGCCATTTCTTAATTACATTACAAACTGAAGAAACAGCTACCTGAAAACGCTTTGCTATCTTCTTATAGCCTTCTCCTGTTTTGTGGGCATAATTTATTTTAATTTTCAGAGTGCTAGGTAGCTGCTTAGAGGAGCCTGTGGCTGCTGATTGTTGGAACAAGGTTTGAGGAGTCGGGGTATTTATAAAGCTTTGAAACTTGCAACACCTGGCCTTTCCGAACGACGATTATGAACAAGCCATAGCCCTAACAAGCTAATTAAAGTCTGAGACCTTGGTAAAAGTTATCTGAGAGCTCAAATCTCTTAGGGTGCCCAAACTTTTGCACGGTGCTCCTTTCCTACTTTTTTACTCTAAAATTGTACAAAACAAAAATAATACACTAATCTTGCTTAAAATGTTGAAAAGAATGTTTCGTCTTTAACTTTTTGACTTTTGGAGATCAGTTCATCTTCTATTTACTTAACTATTCACAGGAACAGAAATTTTGAACAGGGGTGCCCAAGCTTTTGCACACCACTGTATAGCCCCTAGTTATTGAAACTAACAAGAATGTGTTATCAACCAATATATATACAATATTACTCAAATATTATTGAAATATGAAATATACCTATTTTAAATATAAAAGATGCAAAATATAAAACACAGAATATAAAAGCAAGGACATAATGCTGAGACTTTATAAAGCACCGGTGAGGCCTCACTTGGAGTATTGTGAGCGGGTTTGGGCCCCTTATCTTAGAAAGGATGTGCTGAAATTGGAGAAGGTTCAAAGGAGGTTCACAAAAATGATTCCAGGATTGAACCGCTTGTCATATGAAGAGTGTTTGATGGCTCTGGGCCTGTATTCACTGGAATTCAGAAGAATGAGGGGTGACCTCACTGAAATCTCTCGAATGGTGAAGGGCCTTGATAGAGTGGATGTGGAGAGAGTGTTTCCTATGGTGGAAGAGCCAAAGACCAGATGACACAGTCTCAGAATAGTCTGATTCTGCTCCTATATCTTGTGGTTTTACAACACTCCTCCCTGCTTAGCAATAAACTCCAACTTAATATAGAATGCAGTCTCAACAATATACACAGTATATTACATAATACAACTACTGTTAAACTGTTGGACTGTTGTTAACCTCTGTTTACTAGAGCTCTGTTTAAGCTCCATTTAGCTCTGTTTACTACATTCTACTCGTCGTCGTCGTGGCTATCCCTCGAGGTCGAGTATGATGGTCTTCGTTCTGTTGATCTACTTATGGGCTCTCAAATGGCTTATGAGTCCAATCTTGGCTTTGAAAGTTCTTCCGCATTCAGGACAGGTAGTTCCAGATGGCAGATCGGGCTTTGGTTGTTGCTGCCTCTCTTTCCATTTTCTTCTCTTTTCTTCTAATTCTGCACATCTGTTGGCTTCGAAAGTTGCTGTTCCTTCTCGGATGATGGCTTGCCAGAGTATCCTGTCCTTGGCATTGGTTTCCCAATTGTTGATGTCGATGTTACGTTTCTTCCTGTTGGCTTTTAAGACATCTTTGAATCTCTTCTGTTGTCCGCCTCTTTTACGTTTGCCTTCTTTAAGCTGGGAGTAGATTTGTTTTGGCAGACGTTTGTCTTTCATCCGAACACCATGAGCACTCCATCTTAGTTGGTTCTAGATGACGTAGGCTTCAATGCTTGTTGTTTTTGCTTCATTTAGCACACTGACGTTGGCTCTTCTATCTTCCCACCTGATATTTAAGATGTTTTGAAGACAGCGTTGATGGAACTTTTCAAGTGCCTTCAGATGTCGTCGGTATGTTGTCCAGGTTTCTGGTGCAAACCGGAGTGCTTGGATCACCATTGCTTTGTACACTAACATTTTGATGTCTGTTCGGATGTCACGATCATGAAAGACTCTTGTTCAGAGACGTCCAAAAGCTGTTGCAGCGCATTTACGGCGATGTTGGATCTCGTCATTAAGGCCGACATTGGAGGAGAGGTGACTTCCAAGATACGGGAAGTGGTCCACGTTTTCCAGGGTTGTTTCGCCAAGTTGAAATGATAGTTCTATCAGATTTGTTTCAATTAATGATGGTTGATAGATGATCTGAGTCTTCTTGGAATTGATGGTAAGTCCAAGTTTCGTGTATGCACGGTTGAAGGCAGTCAGAATCTGTTGTAGGTGTTTTTCTGAGAGAGCTGCAACACTGTTGTCATCTGCATATTGGAACTCGATGAGGGAACTCGTGGATGTCTTCGTTTTGGATTTGAAACGGGCAAGATTGAAAAGTCTGCCATCTGTTCTGTAGACAATTTCAATTCCTTGGGGCAGGTTGTCCTTGGTAATGTGGATGATTGTCACAATGAAGATGGTGAACAAAGTTGGGGAAATCATGCATCCCTGTTTTACTCCTGATCTAACTTGAAAAGACTCACAGTTACTGTTGCTGACCATGACTGTGGCAAGCATGCTGTCGTGGAGGAGTCTCAGGATTCAAATGTACTTTTCAGGGCATCCATAGGTGGATAGGACATCCCATAGGAGTTCCCTTGATCTCGAGTCAGAGGCTTTGGTGAGGTCGATGTACAAAGGTTGAAGTTGTTCACGACATTTTTCTTGTAGTTGTCGCATTGTGAAGATCATGTCGATTGCTCCACATGATGGTCTAAAACCGGCTTGTGTCTTCGGAAGGATCTTCTCAGCTAAAGGCTTGTTCATGATGCGGGTGAGGATCTTTCCTGCTTTTGCTAACAGGGAAATTCCACGATAATTTCCGCATTCAGATCGATCGCCTTTCCTTTTGTAGATGGTAACGATTGCTGAGTCTCTAAAGTCTGCTGGTACATCTTCATTTATCCAGATCTTGATGAGAAGTTGATGCAGTTGATAATGAAGCAGGTTACCTCCAATTTTGTAGACCTCGGCTGGTATTCCATCGAGTCCAGCGACCTTGTTGTTTTTCAAGGTTTTGATGGCTTCCTTGAATTCTTTCAAGTGTTGGTATTTTGCTTAGGGAGTTGTCAATGGGCTGGTTTGGAATGTTGTTAATCACATTCCTGTCAAATGAGACAGTTTGATTTAGAAGATCTTTAAAGTGCTCCCTCCATCTAGAATTGATGTCAGCATTGCTTTTCAAGATGGTTGAACCATCTTTGCTTTTGAGGGGGGCTTGACTGTGCGTGGATGGGCTAAAAATAGCTTTAGTTGCGTTGAAAAAGCCTCGAGTGTCATTGGCATCTGCTAGTTGTTGGATTTCCTGAGCTTTCTTCCTCCTCCATTGTTTTTTCAGGTTTCAGGTACTCTTCTGGACTGCAGCCTTGCATTCTTGATAGCAATTCCTTTTGGTAGCCGATTATTGGTCATTTTGTAAGGTAATGAAAGCTTTTTTCTTTTTGTGGATGAATTGTTGGAGTAGTTTGTCGTTATCATCAAACCAATCCTGATGTTTTTTCGTCTTGAACCCAATTGTTTCTTTGCAGGATGTGATGATAGCGTTCTTCAATTGATTCCAGTGTTCTTCTACAGACTGTGGGATTTGTTGAGGCAGTTGTTCTTGAAGATTTTGTTGGAACTTCTGTACATGGCTGATGTCTTGAAGGATGTCAACATTAAATTTCTTAATAGTGTTCTGACTTTGGTGTTTTCTTTTGGGCCGAATCTTCATTCTCATGGTGGACGAGATGAGTCGATGATCTGTCCAGCACTCGTCAGCACCAGTAACAGCCCTTGCTATCAGTACATCTTGTTGGTCCCGAGATCGTACGACGATGTAGTCGATGAAGTGCCAGTGTTTGAAGTGTGGATGCTGTCAGGAGACTTTGTGCCTGTTTTTCTGGCAAAATAGGGTGTTTGTAATCACCAGGTTGTGTTCAGCACATTTGGTGAGGAGGAGTGTTCCATTGGCGTTGACCTTGCCAACTCCTTCCTTGCTTATTATTCCAGTCCAAGGCCTATGATCTTTCACGACTCTGGCATTGAAGTCTCCCAGGAGGATGATCTTGTCGTTGTTGAGAACAGAGGAAAGGACGTGGTCAAGTTGGGTGTAGAGGTTCATCTTTACTTCATCTTCAGCGTCCAGAGTTGGAGCATAGGCGCTGATGATGGTGGCGTGTCGGTTCTCGGCAAGCTGGATTCACAGAGTCATGAGACGTTCGTTGATTCCCAGTGGTTGCTCTGTCAGCTTCTGAAGTAGGCTGTTTCAGATGGCAAAACCTACTCCATGGATCCTCGGCTGTTCAGGATCAAGTCCTTTCCACAAAAAAGGTGTATTGACCTTGCTTTTCCTTTAGTTGCCCTTCTCCAGCTCTGCGGGTCTCACTCAGAGCAATAATGTCAAAGTTGAATTTTTGGAGTTTCCAGGCAACAAAGGCAGTTCTCCTCTCCGGTCGGTCTGAGTTTGGGTTATTCATCAGAGTTTGTATATTCCAGGTTCCAAATTTCATAGTTTCACTTCTCGATGTTTTTCAACTGCATGATAGTAATCCCTCTGGACGCGGCTTTCCAGACAGGATGGGGTGAAGCAGACTATTTTTAGGGCACCTTTTCTAGCCCCTTCCCAGTTCAGGGTGAGCAGAGTGGATCCTAAATAGGGCTGCTCAGACGTGAATACTGCTACCGAACAACTTTCCTGCTTCTGTCCAAAAGTTGAGCGACTGAATCAAGTATTCACCGCTTTCGTGCCAGTTCTTGACTAGGAGCTTCCAGCCATCACATTGCCTGCTCCCGTCGTCCTCCCCCAATCGCCGAAAGACTTGAAGAAGTGGCCCACAGAGCGAAGACGCCTGTGCGTGTATTTGTTTAACGTGTACTTACATTCTACTACCACAGACACCATGTGCAATACTGTGCAATACCACCATCACTTCTTAACTGGACAGTGTGAATGTGCACCCATTACTGTATGATATTACCATAATTCTTGCACTACCACCTTATCAGTGTGAACTTAAATCTTGTACATCTTATTTTTAAGGTAACTTTTTTATTTCTTTCCTACTTCTCTTCTAATATTTGTATATCTGTGCACTGTAATTTTCTCTGGGATCAATAAAGTATCTATCTATCTACTATAGATACTACTAAGGATCTGTTCTGGGACCTCTACTTTTCGTGATTTTTATCAACGACCTGGATGTGGGGTGGAAGGGTGGGTTGGCAAGTTTGCAGATGACACAAAGGTTGGAGGTGCTGTAGATAGTGTAGAGGATTGTCAAAGATTGCAGAGAGACATTGATAGGATGCAGAAGTGGGCTGAGAAGTGGCAGATGGAGCTCAACCTGGAGAAGTGTGAGGTGGTACACTTTGGAAGGACAAACTCCAAGGCAGAGTACAAAGTAAATGGCAGGATACTTGATAGTGTGGAGGAGCAGAGGGATCTGGGAATACATGTCCACAGATCCCTGAAAGTTGCCTCACAGGTGGATAGGGTAGTTAAGAAAGCTTATGGGGTGTTAGCTTTCATAAGTCGAGGGATAGAGTTTAAGAGCCGCGATGTAATGATGCAGCTCTACAAAACTCTGTTTAGGCCACACTTGGAGTACTGTGTCCAGTTCTGGTTGCCTCACTATAGGAAGGATGTGGAAGCATTGGAAAGGGTACAGAGGAGATTTACCAGGATGCTGTCTGGTTTAGAGAGTATGCATTATGATCAGAGATTAAGGAAGCTAGGACTTTGCTCTTTGGAGAGAAGGAGGATGAGAGGAGACATGATAGAGGTGTACAAGATAATAAGAGGAATAGATAGAGTGGATAGCCAGCGCCTCTTCCCTAGGGCACCACTGCTCAATACAAGAGGGCATGGCTTTAAGGTAAGGGGTGGGAAGTTCAAGGGGCATATTAGAGGAAGGTTTTTTACTCAAGAGAGTGGTTGGTGCGTGGAATGCACTGCCTGAGTCAGTGGTGGAGGCAGGTACACTAGTGAAGTTTAAGAGACTGTTAGACAGGTATATGGAGGAATTTAAGGTGGGGGCTTATATGGGAGGCAGGGTTTGAGGGTCAGCACAACATTGTGGGCCGAAGGGCCTGTACTGTGCTGTACTATTCTATGTCCTATGTTCTATGTTCTATATACAGACATTCACAGCATAGTAAATTCACTGTAAGTTGCCTGAAGATTTAATTGCTGTGGGGGATTTCTTACTCTTGTGGGATAACATTTTTCCTGACAAGGGGAACCACTCTGCTTGGCAGGTGAGATTTCTGGCTGTTAAACAATCTCAGGTTCGGCGGCCTCCTCCATGGTGGTAGTAGGAGTTGATTCTGATTCTGCAAGAAGTGATTCTGATAGAGGTAGCCACTTTTTTTCCCTTTCTTTTTCTTCTTCCTGTTTGTGCATCTTGATCTTGGGAAGGTCCATTTAGTTCACTGGAATATCCTCTTATTAATCCTCCTTTTGCTCCCTTCATGATCTCATCTCTCCTCTTGGTTTCCACGTCTACAATGTCATCTGACAGATCCTTTGCTTTCTTATCTCCATTGACTCCTTTCTTTTTAGCCTTCTCTGGCACAGAGTCTGGCCCTGTGGCTCAGAAGGGTAGGGAAAGGAAGGGGATGGCAGCAATGATATAGTTAGGGGGTCAGACAAGTGATTCTGTGGATGCAGGAAAGAAATGCGGATGGTAGTTTGCCTCCCAGGTGCCAGGGTCCGGGAAGTTTCTGATCGCGTCCACGATATCTTGAAGTGGGAAGTAGAACAGCCAGAGGTGGTGGTAGATATTGGTACCAATGACATAGGTAGGAAAAGGGAGGAGGTCCCGAAGGAAAGAAATTGAGAAACAGGACCTCAAAGGTAGCAATCTCAGGATTACTGTTTGTGTCACGTGACAGTGATTATAGGAATAGAATAAGATGGAGGATAAATGCGTGGCTGAGGGATTGGAGCAGGGGGCAGGGATTCAGATTTCTGGATCAGTGGGACCTCTTTTGGGGCAGGTGTGACCTGTACAAAAAGGATGAGTTGCACTTGAATCTCAGAAGGACCAATATCCCGGCGGGGATGATTGCCAAGCCTACTGGGGAAAGTTTAAACCATAATTTCTGGGAGGGTGGGAACTGAACTGAAGTGACGGAGGAAAGGGAGGTTGGCAGGTGGATGGTTTGAGCGGTGTCTATTTTAATGCGAGGAGTATTATGAACAAAGCGGATGAGCTTAGAGCATGGATCCGCACTTGGAACTAAGATGTTGTGGCCATTACAGAGACTTGGATGGCTCAGGGGCAGGGATGGCTATCTCGAGTGCCAGGCTTTAGATGTTTCCGAAAGGACAGGGAGGGAGGCAAAAGAGGTGGGGGCATGGCACTGTTGATCAGGGATAGTGTCACGACTGCAGAAAAGGAGGAAGTCATGGAGGGGTTGTCTATGGAGTCTCTGTGGATGGAAGTTAGGTATAGGAAGGGGTCAATAACTCTACTGGGTGTTTTTTATAGACCACCCAATCATAACAGGGACATCGAGGAGCAAATAGGGAGACAGATTCTGCAAATGCGCAATAATAACAGGTTTATTGTGGTGGGAGATTTTGATTTCCCAAATATTGATTGACATCTCCCTAGAATGAGGGGTTTAGATGCGGTAGAGTTTGTTAGGTGTGTTCGGGAAGGTTTCTTGACACAATATGTAGATAAGCTGACAAGAGGAGAGGCGGTACTTGATCTGGTATAGGGAAATGAACCTGGTCAAGTGTCAGGTCTCTCAGTGGGAAAGTATTTTGGCGATACAGATCACAATTCTGTCTCCTTTACCATAACATTGGAGAGGGATAGGAACAGACAAGTTAGGGAAACGTTTAATTGGAGTAAGGGGAAATATGAGATTATCAGGTAGGAACTTGGAAGCATAAATTGGAAACAGATGTTCTCAGGGAAACGTACAGAAGAAATGTGGAAAACGTTCAGGGGATATTTGTGTGGGGCTCTGCATAGGTACGTTCCAAAGAGACAGGGAAAGGATGGTAGGGTACAGGAACCGTGGTGTACAAAGGCTGTTGTAAATCTAGTCAAGAAGAAAAGAAGAGCTTACAAAAGTTTCAAAAAACTAGGTAATGATAGAGATCTAGAAGATTATAAGGCTAGCAGGAAGGAGCATAAGAATGAAATTAGGAGAGGCAGAAAGGGCCATGAGAAGGCCTTGGCGGACAGGATTAAGGAAAACCCCAAGGCGGTCTACAAGTATGTGAAGAGCAAGAGAATAAGGCATGAGGGAATAGGACCAATCAAGTGTGACAGTGGAAAAGTGTGTATGGAACTGCAGGAGACAGCAGAGGTACTTATGAATACTTTGCTTCAGTATTCACTACGGAAAAGGATCTTGCCAATTGTAGGGAAGACTCAGCGGACTAAAAAGCTTGAGCATGTAGATATTATGGAAGAGGATGTGCTGGAGCTTTTGGAAAGCATCAAGTTGGATAAGTCATCGGGACTGGACAGGATGTACCCCAGGCTACTGTGGGAAGTGAGGGAGGAGATTACTGAGCCTCTGCTGATGATCTTTGCATCATTAATGACAATGGGAGAGGTTCCGGAAGATTGGAAGGTTGCGGATGTTGTTCCTTTTTTCAAAAAGGGAGTAGAGATAGCCCAGGAAATTATAGACCAGTGAGTCTTACTTCAGTGGTTTGTAAGTTGATGGAGAAGATCCTGAGAGGCAGGATATATGAACATTTAGAGAGGCATAATATGATTAGGAATAGACAGCATGGCTTTGTGAAAGGCAGGTCGTGCCTTGCGAGCCTGATTGAATTTTTTGAGGATGTGACTAAACACATTGTTGGAGGTAGAGCAGTAGATGTAGTGTATGTGGATTTCAGCAAGGCATTTGATAAGGTACCCCATGCAAAGCTTATTGAGAAAGTAAGGAGGCATGGGATCCAAGGGGACATTGCTTTGTGGACCCAGAAGTGGCTTGCCCACGGAAGGCAAAGAGTGGTTGTAGATGGGTCATAGTCTGCATGGAGGTCGGTGACCAGTGGTGTGCCTCAGGGATCTGTTCTGGGACCCCTACTCTTCGTGATTTTTATGAATGACCTGGATGAGGAAGTGGAGGGATGGGTTAGTAAATGTGCTGATGACATAAAGATTGGGGGTGTTGTGGATTGTGCGGAGGGCTGTCAAAAGTTACAGTGAGACATCGATAGGATGTAAAACTGGGCTGAGAAGTGGCAGGTGGAGTTCAACCCAGATAAGTGAGAGGTGGCTCATTTTGTTAGGTCAAATATGATGGCAGAATATAACATTAATGGTAAGACTCCTGGCAGTGTGGAGGATCAGAAGGATCTTGGAGTCTGAATCCATAGGACACTCAAAAGCTGCTACGCAGGTTGACTCTGTGGTTATGAAGGCATGTGGTGCAACAGTTGGGTTGAGTTTAAGAGCCGAGAGGTAATGTTGCAGGTCTATAGGACCCTGGTCAGACCCCACTTGGAGTACTGTGCTCAATTCTGGTCTCCTCAATATAGGAAGGATGCGGAAACCATAGAAAGGGTGCAGAGGAGATTTACAAGGTTGTTGCCTGGATTGGGGAGCATGCCTTATGAGAATAGGTTGAGTGAACTCGGCCTTTTTGCCTTGGAGCAACAGAGGATGAGAGGTGACCTGACTGAGGTGTACAAGATAATGAGAGGCATTGATTGTGTGGATAGTCAGAGGCTTCCCAGGGCTGAAATGGCTAACATGAGAGGGTATAGTTTTAAGGTGCTTGGAATTAGGTACAGAGGAGATGTCAGAGGTAAGTTTTTTACGCTGAGAGTGGTGAGTGCGTGGAATGGGCTGTCGGCGGCAGTGGTGGAAGCAGAAATGATAGGGTCTTTTAAGAGATTACTGGATAAGTACATGGAGCTTAGAAAAATAGAGGGCTATGGGTAAGCCTCATTTGTTCTAAGGTAAAGACATGTTCAGCACAGCTTTGCGTGCTGTAGGTTTTCTATGTTTCTATGTTCCATCCAACTGGGCTTTGGTCTTTGCATCTACTTTTACAAGTAGCTTTTTGACTCTCACTTGAAGTTCAGATAATAATGTTACTACACACGGAGTAGATTCTGGTTCTTTATACACACAAAAGTTGACGCTTATAACTTTTCTGAAGCTCTTTGAACTCTCTTCCCCCTTAAAACCAAACAACATTTTGCAAGTATCTGCCTGATTAACATTCAGAAGCTTTCTCAGATATGTTGCCTGTCAAAACTGTTGTAGTCAGCCCTCTGCCTGAATTTTCTCAGCACACTGTGTAATCCTTGTGCGTCAATCTTTTGACCACAGTAAACGATACTTGGATTAAAGAATTCACACTTACCACGCTGTGTTCTGAGCCCATAATCTTCCAATCTTTTTAACACTGTCTTGAGGTTTTGGAGCTGCTTCTTGTTATCCTCACCAGTAAGAATAATGTCATCCAGGTCACACTGAGTCCCTGGACAGTCTTGTATCACCAGGTCCATAGCTTTCTGCCAGACTGCAGGCACAGACGCTACCCCAAAAATAAGCCTATTATATCAATAAAACCCATTTTGAGCGTTTTTGCTGAGAAACACTTTGGACTCTTCCTCTATCTTCATTTGTAGGTAGGACTCAGCTAAGTCCACTTTGCTGCAGTGTTTTCCTCCAGAATGGTTTGCAAAGATATCCTCTATTCTGGGCAGAGGGTATTGATCTAATTTCACTATGGGGTTGATAGTAACCTTGAAATCACTACAGACCCTGACAGACCCATTCTTCTTGGCTACTGGGACCACTGGGGTTGCCCAAGGGCTCCACTCAACTTTGGAAAGAATTCCTTCAACCTCCATGTGATCTAACTCACTGGCTAGTTTATCACAAATGATAGAAGGAACTGAATGGAATTTTTAAAACTTGGGTGTGGTGTTTTCATTTCACACTATTTTACCCTTGATATGTTTGAGTTTTGCGATGCCATCCCTGAACGCTGCTGTGGCATCACCCAGTATCTTTATTAATTTGTTTTCAGTTGACTCTATTGCAGGGGATGTGGCATGCAAATGGTGGATGGATCTCCAATCAAATCGTACTTGTCTCAGCCACTCGTACCCCACAATGCTGGCCCTCCTGTTTTTATCAAATACACACCCAACGTGGCTTGTTGGTTGTTGCATTCCACTGCTAAAAATGTCATTCCCACAGGAAAGATCTTTTCTCTAGTATGTTCTTAGTTGGATATTTGCAGTCTTCAGTTTAGTATCTTTGAAAGCCATTTAAACACATTTTGTGGAATGACTGAAACAGCCAGAGTCCAATTTCATTTTAACTAATTTGCCATTCACTTCTGATGTAAGCCATATTGCTTATCTATTGTAAATTTTTACACTATGGATCTCAAAGCCTAGTCCACCTAGTCTTTTTTTGGCTCTCCTCCATTATGTCTTGTTTAAGTTTAGAGAAAATAAGAAGTTGGACATTTGATACGTACTGTAAATTTGAGCCAATCTTGTGACCTTTTATTCAATATTTTCATTTGATTTGATTTATTAATCTTCCAATTACTTTTTTCCAAAGTTTTAGATTTGATCAGAAAATCGTATCCTCAGAATGGACTGCCCAGTCCCCTTTTTCTTTGTAGTGTAGTGGGTTTTTTTTCTCCTTCTCATTTAAGAATTTTAAAGTTGTTTTTTCTCTCTGTGAATTGATAAGAGGAAAATTGGTTGTCTTTTTTCATTATATATTACATATTTGCTTGGTACGTTGTGTGATTTTGATAATGTCCATTTCACTTTCTCTTTGTATTGATATATATATGAGATATTTCTCCTCTTTTTTGTATATATGCTCTTTCTAATCAATAAAAAGATTAAGATAGAAAGAAAGATCTCAAAGCTACAGAATCCTACCACTCTCATCATTATCAGATTTTTCATCAACAGCATGCAGATTAGTTCACCTTTTGAAGCTGCAACTTGACTTTTTACCTAACACACATCAAAGTTGCTGGTGAACGCAGCAGGCCAGGCAGCATCTGTAGGAAGAGGTGCAGTCGACGTTTCAGGCCGAGACCCTTCGTCAGGAATAACTGAAGGAAGAGTGAGTAAGGGATTTGAAAGTGGGAGGGGGAGGGGGAGATCCAAAATGATAGGAGAAGACAGTGGGGGGAGGGATGGAGCCAAGAGCTGGACAGGTGATTGGCAAAGGGGATACGAGAGGATCATGGGACAGGAGGTCCGGGAAGAAAGACAAAAGGGGGGGGACCCAGAGGATGGGCAAGGGGTATATTCAGAGGGACAGAGGGAGAAAAAGGAGAGTGAGAGAAAGAATGTCAGTATAAAAATAAGTAACAGATGGGGTACGAAGGGGAGGTGGGGCATTAGCGGAAGTTAGAGAAGTCGATGTTCATGCCATCAGGTTGGAGGCTACCCAGACGGAATATAAGGTGTTGTTCCTCCAACCTGAGTGTGGCTTCATCTTTACAGTAGAGGAGGCCGTGGATAGACGTGTCAGAATGGGAATGGGATGTGGAATTAAAATGTGTGGCCACTGGGAGATCCTGCTTTCTCTGGCGGACAGAGCGTAGGTGTTCAGCAAAGCAGTCTCCCAGACTGTGTCGGGTCTCGCCAATCTATAAAAGCCCACATCTGGAGCACCGGACGCAGTATATCACCCCAGCCGACTCACAGGTGAAGTGTTCTCACCTGGAAGGACTGTTTGGGTCCCTGAATGGTGGTAAGGGAGGAAGTGTAAGGGCATGTGTAGCACTTGTTCCGCTTACATGGATAAGTGCCAGGAGGGAGATCAGTGGGGAGGGATGGGGGGTGCGAATGGACAAGGGAGTCGCGTAGGGAGCGATCCCTGCGGAATGCAGGGGGTGGAGGGAAAGATGTGCTTAGTGGTGGGATCCCGTTGGAGGTGGCGGAAGTACGGAGAATAATATGTCGGATCCGGAGGCTGGTGGGGTGGTAGGTGAGGACCAGGGGAACCCTATTCCTAGTGGGGTGACGGGAGGATGGAGTGAGAGCAGATGTATGTAAAATGGGGGAGATGCGTTTAAGAACAGAGTTGATAGTGGAGGAAGGGAAGCCCCTTTCTTTAAAAAAGGAAGACATCTCCCTCGTCCTAGAATGAAAAGCTTCATCCTGAGAGCAGATGCGGCATTCACTAGCAACTTTTATGTGTGTTGCTTGAATTTCCAGCATCTGCAGAATTCCTGTTGTTTGAGATTTTATCTTTTTCTTTTCTCTGTGCAGTCCATTTATTTTTGTCTGCCCGACGCGCTCATTGTATGTGTCTTACTTTGTTGCGTTTTCTCCAAGCTTCACCTTCAAATATACATTTGTTTGGTAGACCCTGCTACAATGGTAACACAATTTGTTCGGCCAAGCTGGTTTTTGTTTAGACAAAGTAACTTTTTTCATGCTCACTGTCATTTCTAACTGCAGCTCAATTGTATTTCTGTCTGTGGTTCCCATTGAAACAGCCATTTCCACTGCTTGTTCGAATGTAAGCTGTGCTTCAGTTCGGAGCCGTTTTTCAATGCTTTCTTTTTAGGATTTCACAGGCTAGATAATCTTTCAGTGTATCATTAAACCCATTACCAAACTATCAATGCTCAGATAATCTCTTCAATTCAGTGACGTATGCTTAAGTGGACTCCCATGTTTTTTATTCCACTTATGAAACCTAAGCAGTTCTGCAATCAACAATGGCTTTGGTTCTAAATGTTCCAATATCAACAAAGCTCATTCCTGATGGTTTGGTTGGAGCAGTAAAGCTTTGAAGCAAAGTCTGTGCCTTTCAAACTAATGCACTTAGCAAAATTGGTACTCGCTTTTCATTGGCTATTTCATTTGCTTAAAATACTGAGCCAATAGTTCAGTATACATGAGCCAATATTGTGTAATCAAACTTATCAATATTTCTGATGTACCCAGCCATTTCTGAATTTTTTAATGATTATTATCACCTGGTACTCATTCTTTATGAACCCTGAATTCTTCCATTTAAAACCCAATCATGTCATCCCTTCCAAAGACTGACTCTCCACATGCTGGGCAGTGCTAAGCTGTTTTTCTTTCACTTCAAATTGCTCACTCCGCTTTAACAGGTTGATAGCCGTCCTGGGTTCGTTTTTTAAAAACCTCATCACCAATGTTATTTTTTGTAATTTCAGGTCATTAAATTAACTCAAAGCAGGGAATCCGAAAGTACAAGTGTAATTTTGTCTTTTACTTAAAATGAGGCACAGACATATCATGTGGTAGAGTGATGACCTCGGCAATTGATGTATTTTTGCATATAACACGGAATTAATTATTTAAACAATCAAGAATGCTGAATCAACCCATATATATGCAAGATTAATCAAATATCATTGAAATATATAATACATAATAATATTCACTTGTATCATTTTGTACACCTCTATCAAGTCACCTCTCTTCCACCTTGACTTGCACCATCTTGTTTGTTACGGTACGCACCTGACTGCGCCAGCCTTTGACATTTAGACCCTCTGATCCTCCAGAGTATGGATAGCTGTTGCAGTCCCTTTAAAGGTTCTGGCCCACTCTAATACTTGGCGGCCATGTTTTGGTGCCAAGATTTGGATTATTTGAAGAATACCTGAACTCAGGTTTGGCACTCAGTTGTCAGCTCAACATTGGTTCAGTCTGTGGTTGTGCTTAGGATTTCTGTCTCATTTGGATTCTCATCTAGTCTCATGTAGCATCTAGTCAAGAACCCTGATCTCGACTCAGTCTTGAAATAGTGTCTCTATTCTAGTGTCGGATACTCCAGCACTGGAGTCCTTATCATCCTTGCTTAGGCCTCTCATCATAATTAATTATCTGCTCTGCATTTTCTCTGTAACTGTTGCACTTTATTCTGCATTCTGCTCTGCGTTGGTTTACCTTGTTCTATTAGCTCCACTCAGATTTTTGCTCAGTAGTTCTCCTAGGGCTTTGATGGTGCGGTATCTGTGAAGCAACAAAAATATTTTAATTATTTCCGTTCCAGGTGATGGTTGAATGCAAAAAAATAGACAATTACACCTTGTCTTGTCAAGATGGTCAAAATTCAAAATAACTTTATTATCAAAGTATATGTCACCATATACTAGCTTGAGATACATTTTCTTGCAGGCATTTACAGGAAAATAAAGAAATACAATATAGAATTGATGTCAATGCCTACATTTCTATTTAAACTTTTTTTTTCTGCAAAATGTCATGTGCATGCTCAATACTCTTTTGTTCCTTATATCATTAATGGAAATATCTCTGGGTCTGTATTCGATGCGGTTCAGAAGAATGGGCAGGGATGTCACTGAAAATGATCAGATACTGAAAGGCCTGGGTAACCGGGATATAGAGAGTGTAAGCCTGAGGTTTGGCCAGCGGGGTTAGTCTAGGGAAGGTAGTCTCTGGCCCCGCCAAACTTGTGAAATCTGAGATGCAAAGCCTCTTGTTTGCGTGGATGCTGCGTGATGTGTTCTCCTGTTATAAATCAGTACCATGCAGTAACAGACAGTACACGACATGTGATTAAACAATTTAGCTTTATAATTCTTAATTTGACTAGAGGGTTAGTAAAGTAAAGCAAAAAGATTAATGAAACAGTCTAATGCGCATGTTGGAGTTCACGTTTTCCCTTCTGGTGGTCCTCCATCGATTTCCCCCAGCTTTTGTCGACTTCCGGCCCCACTCCAAGTCCACTCCTTTCAGGTATCTTCTCCCTCCATCTTCCGCTGAACCAAAGACCTAGAACAACTCACTCTCAGGCACACAACAAGAAAAAAACACTCCCTTCATTGGACTGTGTGCATCCAAAGCCCCCGTTATCTCTAGTCATAACCCAAACACTGCTGCTACAGAACGACCATTACATTAGCAGTAAAGCCTTTACCATGGAGTTACACTCTCTCCCCACCAAATTTAGTCACGTCCTCATGATTTTGAGATAATTTGCCAACCCTTCCTGTAAAGCACAAAGTCCAACACAGGTGTGCAAGGCAGTGACATAGCTCCCCAAAGCAGTAGGGGTCACACTCTGTTCCTTGGAGGTCTCTTGATTCTTTGAGAATTCGATACCCCCTCATCTATCTCTTCATGTTCCGACACTACTGGGGATACTTCTGTTCCACCTGGTGAGGCTTCCCCGTCTATCACTTCTGCCCTCTTGCAACTCAGACCCCTCTGTCCCTTGGCCGAGCCCCGCTTCATCCGATGCAGGGTCCTGCTGAACCCCAGGCTGTCTACAGATAGCCCCCTCCAACCCGATTTCACCTGACTCAACATGAGAAGGGTTGGGAATCTCTTCCTCAATCAATGGGGAGTTAGCAAAAGGCAGTGTATTCCATACCCCCATTTCCTCATCCTCCGAGTCAGTATCCCACTCAGGGGTGGGGCCGGTCTAATCTCTCCTGCTGTTGGTCCTTCAGTTGCCATGTGATGCCTCTTACTAGGTGTAGGCTCCAGGTTGGGCTCTGGGTCTGCCTGCACCTCTTGTTCCAGAGGCAGAAGGTGGTTCCGATGGAGAATCATGACAGGCCCATTCCCATCCTCTGGTTTCACCCAGAAAACTGGTATGTTTGACATCTGACTCTCTAGTACATGGGGCATAGCCGCCCAGCTGTCAGCCAACTAATGCTTCCCTGGTAGCCTCAGATTCCTTATGAGGACTCTGTCTCCCAGCATGAGTTGGGAGAACCTCACCTTTTGATCATACCTCCTCTTGATTACTTGATGCTGCCTGGCAGCCACGACCTCAGCTCATTCATAAACCTTTTTCAGCTCCCTTTTCATATCAGACACATACTTCAGATAAGTCTTCGGTGGTAGGTCACCCTCGTCAGTCCCAAAACAAAGGTCGGTGGGCAACCTCGCCTCGTGCCCAGTTGTTAGATAATATGGTGAGTACCAGGTAGCTACATTTTGGATACAGTTGTAGCAGTGGACCAGATGCCCAATACGTTGATTCCGCCTGCCCTTCTTGTGATTGCCAAGGTTCTGAGCATGTCTAGCAAGGTCCGATTAAACCTCTCAGGCTGGGGATCACTCTGCCGTTGATAAGGAGTAGTCCTCGACTTCTCGACTCCGAGCATGCTCAGTAACTCATGGATGCGCCTACTCTCGAAATCCCGTCCCTGATCACTATGTATACGCCTGGGTAGGACATAATAAATGAAATACTTCTCCCATAACACTTTGGCCAGCATGGACGCCCTCTGGTCCTTGGTAGGGAAAGCTTGAGCATATCTGGTGTAGTTATCCATGATGACCAAGACATTCGCCATGTTGCTGGCATCTGACTCTACTGACAGGAAATCCACACACACCAGGTCAAGGGGCCCTGCACTCCTCAAGTGAGAGAAGAGAGCTGCCCTCGTAGGCAGCATCTTCCTCCGTATGCATTGAATGTACAACTTGTAGTAGTCTTCAACCTCCAGCTTCTTTTGGGGCCAGTGGAACCGGGCTCTGAGCAATCCATAGGTCTTTTCCACCCCCAGATGTCCAGAATCATCATGAACTGACTTCGACACAATCCTCCGATACTTCTCAGGCAGAACCAACTGGGAACGCCAAGGTTGGTCCGGAGGTGATGTGAACCGGTGTAACATCTGGTTCCTCAACTCCAATCTGGGCCATTCTCTCAGTAATGGAGGCACCGCAGTGTGTTTCATCTTCTCCACTTGGGCCACGGCTCCCTTTTCAAGCACTGCCAAATGGTACCGATGCCCAGGTCATCTTGCTGAGCAGCTGCCACTTCCCCAGGACTCAATTCCGGTATGGTAACTGCTTTGTCTTCAGAGCAGTCAGGTTACAGTAAACCTGTGGAATGGCGTCATCAGAAGCTCCCAATTGATCTACCGCTCGAACCTGCCCTTGCCTTCTGTCTACCTCCACCGTGATGGCAAAATGGCACATGGCTTTCACTCCCAGAGCAGGAACACTCTCTCACTCCTCATCCCTGTCCAGCCTTTCATGTGCACATCGGGACAAAGCATCAGCATCATTCGTGAAAGAGCCTAATATCTGAAAGCTCAGCTCAGAATAAAGGGACTTCCCTTAAAATTAAGCTGAAGAGGAATTTCGTCAGGCAGTGGATGGTGAATCTGTGGAAGTCGTTACCACAGAGGGCTGTGGAAATCAAGTTATTGCAGTGATTGATAGATTTTTAATAAGTAAGGGGGCTTAAGGGTTACAGTGAAAATATGGGAGAATGCTGTTGAAATAAAAATCAACCATGATTGAATGGTGGATCAGACTCAATGGCCAAATGGCCTAATTCTGCTCATATATTTTATGGTTTTATGGATTTGGACTTACCTCTAAGCATGTTGGCAATAGTGTGCCTTTAAGGATTTTGAAGATTTGTGTACCTTTAAGAATATTGCAGCAGTTTATTACTTTAATAACATTCAAAAGCTCAAAGTTAAAAATAAACATATCAAGGTACGTAAATATTACCATATGCTACCATGAAATTTATTTTCTTGCGTGCATTCCGAGTAGAACAGCGAAAAACAATAGAATCAGTGAGAAACTACACACCGAGACTGACAACCAATGTGCAAAAGACGACAAACTGTGTAAATACAAAAAAACAAATGATAACTGTTTATTATTATTCGACTGGAAGTCTGTATCCCTTTAACATCATTTGAAGTTTATCTACTTTTAGTACTTCTATAGTTTTATGTACCTCTAATACTTTTTGGAACTTGATGTACCTCCAAAGACATTCTGTTCAATATTCATCATCCCTACTCCATTCCCTGGAGTAGATCTGTCAGAAGCTTGAAACACACTGCTGCAAGCCATGTCAAATTTTAGCTGAAGGTAAGTTTCCAATTCCATGTCCTTGCTATCATTAAGGTTTGCTAATAACATCTTCCTTGTATCATCTGCCTTCATCCTTCCTTATACTCTTGTTGCTTCCAAATAACTACTTCAACATTCTCCTGACAGCCCTCCATTTCTCCAATCTTTGTAACTTCAGTTCATCCAAAATTCCACATCTCAAATCCTGACATTCAACAGGTCCTTTCCACACATTACAGCTCACTTACTTGCAATAAGGCAACCACTTTAAAACGCATGTAATTTTCCCTAAAATTTTCAGCAGCCTTTCTTCTCCCAACCTCTGTCCCCTCTTTCAACCATACCTCACTCCTTTGGTGTTCATCGCTGTGCTATTGCTGCCTGTCCCAACAACTGTCCAGACTTAAGGCATTTGTTTCTCCACATCTCTCCCTCATCTAAGACTCCTTAACATCTACCTCTTCAACTAATCATGCTAATTTGTGACTCCATGACTATGTCAGACTTTCCTTAATAATGCTCCTGAAAAAATGACAATTTACGACATTAAAAGAAGTAATTAAAAGCAATTTGCTATTACTCAAGTCTAAGTTTCTGCTAAGTTTGTCTGGTTCACTTGCACAGAGCAATCTTAATTCCAATTCCCATTCAACATGTCGGTCCATGGTCTCCTCCTGTGCCAAGATGAGGCCACCCTCAGGGTGGAGGAGCAACATCTTATATTCCATGTGGGAAACCTCCAACCTGATGGCATGAATATCGCTTATCACTTTCTGGTGAACAAATCACCCCCCCCCCCACTTCCTCTGTTCTCCACTCTGACATTTTACTACTTCTCACTTGCCTATTATTTCCCCCAGGTCCCTTTCTCCTATTGTACATTATCCTCACCTATCAGATTCTTTCTTCTCCAATCCTTGACCTTTCACACTCACCCAGCTATCCTCTTTCCCTCCCCACCCCCCACCACATTATACAACCTTGAGATACGTCTCCTAACAGGCAGCCACGAAATAGACACCCAAAAGGGAAGTTACAAACTATTACAAACGTACTTGCGATGATTATTTGCCAGAAAAAAAGCGTGGTTAACGAAGTATTTATGTTCTCCTTGTTTCGTTAGTCACCAGCCAGAAGTCACTGAGGTTCACCAGCACCATCTTTTTCTTCTTCTGACTTCTAATGGCGGCTGGCAGTCCAACTTAAAGGTGCGATACCGCCACCAATTGGACTGGAGTGTGGAGTAGAGTTGGGAAATAAAACCCCTACTAGTTCTTTATCAAATGAAAACTAAATTACCCCAAAAAACGCTCTTGATTGTAAGTAATGAAAGTCAATATCATGAATTAAATTAAAGTCACTTCCATAACTTACGTTTTAAATGAAAGCTGTCAACCCCCAAAGCTAGTAGTGTAGTCTGTATTTGCTTTCTTTCAACCTTGCATGCTTCACATTGTAAAACAATGTGCTCCATTGTTTTATAATGATGACACCCCAGAGTGATGTTTTCCAACAAGAAACAAGGAATAATTAAGTTGAGTCAATATAATTCCTTCCATTCTTGTTTTACCCCCTTCTCCCATCACTCTGACTGTTTTAAGTATTCTGTCAATGTGTCTCCCCTCATGCCCATTATCCCACTGGTCTTGCCATAATCCCTGAATACTTAGCCCCAGCAACCCCTTAGTTTACACCAGATAGTCAGTAACGAGAGTCATCTGCCATGATTATTCTTAGCAATGGTGGCCCTCAAGGCTGGATCCTCAGCCCCCTAATCTATGTCATTCTCTGTAGCCAGATTCTGCTCTAATTCCATACTTGCAGATGATATCTCAAATAATGATGAGTCAGAGTACAGGAAAGAGAGCCTAACGAAATGGTGTCATGACAATAAAAGAGTTGGTCATTGATGTCAGGAATGAATGAGGTGTGAACTCTGCTGTTTACATCAAAGGTCAGGAAGGTTGCGAGCTTCAAGTTCTTAAGAGTGAATGTCACTGATAGCCTGCCCTGGTGCAAACATGCAGACATCACAGCCCAGGAGGATCACTAGTGCCTCCGTGCCCTCGGGAGGCTAAAGAAATTTGGCATGCCTCCTTCAACTTTCTCCAATTTTTATCAATACACCATAGAAAGCACCCTACCCAGATGCTTCACAGCTTCGTACGGCAACTGCTCTGCCCATAGCCGAGAGAAAGTGCAGAGTGTTGTGGACAAAGCTCAGTCCATCGCGAGAGCCAGCCTCCCCTCTATGGACACTGTCTGCACTTCCCCCTGCCTCAGTAAAGCAACCAAAATAATCAAAGTCCCCAGTTTCTCTGTTCTACCCTCCCATTGAGCAGAAGATGCAAAAGTCTGAAAGCACGTACAACCAGGCTCAAGGACAGCTTCCGTCCCACTGTTATAAGACCATTGAACTGTCCCCTGGTACATTAAGGTGGACTGGTGATCTCACATCTTACCTCATTTTGACTTTGTACCCCATTGCCTGCCTGCACTGCACTTTCTCTGTAACAATAACACTTCATTCTTCATTCACTCAACACACATCAAAGTTGCTGGTGAACGCAGCAGGCCAGGCAGCATCTCTAGGAAGAGGTACAGTCGACGTTTCAGGCTGAGACCCTTCGTCAGGACTAACTGAAGGAAGAGCTAATAAAACATTTGAAAGTGGGAGGGGGAGGAGGAGATCCAAAATGATAGGAGAAGACAGGAGGGGGAGGAATGGAGCCAACAGCTGGACAAGTGATTGGCAAAAGGGATATGAGATGATTGTGGGACAGGAGGTCCGGAGAGAAAGACAAGGGAGGGGGGAAACCCAGAGGATGGGCAAGGGGTATAGTCAGAGGGACAGATGGAGAAAAAGGAGAGTGAGAGAAAGAATGTGTGTATAAAAATAAATAATGGATGGGGTACGAGGGGGAGGAGGGGCATTAACGGAAGTTAGAGAAGTCAATGTTCATGCCATCAGGTTGGAGGCTACCCAGACGGAATAGAAGGTGTTGTTCCTCCAACCTGAGTGTGGCTTCATCTTCGCAGTAGAGGAGACTGTGGATAGACATATCAGAACGGGAATGGGATGTGGAATTAAAATGTGTGGCCACTGGGAGATCCTGCTTTCTCTGGCGGACAGAGCATAGGTGTTCAGCAAAGCGGTCTCCCAGTCTGCTTCGGGTCTCGCCAATATATAGAAGGCCTCAGCGGGAGCACCGGACGCAGTATATCACCCCAGCCGACTCACAGGTGAAGTGTCGCCTCACCTGGAAGGACTGTCTGGGACCCTGAATGGTGGTAAGGGAGGAAGTGTAAGGACATGTGTAGCACTTGTCCCGCTTACAAGCATAAGTGCCAGGAGGGAGATCAGTGGCGAGGGATGGGAGGGACGAATGGACAAAGGAGTCGCGTAGGGAGAGATCCCTGCAGAAAGTGGGGTGGGGAGGGGGAGGGAAAGATGTGCTTAGTGGTGGGATCCCGTTGGAGGTGGCGGAAGTTACGGAGAATAATAAGTTGGACCCGGAGGCTAGTGGGGTGGTAGGTGAGGACCAGGGGAACCCTATTCCTAGTGGGGTGGCGGGAGGATGGCATTCAGTTATTATTTTCTCTTATACTGACTCAATGCAGTGTTGTAATGAGCTGATCTATATGAAGAGTATGCAAGACAAGTTTTTCATTGCACCTTCGTACCAGTAGCAATAACGAACCAATTGACTTTAATACAAATCTATACTCCTACCATTTCAAGTGATCTAGGGTACAAAAGAGTTTTAAGGGCAAGTTTTAAATGGAATTGTTCACTTTGTTAAAATTAACATTTGTTTACAATATTTTCAATCTTCAACCACTGACAATTGTTTTCCTGTGTATTTTGAGCATTCAGTAAGCACTCAACCAGAGCTCCTGGCAGATTGTTTGATTTACAAGCAAATAAGAATAAAAGGATAATTAAAGTGCAGTCACTCCTCAGAGGAAGCAGTCTCGCCTCCAAGTCAGACGTTTCAACACCCCTCTCTGGAGACCTGAGCACAGAGTCGAGGCTGATGCACACACTTTGGGAAGAAACAGTGTTCTGTCGGAATACAACTCTTCAGAAGCAGTTAAACTGGAAAACTCTCCTTTCTAGCACACAGGTGAAAGAATCAAGGATAAACTTTATTTGCCATATTTACGTATACATGTATTAGGAACTTGCTGTGGTGTGTTGGTTTAAGAAAATTCAGGCGCCTCAGGACCCACATCACCAGGTTCAGGACAGTTGTTACTCCTTAACCTAGGCTTTTTCCATTGAGAATGGGGGAAATTCAAACAAGAGGACATGAATTGAGAGTTAGGAGGCAAAAATTTAGGGGTAACACGAGGAGGGACTTCTTTACTCAGGGAGTGGTGGTGTGTGGAACGAGCTTCCAGTAGAAGTGGTAGAGGCAGGCTCGATATTGTCACTTAAAGTAAAATTGGATAGCTATATGGACAGGAAAGAAATGGAGGGTTATGGGCTGAGTGCTGTTCGGTGGGACTAGGTGAGAGTAAGTATTTGGCACGGACTAGGAGGGCCAAGATGGCTTGTTTCTGTGCTGTAATTGCTATACGGTTATATGGTTATCAGGCTCTTGACCAAAGGGGACAACTTCACTCAACTTCCCTTGCCCCATCACTGAACTGTTCCTACAACCTACTGTCTCACTTTCAAGGACTGTTCTTGTGTTCTTCATATTTATTGCTTGTTTATTTATTTTTCTCAGCTCAAGCTGATAAAACCTGAGGTATGGACACAGCCAAGAACACTCATTTCTCAATTGCAATGAATCTTCAGCCCATTCTAGTGGTGTTTAGTATTGTGGCTTCCTGAAGATTTTCATAAATATTGCTGTGTAGGCTAATTGCTTAATACTATTGTGTAGTGACTTTGGGATGATACTAGTTGTAGAAATTACTATTGGGACATGATCCATAATCTTGAAATATCCACTTTTAATTCAGCACATTTCTGCTGTTTTTCACTTATTGATTTCTGAATGTTATGTGTGTCTGGAATGGTTATATATATCAAATAAATTGCTCTTGAGTGTTTATCCAGTAGTATTATATCCAGAAGTTTATTATGGATTGTCCTGACTGTGATAATGGATCAGACATAATATAATCTGTAGGACTTTGACTCTAAAACTGGATCAGGCATAAGATGTGATGTCTTTTAATGAGTTTGTATCTTAAAGCAAGATTTTGATGAATGATGTTTGCCACTTGATTGTGCCCATGTAAGTAATCAGATTGAGTTATACTGCTGCAGGATCCTGTAATGTGTTGAATTGTTTCTGGTTTCTCTTGGCATTTTCTACATTTGTTATCTTGAATTTGTTGGTCTTTTATTTGTAATTTTCATCTTTTTTTTCTGTTACCACCTGGCCATGTATTGCCACAGGAAAAATCTCCAACTCTGAGCCAGGAGTTTGACACTTCCTTGTTGACATCTAATCTGCTCAGATTATGAGGATGTCTTCCATGGAGAGTCATGTTCTTCCATTGGTTAACTTTTTCTTCTCTAGTGATAATTTCTTCATTTTTCTGGGTTGAGCTTTCATTAAATTTTAGTGGTGCGTACTTCTTATCAGAATTGTATATGCTCGCATGGAGTGCTGAATACTATTTTCGTTGATGAAAATATATCATAGAAACGTAGAAAACCTACAGCACAATACGGGTCCTTTGGCCCACAAAGCTGTGCCGAACATGTCCTTGCTTTAGAAATTACCTAGGGTTATCCATAGCCCTCTATTTTTCTAAGCTCCATGTACCTATCCAGGAGTCTCTTAAAAGACCCTATTGTATCCGCCTCTACCACCATTGCTGGCAGCTCATTCCACACACTCACCACTCTCTGCTTAAAAAAACTAACCCCTGACATCTCCTCTGTACCTACTTCCAAGCACCTTAAAACTGTGCCCTCTCATGTTATCCTTAGAAGTTTTATCTGACTGTTGTGTAATTTTTTATGACTGTTATTCCTCTTCCCCCTTCTGTCCTGGGTAGTGTTAATCTAAACGTGTTTGAGTGCACATGGTGTTCTCTAAAATCTGTCATTTCAGTTCTTATTTTTCTTTGTAAATATTCTGGATTGGTTTCAGACCAATATTTTGGCATGCTATTCTACCAAAAGAATATGTTAATATGGATATAGCAAAAGTGTTTATTGCCTTTGTTATATTTTTACTACTGAGCTCTGACTTTCTTAAACCTTGAATTAAATTCTGTCAAAAGTTTTCCTTTTATCGCACTATGATCTATTTTCTTTATATATCCTATTTTCATCCAGTTCAATAAATTATAGAGCAGGTTTAAAGGTGGACAAAACAATAGTGAGCTCAGAGAGTTGCTCCAGAAAATGCCTCTGTTTATTTTGACAAGGGTGGTTGTTCTTTTTTGCTTGTTAATAGCTAGTGTGATTATAGTATACCAGTGCTTAATCAGAAGTTGTAGGAGTTTCGTTTATATATACTTTAAGAGCTTCTATGAACCCCGAGTGTAGGACAGAATCAAATGCTTTTTGGTAGTCAATGTAACAACATGAAAGATTTCAACTTTTCAGCCATACTTGATTTAGAATTACAGAACCTATTATCAGTGGTTCTTTATATCCTTTCATGCCCTTACGGCATCTTTTTTGCACTTCTGTAAGCATATTGTGGTTATCTAAGTGAATGGTGATTAGTTGTGAGATGCATAATGTTACAAATTTATATACAGATTTTAAACAAGTAATAGGACGATATTCCGATGGGTCATTTGTGATTTCTCCTTTATGTAAGAGATACGTTTTACCTTCTATCAAAAACTCAGGCAATATTTTCAAGAATTTTTTAGAAAATTGTTGATATGTATTAATAGGTATGGATGAAGGGAAGTAAATATTTTAATAGGTTTCAATAGGTACATTTAATGTCAGAGAAGTGTACACAATATACATCCTGAAATTCTTTTTCTTCGCGAGCATCCACGAAAACAGAGGCATGCCCCAAAGAGTGAATGTTAGAACACCAAAGACACCCCCAACCCCCACTCCCATGCACAAGCAGCAGCAAGGCAACAACCCCCCCACTAGAAAAAAAACATCGGTGCCCCTCACCAAGCACTCAAGCATGCAGCAAAACATCAATAAAAACACAGACTTGCAGTACTCCAAAGACTACTCATTCACCCGGTGTTCGACATACCACAGGCTCTCTCTCTCCCTAATAAGGGAAAAGAGGTGCCCCATTTCACAGCAAGAGGGGAGACGTAACAAACAAGTCATCCACGTATGGTGTTAAAGGTCTGTGTTGCTTTTTCCAAGCCCTGTACATCTGGATACATGGTCAACAGCAATCCGTTTCTTCCAATCTTCCTTGTTCTCCCGCGACACATCACTTGGTGGCGGCAGCACCAGCTTGAATCAGCCCGCCTCCAGAGCCCCGAAAATCCAGCACCCTGAAGGTGCGCTAGTCTTCTTGACCACGACCTTGCGATATCAAAGAGCGGCCGGTCATGAAGCCCTGAGAGCAGGTCCCATTCCTGCAACGAACCAAAGTCGGAGTGTAACGCCAGGTCAAGGTCTTAAAAGAACCTTGAAAGGGAAAAAAAGAGTTATCAAAGATGGAAATAGAGCTGTTTGCGAAGATGCAAGCAAAGGGGTCACCATTTAGCGCTATCATCACTTAGCTCTGCCTCTTGATATTTTATACCAATAATTATGAATATTATCACTGCCAGAAGACAATAGACAATAGACAATAGGTGCAGGAATAGGCCATTCGGTCCTTCGAGGCAGCACCGCCATTCACTGTGATGGTGGCTGATCATCCACAATCAGTATTCAGTTCCTGCCTCATCCCCATAACCTTTGATTCCGCTATCTTTAAGAGCTCTATCCATCTCTTTCTTGAAAGCATCCAGAGACTTGGCCTCCACAGCCTTCTGGGGCAGAGCATTCCACATATCCATCACTCTCTGGGTGAAAAAGTTTTTCCTCAACTCTGTTCTAAATGGCCTACCCCTTATTCTTAAACTGTGGCCTGTGGTTCTGGACTCCCATCAGCGGGAACATGTTTCCTGCCTCCAGTGTATCCAATCCCTTAATAATCTTATATGTTTCAATCTGATCCCCTCTCATCCTTCTAAATTCCAGTGTATATAACCCCAGTTGCTCCAATCTTTCAACATATGACAGTCCCACCATCCCGGGAACTAACCTTGTGAACCTACACTGCACTCCCTCAATAGCAAGAATGTCCTTCCTCAAATTTGGAGACCAAAACTGTACACAATACTCCAGGTGTGGTCTCACCAGGGCCCTGTACAACTGCAGAAGGACCTCTTTGCTCCTATACTCAATTCCCCTTGTTATGAAGCCCAGCATGCCATTAGCTTTCTTCACCGCCTGCTGTACCTCACGCTTACTTTCAGTGACTGATGTACAAGAACACCTGGATCTCGTTGTACTTCCCCTTTTCCTAACTTGACTCCATTTAGATAATAATCTACCTTCCTGTTCTTACCACCAAAGTGGATAACCTCACATTTATGCACATTAAACTGCATCTGCCATGCATCTGCCCACTCACCCAGCCTGTCCAAGTCACCCTGCATTCTCATAACATCCTCCTCAAATTTCACACTACCACCCAGCTTTGTGTCATCTGCAAATTTACTAACTAGTACTTTTCTAGCTGTGGGTATTTTTATAACCATATTTAGCATATCCATCCTAACTTCAGGTATTTGCATGTCATCAATTGTGTGAGTGCATTCTTTTTCCTCTCTAATCCAGCTTGTTTTTTGATGGTGTGTCGTCATGTTTGACCAGATATTAGACCAGCAATTCATTATCTCTTTGTTTGTTGGTAATTCTGTGCTAGGGTTGGTAGCATTTTGGCACATGAAATTTAGCTTCAATACCCTGTATAAACTTTTTCATTGTTCCTGAACTGATAACACTGATTTCTTCAGGAGCATTTCATGTATCTATTTAGTCTGACTTTGTATGCATCAAGCTTTTTTTTAAGTGTACCTATAAATTGTACAATGCTTTTATTAGGTTGATCCGATCTTGTGTGGACTTTGTATTTCCTTAGCTTTTCTCCTAACTTTCTTGCTTGTGTTATCTTTTTTATATTCCATTAGGTGGACTATTTCTGCTCTTAAGGTTTCAATTTTGTTTTTAAATCTCTTCTGCCATTTCAATGTCTCATTTCATTACTCTGTTTTGGGTTTCTATTACTGAGTGCTTCTAATTTGGAACCATTGAATTGTACTGCTGATAATGCTGCACAGTATGAAATTGTGTGTAGTTCTTCAAATGTTTCAAGTTTTCCTAAATATTTTGGTAATATAACATTGTTGAGAGTATTAATGACTTTTGCAAATGTTGAGATGTGTTCCGTTTAGGCATGTAGGGTCTTTTTGTTAGGTCACTGCCATGTGTTCTATTAGTGTGCTATTAAATGTCAGCATAATTTTGTCATCTACATCTGTGTAGTTGCTACTACTATCAGGTTGTGGAGCAGTTGTTGAAGTAGTTCTATTTTCATCATTTTTCGCGGGTGGCATCTTTATTATTTTCTTGTATATCATCATTGTGGTCTTGTCTTTAGCTTGGTTTCTTTCTCGTTGTTTTGCTACTTCATGTTTTACTTGGTTGAACATGTCTGTAGGGATTAAGTCATTTTTTTACCATCACCCTACTTTGATCTGCTATTCATTGTGCATTTACTTACATATAGGGATATTGTGCTATAAACTGTTGATGAAGTTTGTCCCTGTGTGCTGTCATGTCAGTCTCAAGTTCCATTACTCAGTAATATACATGCATTATGAATGTGTTTACTTCTAATGACCAGTTCATGCGTGCCTTTCTTCCCTTAACTGCTTGAGTGGTTTCAGTTGTAAGTGGACTGCTCCCCTGAGAACCACTTGCAGCAGTCGTAGCCTCTGGTGTTGGTGGGCTACTTTGAGTGCTGGCTGCATCAGTTTCAGATTTCCTGGTGCCTGCCCGCCTATTCAGCAGTGCACCATGTATGATTTCAGCCGCCTCTAACATGGGGAGCAGATGCTGACCAGAGTACTGCCCAGGCTGTGTATGGACGTGCCTGGGATTGTTTCTGTTTTGGTCCACAGGTGGTATTTTATTTCCCACCTGCTCTGCATATCTGCAGAGCTTTCCCCAATCTGCCACCGGGGGACGCACCCGATGGGGTCAGAAAACTGCACACAAGTTATTATTGTTATTATTTATTTTTGTTTTCTTATTGTATTTGCGTAGTCTGTTGTCTTTTGCACACGGGTTGTCTGGCCTGTTGGTGCGGGCTTTCATTGATTCTATTATGGTTATTGAGTATACCCACAACAAAATGAATCTCAGGGTTGTGTATGGTGACAGATATGTACTACAGATAATAAATTTATTTTGAACTTTGAACTTCGATATGCGACAAAACAACATTAAACAGCTATAAGAATGAAGAAATATATGAAAAATAAACTGAGGTTAAAGGACAGATATGGAATAAAATGTGCATAAATACATAAATATCAACATGTATTTACAATGTAAACAGCATGAGAATCAGACTTAATATTAGTGGCATATGTTGTGAACTTTGTTGTTTTGCAGTGGCAGTATATTGCAATGCATAATAATAAAATACTATAAATTACAATAAGAAATATACTGTACGTAAAAAACTAAATCAAATAAGCATTGAAAAAGAGGATCCCAAAAAAGAAGAAAAAATAGTGAGATTGAGTACATGGGCTCATTGTCCTTTCAGAAATCTGATGATGGAAGTGAAGGAATGTCTTCAGATTCCTGTACCTCCTCCTCGATGGTAGCCATGAGAAGAGGGCATGTCCTGGATGATGAGCTCCTTAATGATAGCTGCCTCCTTTTTTGAGGCCCTGCCTTCGGAAAGTGGTTTAAAGAGTTTACAGTGCACTGCAGTGACTGAGATAATAGGTGGTGGGGGATGGGGTGGCTAACTAGAATGACTGATCAGATTAACTGTCTGTATGCGGGAAGAAACTTTTAAAATGGCATGGTTTTTGTTTTAAGAGGCCTATGGCGCTTTCCAGAAGGAAGCTTTGGAAAGGGCAGTTTCCTGCTCTCTAATTACAGCATTGCCTTTGATTCAGTGAGCTTTCTTAACTGGTAAGTGTCTTGGAATGTCCTGTAGTCATGTGAATTCTGGACTATGTTCAAAACTGAGTTTAGTAGTTATGGAATTGCCTTCCCTTCAACGTGGCTGCTTGTAAGGAGATGAATCTCAAGGTTGTATATCGTATACATACTCTGAAAATAAACGTACTTTGAACTTGGAAAATGCTTCGTTAGCTGGTAAGTGCCTTGAGATGTTTTGTAACATCATGTAAATCTAGTTCCTGGCTCAGTAGCGGTGAAGAACATACAGCTGAAAAACAGTGTCTGCCCAATTCCACTCTAAAAGTTGAATTCCAGCCAATACAAGAGTGGATCAACATTACCTGTCTCAACTCAGTTATAGGAATGATCCCTCCTTTTAACCTGTTTAGGAGTTGAAAGCCAGTCTTTCTGCTTGCAGCTGCTATCTGTTTAAAAATCTGCGAGTCACTTTGAATAACAAAGGTTCATACTCCTCTGGGAGACAGGAGAATCCACAGTTAAAATGCAGAATGGACTCTGTTGTGACTGACTAAAACTGAGTCACATGGAAGCTGTAACTAGGAAATATGAAGATTTTATTCACACAGTAAACCTCCAGGACAGAGTCCGTGAGGATCCAAGAGAACCTAACTCCCCTGACAACATGTTTTATACTTTTTCAACACAAAGATAACTAAATGATTAACTCTGGTTAAGAAGATTGCTATAATCACCTACTTAACATTTTGAACATAGTCAGATAATATACATAATTATATATTTACAATGGTAGCACATCTCAACTAGCAGAATCATTTTGAATATTCTATTCCAAAAACCTCTGAGTATCCACTCCATACATTCAAAATATCAAAGTTCAAAGTTCAATGTAAACTTTATTATCAAAGTACATACATGTCACCATATACAATCCTCAGGTTCATTTTCTTGCAGGCATATTCAGCAAACCTGTAGAATAGTAACTATAACAGGATCAATGAAAGATCAACCATACTGCAGAAGACAACAAAATGTGCAAATGCAAATATAAATAAATAGCAATAAGTAATGAGAACATGAGATAATGAGATGGAGTCCTTAAAGTGAGATAATTGGATCACCCTTTTGTTACGTTGTTGAAGGATGGCTCCATGAAGATGGGGTCTCCCTACCTTCTGTCCAAGACCTCTTTCGGAGTCGATGCCTCCAGAAGACACGGTACATCATTAAAGACCCCTCACACCCTCTCCATGAACTGTTTGTTCTTCTGCCATCAGGCAAACGTTGCAGGAGCATCAAAACTAAAACCATAAGGCTACTAAACAGCTTCCTCCCACAGGCAGTCAGACTGCTAAATAGCTGCTCTACCTGACTCTGCTTTTGGATACTTTTAACTTGCACTGGACACTTATAACTTGATTTTAACTGACATGTGGCTGTTGTGTTTTACTATTTATTGTTATGTTTATTATTTAGTGTTGCGTTTGTTATGTTATGATTGCACTGCTCCTGAGAAACGTTGTCTCATTCTGCCCTGCAGAGCTGATGTAAGGTTAGAATGACAATAAAGTTTTATGAATCTTGAATCTTGAACTAACCAGAAGGTCCAGAACTGTTCCTGTAACATTGTGCTAATAGCAGGAACATTCATCTATTGTCTACCCCTATATAGTTGCAATGGGGTAGGCCAATGACTGATTTCACTAGCCACAAAATATGATTTGGAAGTCAAATTGTATCGAGGTTTTCATTCCTGGACTGAGTTTCATTTTAATTAATCCATATTTATACTATCCACAATGTCATAGCTCCAGAATGATCCCTAACAGACCTTATAATGTAACATTTCAACTAATTCCAAATATGGAAAAACTTGAATGAAATTAAGTTTGGGTGGGGGTGGTGGGGGAAGTTATTCTGCCCTTGTGGTATCACTTTATAGATGTTGTATGTTGTTGTCAGTTACTAGGCATATTTAGTTATTTTCAAAGGTTTCTGTCACAGTTGTATCTTTATTTAGGCTGTGATCATTTCCTGTCAGAGATCAAACAATCGAGGCAGATATTAACATTAGGCTATTACCTCTCTTTAATTCTCTGCAGAGAGCAGTCCGTGGTCTGTCCATGACTATGTACATCTGTCTATGTTTGTGCACCTACAATCTAGCGTCTGTGGTCTTGGATACCTTGAAGTATGTGCAGAGTGGTGAAGGATTTAAATTTGATAGCATTTAGATGGGTATATGAAGCAGACACCGAGCTTACACATCTGTTAACATCCTGAACGACCACTGGCACATCCTCTGTCACTAAGATGTATGCAGAGATGCAATTCTCTTGCACAAACCTCTGTCCACTCTTCACCATTGAAATGATATCGGGCAGCATGGTAGTGTAGCGGTCTTCTCCGTCGATTGTCACCTTGTCGTGGTGGAGAAGCTTGTGTGGTCCTGTGATCCCGAGAGCGATGCCGTCTAGAGCTATGCTCCTGGTAGGGTCACCCATGGCAGTAAGGTCGAGGGTGAGGTCCCCGACAAAGAACAACCCAACCAAGAGCTCAACGGTGGAACAGGCGGACAAAGTTACTTCGAACTCAATGGCTGTGAAGGCTGCAACAAATCCATCAGCTCCAATCGTCGTGGTTTCCATGCCATTGGAATCACTTTGTTGATTTGTGAAGTATCGTGTGCTTCTTGGAGTGCAACATCAAGTACATGTTAAACAAATACGCGCACAGGCGTCTTCACTCTGTGAGCCACTTCTTCAGAACAAAAACCATCATCCTTGACCTCGAGGGATAGCCACAACGACACGATGACGGAGTGTAGTGGTTAGCATAATGCCGTTACAGCACCAAACAAGTTTCGATTCCCATCGCTGTCTGTAAGGAGTTTGTATGTTCTCCCCGTGACCACTTGGATTTCCTCTCACAGTTCAAAAGATATATGGTTAGCATAATGCCGTTACAGCACCAAACAAGTTTCGATTCCCATCGCTGTCTGTAAGGAGTTTGTATGTTCTCCCCGTGACCACTTGGTTTCCTCTCACAGTTCAAAAGATATATGGTTAGGATTCGTGAGTTGTGGGCAATCTATGTTAGCGCCAGAAGCATGGTGAGACTTGCGGGCTGCCCAGCACAATCCTTACTCATTTGATTTGATGCAAATAGTACATTTCACTGTATGTTTTGATGTACATGACTACAGTTCAGCATTCAACACCGTAATTTCATCCAGGCCTGACAGGAAACACAGAGACCTCGGCATTGTGCAGCGGGATCCTAGACTTCCTGTCAGATCGCCGGCAGGTTGCAAGGGTGGGTTCCCTCGCCTCCACCCCTCTGACTCTCAACACAGGAGCCCCTCAGGACTGTGTACTGAGTCCCCTCCTTTACTCCCTGTATACCGATGTCTGTATCGCCACCCACAGCTCTAATCTACAAATTCAACTTGCTGACGACACTACATTGATTGGCCTAATCTCAAACAATAATGAGGTGGCCTACAGGGAAAAAGTCATCTCTCTGACACAGTGGTGTCAAGAAAACAACCTTTCCCTCAATGTCACAAAAACAAAGGAGCTGGTTGTGGATTGTAGGAGGAATGGAGACAGGCTAACCCCTATTGACATCAATGGATCTGGGGTTGAGAGGGTGAACAGCTTCAAGTTCCTCGGCATCCACATCACCAAGGAACTCACGTGGTCTGTACACACCAGCTGTGTGGTGAAAAAGGCATAATAGCGCCTCTTTCACTTCAGACGGTTGAGGAAACTTGGTATGGGCCCCCAAATCCTAAGAACTTTTTCCAGGGGCACAACTGAGAGCATCCTGACTGGCTGCATCACTGCGTGGTATGGGAACTGTACCTCCCTCAATCGCAGGGTTCTGCAGAGAGTGGTGCGGACAGGCCAGCGCATCTGTAGCTGTGAATTTCCCATGATTCAGGACAGTTACAAAGACAGGTGTGTAAAAAGGGCCTAAAGGATCATTGGGGACCCGAGTCACCCCAACTACAACTTATTTCAGCTCCTACCATCTGGAAAACGGTACGGCAGCATAAAAGCCAGGATCAACAGGCTCCGGGACATCTTCTTCCAACAGGCCATCAGACTGATTAACTCACGCTGATTTGAGTGGATTTCTATGTTACATTGACCGTTCTATTTATTATAAATCACTACGATTGAACATTGCACATTTAGATGGAGACATAACGATTTTTACTCCTCATGTATATGAAGGATGCAAGGAATAAAGTCAATTCAATTCAAGCATGTGACAATCATTTGAATCTTTATCCTTAATTCTATTAAACAATTATTTGAACTTTGGTAGTGTTCACAAGCTACATTTTGTTCAAAATTCTTGACTTCCTAAGTAATAAATATTCCTTACATTATGCATACAATGCTCTAGATGTCATCTCATCCCTGTAATATAATAAGATAAACTCCTAGCTCTATATTTAATTCCCCCAGCAATAAATGATTACATTCTGTTAATTTTCCTAAATACTTGTTGTACCTGCATTTTACCATTTTGTGAGTTATATACTAGGACATGCAGATCTCTCTGCACTTTTGATGAAGGAAGCATGCTGTCGCCATGATGATGCGATAATGCAAAGACAGGAAAGGATTCTGAGCATACAATAAATTGGCTGGCTCCATCGTGGTTCAAACTAAATGCAGGGGAACACAATGAACTGAACCAAACACCAACCTCAAGCAGAGGGTGATGGTGGAAGGCTGCTTTTCGGACTGGAGACCTGTGACTAGAGGTGTTCCCCAGGAGTTAGTAGTAGGTCCAAAATTCTCGAAACAGTTGGCGTGTTAGGATGCATTTATGGAGAAACAAGCAGAGTTGTTACTTTAGGTTTTCATCAGAGCATGGAATCTCCTGTTGCATTGACCTCACCAGGACCAACAGACTGATAGCCTGGAGTACATTTAAACTGAGAGAGATACAAAACTTATTGGTAGCAACTGCAGAAAAATAATGCAAGCCAATGGCTTTAAAACCAAAATCCCTAGATACTGTTATAAAATAAAAGCACCTTGGATAATATTTTTGTGGAGAAGCGTTGGCATGGTAACAGCTTTGACTGATGCTGGTTAGGTTCCTTCAGCTGTATGGGGCTGGGCAGCCAAGCAAGGAAATTATCAACAGAACCATTTCCTGCTGAAGACATCTAATTTTGTGGATGCAGAAATGTGGTGTTAAATGAAGCTCTCTTTTTACATGGTTGACTTTTAATAGAACAATGTACACCTTCGCTACCATTTAAGGTCCCAGACAGTCATTTTCAGCTGAGCAGACACTTCATCTGCAAGTTTGTTGGGGTCATCGACTGTATCCAGTGCAGTGGGTGCAGCTTCCTATACATAAGCCCATAGGACCATGAGACATAGCAGCAGAATTAGGCCATTTGTTCCATCAAGTCTGCTCTGCCATTTGATAACAGTCAATTTATTTTCCCTTTCAACCCCATTCTCCTGCCTTCTCCCCATTACCTTGGATACCCTTACTAATTGGTGAGGCCCAATGTAGATTGGGGAACTGCTTTGTCAAGCACATTCACTCCTTTTGCCACAAAAGGTGAGACTTCCTGTGTTCACCCAATTCAATTTGATTTTGCATACCCATTCCCATCCTACTGTCACGATGAAGCCACATTCAGATTGCAGACGTAGTAGCTGTGTGGGCTGGCTCCAACCTGATGGTATGAACACTGGTTTCCCAAACCTCCAGTAATTTCTCCCCCATTCCCTTCTCTCTTCTTGTTCCCCATCTTAGCTCCTCTTTTACCCCTTCTCTTTGCCTTACCTACCTATCACCTCCATCTGCTGCCCCTCCTTCCCTTTTACCAATGGTCCACTATCCTCTCCTAGCAGATTTCTGCTTCTTCAGCCCTTTACCTCTTCCTGTTTCTCACTTCTTCCTCCACCCCCCTCACCCACCCACTTTGTCCCTTACCTGGTTTCATCTATCACTTGCCGGCTTGTACTCCTGCCTCACCCCCTCCCTCAACCACATCCTTATTCTGGTTTCTTCTAGTCCTGATGAAGGGTCTTGGCCCAAAATGTCAACTGTATATTCCCCTCCATATACGCTACCCCCCGACCTGCTGAGTTCCTCCAGTGTTTTGTGTGTGTTGCTCTGGACTTCCAGCATTTGCAGGATCTCTTGTGTTTATAATGTGCCGTCGGCAGACTAAGATCAGTATGAATAGCCCCATTTTTAGCTTGTGTCTAAGAGCAGGCAAACATTTTCACCTTCCTTCTGGAACTTGGGAGCTATCCTTTGCCCTTCATTCATCTGGAATCATTTAAAGGCCTGTTAAATATTGTTTCCTGGAACATCTGCTGTACTAAAAAGAATTGCTGAGTAGGTACTGCACACACATGACTCTTTCCCACTCAGTCTACAACTAGGGTTAGATCTTGGAAACAGCAAAAGGAATGCTGTATGCATTTAGGACTGTTCCACTGGAAAGGCCAGCCTAGTCCTCATAGTGTCATCTATCACAGTGTGCAGAAACAGGCCATTTGGCCCATCACGTCTATGCTGATCTTCAAACACACTTTTATACTTTATTATTTATTTAAGTAAATGCATATACGTTGCACTGTTATTTTTGCCTCATTCTATTGTTTTGTGCTGATTATTGCATGTATTGTCATATTCACTATCTATCTATATATATATTATTCCCCATTCTGGCTCCCCTTCTCTTCGCCTCACCTATCTATCACCTCCCTCTGGTGTCCCTCCTCCTTCCCTCTCTCCCATGGTCTACTATCTTCTCCTATCAGATTTCTCCTTGTTCAGCCCTATAACCAATGTTTACTCTGTAAGTTTCACATGAGTAAGGAATTTCACTGCACTGTGGTGTATGTTGCAATGGAAATATTTGTAAAACTCATTCCAGTTGGAGTGATTTTTGGGTTGAAGATATATAGCAAAGTTTTGACTTCAGCAACCAACCTCCAGATTCGAATATGCATTGAAGATTGATTATGGGTCATTTCACCCAGTGGGGAGAGGCTTTCTCAACAAGGGACTGCACAGCCACCACCGCTGCATGGAGTCTAGTTCAGGAACTCCTCCCAGGGTGGGGAAGCCCGGTCCAGGTGGACTCAGATCAGGGAGCACATTTCACAGGGAAAGTGATGAAGGAAATGCATCAACTGTTAGGGGTTTGGCAATGGTTTCATGTACCCTACCACATGGGTTCTGAAGGCAGTCACCCCCCAGCTTGAATGGAAGTGAATACAAATCAACTGGGGCCCCTTCAGCAGTCGGGTGAGTGATCAACTGAACAGTTCGGAAGGAAGAGGTTCTTGCAGTCATTCAAATAGAGACCATCCCAGCCCCTTCCTTTACATCGATGAGAAGGCCTGTGAACCTGATGCACTTACCTTGCTGGTGCCCCTGGAAAGAGAGTTTTAGCTGCCAGAGAATGAAGGGGTGAAGGCGAAGAATGTGATTAAGCTGTATTTGGCCAGCAGGGAAAGAGTCAACAGGAATAAGAATGAAGACTCATTTCTAAAGACAATTGTTCAAATTTCTGGAACAATCTCTCTGCTCAGCATTTTGTAAATAGCGATTAGGGATAATAGGGTAGATGTAGATGCAGATAAAGTAATTGGGGCAGGAATTTCTGAGGCAGAGCATTTCTGCTGCCCGATTTGAGTAGATTCTCCTTTAAGTTTGGCTTTTCCTGGTACAAATTTATTTTATCCAGGAAGGCCAAGAGGAAGGACTATTAGAGCGATTTTTAGCTTTAGGACACATAGTAAAATAATGATTTCAGCGACCAACCTTCAGCTTTGAATATCCATTGAAGATTAAATTTAAAATGCAGCTCAGCACAGTAAAAATGCTGAATGGACAGACCAGGAAACAAGCATTTAATTGATTGTCTACATACGCACAAACCTAATCAACGTCCCATTGCATGGATACAGCAATAATTAACACTTATTTTGGGGGTGATGGTGGGAACATCCAGGCATTTGAAACTGTCACATGTAGTTCAAAGAAAGCATTGTAAATATGGAGTTGTTTGAATTCTCCTGAATTTTTCTTTGATCTCTAGCACATAAAATATTGTGCAGAGTTGAGCCAAGCAAGGGCCTCTGAAAGGGTCCCCAGCTGATGCCTGCTGTATCTCACTTTGTCGAGTAAAGAGGCTGCCTCATACTGCCAGTACTTTTTCTGGTTCGTTTCTGATTCAGCAGCAAGAGGTATCCACAATCAAAGAAGGCACTTAAGTAAGTTGAAGGTTATAAAAAATGACTTTATTAGAATTATATATAATGAATAAACACAGAAGGAAAGAAAAATCAATAATAAAGTAGTAAAAGAAACAAAATAATACTTATCAACTAATCACTGAGCCACCCACACAATATACTGCCGGGGGGAACCACAGTTGCCCAACAACATTTTTCCCCTCTCTCTCGATGTCCTTGCATCTATCTCCGACTCTTAGCACTGGTCACCACCCAGTCTAAGAGAATATTCCCCTTTTTATATCCTTCTGGACCCCTTCAAAAAAATCTCTCATGGCAATTACCCTAGTACTTTTCCAGAAAAACATGTTTGTCACCATTATCTACTCTTAAGGCCATTGACTGACAGTCAAAACATGGCTGTGGTGTGGCTTCCTTGAACTTTATCAAGACATTCCCATGTTCCAGACTAACCATTTATCTTACAACCTTCCATTATGTGTTACTCATTTTAGCATATACCGAGGAGGAATCAAATTTAGCTCGTTGCTTATATTCCACCCCCTCAATTCCTCATTGGCACATTATGCAAAAGAAAAGTAAAATACTACATCAAAAATATATTGAATATAAATGTTAAACTTCATGGTTATTATAATTAGTGTTCCATATGGGTAATAAATCATATGATGGGTGATGGGGCTGGTGCTGTAATTGTCTAACCTCTCACTTAAGGTAGTAAGCTAATATCAACCGCACAACCAATATTTCATTTATGACAAGATTCTTGGCCTGGTGTGTATCTGAATGTTGGCTCCTCAATTTCAAGTTATCCCTAAAATTTTGGTTGCACGATACTTCACACTGGTTTTATCATCGTGAGTTTTGATTACTTCATTGTGTTCCGTCCATGAGGTCAATACCATTGCAGCGAGGAAAATCGTTTGCTTCACATTGAGGTCAAGCTTTGTATGTCCTTCCTGCGCGGCCAGATGATATTCTCTACCCTGGGATGGTTGAGGGGATTACACCCAGCACCCTCACTTCACCTAAAAGGAAACAAAACATCTGGTTTTATCAGTTTTGCAGATATTTTGAAATTACTCTCAGTTTTGACAATTTTTCTCAGTTTAAACACACCAGAGTTCTTGGCCTTGTACTGATACCCAACAGGTGTTACTATCCCTATTAGCTACAATCTGCCCCTTGAAAACCAAAGAACTTAGAATGTGCCCTCCCGTTGTGAGAGCCTTCCTTTGGTGCCCGTTTCCCCCTCCAGTTCAGAAGGACATGTGATCATTCTGGTTTATCGGTGATTCCTGGTTGTTTGTGTTTTACAGGGCTTGGGATGGCACAGTCAGCCACCCCTATAAGACGTGGGTTGGTGTCTGTTGTCTGATGATTCTGTTGTATCAAAACTCCATTCATCCTGTCAATCAAGCCTGATGCTTGGGGTTGAGAGGGTATGTGATACCCCCAATCAATGTCCAATCTTTCAGGGCTTGTCCGGAGAAATGAGAGTCATTGTCTGATTGTATCTCTGGAGGGGTCCCCAAAGCAGATGATTAACTCCTGCAATCGTAAAACCATAAGATATAGGAGTAGAATTAGGCCATTTGGCCAACTGAGTATGCTCTGCCATTTCATCATGGCTGATCCAATTTTCCTCTCAGCCCCAATCTGTCATGGTCCGGTCCATGAAGTCCGCGTTCCAATTCACGGTCCGGTCCATGGACTCCGGAATCCGGGTCTTCTGGCTGTCCCTTGTTTCAGCTGGGCTTAATCATAGGCACCTGATGCTCGTCTTGGGGCTGGGACTACAAGTGGCCCTGGGTTCGAGTGTGGGGGCTGGTTCATCTTGTCAGTATCCCGTCCTCACCTCCGTTGGGTAAGTCAGGCCATCTTTGCCGTTAGCCTGAGGCTGGACTGTTCCTTTCCTTTCCCTTCCCCTTCCTTCTGAAGCCTTGCCTGAAGCCTGGGCTGCAACCTCGCCTGTGTCTTCGCCTGTATCGCTGTCAAGTTCTACCACTGAAACAAGACCGGAGCCTAGCTGTGTCTAGATAAGGAACTGTCTATTGTTGTTTGGAACTGTCTCTGTGTTCCATGTCCCTGTGTTCCAAGACCAAGTCTCTGTGTTCCCTGTTCTCCCAAGACCAAGTCAAGGCTTTGGGTTCTCATCCTGTCCTTGTGCCTCACCCAGCTCAGGAGTACCTCGTCCTGCCCAGGAAACCCTTGAAGAATCCCAGCCTCATCCAGTCCAGTAACCATGTCATGTCTTTGCCTAGTTCTAGAGTCCAAGCCCCAGTCAAGACCCAGGTTCTGTGTCCATGCCCAGTCTGGCTCGGAGTCCATACCCAAGCCTCGTCATGTCCTCGCCAAGTTCCAGGGTCGGAGCCCGAGCCAAGACCCAGGTTCAGGATCCTTGTCCCATTTCTGGCTTGGAGTCCAAGCTCAGGCACCCAGTCCCAGTTCCTTCTCCTGGTCCCGCTTTCCTAGCCAAAGTCTGTGTTCCTGTCCCAGCTCCTAGTCTGAGTCCTTGTCCAGTTCCTTGTACTTCAGTGTCTGTGTCTTGCATTTGGTTCTGCTCCCAGCGCCCCCCTATGACAGAACGAACCAGCCATACATGGACCCAGCAACGCAGACACTGTCGTCTAACACTCGTAATCCTGGGCTCCCTCCTGATTGAATATCCCCCACCCGCCCAGGTCGTCCTTAGTTCTGGAGAGCCTATCTGAGGACCCAGAGGCTCCCATAGAGGGGGGCGGGGTGTACTGTCATGGTGTGGTCCGTGAAGTCCGTGGTCCGTAAAGTCCGTGTTCCGTCCGATTCACGGTCCGGTCCATGGACTCTGGACTCCGGGTGTTCCGGCTGTCCCTTGTTTCAGTTGGGCTAAATCATAGGCACCTGATGCTCGTCTTGGGGCTGGGAATATAAGTGGCCCTGGGTCAAGTGTGGTTGCTGGTTCGTCTCGTCAGTATCCTGTCCTTGCCTCTGTGGGGTAAGTCAGACCGTCATTGCCATTACCTTGCGGTTGGATCTGTCCCTTCCTGTCCTTGCCTCCGTTGGGTAAGCCAGGCCATCTTTGCCATTACCCTGAAACTGGACTGTTCCCTTCTCTTCCCTTCCTCTTCCTTTGGAATCCTTGCCTGTATCACTGTCAAGTTCTACTGCTGAAGCAAGACCAGAGCTTAGCTGTGTCAAGATAAGGAACTGTCTATCGTTGGTTGGAACTGTCTCTGTGTCCACGCCTTCATTAGGTAGGTCCGGCTGTTTGCCACTACCTTGTGTCAAAAACGTCTCTGTGTCCACGCTTTCACTAGGTAGGTCTGGCCGTTTTCCACTACCTTGTGTTGGGAACCGTCTCTGTGTCCACGCCTTCGCTAGGTAGGTCCAGCCATTAGCCGCTACCTTGTGTTAGTAACTGTCTCCGTGTTCTGTTTATGCGTCCCGGCCCTATGTGCTGCTCCCTTTGAGGGGTCATAACTCTGTGTAGATCCTAGCCCCCAAGTTATGTTCCCAAGAAGGGGTCCTGGCTCTGTATCTCATGTACGAGTCCCAGCGTTAAGTCCTGTTCCCAAGGAGGGGTCCTGGCTCTGTGTTCCATGTCCCTGTGTTCCTTTCTCTGTCAAGACCAAGTCTCTGTGTTCCTTTCTCTGTCAAGACCAAGTCTCTGTGTTCCTTTCTCTGTCAAGACCAAGTCTCTGTGTACCTTTCTCTGCCAAGACCAAGTCTCTGTGTTTCCTGTTCTCCCAAGTCCAAGTCAAGGCTTCGGGGTCTCATCCTGTCCTTGCGCCTTGCCTAGCCCATGAGTACCTCGTTCTGCCCAGGAAACTCGCGGAGAATCCAAGCCTCGTCCGGTCCAGTAACCACCTAATGTCTTCGCCTAGTTGTGTCTGCCTCGGAGTCTATACCCAAGTCTCGTCATGTCCTCGCCTAGTTCTGGGGTCTGAGCCCAAGTAAAGACCCAGGTTCTGGGTCCTTGTCCAGTCTCTGGCTCAGAGTCCGAGCCCAGGCACCTAGTCCCAGTTCCTTGTCCTGATTCCGCTTTCCTAGCCAAAGTCCTAGCCTAAGTCTGTGTTCCTGTCCCAGCTCCTAGTCTGAGTCCAGTCCTGTCCCTAAGTCTGAGTCCTTGTCCAGTTCCTTGTATTTCAGTGTCTGTGTCTTGCATTTGGGTCCGCTCCCAGCGTCCCCCTTATGATACAGTCTCCTGTCTTCTCCCCGTATCCCTTCATGCCCTGACTAATCCAGAATCTTTCTTAAATATACCTAATAACTTTGCCTCCACAGTTACCTGTGGCAACGAAATTCTCAAATTCATTACTCTCTAGCTAAAAAAAATTCTTCCTCATCTCCGTTCTACATGGACGTCCCTCTATTCTGAGGCTGTGTCCTCTGGTCTTGGACTCCCCCACCACAGGAAACATCCTTAACCACTCAATAGAGGTTTCAATGAGGTCACCCCTCATTCTTCTGAGTTCCAGTGAGTATAGGCCCAAACCCATCAAACACACCTCATATAACAAGCCTTTCAATCCCGGAATCATTTTTGTGAACCTCATTTGAACCTTCTCCAGTATCAGCATATCCTTTCTAAGGTAAAGGGCCCAAAATTACTCACAATAGTCCGAGTGAGGCCTCAGTAGTGCTTTATAAAGATGCAACATTACATTCTTCAGATCCTGCTCAGCTTTTGTGTAAGGAATTGTCATTGAAGACCTGAATGAGTGTCACAAACATGAAAAAGGCTGCAGATGCTGGAAACCCGAGCAACACACACAAAATGCTGGAGGAACTTGGCAGGCCAGGCAGCATCTAGCAAAAGTGTGCAGTTGACGTTTCGGGCCAAAACCACCCACTGAAAGGTTTGTGTGATTAAGTGTCACTCACAGTTTATTTTAATGTTAATTTTATCAAAATAAACTTTATTCATACAAAAATATTTACAAATAAACTGTTCAATGTCTCTTTATTCCTTACATTCATAGTTAATGTTTTCAGTGCAATTCTGTTAAATCCCTACATAAGAATAGAACTGCTGTCATTCATGTGCTCCCCCCCCACCGAGTGGTCCACTGCTACAAAAATCATCATCCAACTCGGCCCTTTGCTCTGGAAGAGCACCACGCTGTTTTCCTCCCCCACCCCCCCACCGAGCTGCCTCAGGCGTCAGGGTGTTCCTCAGCATGTACCCCTGCAGCCTGGAATGTGCCAGGCGGCAGCATTCCTCCACGGACAAATATTTAAGTCGTTTTTTGTGTGTCATAACCCTGAGGCAGGAAAGCTTGTCTGATCCGATAGCTACTCAGTCGTTGTTGCTGTGGCAGGGGCCCGATGTAATCAATCTGCCGGGTCTGCAGCGACTGGAGCCGCCCGTGTGGTCTGTCTCAGGCAGCTGTTCAGACGGCATGCCCCAGGAGGGAGAGGAGGTTCGGTAGTCTCTGTACACGTACCGCAGTGTACTAGTCGGGGAGGGCACAGCAAGCTTCCACTGTACAATACGGGCTGTGTTCCCTCTTCCAATTTGTTAGCGGAGTCCTCCGAGAGCACCCAAGTCACGAAAGATGTCGGGTCTTATGGTAACAGTTTCTGGCTCCAGTGGAGTTAGTTTGTCCGGAGCGGCAGCAGCTAACAGAGGGGAGCTGCTGATAATCAACTAGTATTCCCCAGCAGGAGTCGGATCGCTCCACTGGCCAACAGGACTGTTATATTTTGCGGTTGAATGTCTGATCTACCTCTGTATTAATAATCCCGCCATCCCGTATTGACCTCGGAGACCTCCTCGTATCCGATACGACTTCACGCAGTCCATAGGGTGACGGTATCATAGAGGCTCCCACCACGCTAACCCACTAACATAGTTGTCTTTAGGAAGCCAAATTTTAATTTTTCAAATTTACTCAGCACGGTTTGTCTCCGCAGCACATTCGTTCCAATTACGTTTTCAGCTCACGTATTCGGGTTACCATCGGCGGTCTCTCCACAATAGCCAATCTACCTAACCGAGCGTTAACCCTTTGCTTGTTCCAAATGTTCCACCACAAAGAGATTCGGCAGATGCTGGATATCCAACGCAACGCCCACAAAATGCTGGAGGAACTCAGCAGCTCAGGCAGCATCCAACGAAAGGAATGAACAGTTGATGCTGCCTGACCTGCTGAGTTCCTCCAGTACCTTGTGTGCAATAATTATCAGGTCTCCCGTTGCTCTGGTGGAGAGGCTGCAACATTCTTACAGTCTAGGGACACTGATGAAAAGTCTTGGGCCAAAATATTGACTATTCCTCTCCATAGGTGCTGTCTGACCTGCTGATTTCCTCCAGAATTGTGTGTGTTACTCTGGAATTCCAGCATCTGCGGAAACCCCTATGTTTCCTGATGATCCTTTGGTCTCAGTATCTAAAGATGATGTGTGGGCTGCCTTCAAGAGAGTGAATCCAAGGAAAGCATCCGGTCTGGATGGAGTACTTGGCCAAGTACTGAAGACCTGTGCTGACCAACTGGCTGGTGTATTCATAGATATCTTCAACCTCTTGCTTTGGCAGTGTGTAGTACCGATCTGCTTCACACAAGCTTCAATCATACTGGTGCTCAAGAAGGGCGTGTTAGCCTGTCGAAATGACTATCACCCAGTGGCACTTGCATCCACAGTGATGAAGTGTTTTGAGAGGCTGGTGTTGAAGCATATCAGCTCCTGTCTGAGTGGCGATTTGGATCCTCTCCAATTTGCCTACCAAAACAAGCAGATGCTATCTTGTTGGCTCTTCACTCAACCCTGGAATTTCTGAACATTAAAGATGCATACATCAGGATGTTCTTTATTGATTACAGCTCAGCATTTAGTACCATCATGCCCTCAAAACTAATCAGTAAACTCCAAGACCTGGGCCTCAATACCCCCTTGTGCAATTAGATCCTGGATTTCCTCACTTGTAGACCCCAGTCAGTCTGGATTGGAAAAAACATCTCCTCCACAATCTTCATCAGTACAGGAGCACTGCAGGGATGTACACTTAGCCCCTGCTCTATTCATGTTACACCTATGACTGTGTGTCTCGGTACAGCTCCAACAGCATATACAAGTTTGCTGATGACCCCACTGTTGTGGGCTGTATCAAAGGTGGGGATGAAAATGTGGCTGAATGGTGTAATAACAACAACCTCTCATTCAATGTCAATAAAGACCAAGGAACTGATTGTAGACTTCAGGAGAGAGAAACCAGAGACCCATGAGCCAGTAACCATTGGAGGATCAGAGATGGAGAGGGTCAGTAATTTAAACTTCTGGCTGTCACTATCTTCGAAGCCCTGTCCTGGATCCATCATATACATATAAGTGCTACAGAAGTTCAACAGCAGTTCCACTTCCTCAGGAGTCTGCAGAGATTCAACATGTTATCAAAGACCTTGGAAAACTTCTATAGATGTGTGGTGGCCACATTACTGGCAGGTATGGGAACGCCAATGCCTTTGACTGGAAACTCCTAGGCATTAAACTCCTAGGTAATGGATTTGACCCAGTACTTCATGGGTGAAACCCTCCCAACTGCTGAGCACATCTACATGAACTTTGCCACAGGAAAGCAGCATCCATCATCAAAGATCCTCAACACCCAGGCGAAGATGGTCTCCCTGCTGCCATCAGGTAGAAGGTACTCGCACCACCAGGTTCATCAGGACTTGCACAACTAGGTTCAAAGACAGTTACTAACCCTCAACCATCAAGCTCGTGAGCAAAATTGGATAACTATGCTAATTTAAGGACCCTTTTATCTTGTTATTTCATGTTTGTTATTTACTGCTATTTATTTATATCTGTATTTGCACTGTTTGTTGTCCGTTGATCCTGTTTATAGTTACTGTTCTACAGATTTGCTAAGTATGCCTGCAGAAAATAATCTCAGGGTTGTATGTGGTGATATGTATGTACTCTGATAATGTGTTTAACTTTTACTTTGAACCCTGAACTCTTGTGCTTTTGCTCGGGGAACCTAACCAAATCCCAAGGCAACAGGCTGGGGAACACTGCACCACTATGGACCGATTCCCATGACACTGCTGTCAATTATTCTTTTCACATTCTTTCTACTTCAACCTGGGTCACAGGAGGGACGCTAGACTCAACTTTCTTACGGCCACAGTATTTCCATAAGGTGTGCATGGTTCCTAAGGGGTTGTCGTTGACTTTTCCGCTCCCGCCTTAGTCATAGTCATACTTCATTGATCCCGAGGGAAATTGGTTTTTGTTACAGTTGCCCCATAAATAATTAAATAGTAACAAAACCATAAATAGTTAAATAGTAATATGTAAATTATGCCAGGAAATAAGCCCAGGACCAGCCTATTGGCTCAGGGTTTCTGACCCTCCAAGGGAGGAGTTGTAAAGTATGATGGCCACAGGCAGGAATGACTTCCTATGACGCTCTGTGTTGCATCTCGGTGGAATGAGTCTCTGGCTGAATGTACTCCTGTGCCCAACCAGTACATTATGTAGTGGATGGGAAACATTGACCAAGATGGCATGCAACTTGGACAGCATCCAAGCTTCATCAGGGCCGGAAGAATTTCTCCACTCATCAGCTGGGGAGTACACCCTACTTCCCACTTACTACCTCCGTAAACAACAGGAATTCTGCAGATGCTGGAAATTCAAGCAAGACACATAAAAGTTGCTGGTGAACGCAGCAGGCCAGGCAGCATCTGTAGGAAGAGGTGCAATCGACGTTTCAGGCCGAGACCCTTCGTCTGGACTACCTCCGTACATCTTTTAGACCACAAAATTCTCACCTTCACTTTTCCTTCATTAATGTGCCTCCCTCACAGGCTGTCCCAACTGTGGCACTAAGAGAATATGACCCCTTTTAATTGTCTATGCACGGGTTAAACTAATCTGTTCACGTGTCCCTGATTCAATATCTCTTCTACTGGGCCATCCTACTCTAATCTACAGTAAATCCCTGTATGTGTAACTGCAGATTGTAGTTTCATGATTCCCTCATCTATGGTAGGCCAAGGTGTATCCTGTTGACCCCAATCTACTGCAGAGAGATAACTCGTCAATACCACACATCGGGCTCCATAAGACCATAAGATATAGGAGCAGAAGTAGGCTATTTGGCCCATCAAGTCTGCTCTGCCAATCAATAATGGTTTGATCCAATTCTTCCAGTCATCTCCACACCCCTGCCTTCTCTCCATACCTTTTTGATGCCTTGGCTAATCAAGAACCTATCTATCTCTGCCTTAAATGCACCTAATGACTTGGCCTCCACAGCCACTTGTGGCAATAAATTCCACAGATTTACCACCCTCTGACTAGAGTAATTTTTCCACATCTTAGTTCTAAAAGGACGTCCTTCAATCCTGAAGTCGTGCCCTCTTGTCCTGGACTCCCCTACCATGGGAAAAAACTTTACCATATCTAATCTGTTCAGGCCTTTTAAAATTCAGAATGTTTCTGTGAGATCCCCCCTCATTCTCCTGAACTCCAGGTAATACAGCCCAGGAGCTGCCAGACCTTCCTCATACAGTAACCCTTTCATTCCTGGAATCATTCTTGTGAATCTCCTCTGAACTCTCTCCAATGTCAGTTTATCCTTTCTAAAATAAGGAGCCCAAATCTGCACACAATACTCCAAGTGTGGTTTCACGAGTGCCTTATACAGCCTCAACATCACATTCCTGCTCTAATATTCTATACCTCTAGAAATGAATGCCAACCTTGCATTCGCCTTCTTCACCACTGACTCAACCTGGAGGTTAACCTTCAGGGTATCCTGCACAAGGACTCCCAAGTCCCTTTGCATCTCTGCATTTCTCTCCCCATCTAAATAATAGTTTGCCCTTTCTTCCACCAAAGTACATGATCATACACCTTCCAACAATGTATTTCATTCGTCACTTCTTTGTCCATTCCCCTAAATTATCTAAGTCTATCTGCAGGCTCACTGTTTCCTCAACACTACCCACTCCTCCACCTATCTTTGTATCATCAGCAAGTTTAGCCACAAATCCATTAATCCCATAGTCTAGATCATTGACATACATCGTAAAAAGCAGCGTTCCCAACACTGACCCCTGTGGAACTCCATTATTCCAAATCTGTTTTCTGCAGATCAGCCAATTCTCCACCCATGCTAGTAAATCCCCTGTAATTCCATGGGGTTTTATCTTGCTAAACAGCTTCATGTGCAGCACCTTGTCAAAGGCCTTCTGAAAATCCAAGTACACTACATCTACTACATCTCCTTTGTCTACTCTGCTTGTAATTTCCTCAAAAAATTGCAGTAGGTTAGTCAGGCAGGATCTTCCTTTCAGGAAACCATGCTAGCTTTGACCTATCTTATCATGTGCCTCCAGATATTCTGTAATCTCATCCCCAACAATCGATTTTTTTAAATTAAGTGCAATTGTGAACAATAGCCAGATCAGAAATGCTAAACAAGTCAACTAGTTCTCAAAGAGAACTCTGGTAGGCCAATCAGATGGTTCACTGTGGGGCAGTGGTAGAACACAAAAAAAAAATATGTACAATTAAGAAACATTAAAAAATAGTAGAAATACTGGAGTCATGATGATCATGATGAAGTCTGCTGGACAGAGACATTTATACACATGCTGTCCTCCATAATTCAAAGGTTGAAGGATAAGGTTGCAGAGTGACAAAGCATGGCAGGAGCACCTGGAACTATAACTAATCCCTACCAGGAGAAAACAGCACCTGTTCCTTCCAACAAGTTCCCAATCACTGATGTCAGGCTAACAGGTCTATAGTTTCCTTTCTGCTGCCTCCCACCCTTCTTAAATCTGCAATTTCCCAGTCATCCAGTACAATGCCAGAACCTATTAATTCTTGAAAGATCATCCTTAATGCCTACGCAGCCTCTCCAGCTTCTTCCTTCAGAACCCGAGGGTGAATTCCATCAGGTCCAGGAGATTTATCCACCCTCAGACCACTAAGCTTCCTAAGCACCTTCTCAGTCGTAATTTTCACTGCACATACTTCACTTCCCTGACACTCTTGAATGTCTGGTATACTGCAGATGTCTTCCACTGTGAAGACTGATACAAAATACGAATTCAGTTCCTCTGCCGTCTCTGCGTCTCTCATTACAATATCTCCAGTATCATTTCCTATTCGTCCTATATCTACCCTCAACTCTCTTTTACCCTTTACATACTTAAAAAAATATCTTCTTTCATTCATAATTCGCCTTTTCCTTCCTAATGACCTCAGTTTCCTTCTGCAATTTTTAAAAAGTTTCCCAATCCTCTATCTTCCCACTAGCTTTGGCATCCTTGTTGCCTTCTCTTTTGCTTTGACTTTGGCTCTGACTTCATTTGTCAGCCACGGTAGTGTCCTTCTTCCATTTGAAAATTTCTTCTTATTTGGAATATATCTGTCTTGCACTTCCCTCATTTTTCACAGAAACTCCAGCCATTGCTGCTCTGCTGTCCTTCCTGCAAATGTCCCTTTCCAGTCAACCTTGGCCAGTTACCCTCTCATGCCATTATAATTTCCTTTATTCCATTAAAATACCAACACATTGGAATTTAGTTTTTCCTTCTCAAATTTCAAAGTGAACTCGATCATATTGTGATCACTGTTCCCTAAGGGTTCCTTAATCTATGTTTCTATGTTTCTAATCTTAAACTCTCTTATCGCCTCCAAATCATTGCACAGCACCCAATCCAGCACAGCTGATCCCCTAGTGTGCTCAATAACAAGCTGTTCTGAAAAGCCAACCCTTAGGCATTCTACAAATTCTCTCTCTTGAGCTCCAGTACTGACCTGGTTTTCCCAATCCACTTTCATGTTAAAAACCCAATGATAATCATAACATTGCAGTTCTGACACACCTTTTCTATCTCTGCTGTAATTTGTAATCCACATCCCGGCTGCTGTTTGGAGGCCTGTGCACAACTACCATTCGGGTCCTTTCTTCAGCGGTTTGAACCGGGCACGGCTGTCAGCCTGTGAGAAAAGTGAGTAGGGTTCAAAAGGTGTCGGTTATTTCGTCAGTGGTTTGAACGGGGCACGACTGTGCAAGCTCATGGAGGTCAGCCAGTGAGAACAACAAGAAGAGTTTAAGAAGAAGACAGATTTATACAGCAGGCACTGGCGTAGCGGGCGGCCTGAGTAGAAGGAGCCAGAGTAGGAAGGCTTTGGTTCAACGGGGCTTCGGCAATAAAGGGTCGAGGCGAGGTAGGTTATCTGTTTAGAATATAGACAGAAAGAATGTGTGTGAAGCTGGTTTTCTGTGCTCAGTGTCAGACATGACAGGCCCTGGAGTCTCCCAGCCTCCCAGACGGCCATATCTGCACCAGGTGCGTCGAGCTGGATCTCCTTAGGGACTGTGTTAGGGAACTGGAGATGCAGCTGGATGACCTTCGCCTGGACAGGGAGAGTGAGGAGGTGATAGAGAGGAGCTATAGGCAGATAGTCACTCCAACCCTGTCATGGTCCGGTCTGGAGTCCGCATTCCGGTTCACGGTCCGGTCCGCGGACTCCGGACTCCGGGTCTTCCGGCTGTCCCTTGTTTCAGTTGGACTTAACCATAGCACCTGATGCTCATCTTGGGGCTGGGAATATAAGTGGCCCTGGGATTGAGTGAGGTTGCTGGGTCATCTCATCAGACTCCCCCTGGAGCAACCCACCAGTGGAAGGTTACTGCAGTCATCAATATATGGATTTGGCTGTTCCATAGCCCACCGAGGTTATTGGCCGCCTTGAGTCTTAGAGCCACCCAGGACCTAGCTCCCTTCCTGTCCCTTGCCTCTGTCGGGTAAGCCAGGCCAATTGCCGTTACCCGGAGGTTGGTTCTGTCCCTTCCTGTCCCTTGCCTCCATTGGGTAAGCCAGGTCATTTGCCGTTACCCGGTGGATGGGTCTGTCTCTTCTTGTCCCGTTCCTCCATCGGGTAAGCTAGGCCGTTTGCCGTTACTCTACGGTTGGGTCTATTCCCTCCCTGTCCTTGCCTCTGTGGGGTGGAGTCCCGCATCCTGCCCAGGAGCTACCTCGAAGTACCCTTCCCCCGTTATGTCCTCGTCTAGCCTCCAAGAACCCGAGCCTTGTCACGTCTTCACCTGGTTTCCAAGAACCTAAGCCTTGTAATGTCTTTGCCTGGTCTTGAAGAACCCAAGCCTCGACACATCTACGCCTGGTCTCCAAGAACCCAAGCCTTGTCACGTCTTGGCCTGGTCTCCAGGAAGCCAAGCCTTGTCACATCTTGGCCTGGTCTCCAGGAACCCAAGCCTTGTCACATCTTGGCCTGGTCTCCAGGAACCCAAGCCTGGTCACGTCTTCACCTGATCTCCAGGAACCTGAGCCTGGTCATGTCTTTGCCTGGTCTCCAGGAACCCGAGCCTTGTCATGTCTTCACCTGGTCTCCAAGAACCCGAGCATTGTCATGTCTTTGGCTGGTCTCCAAGAACCACAGCCTCGTCACGCCTTCGCCTAGTTTTGGGGTCCGAGCCCGAGTCAAGACCCAGGTTCTGGGTCCTTGTCCAGTCTCTGGCTCAGAGTCCACGCCCAGGCTCCTTGTTCCCAGTCCCTCGTCCTGGTCCTGCTTCCCTAGCCTAGTCTGATTTCCTGTCCCTACTCCTAGTCTGCATCCTGTCCCATCATTTGGTTTTGTCCGTTCCTGTTCCTAGTACTTCAGAGTCTATGTCTTGCATTTGGGTCTGTTCCCAATGACCCCATTGTGACAGACCCTGGGGAGACAGATAAGTGGGTAACAGTCAGGAGAGGGAAGGGCAGGAGTCAGAGGCTAGAGAGTACCCCTGTGGCTGTCCCCCTTAACAGTAAGTACTCCTGTTTGAGTACTGTTGGGGGAGATGGCCTACCTGGGGGAAGCAACAGTGGTCGCGCCTCTGGCTCAGAAGGGTGGGGAAAGGAAGAGGATGGCAGCAGTGACAGGGGACTCTACAGTTAGGGGGTCAGACAGGCGATTCTGTGGGCACAAGAAAGAAACACGGATGGTAGTTTACCTCCCTGGTGCCAGGGTCCGGGATGTTTCTGATCACGTCCACGATATCTTGAAGTGGGAAGGAGAACAGCCAGAGGTCCTGGTACATATTCGTACCAACGACACAGGCAGGAAAAAGGAGGAGGTCCTGAAAACAGACTACAGGGGGTTAAGAAGGAAGTTGAGAAGCAGGACCTCAAAGGTATTAATCTGGGGATTACTGCCTGTGCCATGTGACAGTGAGTATAAGAATAGAATGAGGTGGAGGATAAATGCGTGACTGAGGGGGCAGGGATTTAGATTTCTTGATCATTGGGACCTCTTTTGGGGCAGGTGTGACCAGTACAAAATGGATGGGTTGCACTTAAATCCTAAGGGGATCAATATCCTGGCGGGGAGGTTTGCTAAGGCTATTGGGGAGAGTTTAAACTAGAATTGCTGGGGGGGGGGGTGGGAACCGAGCTGAAGTGATGGAGGAAAAGGAGATATAGGGAAATAGAGAAAGCTTGGAGGCAGTGTGTGAGGGAGGATGAATAAAGCGGATGAGTTTAGAGCATGGATCAGCACTTGGAGCTATGATGATGTGGCCATTACAGAGGCTTGGATAGTGCAGGGGCAGGAACGGCTACTTCAAATGCCAGGCTTTAGATGTTTCAGAAAGGACAAGGAGAGAGGCAAAAGAGGTGGGGGCGTGGCACTGTTCATAAGGGATAGTGTCACGGCTGCAGAAAAGGAGGAAGTCATGGCGGGATTGTCTATGGAGTCTCTATGGGTGGAAGTTAGGTGGGGTACAGGAACCATGGTGTAGAAAGGCTGTTGTAAAGAAGAAAAGAAGAGCCTACGAAAGGCTCAAAAAGAAGATAATAGTAGAGATCTAGAAGATTATAAGGCTAGTAGGAAGGAGTTTAAGAATGAAATTAGGAGAGCCAGAAGAGGCCATGAGAAGGCCTTGGCAGACAGGATTAAGGAAAACCCCAAGGCATTCTACAAGTATGTGAAGAGCAAGAGGATAAAATGTGAGCGAATAGGACCAATTAAGTGTGACAGTGGAAAAATGTGTATGGAACCAGAGGAGATGGCAGAGGTACTTAATGAATACATTGCTTCAGTACTCCTGTGGAAAAGGATAGTGGTGATTGTAGGGATGACTTGCAGTGGACTGAAAAGCTTGAGCATGTAGATATTAAGGAAGGGGATTTGCTGGAGCTTGGGAAAACATCAAGTTGGATAAGTCACCGGGACCAGACGGGATGTATCCCAGACTACTGTGGGAAGCAAGGGAGGAGATTGCTGAGCCTTTGGCAATGATCTTTGCATAATCAATGAGGACAGGAGAGGTTCTGGAGGATTGGAGGTTTGCGGATGTTGTTCCCTTATCCAAGAAAGGGAGTAGAGATAGCCCAGGAAGTTATAGACCAGTGAGTCTTACTTCAGTGGTTGGTAAGCTGTAGATGGGTCATATTCTGCATGGAGGTTGGTGACCAGTGATGTGCCTCAGGGGTCTGTTCTGGGACCCCTACTCTTCGTGATTTTTATAAATGACCTGGATGAGGAAGTGGAGGGATTTGTTAGTAAATTTGCAGATGACACAAAGGTTGGGGGTGTTATGGATAGTGTGGAGGACTGTCAGAGGTTACAGCAGGATATTGATAGGATGCAAAACTGGGCTGAGAAGTGACAGATGGAGTTCAACCCAGATAAGTGTGAGGTGGAAACAACAGGAATTCTGCAGATGCTGGAAATTCAAGCAACACACATCAAAGTTGCTGGTGAATGCAGCAGGCCAGGCAGCATCTCTAGGAAGAGGTGCTGCCTGGCCTGCTGCATTCACCAGCAATTTTGATGTGTGTTAAGTGTGAAGTGGTTCATTTTGGTGGGTCAAATATGATGGTAAAATATAGCATTAATGGCAAGCCTCTTGGCAGTGTGGAGGATCAGAGGGCTCTTGGGGTCCGAGTCTATAGGACACTCAAAACTACTACGCAGTTTGACTCTGTGGTTAAGAAGGCATATGGTACAATAGCATTCATCAACCGTGGGATTGAGTTCAAGAGCCGAGAGATAATGTTGCAGCTACATAGGACACTGTTAGACACCACTTACTGTGCTTAATTCTGGTCGCTTCACTACTAAATCTCCTCTGCACCCTTTCTATGTGGAAGCCATAGCAAGGATGCAGAGGAGATTTACAAGGATGCTTCCTGGATTGGGAAGCATGCCTCATGAGAATAGATTGAGTGAACTCGGCCTTTTTTCCTTAGAACGACTTAGGATGAGAGGTGACCTGATAGAGGTGTACAAGATAATGAGAGGCATTGATCGTGTGGATAGTCAGGGGCTTTTTGCCAGGGCTGAAATGGCTAGCACGAGAAGGCATAGTTTTAAGGTGCTTGGAAGTAGGTACAGAGGAGATGTCAGAGTTAAGTTTTTTACGCAGAGAGTGGTGAGTGCGTGGAATGGGCTGCCAGCGGCGGTGGTGGAGGCGAAAACGATAGGGTCTTTTAAGAGATTCCCGGATAGGTACATGAATCTTAGAAAGGTAGAGGGCTATGGGTAAGCCTAGGTAGTTCTAAGGTAAGGACATGTTCATCACAGCTTTGTGGCCGAAGGGTCTGTATTGTGCTGTAGGTTTTCTATGTTTCTATTTCTTAACCCAACCCATACATACTCTGCACCTTCCAATCCTATGTCATCCCTTTCTAATGATTTGATATTATTTCTTATACACTGGATCACACCACCGTCTCTGCCTACTAAACTATCTTTCTGATACACCGTATATCCTTGGGCGTTCAGCTCCCAATGGCATCCATCCTTTAGCTAAGTTTCAGAGGTGGCCACAACATCATACTTGCCAATCTGTAGCTGAATTTCAAGATCGTCCATTTTATCTCTTATACTGCATGCATTCAGATACAACACTTTCAGTCCAGTATTTCTTGCTTTCTGTTTTAACTGCACCATGCCTCTATTGCCCTATCAATCATCCCACTGGCTTTGATTACGCCTGATCTCCTGCCTGTCCTTTCTATAATCTCTGTTGCATGCTATCTTTGATTTATTTCTGTTTCCCCATTCCTCAGCCTTATTAATCCGGTTCCCATCCTCATGCCAAATTATGGACTCGCGCATTCTCTCTGCATCTGGTTATTTATATCACTTTGTTTAAGAAAAAGAGTAAATTTTTTAAATGCTGGTGGCAACACCTGTATCATCAATCGAATTAACCATGTTGCAAGGGATTCTGCAGTCTTTTACATGTACAGTTTTTATCCTACTTCGGCTCCTTCTCTTCAGCCTCCATGCCCTAGTTGCTCTTATCTCTGGTGTCCTCTTCTTGCCTCTTAGGGTTGTCGTAGTCTTAGGCCTGTGGACTGTCACCAGACGTATCTGTACTACCACATCTTCGATGTAAAATCCTTCAGTGGGAGATCCTCAGGGCTGTCACCATGCTGAGTGTTGGGGTCAAAGTTTAAAGTACATTTATTATTATTAAAGTATGTACACCCATATAACCTTCAGATTTGTCTCCTTGCAGGGAGCCACAAAACAAAGCAACCCAATAGAACCCATTAAAAGAAAGGCCATCAAACACCCAACGTGCAAGAAAAAGCAAATCATACGAACGATAAAAGTAAACAAATAAGATTCAAGATTTGAGATTCAAAAAACTTTATTGTCATTCCAACCGTACATCAGCTCTGCAGGGCAGAATGAGACAGCATTTCCCAGGAGCAGTGCAATCATAACATAACAAACGCAAAACTAAATAATAAACATAACAATAAATAGTAAAACACAACGGCCACATGTCAGTTAAAATCAAGTTATAAGTGTCCGGTACAAGTTAAAAGTGTCCAAAGCAGAGTCAGGTAGAGCAGCTATTTAGCAGTCTGGCTGCCTGTGGGAGGAAGCTGTTTAGTAACCTTGTGGTTTTCGTTTTGATGCTCCTGCAACGTTTCCCTGATGGCAGAAGAACAAACAGTTCATGGAGAGGGTGTGAGGGGTCTTTAATGATGTACCGTGTCTTCTGGAGGCATCGACTCTGAAAGAGGTCTTGGACAGAAGTTAGGGAGACCCCAATAACCTTCTCTGCTCCCCTAACCACCCTCTGCAAGGCTTTTTTGTCGACAGCACTGCAGCTGGAGTACCAGGTTGTGATGCAAAAGGTCAGCACACTCTCAACCACGCCTCTGTAGAATGTAGTTAAGATGTTAGTGGGGAGTGATGCTTGTTCAAGCTTCCTCAGAAAGTGCAATCTCTGCTGGGCCCGTTTCACAATCCCAGTGGCGTTCCTGGACCAAGTGAAATTGTCTGAGATCTGCACTCCAAGGAACTTGATGTTTTCCACTCTCTCCACTGTGAAGCTGCTGATGCTGAGGGGTGTGTGCTCAGGCTGAGACCGTCTGAAATCGACGATCATCTCCTTGGTTTTGGTGACATTAAGCATCAAGTTGTTATCCCTGCACCAGCTCTCTAGGTGTTTGATCTCCCTGTACATTGTTTCATCATTTTTGCTGATGAGCCCCACCACTGTGGTATCATCAGCAAATTTAATGATCAGGTTCTCCTTGAATCTGGCTGCACAGTCATGTGTTAGCAGTGTAAACAGCAATGGGCTAAGCACACAGCCTTGTGGGGATCCAGTGCTCAGTGTGATGGAGTCAGAGCTGTTCCTGCCAACACGGACTGACTGTGGTCTCTCTGTCAAGAAATCCAGAATCCAGCAACACATGGCAGTGCTAAGGCCAAGCAGCGACAGTTTCTCCACTAGTCTCTGCGGGATGATGGTATTGAACGCTGAACTGAAATCAATGTACAGGATTCTGGCATAAGTGTCTTTGTTGTCCAAGTGAGAGAGAACTGTGTGCAGTGTGGTGGATATTGCCTCCTCCGTAGAGCGATTTGGACGATAAGCAAACTGTAGAGGATCCAGCGATGAGGGGAGGCTGGCTGTGATATGAGGCCTGACAAGCCGTTCAAAACATTTCATCACTATGGGGGTCAGGACAACGGGACGGTAATCATTCAGACAGGCTGCAACTGATTTCTTTGCTACAGGGATGATTGTGGAGGTTCTGAAGCATCTGGGGACAATAACTTGACTAAGGGAGATGTTGAAAATGTCTGTCAGGACATCTGCTAATACATCAGCACAATCCATGAGCACACGTCCAGCGATGTTGTCGGGACCTCCCGCTTTTCGTGGGTTGACCCTGGCAAGGGTCCTCCGTGTTTGCTCTGGATCAATGATTGGAGCCGGCTGGTCAGATTCAAATAACATTCAGAATGGAAGTTCATGAAAGTGAGTCCACAGCCATGATGCCAATCACATTGGATCCAGGAACCCCCGGTTATAGGCAAGAGCCTCAGGTCAGCACAGGGATGAGTCAACATAGAGAAGCAGTGAGCTGAACACCAACCCTTCCCTTGCCTGGGGCTCTGACCCCCTGATGTTTTTAATCTGGCACAACACTTAAATCGGCTAAACAGCGGGTCCTTCCTCGCTAACGGACCCAAGCACGGCCTATTTAATATGTTCTTGGGCTCAGGACCCACGACCTCGATTTGGCCTGTACCCGACCTTTTCAATCTGGTCTGGTGCTTAAATCGGTCAAAACAACAGCTTCTTCCTTACTCTTGGGCCAGGACCCTGCCACCTCGCCTCCAGGTCCACTCCAGAAATGGCTAATCAATTGCTGTTCCCCTGCTCTCAGGCCCAGTCCGCACCACCTTGATTCGGCCCTACATGCAATCGCCCTGCACCTTTAAAACTTCAGCTCACGCTGCAAAAATGCCCGGTCATACAGGTGGTTCCAAATGCAGCGGTACTTTCCCTCCCTTTGTCTTGATGTCCTTGTCCTTATCTCCAATTCTTAACACTAATCCCTTGTACAAAAAATTTCCTTTTTTTATACCCTTCCATATCATCTCAACAGTCTATCATGAAATTTTCTCCAGCACTTTTCCAGACCAGGATGTTTTTCACTATTATCTACTCTCAAGGCTGTAGCTAGTACTCACAACAAGTTCTCAAAACATGGCTGTGGACTGGTTCTTTTGTACTCTCTCAAAACATTCCCATATTCCCATAAACACACCATTTTGTGTTATTCATTTTAGCATATACCAAGGATGAATCAAATTTAACTCTTATATATGTGACAATAAACTAATAACAATCTACTCTGATTCTTATTCCATTTACCAGTGCTTAGACTCCATCTAGAAGAAACCTGACAGAAGTTTATAAGATTATGAGAGGTATGCATAGAGTAGACAGTCCCAAACGTTTTCCCGGGGTAGAAATGTCAAGTATTAGAGGGCATGCATTTAAGGTGAGAAGGAGAAAGTTCAAAGTAAATGTGTAGGACAAGTTTTCTTTTACACAGAAAGCGGTAGGTGTTAGTTTGAGTTATCAGAGAGGAGGTGGAAGCGGCCTTTAAGAGGATAGTGGACATTGAAAGGATTGTTCCAACAGTAGCGAAGTCTAGGACCAGAGGGAACAGACTCAGAACATAAGAATGTTCCTTTAGAACAGAGATGAGGAGGAAGTTCTTTAGCCAAAAGATGGAATTCTTTCCCATAGCCGTCTGCGTTGGCCAAGTCATTGGGTATATTAAAGTGGAGATTGATGGGTTTTTGATTAGCAAGAGTGTCAAAAGTTTCAGGGGGAACATGGGAGAATGGGGTTGAGAGGGATAATATATCAGCCATGATTGAATGATGGAGCAGATTTGATCAGCCACATGGCCTAATTCTGTTCTTAGGTTGTATGGTCTTATTTGCAGGGAATGGAGAGATTTAGATTATGTACAGGCAGATGAGGATTAGATGAATTCAGCACCGTGTCTGGCACAGATATCCTAGGTTTAAGGCTTGTCCTGGTGCTGTTCTGTGGTATGTTCTATGCTCTATCCAACTATGCCCAAATGGTTCAAGTGTTCATCCAGGTGCTTCCTAACATGCCTTTGCCAACCTCTAGGCTTGTGAAATCCAGATTGCAATACCCTCTGGGTGAAAAAATGTCTTCCTTAAATCCCTTCTGAACTCCTTACTCCTCAGCTAAGCCCATGCCCTTTGTTGCAGACATCCCTGATGTGGAGAAAGGTTTCTGATTAAGTGGTCTAACTATACATTCTGATAACATAAACAATTCCTCTCTCCCCGCAGATGCTGATCAACTACCCGAGATCCTCCAGCAGGTTGTTTGTCGCTCCAGATTTCTGCATCAGCCGTCTCTTGTGTCTCCGACCGCGCAGGCTTAGGAGTTCCACGATTTCATCCCGGTAGTAATTGACTGGTGTTATCTTTCCAAGTGTGCAACAGGCAGTGCCCTCTCCTCAATAAAACATCAGGGAAGAGCTACAGGAGCCTGAAGACCCACACTCAACATTTTAGGAACAGCTTCTTCCCCTCTACCATCAGATTTTAGAACAGTCCATTGACCCAGGAACAGTATCTTACCATCGTCTTCTCTTTTGACTAGAGTATTTATTTTTAATGTTTTTTATTGTAACTTATAGTAACTTTTTATGTCCTGAACTGTACTGCTGTGGCTAAACAACAAATTTCACGACACAAATCAGTGATAACAAACCTCATATCCTTGGTTCCCTCACTTGTAGACCCCAGTCAGTTCAGATTGGCAACAACATCTCCTCTCCAATCTCCATCAGCACAGGGGCACCACAAGGCTCTGTGCTTTGCTCTACTCACTTTACCCTTGTGTGGTTAAGCCCAGCTCCAATGACATGTTCAGGTTTGCTGACGACACCACTGTCGTAGGCCAGATCAAAGGTGGTGATGAGGGAGATTGAAAGTCTGGCTGAGTGAGGCATCACAACAACCTCTTACTCAATGTCAGCAAGGCCAAGGAGCTAATTGTTGACTGCAGGAGAAGGAAACCGGAGGTCCACGAGCCAGTCCTCATTGGGGATCAGAGGTGGAGAGGGTCAGCTACTTTCAAGTCCTCGGTGGTATCATTTCAGGGGATCAGTCCTGGGCAATTTTTGAAGAAACCATGGCAGCAGCTTTACCTTCTTAGGAGTTTGAGAAGATTCAGCATGACATCTAAATCTTTGTCAAACTTTTGTAGGTGTGTGGTGGAGATTATATTGTCTGGCTACATCACAGCCTGGTATGGAAGCACCAATGCCCTTGAATGGAAAATCCTACAAAAAGTAATGGATATGGCTCAGTCCATTACAGGTAAAGCCCTTCCAGCAACTGAACACACCTACGTGGAATGCTGTTGCAGGAAAGCAGCATCAATTATCAGGGACCCCCACCACCCATATCATGCTGTCTCCTCACTGCTGCCATCAGGAAGAAGGTAAAGGAGCCTCAGGGCTCACACCACCAGGTTCCGGAACAGTTATTACCCCTCAACCATCATGCTCTTGAATCAAAGGGGTTAACTTCACTTGCCCCGTCATTGAAATGTTCCCACAACCAAAAGACTTACTTTCAAGGACTCTTCATCTCATGCTCTGAATAGTTATTGCTTATTTATTTATTATTATTTCTTTCTTTTTGTATTTGCACAGTTTGTTGTCTTTTGCACACTGGTTGAATGCTGTTATTCTTTAATGGTAACCATTCTATGGATAATTATGATAATTCAAAGATTCAAAAAACTTTATTGTCATTCTAACCGTACTTCAGCTCTGCAGGGCAGAATGAGACAACGTTTCTCAGGAGCAGTGCAATCATAACGTAACAAACGCAACACTAAATAATAAACATAACAATAAATAGTAAAACACAACAGCCACATGTAAGTTAAAATCAGTTATAAGTGTCCAGTGCAAGTTATAAGTATCCCAAAGCAGAGTCAGGTAGAGCAGCTATTTAGCAGTCTGACTGCCTGTGGGAGGAAGCTGTTTCGTAGCCTTGTGGTTTTAGTTTTGATGCTCCTGTAACGTTTGCCTGATGGCAGAAGAACAAACAGTTCATGGAGAGGGTGTGAGGGGTCTTCAATGAGGGCCGAAGGGCCTATCCTGTGCTGTACTATGATGTATCCTGTCTTCTGGAGGCATTGACTCTGAAAGAGGTCTTGGACAGAAGGTAGAGAGACCCCAATAACCTTCTCTGCTCCCCTAACCACCCTCTGCAAGGCTTTTTTGTCGACAGCACTGCAGCTGGAGTACCAGGTTGTGATGCTAAAGGTCAGCACACTCTCAACCACGCCTCTGTAGAATGTAGTTAAGATGTTAGTGGGGAGTGATGCTTGTTTAAGCTTCCTCGGAAAGTGCAATCTCTGCTGGGCCCGTTTCACAATCCCAGTGGTGTTCCTGGACCAGGTGAGATTGTCTGAGATCTGCACTCCAAGGAACTTGATGTTTTCCACTCTCTCTACTGTGGAGCCGCTGATGCTGAGGGGTGTGTGCTCAGGCTGAGACCGTCTGAAATCGACGATCATCTCCTTGGTTTTGGTGACATTAAGCATCAAGTTGTTATCACTGCACCAGCTCTCTAGGTGTCTGACCTCCTCCCTGTACATTGTTTCATCATTTTTGCTGATGAGCCTCACCACTGTGGTATCATCAGCAAATCTAATGATCAGGTTCTCCTTGGGTCTGGCTGCACAGTCATGTGTTAGCAGTGTAAACAGCAATGGGCTAAGCACACAGCCTTGTGGGGATCCAGTGCTCAGTGTGATGGAGTCAGAAGTGTTCCTACCAACACGGACTGACTGTGGTCTCTCTGTCAAGAAATCCAGAATCCAGTGACACATGGCAGTGCTAAGGCCAAGCAGCGACAGTTTCTCCACTAGTCTCTGCGGGATGATGGTATTGAACGCTGAACTGAAATCAATGTACAGGATTCTGACATAAGTGTTTTTGTTGTCCAAGTGAGAGAGAACTGTGTGCAGTGTGGTGGATATTGCCTCCTCTTTAGAGCGATTTGGACGATAAGCAAACTGTAGAGGATCCAACAATGAGGGGAGGCTGACTGTGATATGAGGCCTGACAAGCCGTTCAAAACGTTTCATCACTATAGGAGTCAGGGCAACAGGACAGTAATCATTCAGACAGGCTACAACTGATTTCTTTGCTACAGGGATGATTGTGGAGGTTTTGAAGCATCTGGGGACAATAGCTTGACTAAGGGAGATGTTGAAAATGTCTGTCAGGACATCTGCTAATACATCAGCACATTCCTTGAGCACACGACCAGGGATGTTGTTGGGACCTCCCGCTTTTCGTGGGTTGACCCTGGCAAGGGTCCTCCGTGTTTGCTCTGGATCAATGATTGGAGCTGGTTGGTCAGATGGTAAAAAGGGACTGGCTCTCCCCCTTGCTGTAGTGTTTGATGCTTCAAAGCGTGCAAGGAAATTGTTAAGCCTGTCTGGAAGAGAAGCAACGCTGTCATCAGTTTTCTGCCTGATCTTGTAGTCTGTCAGAGCTTTAATTCCCTGCCACATCCGTCTGGTGTCAATCGTGTCACAAAAGTGTCCATGTATTTTGCCCGTGTAGGCCCTTTTTGCTTTCCTGATCCCTAGTGAAAGTGCAAACCTGGCTGAGCGAAGCGTGCTCCTGTCCCCCGATCTGTAGGCTGTGTCACGGGCCTTCAGTAGTGAACGTACCTCTGTTGTCATCCATGGCTTTTTATAACCGCGTGCGGTGAAGGTTTTCATCACAGTGACATCCTCCGTGCATTTGGCTATGTAGCTGATTACTGCCTCCGCATACTGCTCAATGTCTGTATGGTCGTCATAGGAGGCTGCTGTTTTGAATATGTCCCAGTCTGTGTGCACAAAATAGTCTTGTAGTGCTGAGGCTGCTCCTTTTGGCCAGACCCTTATCTCTCTTTTCTCTGGTCTCACACGTTTAAGCAGTGGTTTATATGCAGGTGTTAGCATGACAGATATGTGGTCAGAGTGGCCAAGATGGGGGCAGGGGGCTGCTTTGTATGCCTGTGGTGTGTTGGTATAAACCAAGTCCAGTGTGTTGTCTCCATCATTATGGTTATGGTAATTATTCTAAGGATTTACTGACTATGCCCATAAGAAAATGAATCTCAGGGTTGTACATGGTGACATATATGTACTTTGATAATAAATTTACTTTGAACTTTGATTCTGATAAATTCAGACAAGGTCCAGTCTTCAGTTCTTAATGTAAATTGCAAACCGTAATCAGTTTGAGGATAAAAGAACAACTTTGCAATCAACAGTACTTTGTTTGCAAAATGACGTGGCCATAAGATACTCTCATATGCATTAGCCAATTGTATGGCAATGGAGGCATGTTCTTTGGTCTTCATCAAACCAGACAACTACAGGTAGTTACATTGCACCACTCTGACCATGTTCAAGAAAGACTGCAGACCAGGCTGTTATTGTCTCTTATCACATAAAACATGGTCAACAGCATAGTTAACCTATCAATAGTTGGGATATTTGTATACTCTGAGCTGTAGAATACACCTTCTGCTGCTGCTTGGACATGTCTTCAGCGATGAACCCAGGGTCATAGGGTGTTTCGGGTCTTTAACCATCAGACAGCCTCGACCGGGTGACCCAGCCAGGGGTGATCAGCCCCCGACTTGTGTCCAAGTGGCGCACTAATCGACGGATCCCCCGTCCGGATCCACAGCCACTGCGAGGCCTTTTCAGCAGCCTCCAGAACGTTCTTGGTGGCTCTTCTGCACTGCAGTCCTTTAACTCCAAGGAGTTTTAGAGTCTGCTGTAATGAATGGCCAGCAAAGCCCCAGCACCCAACTTCGACTGGCTCACAGCGAGCTCTCCAGCCATTGCTCCCGCATTCTGCAACAAGATCTGTGAGAATCAACCAACATAGCAGTAATATTGGGTGTCGGGAACCTCCAGAAGCCTTTAGACCACCTTTGTTACAAGAGTATTTGAACATTCTGAGGTGTCTCTCCTTGTAGATATGTAACTCAATGGAAGCGGAGCCAGACTCAAAATATTGAAGTAAAATATGTCATTGCTACTATTGAAATTGTATTGAATTACCTTTGCCCTTAAGGGTATAAACATGAGGTGTATTTTGAATTTTTGAGAATCTACTGAGCGAGTCTCCAGGAGAATGTTGTGATGAATAAAAACGTTTTATATTACCAGCTTCAGTATCTCTCTGGTGACTAAGAACTCAATCACAACACCTTCTTTAAAGATTAAAGGTTAGCTTTACATGTCACATGTACATTGAAACATCAAGCCATACAGTGAAATGCGTTGTTTATGTCAAAATCAAATCAGCAAGGATTGCACTGGGCAGCCCGCAGGTGTTGACACACTTCTGGTGCCAAAATAACATGCCCACAACTCACTAACCCTAACTGTACGTTTTTAGAATGTGGGAGGAAACTGGAGCACCCGGAGGAAACCCACAAGGTCACGGGAAGGACATACAAACTCCTTGCATATAGCAGCACGAATCAAACCCCGATCTTACAGCCAATGCTGTACAGCATCACACAAACCGCTATACTACCGTGCCACCCATTGTCCCTTAATGTCCAAAAACCTGCCTTGAATATTGTCAGTGAGGGAACCTCCACAGCCAGGAGGTTCTGCAGTGTCCTCTCCAATCATTTACTCTTTGATATTGAAACAGCATTGTGGGTCATTCCAACACTGTTTGCAAAAGCCACAGGAGGGAGTCTAAAACTAGAACTTAACTAAGGTTTAAGGTGAGAGGGGAAAGAGTTAAAGGGGGCCTGAGGGGCAAGTTTTCACAATTTGAAACAATTATATGAAACAATTTGCCCAGGAAAGTGGTAGAGGCAGGCATAATTACAACGTTTATTTTCTTATTGAGATAAAATGCAGACCAGGCCCTTCTGGTCCTTCAAGCCATGTTACCTAGCAACCCCCGATTTAACCCTAAACTAATCACAGGACAATTTACGATGATCAATAAACCCACCAACCAGTACATCTTTCTTCAATAAGAGGAAACCGGAAAAAAACGAACGGAAACCCACACAGTCATGGGAAGAAGATACAAACTCCTTACAGACAATGGCAGGAAAGACATTTGAGCATGTTTGTGGATGGGAAAGGCTCAGAGGGATATGAGCTAAAATTAGGTGAATATGCAAAGTTCGAAGTAAATTTATTACCTAAGTATGTTACCATATAGATAGATAGATATATACTTTACTGATCCCAAAGGATATTATGGCCTCACAGTAGCATTACAAAAGCACAGATATACAAGTATTAGAAGAGAAGTAAGAAAGAATAAAAGATAAGTTACCACAAACAGTCTAACAGGAAGGCGTCATCGCTTCCCCAGCTATAGGTTGACTCGTTATAGAGTCTAATGGCCGAGGGTAAGAATGACCTCGTATAGCACTCTTTGGAGCAGCACAGTTGTCTTAGTCTATTACTAAAAGTGCTCCTCTGTTCAGCCAAGGCTGCATGCAGAGAGTGAGAAACATTTTCCAGAATTGCCAGGACTTTCCATAGGCTCCTTTGTTCTGCCACAGCCTCTAGTGTGTTCCGTTTGACCCCTATAACAGAGCCAGCCTTTCCAATCAGTTAATTGAGCCTGTTGGCATCACCTGTGTTGATGCCATTGCCCCAGCACACCACATAGAAGATTGTACTGGAGACAACAGACTGGTAGAACATGGGTAGGAGAGGCCTGCATACTCCAAAGGACCTCGGTCTCCTTGGGAAGTAGAGGTGACTCTGGTCCTTCTTGTACACAGCCTCTGTGTTGGTGCTCCACTCAAGTCTGTCATCCAGGTGCATCCCCAGGTTCTTATGGGTCCTCTCCATCAATAGTAACAGGGAGCAGTGCAGGCTTAGCCTTCCTAAAGTCCATCACCATACTACCTTGAGATCACTTGAACTGGATTTGAAATTGTTTCTTATTTATTTATTGAGATACAGCATGGAGTAGGTCCTTCTGGCCCTTTGAGCCATGCTGCCCAGCAATCCTTGATTCAACCCCAGCGTAATCATGGAATGACTTACAATGACCAATTAACCTTCTAACCAATTAACCAAAGACTGGTATGTCTTTGTACTGTGGGAGGAAACTGGAGCACCTGGAGAAAACCCACGGGGTCATGGAGAGAACGTACTCTACATGCTTCCAGGCAGCTGCAGCAACATTATTGTCACATGTACTGAGATACAGTGAATAGATTGTGTTGCACACAGTTCACGCAGATCAGTCATTACAGAGTACAGAGTGTGCATTGCAAGCATTTGAGGGACTCAGTAAGTCACCTTGGTTGGAATGGATGAGTTGGGACACAGAACCTGTTTCCATGCTGTATGTCTCTTCAAGTCTAAGAGTGAAATAAAATCCGTTTCCTCTTTCCTAGTTCTGATGATTCCACCTGCAATGTTAACTCTGTTTCTCCATTTTTTCAAATTTAAGTGAAATCTGGTTCTGAGAGTAAAAACTACATCTCAGAGAATCTCACCAACTGGGAAGGTTTCCAATATGAAAAATTGCATTACTCTGATCTAAAACAATATTCAGCAGCCTCTTCTATTTTTGGAACTGCATTAGCAAATTTACAGCTCACCATCTTTTAAGTGAGGCATTGTGTCTGGCCCCTGTCTAACCTCCCAAAGTACTCAAGGCAATTCAACTCAGTGACATGACAAATATTTACCTTTCAACTAGCATCACTGTTGATCTGGTTATTGTTACACCGCTCTTCATGGGATTTTGCTGTGTGGGAATTATTTTAATGTATTTTATTTAAACACGCAGGCAAATTACTGCACCGGCTGCACACCGTATCAGGACATCCTGAGATCTTGAAGACTGTAATGTAAATAAAAATCTTTTTTTATATATATTGTTCATTGTAGCTGGAGGCCTACACGGACATTTTAATCTGTGATACTCTAGTGATGTCTTTACCTTAGTCCTTTGAAGTTTGCTGAAACTGTGTCTAAGATCATGGTTTATGGCTGCAAGGGAGGTCATGTTCTGATGATTAAATGCCTTCCTTCCTTTATGTACTGGGTAGGTGACTGTATTTACATTTGCCAATATCTGAGCGAGCTCTGAGTGCTCCTTCTTGTGAAATCTCCACCAGTTGTAAAACTTTGTCTTCAACATCCAAGAACCAGAAAAGACTCTGGATCTGAAACCCAATCCTTAGTATAAATGGAAGCTTTTTAATGAAATGAATAGGTCAGGAGTTCATACATTACTTATTCTGAAGTCAAAGATTTTACCCCTTTTCTATTCTGCTGCTTGGGATAGCATAGTAACCATCATCATAGAGATGAACATCACTAAAACAGGTCCTTCTGTCCAACTTGTCCATACTGACCAAGATGCCATTCTGAGCCAGTCACATTTGCTTGCATTTGGCCTATGTCACTCTTGGTGTTTTCTGTCCCTGCACCTGTCTAAGTATCTTTTAGACAATGTAACTATAACTACTTCTACTAGTTCTCCTGCCCATTCCATATGTCCACCACCCTCTGTGGAACTGGAAATGGTATTGGTCTATCATTGTCACATGTTACCAAGATAGAGTGAAGCTTGTCTTGCATACTGTTGTTACGTACCCCGTAACTGGGTTGCCAAACCAGCAGAAATGGATCACTCAGTTGGAGTCTGGATTACTAGAAATAAGAAAGTTTTATTAAGGAAACAAGCAACACAGTAATCGAAAGGATAATAAATGCAACAGTTCAGCAATGATAAGCACACATGTGCACGGAGTTAAGATCACAGCATCAATCAAGCTCTATCGTTGTCTAGAGGTAAATAACCAATTTCAAAGTGACACAGAAGTCCAGTTCGATTTAATAGTTCAGTGCGCAGTAATCGTTGCCATGGCGATGGAGAACGTGGGGGGAGGGAGAGAGAGAACGGGAACGACTGATCATTCAGAACGGCTTCCACTCACAGACCGGCGGTATTGCTCATAAGCAGCTTTCGGGCAGGTCCTTGGTGATGTCACCTGAGGTCACCGACGGTGACCCCTCCTCCAGATGCGGTCGATCCTCTGCAGTGAACCCGGCACCCAAGCGAGGGTGGACACACACCGGGTTCCCGCTGATCGTACCTTTCCACCCTGTGCGTTTAAGGTCCGGTACGTCCCACCGACTCGTGAGAGGCGCACCGCTTCCGGGGTCTCGTTACCTCGGGTGTCGTGTGTGTCCTGCCTTAGCGAACCTGTCCCTTTTTATCCCCCTACTGGGGTATCGCCTGTCCATCACTTCAAACAGTTCAGGGTTCAAAGGGGGAGCCGCTCTAGACAGCTCTCTCTCCCGTCCCTTCATTACACATCTCCAGATGCTGCTTCATTGTTCCTTATCTCTCCTTCCCCTGAGGACAGGTGGCAGACCAACTGCTGATCTCACAGGACAGCTAACATCTATGTGTATTCTCGTCACGCTGTTCAAACAGATCATAGCACAGACATCCCACCCTGCAAAAACTCATTTCAGGGAGGTAGCACCATCAATTTGCAGGAGAGGTGGGATGTCTGCAATAGAGTAGTTCCTTAGCAGCTGGCCAGCTAGTTTAAATAACGTTAGCTATGCTAATGAACGAATGACACCTGTTAAACTCACCTCAACATGTCTTTTACAGTCTTAACCCACCATGGGCAATAGAAAAGTCACTGTTGCAAACAGTGCAGCGAGCAACACTGTCATTATTTTGACCTCTATTAGGCAGGGGTACACTTTAGTGTAGTCTGGGGTGACGCACGTTTTATATTTTCTTTTTTTTGGAACACTCTGCCATGGCGCGCTCTCACTCTCTCTCTCTCTCTCTCCTGGTCGCGCGCGTGCTCTCAAGCGCTCTTGCTTGCTTTCTCCCTCTCTCGCTCTGTCTCGCTCTCGCACTCTCTCTTGCTTTCTCTCGCTCGCTCTCAAAAAAATTGATTTCCGTGATATTGTATATAATTTGCGGGCATCAGGGAGCCACTATTGATAAGCAGGAGACTCCCGGAGCTTCTGGAAGAGGTGGGATGTCTGATAGCACATTGAGGAAGAAAAATGTAAAACAATAACAGAGTGCAGAATAAAGTGCAACTACCACAGAGGAGTGCAGTGTAGGCAAATACAAGTTCAAATGCAACATTTAAAAGATGTTTGGATGGGAAGAATATGGAGATTTGTGGTCCAGGCATGGGTTGATGGGATTAGGCAGAATAAGAGTTCAGTACAGAGTAGATGGGCCTTAGGGCCTGTTTCTATGCTGTAGTACTCAATGACTCTGTTGGGGTAAGTTATAATTATCCTACCAGCCCACTTACACCTGAGATTTGGGGGGGAGGATCCAGAGAATTGGGAGGAAATTCAAGCAGTAACAGGGAAAAGATGGAACCACCACAACAACAGTTAGGGCTGAGCTTGCATTGTTGGAGAAGTGAGGCAGCAGTTCTATTAGCTGTAGCACTCTAAAGAAACTTGTCACTCAACTCTGAATCCAGTGCTCCTCAATGCCATGCAGATTCCTGTCTGGGATATGAACCCTGATTTCATGCATGAGGGATGTGGGTGCCAGCTGCAATGCAGACGAGGAGGGGACTCCTGTCCAATCCTGTGTGCCATCACTTAGTAAAGTGTACACAATCCCTTATTCAACAATGAGACCTTTGTGCAAGGATTAGTCAATGTGAAGGTTTACCTTGTGGCATTTATTCTCTTGGTTTCAGTCAGTTAGGTAACACCTGGGAACATCAGCAGGGAGAAAAACACAGCTCACAATCCATGTCGAATTCCATTTGAAATGTTCTCATTCAGTTTATCATTCCACAGATGCTGCTCGATCCGCTGCGTGTTTCCAGCATTTGTTTCTATTTCAGCATTCCTGCATTTGAAATTCATATAATTTCTCTACTTTGATATTAAAACATATACCATGCTGATCATCAAACATTTACCCCAATTGTGAGTCTTCAGTAATTTTGTCAAGTTCTAATTCACATTATTGTTGACTGTATTTAGTAAGGCGGTTTGACAAGTTCCTTCATGGTCGGCTCATCCAGAAGATTAGTACCCATGGTATCTACTATTAATTTGGTCTTTCGATTCAGAATAGGCTTGCCCATGGTAGTTAATGGGACTTGTTCTAGGTGTAGGTCTGTGACTAGTGGTGTTTTTGCAGGGATCCACACCGAGACCTCTTCTGTTGTGATACATAAATGACCTGGAAGAAAACATGGATGGAGGCTATTAAGTTCGAGGCGATACAAAGGTCAGTGGTTTTGTAGATAGTGCAGTTGGTTGCCAAAAGATACAGCAGCATATAGATCAATCGCGGTTGTGTGTAGCAAAATGGCAGATAGAGTTTAATTGAGCAATATGTGAGGTATTGCACTTTGGGAGATAAAATACAAAAGGTAACCATTAATGGCAAGAACAGTGTTCATGTACAAGTCAATATCTCCCTGAAAGTGACCACACAGGATGAAGGAGAGGCAAAGGAGGCATGTGGCATGCTTGCCTTTATCAGTGAAGGCACTCATTTCAAGAGCTGGGAAGATCTGTTGCAGATTCATAGGTCACATCTGGAGTATTGCAATACAGTTCTGGCTGCCCTATTATAGGAAGATTGTTGAGGCTTTGGAGAGGGTACAGAAGAGATTTACTCGGACATTGTCTGGATTAGAGTGGATGCATAGTAGAGGGAGGTTGGACAAATTATGATTGCTTTCCCTGGAGTGGTAGAGGCTGAGGGGAGGCCTAATAGAGGCTTATGATTATGGAAGGCATAGATAGAGCAGACAGTATCTTTTTCCCAGCGTTGAAATGTTCAATAGTTCAATAGTTCCATTTAATATCAGAGAAATGTATATAATATATTTCCTGAAATTCTTGTTCTTCACAGGCATCCACGAAAGCAGATGAGTGCCCCAAAAAATGAGTGGCAGTAAAAGCATTAGAACCCGAAAGCTCCACCTGCTCCCCCCTACCCCCCCAACACACACACACACACACACGCCCACCCACACACACACACACCCACACACACACACACACACACACACACACACACACACACAAGCAGCAGCGAAGCATCGACCCTCCCCGACTTCACTTACTTCAGCAAACAACATCGGCATCCTCCACCCGCAGTGATCTGCAGTACAACAAAAGTTGTTCACCCACCAATTCAATGTACCACAGGCTCTCTCCGTCCCCCTGATAAAGGGGCAGAGAGGTGTCACTCAGTGAGAGGGCAGACATAAACAAAACAACTCGCTGATTTACAGTGATAAAGTCTGTGGAGTCGCTTTTTTCTCCCGAGTTCTCTGATTCAAGAATCAACAACAAACTCTCACCTAACAATAAGAGAAAGAAAGAGAGAGAGAGAGAGAGAGAGAAAGCAAGAGAGAGAGAGAGAGAGCAATCTATGTACACAGCCCTTGAAAGCTGATTCACTGTTCCCCATATTCTGTTTTCTGTTCTCACCTGCAAAGCCTCATTTGGTGGCACTGGCATAGAATCGGCTCATCCCCAGGGCTGCAAAGCCTTGGAACCCCGAAGGCATGCTCGCCTTCTAGGTTGTGTCCTTGGGATATCAAAAAATGACCAGTTGGTGTGCCCCATGGGCAGGAACCAACATTGTAAAGAACCAAAATTTAGTTGCAGCTCTAGACCAGTATCTTCGACAGATCCCTGTCCACCTTGAAAAGGCAAGACATTAGAGGTAGAAATTAAGCTGTTTCCACAGATGAGCTCGAGAAATCGCTGTCTAGCGCCATTGTAGTTCCGCCCACCAAGAGAAACGAGGTAGGTGAGATCCTGAGGGATGGTGGAAGCTGCAGACAGTACGTGAGTGGATTAATGCAATGGGTTATCTTGGAGGCACCAGTGAGCTTCCTTCCCATGTTCTACCAGTCTGTGGTCTCCAGTGCAATCTCCTATGTGGTGTGCTGGGTCAATGGCATCAACACGGGTGATGCCAACAGGCTCAATAAACTGATTGGAAAGGCTGGCTCTGTTATAGGGGTCAAACTGGACACACTGGAGGCTGTGGTGGAACAAATGACACTATGGAAAGTCCTGGCAATTCTGGACAATGTTTCGCACCCTCTGCATGCCACTTTGGCTGAACAGAGGAGCACTTTTAGTAATAGATGAAGACAACTGTGCTGCTCCAAAGAGCTCTATATAAGGTCATTTTTACCCTCAGCCACTCGGCTCTATAATGAATCAACCTATAGCTGGGGAAGTGATGACCCCCTCTTGTTGATCTGTTTGAGATAACTTTTTTTTTAATCTTTCTCAATTCTCTTATAATATTTGTATATTTGTTTATCTGTGCACTTGCAATGCTACTGTGACACTGTAATTTCCTTTGGGATCAATAAAGTATCTATCTATCTATGTTCCTATGGCTGAGGAGGTGTATGATTTCTGGGACAGCTCAGCCCAAAGCAGACAGTTCTTCCATTTGGAAGAATGAAAGGTGGTGAAGTATCGCAGAAACTTCTCCACTTGCCGATTATCTCTTTATGACTGCCTGTTCATCTGCAGATGACAGCTACAGGGCAAACTCACTGAAGTGCAGAGGCAGGGGTAGAATGCTTTCCAGAAGCGTGGGATGAACTGGGGGCCTCGGTCTGACACACTGTCCTGAGGGAAGTCGTGGAGGCATATTACATATTGAAGAATCAGTTCTGCTGCTTCATTGGCTGATGAAAGATTGGGGAGGGCGATGAAGTGGACTATACATGGAGAACTGGTTCACCAATGTCATGATCACCATGGTCCCATCAGAAAGTCACAAACCCATGGTGAAATCTATGATTGTGTGGAAACATAGGTGTCAAGGGACTGGTTGTGAGCATGATGGGCCACTAGAATTGGCATTACAGAAAATACGGAGTCCATCGTGCACCTGAGGAGTGGGTCCACTGGAGTGCCTCAGAAAGCATGGCCGCCAGCACATATATGCAGTTGCCAGGGACATTGGCTGGAGCAAGCTCATGCTGTAGAGATGGTGGATCTGGTTCTTAACAATCCAGACAATGGGGGCAAGTATCTGGGAGGATGGAACGATGGACTGAGGGTTGATCCTCTTTACATTTGTATGGTGCTATCGTGACAGGGCATCCAGCTTAGTGTTCTTGGAGTCAGGTTGGTAAGAGATGGTGAAGTTGAATTTCTCGAAGAAGAGGGCCTAGCGAACCTGATGTGGGCTGAGATGTTTATTTAGTGCCTATGAGGTTCTAGTGCTCAGTCTAGATCACGAAGGGCTCGATATTTCCCATTAGCCAATATCTCCATTGCTCCAAGGACCATTTAATGGTGAGTAGCTTCCTTTCTCCTACTCCATAACGGTGACGTATGGAGTTGAATTTGTGTGAGAAGAAGGCACAGGGATGTGTCTTCCCATCCAATCCTCACTGTGAGAAGATGACCCCGGCGCCTACGTCAGATGCGTGCACTCTACTACAAAAAGTCCAGAGGGCTTTGGATTGTGGAGAACAGGAGCAGTGGTGAAGAATCTCTTGAGCTCCTCAAAAGCGTGGTCCATGGCGTGAGAAGAAGTTCCTGCGAGGTAGGTGTTTTGGTAAGGGAAGTGAGAAATGTGGTGATTTGGTTGTAGTTTCAGATGAAATGGCAGTAGAATTTGGAGAAGTCCAGGAAGTGATGTTTGAGTGAGCATAGTAGAGTCTATTTAACGTTGGTGCACACTTTCTGTGGGTCCATGCTTATGCCTTGGGGTGAAAGGACGTAACCCAGGAAGAAAATGACTGGGGTGTGGAACTGGCATTTTTCTAAGCTGCAGAATAGTTGGTTTGCAAGGGACATAGAACACAGAACATAGAAATTTACAGCACATTACAGGCCCTTTGGCCCACAATGTTGTGCTGACCATGAAACCTACCCTAGAGATTGCCTAGAATTTCCCTAGCGCATAGCCCTCTATTTTTCTAAGCTCCATGTATCTATCTAAGAGGCTCTTAAAAGACCCTATTGTATCTGGCTCCACCACCGCTGCTGGCAGTGCATTCCACTCCCTGTGTGAAAAAATTACTCCTGACATCCCCTCGGTACCTATTTCCAAGCACCTTAAAACTATGCCCCCTCATTTTAGCCATTTCAGCCCTGGGAAAAACCTCTGGCTATCCACACAATCAATGCCCCTCATCATCTTATACACCGTTATCAGGTCACCTGTCATCCTCCATCGCTCCAAGGAGAAAAGACCAAGTTCACTCAACCTATTCTCATAAGGTATGCCTTCCAATCCAGGCAACGTCCTTGTAAATCTCCTCTGGACTCTCTCTATAGCATCTACATCCTTCCTGTACTGAGGTGACCAGAACTGAACACAGTACTCCAAGTGGGGTCTGACCAAGGTCTTATATAGCTGTAACATTACCTCACAGCTCTTGAACTCAATCCCATGGTTGATGAATGCCAACACACCATGCACCTTCTTAACAACACTATCAACCTGTGCAGCAGCTTTGAGTGTCCTATGAACATGGACCCCAAGATCTCTCAGATCCTCCACATTGCTAAGAGTCTTACCATTTATATTATATTCTGTCTTCAAATTGGACTTTCAATGAACCATTTCACATTTATCTCGGTTGAAGTCATCTGCCACTTCTCAGCCCAGTTCTGTATCCTATCTGAATCAGAATCAGGTTTATTATCACTGGCATGTGTCGTGAAATTTGCTAACTTAGCAGCAGCAGTTCAATGCTATATGTAATAGAGAAGAGAAAAAACAATAATAAATAAATAAATTACAGTATACGTATATTGAATAGTTTAAGAATCATGCAAAAAACAGAAATATATATTTAAAAAAAAGTGAGGTAGTTTTCAAGGGTTCAATGACCATTTAGTAATCGGATGGCAGAGGGGAAGAAGCTGTTCCTGAATCATTAAGTGTGCGTCTTCAGGCTTCTACCTGGAGGTAACAGTGAGAAAAGGGCTGTCCTGGGTGCTGGGTGTCCTTAATAGTGGACGCTGCCTTTCTGAGACACCACTCCTTGAAGATGTCCTGGACACTTTGTAGGCTAGTACCCAAGATGGAGCGGACTAAATTTACGACCCTCTGCAGCTTCTTTCCGTCCTGTGCAGTAGCCTCCCCATACCAGACAGTGATGCAGCCTGTCAGAATGCTCTCCACGGTACAACTATAGAAGTTTTTGTGTGTATTTGTTGGCATGTCAAATCTCTTCAAATTCCTAATGAAGTATAGTTGCTGCCTTGCCTTCTTTATAACTGCATCAATATGTTGGGACCGGGTTAGGTCCTTAGAGATCTTGACACCCAGGAATTTGAAACTGCTCATTCTCTCCACTTCTGATCCCTCTATGAGGATTGGTTTGTGTTTCCTTGTCTTACCCTTCCTGAAGCCCGCAATCAGCTCTTTCGTCTTACTGACTTCGAGTGCCAGGTTTTTGCTGCGACACCACTCCACTAATTGGCATAACTTGCTCCTGTACGGTCTCTCGTCACCATCTGGGATTCTATCAACAATGGTTGTATCATCAGCAGATTTATGGACGGTGTATTTGAGTTATACCTAACCACACAGTCATGGGTATAGAGAGAGTAAAGCAGTGGGCTGAGCACACACCCCTGAGGTGCACCGGTGTTGATAGTCAGTGAGGAGGAGATATTATCAACAATCCACACAGATTGTCGTCTTACAGTTAGGAAGTCGAGGATCCAATTAAAGAGGGAGGTACAGAACCACAGGTTCTGTAACTTCTCAATCAGGAGTGTGGGAATGATGGCATTAAATGCTGAACTGTAGTCGATGAGTGATCGATGTCTCACTGTAACCTTTGATAGTCCAGACTATCCACAACACCCCAACCTGTGTCATCAGCAAACTTACTAAATCACCCTTCAACTTCTTCATCCAGGTCATTTATAAAAATCTCAAAGAGGAGGGGTCGCAGAACAGATCCCTGTGGAACACCACTGGTCACCGACCTCCATGCAGAATACAAACCATCTACAATCACTTTTTGCCTTCTGTGAGCAAGCCAGTTCTGGATTCACAAACCAAGGTCTCCTTGGATCCCATGCCTCCTCACTTTCTGAAGAAGGCTTGCATGGGGAACCTTATCAAATGCCTTACTGAAATCCATATGCACTACATCTGCTCTAATACTGAAGAACTGATAGACTGTGACAGACATGGTCTTGGGAGTCCTTGGAGAAGATGAGGATGTCATTGAGGTAGATGAAAACATATCTGTGTAGCTGTCTCAGAGGATTCCGTCACTGAATGCTTGTAAAATGGCTAGAATGTTGGGAAGTCTGAATGGCATCACCAAGTATTTGTAATAGCCAGAAGGTGTTATAAACGTCATCTTCCACTCATCCCCCTGGCGGTTCAGGTTGTATTTACTTCATAGATCCAGTTTGGTGAATATCTGAGCTCTGTGAAATGTTTGGATTGCACTAAAAACATTAAGACTATAAGACTACAAGACGTAGAAGCAGAATTAGGCCTATCCCCCATTCCATCATGGCTGATTTATTATCTCTCTCAACCCCATTCTCCTGCCTTCTCCCTGTAACCTCTGGCATCCTGACTAACCAAAAACCTACCAACCTCTGCTTTAAATATATTGAATGACTTCACCTCCTCAGCCATCCATGGCAATAAATTCCACAGATTCACCACTCTCTGGCTAAAGAAATTCCTTCTCATTTCTGTTCTAAATGCACATCCCTCTAATCTGGGATGTGCCCTCTGGTCTTAAATTCACCCATCACAGTAAACATCCTTTCCACATCCAATCTGTCTTCTAGACCTTTCAATATTTAATAGCCACCAAACGCTCCTTTCATTCGTGTAAACATCCTCTGGACCCTCTCCAATGCCAGCACATCTTTTCTTAGGTAAGGGGCCCAAAACTACTGACAAGTGAGGTCTGACCAGTGCTTCATAAAGCCTCAGCATTACATTCTTGCTCTTATATTCTAGTCCTCTTGAAATGAATGCTCATAGTCCTTTGCCTTCCTCACCACCAACTCAGCCTGCAAGTTAACCTTCAGGGAAGCCTGCACAAGCCCGTTTACACCTCTGATGTTTGAATTTTCTTCTCATTTAGAAAATAGTCTATGCCCTTTTTGTATCTGCTGATCATAGAGATCCCTACACTGTAGTTCATCTTCCATTACGTTGCCCATTCTCCCAATCTGTCCAAGTCCTTCTGCACTCTCCATGCTTCCTCAACACTACCAGCCCCTCCACCTATCTTTGTATCATCTACAAACTTGGCCACAAAGCTATCAGTATCACCATCCAAATTCTTGATATACAATGTAAAATGAAATGGTCCCAATACCGTACTGTACTGTACAAAAAAGATGGATTACACCTGAACCCAAAGGGGTCCAATATTCTAACAGGCAGGTTTAATAGAGCTGTTAGGGAGGGTTTAAACTAATTTTGCAGGGGGATGGAAACCGGAGTGATAGGGCTGAGGAAGGGGGAAAGAGAAATAAATCAAAGATAGCATGCAACAGAGACGATAGAAAGGACAGGCAAGAGATGGGACATAATCACAGCCAGTGGATGATTTACAGGGCAATAGAGGTGTGGTGCAGTTAAAATAGAAAGCAACAAATACTGGACTGAAAGTGTTATATTTGAATGCACGCAGCATAAGAAATAAAATGGACGACTTTGAAATTCAGCTGCAGATTGACAAGTATGACATTGTGGCCATCTCTGAAACGTGGCTAAAGGATGGCTACCATTGGGAGCTGAACATCCAAGGATATACGGTGTATCACAAAAATAGGTTAGTAGGCAGAGGGGGTGGTGTGGCCCTGTATATAGAAATAATATTAAATCATTGGAAAGGGATGACATAGGATCAGAAGGTATAGAGTCTCTATGGGTTGAGTTAAGAAATGGCAAGGGTAAAAGGACCCTAATGGCAGTTGTATACAGGCCTCCAAACAGCAGCCGGGATGTGGATTACAAATTACAGCAGGAGGTAGAAAAGGCGTGTCATGATAATCGTTGGGGATTTTAACATGAAAGTGGATTGGAAAAACCAGGCCAGCACTGGACCTCAAGAGAGAGGATTTGTAGAATGTCGAAGGGATGGCTTTTTTGAACAGCTTGTTGTTGAGCCCACTAGGGGATCGGCTGTACTGGATTGGGAGTTGTGCAATGATCTGGAGGTAGCAAGAGAGCTTATGGTTAAGGAACCCTTAGGGAACAGTGATCACAATATGATTGACTTCACTTTGAAATTTAAGAAGGAGAAACTAAAGTCCAATGTGTCGGTATTTTAGTGGAATGAAGGAAATTATAATGGCATGAGAGGAGAACTGGCCAAGGTTGACTGGAAAAGGACACTAGCAGAAAGGACAGCAGAGCATCAATGGCTGGAGTTTCTGTGAAAAATGAAGGAAGTGCAAGACAGATATATTCCAAATAAAAAATAAATTTTCAAATGGAAGAAGGGCACTAACGTGGCTGACAAGTGAAGTCAATGCCAAATTAAAAGCAAAAGAGAGGGCATACAAGGGAGCCAAAGCTAGTGGGAAGATAGAGGATTGGGAAACTTTTAAAAACTTGCAGAAGGAGACTAAGAAGATCATTAGGAAGGAAAAGATGAATTATGAAAAGAAGCTGGTGACTAACATCAAAGAAGATATTAAAAGATTTTTAAGTATATAAAGAGTAAAAGACAGTTGAGGATAGATATAGGACCAATAGAAAATGACACTGGAGATATTGTAAAGAGAGATGCAGAGATGGCAGAGGAACTGAATGCATATTTTACATCAGTCTTCACAGTGGAAGACATCTGCAGCATACCGGAAATTCAAGAGTGTCAGGGAAGTGAAGTATGTGCAATGAAAATTATGACTAAGAAGGTGCTTAGGAAGCTTATTGGTCTGAGGGTGGATAAGTCCCCTGGACCTGATAGAATGCACCCTCTGGTTCTGAAGGAAGTAACTGGAAAGCTTGCGGAGGCATTAACAACGATCTTTCAAGAATCCATAGATCTTGGCATTGTACCGGATGACTGGAAAATTGCAAAGTTAAGAAGCATGGGAGGCAGCAGAAAGGAAACTATAGACCTGTTAGCCTGACATTAGTGGTTGGGAAGTTGTTGGAATCAATTATTAGCGATGAGATTATGGAGTACCTGGAAGCAGATGACAAGACATGCCAAAACCAGCATGGTCTCCTGAAAGGAAAGTCCTGCCTGACTAACCTACTGCAATTTTTTGAGGAAATTACAAGCAGGGTAGACAAAGGAGACGCAGTAGATTGGTGTACTTGGACTCTCAGAAGGCCTTAGTCAAGGTGCCGCACATGAGGCTGCTTAGTAAGATAAGAGCTCATGGAATTACAGGAGAATTACTAGCATAGGTGGAGCATTGGCTGATCAGCAGAAAACAGAGAGTGGGAATAAAGGGATCTTATTCTGGCTAGCTGCCAGTTAGCACTGGAGTTCCACAGGGGTTGGTGTTGGGACTGCTGCTTTTTACGATGTATATCTATGATTTGGTCTAAGGGATTAATGGATTTGTGGCTAAATTTGCCAATGATACAAAGATAGGTGGATGAGTGGGAAGTGTTCAGGAAACAGAGAGCCTGCAGAAAGACTTAGATAGTTTAGAGGGATGGGCAAAGAAGTGGTAAATGAAATTCAATGTTGGAAAGTGTACGGTCATGTACTTTGGTGGAAGAAATAAATGGGCAGTCTATTATTCAGATGGGGAGAGAATTCAAAATGCAGAGATGCAAAGGAACTTGTGAGTCCTTGTGCAAGATACCCTAAAGGTTAACCTCCAGATTGAGTCGATGGTACAGAAGGTGAATGCAATGTTGGCATTCATTTCTAGAGGTATAGAATATAAGAACAGGGATGTGATGTTGAGACTCCATAAGGCACTCATTGAGACCACACTTGGAGTATTGTGTGCAGTTTTGGGTTCCTTATTTTAGAAAGGATATACTGACATTGGTGAGGGTTCAGAGAAGATTCAGGAGAATGATTCCAGGAATGAAAGGGTTACCATATGAGAAATGTCTGGCAGCTCTTGGGCTGTGTTCCCTGGAGTTCGGGAGAATGAGGGGGGATCTCATTGAAATATTCCGAATGTTAAAAGGCCTGAACAGTTTAGATATGACAAAGTTACTTCCCATGGTAGGGGAATCTGCGACAAAAGGGCACGACTTCAGGATAGAAGGATGTACATTTTGAAAAGAGATGTGGAGAAATTACTTCAGTCAGAGGGTGGTAAATCTGTTGAATTTGTTGCCACGGGCGGTTGTGGAGGCTAAGTCATTGGATGCATTTAAGGCAGAGATAGATAAGTTCTTGATTAGCCAGGGCATCAAAGAGTATGGGGAGAAAGCAGGGGAGTGGGGATGACTGGAAGAATTGGATCAGCCCATGATTGAATGGTGGAACGGACATGATGGGTCAAATGGCCTTCTTCTGCTACTATATCTTATACCGACTCCTGTAGAACACCACGTCACCTGCTGCCAACCAGAATAGGCCCCCTTTATTCTAACCCTTTGCCTCTTGCCAATCAACCCATTTTTCTTCTTGCTATTATCTTTGCTGTAATACCATGGACTCTTAACTTATTAAGTAGTCTCATGTCCGGCACCTTGTCAAATGTCTTCTGAAAATCCAAGTAAATAATATCTACTGACTTTGCTTTGTCTATATTGCTTGCTATTTCCTCAAAGAATTCCAGCAGATTTGTCAGGTAAGAAACCATGCTAACTTTGGCCTCCATGTGCCTCCAAGTACCCTGAGACCTCATCCTTAATAATGGACTCCAACAGCTTCCAAACCAGTGCCATCAGGCCAACTGGCCTATAATTCTCTTTCTTCTGCATCCTTTCCTTCTTGAAGAGTAATGTGATATTTGCAATTTTCCAGTCCTCTGGAACCATTCCAGAATCTAATGATTCTTAAAAGTTCATTATTAATGCCTGCACAATCTCTTCAGCTATCCTTTTCAGAACCATGGGGTGTAGTCCATCTGGTCCAGATGACTTATCTCCCTTTTGACCTTTTAGCTTCCCAAGCACCTTCACCTTCGAAAGAGCAATTCCACTTGCTTCTGTCCCCTGACACCCTAAGATTTCTGGCATACTGATAGTGTCTTCCGCAATGAAGACTGTTGCAAGATACTTATTAAGTTCATCTGCTGTTTTTTTGTCCCCCACTACTACCTCTCCCATTTCATTTTCCATTGGTCCAATGTCCACTCCTGCCTCTCTTTCACTGTTCATGTATCTGAAAAATCTTTTGACGTCCTCTTTGATATTTTGGTTATTTCATCTTTTCTCTCCTCATGGTTTTTTGTTGCCTTCTGTGGGCTTTTAAAAACTTCCCAGTCCTCTAACTTCCATCTAATTTTTGCTATATTAAATGCCCTCTCATCTGCTTTCATGCTATCTTTGAATTCCCTTGCCAGCCATGGGTGCATCATCCTTCCTTTAGAATACCACTTCTTCTTTGGAATGTATCTATCCTGCGCCTTCTGAATTGCTCCCAGAAACTCTAGCCACCGCTGTTCTGTCATCATCCCTGCTAGTGTGCCTTTCCAAAAAACCTTGGGCCACTCCTCTCTCATGCCTCTGTAATTCCCTTTAGTCATAGTCATACTTTATTGATCCCGGGGGAAATTGGTTTTCGTTACAGTTGCACCATAAATAATTAAATAGTAATAAAACCATAAATAGTTAAATAGTAATATGTAAATTATGCCAGTAAATTATGAAATAAATCCAGGACCAGCCTATCGGTTCAGGATGTCTGACCCTCCAAGGGAGGAGTTGTAAAGTTTGATGGCCACAGGCAGGAATGACTTCCTATGACGCTCTGTGTTGCATCTCGGTGGAACGAGTCTCTGGCTGAATGTACTCCTGTGCCCACCCAGTACATTATGTAGTGGATGGGAGATATTGACCAAGATGGCATGCAACTTGGACAGCATGCTCTCTTCAGACACCACAGTTATTACTCCACCGTAATAATGATACACTTGACTTTAGCTTCTCCCTCTCAAACTGCAGGGTGAATCCTATCATCACTGCCTCCCAAGTCTTCCTTTACCTTAAGCTCCTGAATCAAATCTGGTTCATTACACAAAACCCAATCCAGAATTGCCTTTCCTCAGCTGGCTCAACTACAGACTACTCTAAAAGGCCACCTTATAGGCATTCTACAATTTCTCTCTCTTGGGATCCAGCACCAACCTGATTTTTCCAATCAACCTACATATTGGAATCCCCCATGACAATCGTTACATTGCTCTCATTACATGTCTTTTCTACTTCCATTGAAATTTATATCCCACATCTTGGCCACTGTTCAGGGACCTGCATGCAATGTCCATGAGGATCGTTTACCCTTGGATTTTCTGAACTCTACCCACAAGGATTCTACCTCTATCAGCAGGAGAGGGTAGCAGTTGTTGATAGTAATTTTGTTGAGTCAACAGTGATCAATGAAGGTTGAAGACTTCCGATTTGACAAAGAAGAATCCTGCACTGGCTGGGGACTGGGATGGTCAAGTGAAGCCATGCAGTAGTGCTTCAGTGATGTAGTCATTCATGGCATGGGTCCCAGTAGGGGGGAGGGTTAACAGATGACCTTGAGGAGGGATGGTACCCAGGAGGAAGTCGATCATACAGTTGTGGGGTCCGAGAGGCAACAGGGTGCTGATTCCCCCTTTACTAAAGGCAATGGCAACATTGTGGTATTCCTTTGGGAGTGCGGTGAGGTTTAAGGTTTTGTCCATCTCCATGGACTTACGAGGTGAAGTCAGCTGAGGGTGCAGTCTGGAGGGTCTTCAACTCAGCAGTAAACTGTAGTAAAATGATGGGAGGAGAAGATGGTGATGCGACGTAGTGCGCGCAGCCTCTCCGGTGATGAATATCTGTAATCTGTCAAGTAGGAGGCCGTGCATGATTCTGATTTGATGGAGGCAGACGTGAGAGCACGGAGGAACATCTGGTGAAACTTCTGAAATGCCTGTTTCGCTGCTGCCGCTACTGTGTGATCCGAAATCTCCGGAGGGGAAGGCCCCGAGTCCTCGGCTTTGCCTGTTGCTTGGTGGCCGGGGCCGGGGTCGAAGCGCTCGGCAGAGATGGTGCTCGGTGCTAGGTGTTGGAGGGCTGGTCGGAGGCTCAAGGTTTTCAGATGGACTCAGAGTTGGACTGTGGTCAGGTGTTTCCAGGATGCTGCATCGGCAAGTTTGCAGCACTGGAAGCTCATGGCAGGGAGAGTTTCTCCCTTCTACCGTCTGCATGAGATGTTGGGGCTATTGGGACTTTCAGACTTTTTTTTACCGTGCCCATGGTCTGCTCTTGTCAAATCATGGTCTTGCTTTGCACTGTTGTCACTATACGTTATAATTATGTGGTTTTTGTCAGTTTTAGTCTTGGTCTGTCTTGTGTTTCTATGATATCATACTGGAAGAACATTGTATCATTTTTAATGCATGCATTTCTAAATGACAATAAACGAGGACTGAGTGTCCTCATAATCTAATCTAAAAAAACCGTATTAACCTGGTGAAGTGAGGATCGTGAGTGGAGAGCCAGGGGTAACCTAAGATAAGAGGAATGTTATGGTGAGTCAATCAGGAGGAATTGGATGGACTTGTGGTGCTCGCTGATGCTAATGTGCATAGGCTGTATGAACTTTCTGAGCATCCCGCACACCAAGGGACATCCATCAATGCCGAGCAGCGGAGCCAATTTTGCAGTGAGCAATAACATTAATAACTAACTGCAAAATAATAAGCCAGGAGGGGCCACAAAACAAGAGAGAAGACATAGTAAACTCATCAACAAAGTAGCTGAAGGCTAGGAGCAACTGGTTGAGATTGACTGGTTCGATAGGTGAACAAGGGGTGTGGATGAGAGCTGGGTTTAAATAGGCTGCAGGAGATGAGTGATGGTTGCTTCCTGTTTGTTAGGTTGAGACTGTTAGGTGCCTGCCTGTGCCCCCATGGCTGGCACCTGAAGGTTCAGGCAATCCGGATGAGTCCAGTGTAATTCCTCGATGAGCAACTGATGCAAGATGGAACTGACCAAGATGAGACTTCTCCTCCGTAACCTTCACAGTTGACAGGGTACTGCACATCCTGTCCACAATGATGTGAGTCCATTAACCGGTGAACCATGTACACTGGACTACCTTCCAACATCCTCGGTTTTGGAGGTGTAGGCTCAGGTAGGTTGAGTAGTCCATGGACAATGGGCTTGAAGAAGGACATGTGGAAGGTGGTTGTTGTCCTCATTGGGGTTATTACTTTCTTGAAAAAAGTTGCATCTAACATATTAACCATTCACTGTATAATTCAGGCAATATACTGATGCGAAAAACCTAAGTGATCAGCTGCACAAACGATTAAATACTGTTATCACAGCGATAAAAAAGTAAAGTCCCATGCTCTCAATTCTTGACTATTTTGAGAGTTTTGTTTTGAGAATGATGAACAGTTTGAATGCTTACTGTCGCACACAGAAGTCAGATGACTCTCAAAAAGAAACTACCTAAGACATTTTCATGTGCTTTTTGAAACTGTGATAAAATTGAAGACTTGAATGCTTCTTTCAGTAATCAACTCAAGAATAGAATATGAGGCATGGCGTGGCTTATTTATCAGAATTATTCACTAAGTTTAATTAAATCAATCTTCAATTGAGCGGAAATGATGTGAATTTATCAAAGCCAAATCAGTTTTCTGCCCACGTTAAACCTATTTAAGTGCAACACTGGCCATCACAATCTTTTCTAATTTCCAAGCCTTTCTGAGTTTGGAAGAGAAAGAAAGAATACCAGATGTTCACCTTCAAGTATACTATGCCCACCTGGGAGAGCTGTATAAAGACATGTCAGACAGATTTCAGAATCTTCTGTTGATCCACATTCCAGATTGGGTAATAAATTCATTCCTGAAGACTTGTAATGAGGAATTAACAGGAAGGATAGAGGAAGAACTGACCTTGCTACAAAATGACTTTGAGCTCAAAAAAATTCGTATCAAGACTTTTGGTTGCAGAATGAAATCTCTGTATGTTATCCTGCACTGTGAAAAAATGTCAAGATGTTCTCTATTGCTTTTCCGACGTCATATTTATGCCAGGAGCTGTCCAGCTGGCTTAACCCAAATGCAGGATCTGTGCAGACAATTTAGCAGTGAGTGATCACTTTAATAATGAACTGCAAAATTAGCATAATGTTCTTGAATTTCTTTTGATATTTTGCATTTTGTTTTTACTGTCTAATTTGTCAAGAGTCTCAAATGTGTGATGCCATTTCCAGAGTGCCACAATAACAAGGAGCCAGGCTTTTCAGCTCACCAGCTCTGCACTGAGTATCAATTACACTTTATTTGTCACATGTACATCAATACATACAACGACATGTTCCACTTGGCATCAAATCAAGTCAACGAGGATTGTGTGGAGCAGCTCACAAGTGTCGCTACTCTTCCAGTGCCGATATAGCATGCCTACAACTCACTAACCCTAACTGTGCATGTTTGAAGCATGGGAGGAAACTGACACGGTTATGGGGAGAACACACATAATCCTTACAAACAGTGGCGGCAATTGAACAATCTTACAGCTGGTGCTCTGTAATGCTTGTGCTAAACTCTATGCTACCATCACCGACCTGCATTAATTCCACTTTCTCTATTCTCCCCACATTTTCATCAGCTCCATCTCGATTGCACTGTTCCCCTGCACACAAGGGGGCTATTTCCCGCAGCCCGCTAACCTCCATATGTCCTTGGTATTTGGGAGGAGACTGGCAGCTCTGGAACAAATGCATGCACTCACATAGAGAGCATACATGCAAACTCTACACAGACAGTGCCCAAGGTCAGGATTGTACTCATGTCTCTGACACTGTGAGGCAGCAACTCCACTACTTCTGCTAATGTTTCTGTCTGGGATTGTGTTTGGTTTACTTTTGAGTTATTATCTTTTTATACCAAATATCAAAATAAACTTCTTGCATAGTAAAAAAAATTACAAGAATAAACCGTGTAATACCTTTTCATTCTTACATTTACAGTCAATGTGTTAGAAAGGGTTAAAAACAATAGCACTGTTGCTATTCATGTGGTCCCCTTCGATGGTACACTTCTACAATAATTGAGGAGCTTTCCCACCCAAACCTGACACCACCCCCACCCGCCCCCCCCACTAGTAGTAGTGGAAGAACCATATACTGCAGGGGTTCCCAACCTTTTTTAAGCCATGGACCCTTACCATTAACCAATGGGTTCGTGGACCCCAGGTTGGGTATCCCTGCTACATTATGATCCTCCCCCACCAAGCCCTTATGATGGCTGCACCAAGCTTGAATGTGTCCCTCCACACATACTCCTGCAGCCCGAAATGTGCCAGGCATCAGCATTCCTTTCCCTTCAAAATTTTGAATTATTGTCCCATGTAAAATTTTCTCTGTTCTGTCCCTTTTCTGTTGGAAACTGCTCTATTTCTGCCATGTGTTTTTCCCCAGTCCTGTCCCCTTTCTCATTAATGTATAACCAAATTATTTGAAGTGGAGACGCTATTGTAAAATAGTATGCAATGACTTCCCTCCATATCCAAGAGCCAGTTGGGAGTCCGTATAAGGTCTCTCCTGTCCATAACAGTGCAGCACTCCCTCAGTGTCACATGTGGGCTACAGAATGGAATATCTGAACTTACAACCCACTAACTCGGAGAGAAGCATGTCACCAAAGAGTCAAATGTGACAAAACTAAATGAGAAACAAAAATATATTTATATAAAAAATAAGCTGTCTTGTGACAACAGGTGGAAAGTTGTGGCATGGTAACGTAACGGTAAGCACAACACTTTACAGTTCCGGCTGTGAGATCAGGTTCTAGTCCCACTACCGTCTGTAAGGAATTTGTATGTTCTCTCTGTGACTGTGTGGGTTTCTTCTGGGTGCTCTGGCTTCTTCCCACAGTCGAAAGATGTACACTGAGGGTTAGTCAATGTGGGCATGCTATGTTGGCGTCAGAAGCACGCAGATACTTGTGGGCTGCCCAACAGAATCCTCACTGATTTGATTTCACAAACGACACATTTAGTTAGAGTTTTATTGTCATTGATAGGGACAATGGCTTTGCAGTGCTAATCCATTCAGAGCTAAACAGCAGACTGGCAATTCAATTGCTAAAAACGTAATAACTAAATTTAAAATAACTTCTGAGTTATTTAGCGTGACATCTAAGCTACAACTGAATGAAAAACAAACAACTCTGAATGGGGCATTGTTCAGTTGCAGGGCAGCCCTGGGGAGAAAGCTACTTTCCAGTCTGGATGTCTCTGTCTCACCTGCCGGATGGCAGGAGATGGAACTGGGGTGGGATGAGTCTATCACGATTTTGCGAGCCCGCTGCGGACATCACGAGTTGTAAATGGTTTGCGTATCTGGCAGCTGTGTCCCAATGATGTTCTGTGCTGTCCTGGTCACTCACTGAAGTGCTTTTTGGCCGATCTTGTTGCAGTGAGTGTATCATACTCTCATGCAGTAGGTGTCTGTATGCCCTCAATTACACATCGATAAAGGTTTAGCGGCAGATTTGCTCCTTAAACTCGTTAGATAGTATAGGTGCCACTGAGCCTTCCTTACCATCACAATTCACCGTATGCACATGAGACAAATCAAGGATCAAATTTATTCACCATATATATTTATATGTATTAAAATTTGCTTTGGGTGCTGACATGACATGCAACAAATAACAACATTCTACAATTATAAAGAATGAAGAATTACAGTATATAGAAAATAAAGATAGAGGTTAAAGTGCAAGTATGAAATAAAATATGCAAAAGTACATAAATACGATTATGTATTTGCAGTGTAAACAGCATTATAAAGACAAAAGGTTCTGCAGATGCTCGAAATACAGAGCAACACACACACACAGTAAGTCAGAGGATATCTATAGAAATGAATAAGTAGTCGACGTTTTAGGCTGAGGCTCTTCGTCAGACCAGGGAAGGAAGGGGAATGACTCCAGAATAAAAAGGTGGGGGAAGGGGAAGGAGGACTAGCTGGAGGGCGATAGGTGGAGTCAGATGGGTGGGAAAGGTAAAGGGCTGGTGCAGGAAGCTGAGGGAGAGAAGAGTGGACCATGGGAGAAAGAGAAGATGGAGGGGCACCAGGGGGAGGTGATAGGCAGGTGAGGAGAAGAAATACGAGGCCAGATTGGGGAATAGAAGAAGAAGGAAGGGGGAGGGGAAAATTACTGGAAGGAGAAATTGATATTCATGCCATCAGGGTGGAGGCAACCTAGACTGAATATGAGGTGTTGCTCCTCCACCCTGAGAGTGGCCTCATCATGGTCAAAGAGGAGGTCATGGAACAATATGTTGGAATGGGAATGGGGATAGGAATTAAAGTGGTTGGCCGCCGGGAAATTCCGCTTTTGAAGGATGGAGCGGAAGTGCTTTACAAAGCATTCCCTCAATTTCCAGCAGGTCTCAGCAATATAGAGGAGGCTGCATCGAGAGCACCAACTACAATAGATGACCCCAACAGATTCACAGGTTAAGCGTTGCCTCAATTGGAAGGACTGTTGGAGCCCTTGACTGGAGGTAAGAGAGGAGGTGAATGGGGCAGGTGTAGCATTTCTATCACCTTTAGGGATTTGTACCAGGAGGAAGATTAGTGGGGAGGGAAGGATTGTCAAGGGAATCTTGGAGGGAGCAATCCATTCAGGAAGAGGAGAGTAAGGGGTGTTTGATGTTTTGGAGATGTGTTCAGTATTAGGATCCCGTTGAAGTTGGTGGAAGTTGTGAAAAATGACATGTTGGATGTAGAGTCTTATAGGGTAGTAGGTGAGGACAAGAGGAGCTCTTTCCCTATTAAGGGAAGATAGGATGAACATGGATGTTTGGGAATCGGAAGAGATGTGCATGAAGGCAGCACCAATGGTGAAGGGAAACTCCATTCTTTGAAGAAGGTGGTTTATAAAAGATGTCTGTAGTCAACTTGTCTCCAGAGTTGGAAACAGAAAGATCGAGAAAGAGGAGTGAAGTGTCAGAAATGGACCAAGTGAATTTAGGGGCAGGGTGGAAGTTGGAGGCAAAGTTGATGAAAAAGGTGAGCTCATCGTGGGTGCATGAATCAGTTGTCAATGTAACGCGTGATTCAGAATCAGGTTTAATATCACTGGCATATGTTCTGAAGTTTGTTGTCTTTGTGGCAGCAGTACAATGCAATACTTAATAATAGAAAAAAAGAGTTGGGACGCATCGCCAGTGAAGACTTGGAACGTGTACTGTTCTGTGCAGCCAACGAAAAGGCAGGCATAGCTGGGGCCCTTGCGGATGCCCGTGGCTATCCCTTGAGCTTGAAGAAGATGGGAGGAGCTGAAGGAGAAAATATTGAAGGTGAAGAGCAGTTCTCCCCGATGGAGGAGGGTGGTGGTGGACGGGAACTGGTTGGGTCTTTTGTTGAGGAAGAAAGAGAGAACTTTAAGACCTTGATGGGGATAGAATTAAAAGAGGCTGGACGTGCTTGGTGATAATGAAGGGTAAGGGAACTGAGTTTGGTGGCAGTGGATGGGAGTTCTCCAGAGCTGATGAGGTTAGTGATGGTGTCAGAGGTAATCTTCTGATGGTCCAGAGTGAGGTCCTTTTCAAGGTATAAGAGGAGGTGTCTGTGAGGTGCTCCCCAGACTCAGCAAGGTAGAGGTCAGTCCGCCATACTGCATCAGCACCCCCTTTGTCTGTGGCTTTGTTGGTAAGGTTGGAATTGGTGCGGAGAGAGTGGAGGGCAGTGCACTCAGAAGAGGTGAAGTTCCAGGAGGAGAGAGGAACGCTGAAGTGAAGCTGCTTGATAAGTCATCAGAAATTGGAGATGAATAGATCTGAAGCAGGCAGACAACTAGAGTGGGGAGTCCAAGAAGAGGGGGAGAGCTGGAAATGGGGGAAGTGGTCATCAGTGCGGGGTGTGGAATTCTTGCCAAAGAAGTGGGCTCGGAGACAGAGGCGAGGAAGAAGAGCATGCCGCTGTGGAACTCACTGAGGTGCGGGCAAAGGTTGGGCCCTTGCAGAGGACTGAATATTCTGCCTAAGAAAGGAGTGGTGAAAATACAGCAGGGATTGGGGGGCAGGTGGGTGGGTGGGGTGGGGGAAGATGGAGAGTCAGATGACCCAAGAGGTGACAGGGAGCCTGAGATACCCATAGCTATAATATCCAGGGCATTGTAAAGAGTGATTAAAAGTGTTTTACAGTACAGTTCAGTAACGTGGCTTATCATTAAATTAAAGTCTCTAATGTTGCTCCAGTTTACCCAGATGACATTTTTTCTTTCTCTCAGTTTTGTAGGTACTAGGGATGTTTTGCTGATTCTGACCCAGAAACAAATTGAGAAGAGGCAATTAGGTGTAAGTATCTCTGATATGAAAAGGTCCAATTTGATAGCTGCACT